>NC_053450.1:137126284-138331293 GCF_015227805.2 Hirundo rustica | reverse complement strand
CCGTGTGTCCTGAGAGGGCCTGGCTATGTCCCCCTGGGCTGGGGGAGCTGTCCCAGCAGGAGGGAGGGAGAGAGACAGGAAGGCAGGAATCAAAGGAAGGATGGTTGAGGCACTGCCTGCTGGTTTCCCCAGGGCTTTAGGAAGAGTTTCAACTGTGGGAGTGAGAGAGGCCCAGGGGGCCTGGGCTGCTCCAGCCACCTCTGCAGGGATGACGCAACAGGGCCTGCAAAGTGTGTGGAGAGTGACCAGAGCCAGCCCAGAGCTCCCCAGGCCCCTGTGCAGCTTTGGCCATGTCCATTGACATGTGCCTCCCACGGCCCTACCCACCCCCCTGACAGTGCCCAGTTGCCTATGGCAGAGGGGGATCCCAGCTTACATGGAAATGGTTCTGATCTGTGCTTCCTTCCAGATTGGGATCGCAGCTTGCATTTTCTGCATGCCCTGCTCAATGGGCTCTTGAAAGTCTTGGAGAATGCTGAAGGCAAGTTCTCAGCGTGCCTTTCCTAACAGAATAAGCAGTGTCAATGTCCTGGCATCGCTGCAGGTGCCAGGACAGAGCTGTGCCAATGTGTGGCCTCGCCCTGCACAATCCCCTCACCGCTCCTGTGCTGCAGTGCTGCCTGTGCAGAGCAGCAGAAGTGACAGAAGCTTCTGTGGCTGTTGAGTTACAGGTGTGTCTGCAGGGAAGAATTCTCCAGCTCCTTTGCTCATTACTGCGCGCAAGCACAGCTCCCGTCGCAGGGGTGAGTAGTGTGTCCCTGCTGACCCCACAAGCTAAGCACTGGGTTTGTGGTGTCCATTCCTGGGAAATGGAACTGATTTCCTTTAAGGTCCTCCGAGAGGGAAGAACCAAGATACGGGACTCAAGAAACCCCATGAAGCTTACAAAATCATGAGGCAAATCCTGAAAGAAATACTGCAGGGACAACGAGGTGGGTGCATGTCCCTTAACCTTCTGAGGCTCAACAGCTGGGACCTTTCTCTGCACATCTGGACACATCATGCCTGGCACAGCAGGAAGGGATCCGTGGCAGCCTCGCTGGCCCGCTGCTGCTTTCCCACCCTGCAGGGCAGTTTGCCAGCCTGGCCTGGCTGCCGCTTCTCCCCAGGCTCTGCAGGAAGGCATTTGGCATCAGCCGACAGGGAGCCCCAACTGCCCCACGGGCCATGCACACCCTGAGAATCCCCTGCAGTTTTCCAGTCTCTGGGCAGACGGGAAAGGGCGGCTGTTTGGAGATGGATGGCCCAGTCCTACCCAAAAAGTTGATAGCGATTCCTGATCCTTAAGTGTGTCTTTGACAAGTATTGCATCCTGAAGATGCCCCGTCTCCAGTGGGGAATGGTTCAAACTGATAGACGTGTCCTTTATTCCAGAAGTGGACATGGAGGCTGTGCTGAAAGCAGCATTTCCCAGAGGAAGCGGTGGCTCAAAGCCAGCCTCTGCTGCAGGAAGGGAGGCCATGCCAGGCACAGTCACCGGAGGTAATTGCTGTGCCTCTGCGCCTGAGCCCTGCTGAGGCTTGAGCTGCCACCTCTGCTGCTCAGCAGTGTGGGCACAGCTTGGACAAGATGGCCACAACCCAGAGGGATTTTCCCCAGCAGGCTTGGGGCACTCGGGTACTGAGCAGTCCTGCTGGGCTCCCTCCATGGGGGATACGGCCCGAAACCTGTGAGGGCTGCAAGGAGTGCCCACAGTGGGGAAAGGGCAAGGCTCCAGTGTGTCCTGAGAGGGCCTGGCTACGTCGCCTTGGGCTGGCGGAGTTGTCCCAGGGGTAAGGGGGAGGAGAGAAACAGGTAGATAGGAAGGGAGGGAGGGTTGGCTGTGGCACTGCCTGCTGCAGGTTTCCCAAGTGCTTTACCAAGGGTTTCAGGTCTGGGAGTGGGAGAGCCCCAGGGGCCCTGGGCTGCTCCAGCCGCCCCTGCAGGGATGTTGCACAGGGCCTGCAAAGAGTGTGGAGAGTGACCAGAGCCAGCCCAGAGCTCCCCAGACCCCTGTGCAGCTTTGGCCATTGACAGCTGCCTCCCACGGCCCTACCCAACCCCCTGGCAGTGCCCAGTTGCCTAATGCAGAAGGGGCTCACAGCACACATGGAAATGGTTCTGATCTGTGCTCCCTTCTAGACTGGGCACGTGACATGGATTATCTGGAAGACCTGGTGGAAGATGGCTTGAAACTCTTGAAAGATGCTGAAGGCAGGTTCTCAGTGTGCCTTTCCTGACAGAAGAATCAGTGGCAGTGTGGCAAGAGCTCACCCATGTCCCATTTCCCTTAACATAATCTCAAGCTTCAAGGATTCTGGGAACCTTGCCCTGCTCCCTTTGGAGCCCTGAGCGGTCCCCCAGGGTGGTTGTCAGTGGGAGGAAGGAGCGTTCAGCTGTCAAGGCTCTTCCCGTGTGCAGTGCCAGGGTGTCCTTTCGTGTGCTCTGTGCAGCCACGGAGAAGAGCAGAGAGGGAAGGCGTCAGGCCAAGGGCTGTGCCCCGGGGCTGTGCCTTGTGCAGCTCCTTTGCCGGCCCCAGGGAGCCTGAGGCTCTCCTACGGTGCCATGGGAGCTCTTCTGTCCTGCCTTTCCTTGCAGCCAAGCCTGTTGGTGAAGGTGATCAGGCTTCCCAACCCAAGTCCAAGACGGAGCCTCTGGGAGATGGTGAGGGTAGGTCATGGCCTTTCTCCCTGGGAGAGCTGCCAGCTCAGAGCCCACAGTTCAGCCAGGGGGCATCGCTGCAGGTGCCAGGACAGAGCCGCGCCTGTGTGAGGCCTTGTCCTGCACAATCCCCTCGCCGCTCCTGAAGCTCAGGCCTGGCGGCTGTTTTTATGCAAGGGAGGACCCTGGCCCGGCCCCAAAAGCCAAGACATTTTCTGAACCTGAGCTGTGTATTTGACAAGCATGACGTCTTGAAGATACCAGCATCCAAATCAGGAACCCATTTGATTCAGCTGTGCCTCTTCCTTCCTCAAGTGATGGAACGAAAGACCATGCAGGAGGAGACATTTCCCAGAGGAAGCACAGTACCGTTTGCAGCCCCTGAAGCAGGAGGTAAGGGAATCACAGACACAGACACAGACACAGACACAGACACAGGCAGAGGAGGTCATTGCTTTGCCAGGCTCAGCCCTCGCTGGGGCTGTGTGGCAGAAGCGCTTCCCCCAGCTCCCGCTCTTGCACGGCCCGGCAGCAGCCAAAGCTGGAGGCACCTCGGCTTCGAGGCCTCCGGAGCTCATTCACAGCCCCTGGGATATGGGACTGGCACCCCAAGGTCTCTCCCTCTGCCGCTGCCCCCAGAGCTGGCCCTGAGCGCCCAGAGGCCCAAGGCACAGGAGCAGCCCCGAGCAGGAGCCCTGCCGCCAGCCCAGAGCCAGAGCCAGCCCTGGCTCCTGGCTGGGCAGGGGCTGCACTGGATCCTGACAGGGCCTGACTCTGTCCCCTCGGGCTGGGAGAGCTGTTCCACGGGCAGGGAGGGTCACGGTGGCACTGGCTGCTCAGGGATGGCTTTGGCCTGTGTCTCTCGAAGG
The DNA here is from genome assembly GCF_015227805.2 of Hirundo rustica. Classification (NCBI taxonomy): domain Eukaryota; kingdom Metazoa; phylum Chordata; class Aves; order Passeriformes; family Hirundinidae; genus Hirundo; species Hirundo rustica. The sequence continues at coordinate 138,327,784 of NC_053450.1, read as the reverse complement.
AGCCACTGCCCAAAGAGCTGCGCTGCCCTCGGCCTGTGCTCCCGGCCTCCTGGGCTTTGTTTGTTGGGTGCACAGCCTGTGCCAAGGGGCGGCAAGGTGCCTGCAGGCCTCAGCTCTGGGGGAAACAGAGAACGTCCTGGCCATGTCCACGGCACTGCCAGCACAGCAGTGGAGCACAGCATGGGCTCACGCTCCCCATTGCTCCCACAGATGCAGCCGGCACCACAACACGTGTTCCTGACTCCCAGAAGAGCATTGTAAACAGTTTCTGTCAGGGAACGCACTGTTGGCTGGCGTTAATGTCAGGCCTCCTTTTCTTGGGGCTTGTCTTCAGTTTTTGGTGTGTCAGCATTCAGATTTACTGGAAGAGAAAATGGTGAGTGTTTTGTTCACCCTTCCCTCAAACAGCTTCTTTGGGAATTCTGCTGTAGGCAGGAAACCTTCCCAGTGAGGCTGCTGTGGAGTTGTGGAGAGTCATTTGTTGTCCAAATAACTCTGCTGAGGGTTCTGCTGCTGCCCAGTGCTTTAATTGGGCTCTTAATCGCTGGGCCTTGTCCTGGGGAGCCCACGGGGGCTGCAGCCAGTGCTGGCTCCCACGGAGGCTGCCTGGCCAAGAGCAGCCCCAGCAGCACTGGGCAGAGGCAAAGCAAGTCGGGGAGGAGAAAGAGCGGGGCCCAGCCTGTCCTTGAAAGAAGAGGCGCAGTGGGGCCTGCTCGTGGCCAACGACTCTGCCCAGAGCCATCCCCTGCTTGCCAGGACCTGGAGGGGCAGCTGTGCAGCTGGGCCAAGCTGTGCCAGCAGCTCCAGCCCTGCTGGGGAGCCGTGCCAGCTCTGGGCCCTGCTGTGCAGGAGGATCCCTGTGTGACACCAGTACTTGGGGCCTCACACATTTCACTCTCCACAGGAGCACCTCTGCAGCTTCACCAGACCTAGACAACACCTCAGTCTGGGAGAACTGTCAGCTGACATGTTCAAGCACGTGTCAATTGTCCCTGCCACAAATGTACTACGAGCTTACTGCTCGGCAGAAGCTGCAACCACCACGCAGAACAGGAGCCTCCTCCCCTGGAGGTGCTTGCCCTGTTCTCCAGCCAGAAGCGGAGATGCAGCCCACCTGCCAAGACAGGGCTTGAGCCCAGCAACATCTTTGGGCTTCAAGCGCTGGTGTCTGTGTGGTACCACCAGCAGTGGTGGAGCTCCTCGAGTGGGCACAGCCTGGGCTGGGCAGGCAGCAGCTGGGCACGGGGCTTGTGAGATTGATCGACCCCATTTTGTCCTTCCGGTTCTTTTGTAGAGATTAGAAATTTTTAGAAAGACTTAGAAATATTTTTTGTAGAAAGAAATCTCCAAACATTTCTTCCCTTTTTCCATAGTAATTAAGGACTACTCAAAGTAGCTTTAGAATTTAGACAAAGCCACCCCATTTGTCTTTGCCTTCCATTGATAGAAATCAGAATTTTTTCGAAATATTTAGAAATATTTAGAAATGTTTTGTCTTGAAAGAAATCTCCAAATATTTCCTCCTTATTTCAATTGTAGTTTAGGAGTTTTCAAAGTAGTTTCAGAATTCCAAAAATCTTGGAACCACTTTTACAATTCTAGAATAATAAAAAAATAAAAGAATTCTGTTTTAGTGGTAGTCTTTACTCCAGGAAGAATTAAAACACCCTAAGACACCCAGCCTACTGGAGAGGCTCTTTTCCCACTAGAGATTTGGACCTAGTCACAATCAAATCACCCAAAAGTTTTTCCTAGATTATTTTCCAGGATTTCTGACAAGCTCACCTCTTAGGCTTCAGAGGCAAACTGAGCACAGAGGGAGTCTCCCGCTGTGCTGAAGGGTTCCTGTGTGCCAGCTGCAGCTGTAGCCACCTCCTCTCTCAGCTGGTGCTCCTCTGCAGCTTCACAAATACGGCCAAACACCTCAGTCTGGAACACCCGTACCAGACCTTTCACATCTCCATGCCCAATGTCCCAGTCACAGCTGCATTACCAGCTTGTTGCTGTGCACATGCTGCCACCACCCTGTGTTGCTGAAGGCACCGGCCCTGCTCTCTGGCCCAGTCTGAAGGCGGGTCCCTGCGGCAGGGGCCAGGCTTGGCCTAGCCCTTCTGTTCCAGTAAAGAGCTGGAGCTGTCACCCCAGTGTCCGCGTGCTACGCCCAGCAAAGCCCACAGGGCATCAGCCCTGGCTGAGCTCCATGGCCAGGAGCAGCCATGGATGCCCACGGTGTGTGTTATAGACATGAGAAACTGAACTTTTTGTTGAGTCGTATAACTATATAAGCATGTACCTTATAACTTTGATTTCAATTTGTAACTGTATATGGTTCAAGTAGTTCCCATGGTTTTGTACAGGTTGTGTTATAAACGCTTCAAGGTAGACCTTTGAATCTTATATGTATCATCTGTATTCACAACTTTGTACGATTTGTAAGCAGTTACACTTGAAGAGTTGTTACAACCTTGAGAACTTTGGCAATGCTTTTAAGGACTAATGCAGGAGAGAAAGAAAGAGGAGGAAGGGGGCGAGTGGGGGAGAGGGGGTGGGGTGGGGCGGGGGTGGGTGTTTTCTTTCCCCTACAGAAGGCTCCGGAACAGATCATGACTCCAAGCCTTGATTGGTGGACGACGGAGGACAACTGACTAATCGTTCAAAGGCGGGAAAGGGAGCCAGTCACAGCGAGGATCCAAAACCCACCAATCCCTGAGGAGAAAGAGACTATAAAAGGGGGACTGACAGCCCTCGGAGGGGGAGAGAGAGTGACTTTCCTAACACACATTGTATCTGGCTTGTCGAAAAGGGTGCAAGACTAGCACAAACCCCTCGTTCCTGGTAGTCGATTTTTTAATAAAATGATTGGGCAATTTCCCACAACACTGGAGTTTCATGGCCTCATTCAGAACAGTGTGGGCAGGCAGGAGCCAGGCAGGGGCTGCTGTGACCAGCGGCGGGGCTCCGAGGGGCTGGGGGAGCCCATGCTGAGCCTCCCTGGGCTGCGGGCAAATTTCCTGCACTGGGTTCACCTGCGCCTGCACCTCCTCCAGTGGCATGGCCTGGAAAAGAGGGAAGCTATCAAGCGAGTCTCCAGGGCGACAGCCTGACTTGGTTTTTGTTCCGAGATTCAGGTGGTTTTAGAGCCTTTTTGCTTTCTGCAAAGCCCTGAGCCTGACGCAACAAAGAGACGGAGTCTTCAGGTTCTGATTTTTCAAGGTTGCGCGCTTTGTTTATTGTTTCTTATCTCACAATTTTCTCAGTGCCCAAGTAAGGTCTATGCAGCTGCTCGGGCATCTGACGACTCCTCCCCACTGGGCTGCGGCATTATCTTTTATACTAATTGTTACGTGTTCTTTATTTATCATTATTTGCCAATACCTATCACTTATACTACAAAGGTCATCTCTACTTTGACCCAATCTCTTTAGACTACTTTGTGCCACCGTCTCTGCAGAAAATGGAGTGAGGGAAGAAGAAAGAAGAAGCAGGAGACAACGCCCAAAATCCTCCATCTTGCTCCCATTCACTTCCATACTAAAACCCCAAACCTCCTGTTTTTTCACCCTGTGATAAGCTAAACTACTATCTTTCACGCTCTTGTGGCTTGCAATCCATCCTGCAGTGCAGGAAGCCTTTCCCATGGACTGGGATCAAAGCCAATGTCCCTCGGGGCTCTGTGCCAGGATCCCAGACCCCCCTGTCCCGGTCTCTGACGCTCCAGGGTAGCCAAAGGAATGCCCTGGACGCCAACACCTGACCAGCAATGTCAGCAGGCAAAACAAAGGTTTGGCTCAGCCACTGCATTTTGATGAAGCCAAACATTTGCAATCAAGGCAGTTCATTAGGACAGATGGGAGTACACTCTGGGAGTACAGCTAAGGCCATGAGGTCACAGCAGGATCTGAGGTCACACCAGGCTGAGGTCGCTGCAGGCTCTGAGGTCACAGAGGTCCCAGAGTGCCTTGGTTGCACAGCACCACGACGACCGAGCAGTCGGTCCTTGACCACGACTGCAGTGGCAGCAGCAGTGGCTGCAGCGGTGCTGACATTGGGACAGCGGTGTCAGGACAGTGGTGGCAGCAAGAGCTGCGGGGCTGGCAGAGGGCAAGGCACCATGGCCCTTGCTGTGCGCCTGCTCCTCCTGCTCTTCCTGGCTGTGGCCCTGCCTGCCAGGGCTGCCCAGGCTGCTCCGTGGCAAGCGAGGAGAGCAGGTGAGCCGGCGGCCTGGCTCCCCTTTCCTGGGTAAACACCCCCTACTCCCCAGGAAGCCCTGGGGATGGTTTTCTCCAGGGCTTTAGGGAGGGTTTCAGGTCTGGGAGTGAGACACCCTCAGGGACGCTGGGCTGCTCCAGTCGCCCCTGCAGGGATGTTGCACAGGGCCTGCAAAGAGTGTGGAGAGTGACCAGAGCCAGCCCAGAGCTCCCCAGACCCCTGTGCAGCTTTGGCCATGTCCATTGACATGTGCCTCCCAGGGCCCTACCCGACCCCCTGGCAGTGCCCAGTTCCCTAAGGCAGAGGGGGATCCCAGCCCACATGGAAATGGTTCTGATCTGTGCTCCCTTCTAGAACTGCATCACAACATGGATTATTTGGAAGTGCTGGTTAATGACACTTTGAAGATCATGGTGAATGCTGGAGGCAAGTTCTGAATTTCCATTTTTACAGATAGAATAATGACTATCAAGCTGGCAAGGGCTCATACATGTGCCATTTTTATTAAGGAACAGTCAGAGTTGAAGGGTTCTGGGAACCTTGCCCTGCTCCCTTTGGAGCCCTGAGCGGTCCCCCAGGGTGGTTGTCAGTGGGAGGAAGGAGCATTTAGCTGACAATGCTCTTCCCGTGTGCAGTGCCAGGGTGTCCTTTCGTGTGCTCTGTGCAGCCACGGAGAAGAGCAGAGAGGGAAGGCGTCCGGCCAAGGGCTGTGCCCCGGGGCTGTGCCTTGTGCAGCTCCTTTGCCGGCCCCAGGGAGCCTGAGGCTCTCCTACGGTGCCACGGGAGCTCTTCTGTCCTGCCTTTCCTTGCAGCCAAGCCTGTTGGTGAAGGTGATCTGGCTTCCCAACCCACGTCCAAGACGGAGCCTCTGGGAGATGGTGAGGGTAGGTCATGGCCTTTCTCCCTGGGAGAGCTGCCAGCTCAGAGCCCACATCTCGGCCAGGGGGCATCGCTGCAGGTGCCAGGACAGAGCCGTGCCCATGTGTGGCCTTGCCCTGCACGATCCCCTCACCACTCCTGTGCTGCAGTGCTGCCTGTGAAGAGCCGCAGAAGTGACAGAAGCTTCTGTGGCTGTTGAGTTACAGGTGTGTCTGCAGAGAGGAATCCTCCAGCTCCTTTGCTCATTACTGCGCGCAAGCACAGCTCCCGTCGCAGGGGTGAGTAGTGTGTCCCTGCTGACCCCACAGGCTGAGGACTGGGTTTGTGATGTCCATTCCTGGGAAATGGAACTGATTTCCTCTAAGGTCCTCCGAGAGGGAAGAACCAAGCTACGGGACTCAAGAAACCCCACGAAGCTTACACAATCATGAGGCAAATCCTGAAAGAAATACTGCAGGGACAACGAGGTGGGTGCATGTGAGGCTCAGCAGCTGGGGCCTTTCTCTGCACATCTGGACACATCATGCCTGGCACAGCAGGAAGGGATCCATGGCAGCCTCGCTGGCCCGCTGCTGCTTTCCCACCCTGCAGGGCAGTTTGCCAGCCTGGCCTGGCTGCCGCTTCTCCCCAGGCTCTGCAGGAAGGCATTTGGCATCAGCTGACAGGGAGCCCCAACTGCCCCACGGGCCATGCACACCCTGAGATCCCCTGCAGTTTTCCGGTCTCCGGGCAGATCGGAAAGGGCGGCTGTTTGGAGATGGATGGCCCTGTCCTACCCAAAAAGTTGATAGCGTTTCCTGATCCTTAACCGTGTCTTTGACAAGTATTGCCTCCTGAAGAAGACATCTCCCAAATAAGAAGTATCTCAATCTGATCCATTTGCACCTCTTCCTTTCTCCAGTGATGCAAGGAGACAATGTGCTGAAGGCGAGGTTTCCCGGAGGAAGCAGTGGCTTAAAGCCAGCCTCTGCTGCAGGAAGGGAGGCCATGCCAGGCACAGTCACAGGAGGTAATTGCTGTGCCTCTGCGCCTGAGCCCTGCTGAGGCTTGAGCTGCCATCTCTGCTGCTCAGGAGTGCGGGCACAGCTCGGACAAGACCGGCACAGCCCAGCGGAATTATCGCCAGCAGGCTCAGGGCACTTGGGTACTGAGCAGTCCTGCTGGGCTCCCTCCATGGGGGACACGGCCCGAAACCTGGGAGGGCTGCAAGGAGTGCCCGCGGTGGGGAAAGGGCAGAGGGGCAGAGCAAGGCTCCCGTGTGTCCTGAGAGGGCCTGGCTATGTCCCCCTGGGCTGGGGGAGCTGTCCCAGCAGGAGGGAGGGAGAGAGACAGGAAGGCAGGAATCAAAGGAAGGATGGTTGAGGCACTGCCTGCTGCAGGTTTCCCCAGGGCTTTAGGAAGAGTTTCAACTGTGGGAGAGAGAGAGGCCCAGGGGCCCTGGGCTGCTCCAGCCACCTCTGCAGGGATGACGCAACAGGGCCTGCAAAGTGTGTGGAGAGTGACCAGAGCCAGCCCAGAGCTCCCCAGGCCCCTGTGCAGCTTTGGCCATGTCCATTGACATGTGCCTCCCACGGCCCTACCCACCCCCCTGACAGTGCCCAGTTGCCTATGGCAGAGGGGGATCCCAGCCCACATGGAAATGGTTCTGATCTGTGCTTCCTTCCAGATTGGGATCGCAGCTTGCATTTTCTGCATGCCCTGCTCAATGGGCTCTTGAAAGTCTTGGAGAATGCTGAAGGCAAGTTCTCAGCGTGCCTTTCCTAACAGAATAAGCAGTGTCAATGTCCTGGCATCGCTGCAGGTGCCAGGACAGAGCTGTGCCAATGTGTGGCCTCGCCCTGCACAATCCCCTCACCGCTCCTGTGCTGCAGTGCTGCCTGTGCAGAGCAGCAGAGGTGACAGAAGCTTCTGTGGCTGTTGAGTTACAGGTGTGTCTGCAGAGAGGAATTCTCCAGCTCCTTTGCTCATTACTGCGCGCAAGCACAGCTCCCGTCGCAGGGGTGAGTAGTGTGTCCCTGCTGACCCCACAAGCTAAGCACTGGGTTTGTGGTGTCCATTCCTGGGAAATGGAACTGATTTCCTTTAAGGTCCTCCGAGAGGGAAGAACCAAGATACGGGACTCAAGAAACCCCATGAAGCTTACAAAATCATGAGGCAAATCCTGAAAGAAATACTGCAGGGACAACGAGGTGGGTGCATGTCCCTTAACCCTCTCCTGAGGCTCAACAGCTGGGACCTTTCTCTGCACATCTGGACACATCATGCCTGGCACAGCAGGAAGGGATCCGTGGCAGCCTCGCTGGCCCGCTGCTGCTTTCCCACCCTGCAGGGCAGTTTGCCAGCCTGGCCTGGCTGCCGCTTCTCCCCAGGCTCTGCAGGAAGGCATTTGGCATCAGCCGACAGGGAGCCCCAACTGCCCCACGGGCCATGCACACCCTGAGAATCCCCTGCAGTTTTCCGGTCTCCGGGCAGATCGGAAAGGGCGGCTGTTTGGAGATGGATGGCCCTGTCCTACCCAAAAAGTTGATAGCGTTTCCTGATCCTTAAGCGTGTCTTTGACAAGTATTGCATCCTGAAGATGCCCCGTCTCCAGTGGGGAATGGTTCAAACTGATAGACGTGTCCTTTATTCCAGAAGTGGACATAGAGGCTGTGCTGAAAGCGGCATTTCCCAGAGGAAGCGGTGGCTCAAAGCCAGCCTCTGCTGCAGGAAGGGAGGCCATGCCAGGCACAGTCACCGGAGGTAATTGCTGTGCCTCTGCGCCTGAGCCCTGCTGAGGCTTGAGCTGCCACCTCTGCTGCTCAGCAGTGTGGGCACAGCTCGGACAAATGGCCACAACCAAGAGGGATTTTCCCCAGCAGGCTTGGGGCACTCGGGTACTGAGCAGTCCTGCTGGGCTCCCTCCATGGGGGATACGGCCCGAAACCTGTGAGGGCTGCAAGGAGTGCCCACAGTGGGGAAAGGGCAAGGCTCCAGTGTGTCCTGAGAGGGCCTGGCTACGTCGCCTTGGGCTGGCGGAGTTGTCCCAGGGGAAAGGGGGAGGGAGAGAGACAGGAAGGTAAGAAGGGAAGGAGTGATGGTTGAGGCACTGCCTGCTGCAGGTTTCCCAAGTGCTTTACCAAGGGTTTCAGGTCTGGGAGTGGGAGAGCCCCAGGGGCCCTGGGCTGCTCCAGCCGCCCCTGCAGGGATGTTGCACAGGGCCTGCAAAGAGTGTGGAGAGTGACCAGAGCCAGCCCAGAGCTCCCCAGACCCCTGTGCAGCTTTGGCCATTGACAGCTGCCTCCCACGGCCCTACCCAACCCCCTGGCAGTGCCCAGTTGCCTAATGCAGAAGGGGCTCACAGCACACATGGAAATGGTTCTGATCTGTGCTCCCTTCTAGACTGGGCACGTGACATGGATTATCTGGAAGACCTGGTGGAAGATGGCTTGAAACTCTTGAAAGATGCTGAAGGCAAGTTCTCAGTGTGCCTTTCCTGACAGAAGAATCAGTGGCAGTGTGGCAAGAGCTCACCCATGTCCCATTTCCCTTAACATAATCTCAAGCTTCAAGGACTCTGGGAACCTTGCCCTGCTCCCTTTGGAGCCCTGAGCGGTCCCCCAGGGTGGTTGTCAGTGGGAGGAAGGAGTGTTCAGCTGTCAAGGCTCTTCCCGTGTGCAGTGCCAGGGTGTCCTTTCGTGTGCTCTGTGCAGCCACGGAGAAGAGCAGAGAGGGAAGGCGTCAGGCCAAGGGCTGTGCCCCAGGGCTGTGCCTTGTGCAGCTCCTTTGCCGGCCCCAGGGAGCCTGAGGCTCTCCTACGGTGCCATGGGAGCTCTTCTGTCCTGCCTTTCCTTGCAGCCAAGCCTGTTGGTGAAGGTGATCTGGCTTCCCAACCCACGTCCAAGATGGAGCCTCTGGGAGATGGTGAGGGTAGGTCATGGCCTTTCTCCCTGGGAGAGCTGCCAGCTCAGAGCCCACAGTTCAGCCAGGGGGCATCGCTGCAGGTGCCAGGACAGAGCCGCGCCTGTGTGAGGCCTTGTCCTGCACAATCCCCTCGCCGCTCCTGAAGCTCAGGCCTGGCGGCTGTTTTTATGCAAGGGAGGACCCTGGCGCTTCCCCCAGCTCCCGCTCTTGCAGAGCCCGGCAGCAGCCCAAGCGGGAGGCACGTCAGCTTCAGGGCCTCCAGAGCTCATTCACAGCCCCTGGGAAATGGGACTGGCACCCCAAGGTGCCTCCCGCTGCAGCTGCTCCCAGAGCTGGCCCTGAGCGCCCAGAGGCCCAAGGCACAGGAGCAGCCCCGAGCAGGAGCCCTGCCGCCAGCCCAGAGCCAGAGCCAGCCCTGGCTCCCGGCTGGGCAGGGGATGCACTGGATCCTGGCAGGGCCTGACTCTGTCCCCTCGGGCTGGGAGAGCTGTTCCACGGGCAGGGAGGGTCACGGTGGCACTGGCTGCTCAGGGATGGCTTTGGCCTGTGTCTCTCGAAGGAGCCACTGCCCAAAGAGCTGCGCTGCCCTCGGCCTGTGCTCCCGGCCTCCTGGGCTTTGCTTGCTGGGTGCACAGCCTGTGCCAAGGGGCGGCAAGGTGCCTGCAGGCCTCAGCTCTGTGGGAAACAGAGAACGTCCTGGCCATGTCCACGGCACTGCCAGCTCAGCAGCAGAGCACAGCACGGGCTCACGCTCCCCATTGCTCCCACAGATGCTGCCGGCACCACAACACGTGTTCCTGACTCCCAGAAGAGCACTGTAAACAGTTTCTGTCAGGGAACACTCTGTTGGCTGGCGTTAATGTCAGGCCTCATTTTCTTGGGGCTTGTCTTCAGTTTTTGGTGTGTCAGCATTCAGATTTACTGGAAGAGAAAATGGTGAGTGTTTTGTTCATCCTTCCCTCAAACAGCTTCTTTGGGAAATCTGCTGTAGGCAGGAAACCTTCCCAGTGAGGCTGCTGTGGAGTTGTGGAGAGTCATTTGTTGTCCAAATAACTCTGCTGAGGATTCTGCTGCTGCTCAGTGCTTTAATTGGGCTCTTAATCGCTGGGCCTTGTCCTGGGGAGCCCACGGGGGCTGCAGCCAGTGCTGGCTCCCACGGAGGCTGCCTGGCCAAGAGCAGCCCCAGCAGCACTGGGCAGAGGCAAAGCAAGTCGGGGAGGAGAAAGAGTGGGGACCAGCCTGCCCTTGAAAGGCAGAGTTGCTCTGGGGCCTTGTGGCCAGGGACTCTGCCCAGAGCCATCCCCTGCTTGCCAGGACCTGGAGGGGCAGCTGTGCAGCTGGGCCAAGCTGTGCCAGCAGCTCCAGCCCTGCTGGGGAGCCGTGCCAGCTCTGGGCCCTGCTGTGCAGGAGGATCCCTGTGTGCCACCGGCACCTGGGGCCTCACACATTTCACTCTCCACAGGAGCACCTCTGCAGCTTCACCAGACCAGGCAAACACCTCAGTCTGGGAGAACTGGAACTGTCATCGGTCTTCTCCTTGCACGTGTCCATTGTCCCTGCGTCAGCTGTACTACCAGCTTACTGCTATGCATAATCTTCCACCAGCATGCAGAACAGGAGCCTCTGTCCCTGAAGGTGCTGGCCCTGTTCTCCAGCCAAGGGAGGAGTTGCAGCCCTCCTGCCAAGACAGGGCTTGAGCCCAGCAACACCTTTGGGCTTCAGCTCTGTTGTCTGTCTGTGTCTTACCACCAGCAGTGTTGGAGCTCCTTGAGTGGGCACAGCGAGCGGTGGGCAGGCAGCAGGTTTACACAGGGCCCCTAACACCAACAGCAATAGCCTGTTACATTTTTTTTCATTTTAATAATGGTTTTCATTTGTAGAATTTCACAATTTGAAATATTTTCTGTAGAGAAAAAGCCCCAAATGTTTGTTCCTCCTTTTCCAAGAGCTCTGGATTTGTGAAATTAGTTTTACAGTTACAGAAACCTAGACTCTTTTGACACTTCTGCAATAAAAATGCAATTGCATCTCATTCTTAATGTTTGCTCTTGTACAACCCAGACAAGACCGGCACAGCCCAGAGGAATTTTCCCCAGCAGGCTCAGGGCACTTGGGTACTGAGCAGTCCTGCTGAGCTCCCTCCGTGTGGGACACGGCCCAAAACCTGGGAGGGCTGCAAGGGGTGCTCACGGTGGGGAAGGGGCAGAGGGGCAGAGCAAGGCTCCAGTGTGTCCTGAGAGGGCCTCGAGGGAGCTGTTTCCCCCCTCCAGCTGGGAGAGCTGTTCCACGGGCAGGGAGGGTCAGGGTGGCAGTGGCTGCTCAGGGATGGTTTTGGCCCGTGTCTCTCAAAGGAGCCACTGCCCAAAATTGCTGCTCTGCCCCTGGGCTCTCCTTTTATTTTGTGCTTCTGGTCCATAAACAGAAGACACATAGACAGACACCATAAACATCGTGGTGTCTGTCTGCTGGACTTGGTCTGGTATGCCTGTGTTGTTCTTGTACTGTGGTTGCCAAAACTGGAGATGAGTGTCAAATAGAGGGGTCCAGTCTGTTTTGTGGGCCAGGCAGCTACTATGGCATTGTCCTAGGGTGACTGTGTATCCCACAATCGTCTATTGGGTGCAAAGGGGAGGGGAAGTGCCGTTTGTTTTTCCCCAGGAAAACTCTGCTCCTCGGAGTGACCTTGAAGCGGGGGAGTTGGAACACTGCAAGACGAAAGAAGCTTTGTTGTTTTTTTTTTTTCCCCAGCACTTAGTTAGTTAGTTTAGTGCTAGTGTAGTTAGACGCTGTAGCATAGCTGAATAGTAGAATTGCTTTTTTTTTTTTTTCCCTCTTTTGTTTTTCCTTCCTTTTTTTCTTTTTTGCCCTCTCCTCGGAACTGTTCCAACCTCTCCAGACAAAGGACCTGGGGGAAGCACCGGGGGCCTCCATCAGGGACCCACCCCACCAAGACCAGCCCTGCACATCTCCTTTTCTCCCAGCGTCAGCAGAGACGGAGCGGTGGAGCACAGTGACTATCTTCAAGAGGAGACTTTCTTTAAGTTTGTTATCCCTCCGTAAGCGGCACGAAGCTCTTGTCATCGGGTATTGTGCTGGGAGTGCTTTGCCTGTTTAATAAACAGTTTTTTTCCACTTCTCTCTGAGGAAGTCTTTTCCCGAACCGGTTGGAGGAGGGGAGGGGGGCCCCATGGGAGGGTTTCTCCCAAAATCTGCCTGAAACCACAACAGGCATCAGCACTGCTTCTGCACTGACAACCAGGGCCTGGAAACAGGGAAGCTGCAGAGAAGTGGTCTTTGTAATTCAAGATTCTGAGAACCATTAAAAAACCCAGATCCCATTAGGGCCCTTTTATATCTATCATGATGTTGGATAACTCATTTAAAAAGACAACTGAGAGTTGTCCTAGCATGGGTGAGTTTCCTAAATTGTATAAAGGAAACTGTAACTGCAGTGCTCAAGGATAATATGTGGTGGTTCATCAATTTTTTTTTGCTAACAAAACCTGAAGCTAGGGAATCCACCGAGGCATACAATGTGAGGATTTTGTGAAATCTGAATAATAAGAGTTACACAAACCAACAGAATCAGTGAATTTCATATCCAGTGAAAAAATAAAAAGCTGTATGTATTTTAAATCCAGTTTATCTGAAGTATAGTGTATGAAAATTGAGTACATCCATCAATTAATAAAAAGAAACAAATATTTTGTTTTATAAAGTTCTCCATAAAATGGTATAACAATTTTATCTGTAAATATTATGACTGGAGATTATTCCTTTTGACTTACTGGATATGAATGAAAAATACATGAGTAGCACAGAATAACTAATGGTGTTTATTTTTACAGGATTTAGGCAAGAATCATATATATTAGGCTTGTTCTCCAATTTACAGTGCTATTGTGAAATTATTGAATGTTTCTTGAAAGAGACTGAGAACCGTCAGTTTCCACTGTTGGACTTTGAATTTAATTTCAATATATATTTTAAAGGACTATGTGATCTCTTAAGATGCTTAGTATATTGAAATAAACATGCCTTAAAATATTATTCTTTTTCAATACAAAACAGATGGTGCAGATCCCTGATATAACTTAATCTAAAGCAGCCTTGGTCTTTGTCTGTAGTTCTGTCATAATTTATTTTCTTTTGTACATTGATTCTATTGCAGACTGAAATCACAAGGCAGAAGGAGGAAACCTTCATTTCCACGTTTTAAATCCTGACCAGTAATACTAGGTTGAATCTTTTGTGTTACCCTTTGACAAATATCATGGAGGACCTCTCTTGGGCTTTGCATCAGATCAGTTTTAGGCTCCATTGTGATTTCCTTTTTAGTTTAGTATTTGCAATGTGCAACAGCAGAAGTTACTGTGCTGCTAGATGACAACCTTCTGACAAATGCCGTGAGGTGCACTAGTACCCGCTCTGGAAGGATATCACTCTGAATTTTTTTTTTTTTTTTCAGTTGTTTTAGTTCTGATTTATGCTAGCATAAAATCAGAATTGGACCAGCAGAATTGTGGTGGATTTGATTTCACTTATGTATTTATTTATATTTCAGTGGCACCACTTTTAATTCTAGGTGATATACAGCGCTAAAACAAACAAAAACAAACAAACAAAAAACCATGCAAAATTTAATCTGATATACAGTACATTAATAAAATAAAACTGCATTTTCAGGATTTAAATCAGTAAAAACTGCATGATGGTATTTTAGTCTTAACTAAGCAGAGATATGAAAACCAATCTCCTCAATCCATTTCAGGGTCTTTATGATGGCAGTCTCCCATCTCTCCCTACTTGCAACCTTACTGTCAGTAGTGCCATACAGTTAAAGCAACAGAGAGACGAGCATAAGTGTTCAGGTGCAAAATTCGTGATAAAACTGCATATCTTATGTATATATATATAAGATATAAGGCTCATTAATAGCTGCAGTGCCCTAGGTGAAACTGAGGTGCATTTTCTAGTTTAGTTTCACCTACAAGAAATCCGGTTTAGGCTCTCTGAGACTCCTCTGCAGTGCAAATCAAAGAGTGAAGCAGCCAGGAGATCTGCTTCAAACACACATTTGTGATGGAACTGACTCACTGCAACGTCATTGTGATCTGGAGCAGCAAGAACTGTTACAGTCCCATGTGTCCCCAGCAGGGCTGAAGTGAAACTGGTGGCCATATGGAGTACCACCATCAGGTAGACATCCCTGAAAGGAAACCTAGTTAGTGTAGACACAGTTCTGTGGGCTGCACCAGTGAGCAGTGATTGCATTGCCTCAAAACACAGCACTAATAGAGATGCAGTTGTAGCCTGGATTTTGTGGCAAAACACTCAATTCTTCTTGGCATCCAAAATGGAACTGAAGCAGACCAAGCCTCTGCAATGGGACTTGGGAGGCTGTCATGGGTTAGTACAGTTTGGTTTTTTAGTTATAGAAGAATGTAGAATAATTCTCCAGGTCAGGACCTGGGAATTCCTTTGGAAGAGACAGCAACCTATCAGAGAGTTAGCTGGAATATTGGCATCTGTTCTAACCACTGAAATTGTTGGCTGAGACTTTGGGAAGTACCATATAAAACCCTGTGAATTTCCTGTAGGTGGGTTTTTTTCTTCTTCTTTTGGCCAGAGAGAGACAGGTGACATTGAGCTGGGCCTGCTGCTCCCCCCTTTTGGGGGACGGGAGCTGGCCTCAGGCCTGGCCAGATTCCATCGGCTCCCGGTGAAGGGGAGGGAAGGAGAGATTGCTGCTTTACAACAGCTACTTTCTTCAGACTTCCCTGGAGCAGGGAGAGATCTCTGCTGGGCCCTGATAAGAGCTGTGGGCACCATTTGGGCTGAGGCCACCCCAATTTACACCAAGGGGTGGGCTGAGAAGGCATTTATGATCCTGTCTAGTTTTTTGTGATTCCAGACTGCTGGGGTGCTCTGATCTCTGACGTTTCTGTGAGTTCTTCCTCCCTCATCAGCTCAGCCTTGAACATCTAACACCACGAGCTACAGAGAGACAGACAAAGACTCTGAGCAGATTTAACCCTTTGCTAGCAACATGAAGCTTCCAGAGCTTAGCCCTTCTCTGAGAGAGTAAGAAAGGACAGAGTGAACATAAAGAACAACAGCATGAAGTCAATAGAGCAAGAGTGAAAAAACTATCAGGACAGAGGGTTGACGAGCTGGTTGTTCTATTCTTACTTGAGCCATGGAAATGAACTCTAAGTAATTCCTTTAAATCATGGTAAAGATATGCATTTGGGGAGATGATTGTTTTAATTTGTGTGTGGATTTGAGCAAAAGTGTTTGTGATGAACTAAGTAATATCCTATAAGATGCTTGAATAGAGATAAAGATAAGAACCCCCCTACATCAGTGAAGAAGTGAGAAGATATCTCTGTACCTTGAAATGAAGAATCCTTTGCTTTAGAGTTATTCACCTTTAAAAAGTGACACCCCAGTATGCAAAAGTCTAAGACCCATTAGCAGCTTGGGAACCTGCTCCTGGGAGGGTCACAAAGGCAGGTTTCTCCGGGCGGTTGTTTTTGTGACAGTTTAAAACCCACAAGAGAACTGTTCTAAGTTGTCAGTGGGATCCATGACTCTAAGAAAGACTCTTCCCCTAATGAACTGATGAAAGGCCATTGTCAGATAGTGAAACTGACTGAAAATTACAAGTTTTGTCTCTTTATGTTGTTTTGTAAGAAAGTGAACAGTTTGTAAGGGGAGGGAAGAATGTTTTTGAAGTTTCATTCCGTTTTAGGTTTTTTCCAACTTTCTTTTTTTCCTATTCTTTTAGTATATATTAATAAACTATTTGTTAATTTTAAGGTTAAGCCTGCTTTGTTTTTCTCCTAGTCTCTCTCCCACAGAAAGAGTAAGTATCAAGACCAAAATTTAGTGAATGTGAAACCACTACATTAATTGGTGTTTCTGCCCAGTTTTGGAATTAAAACTATGACAGAGGCACAGATGAGAAGGATTTCTGGAGATGGGTTTGAAAATTAACCTGTATGCAGATGTGACAGTCCAGTGCCTTGACACAGCCCTAGGTATTTAATGAGACTGTACACCACGGATTTTTCCCTCTGTAGAATAACACTGTTGGAAGAACTTGCTGGGTTTCTGAGCTCCTTCTAGCCTGAAAGAACAGAGGCAGTGCCTCCTGGAAGTGGAGCACTGCTTCATTCCAGAATTTCGGTTATAGGGGGTTTTTTCCTTGTTTGGTTCTTTTGTTGTTTTTTGATTTGGGGTTGTTTTCTTTTGACAACACAGTTGCCATTAGATAAAAGAGTCAGTATGAAAGTTCTTCCACTGATGGTGGGAGGTCACAGGTGTGTGATGGCTACAGCTGAAGTCTAAACAGGTGCTTTTGAGTTTAAGGACTATTATAGCTGTTATGAAGAAGACAAAAGTCTTTAATTACAAATTGTTTTACTTAGCCTGAAAAAGTCTTACTATAAACCACACTCACTTCGGCTTTTTTAAAAGTATTCTTCTGTCATTCTTTACACATTGTAGTTTGTCCCAACAAAATATAACTGGTCTCAAGAATAGTCATAAGTCAATAAGTGTAATATTCACCTCACAAGCAAAATACTTTTTTATGTATCTAGAACAAATGTTAACATTTAATGCATTATACTTTTTATCTAAGTAATGCCATAGGTAAATTAGAATGTGTTCATGTTCTGGGCCTTGTATGAGACATCAGGACAATCCAGTAGGACACTATTTATAATTATGAAAAGCAATAGGCAAATACAACTGTTGTAGTGTCAGTAATGATTAGTAAGTCATTCTAATTTTATCTAATTGCATTTCCTTGATTTCCAGATAGCTTTTTGAAGCTTAATCTTCAAGTACTAAGAAAGTAAATAATCAGATCATATTCCCAGTGATTCCACTGAAACCAATCCAGACAAACATTTATTTAACTTTGAACATTTTGGAATGCTATTTCCACACTAAATTAGCAGTCATTAAGAACTGTTTTAAAAATACAATGATTTTTGATCCATGCTGCTATTCAAAAACTCTTTATTTTACAAACTTGGACAACATACTTAAGAATGGTTTTCAGAAATGCAGTAGCTCAAACAAGATCTTTTAATAGCTAATTCTATCTCTTGAAGTATTTTGTTTTGTTTGATATGAATCTACACACCTGCCCTAATGTTTGCTATGTAATAATTCTGTTTTCTTTAGTGGTGTAGACCTGACCCATTAAAAGAAAGTCATTAGACCGCATTATCTCTGTTAGAAATGGAGTAAAGAATTTTTGTACAAGTTGGGACAAGAGTATGCATAGAAGTGCTAAAGCCAGAAACTAAAGTTCTTCAAAACTATAATCATATAGACACCTGATTTGCTTACATACAGTGCTTTATAAATAGTTTTTTAATAGAGATCCTGGTGTTTTTCCTGTGTAAATTAATGGCAACATATCTGTTGATTTATGGAATTTCAGGATTAGCTCTAAGTACTAAGGTAATTATAACAAAGACAGGTGGGCTTACAGTAAAACAAAGACAGTTTTAATCTGTTGATTGATACATTGTGGCAAGTGTTTAACCAGCTTGCTTATTAATTGCTGTCAGCTAATAAACACCACTTTAATTAGTTTAAACAAGTACCTTACTGAGTAGTGATAGCTGAAATTGTCAAGTGCTGTATAAGCTGAATATGCCAGAGTTCTCCTGGACACCCAGAGTGTAAGTGAGGTCAGGCCAAGCAAATCTCCAACATAAAAGGTATATTTACTGTTTGTTTATTACCCCTCACTCATCATCCTCTCAGAGAACAGAACATGGCACAACTTGCTTTTAAACTTGTCCATTAACATCTTAATAGCAAAAATGTCCTACATCTGTATAGAGACTGTCTTTTTGGAGAGGCAGACATGCTTCATGTACTGGGCTGCTAAGGAATGATCAGCTTTTGTATTTGGAAACAGGGTTTGTACAATAGAAATGGTGTTTATGTGCATAAACAGCAGTGTGCAGTATGTAGGTAGGGTAGATATTTGCAGGGGGACTACAAGAGACATGGGAGTGCCTGTGCTGTACATCCTTGCCTAATGGTGCAGTAATCAAGAAAGGAATCTGTGCTGAAAACAATGCGACAGAGACAAAAGAAAACAATGTTTGGGGTCACCAGTATAAGATGAATTTCAGAAGCTTTTATCTTTGATGAACTATTGCTTTAATTGTTTCTCTTTTAAATGTGTCTCATTTCTGATGGCTGTTTGTGTGGAGAAGTAGTGATGTTCAGTGCTTAATGCATTGTATGGAGAGATCTGGGATTTATCTGTCTCTGATTCCCTGTGTGAATTCCAGTTAATCGTTTCCTCTCCCTAAGTTTCCTTATCTGTAAAGTGGAGTTCATAATCCTTTCTATCACACAGTGGATAGTGAAGTTAGACAATTCAATTAACAGTTGTAAAACTAATTCAGCTGCTGGGGCAGAAAATTATAAAAAAATGTATGAAATTATTCATAAATGAGGTAAGCTATCACTGTCCAAATTTGAGGAATAAATGTTCTGCTTCATATTTTTTACCAAATTCTGCTAGCTTACTTGCATCATTATTTGTCTTTCTCATTACTTAACACATTTGTATCAATGTAAGCAAAAATCTTTTCATATGGAATATTATATTAGCTAATTGCTAATATCAAACAAGATTAAAGTTATTGTGCTGGCTTGAAGGCAAAACCAGCAAGAGACTCCAAGTCAGAAAAAACAATTTAATAGGAGAGAAAAAAAGATAAAATAAAATAAAACACATGCAATAGTACAAAAGATCACTGACAGAGTCAGAATACAACCTGAAACCGTGGTGGTAGCAGTCCAGATGAAGTGGTCTTGTTGAAGCAATGTTCCCACAGAAAGGTCTGGTAGCTCTTGTCCTCTGGGAATCCAGTGGGTAAGGCTGCCTGTGCTGTCCCAAATCCCAGATTATATCCAGGTGGGAATTCTTGGCTCCTCCCCCTGGGCGGAGCATCTCACAATGGGCTGATATAATTTTATCAGTCTTGTAATGGATCCTTGATTGCCCATTAACCAGAGATAGCTCCTGGAGAGAGTTACCTATGCATCATGCAGCAGGGCATTGATGGGCCGTTAACAAAAGATAGTCTGGAGGGAGGGGGCAAGGGAAACACTGCCCAGCCTAGTTTCAACAGCTCATGTAGATGGTGACAGAATACATACTTTGGGCACATCTTACATTGTAACCTAGGACAGGTATGGGCCATATGCTACCTCAGTAGAACACCAGTGACTGTAACTTTGAAGCTGAGACCCACTGAGCTATTGGGTGAATTTGGCTTAGTCTTTGGTGTGGTTTTACTTATTGTTTTTAGCCAAATAAATACTATCAAACCATGGACTACAAACAGTATTTCACACTGGTACTAATTTAGAATATTTTGATTTTCCATTGTAATAACCATACATTCAGGAGACTATCAGAGACATTCATATAGCTTAAAGCTTTCTGTTTACTATCTAGCTGTACAGGCTTCCATAGAAGTAGACAAACATCTATTGTGTCCTTATTTCTCTACATGCAATTGTATGTATAGAAGGAAGGCTAAAAGCAAGTATAGTGTTCTATTAGCTGCCTGACTTTGATATACATGTTACAATAAAGAGCAATAAGTGTAAGTACACCTTGTTGAAATTATAAGGCTTTACAAAAAGATATTGCAGGGATGTGAGGGATGAGAACATAGAATCATAGAATCATAGAATCATAGAATCATAGAATCATAGAATCATAGAATCATAGAATCATAGAATCATAGAATATGCTGAATTGGAAGAGATCCATTAGGATTATTGAATCCAACTCCTGGCCCTGCACAGGGCACTACAAGAATCACACCATGTACCTGAGAGCATTGTCCAAAGACTTCTTGAACTCTGTCAGGCTTGGTGCTGTGACCACTTCCCTGGGGAACTGTTCCAGTGCTCAACTACCCTCTGGGTGAAGAACTTTTCCTGATATCCAACATAAACCTCCCCTGACTCAGCTTCAGGCCACTCCCTCAGGTCTTGTCACTGGTCACAAGAGGGCAGAGATCAGTGTCTGCCCCTCCTCTTCTTGTGAGGATGTTGAAGACCACAATGGGGTCTCTCTCAGCCTCCTTCAGGTTAAACAGAACAAGTGACCTCAGCCACTCCTCATAAGGCTTCCCATACAGACCCTTCACCATGGCTCTCATTTGGACACTCTCTAATAGCTTTGTATTTTGGTGCCCAAAAAACGCTCTTCAAAATGCTGGGAGAACAAATTTGATTGCAAAATCTGTGACAAAAATCATTGTTGAAACTTTCCCCCCCCAAAAAGTATCTGTTCTTATCTGTGATACTTTTCCTGAATATTATACTGCTTCATGACATCAGCATCAACATCAGCAGTCCCTGTCCCTGTCTGTCTTTCTGGTCTACACTGGCAGTACATGAAGTGTCTCCTGATGGAGATGAGGATTGCTGGATCTGCTCCTCCTTGCTTTCAAGGCTGATTTCATATTAGCCCCAGGCTCGGCAAATGATACTCTTCTAGCATGCCTCTCATGTATGAAACGTCAACTGAAGTGGTCAATATACAAAAACTGCAATGACCAGATCTAAGACTTGACTGTGCCTCCCACATTTCAAGCTGAAGGATGAGTTGGGTGCAAAAGCTTGAAGTCCCCAGAGAAGGAGACTTGTATCATTCCTGAGCTTTGAGTAACCAGGGCAGAAAGAGCAGAGATCACAGGGGATGGCAGGGAAAGTCAAGCTGTTGCTTATCCAACACTTAAAATGTTAAGAGAAGGAAGTAGGGTAGTATCTGTCCCTAGTATGGTGGTACAATGTTGGTTTTGTCCATAGCAAATGGCTAAACAACATTTCAAGTACCTAATTCATTGTGCTACGAGTGTTTTGCTCTATAGGTCCACAGATGACTGTGAGGCAGGGCAGACAGCAGCACAGTTTTCATGGTCAGCTGATACTTTCTGTTACAGATTTTTTTTTTTTTTCTGTTACAGATTTTTTTTTCCTCCCTTGCTTACCTGTAGCTTTGCACATCCCCAGAAGTTTTGGCTAAAAAGGTCCATCTTGCACAGAAAAAAGTTTCAGTTAATTTTCCCTTCTTATAAGATTTGTAAATTCTTATAAACTCACAGATTGCTCATGTTCAGTAGAGAAATTTGCATTTTGAAACTAAAAAATGTGCAAATTCCACTTTCCTTAGATTAGTCACATTTGGCAGCTCCCAGGATTGCCAAGACTTCACAAGAGCATCTTTGCAACCTGAGGACTCAGAGACAAAGCTGAACTTTATGTTGAGCTATACTTTGGAAGGGATGAAGCTGAACTTGAAGCTGATCCTGTCCTATGTAGAATCCATTGATACACACAATAAATAACACATGTAGCTCTGAATTAAGAAGTACTGAGAGCTGGGAGTATTTTACTAGGGAACTTGTAGAGTGACTGCAAGCTTGCCCTGTATGATTTCCCAGGGATGTATCCCATCAGTGGACAAAGATAATGAGCCACAAAAGCACAGTGGAATAGGAAAGTATGAACCAAAATAAACCCCAACAAAACAACCAAGAGGCAAGTGGAAGGCTGGCAGTCTAAACCATTACAAATGTGTTGCAAATATGCCTGTTAATGTTTTCTCTTTAATTAAATAAGTATTTCACAACAAAACAGTATATTCAGAAAATCTCCACTCAGTCTATAAACAACATTGCAAGTCAGGATGACTTCTGAGCCCCTTCTCTCTACTCAAGGACTTCTTTCTCTCAGGTTATACCTGGTTAGTTGAGGCAGCTACTGCACCTTTGAGACAGACTTAGATACAAGAAGAGTGAGGGTGGCTACATAAAAGCACCTGCATTCCAGTATAATCATGCAAATTGGTTTGGGGTGATGCCCTAGAAGTTCTGTACCAATACAGACTATTCCATACAATGCCTATATGACCCAAAATACCAGTTAAACTATAAGTTTTCCAAAATACTGTGAGGTTTGGGGGATTTTTCACCCTTGATAAAACACTTTTGATAACACTCTAGTTAATCATCTAGAGAGACTCATGATCATCCACCAAAGTATAAAAATAAAGTGCACATTTTCCAAGTCATAAAATGGAAGAATTTGGAACAGAAAGACATTAAAACATTAAAAAGACAGCCAGTACACTTCCTGTGAGGAAATTAATTTCTCTTGTTTGTATAATTGACCTGTCTTTACTGTTCCCTGTAATAGGAGCCAAATGCCAGATGCCAAATAGTGTTACTCTTTCTAGGTTGCCTCATCAGAAACAAATCTTTCCCCATGTGTTGTTTGGTGTGGTTTGGTTTTTTTAAGCAGGCTGATCTTTCTTCATAGACAGAACTGACAGTTTCCAGTGGCTCTTTTATAGCTGATATAGAGGTAAGGCTTTGGGAGAGCTTCATCTCTAACTTTGGATGAGAATAGCAAGGGGTCTCCGTCAGACCAAGTCATCCTAACCTCCTTCCATATTCCACTGAGAGGAAACAGAAACTACAAGCATGGTCCAACTGTCCTGCTACAGTGATCATTGGATTTTCAGTGCTTAGGAAGGAGTCCAGATGACTAGTTCAGATGAAGAAGTCTTCAGAATTTCAAAACACACCGTGTATTGAAATTAAAATGTCCCTGTCCTTTGCTATTTGATATCTTTTAGTATGAATGTGATTCTAAGCATAAAAGCAAAGCTTTTAGAGAACTACAACTTCTCAAATTGGAAAAAGAAGGGAGGAGAGCAAGGCAAAGCAAAAGGAACTTGAGGGAAGTGATGAAAAGATGACAGGTTTCTTTGACTTATTAAAAGCAACTGCATTTCTTTAGAAAATTATAAGAGTAAGGAATATATTTAGCTTCCAATACTTTCAGAGGAAAAAAGAAAATAGATACGACTGGATAAATATATTTAAGAAAATACATGTAATGTCTTGTAATGTTGATATTAGCCATTGTGTAACAAGAGAAAGAATGAGTGACAGCAACTCATTACGGTGACACGCCTTAGCTTTCCAGATCCAGATATTCTTAAAATAATACTTGCAGAACACTAACAAAAAATGTATATGAAATTATGCATTTCAGTATACAAGAAATAAAGTATTATATGCTTCCCTGAGCATTTCTTTTCTATATCCAAAAAATAAGGTAATAATGCAGGAAAATTGGCATAATTTTCTGAATATAATGGAAACTCCAAAATTGCTTCAAAAGTTCATTAAATGAGACCTTAAATAATTGCTTTGACAAGTAAAGAAAAAAGTTGAACTAATTTTTTTGGTATTTCTCTTTGGTACAGCTACTGTTTCCATCTCAAGTAATGTCTTGAAAGTGGCAATTCACTGCAATAATCTAATCTCAAGAAAGCACAGTTTAATCTGGGAGCAGAAAAACTACTGAGCTTTATTATAAGCTATTAAAAATGTCTATGATGTGAAGAATAAGATATTCTGTTCTGAAAGAAGTGAATGGTGAGCCCAGGTGTACAAATTTAACAATGATTTGAGATTAATTTTCCTTTACATTTTTTGCTGTTGTGGTATTCATTATTCAACTAGGATTTAGAGACCACTAAAATATTTAGAATCGTCAAAATTTCATAGCAATTTGTGACATAAATGTAAGCTGAAGATGTGTTTCAGATGCTTGCGTTTTATCTCAGCTATCATCACTTGATTATTCAGGTTTATTAGTTAGTCAAATTACAAAAATGTCATTGAAGTTACCTTGCAAATGTCAAGCTGAATGTCAGCTGACAGCTGAAATGCTGACATTACTGAAATGCTTCATATGAGGGTACTTTTTGTCACAATAAAAGTGTTTTCTGTCCACTGAGACAGCTGTGACTCAACGGTACCTAATTTTAATGTACAGAAGAACCAAAAGGATGGCTTCTGCTTTTGAAGGCTGCAGAGGAAACAATTTTGTGACTCTCAGTATGAAAATCTATTGTAGAACCTCTTCAACATTTCAAGTTGCACGCTTCAAAATAATTAATTCATATGTTATTTAATATTACATTGGTGACTTTTGATGAAACTAAATCAATAGGTTTATGTTCCAACCTCAGTGTTTCTTTTTATATATTAGTACAATCCCTAGTTTGGGGATGAGGGGGTTAATTCCACCCCATTTATCTAATTGTCTACCCATGCTGAAACAAGCAGAGCAGTAGCACTGCACTTTACCGTAAAGTGGTGGAGTTTTTGATTCTGCTGGCACACTGGAAGGTTTTTGGGCCATTGTGCAAATTACAGTATAATGCAATACCATAGAAGAAATAATTATACCCAACCTCCATGAGCCAAAAATCACACACAAAAAATATGAGCCTTTTAATTTGGTTACATATTATGTATGAAATTCAGTTCTTCCAAAGCTGGGGGAACCAAGGGGAGCAATATGATTATGACTCTATTAATATCTTTTTCCATTTAAAAGCTGGGATTAGACCTGAACAGAACAAAGGATGAAGTACAATCTGAATGCTAGAGACTGGTGTGCAGGATAATATGAAGGGAAAATCACAGCATATGAGTAAGTGCTCAGTGCCTTTGCATGTCCTGAGTATCTGCTCCCTAAGCTGCCCTTTCAACAGCAATTGATACTTTATGAGTGTGACACGTTATACTGAATCATTCCCCATTTTTTTTTCCCAAATCTTTAGAAAGGGTAAGAAATAATATTACTGTATGTGTGGTGGAGGAAGGTGATCTTTGTGGTTCTTTTTACCATTCCTTTAAAATAAGACATGATAAAGCTACTTTGCTTTGTTATGGCTAAGGCAGATTCTGATAACTTACGTACAAATGAGGTTCTCCTATCTTATGAGAATCTTTTCCTTTGACAAATTTGTAGCCAGCACTGTAGCAGGTTCCAATATTGCAAAAGATGAAGGATGTATCCTTATTAATTTAGCAATATTGAGTTGCACCTTATTTAGCCATTAGCATTCTTTGATTTTAATAGCAATATTTGGAGAATGAAGTGTCCAAATTTGGTCATTTGCAAGGGAAGCCATCCAAGCCTCTGAAAGTGCAAAAAAGCAGCAATGTTTCAAAGAGTACAAATGGGACACAGAGGTAGAGTGCCACACTGACCTCTGAAATCAAGACTGCAGTATCATCATGGCATGCATGATATTTGCAAGATGCCACTAATCTCAAAAGGCTGAAACTTCCATACAGTAACAACATTTTAATTACATGTGATTCTGAAAATTAGTGAAATTGCAGTGAAATATGTCTAAATTTCTATTCCTAAGACAAAAGAGTGGAAGAAACAGAACTTTGCGTATCACAGGAGGGGAGATCTCAAGCAAATTTCAGGTTATTCCATGTCATTCTCACAGATGTTGAGCAATTAATCCACACCTTTAATCACAGTAGAATAAAAGAGACAGAGAAATACAGTGTCTGTAGAGAAACAGAAGGATCTAAAAAATATATTGTTGAATCTGTCTGCATATCCAGTGGCAAACAGAAAACCTCCAAGTTTACTGTTTGAGAAACAGTATGTTAATGAAAGAGAACATACTCCTAAAAATGTTTTTTTAGAGGTGTAGTGCTGATGAGATGGCTCCTGGCTATTGGGGCAAAAACATACCTCAGTGCTGTAATGCATTAATTGAGTTTATATTGTGTTTCATCGGATTTGTAATCTGTATCATGTGGTTTGTCCTTACTCAGCTGTAACCCAACTCTGTTCCACTCCCACTTTCTCCCTGATTGGGTAGTGGTTTGTCCGTGCCTCTGGGCCCTGTCCCCTGGGGAAAAAGCCCCAGCACGGGCGGGGCCTCGGCACTCTGGCACCAGTGAGCGATCGGAAAAGGTCTTCAGCCAAGGCAGGGCAGGACTCGAGAATAAAGCAGTATTTTCCCTCCCGGACAAAGAGCAGGCTCTTTCTTTTTGCCATCAGCGGTCGTCTAGTCTCGTGAAGAAATACCACACCTCAGAGTATGCTTAAGGCTGTGATTCCCTGATAAATTACCCTGTCTGCCTCCTCGCCTCTCTCTTGTGCTGGTGTTGGTACTCATCCGATCCACAGTGTACCAGTTCAGGGACTGGATCTCCCCAGGCCGAGCCATGCAGCAGTGGTAGCACAAGGGAGGGAAGGGGGAACAGGGTGGGAGGGATAAGGGGTGAAGAGTTGCTAAATTGTGATGGAACTGCAGCATAAGTGAAAGTTGAGACAAAAGATTGGTTAGTGACGTGTTTATACTTGTTAAGGCTATAAGGAATCTCTGGAGGTCATCTGGTCTAACCCCTCTGCTTAAGCAGAGACACCAGAAGCCAGTTGCCCAGGAACACATCCAGAAAGCTTGTGAATATTTACAAGAGGGAAGTTCTTCTGCAATTATGCAAAGAATAACGTTTTGGGTTTTTTTATATTTCATTATAAGTTTTCTAGGAGTAAAGCAAATTCATGTGAAGCTGACAGATAGATGACATGTTGCTCCCCTGAAAGGAATAAATACATGGTCAAGTGCTTTTATGAGAAATACTTTGAATATCTGCAGATAATTTCAGATTCAGGAATCACCAAAGTTGGGCTTCTCATATGGAAATGTTTCAAGAACCTAGTAGTCCAATTTTAGCTTGGAAAAACTGTTCCCAAAGATCTAGATTTTAATCCAGACAACAATGCTTTGGAACCCCAAATCAAGTCCTTCTCTAACAT
Organism: Hirundo rustica; assembly: GCF_015227805.2. Lineage (NCBI taxonomy): Eukaryota > Metazoa > Chordata > Aves > Passeriformes > Hirundinidae > Hirundo > Hirundo rustica. The sequence goes on along the minus strand of NC_053450.1, from coordinate 138,301,072 downwards.
CAAGAATTGTCCTGGTAGGTAAAACTAGACCTGCTGCTGATTTGGCAGAAATCAAGCCTAAGGAGCTGAGCTTGCAATATGACATCTCTCCTAGAAGCAGGGTAAGTGTTGGTGTTGGTATCCCCAGATGATAATGAAGTGAGTGTTCTCTACAGAAAAAGGGAGGGCATAAGAGGGGTTACTTTAAATGGTCTTTAAAGGCTGTGTGTCACCCAGAGAGATAGAAAACAGTTTCCAGCCTGAAAGGGGAAATCTTGACAGATTTTAACAAAGCAGACCAAGCCATAGGTTGTAGACTGTTTAAAATGATTGTATTGAAGTTGTCCATTGTACCTGAAATGCATTGGCTGAAATTCAGAGATCTCAAGAAATTAAGAATTTGAATCACATAAATCATCTGATAAACAAGATAACTTTTTAGAAAACTACTAAAGGGGTTGAGGACTAAAATGCATTAATAAACCTAATTACTTTGGATCAGGTCTCTAAGGGTTTTGACAATGGTGTGAAGAAAGAAGCTTGAACTTAAGTATTGAAAAGTCAACAGTGAAGGCTTTCTTGTACATGGACAATAAATTCCTTCACTGGGTAAAGAGGACTGGGGTAGAGCAGTGGCTGTGGCCAGAACATCCCACATGCCAGCATGAGGGGCCTCCCGGTGAGCAGAAAGCACTGCCTCTTGGCAGGAGGCAAACAGGAGCGAGCGAGCATAGGATACCAGATTAGCCCATATTGTCACAGACTGGCAAAGACTTGGGCCCTGTTTGCCAGAAGATGCTGATTCATGTTCATGACTGCTATTTACTTGTATGACCAATTTATTCTAACCTCTCAATGTCTGTTCTTCCCATCTGCTGAGAATCAGTTAATTAAGAAATCAACTGTAATTTGTTCAATGCTTTAAAAAGCTAATATGATACATAAATACTAAATACTACTAGTAACTTCCTTTGGGATGCATTATAAACTTCTCCTAACATAACAACAGGTCCTATATGTCCTGTCAGCTAAAATTTCAGGTTTCTCTCAGCAGAAAAAAACTCAGCAGGCAGAACATCCATTCTGGAAATTTCCAGTGTTGGAAATTTCTCCATATCATGAAGCTAACAATGTCCAAACTGGTTGTTTCTAGCCTTAGACATGGGAGGTACATGATTTCATTTAATTTCAGATATTAAGGCTGCCTGCTCTCTTTTTTCATTGCTGCATCTTCCCATGCTGTGGTCACCTGCTATGCACTGAGACTCTGCTGTACCTGAGTTCTTACTGGCCCTAGGGCTTTCATCCTTTTGGAACAGGGCCTTTCCTTTAAGCCATCAATTTTCATTTTCAAGGCAAAAATGGTTTTGCCAAGACCAGTGTAAGTAAATCCCAAGGCACCCAATGGATCTTGTGCTTTGGGTAAAATATTCCTCAATCAGAGTGATTTTCCTGAGTAAAAATCAAAAGAACCAGTCCTCAGATGCCAGAATGTTATTCACATTTTCTTCACTTTAGGTATCAGCTTGGAGTAGTTCTACCACAGGACAGCTCTTTTTCAAGCAGTTTTTATCTGACAGTTTTTCAAGTTAACTTCTGCTCAGGTGATAAATGTGTAATCAATGACACTTTACTGTTTCTCAGATCCCTCCTTTGTGTATATTTGGTGAGATGACTCTTGACTGAAGTGGTTAAAATATTGCTACAGTGCTTCACTACCTCCTACAGCACAGATCTCATATTTCTAAAAGGATTTTGTGTGACCAAAACTCTTTACAGAGGTCCAGCCCAGTCAGTTCATCAGGTGAAGTCAATGAGGGCACCATTTATGCTGCTGAACTTTGAGAGTCAGAAATAAGTGGAGAAAAAGGGAAAAGGAATCTTCAGATTCGAGGGTAATTTTTGAAATTGATCATTACTTTAAGCTTGAAAAATTTCACCTGGACATCATGGAAAATATGCATGTTTATGGATACTATTTAAGAATGAGATTTTAAATCTTAAAATGTTCTATTAATGTGAAAATCAGTTATGAAACTCTCCAGGACAGTGGTAGAACCTGTAGAAACTGAAACTTTTAACTGGTTCAGCCATCAACTTTAATCCCTTATGGTCATGTTATTTACATGGCTGTAAATTTCCACATATATCCTATATTAATTTTATATTTATTTTTTCTATCCACTTTGTTAGACTGTAGCCTAAAATTGTTAAAGCATTGTTATTGAAACACTTGGGAATAATCTCAGGGCTGCAGTACAGAGAAATTACTTTTCCTATATGTTTCATAGGAGAATATTTTTATCTTTTCAATGTTTACTATTTCTATATTCATAATTACTACTTAGGTATTACTGCTGTTATTACCTAACAAGTGGTGTGGTATTTGGAGGAATTGTAGGAATTTAGTACATAATTTCTTTGTGGACCAGCTGGGATCCAGTAAAGCTAGACAGGGAGTACTGTCAGGGAATGGTGCCTGTGATACTCCTGTAATGTAGTGAAGATCTGGCCCGTGTAGCTCTCCATGCATGGGACAGAGGGGGTCACACTCTCCACTCCAGCCTTTTAGGGTTAACCACAGCACACACCACTCCTGTACCATACACTCTGCTCCCTGACATACAAATACTGTTTTTTCATAGAAACCAAATTAAGATACAAAAGACTACATATGTTTTTAAACAGTTCCTCATCCAAAAGATACCCTAACTTGGCTTTTTTCCTGCTTTTCCTTAGAAACTGTTGGAAGCAACAGTATTTCAGGCTTATTGTAATGCTTAGAGAAATACATCTTTCTCCTTGAGAGATTTGTTTCAAGCTAATACTACTTTCTGCAAGTGAACATAATGAAGGACAGAGCCAAGAGGAACCTAGTAACCAATAGAAAACATCCCAGTAATGGATAAGAAAGCAAAATAATAAAGTACTGACATGGTAAGTCATACAAATTGTTTCTTTTCTCTGAGCAAAAGGGGAAACACAACTTGCTGACAGAGTGGGTCACTTTGATGATATACTTCATGACACCTGCTGTCCCAGAACAGTCTCATTCGTGGTTTCTCTGCTACTTTTGTTTGTTTGTTTAATATCTCATGCCTAAACCTCCAAAGTAATTTTCTTGTCACAAAGAGCATGCAGAAGAGGAATGAGAACACCCACTGCTTTCTTCCTCCCTCTTCATTAAACTATGTAGTTGTCTCTCCTCCATTTCCCTTTTCTTGAGCTCTTCACTATAACAGCCTTTCTGACTCATGTATTCATGTGTATGTTTCTGTCTAGTTGTGCAAGCACTAAATGACAGGAAATAATATTTTCTTGTGATTTTTAATGGTGTCTTAACACTATTCTTTGGTACTCAGATAATAATTTTGAAAACTAGATTCTGCCTGACAATTAGTAAAAAAGCTGACCTGTTTGCCATGTATAAGGATGCCATGTATAAGGATGGCTAAAGCCTCTCCTTTGCAATATTCAGCAGCCAAAATAATACAGAAAAGGACACAAAAATATCAGATTATATAGTTATATTTACTGATGTTTTCTCTGCTTTGGAAATAGAAGAGAATTCACAATCTGTCCCAGGTTTTCTTTCTTCCCTTTTTTTTTTTTCCCAGCAGGACCTGAACAGAAACCATGTGTTCTGCAAACTGTGAGTAGGATGTAAAAGGTTTCTTGCCCCATCACAAATATTTAAGCATGTCTGGTTCTTTAATTTTTGGACAATTTTCTGTGAGTCAATATTGGTTCTATAAGTGTCTGCAACAGTAAGTGTAGTGTTGGTCCAGTGTCATCAATACCCTGATTCTGTACTCAGCACAGCCTTTAGGCCTTGGAGCCTTTTCCTTCCATGGGGTGGGAGTTAAAACATTTCTTACACTTGAGCTCAAACCAAACTATAGTTATTCAAGGAACTGAAAAACATACTGGAACATGTGACTATTTCATTTGTAGACAGCTTCTGTTTATCTTTGCTTCAAAGCAAAAACAAAGCCTCTTGGCTTCCTTGTTGTCTTCTTCAACACAGGATGGTAACCCTGCCTTAATTTCTGCAGGACGCAGTACCTTACATCAAAGAGCAGACATTTTCATCAGTATGAAAACTCCTGCAGTGCTGCACATAAATCTGCAGTTTGCAAACTTCTCAGCTACCCTTTCTGCTTGCCTTGCAGAGGAAATGTGGCTGCAGCTTCATCTCCAAGAGCAGAAACAGTAACAGCATAAGAAAGCTGAGGACCAAATTAGCTGTGGTTTGCGGTACTTCTTCTTCTGTTTCCATTTTCTGCCCTCTACTCCTACCCACCTCACACCATTTACTTCAGAGAGTGAGCTTTGGGCATATATCACTTGTTCACCTGTGACTTCAGTCTTCCCTGCCTCAAAACTACCCACCCTCGCAGTGAATCAATCACCAATTCTACTTTAATCACAGATAAGATGATACTGATCATTGTAGTTTCTTTGATTTTAAAGGTGCTATGGTATTTTTTTTTTTTTTTCTTTGTGTGTGTGTGTGTGTGTGTGTGTGTGTGTGTGTGAGTGAAAAGGAACTAGCTGGGGCTTAGGTATGTTCTGTGCTTAGAAAAGACTTTCTTTTTTGCTTATAGTAACTCACATAGATAATTCTATACCCTCACTTCCTCTGTGTTATGTCGCTTGTCATCCCACTCTGCTGGATTTTCCTCTCATGCAAAATAAATACAAACTGAATTATTAAACAGCACAGAAGACACTAATAACCAATTTTAAGCTGTTATGAATCACATGCTTATATTGTGTCACTTTAAAATAAAGCATGACTCCTATTATTTGGCCATATTTTTAAAATTTTTACAATTTTCTCCCAATGAAAAAGGGGCAAGTCTACTTTCATTTACTTGTCAAAACAACATCTGCAATGTAAATGGTGCTGGTCCTAGCCCTGGCCATATTTAGCTTTCCAAGTCCTCTACTGCATATTGGTAATGATGTAACATAATCAATTTAGAGCAAACAAACTGATCCAGCTCCTACCTACCACGGCTCCTTTTTCCTCATGGGACCACTGACTTTCTCCAAAACTGAATTTCTGAAAATTATCATGCTTCCCTAGTGAAACTGAGAGGACCTAAAACCTGTTAGCTCTGATAACAGACCTGGGAGATGTGCTGCTGAAGACTGCTATGAAGTTTTCTATGTTGTATAATGATCAAAGCTTTGTCTGCACACAGGTCACAGTGCTCGAACAATGCTGATAATCGCTGCTAATTAATCTCACAGCAGGACTCTGGTTACTGACACCAAGCCACACATACAGATTGAGGAGTGTCTTCTCATCCCCTTGATCGCCAGGAAGTGACGCCTCCACTGCTAAAGCTTACCGGGGAAGAAACCTTGGGCAAAGAGGCACCTCCTCAGCTCTAGAATAGCCATAACGATTCTATTTAGAGTAATTTTCAAACCAGAACAGGCAAAGCGCTACAATATCTGAGGGTAGAAGACACCATACATGTAAAAAGGTGCTCTTACAGTATAGCAACTTCTCCTAAGAACAGGAAATAACCTACCTTTGCTAGTAAAATTGTTTAGTGTAAACAGTTGTAATTACCTCTGCACCTGGGTAACTGTTGACATTAAACGTTACACTACTCATCTAATGACAAAACATTAGCAAAAAAGAAATGTGTCGATCAGCCTCATACACGTGCGCTTTCAAACATGTACAAGAGCAAAGAGTTTTAGTAAACTGAACAAAAGAATTACCACGGCCTCACATAGAGCAGCGGTGGCCTTGTGGCTTGCAGCTGCATGAGCCTTTCAAAGATGAGCCCAAGCACAGGTTTGCAGCACATTACCATGCACTCAAACACCTTTCTCTTCAGGTCTACAGTATTTTGTTCAGCTTCTTGGAGGTGTCCCTAGAATCTCTTTGGCTCTTGTGCCTAAGCAGCTCTTACACCAATCTTCCTTCTGGTCTCATGAGAAATCAGATTGTTCTTCTCTGAAATCCTTTGAGCTTTATGCAGTAATTACAAAGTAGTTAGATGGACAAGTACGTAATTTGTTTTCTTTCCTTTTGTATTCTGGTATTTACCAAGCTGATTGTTTGCATTTATTTTATTTTTTAAAAATGTAATATTTTAAATATATTTTGGCATCGGGGAAGTGTTTTTTAGTAATGAAAAGTGATTTAAAGAGATTACTACATGTAGTTTTCATTTTCTTACAGAATACTTCTTGGAAAAGATGTATTTTTCATGTAAATCAAAAGAATTTGATACAAGATTGTTACCTAGGGTAAAAATTTCTCTAGCAGAACCACATTGCAATTTACTGAAACCTAAATATTATAAGTTTTTTACATTAGAATAAAAAAAAAATTCTATAAAATAGATAACTGATAGATTTTAATACTCTAATAGCATATTACGGCCCATTGTAGGTTTTTTTAATTGACTGAAATAATCCTATATTACAAAGAAGCCAGGAAGAAAGAAGGCAAACATATCCATCTTTGAGAAGGACAAGGAGAATTTGAGGTCATACAGGCCACTCAGCTGAGCTGCACTCCCTGGGAATGTTGCATACTGAATCTCCTACAAGCCTTTCCAAGCACAGAAAGGTAAGAAGGTGATTGAGAACAGAATTATCAAGGGTAAATTATACCTGAACAACCTGATTGCCTTCTGTGATGAGATGACTTGCTGTGGGATGGAGGGAGTAGTGGTGAATGTTGTGTAGTTTGATCCTATGAAGGCCTTTGATATGGTTTCCCATTATCTCCTTAGAGCCAAATTAGTGGGGTATGGATTCTGTAAGTGGATGATAGCAAGGGCAGAAAATCAGCTGGACCACCATGCTGGAAAAGTTGCAATCAACCATATGAAGCAGAAGTGGTGACTGGTTGTGTAAGTGGCCCCCCTCAGGGATTCATAGTGGGGATAATACTGTTATCTTTATAACATCTTTATTCATGACCTGGGTGGTGGGACGGAGTGTGCTCTCAGCAAGTTTGTAGGCAATATGACATTGGAGGGAGCAGCTGTGGTTCAGAGAATCTGGACAGACTGGAGAATGATCTGACAGAGACTCATGAAGTTCAAGGGCAAATGAGGCCTGGGATCTTGCATCTGGAACAGATTAAATAGGTTGTATTAACAACAGTGCAGCCGCTTGTCTGGAAAGCATTTATTGCCCTCTGTTCAGTACCTCTGAGGCTGTATCTGAGGTGTCTCTTTGGGAATACTCAGGACAAGAAAGGCACTGACATACTGGAGCACGTGGAGTGGAGAGCCACCAGGACAGCTATAGAGCACGTGCTTGTGAGAGCAGACTGAGACACCTGGGTGTGTTCAGCTGTGAGAAATGAAGGCAAAGAGACGGTCCTACTGCTGGTTCCAAATACCTAATGGGAGAGGAGCACAGAGAAGACAAACCAGGCTCTTTGCAGAGGATCCCAGTGACAGGACAAGCAGCAGCAGCCACAAGTGCTAAACGGTTTTTAGAATTCTTATTAGATATACTGAAAAATGTTTCCCTGTGCACGTGGCCAAATTCTGGAAAGGTTGCAGGATTTCCTTTGGAGATTTCAGGACTAGAATGGATCAAACAGATAGGTGGTGCAATGATAACCATGGGATTTCTTTCACTGTAAATTGGGTAGATGTTTACCTGTTACTTTGTTTAGATACTGTTTAGATACATGGGAGACCTGATTTTCACAAGGTCTACTAGAGCTTCAGAGTTCAGTGATTGTTGTCAATATTCAGGATCTTGTTATCTGAGGTTTTTAATGGAGGCATTCAAAATAAAAGGATGTTTCTGTAAATTGAGTTTGAAAATTCTGTATCTTACTTTTACATGACTTTCAGGAGAATTTCCAGGGCTAACCTAATTGTTATCAGTGGAATGTTTCAAGGTCTCCAGCAGAAGAATGCTAGAAAGTCCTGAAGAAACACTGAAAGAATGCACAAGCATAACCTTTTCTCAAAATAAAACCTGCAGTTCCAGGGATAAATGTCCAAATTAGAACACATGGGAACACCTGTAATTCTGTGACAGCTCTTCAGCTGTTGTAATTCCTGTGATTAACCACAGTAAGCACAAAATGCTAAAACGGCAGATGCTAAGGAACCTGTATTTCTGGGCTATGAATGGAAAATTATTCTGAAACTTTGAAAATTATAAATATAACAGCTAGAGGAAAATGGAAGCTACAATGTTTGGGGTTTTCTGCAAAATTAAATAAACTCTGCACCAAGCATTTTTTATTAAAGGAAGTGCAATTCAAGAATAAATCTTATTTCTCAATCTATTATTTGTGTGTCCTTTTATGTTTTAAGGGTTATTAAAAGCAGATAGAGGAAGCTTAAAATCTTTTCAATATGATAAATAGCATATTTAGGGGAAAAAAAAAATAAAAAAGAAAGCTTTTATACCAGCATGAGAGCAATTAATAGATATCCAATATGACATTTACTGAGCAAAACACCTTTCAAGTTGAAGAGTAAACACGAAAATGTACATATAGAATGTCCTTATGAAGCTTATATTTGATGCCTTTTGTAGAATATCATTATTTTAACAGTGAAATTTAGTAAGTTGGAGGAATTTGCTGGGGGGGAAAAAAAGGGTTTATAAAGCGTATATACTGCCCTCTAACCCCCCATCTGGAGTAACAATGTACAGGAACAGTTCTGCAATTTCCTAGCTGATGACACCCGATAAAACAGGAGTTGAATCAACAGAGAGACACTGGAAAATCTCAGTTTCTCTAGGAAGCTGCACACAAACATCTCACAACGTTGAACTGTAGGCCCTATGAACCTAAAAAGGGTTAAAAGCCTTTTCTACAGAAAAAGGAAGAGGTTAGCCCTTAAAGACCATATAAGCTGCAAAACCTGGCAGTTGTGGCTTGTTAAACTGCTGGGAGGTGGAACTGGCAGCTGTGCTGCCAAAGCGGGGAAGTTGTAAAAGGGAAGCAGAGGGCCCCAGAGGGAGCAGGACAGTTGGGTTCTGCGTTTCTATGCCTTGGGGAATTGACTTTGTTTGAACTAAAAGGGACACTGCTACTGCTGGATGCTGATCGTAGGGACTTAGTTGGCTTGTTTATGGAGAGCCAAACAAGGTGAAAATCAGCTGTTCTGGCTTCCACTGTTTTTAGGATTGTGACTACAGGAGCTGCACCTGGCTGTATTAATTTCCCAAGCCTAAACTGAAGTAGGATGCTATTTTTTCACCCTTAAAAACACACACACACAAAAAAAGAAAGCATCACTTATGTTAGATGCCTGATCTCAAATTGGAGCTGATAATCTCTTTGCGGGGCTTTGGTTTTGTACTGTGCTTCCTGTTGAGGAACAAAAATAAACTGGTGGTGCTTAAAACGAAATGTCAGAATCCTTTTGGCTTAAGAAATGATTACATCTATCTTTGCAAATTATTTTTAACAATTTTGAATTTGTATTTTAAATTTTGTTCTATAGACCACTTGGAATCTTCTGCGATAATGTGAAATTCTGTGAGTCATACAGCTCTCAAAGGCACATCTGAAAAGCGCAGGCAATGCTTTCTGCCTGTAAACATATGTATCCAGTAAGCATTCCCCCATAGAAATTGACTTGTTCTTCTGAATATGGAGCAATTAAGGAGTCTGCATTTTAAATAGTTGGTACATACTGATTTTCTATTTCTCCTTTTCTGTTTTAAAAATGAAGGAAAGTATTTGTCGTAAAAATATTTGATCTTGTCTTCTTGTACTTCCAAAAAAATGGTAATGGGTAATATTTTGACATCCTTGTAGGTTTTGTGCTCTTATAGAATATTAACTGACTTCAGACATTATTTATTTTCATCATGTCTTTAAGAAATTTTCTTTTTAAAAAGTGGCAGCATTTTAGAACTACAGGGTTGATTTAAAGTAACCCAGCTTGGCTTGAAGTGACATGTGCCCAGACCAATTTATGGAGTAATGGAACAATTTATGAGTCTGCCTTAGCTGAAATTAGTTACTATGGCAGTTGGCCCAGGGAAACTCTGTGAGCCTTCTGTTCTTTGCAGCTGCAGAAAATAGTTGTATGGGGAGCTATTACCTTCCAGTAGCTAGGCAAAGCCTCACAAACTATGTGATAACCCTGTCCTTCAAACTGGAGACCCTAACTCACCAGCAGAAATGCTCTGGGTGACCAGTGAGAGAAAAAGCAAGTGATTCATATACTTTTTCATACTGAAATAATGTAACAAATTAGTTTTGTGTTTAAACAATAATGCTATACAAAACTCTACAGCACTAAAAAGAGGATATAGGTTTTAGAAGCAAGCCTGCTAAATACTGATTAATCCCAAGCCTTTCTTAAAATTGAAGATGAGAACTCACATTCTTGTTTTAATTTATTCTAACCATTGATGAAGACAGTAAAGGGCAGCCATTCATTAGTACAGTCTTGCTAGATTGTTTACGATTCTTCTCTCTCCCTTGTCCACCAGCTTCCAGTTGGGAATATCTTGTACCAAAATTGGGATAAAGCAGAAATTTTAGTACTAATGGCAGAAAAAATGGAGCAGACTGGACAATGCAAAAAAAAAAAAAAAAAAAAAAAAAAAAAGGTTTACCCCAAGCCTACTTTGTTATGTTTTACAAGCCTAGAGGCTCTTCCTTTTGGTCTCCATTGATATTTCTACATATACTCTGCTTTATTAAAGATAGTAAATTACTTCATGAGAGGCAGAGTACATATTGTGCTTGCAAAAAGATCAGCTTAGTCCACTGGTGGCATCACACCTCTTTAATAAGGTTTCGAAGCAATGTGAGTTTGCCCTGGTTGTGCTCTCTTATTCAGTCCTTGTAGAGTGCAAAAGCTTTTAATTCAATTATCAAAAAAATGGACATTCCAAGTCTCAAACACTTGTATATGTTGAGGGGTGCATTTCTTTAAAACTGAGTAGGAACTGCCAGTCAGGATTTGAAATGCGCAGTAATCCAGAGAATTCATCTCCTCATCTATTTTCCTAAGTGCTTTACATGGGAACAAGATCCTGACTAGATTTCTAAGATGCAGCTAAGGACTTACTGAAATTTTAAACAAAGTTTTACTGTCACATCTTGGCCCTTCATTTTTTTTTTGTTAGTGTCTGGACCATCATCACATTTAAGTTAGTTTGTTCACCAGTTATCTGTGAAGTGAAACAAGCAGTGTTGCTTGTAATGCAGCATGAATACAGTTGTGGAGATATGTGATCCAAGAGATAGAATTATAGTCATTTAGGTTGAAAAACACCTCTAAGAACTAGTCCAGCTATTAACCTAGCACCCCCAAGTCCATCCTTAAACCAGGTTCTTAATGGAGATGTCTCTCTGTGGGCTTTACAGGCAGCATGGTCTTAGCTGTTAAGTGTTTAAATACTGTTCCAGAAGGTCTTTCATCTCCCATTTCTGTGTGGGCACCATGAATGCTGACTGCAACATATATTCACAGTATCATGCCATAAAAAACTGTTAATGGACTGAAATAAAACTTCCATGTCATGACAGGCTGTATGAATAAAACTTCCCCTTCTACCTGCACGAAACTGTCCCTAAGGCATACAGGAACAAAGAAAATACCTAGATTGTGTGCTCTCTCTCTGTAGAGAGCCCGTCTCCAAGGCTTAGCTTACAGGAAGGATTAGGGCACAGCTAGAATTAGGGTCGAGGGAAGAATAGCCTGCTGCTGCAGTTGGAATGGGTTTACAAAGGAGCTTCAGAGAAAAGCAAGGCAGAGAGAATTTGCAAGGGAAAGTGTTTTGGTGTGGGCATTGGTGGGGTATCTTGATCTAAGGCTCATCCTGTGGTCATGGTTAGGGCTGAGAAAAAGAGAAAGCCTAGGGAAGGGCTGGACAGTTGGAAGAGGCTAGAAGAGGGCTCTCAAAGTGAAGGGCAGGCTGCAAAGAGAAATAAGCTTCAAGAACTTCTTGTCCTCGGCAGTGGCTGAGGGTCATGTCTGAAGCTCAGCCTGTGAGATTAAAGTCAGGGTTAGGCTTGAGAGAGGGAGCCATCAGCTTCTGCTGCAGTGGACTGTGAAAGAATGGATAACTGGAAGTGTTAGATGCAAGGAGAATTTAATTTTCAGAAGTTTTCTGTTTGACCTAGCCCAAGGTAAATTGTAGCCCAAGACTCAGCCTTGGGTTGGGTTTCTTAATATGGCTGCAGTGGGTTGACCTTGGCTGGATATCAGGTGCCCATCAAGTTACGCTATCACTCTCCTCCTCAACTGGACAGGGGGAGCCTCCCTGCCAGGCTCAACTTCACTGCCAACTTATCTAACTTTTCCCCCCGGTGGGGGAATGGGTGCCGGTGGTCAGATCATCACACACTGTCTTTGCTCCTCCATTCTCCTTCTTCCTCCCCTGCTCCAGTAGGAGGTCCCTCCTACAGGAGACTTCTCCATGAATATCTCCAACATGAGTCCTTCCCATAGGCTGTAGCTCTTCAGAAACTGCTTTAGCATGGGCCACTTCCACAGGATGCAAATCTTTCAGGAGCAGGCTGCTCCAGCATGGGTTGGCATCTTCCCACAGAAGCCACCCCTATAGCCCCCCGCACTACCAAAACCTTGCCATGCAAATCAAATAGAGGCTAGGGTTACAATTAGGGTTAAAAGAAAGAGAGCCCAGAGCCCAGAGCTGCATTGAGAGTTGAGTTAGAAAGGAAGTGGGCTGCAAAGAGAACTTAGCTGGAAGACTGTTTTGGCTTGGGAATTAAAAGGGGGGTGACAGCTTTTGATTATGTTTACATCAGGATTAGAGTTAAGGCTGGGAGAAAGAGAGAGCTTAGAATTCCAGCAGGAGAAGAGTTAGAGAGGGGCTTTTAAGGGGAAGTCTAAGTTCAAGGAACTTGGCAGGGCTGCCTGGTCTGAGGCTCAGCCTACTCTTATGGTTGGAGTTGCAGCTGAGGTTATTTTTGACAACACAGGAGAGTGTAGTGCTGCAGTTAGAACAGGCCTAGCACACCCGGGCTGCAGGAAGAACTTTGTTGCAAGAAATTTTTGTTGTGACTGGTGCTCTGCAGTCCTGTTCTGAAGCCCACCATACAGATTGTGTGAAGGTTAGGGCTGGTGCTGGGAGCCAAAGAGAGCCTAGAGCTCTGGATGAAGGGAAGCTTGAGAGCAGCTGATAGTGAAAATGTTGGGCCACAGGGATAGCTTGCCTGCAAAAACTTCTTGATGGAAGCAATGGCTGAGGGGCCTGGTCCAAGGCTCAACATAACTTCTAGGTGTAAGGTGAGGTTTGAGGTTATGTTTGACAGAAGGGAAGAGACAACAGCTGCAGCTGGCTCAGGGCTAGAAGGCAACTGTCCCAGGGAAGTGTAGGCTGCCAGAAGAACTTGGCAGCAAGAACTTCCTGGTGTGGGCACTGGCACCACATCCAAAGCCCAGCATATGGTTTGTTTGAGGCTTAAGGTTGGAGCTTAGAGAAACAGAGGACCTGGAGCTGCAGCTGGAATGGAGCTAGGAAGGAGGTCTTAAAAAAAAGGTGTGGGATAAAGCAAATGTAGCAGGGAGAATATTTTATTGAAGCCACTGGCTCGGGGTCCTGGTCTAAAGATCTATGTTAATGTTAAGGTGGGCATTTGGGCAGGGAGAACCTAGAGCTGCAGATGGAGGGAGCTTAAAAGGAAACATCAAAGGAAAGGGTAGACTGTGAGAAGAACGTGTGACAATGTTTTGGTGTGAGCAATGCCTGGGGACCCTGCATTGTGACTCAGCATAAAATTACGTTTGCCCTCAGGGTTAGTGCTAGAACTGGGGGGGAGAGAGCCCTGGAGCTCCAGCTGAAGGTTAGTCAAATGAAGTTTGAAAGGGAAGTCTAGACTGCAAGAAGCGGACTGGGAAAATTTTTACTGAGGACACTGGCTGGAGGGTCTCAGCTTCTGTTCTCTTTTATTTTAAGGGATTGGATTACAGTTGAGGGAAAGAGACATCCCAAGAGGAGTGTAGGTTGCAAGACATCCCAAGAGGAGTGTAGGTTGCAAGTGTAATCAAGTTTTGTCTCTTCAAGTGACCCCTGAGTCCAGCTGCATCTATATCATGGATTCAGTGGAAAACCTGTGCCCACAGTAGTTCCCACAGGAAAGGCAAGTACAGGCAACCATCTTTGTTAGTGGTACTTAAAATTGAAGAGGACAAATCTTTGCCTCAGACCTTGTCATGTAGATTGCCCTGGCCCTTGAATTTTTTTAATTCTGATATAATTGTTATGGTCAACATCTTTTGTTCTTCTGATAAAACAACCTTCTTTAGTGAGAACTCAGATTTGCAGGGAAGAGCTATTTAGAACCTATGCCAAGATTACAAGAAAGTCTTCTGGGGAAAAAAGCAACTTCCTTCTTCAGTCTTCCCTATAAAAAACCTACTAAAATTTTTGCTATTTATTAGTTATTATTTATAAACCAAAATGCTTCACTATATGGATTTACTCTGGAAAGACGATGAAAGACACGTATGTGGCAGATGTTAGTTACGTTGTGTGTAGCATTGCACAATGCTCAGATGTCATGTTCTAAGCGTAATGTAAGGGATAAAATAGGTACTGAACTCTTCCGAAAGTCTGACTTCAAATCTATATTTAGGCATCTAAGTGACCTGCTTTTATTCAAAGGTGCTGACTACTCAGCTGCTTCCATTGACTGCAGCAGAACAGGGGTTTTTTTGTTGCCAAATCTACTTTCAAGAACAAAAATTACAGTTTAGTATCTTTGTAACTCCTAAGTAATTCTGCTAAAAAAAAAAAAAAAAAGGATAGAAAATTAAATACATCTCTGTTTTGTCCTCCTCCCCATAAGATGAAGGGAAGGGACCATATAATAAATCCCAGTAACTGTTCCTATGGATGGAGGTTAAACATTACTGGTTTGGATTCCAGCATGATAGATAACATTGTGTTGAGATGACAATGGCAAAAGAGAAATGGAGACATGCAACACATTTTTAAATTTATGTAAGCCTGTGTTGGAGTCTCAGACTCATGTATTGACCTTAGTTGCCCTGAACAGCCCCACCTGGGAACACATTCTGCCCAGGACCTCCACTTAAGCTCAGACAGGGCACAGTTTAGGTCTTTGCCTGAGCTATGTTGCAGGTATATCTGTCTCCAGCTCTGGTTCTGGCTATACCTTGGGCCTCTCTTGTAGGTAGCTTGCCTGCATCTCTGTTTCTGGCCCTGGATATACCCTGTGCCTACATTGTGCCTTTCTGGATGGACCTGGTGCATCACCTCAGCTTCTCTGGGACTGCTGATGTGATGTGTGCTCTTGCCAGCATCCTGCCCCCTGAGTATGGGCCCTGTGGACCTGTGCCTTGTCACTGAAGGCACTAGTTGCAGTGGGATGGCCCTCCCTTGTTCTTTGTCCACTTCATGGAGCCGTCCTGCTCTTGCTTCTCCCCGAGGATCTGGTTACCCTGCTGAGGGACCAGCTGATGAACAAAGCGAGATCTACAGCAGGCAGCTCAGTATTATTCAGAAGCTGATGTATGACTTATTGTAAAGGCACAGGAGATGTATGCTGGTGTTACCCGTGGGTTCTGACCCCAAACAGTGACGGCAGATGTCACTGACCTCCTCATACAGTGGAGCAAGGCATATGTGGTGTTTGATATTTCTGAGTTGGGCAGATGTGCCTTTGCAGGATGTCACCTGTCACTGACCACATCCTCTGTGGCCATGGAGGCAATCAAGAAGCGTTCTGCTGGGGGGTACAAAAGCACAGTGAAGTAATGAGGGTGCAATATTCTTGCAGGGGACCGAGCTTTCTGCCTTCGCTGCACGCCGGCTGTAAGGAACCGCTCTGCTCAGGGAGCCGAGCTGGGCGGGAGCAGCTGGCAAAACCCTGCGGCAGAGATCCCTCTCATTCCTACAGATCCCTTTGCAGAGAGGGAGCTGGAACCGGAGTAACTATAACACAAACCGTACAAAGTTACGGCGTGAGCGACTAATCAGCTAAAGAGTAGGACGACGGCAGGCTTGGTTTCCTATAGGACTGGAGATGGGTGAAAGGGCCGGACGAGAACCGCGTTCTCCCCCGGGCGGCGCCGAGGCAGGAGGCAGCCCGCAGGCCCCTCTCCCTGAGGGCAGGGAGGCGCGGGCCGCCCCCCCGGCCCCGCTGCCCGCGGCCGCGCAGGCGCCGCGCGCGGGGAACATGCGCAGTGGGGCGGCAGAGCGGGCGCTCCGCGGTTCCCGCGGGGGCGGGGCGGGCGCGCGGTGCGTGGCGGGCGGGCGGCGGCCGCTCCCCGCGGGGGGGGGGCGGGGCGGGGCCGCCGCGCCGAGCGGGGCCATTTCAGCCGCCAGGCCGGGATGCGCCCGGCGTCCCGCGGCTGCCCGCCCGCCGCCCGCTTGCCCGCGGGGCTGCGGCGCTGACCGCCCCTGCCCTTCGCTCCTGCGCGCCCGCCGCTCTACCCCACGCCAGCCCCTTCCACCTCTGCCGCCGGCAGCGCCATGGCGGCCCCCGGCAGCATCGTGCCCGTCATGGCGAGTAAAACCAAGACCAAGAAAAAGCACTTCGTGGCGCAAAAAGTGAAGTTGTTCCGGGCTAGCGACCCGCTGCTCAGCGTCCTCATGTGGGGGGTCAACCACTCGGTAAGCGCCGCCGTTCGACCCACGTAAGCCCGTCCGCCTCGCTGGGGCACGGCACCCGGGGGCTGCGGGGGCACGGGCGGGACCGGGTCAGGCACGTGTCCCCGGGAGCCCCCCGCCGGCTGTCGCCCCTCGCCCGGCGGGGCCGGGAGCGCGTTCCCGAGCGCGGGGAGTGCGGCGCGGAGCGGCTGCAGTGCCCTGCCCGGGCGAGGGTGATGCGCGGGGGCCGTGCAGAGTGCCTGCGGTAGCCCGTGTCCGCCCTTTCGCCCCGCGGTTCCGCTCGGCGGCAGCGGGCGGGAGGTGCCCGGGAGGGAACGGTGCTGCCAGCGGAGCCCGAGGAGCTCCGCTCCTGCCGCGCGCGGGCGTCGCGTGGATGTGCTGCAGTCGGGAAAAATCCCGGTTATCGATGGGAACTGGCCAAGTTCGTCCCGCGTCCGTGCAGTTCGCTTCTGCGAGTGTCCGCTGCCGGTGTGTGCGGGGGAGGGGAAGAGGAAGGGCTTGGTGTGGTAAGGCGGCAGAACTGCACCATTTGCGAAGTGCTCCATCACCCTGCGGGGACGGGCGGCCCGGGCTCCGGGAGAACCCCCGGCCGGGCGCTGGTCTGCGTTAAAATTAGGAGTCTGGTGAAGATGTCACATGGTTTGGGCATTACGGGGCTCAGGTCGGAGCTTTGCATCTTTAAATAGCCACCGTAGCAGGTTAAAAGTGTGGAGCCAAAAATCGGGTATCAGGGTATTTGAGCAAAAAACGTGTTCCCCTCCTGCTGGCGGAGCGAGCCTTTCCGCCTGTGTCGGGTTTGCATGGGTTACGTCTGCTGCTGAGTAACGAGCCTGAAAGAATGTCA
Organism: Hirundo rustica; assembly: GCF_015227805.2. Classification (NCBI taxonomy): domain Eukaryota; kingdom Metazoa; phylum Chordata; class Aves; order Passeriformes; family Hirundinidae; genus Hirundo; species Hirundo rustica. The sequence goes on along the minus strand of NC_053450.1, from coordinate 138,283,665 downwards.
GTGTGCAGTTTGAGATTAGACTACAAATTTTGAAACAGCCACATGAAACCGGCAGAGCAGCCTGTAGTATTTACTCGCTATTCCTTTTGTTTCCAATGCATATATATCCCGTGAGTTTTTTTCCTCTGTGGATGTTTCAGTGGTTTTTGCCCAAAGCCTGGAATCTGTGCATCAAGACTGAGCCCTGTTAGAGCTGTGTTAAACAGCACGGTGCGTGAAGTGAGGATCATGGGGAAATCTTTGGCTCTATGTACCAGGCAGAGGAGAAGCTTCAGTGAAGTTGAATAGTCTGCTTAAGGCAGCGCTGTGAGTCTGTAGGAAATGGTGACAGAGGATTTCAAGTTTTCTGTAGGTCAGTTGAGAGCGGTGGCATCCTATGTCATGAACTGATAAGACAGTAGTTACTTATGTATGAAGCAGAAATACCTTTAATTGTGGAAGTGTGTGATATTCTGTTTGCCTGAATTGAGCATAAATATGCACATTTCTTTGGCTCCTTTTTTAGTGGCTAGTGTTACAGAAAATTCCCAAACAGGCTTCTTTAATGAAAGAAGGCAAGATGGTAATTGCAGGGTGAGAGATCTGTGCTGAATGGCAGCATGTGTTAGCTGTTCACTGTCTCCCTGAGGAGAGTGGGAGACGATCACAGATGAAAGCAGAGATTTTCCTGTTGCAACTGCTCATTGCTATGTGAGTTCACAGTGGAAATACCACTACTTTTAGAGGAAAGACCTCTTCACTACAAGTAATAACCAAGAAAATAGTGACAAATATGACACTATATGTGATCCTCACCATCCTGCAGTTATGTGCTGTAGTGTGCATAGCTGTTCCCAGTAGAAAGTGTAATAAAGTGCATTGGTTCATGCAGAAAATTCAAAATTGTGAACTGAAATAATTTCTTTGGAGGGGCTCAAAGAACAATGCTAGCAACACAACAGGTTCAGCGAAAAGAGGCCTCATGTTCACATGAGGATGATGGTTATGGGTGTGAATATCTGGTATTCTGTTTGCATTCTGCAGATGGCATTCCATTTCCTTACCCCACTGCAAAATGTAGTAATGCTTGGAGGCCCTGTGGAAGTGAAATCCTGCTGAATGAGAGAGCATGGAAAAAAAGTTAATTTGATGTGTCCAAATTAAACATCTCTTCTTGGCCAAGAATGCAGCATTGAAGTGTTGCAGGCTCCTCTGTTAGATGCTTTTCCTGTCATTTTGTAGTGCTTCATGTGGCACTGTCCAGCAAATGAAAATAAGTGTGCAGCATGGTTTAACTCTGTTATCACAAGTAAGAGTTTCTCATGGGAGAAATACAAACAATGTGCGTGGATTAATTAAGAACAGGAATTAAGAATCCCTGGGTTTCTTAGCAGAATAAACAGAAATCCGTAAGCAAAGGCTAGACTTGAAACTGAGCATAGATCATAGTTCATGATGGTAGTAGTTAAACTTAGAACACAGTAATCATCTGAAAAATTATATTTAAGACTGCTTGTAGTGCTTATCAATGAATGAGACAATAGAAGTCTCTGAGTCTTACTAACTGTCTTGGGGAATAAATACATATATTAAAACAGTGAAACTGAGATGCAGATCCTACATTTCTGACATTGCTGCTTGTTCTGGAAGGAAACACTTGGTAAAGATAAAAAAGGAAAAAGGTGATCTTTTTTCTGCAGGTTTACTAACTCTTTAATCTTAGGACTATACTTGATTATTGTGTTTTTTGAGGATTTTCAGAGTTTGAAATTCGATATGGAGAAGTTAAGGGGAAAAAAACAAACAAACAAAAAACCAACCAACAAACTGTTGTCTAATTCTCCTGTCCTAGGAGAAAACATGGCTCTAAAGGGAAAACCTAAACATTGGTGCCACAGAGCTGAGGGCTGACAGCAGAGGTGTGAATTCGTAATGGGGGGAAAAAATTTGCAGGGGCATGTCTGTCACACGAGGTTCTTATCAATTACCCACCCATTCAAGAAACGGTAAGCAGCTCTCTGTTGCTGTTTAGGTAGAAGTAGAGAGATAACTAATGCAAAACCTTGCTTGGTAGTACAGTCAACTTCAGTAATAACTTCAAAGGGCATGTGAGAGGAAAACATGTGAACGTTACCCAAATGTCTTACGAAGCAAGAAAAAATGTGTTCACATTCAGAGCTGTAAATTCATTTCTCAGTGTTCTGACATATGCTGTGGAATGAAGCTTGCTGCTGAGTGAAAGGGAAAGCAACTGTGTCGCATTTTGTAGATCTGATTATAATACTGATGACTTGTAGCAGCAAAAAGTAATTGTCAGTGCTTGGATCTTGCAGGCATCTGCATCATTAGCAGTTGATTTTATCTTGATCTTTTACCCTGTGTCAAAGATAATCTGCCTTTGCTACTGAAATAAATATTTAAACTCAGTGGTTAGTATGACTTAAAGTTATATTTTTAATTAGCACCATAATTGTATTTAATTTACAACTGGTGTGATGAATAACGTTCTTACCTGTATATTGTCACTGCTGCTGGATTTCCAATGACCGTAGGAAGGAGGAGAGGGAAGGAAGGTGGCATGTAACTTGTTTTCTGTGCCTAAAAAGTGAAAGGCACAGATTCAGTATTTTCATCCTATGATAATCATCCCATTGCACATTGATGGTGAGTGTGCTCTCACTAGAATTGGTTGCCTGCTTCTGTTAGGAGCTTATTGGGAAAGCTGGGAATTTGTAGGCTTAGGTCCTTCAAAACATCACCCTGAAAGATGGCAGAAAACTAATACAGTGGGGTTTTTTGTAACTAATTTTGAGATAAAGGGCAGACTGCTGGAGAGCTTGCCCACTGTGTCAGCCATTAAATTGAATGTATTTAGGAAAAGAGCATGAATGCCTAATGAAGTTATTGAGCATACTGTACAAGTTAAAAAAAAAAACAAAACAAACAACCAAAAACAAACAGCCCCCTTCCCTTCCCCCCCCCAGCCCCTGGAATCTCTAATCACCATCTGTTTCTTGGATGATTACAAGCTGATCCAAAAATTTAACAGTGCCTGACTTCGCAATGGCACCTGCTTCCTAAAAAGCAAGTGGAGAAACAAGAATACGTGGATAAAATTACTTCCCCCCAGCACATTGTGGCGTACATCAGAAGGGAGTGCACTTTGTGTGGGTAAAGAATTCAACACTGAATAAACTCCATGACCTTCTTCAACTGCTCACATGAGGCACTGTGAGCTTGATGCTACTGTTGCACTCTTCCTTGCGTTCTGCTTGATATTTTTAACAGGAGTGGAACAACACCAGGACTGAAAATTTGAGAGAGCTGTGGAACTCCTGTTTTTCAGTGTACCTCTTGGATTCCTTCACATTGGAGTTAGAATCTGGGAGAGGGGGTTGGGGAAAGCATAACAAGTAAATGCATCTTTCTTCCCCTCTCATGCAGTAAGATATATTTGATCATCTTAAGAATACTTCTGTATCTGCAGAAAGCTATAGAATGTCTGTTCTAGTCAGTTTTCAGTTTGGTTTTTTTTTTTTTTTTTAGCTAGTATACTAGTCTTTCCTGTTACAAACTTTTATCCAGACAAATACACAAGTAGTTCACATATAAATACCTGTCATTATGTTTTAACATGCCACTGGAGAGCTTGTTAGGTAAAGTGGAACCTCTTGGTTGTGGCATAAATCACTTTTCTTAGTCCTGGCTTACCTAGCATCTCTCCTAAGAACTTTCTGTCCTGATGCACTGTACATGTAGTAAAATAACACTGAAAATGTATTATTAAATTGTTCTGTAGGAAGATGGAACCTAAATAATTGAAAACTAGGTGATGCTCTCTGGAATACAAATTCCATGTTTGGTTTCATTAAAGAAAGGGTGACATCAGTTGACAAAAACAAGCCCACAGCATTTAGTACTAGTGGTATGCCTTCAAAAGTTATGGGAGTTGATATCTCGTGTCCATATTTATAATATAGTCTTAAATGGTGGTGTGACTGGTGGCACCCTGAGGATATGGAACCATAAATGTTGACTCATGGCTCTGGCTGTCAGCACAACAGGTTGGTTGGAAACTATCTTGGGGTGGGGTGGGCTGCTCATCACCAGTCAGGTGCGTTCTTAATATTTGTATTTAATGCATCACTGCTGAAGCTGTGTTATAAATGGCTTTTCAAGACTAAGGCAAAGTAAAACTAAGGGTTTTAATCAAGATTTTCAACAGTGAACTTGGTAAAAAACCCAAACTCATCTTTTAAATTGTTTAATGGTGGTGGTGTTAGCTATGAGAGAAGGCTCTTTCTAAGAAGCTGGAGGAAGTAATGTATTAAAAAGCATTGATTAAATCAGAGCAGATAATAAAGCAATTAAAACTATTTTAAAATAGTCAGTTGGGCACTCAGCCCAGATGTTTGCATATAGAAGGAAGCAGAACAGGAAGAGCTATTTATTGAAAACTTTGTTCCTTTTTGGGTATCAGGCTCTATGTACTGCAGAAATTAATTTGATACTGCTTTTGCAACTGAGTGGATGGACTAGTAAAAATAAATTGTAAATATTATGGTTAGGTTGAGGGTAGTAAACATGCCTCCATGAAATACAAATGGGAGTGATATTTCATGTCCTTCTCTAAACTCTTGAAAGGGACACATACAATAGCTTCTGTTAGGGATGAGAGTGGAATAGCTGTGAAGGGGCTTTGACAGCAGTTTCAAAACTGCTTTCTATAGTTTCTTCCAATCTACAAGATAAGGTGCTGCAAAGGCTCGGGTCATTATTTTCCTGTGGGTTTTTGAAACTGAATTTCATTAACCCTAGCAGAGAGGTCTGGACAATGTTTCATGGAGCAAATAGGCAGCATGAATTTGTTCTTTTGGCTCAACTTAGTTGTCCTGTTTGAGTATCCTGCACCACATGCCTTAAGAGTTTTTAGGGTATTATTTTTGAATTTCTTGCTCATTAAAGCAGATCCTTGCATTATGCCAATTGCCAGAGCCCAGTAGATGTTTATTTCCCCCCTGTAGTTTCAGGGTGGCAAACTTTATTTACAATAACTGACTCACCCCATTATTCAGTTCCTGTTCTACAGTCCTGTTTTCTGTTCTTCCTTGAAAACAACTTGTGCCTTAGGGATCCATACACTAGCTGTTCATTGTGCAACCTCATGACAACTTTAGAGTAAGGTGAAACTGCCCATTATTTACAGCTCCTCAGTGTAATCTTGCTGAAACTAAGCACTTGGGAGTTGTAGTAATTTTGGCTTATGGATATCTTGACTGGTTGAGAAGTTAGTCATCTTGATTGTTAACTATGAGGTTTAAGGGTTTGAAAGTAGTACATTTTCATCTCCATACTCCAGTGTGAATTGTTTTGTGTTTACTTCCAAGGCATATTTCCCTGTGTTTCCATTTTTTTTACTTGGTACTTACTATACAATATCTAACAGAAGTTCTGATCGCTCTTCCTCATTTTCACTATTGGTAACCTATGTGTTGGCACTTAGCAAAATAGTTGAAGCAGTCTAAGAAATTGCTGCCTTGCTGTGGATGGTAATGACAAACCTTGTTGGTCTTCATAGTCTGCATGCTGCTAAGTGGTGAAATGGGTTAGCTTTGAATTGTCGAGATGGTGACTTTTTGCATGTGGTTTGCTACATGATTATCTGTCTTACGATCTTCCTGTTGAGCCTGGGCTGTTATATGATAAGTTTATTAGTTTTGTCTTGAGAGATTGCTTAATAAGGGTGTTGTGAAAATTGTTTGAATTATCTGAATGCTGTAGTGATGGATCTCAAACTGAAAAGAAAACATTATTGTCAAAGGATGGGGTTGAATAGTTTGTAATAAAGTACTTAATGGCCATATACCTTTTAGAGTACTTGATTTTCATCAGGTTTGGTGAACAGCTACCTTGTGTAGCAAGGTAATTGGTCTAATCCACCTCTTTAGTGTGCATTGTAAGTTCCCAAGGCAGTCCTAATATTCTTAACACAGCTGTGAGTATATGCGTGAATATTTTAGATTGTAAGGCAAAACTGAAAAAAATATTCCCTTATGTGCCGTTATTAGAAAGCCTGTGGAGCTCCTTGGTGAGATTCAGACTTAGAGAACCACCTTTCAGCTGCTTGAGCTATCTGGTTTAGTCTTTCACTATTCCTCATCTCCCTCCTGATGTCGTAGTCATATGCTGTCTCACAACTTGGCTATACCTGTATTTGCATTTTATCAATCTCTGCCATTGCAGTCTTCCTGGTTAACAAGTTCTGCCATATCCATTTTTCCTATTAGTTATTACTCAGCTCCAAAGTAATAATCCAGCAAAAATAATACATTTTGAGGAGTGTTTTAGATGGACCATAATTCATGGAAATTTATGGTCCAGCTATGCAAACATCTGTGCCAGCATAAAGAATGTGGAGTTGATGCAAAAACAGAAGAGACAGAGGAAAATAACTTCCTTGTAAGGCAGTGCCAGTTTAAGCTAGTGTAAGGTTAGAAAAACTACATAATACCTCCATAACACTGAAGCCTACTGAAGCTGGGGCTGCTGGACTGGTTTCCATTCTCTCTGGTATTGGTCTGATCTCTATGGCAAGTTCATTTGGGGAGATAATGCTAACAGAAAAACATGCAGAAAAGTGAATGTGGTAGGAATTGTATACCACAAAAGGCCATATTTGTAAGTGTCAGTCCCATCTTAAAAGAGGAATTGTGAGCACTGCAGGGAGCATAAAGGGAAGAGTCTGATGTATGTGTACTCAGAGGTGAGTAGCTTAGGGATAGTTGGAGGGACTTGTTTAGCTCTAGAGTGGGCTCTTTGACTGACCACTGATCTCCTGCCTATAGCTCAGTTTCATGTGTAGTAACCTCAAGTTAAACTGTTGTCCACAGTAAAAAAAACCCACTTGAATAGAGATCTCTCACTGGATTCTGCACTGTGAATGAGAAGACCTTTCTCAACTATTTTAGTCTTTTGAAATAGTAGTGAATTTTGAAAAAGACAAAACTGTCTACATGGCGCTGGCTGTCAGCACAACAGGTTGGTTGGAAACTATCTTGGGGTGGGGAGGGCTACTCATCGCCTGTCAGGTGTGTTCTTAATATTTGTATTTTATGCAGAACATCACTGCTGCAGCTGTGTTACAAGTGGCTTTTCGAAACTAAGGCAAAGTAAAACTAAGGGTATTAATCAAGATTAGTTTCTGGTCATCTCTACAGTCTTGGTTTTTAGAACATGGTAAAGCCCTCTAACTTCATAACTTGATTATCTAGAGACTAAATGTCTTCAGAAAAGTTGTGCTGGTTTCCTAGGGGCTGGAATTTTTGAGGTTGCTTTTAGAGATGGCTGCCAACATCTGGAAGAACTTCTAAACAATAACAAATCTTGAGAATCCTACCTTTAAATAGTCTCCTGCAGCCTATCAAGTATGTGGCTGCGGCAGTCACTTTTTTGGGGGGGTGAGAGGAAAATACCCAACTTGGTTAGCCAAAGACTAGTTAAAAGAAAGCGGCTTATTAATAGTTTTAATATACTGAACTAAACTTAAGAAATACCTGATTGGTTTGTGGTGCCAAGCCTCAGTAATCATGTTGCCCAGTGTTTTGTAGACCCTTGCCAGATCATGTGGGTACCAAAAGCATTTTTGGTACAGCAGGTTATGATGTCAGTGTTGCTGGCTGTGCTTTTTGTTTGTTCAATGTGCCTTTCTTTTCTCTCTTACGTAGAAATGTGAGTTTTGTGTAGTTAGTATTTATTGGTGCTATGGTGGGGTGTGACCCATGTGGGTTGGATTTTGGGTGATTATAACAAAACTTTCTAGAGGAGCTAAGAGAGGAATAGTTGTTAATGTTTGTGGTTGTTGGAGCCCTTTACAATGTGCAAATCTCATGTATTACGGTTTCCTGGAGCTGAGCAAAAGTCGAAAGATTGACATAACAAAAGCAAGGTTGCTAATCTCTGAGCTTTCCACTTTGGTCTGTCTGACTTTTTGAATTGTGAGCTGAATTTAGAGCTAGTTTTTGTAGTTGCAAGTTGCAAAATACCAAAAATTGAGAAAACAGTTGAGTTGAGGAATGGGATATCTATTTTTACTTCTGGAAGAGGAAGGACTTATCAACACATGCTGTTTCAGCTGGCTGTTAAAAAGAGCTGATTTTCTCTGTGGGAAAGGCAGCAGTCTCAGACAAGCTGACTTTACTGGAAAGCCCATTCCAAACATCCTCAGTCACTGCAGACTTGCAGGTAGAGGGCTTAGAAATGACTTACTCAAACTGAAATGCAGGGTCAGATGCTTGACACCAGTTTCCTGTGCAGTGCCTTGGGGTTGATGCAAATTAGGATGTCCCTGCTGCTCTCAATGTGTGTTCCCCCTGCCCTCAGTAGCAGAAGAGAATTGAAAAGAAATTTTCTTGTTCAACAATTCTTTTAGGTCTTAAGCAGAATTGTCAGATTAATATGCTTTCTGTCTGGCTCATGATTCACTTTGCAGTGTGTGGTATGTTAAGCAGCCTTCTCCTGTGATGACACAGTGGACAGAATCAAACAAGAAAAGCTTTCTGGATATTCCTCAGGCTTAAGAGGACAAGTGGTTTAACTAATTTACCGAAACAAAACCTTCATGCTTGTTAACACACCCGTGTACCTGCTTGCAGGCAAAAAGCACTGCAGTCACTGATTTTGGAACCTCTTGTCCATTCTGTTCCTGATATTAGCGGCTTTTCCAGCTATTATTTTGGGCTTCAGCTGATTCAACAATGCTGCTTTTTCTTTCTACCTACAGCTGCAGGCAGTTGTGGCTGGTTATTTCATTTGAGTGAGCAATGTCCTTCAGGCTGTGTTGGCTCAGGGATGTTCATAGGGTTCGGATGTCTATGAACTCAGAGAATCGTGCACCCCTTGTTGCTCCTCTGCTTGTTCTGTTGCAGTACATCAAAGCAAAACAGGATTGAAATATTGAGTATCTAGACTAATGCTAGTGCACTGTGCCTTTTTCTTGGTGTGAGTGTGGTGGATTTCTCTTCCTTCTCCACAATCTCTCTCACCTGTTGAGGTTTCTTCCCCATGTTACAGCAGTTAGCTGGTGTTGGTGCTTTTAGTTCACTTTACAAGTGAATTACTTTTCAGATATTATTTTTGTACTTGATGAATCTTGCAGAGAAGTATATTGCAAGTTTCTCCTTGGAAGATGTCATTCCATAGGATATTTTTAGTATTCATGTCTTGTTGAGGAAATCTCCCAGACTTTCACATTTAAGTCAAGTTTTTAATTTTCCTGCAGACGACTTGCTGAGGTTCCTGGCTGAATGTGACTTGCTTTACATTAAAAGTTTAAGCACCTAAGAAATTACTGGAAGAGTCTGAAAGTAGTGGTTGCTCCTGCATGATGTGCTGGTCACCTGAAAGATGATAATTTATTGGGTTCTGATGGATGATGACTTTTACAATGGGCTGCTTCTTGCTAACTACCCTGGAGCAATGTGCCTGAGGTCTTCTTCACTCCATTATAAACACCCTTCAAAGTGTAGACTTTCCTGAAAAGCCACGTTTCAAACTGTTTTACAGGAGAATGTATGTAATGATTGGTCATTTGGGTGCTGTCTTTGTATTGCTGAAGTTGCTAAGCCATCTGTATAGTATTTGACATGTAAAAATTCTTGTTTTATCCCTGTGCCTTAAGACTTACTAGTGTCATGAAAACATTCTTCTTGTTTGACTTTTGTCACAAGATACTGTTCTTGTGGCAGTACAATGCTGAAAAGTTCAGAGATGAAAAACAGATGAGGGATATAGAAATATGTCTAGCCAGCAGACATTAATTCAGTCACTGAAGTTGCTGTTGCTATGTGCATACGATTATCTCAATAGCAAGGCCAAAATTCACTTTAAAATTGCATTCACTGCTTAAGAGAGCCTGTGGGGTTTTTATTTACACGGTGAAATTGATTTAAAGCATCATATTTTAATGTGTGCTGCTTTATGTAGTTGAGTTGGCTAAGATGTCAGCTGGAACCTGGACACAAGGGCACAGACATCCTTGTACTCAGGTGGTGGAAAGTAACACCTGTACTCAGCTGCTTGCTTTTATTTTTGTTGCCTTGGAACCCCTTTTGAATTATGAGCACATAACTGAGATTTCAGGATTGCTTGTTTTTAGTCAGACTTGTGTTCTGACCAATAGTGGCCTTTTGACAAGCTAAACTGAAAGGAGCCTCATCATCTGTGTCTTGCTGATAGTCTTGAAATATGTATAGCCTGTTCCTCAAAAGAAAGTGGAGGAGTTTGAAATGTTCTATGAACATCTGACTTGCTGGTCAAAGGCTTTGAGAAAAGATAATTTGGGACACACTAATTTCTGACATGGGAAGCACTATATTTAAATAATAAAAAACCTAGGCCCTTCATTAGAGGGAAAACATAGATTTGGTTGTGTGGCATTTTCAAGATGAAGTTGTATAGCTCCTTGTGAAGACAAGTAGTTTTACTGCAAAGGTTTCCCTGTTTCTCTTTACCTGCTATTGCAAACAGGCTCAAATAGTGGTGCAAGCTGGCATGGATCATTTGGATGGTGAAATTTAATACTATGGCTTCAAGTAGGTGGAAGAAGCAGCTGAGAGCCAAGATAGTAAAGCATGATCCTTGAGCTACGTTTTCTCTACTACTTACCTTTACTTCACTAGCTGGCAAGTCTGAGCTCAGAATTGCTTTGTTAGATTCATGCTTGCTATGTCTTTCCCCTTACCTGAATGTCAGTTTTTCACAGAAGTTGCTGTGTAACCTCCCATGCTAGGCAGCTCTGCTGAGGGATGCAAAGACTCATCTTCCTGGGTACTGTGGAGTGTGTCTGGAGCCTTGCTCCGCGCTTTTGATGCATCCTGCTCTTCCATACCATGCAATATGTGCTAATAATAGTTGTCAAGGTAGTAGTGTTTTTCTCTCTCCCCGAGTGCTTGGTATGTCAAATACTTGAAATATAATTCTGTGGGCTGTAACCATATAGGGTACTTAGTTTATGGAAATGTTTCAGTTGTGGAAGTTTTAGTCCAGGAATGCTAAATTTTGTTACAGCGTAGTTGTTGATGCAGTTATACCATGCAGCAGTCTCTCTGCAATTTGTGCTAGACTTCTTAATTTCTCTTTGAAAAACATGCAGTTTTATTTAAGTTTTCAGATATATCTAATGTCTCAGAGCTTGAGGTAGGGTGGACAAAAGGGGCCAGACAAACCAAGAGTGAAAATGCTCAGCTTTTTTTTTTGGACTCCTTGGACATAAAATAAACAGTGTGCAGTGAGTCATAGCCACTACATAACTGAGGGGAGCTTTCAAGTTTTTAATTTTTTTTATGGATTGTCCAAAGGACTGGTGGTGTTGAATTCTACTGTATCTTCCAGGACAGATAAGCTGATTTCCTACCTAATTAATTTATTGCTTTCTGAAGTGTTTCTTAAAGCCTTGTGATCCTGTGTATTTACATGTATTTGCATAAGTAATGCACAAAGGAAAGTGCTCTGGAGAACCTGACTTGGGCTTCTGGTGGAGTTGGCAGTGCTCACTTTTGCACAAGGTACCTCTTTCACAGCTCCCCCAGCAAGCAGACAGCTTTGCAGCCACCTTGGAGGGGTGTGATAAATGGAACAGTGACAGAAGTGCAGTCAAACAAATCCAGCCTGCAGCTTTGCTTTTGGCCCAGTCAGCCTGGCACAGATTGTGGATGCTGAAATTTGCTCTTAAATATCCAGGGTGACTGATCAGAGAGGTGCCCATGCTGTGGATGTCTAAAGTTTTGGAATGGTAATTGTCAACAAAAATTAGAATGAAATATAAAATTGTGCAAGATTAGTTCAAAGCCAGATTAAGCTAACCACCAGTGAAAACTCCACAACATGGTTAGTCACCTTCAATTATCCAGGCCATGACTGCAAAGTTGTTGCATGACTCTATTGTAAACATAAAATATATTCTGTGTTACTATAAACATCTACCTAAGTGACACTTTCCTTGTCACTCAGCTTCAGCAGTATGAAACCAAAGACATTTAACCTTGTTAATTTTCAAGAGTGATTTACTAATGAACTATTTAAATTATTTATTGGCTTCCCTCCCACCCCCTTCCAAGGTGTACTTAAGGTCAGGAGGTATGAAATAACCTGACACCAGTAATACTGCACTGTAATACCTTCCTTCCTAAAGATTTCCAAAAATCTAAAGCTGGCATTGTACCTTCACTCTCCACCTGTGGAAGAGGAAGGGCGTTTTGCAGACTGGAGGGGAATTTTGTTTGGGGGTTTGCATGACTTTCAGTTGTCTTTCTCTGATTTCTGGCAAAGCTGTTCTATAAAAGTGTGGCTTCATTGTGAGTGTGGGCCTCCCTAAAACCTGTCCTTTCCACTGGTGAGCTCAGCTGTTAGCAGTGTGTGTGTGTGTGTGTGTCTCTGGTCAGCCAGGTCAGCTGCTTGCCTGCTGAAAGCTAACTCTGTGTTGAGGCAGGCAGGGGGGAGCAGAAGGGACAGGAGTGGGATGCAAACATTGCTGGGAGCAGTGGGCAGGAGAGCACACTGGAGTTGAGCTGTGTGATGCCTTGCTGCGGAGGTAAGGCTAAGCCTTTGTCTATGCCAGCTGTGAACCAGATCCTTTTTGGGACTCTCTTGGTTTCTATCCCTGCATGGAGGCTAGTGATTTTGAAACTTGGAAGGTTGTAATGGTAATCCTCAAGAGGAGGAGCAATAGATGAAAAAGTCAAATCTGTCAGCTACTGCTTGAAGTTTCTCTTTCTATAGGTTTTACCAACAGCCTTATCCTACTAAGCCTCTTTATTCTTGAGCTTGTTGTCCCCTAACAACAGATACCAAGTCTCTTAACGCTTTATCAATTCTGTGCTTTCTGTATCAAGAAAAGAAGCAGTAAAATATGACAACTCTCATATTGCCAGTTTAAATATCAGTCTTTTAGGGGAAATGTTTTTTCCATGTATATGCAGGGAATGCTAGGCAACTAAAATGTAAAGGAAATGAAAGCATAGTCTCCGGTATGGGATTTTCTAAAAATCCTTTTGGAGTATGGATAGTCCATATCCATGGTAGCTTTTGGTATCCTGCAAGTGCTTCTGCTTGTCCCAGTGGGAGACACTGACACCAGTTTGGGTCTGTAGATGAACCTAAAAATGAATGTGCTGGACTTAGTCCATCATAGTATTCTGTCTTTAATGTTGTGGGTTTTGCCGTAAGTGATAAGGAAACCTGAACAAACTGTTCCCCTGCCTTTGTCAAGAAATGGGGAAGTTACTTTACTTCTTTCAGTTAGTACTCTGAGACTCCTTCCTGGCATTATATGTTGAAAATCTTCTTCACAAAAGTGATATCCTTTTTTCCATGGCTAGAGTCTCTTCCCTTCTATTTTTGAATGTACATCACTTACACCTCCATCACTGTGTCCCCTTCCAGTTTAGGGTTGTATCTCTAGTAAATTTTTCACTTGAGGGACAATTTGTGCTTACTCTGAGTAACAATTTGCCAGATAAGTAGTGCTGTATTAGCTTGTTTACATCTGTGTGTCATTTTATATATCTCTGACTATATCCTCCGAGTAGAAGTCTTGAAAAGGATAACTTGTGGTTCATTGTCAGGTATTGCTTCACTTTTACCTCATTTCAGCAGCAGTTGTTGGTGTTGTGTTGTTTGTTTTTTTGTTGGTTTTTTTTCCCACTCTTCTCAAACTCAGAAGACTACTGTACAGTACAATGCAGCACTACAGTGCTCACTTTGCTCATTGCCTTGGGCAAGCAGGTATAAACTCTACATGGGCAAAAACATAAGGGAACTCTAACTGAAATTACATATGTTTGTGCAGCCACTGTGTGTTGCCATGTGTTTTACATGATAACATCGAATAGTTAACTGGCTTACTAAAAAAGACTTTCAGCATCTACTATTGGTCCAACATACTTTTTTGATTTGCCTTTGTTCAGAGACTGATGTCTCCTCTCTCTGCTCCTTCAATAAGAGATGTGCTTCAGATTCAAGTGGTTTCTCTCCTGAGTGATGTATTTGTGTTTTCTCATGTGGTCTTCCTATTATTAGGCTGTGTCTCAGCAGTGTGATCTGCAGCAGAGCAGCAGTGCTACCTGTGGCTTAAGGTACAGGGGTAAATAATTCTGATCAAGCCCTTCTCAGCTGTGTCTGTGACTTCAGTAAAAGGAGACAGAGTTCCTACTGCTTAGTTTATGCTGGCTCTAGTATTTGTCTGATGATTCAGTAAATCAATTCAGCTTGCTAAAAGACCAGAGACTAATCTGGCAAAAAGTCTGTGTTTTGGCCTTTTATATTGTTCTCATTTTTGCTGGGTTCATAAGCTGAATCAACTTGCTTTCTGATCGAAAGGGTTGTTGGTAGAAAGGGGAGAAGGAAGCAGGACTATTCCCATTTGCCAAGTGGCAAACCATGTAATTCAGCTTAGATGGGAAGCAAAAGGCTGGGAAAACCACAGCCTAAGCTGGTCTTGCTGCTGGCTACTATCTGGGTAGGTCACCAGCTGAGCTCAACAAAAGGCGTGTTGAATGCCAGGGGGTGGGAGGCTGGATCTGGCTGGCAGGCTGGGTTACTCTGCCATGGAGCTATGTCAGAGAAGGCGATGAGCAAAGTTAGCACTGTAGTGCTGCGTTGTATTGTACAGTAATCTTCTGAGTTTGAAAGTTATTCTGACAAGGAGTATTTTCCCTTTCTTATGCTGTTAGGCTTCCATACATCAAACATGGTACCTGGCAGTGCTTAGGTACTTGCGCTGGTGTGCTTTCAAGAGCAGCTTCTAGTCTGTGTGAGTTGTAATGATGGCAGATCTTCGTGTGGGCCAGAGGAATTCAGAGTTGAGTTGACACCACATACATGTGCATCAAATACTTCCAGAGTATTCTGGACCTGCAGTTGAACAAGTATTGTGCTTTGTGGGGTGTTTTCTGCTGCCCTTTCTACCACTGTTTCTGCTAGAGTTTTTAGTCATCACTGCTTGCCTTGATTTTCATTTCTTCTCATAGCCTGGGTGTTTTGATATCTTAACCTAAGTAAAATACCATATCGTATGAAGGTCTCCAAAGAGAATTGTGACTGCATGGCATATGCTCTTGAAAGATATACTCATCAGATTTCTTGGTATGTGGCCAAACTGACTTCTCATTTTGATATTAAAGACTTCTAGGTATTGTGATGAGTTTTAGCACTTCCTCCTCCTTTCAGAATTCTCTGCACAACGCTATTATAAGAGATATGTATTAGTGCATGCCACGACTAATGAGCAATAGACTTGAATGAAGCCTTTGGGACAAGAATTTTGATGCTTGTCTCCAACATTCTTGTAGGTGGCTCTGGTAAATGCTTGAAAGTTTTCATTTTTGTCTCAATAGATTAAATTTCATACTTGAATTCAAATCTTAGGTACTGCTTATAATTTGTTGATGTTAGGTGTCACTAGTGCCTTTTCTACAGTTCATTTGCAAAATGTACCAGAGTTGCAATTTAGGTAGCATTAAGTATGTTTGACTGTGTACGTCTGTAGCATGCAAGTGTACTGGTGGTGAGGTAGACACCTTTTTATATGTACCACAAAAGAAAATTGTAAATACTGCACTGAGAGTGGAGAAAGGCATATTCGAGTAAATCCTTGTAATTTCAGGGGACTTAAAACACAATCAGTGGTCTTGGCAGATGGCCAAGAGCACAGGCGGCTTCTGGAACTCTTCCAGCTGTTAATGGAGTGTGGGTTCTGATTAAATTTACTGTGGCCACTGAGTCTTGGTCTGCTTGTCTCTGTATGTGTTAATGTATGGCTTTTCTAACAATTAATATTTAATTTTCAAATCTGTTTTAATACTCAAAAGCAGCTTTACAGTATCCTCACGACAAAGATTTCTCCTTTATGTTAAGCACAATAAAGATTGAAACGCCAGCAGCATGAGAGAGGCCCTACCATAAAAACTAGCTGTTGTAAAAGCTTTGAAATATTTGTCCTGGCAGCCTTGCAGCTTCCCAAGAAACACTGCTGCATCAGTGATGTGAAGTCTGTTCTATAGTTGACATAATTAACTGATTACAAAAAATAAAATCTAATATAGTAGAATTGTGGCATGGTCGATGGGGCCTTTGACAAGACTTTGGGTGGTAGTTTGGACATGAGCCTGCTGGACTGACTGCTTTGCCATTTTACTATAGCTGAAAATGTTGCATAGAAATGGACTGGTAGGGCAATCCCTTATACTTCCAGATGTGTGTCAGTGAAAGGAAGAATATATTAAAGTAAGATGGCTTTAGGATGAGGTTGTTCTTTTAATTTGGAAGAAATGTGAGGTTTCTTAAACTTCCAAAGACCCCAAAGAATAAATTCATAAGAATTGCTAGGCTCATGCAAAAGGCAAGTTCAGTTCTGCAAGAGCACTCCTATTAAAAGGCTCCAAATGCTTTTTACATCGATACCACAAATAGTTTGAGACAAGGGGAAAGTAGATTACTGTAGCATTTGTGTGAGTGCTGGTATGATCCTACAGAGTAGGTCGCTATATATTGGATTAGTTCAGCTCTCTACATTAAGGTATATTAGAATTTTTAATTTTTTTACCTTATGAATTTTTCAGGTCAAGGAGTCAATCTAATTGAAGTCAGCAGTAAAAGGTGAGGTAATACTTTTCATGGAAAATATATTAAGCAATTAATGCAAGAACATAACTTCAGAAGAGTCTACAAAAATGAATGGCTATGCCTCAATAAAATTCTTTTAAAGAATTGTTGATGGGAGACCTTCAAGTAAGACTGTATCTGTAAGAGAAGTCACCCATCTGAATTACTTGAGAAACAGTTAAGGTTCTTGATAAGGTGATTTTTCTTCCCAGTTAGTAATGTGTCATGCTACTGTGACATAACTGCAGTGATGTCCTATAGATTTTAGTATCTTTGAAATGTCTCTTCATACCTTAAGTTTAGCTAAATTCTGTAGTATTTGCAATGTTTTAGCATGCCATTACATGTGATACAGAGGTCTATGAATTTTAAATACTTTCTGGGTATGAAAAAAAATCTGATTTATTGCTGCATTTCTTTTTCCAGTCTTTTGTTACTTATGCTGGTTAGCTTGCAAATTGTTGGGAGCGAACAGATGTAAGTCTTTTTGTGTAGTAAGGCATCAAAGCTCCTGCTAAACTTCCCAGAGTTTGATGAGACTCCAGCAGTACTTAACTGTGTTACATCTTTAAGCAAGACTCCTTTGTTTTCAGTGTTCTGTTTTTTTCATGCTGAAGAGATGAACCAAGACTCCCTGATGAGGGGAGGCTGTTATGTGCAGGGTAGTACCTTGATTCTTACAAAAATGGGAATGTTTGTTGTGTAGAGGAGCTAGAAAAAATTAATCTATTTTGAGACTAAGGCTAAATCTAAGGGAGGTGAAACTGGGGAGCTGTGTTCTGTCCCTCACTGAAAAATATAGCTAAGTGACTTGTTAGTTGCTGTGATGTGGTGAGCATTAGATACACCTATTTCAATGTGTTTTAAGGCAAGTATTCTACTTTGAAGGAATATTGAATATTGGGAAGTGAAGTGTGACTGTCAGTTGGATGTTAAATATGCCAAGTACTAAAATGATGTTTAAAACACTGAGGTTTTGGAGGAAGATGGACGAAATAATATTTCTAGTCTTGTGGATAGATCAAGGTCCTGGCTTTGCAATCTTGAGCTATAAGGTAAACCGTTTTGAAATGCATTAGCCTCATTCTAAACACCATTTTTCTAGAAAGTGATGAGAACTGATTCTATAGCTAATGCAAGTTTAATGTTATGGTATAAATTATAGCTATTTATCTCTTTTCTATAAGAAGTGGTGCACAGTCTGCAGTCTGTGGGTGGGAAAATGAACAAAATTAAGTCTGAATGATACTGTTCAATCTTTGTTGAGCTTGTGGACTTTTTAACTGTTGTTGTTCAGCACAAGTTTTGTTTTATAATTTGAATGTAATGTTATAGGTGCATATTAATTACTTATGTGGAAACTGGATTTATTCCAGTGCTAATATCTTGCAATATGAGAGCAAGTTGGTGAACAAATAAAGTTCAGGCACCACTCTGTGTTTTAAACAAAACAAAAAAGTCTGGCAGAAATTTATGGCTCTCCCAAATCTATCAAATCCATAACTCTGTCTTTTGATGGGGGTTTGTTTGTTTTGTATTGTCCTTCCTGCCCGGTTTTGGTTTTTTAAGGGTGTTGGAGCCTAACTTGAGTCATTGGAAGTGTCTGCTTGTGTAATGTCCACACCATAGATGATGTGGCCTAGCTGTGCTTATTACACACTTACTGCAACACAGCATGGCTCAAAAAAAGGTAGGTGAGGACAGGCTAATTTACATTTTTAAAAGAAGATTTAAGTCATTCTAATCTCTTGTGCATCATCAAATACATGTGTAAAAGTCCATGCCATTCAAAGAGATAGTATAAGAAATGGGGGAAAAGCCTTCTTAAAAATAAAGGCCAGCTCTTAAAATCTAGATCTCTCAAGGTGACCTAGAGCACAGTGAAGCTGATGGAGATACAACATGGAGATTCACTGTGGAACAGTGTGCCAGTGTGTGCCATCTAGCAGAATTACAAGAGAGCAGAAGAAGCTTAGGTAGCATGGAGACAACTGTCTTCAAAACAAACAAAAGATCAGAAGGAATGTTCAGATGTGTTAAAATCATGAGTCTAGTAATCTAAATGTGGAAACACACTGAGAAGTTTGTGGATAACAAAAGACATCAAGACTGACAATGATGATTTTTTTCCTACAAATCAGAAGGGTTCCACTGCATGTAGGAATCGAGGATGAGGATGTAAATGAAACATATATAGTAGATACAGCTTTTGCAGGGAAATTAAATTACTTTGTTCAGTGGGAAGGATACCTGAACTTCTGAACTTTTCTTTGTGTGGGGTTCCTCAGCTGGTGGGTCTAATGTGGTAGAGGATGGAGAAGAGTTTGTGGATGTGGCTGATAACATTATCAGCAGCAAAGTACAAGGACAGAGTGGTTGGTATTCACTCTGGTTCTAAACACTCAGATAAAATAGGAGAATGCTGATGATATGTGAATTCTTGTATAAATCTGCTGTGTTGCCAGTTCTATGGAAAATGGCAGGTGGGGTGCCAAAATTTAGGTGAGGGAGACTGTAGCACTTGTAAGGCTCTGATGCAGTCCAGTTAGTAGTATAACTTATGCAGCTGTCTGCTACTTCTGTCCATGTATCTGCCTTCTCTCTTACAGTCAATATGTCTTTTGTAAGGAAGCCTGTCTTCTAATTTTATGGAGGCTGATGGAGGGTCAATGACCATGTGGATAAAAGTGATTCAGGTGTCTCTAGTTTCTAAGTGAATTTTGAGAGGGTCCCTCAAAATTTAAAGCTTTAAAGGGAGTTAATAAGCTGTAGCGTAAGAGGGGATGGTCTTTGTGCTAATAAATAATTCCTTAATTTGTAAAGAAAATGAGGTGGAAGTAAATGCTTGGCTGTATCAGTAAAGACAGTCACTTCTAGGCAGGACAAATTGCTGTAGGAATCTAAGACTTTGCTACATTACCTAAAAGCCCTGGTGACCAGTGGGGAAGACAGCTTGCTGCTGATAGCAAATTAATTGGGGTAGTAGAGGTGAGGTACTGCTGAGAAAAACCACAGGAAAAAGTCTTATGACTGAATTTCTAGTGCTGTCATTTGTCAGCAGAACAGGTAGCTGCGTTGAGGAGAACAGCCTCAGCTTTTTATATATAGTGATGGGTGCTAAACTGGCCATAACGGTGAAGGAGCAAGGTTTTAGTACTGTTATTATTTAGTAGGCATCAAACAAGCAATTGTTAGTTACCAGAAGAGGAATGCAGAGTAAATTAGAAAATGTTGCTGTGTTACTGTGTAAATCCAGTTTGTATCAGCATTTTTAATACTTTGTATGGTCTCCTCCTCCTGCTAAAAGGTATAGTAGAGTTTAAAGCGCAGTTGAGGGCATGAAGGATGATGAAAAATACAGAACAGCTTTGGTGTAGATACTTGACTAAGCATCAAGAGTTGTCAGGATGGAAAATGGATGATTGAAGATGATCGGAAGTCTCAAAAGTCATGAGTTAAAGTGAGGACTGGGCAGGAAGTGATTCCTGCCTTTTTCCATGAAAGATGTAGAAGTTGGGTTCAAAACCACCAGGTGGTTCCTAATGCACCAAATTTGAGACTTTAGAAGATAAAAACTAACAATCTTTATTTAATCTTTGAGTACAGATTATTGTGATGTATTATGGACTTACTGTCTGTGTTGGAAGAGAAGATCTGAATTTTAAACTAACAAGGTCATCGACATCTACTTTGTCAATGGCAAGCTATTGCTGCTGCTCTAGTTCAAAAATAATGCATAATGCATATTTGCATGTGTTCATTCTTAAGCATATTACAGCACAGTAGAAACTTAACTGAATTCTAATGATTTTACCGTAGTGAATTTGAAACCAATCCAAAATAAAGCTGTATTTGTTTTTGACTTTTTTTTTGCTTATTGTAAAGCCTTTTCTAGCTATTAGTTGAAGTGTGGTTATGTGCTTCCTATTTGTTATTAAAATCCAAAGAAAAGTACTTGTCTGAGAAGTGTTGTGGTTTGTAGTTGCTTGCACAAGTTTACATGGGAATGCTCTTCTGATCAAGCTTAATGTTCTCTTCAGTTAAGTCTGTAAGAGTTCAATGAATTTTGTTAGACACTTTACAAAAAGCTCATCACAGGGAGGAAGGTAGCTGATAAAGACCTGTATTTAGTCTTTGCTTCACCATCTAATCTTGGTGCTTTCTGTTGCACATCTGAATAATTGAAAAGATGACCCTTCTAAAGGGACAGATGGAGGGAAAGCTCTGCTGAAGAGTTTATTATAAGAAGTAAATCTTACCCTTGTCCTTGACACACCATGTTAGCTAAAATTAAAGATTGCTTCATTAAAGATTACTTTCTTTATTTAAATCATGTAGCTGGCAGTTAGTTAATTAGCTTTTTTAAACACAGGATTTTTACAGTTGAATTTCAAAACTTCACCTCACTCCTGCATCATCCAGGAGTGGCAGCGCCTGCTTCCATGACTGCTGGCTTCCTTTGGCGTATATGTACTTGTGCTGTTAGTTTCACCTTGTACCATTTTTTGAAAACATAACTAAAATCTGGTCCTGCGTAGAATGCATTAGTTACTCTGTGTTGAGATATAAGAATGAGCTGTAATTTTAATTTTTCTTGCAACTTTTAGGAGATGAATAAAGTACAAAATTATGAGAAATGACCTTTTATCAAAGTCTGAGGTAGCCGCTGTTCTATTTGAGTATTAATGAAAAAATGTAATGATGAAGTAAAATAAAGGAACTACAATAAGAGGTCAGAGGTGAAAACTATGCAATCTCTTTACAGTGTCTAACGAAACCAGTGATATTGCTTTGATGCTTTTACTCTGGCTTTAACAGGATCTGAGCAGTTACTAACATGACTTTATGACAAAACATCAAAGCATTAAAGGAAATCAATTAACGACTACTTACCTACTTCTCTACGTGATGTGTAGTTAAAGGCTTTCTGTTCAGTGTCCTTTTGTTAATGTGAAAGGGTTTTTTTTATTTTGGATGAATATTTTAATTTAAAAAAGGCTTTTGTGAGACAACATGAAATTTAAATGCCTTGCATTCATTATGTTGTGGTGGACTTGTAGTTTCTGGATAGTTTGTGGTCAGATTCACTTGCCCACTCATAAAGCAGATCTCATGTGCTCTGTAAGATTGATTTAAATTGCTTAGACTGAGCTTATAGAAAAAGATTACTTGAGAAAGTAGTAATTAATATAGCTGAAAGTTAGATGTAATTTGATATAAAACCTCTTAAATTTCATTGATATGACTGTATGCAGTCTTGGTTATAAGTAAGCTTCCATGTATTCTCAATAACCTGTCAGTCTAATTGCTGTGCCTGAGGGAGGATAAAAATATAACTAAGTTTTCTTTTTTCTCTATGTGATAGCTTTTTCTCCATGTGATAGCTTCTCCCTCTTTTTTTCCTGTGTTTCTCACTTATTATTTTATTTGGAATTGGACGTTAAACAGTTGAATCTGCAAGCTCCTCAGCATCAGGCTTCATGGATGTGGACAGCATTGGTTCTGTTCCTCCGTGAAGCAGCATTGCAGTGTGTTATTGAAAAGTGCAAAACTTCCATTTAGTGGTCCTGAAATAAAATACCAGCTAGTATGTCTAACAATACGTCGTTAGACTTGTAATCTGTAGTTTGATTTAAAGCTTATTTAGAGTTATTTAATGACACTTAGAGTGTGTTTTAGGGTCATGAGAGTCTCATCCGTGTCTCTTGCCCCTTTATGCATACTCTGTTTTACAACACTTTTGCCTCACACAGGTCTGATGTGTTATGCTGTTAGTTAGCTGATAACATTTCTGTTCTTTCATGTAAATTGCTGTAAGTCTTCAAAGTATATAAAAAATTGGGCTACAGTTCTCACTCCTGTAGTTTACACATATGCTGATGCATCTTGTTAGGTCTTGTAACATTAAGTCTTTATAATCATTTCCACACATACAAGGTAGTTTTATTTTCTGTTTGCCTCTATCTCTTGCCTCTATGCAGAAAGAAAGAACAAGAAAGTAGAGTAGTCTTTAAAAATAGATGTCTGGTCTTGAATTCTAGCAACACCTTTAGAAGGTACTAAACTCTTTTAAAAATCTAGAAGGTTACGAATATGTGGTAGAAATTACACCAGCTCAGTTTTTCCAGTTAGGGAATCCTATTTTGGCAAAGCTGGCTTAGTCATTATCATCCCTGAAAAGTGTATTGAACTCCTGTGTTTGACTTAATTCTGCTGCTTTGAAGGAAGAACATTCTAGTGCAGGTTTATTTATCGTAAACAAGAAGAGGGAATAATTTGTGTGTATGGTCTCATCTGACGATTTATCTAGATACCTAGATTTATCTAGAAGGAAGAAGGAACACAAGCTTAATGTTATTTAACAGTGCTGGATTGAGTAGAATACACTCACTGGATGGTGGCTAAAGCACATGGGAGAAGATACTGCAAGGCTGATTTCCCCAGCAGAACTGACCTCAATAAGGAGCAAGTATTTTTGTACTGAAGAATAATGTTGAGCTTAAAAGTGTAAATGTGTTTAAGGAAAAAGAAACCTTTCTTGCCTTCTTCAGGATTCCATGTATGTCTTCAGCCATTAGTTACTGATAACTGTACCCGGGCCCGAGGGGGTGTGGAGAAATACACCTGTTTCAAACTGTTGTGCATTGAAAACATATGTTGCAGTGAACGACAGAGGTCAAATTAGTCCTAAATTTAATCATACCAACAATTTTTTTAAAAAACTTCAAAACTAATTGCCTGATATGAAAGCAAGTTATGTTCTGTTGCAGGGTACACTCACTGGGTACCCTGTGAAGATGAGACCATACACTTCCAACTATTCACTGACTGCTGCAAGCTCCTACTGTTGGTTTCCCTTGCAGCTTCTGACTGCTGGTTATTTCCTGATAAACTATGGCTGCATGTATTAGTTTGCAGCCTCTGACTGCAGGCTTTTACCTAGCTAGACTATGACTGCAAGTTCCAGCAATGCACCTAGAAACTAAAACTTTCTGATAATACTTTTTATAAATTAGCAGGATTCAAACCAGTGTTGTTGCACTGCAACATTTAATAGTAATGGATTTTTGTATGACTGGAACGAGCAAGGATTTTATTTATAGTATATGAAGCTACTGTGTTTTTTTTCTTTAGATCTTTGGAATAGTAGACGCTTTTTTTTCCCTTGGGGGGAAAAAAAGAAAAAACTATCTTACTTTTTGAAGACAGTAACCCCTTTAAACTCCTGCAACTATGCCATTTTAGATACCTATCAAGAGCTGAGTTCACAAAACAGATGGTAGGGGTTAGTGCTCATTGGAAAACAGCAGCAGTATAAACTGTAGCAAGCAGTGGTTTTTGGTTTGTCCAGGATTTGCCATGGGTGTTTTGGCATAACGTGTATATTCACTTGGTAGCCAGCTCTCCTGGGTTTTCTTCCTAGCAGTGGTCTCTGTCAGCTTTAAAGTGTAGTAGTAGAGTCTGAGCTTTTAATATTAAAGAAATGTTCTTGAACATGTAAATCATCTCATAAATTCATTTTTGAGTAGGAGAATGAAGAGTGTGGTAAGAGCATAAATATAGCTTATTTTCTCTAATGATTTTACGGTATCATTTGACATGCATTGACCATTACTGGAGATAAACACATTTCAGTGAGAACTGAAATGACAGAAAAATGGTGATTGCTATGAGAAGATGTACCAAGGCTTCCCAGTGGAACAAGCCATGGTTTGAGTGAAGCATTGTAGAAAAGCACTGTTATAAAATCAGATATCTAAGGCTTTATCTAGTTTTCAGGTAAATCAGTAAGACTAACTAATCCTGATGGAGTTCTGATTCTCACTCTGTCCATTTGCTGATGGCTTTGGCGACACAAGGGACTTGTTTTTCCTCCCAACTCAATGTAAAAATTATTTCTGGCACTCCCTTCTCATCCCAGATCTGACTCTGCTGCCAAATGGACTATCAGCAGCTTTGTCTGGACCCAGAGTTTGGATGGAAAAACAGTGTGGTTTGGATGTGCCTTGGCATTAATTAAAGCAGTGATGTCAAGGTACATCCCTGCAGCCTATCCCCTGTGGCTCCCATCTGCCTTGGGAAGGTGGGCTCTCCTGGTGAGCCTAGTGCTCACCAAATCTCCCTGCCTATGCACAGGAATTTGTCCTGTAACTTCAGGAGGTAAAATGTATGGTTGAAGAGTAAAAATAATAAAAAATGTACTTTTGTCTATGTTTTTAAAAATAACTGCAAGGAGGTGCTAATGAAGGCATCATCTAAAGCTTTTGTGCCAGTAAGTTATTCAGGCAAGCCGTCATCTCTTACACAATATGGCTAAAGCTACATTTTATAAAAAGGGTTGTTTTGTGTTTAATTAATTCAATAGGCAGCAATGTCAGTCTTTTTCTAAAGCTGCAAGTGATAGTGCCAGTAGTGCTACAGTAGTTGAAAATTTCAAGTATTGTATGCTGCTTTTTTTTTTCTTCAGATTTTAAAGATCAGAATGCTAAACTGGAATAAAAGCTCATTTATAGCAAGTACCTTGATTCAAACTTCAGACTGCTTAAAATTAGGTGTAGGTGTTAAGAGAGTTTTGTATTTAAATTTATTTAGCTTGGTAATTGAAAATTTCAAGAGTTTTCCTTTCTTGCTCGACATGTGAATAAAACAGAGGTATGAGAGAGTGAAATATGCTACCTCCAAAGTCTTGAAGGAAAGTGATTAAAAGTAACCAGGTAGGGTAGAAAAGCACAGCTAACTTGAAAAAAAACAGTTTTGCTAAAGCCATTAGTGAAGACTGTTTAGGTAGTTATCATTAGCTGGTTACCATTTTAAAGCTATTTTTCAGTAAGCTGTACAAATTCTGAATTAAAAAGCTACTTTATGATAAACAATTGTCTGCTGTTTTCTATTATTCTAAAAAGCCAAGGAAGTCTTGTTTCTCTGTGTTCTACAAGTTTACATGTGTGCTTCCACATGCCTTACTACTCAGCAAAACATAAAAAATAGAATTAATATAGTGGAGAGTATATGTAGTCACTGGCAAATTAAAATAATAGTTAAAGCTCAAGCATTAAAATTAATATATATTATATAAATCAGGTAGTGGGTGATGCATCCCTTCACGTTATACCCATTCTGTTTTATGCAGCAGTAGTCTTCTGTTCTGAAACAGGGTCTTTCTTTGACCTCTTACTGTTTCATTACTGAACAAGCTTCAAGGCTACAAATGGTTAGTTGTGACATCCCAAACATGTTTTTCAGCTTGAAATAGTGCTAATATACTATTGGGCATTAACGTGCAGAGTCAAGAGGAGAAAGAACAAGATGAGTTGTGTTTTCTGTCTTTTCTGTAGCAAAACTAGACCACAGAAAAGCCTGAAGATATCTTAGAGACTTAATCCTTTAAGCATATGTAGGCATGTAGTCTGTGGTAATTTGAAAAAACTGTGGAATTGAAGCTAAGAAAAATTAAGATTAATCCAAATGCAATATGAATAGAAGTGTGCATATTAAGGGTCTTAGAAAACTGCAGAAAAAAGGGTTAAAAATGTGGCCTGTGTTGATAACCAAGGTCTCCATTCCTAGCTGTAAAATGTGAGGAATGTGTTGTTTGTCAAGACTAAAATACTAAAAAGAAGGCTCTGAGGGTGCTGCATCCTAGCACTGGGAGAACAGTCATAAGGAGCAGCATGCCCCATGTGCTCCCCATTCCTTTTAACTGGGGAGGAAAATCTGATAATGGACAGACAACCTAACCTAATAGTCACTGAGACTGAAGTTAGTGATTTTTGAGACAAAGGACCATCCATTATTAATCAGTGACTCCTAAAGAATACAAGAAGAAAAGGCCTAAAATTCTTTTTTTTATCACCAGTTGGGGACCCTGAAAATTTCAGGAGGGTAAGACTAGTTTTCCCTCAAAACTTGTGGTGGAAACAGCATCTTGGTACTTTGGATCACATGAGAGTGAGTGAAATCTGAAAGTGTGAAGGTGTAAAATCAACTTGCTTTTATTTTGTTCTTCCTGTAATCTTACACTGGGCTGTATGGTGTGAATTCCCCTACAATAGCTTTCTGGAAAATAAATGTTTAACTTGCTGCTATTTTACTTTACTTTTTTGACTGCTAAATTTGTTAGGGAACTTTTAAGTTTGTTAAAAATAGGCTGAAAGGTCCCTGAACTTGGAAAAGCAATACAGTATCTTTACTTAAAATCCAGCCTTCTGCAGGCAGGGAGGTAGGTAGATATATAGGAGACTTGCTAAGAACTCTGTAGTCTTCATGATACAAAAAAAGGAAATTATCTTACAATTGAGATTCCTTGTCATGCTGATAGTACATACCATAGGGAAGTAGCACCTTCTCTGCCATCCTTATCTAGGAATGGACTATCCTAATGCTCCTGGTGAATCTTGAACATTTGTTTTGACAGGGCTTCTGATGAAAAGCTGAAGATAAGACTGAGATTAAGAGCACCTAAATTTTTGCTTGAGTGTGTTGGTTCTAAAAGATTTCTGGAGAGCAATTTGCCATAAAACATGGGAGGGCTCTGTGAGTTCTTGAAGTGTGTCCTTTTCTCTCACAGCATTACAGGAGGCTGCTGAAAGCAGTGAGGAATGCCAAGGGGCATAATAGAGATATGCCAGATGTACTGGCATGTGAAGCTACCACATTAAACTGTGAACTAATTAAAGTGGATACAGGAACTTGCAAAACATCCTACTCCAAAGAAAAAATATGCTCTGACTTGTGGGGAAGAAGAGGTGGTTCTTGATAGACAAGTGAGCAAACACAATCTGTGGATCTGCATTCGCAAGACACTCTATGGCCAAATGTAAGGACAGGGAGAAAGGAAAGCTGCACATCATTCTAGGAAATAACTTTTTTTTTCTTGCTGAAAGTAAAGTCTTAATAGTATGTAATACTTCTGTGGAACCAGAGATATTCATATTGCTGTGTAATTATGTAAGGATGGTTTATGAGCATAGCTAATTATTCATGGTTGATGAACATAGATAATTCTCTTACTTTTCACCACCGTGATCGAGCAATGAGAAGAATAAAGTAACCCAAAATTCTCTGGCAAGACTGTCAGGCATTGTTCTCTACAACGCAGTGAAAGTTTTAGTTTTTGTATTCTCATGTTCATAATGCATTTTTATTAAAAAACCTGAAAGACCGCAGGGCTGGTTTATCGAACTGCTCCCTCAGCAGAAGGAGAATTCCCACTCTTGCAATAGTTACTCAGCTACAGGTGTTTGGTCTGTGGGTGAAGCTGGGGTTGTACTTGTGCTGCAGGACCGCTGCAGCTCAGGTCCTCATGCTGCTGCTCAAGCCAGAGTTTAGCCATTTAGTCTCGGGGAAGGATCTGGTACAAACTGCTTAGTCTGAGGTGGGTCTAGTATCTTCACTTGCCATCAGCTGTGCATCTTAATCCACATGCATTATGAACCTGAAATGATGTTTCTGAATAGAAATTTTACATCTTTACACCAGCACCAAAGTCTTTTACTTTCTTAGCTAAGTTTTACTGCAAAATTCTTGTCTGTGCAGGGTAGTTCTTATGATGGCATCGGACTCCAAACTAACAAGACTGGACTGCAGGGGTGAGGGGTGTTCTCTGTCAGTAGAAAAAGTCAGACTGTACCATGGTTCTACTTAGGATTATAATCACTTTACAGTGGAATTTGCCATTTTGGACTGGAGGATTACAGTACTGAATGTTTGCCCTTAAAATATTTCAATCTAATTTTGTTACAGACTGTTCATAATGCATGCCTTTGAGCTGTTAAAGGGAATTTGATCTTCACATTTTTCTTACTATTTCTATTAAAATACTGTTGCTGGACTTCTAAATGCATCATAAATAGTAGCTGTAACAACTTTATCACGCCTTTCTTTTTAAATACTTTTTGCAAATGTTGAATGTTTAGAAAAACATCATTTTTGACAGGAAAATCAGAAGAAATGCAGCTTACAGACCAGTACTTAAATATTTTTACACATGAATTAGTCTAGATCTTATATTTTACATTCTCTGCCTCTATATTGACTGAGAAAAGAGCAGAAACTGGCTGAGCCTGGCAGTGTTTATGCAGCCTCAGAGCACTGTGTGACAGTTAACGACACCATGTTCCTCTCGAGATGGGAATGGGTAGTACAGATCCTCCTACTGTGAAAAAACATCCTTGTATAAGGAGGCAATTGATGATTTCATGAAAGAAATCAAACTGACAATGATTTCCATTGAAATCTCATTTTAAACTCTAAATATTGAGGCCCCAGAGGAAACAATAGTGAGCCAGCTGTAGCATAGCCTTTCCTCAGTAAGTCGTTTGGTTTTTAGAATGTAGTGCTTTATTCACAAGTTTCTGTGGAAGCTTGAAAACATAGGTAATATGAAATTCAGAGTTAAATAGCATGTAGAGACTTGAAGTCTAATGGAAATGGAATAGAATATCAGTTACTGCTTGCTCAGAGAATTGGATACTGTCTTCAGGATCATATGTTTCTGAAGTAAATAGCAGGGGCTCCTGCAGCAGGAGTTGATGCAGCTGTGGCAGCATGCAGGGGATTTCAGTGGAAGATTCCAGATTTGTGTTACAGGGGATCTTATTCCCTCCTTGCTCCTTCAAACACCTCCAGAAAGTAAAAAATACTAGCTGTTACCAGCCAAGAAACTGGCTGCCTAAACTTTCCTTAATCAAATAGTCTTTACTCATATGATGTACCCTAGTGAGCAGGTCAGTTTGCTATCTTAGTAATAAGTTGCATTTATGCTCTCTATCCTAAATATGTTATAACTGGAAAAAGGAATAAAAGGAATGTTAATTGTTCTGATACCTGGTCATGGCTACTTATGAATTAGACAAATGACAAGGTGTTTTTAGCTGTTTTCTAAGCATCTTGGAGATAGTTTGGTTAGAGAGCCCCTAAGAAAAACTTGGTGCTAGAAACAGCACTCAATTTCCACTTTTACTGTTTCCTTAGGGTTTAAAAACATTAGTTAACCAAGTGGTATGTCTCAATAATAATATTATTTGTGCTGCTTTCTCCTTACTTATGAAGTTTTATCAGTGAAGCATTCAATAGTTATTATTCTTGTGTGAAGTCAGGGGGAAAAAAATCAGTACGTTAATCTGTTTTTTGAAGCTTTGCTGCCAGAAAATAATGCGTGTTGAAAAAGAGGGTGTAAATGACAAAGGATATTGCTCCCATTACCAGCAGTAGATGCTTTAGGAGTGGATTTGCTTTCTGAAGAACCACCTCACTCAGTAGTAGTAGCTTGCATTTCAGCAGGAGGTGTTCATTGCTTGAGTGTTGATTACCTACACCTTCCTCACATTTGAAGGTACAGCTGAGATAACATGGTGTTTATAATTCACTGCAGCTAGACCTCAGGAGTTTCAAGCCTCTTGGTTTCTTGTTGCTATTGCTACTCTTCCATATGCTTGTATCGCAGTCTGTAAAAGTTGGTTTCTTTATATGATGCAAATAACCAGTAAAAAGATTTCTTTAGTTATCTGGTTGCACAACATAAGTGGAGATTCTAAGGATAAAAGGTGGAATACAGGAGCATGTGAATGCTGCTGTAAGCTGCTACTGAGCTGTAAACTTTGAAAGAAAAATAGGTAAGGCTCCTGTAACATTCTGCATTTTTCTATGGAAGCATTTGGAATGTGTGATGGTTAGATTAAGCACCAGAGCAAACAAAATAGACCTCTGTTTTTATGGGTGGAAGGCTGTATCAAAAACAACAAATTCAGTAGCATCGATGAAAAAATCATCCACAAGCACCCTATTAAGTTATTCCTGTTGTGGTATCTTTCTCTTTTAGATTACATGCGCCCTTGTCAGAGAAGCATCTACAGCTGATCTGACAACAAGTGGTTAGCAATTAAATGGATTCTTTGACTTCTACCGTGCTGTCAGCTGATGATAGTTGGCTTGAAACAGAACAGAGATTCTTGTGGTATTGTGTGATCTCTACAGCTCAGGATTGTGCAGAAGGGAGGAAAAATGCTCCTTTTCATTCTGGTGTCATACAGTAGCTGATCAGAGTGGCATAGTCTGTTTCTGTTAGCCCACGCTCATCTCTGATGCTTTCAAAAAAAAGTCATTGCATCTTTCTAAGGTATTTTCTGGATATTTTCAAGGTCCTTGTCGTGATTCACATCCTTGTTATACCGAGACAAGCTGTAAGAGAGCGGCAAGGCAGGTGGCAGTGGTCCTGACTGTTCCAAAACAATTCCAGCAGCTTGCAGAGCTCAGTGGTGTGGGAGTTAATCTCCCAAAACTGCCCTCATCCACAGCCTCACAGGAGCTTCAAAAGCCGCAGCATTTTCCTTGTCATCGCTACTGTAGAAGGAAAGGGAATCTCATCTGTAGTCAGCTCAGCGGTTTGGAAAATGGTGCTTTCTCCACTAAAATCAGAACAAATCGGTCAGACCAATAGCCCATAACTGGAACTGCAACTGCTGCCCTGAGGTGTTGCACTCGCTGAGAACTCAGCTAAAGAGGTGGGACTGGGGAGAGCTCTGCAAAGCATGGAATACCAAGCCCCAGTGGTGATGGGACTTCAGGAAGGAATAAAGCAATTTCCTTCCTGTGGAAGAAATGATTCATGTAATGACCAGTCAGCTTTTTATATTTGGTGTGTCTAGTTTCCTTACCAAACAGAAAGTGTGTGAGGGAGTTATAGCTCTCTTTATTAGTTATATTTAACAGTCATTTGGTAAGACAGGACAAAAACCAGGTCTGCAGTATTTTGGTATATTGCCTGCTCGAAATTTCATAAACTGTACTTCAAAATGAATGTATTAAAATCTATAATATACAGATTTTCTGGATTTTTGGTTTCCTGTTTATCAGGCACTGTTTTGAAAGCGTGCACTGGGTAAAATATAACCAGACTACAGACCTGCACTACTACTTTTCTAATCCTAACCTCTGCAAGGACAGAGGAAGAGCATTTTGTGGTGTGACTTTACTATTCCTATTTTAGATATCTTTGTTACTTTGAAATCTTTGGGATAATTAGCAAGGCTAAGCATTTGTTCTTTTTTAAGGAAGAGTCCTTAAACCTTTAATTCAGTCAGAGTAAGTGTTTTGCTGCAGCATCCTGTAGTTCTCAAAAAGCACAGTAGTGATACATGAAAGTCAGGAGTTGGCGGTGTGCAAGTTTGCTCCAGTAGTCTTGCACTGGTGAGTTTATCTTCTCTAGCAGTTCTGGGGAAAAAATGCTGGTCTTGAATTCATGCTTGCTTTTTCATTGATCTTCAGGAAGTGTAATGTTGATTTGTATACATGAGAAACTCTTATTGAAAAGTCAAAACAAGACTGAATGAAGTAAGACTAGAAGGACTGGTAAGAACCTTGGAGTGGACTATTCTAACATCTGTCTGTAGTGATAAATACTTATCATGAGAACAAAATTGTTGCATAGTTTCAAGTTGTTGACTTGGAGGGAGTGTTACTGGTTTTTTTAATGTGCTAAAATAATGAAATAACAATAGTTGAAGGCAGAATCAACCCTTCTAATTCTGTCCTAGTTCTTTTTGCTTTGAGGTTTAACCATCAGTATAAATAGCATCCAACCCCAAGACCTCCCTTTTCTTGGTTAGGGATTTCTAATGCTGTTACAGATGTTCATAGTGGTTTTACTTGGAGTAGTCTGTTACTACTACAGCAGCAACACAGAGTTCTGTGCTTCCCAGAAGTGCAAGCTTTATAGCTTCTGGGGTGGGTTTTGTGGCCTGAATGAGGCTCTAAGTGGGCAGGGTTTCACTGTTGTGCAGGTGGGGCCTATTTAAATATATACCTGTGTGAGTTCCTACTGTCTCTGTATAGACCTAGGTAAAATTTCAGGTCTGATAAGGTTGAAATTACTTTCATGAGTGTTCTCAGCTTTGCTGCTTGCTTCTTTAAGCGCTGCTGGAGGAAACTTGAAAAACTTGCCTTGTGTTTCCAAATCTTGAAGACCTGTTTTGGGTTGATCTATTGGATCTGAGCCACCTGTGGGGCTTTCAATGCATTTTATGTTTTCAAATTGGGGCACAGTATTTTTAAACTAATTTTTAAACTTCTAGCAGGATGAGTGCTATAATCAAATACATAATTTCTCATGAGAATCCCTGATTTCATTGTCCTTTTCAGGGAAATAGTGGTAGCTTACTACTGGGGAGTGCAGTTACGCGCTATTTGGTGTTAAAGCTGTCTCCAAACAGGCAGTGAGACATAACTGTTTAACAAAAATGTGATTTTCCTAATACTAATAATTTATCATGGTTGTATGTAGGTAGTACAATGGGAGTTACTATATGAGTTAATATATGATGAGTGATGGTTCATAAGGATTTTTGTTGTTCAAGTAAGCAGAAGTTATCTAAAGAGGTAAAGTAAAAATCAGATAAACTGTAGACTCTATGTAGAGCACTAAATGCCCCTGTTTAAGCAGGCTGTAGAGTGAATTTACTACAAACACTGGTTTTTATTGAGGACTTGAATGGTTTTCTGTGTTTCAGGGTTTTTTTAACATCAAGGAAAAACATTTCTGCATTTCTTGGGTAACTGAAGATACCTTAGGATAATCAGATGCTAGAACCTACGGCTAGCTTAGCAATACAGGATTATATGAGAATATTAATTTAGTCTTTGAAGCCTTGGGAAGCTTAGCAGACTCCTGAAGCTTCGGAGTATATGCTGTGTCATTTGCTTATTTATGTCTGTGGTCCAGCAATTTAGACTCTCACAGCCATGTTCATTGATCTCCTGGCAAAGTCCCCTTCAGTCTGAGGCAAGACACCAATTGCTTAGATCCAGCTGATAACTTGACACAAATGAATGGAAGGCCCTGATATGGACAGAAGGACTGTCATGGGGTCATGCCGTGCGCTGCTCAGGATGAAATACTGTACAGCAGTGTAATATTTTGCTTAATTCACTGCTTGCCACTGTGCCTTGTGTCGCCCCATCCTGCTCTCTTGCATTGGCTGTGGCACTGTTGCAGTGATGAGCCATTGCAGCCTGTTAACCACTGACAGGAGAAGGAGGAATCACAGTAGCTGTTGCTGTGGCTCAGCAGGGGGAGAGGGCACAAGGATGGGGTATGCTAGATTGTCAGGCTCTTTGTAGCTCCCCTCCAGAAAACTGCTTTGACGTTGGGATTCATATGAAAAGTGGTTTTCCAGAAAAAAGGAAATACCACTTTGAGGGCTTTTTGCTATTTCTTACTGAGTTTTTACAACTTCTGTTGCTCAGCTTATAGAAAAGCAGTTAAATTTAATTCAGAAAGCAGCTGACTTAGCTCTTCCTTGCAGTAACAGGATCTGGGTCAGAAAAGACTGGAACAAGAATAACACTGATGAACTTGCGGTGCTTTACTTACAATGCAGAATTGCCATTTTACCCATACTGTTGTTCAGTCTTCTGTTTCCCTTCCAAATCACTGTGTATGAAAGGCCAGGTAACCTTCTGTTGATTTGTTTATTTTAGAAACATGCTCGACTACAAAGATAGTTGGACAGGTGATGTGCCCAGAACAATTTGTAATTCCAAAAATAGCTGGTTTAGGTTGAGCGTCATGCTGATACCTTGGGAGATGCCTGGGTTTTTTGTTTGTTTGTTTCTTCCTTCCTACCACTGAGTTTCTCTCTCCTTCAGTTTGTTTCTTTCTACACAGCTCTTGACTTTTCTTCCTCTTAACCTGTGTAGTATCAGTGGCTCTTTCCATTAAGTTGCTGTAGTTCCAGTTCTGCAGACTAGCCCTCATTCTCTTGAATATAGAGAAGACAAACACTGGGGCTGTGATTCACATTTTTATTTCTGTGGTTTTATGAGGCAGCTCCACAGACATCATTGTAGATATTTTTGATCCACAGATTTTGGGATAGAAAGTCAAGCAGCAGCTTATAACATGATGACTGTGCATGTGTCAGGAGACACCAGTCTGTTATGTATTGGCTGAGATACAGCTGTGGTTATGTCAGTCAGAAACACGAAAGGTCTCTTCAGCACTGCTTATCTGTCCTAAAATTTAAGACCCCAGTCAAAGGCACTTCAAGTGTCTTGTATTTCAGGTATCTGTCCTACCTTGGAGGTTCCATACAGTATTAGTTTGTCTTGAAACTGAATATGGCCATCAGCATTCATTCTGTTGTGCAAACAATGGTGGCTTTTTTTTCTTTTTTTCTCTTCTAGATAAAAGAATTGTTTTGTTCTTTCTGCTTTAAAGGCTCTGGCTTGTTTTATCATGAATTCAGTGTCTTGGTGTGGCATTTCAGAGAGAGAGGAAAGCTACCCACAAAAAACCTGCTGTGAAACTAGTTTAATCTGTTCTGGGTTTTTTTGATTACTGATGGTTCAGCAGAAAACCAAGAGTTTTTTTTGTAAGAGACCCTGACATGCATTTATAAAAGATACCATTGGGATGAATCCCTGTTCCTGACTGCTGAAAGTGTTTGCAGGGAAACTTGTGACTGTAAACTTCTACACACTTTTCATAATAACTGGTCACTCAACTTGATTATGTCTGCAGCCATGGATTTGTCACACCTGGTCTAAGGCTTCTTGTAGAGCACAGTTTGAGGGAAGGGGAAAAGGAAAAGAAAATGCTTGGATTTAAATACTGCTTTGCCCAAATGCAAAAATCTTCACTGGAGCTGTAACACTGGGAGGTGAATGACTACTGTGAACTGAGCATCCTCCTGGGATTGTTCTGGTCCTTTCAGAAAGCAAATCTATCCTGTAATCAGTTAATTATTTGCATTGCATGTAGAAACTGTATTTATGACTTCTATTGCTGTTGCAGTCTTCCTTTTCTGGTAAGGCAGATTACTGCTTCTGGAGGTTGAGTGTGTTTTGATTTTTCCAGAAAAAGAAAAAAATGGGTATTTTTAGCACAAGCCTGCTTTCCAGGGTGCTGTACGTCACCACATTGCTAAATGGCTCCTTACCAATGTGGCACCAGGTTTTTGCCTCTGTGCTCTTGGCTTAAAGGTGTTGCTTTTTGTGAGGGTTGATCTAAGGCTGGTCAGCTCTTTCCTAAAGTATATTTAAGCACGTCCAGTTCATGAACCATTTCTCAGTGCTTTGGCTATAGCTAAATATTTTAATTTGGGCAGTGACTGATAAGAAGAGCTTAGTTTGTCCTTGAATTGCAGCACTCTTGCTTTTTAGTAACTTAGAATTTCTAACTAAAAATCTCTCTAAATCAAAGTTGATATGATTATAGGTTAAGTAGTGCACCCAGGATTTTATATTTAAAGCATTTACGAGTCTTTCTACAGTTGAAAGTATGGGCAAATTAGTGCATGAAGTAGAAAGATTCCACATGGAAATTACATATGCTAGTGGTTATATACTAATCAAAAAATTTGACTCATTCCACATGAGGTGGAAAGTCTGGCATGGTTAAGAATTCAGAAAAGAGTAAATAATTTTTGGTGGTATAAATGTGTTTTCTAGTTGCTCTTTCTAGTCTAGGATTATTTTACCTAATAACTTTTTTTGTTCCTTTTCCCTACCTGCACTTTTATTAAAAAAACAGTTAATAATCTGTG
Source organism: Hirundo rustica (assembly GCF_015227805.2). Taxonomy (NCBI): domain Eukaryota; kingdom Metazoa; phylum Chordata; class Aves; order Passeriformes; family Hirundinidae; genus Hirundo; species Hirundo rustica. The sequence goes on along the minus strand of NC_053450.1, from coordinate 138,247,489 downwards.
GCTAATTGCAAAATACAACTCAAAAACATCAGAAAAATATTCAGGAAACATAATATGCTTATTTAAAAAGAGAACAGATCTCAAACTAGTTACAGTGTAAATGACTTGTAATTCAGACATGGAGCCAGGAAAATATTTTCTGTCAATAACGCTGCATATTTCATGTTGAAATGTGTTGACAAGACACATGCTTATTTATAAAAGTCTCATCAAGTTAAATTTAAGAAACCGAAACTAAGGCTTTGTATTTTTTTTCTTCCTTCCTTTTCTTGCCCTTCCTCAGCCTGCAGTGAGCATTGCTGTTAGTTCAGAGCACTTGCAGAGGTCTAGTTCTTGCAAAAAGAGCAGCTGCTCCCAGGCCTTCTGCTTGTTGTGCGTCTGGTTTGGGTTTTTTCTCCTGGCACCTTTGCACGTCCCCTTGGCTGTTTGCTTGTGTCTATTTATATTCTCTGCGAGGTATAATGTATTTTGCATGAGAGTCAACAGCCTTTATCCTTGGTCTCCAAAAGTTGTTCATACTGCATAATTGTTCCCAGTAAGTAGGCACTTTGCAAATATTTGAATAGCAGAGCAGCGAAGGAATGATAAATGCAATCTATCCTCCATGTCTCTACAGTAGCCAATGTCTAGAGCCAAACTAGTCGCCCTCAACTCTCCTGGGAATTAAAGAACCTCTTTCTCTGCACTAAGGTCTTTATACCTTATGGCCTGTTAGAAACACTTGACCATGGCAAGATCATTCTGGACCCAGTTTATTGTTGACTAGGTTGCCGTCATGGTAAGTTGGTAAGTGCAGCTGGGTCTTGTGCTTCATCTCTTGTTGTTTCCATTTTCAGTTGAATTCTGCATAATTAATAGTTGCAGAATTAACTACTTGTAACTTAAAGGAGTGCATTGAATCTTTAAGTGGCCTACAGTTAAATCCTTTAATCAATGTAGTTTCTATCTGGGGATCACCGAAGTTTGTTGATGGAGGACAGAGGAAGGAAAGTGAAGCAAGTGAGAAATTATGTAGGTGTTTGCTGTACATCAGAAGTTGTTAAAGGATTATTTTGGTTGGATGAGGTGAAGAAGAGAGGAGGTTAAGAGGCTGTTAACAACTTGGTAGGAACACTTGAGGTGCTCTTGGTCACCATATAGCTGTGAGCTGGTAACAGGCTCTGGCAGGCTGGATCTTGGATTTGATTTACACTTATGAATGGGAAGTGTGTCATAGCAACTGAAGGAGCATCCACTCTGACAGGTAAGTAGATGCTAGTGAAGAGTCTCGGGGGTTGTTTTGGCAGTGGGATGTTTGTTTGGGTTTTTTTTAGTAAAAGCACACAAGTAAACTGCTTTGGAGGTGCCTACACCTCAGCTAGTGAAGGCCAGATTTGCTTTTGGCTTCACTGCTTGCCCAGAGGCATTAATGTAAGCAGAGCACTTAAGCATACTGTTAAAAAGCACTTTGTGGTCATATGTAGCCTGTTATTCAAATACATTAGTAGCATGAAGAAAGAAGGCAATCTGTAACTCTTATTAAGGAAAAAAGCAAGTTGCATAAATTTCTTTGTTGAAACAACTTACTTAATGTTTTGAATATTATTTTCTTCTTTATTGCACTAAATGCTTTCCGTATACTTTTAAAGTGTTAACAATGAAGTGGATGCTTTAAGGATAAATTATACTTGTATTTTCCCCTAGGTTCTATAAAACAACAAATTTGCAGTAATTTGTGACCTCAGGAACATCTTTCTTTTAAGCACCCTCTTCTCAAAGAATCTACTATAAAAATATTAAAATGACTAATTGCAATAAAGACAGGATAGATGCTATTAAAGAGCCACAAAAGCACTTCAATAATTTTACTGCAAATGCATTTCTTATCTCTGAGTGGAGCCTTAAGTTCTCTGGATGTTTTGCTTCCTCCAGAGCACTTGTTAAAATAGAGCTGAAATATCTAGTGTGTGAGATGGTGTCAGGAGCTGAGAGAGGTTATTGCAGTGATACTGGTTTTAAAAATTGTTCCTGTTTTTTTTTCAAAAACAAAGAAAACATATAGCTGGTGACAGTTCGTGAGTTAACATTTCTGAAAGGGAAACTGGACAATAGTTGTTTTCATATCATACTCTCCACAGTATTTGCTCTATAAGGAGTTTCTTTAAATGGCAAAATTCATACTTTCTAAAGTTAGAGTTGTTCCTGTTTTGTCACTGACCTTTAGGCTGTAAGAACTGTATATTTTACAGAAAAAAACATGGATTGTACAGTACCCGTGGCCAATAGTAAACTCATCATTTAATGCTAACTTATGTCCATAGTGGATTTTTGTTCTGACTGTAATTTAAAGGCATCTCAACAACAATTAATGCTACCTCAGTTTGAAAGCTCTGACTTAAACCTTTTCTGCAGAGTTTAATTTTTCATGTTCAAACCTCAGTTAGAAATGTCTCGCTAGATCTTGGAAGCACAGACTTTCCAAAATTGAACATGAGTCAGTGGAAGTTGTTTCTGTTGCACTCTCCTGAAAACCAGGTGAGAAGGTGTCTAAAGTGGGGGCACCCAAAAATCTGTGTAAGGCTGGATACAAAAGACCCAGATGCACCAGCCATCTTTTCAAAGGGAATTGGTTTCTGTCAAGCATAGTTGATAGACAAGAGCTGTTTTGTGTTTTCAATTTGTTTGTGAAACTGCACTTCTGAAACAGCTTGTACTGATGTCTCCAGCTCATGTGAGATGAAGGAAGCTATGCTGGCAGAGGTGCAATTTTTTGCTGGTATAAATTAGGCCAACTTTGTGGTTTAGTGACACTGTGACACTGTCAAGTGAAGAGCTAGCTGTAACTGCATTACAACCTGAATAAAAGTAATTTCCAGATGGTAAACCAAAATGAAATATTCTGTATATGTTTCATGTGTACTAACACTTCAAAAGAAGTAACTCAAATCTTTCCTGTTTGGTACTAGTCCTTAATTCCACCTTACTGTTGAAGAAATTGGGCTGCTTTCCTTGTGGGATTCATCTGAGCTAGTTGTATTCTCTTTGTGTTTTATTTCATTGAGAAGACACTGAGAAACAAAACATCTGCTTTTCAGAGGGAGATAAATTACCTTGTTTGTGAATACCTATACACTGGTTCCTCTGGAGCCCATTAGCACTGCAGGTGATGCTCAGGAGCCCTTGTGTTGGAGGAAATGGAGGACCTTTCCTCTTTGGCAGTGGTCAGACATGCACAAAATACTTGTGCTTGCTTTTACATCTTTCAGTCCTGGGTCTAGTAACCACTGCTCTGGTTAGAGAGATCACAGTACAACAGCATCTGTTTATCCATCATTCAGTATTTTAAGAGATTAGTACAAGGCTATTCTTAGCCCTGGCAGATAGATGGTATGTTATTTTAGAATGTGTATTTATTTAGTGTTTTCTTTAATGATATCTGTGTTAGTATTTGAGGTCACTTGAACGAGCCAGGGCTGTATGAGTCATTTTTATCCCATTGAATTTACACATTGTGGTCCAAAACTTTTTTTAACCTCCTTTTTTTAAATTTCTTTTTTTCTGGTGTTGTTGTTTTGTTTTTGGTTTTGTTTTTTGGTTTTTTCCCCCGGATTATGACCGTATAAAAACAACATATTCCTCATGTTGTGCCAAGTGCAGCTCTGAAAATTTGCTTTACTTGATATGTATTGCCTTCTGGGCTTATCTACTACTAGACAGTAGAGATGGGGGGAGACAATACAGGGAGCTTGAAGACCGGAAGATGTCCTTACAGTGTTGGCAGCATTCCTGTGTTTGAAGCCTGCAAAGGTGTCTTCAGTCTTAGGGAAACAGAAGAGAATTGGAAAGATAATCTTCCTAGCTAAAAGTTCAGCAGAGCTTTTGGTTTCACTGCTGTTTGAATTCAAGCTTTAGATATAAAGTTTGTTGGCTGATAAAGAGTTTATTCACAAAACTGCTTCTGTAAGCCTAGGCAGAGATAGCGTGTCACTATTTGTTGCTTCAGGTTTTAAAAAGAAAAATGTACTAGGTTTGTAGAACTTCAGAATCATTGGAGTAAATGTGGGGTTTTTTCTAATGTCTGGCTGTTCATAAAAAGGTATATTTGTCTTGCATCTAACAGAGGTTTTTTTTACAAGTCTTCTTTAATACTGAGACAGTAAATTTACCTGGGAAAGATGTGTAAATATTGAAAACTTGTCATAGACACTTGAATTAAAGAAGGACAGCATTTTAAGACGTAAAGAAACCTAATGTTTTTCTTCTAAATTATGTATACTTTTTCAGTCTTGTTGATGCTTAGGCGTGACAGTTCTTAGCCAAGAATTGAGGATTATTGGCTTGATGACTGTTTAGCAATTGTACATTTTCTTGCTGTGAGTAGATGAAATTCTGTTTACTTGTGCATTAGAGAAATCTCATCCATTTGGGTTCCAGAAGGTAGCATGAGACAAAAAAAACATGTCAAACAAGGCTCTGCTTAAGTGACTCTGAGGCAGCAGACTAGTGAATTCCAAAGCAAAAGTTTAAATGAAACTTGGATTGATAAGCAACTGATTGGTATTGATATGCAACTGATTTTAATTCTGGTTTGTATCTAATGAAGTCTGTGCTATCTAAGTAAGAAGGTCCACTGCATGCCAGTCTCTTCTCAAGACTCTTGACAGTGGGCTGGCAGGCAAGAGTTTGTTTTTTTTAAGAGAGATCCTTTTTTTAAATCCCCTTTGTCAAGCTCCATCTGATAAATTGCAAAGCAATGCACTAAACCAGCATTCTTTTTCCTAAGTTAAATAATGCAGCCTTAAATAATCTGGAAAATAAGTTAATCAAACTGAGTTTTATACTTGACTTCATAATATTTTTTTTAAACAAAGGAAGTATTATCTGAAGACTATAATCAGTTCAACTCACAAATATGCTTTAAGATTTCAAAACTAGATCTCATCTTCCATAACGTTTTTAATTTGGGGACCAGAAAAGGAAAACATGTCTTTTTTTGCTTTTTTTTGCATCCCAGTTGGTTTCTCAACTCTGAATGACCTAGGTGTTCAACTTTGTTAGCAGAAATGAAGAAAATACTCTGTTTGCACCTGAAAAAGTTAGTTACCCAAAGCTAGTTCTGCAGTTCAGCAAACTCGGGGTTTTTTTAAGTACTTAAACGTTGGCAGCAAAATCAAATGTCAAAATAGGTTTATGTGCAGGAGGTTCAGCTATTAGTTCTGGTTACTGTTATTTTTTGTCATATGTTTTACAAGGTATTGGAGTTAAAATTTCATTTAAATGTTAAAGTTTAACATTTAAACATTTTTGAATGAATTTTTCTTCTCTTTGTGGTAATCACATCTCAGACAGCAAGCAGTACTCCCAATTTGAGGGGCTTTAGCTCATAGTCCAAACACTTCAAGGTAAGGAATTACAGAAGGAAATATTTCTCTGCTGCCTCCATTTCGCTGCAACCTTTCAGTGCGCAGGTTTGGCAAGTCATCTAAATGAACAAAAACCCTTTTTTGGCAGGTTTAGTTTGGGTCCTAGCTCTGATTTGTCATGCAACTTACCACACGCTCAGGTATGTCAGGAGGAGGAAAAATTTTGGTGCAAAAGCAGAAAAAAATGGGGCAGATCTGAAGTGTTACTTTTGTGGTGATGGTGGCAACACTGACTCGTTTGAAGCGTAGGCCTTTGTATGTTTTTCTAAGAGCGCCTGTGGCTCACTGAGCCTGTTTTCTTCTCAAAAGCTTTCTTGTAACAAGACAGAGGTGCTTCTTCTGCATTTCCTGTAAGGTGCCCCAGTATTAACTGTGCATTTGCAGTCAAATTTGTTCAAAATCATAAATGCTTTCATAAATAACGGTAAGGCATCAAATGCCAGAAATAAAAGCCAGAGCTTACAAGCTTGGAGTAGATACTTCTAATACATCCTGGGTTTTGTATGTTACCTGATGGATTAAAAGCAACAAGCAGGATCCTTAACTTGCTGCATGTGAACTTTGCTTTGACTCCTTATGGCTTGGAGGGCCAACACATCACGCCTGACCCTGCAGCCCTTTCACTTTGCTGCTGCTGTAGAAATTAATAGTCGAAATCAGTGGCTGTGTTGTCATCAGTGCAGATTACTGTACTTCTCATTTTATGATGTATTTTACAAAGTATGAACAGCTTGTGGTCTTAGACTTCTTGAGAAAAATGGAAGTGGCTTTTACTGTAATTCCTCTTTCAAAAAAAAAAAAGCTAAAATTTTTTTCAGATATTTATATTTAAATGAAAACTAAGGGCAGTATATCCTTTTTAACGCTCCATTTCAGAAAACATTTCTTAGACTAAAAATGGGAAAAGGAGTCTGTGTGCACAGAGGAACGTGGAGGGCACGAGGGTGCACATTCCAGATCGCCTGTGCTGGTGCGGTGATGCAAAGCAGCTGTGATTCAAGTTAACCAGCCCTTGTGCTGTGCAGGCAGCCTGCTCCTGCCTCTGGTCCCAAAAATAAAGCTTGGTTTCATACCACGTGGCTTCAGCTCTTCAAAAATGCAGTGTTGTGCTCACTGTGGGTGCATTACTTAGAACTCTTAATGTTGTGTTTTATTTTCTGTTAATTTGCATTGGAGAATTTGCTGTGTTCAGATTAGCATTAGTTGAAAAATGCATATTGGTAGCTCAGGGCTTTTTTTATTTAATTATTTATGTGTATATGTAAAATATGTACGTGTGTGTATGAAATTCTTGCTCAAGGGAGAAATTAAAACATTAAATGTTTTTAATTTGTATTTTCACATATGGAAATAATCAACAAGTTAGATTTTTTCTCATACTGTTCATTAGCAATACATAACCTGAGTCAAATGTCAGTGATGAGAGAGAATGTCTTTGGGTTGGTTCTGCTCCCTGAGTTGTGGAATGTGATTCCTGAGTTCAGGAGAGGAAATGAGTGGCAGCTGATCAAATACTGTCACCAACCACCTCGTCATGGGAAATGCTTTTTGACTGGATTTGGAGCAGTGTTACTATGGCTAGCATCATAGAAACTGCTGCAGAAAACTTTGTGTCATTACAGTTTGGTTTTGTCTTTACAGTTGAAGCAACGTTTGGTTGTTGCCGTGCTTACTGAATGACAAAGTTTGGCAGTTTCTGTTTGATCTCCTTTCGGAGGCACTGTGGCATTGATGTGTGTTCGGATTAACAGCACTAAGACCACTGGGGATGCTTTTTATTTATGGGCTATAAAAAGTATAAATAGAAAGCGGATTTGTCATCTTGCCTACTGCATGTGTCCTGTTGTCCCTCTAAGCTTATGAAATCCTCTGATAGGAAAATTCTGACCTGCAGACAGAGGTGAAAGTTGTGCAATTATGTTATGTTGCTTTTAACAAATTATATTTTATTTCATATCGAGGGAGTTTATCTTGAGTTGTATATTTATCTCAACTCTCAACTGGGCTAGGAGGGTGACAGGACTTTGGAAACAATGAGCCCCTGGTGGATCTCCTACACCCTCCCCTTACACCCTTCTTCTGCAGGGCTGGGAAGGTTTTCTGGAGTTTTGAAATAATGTGCAGTAATTTAAATACTTGGCCTTCAGCAAAATGAACGTTGCAGTTGTTCTATCTGGGCAGTTAATATCTCATGAGTAATGATAACAAATTAATGAAATTCTGTGTGTAGTATTACTGCCAAAATAAATTGAGATTCTGTGAGGAAAAAGGATATCCAGAGCAGTAGCAAAACCCAGCTCATTATAACCATACCTGGGTACTGGTCTTTCCCAGACACTGAAAGAGTAGCATGTAAACTTCAATGGCCAGAAACTGCAGAGTATATATCCAAACAAATGTGTATTTTAATGTCTGTGAGAAGAGGAGGTTAATGCATATTTAGAAACTATGCATAGCAGAAGTCAGTGACCACGAGGTGGACAGGAAAGTGCTAAAACAATCTTTAAACAATCCCAGATGTCTGTTCTGAGCTTGCTACTCAGCTTGGGTTCTCTTTGGTTTCCTTGGGACCTAAGACCTTTCATGTCTCCTTCCAGATGTCATGGTACCTTGACTAGCAAGAGCTTCTACTTTTGCTCTGCAGGCATTTTCATAAACAAAGCCCATACAAGTGTCTTCATGCAGCAAAATGTCTGCATGGCATCCTGTTATGAATGAACATTTGAGATCGCTTAAAAAATCATCGGCAAGGATATTGGCAAAAGCCAGATTTAATATTAAGTGACAGCATGACAAAGTTCATTCACTCTACTACTTACAGGACAGGCACAGGAAGGAAAAACAAGCAACAACAAAACCAAACAAAATCCAGACAATCAAAACAGACGTGAACTGAGAACTATCTAGGGATGTGTGTCTAGGGGTGTGTGATAAAAGCGCAGTGAGGGCAAGGATAAAAAGGAACATGGCCTAAAATAGCATTTAACAGCACTCAACAGTACTTTAATTTATACCTTTTACCTTAAACCAAATAATTTAACAAAGGAGCAACACTTAATTTATACCTAACTTAACTTACACCTTAAACTTAATTTATGACTTAACCATGACAATTTAACAACGGAATAACACTTACTAGCATCTAACCTAACTTATGACTTTGAAGTTATAACAACAACTCAGCAAAAGAACAACGTTTAGCAGTATTTAAGTAAGGTTAAGTTGTACGTCACAAGCTTACTTACCTTGTATATTGAAGGGAGATAGGCTTGTATTTAAACATCTAAGAAAGCAGCATTCCTCTCAGATTTGCTTTAGCTTATGCACATGACTATGCACACAGACATAAAGAGCCAGTGCAGGCAAGACACCTGTGAAATATTCCCCTTGGAGGTCAGTCAAATACTTGCTTTGAATGCCCTGCATCAGCCTGGGTGAAGGGTTGAGCCTTTTAAGTTCGGCAAGCAAGAGGGTTCTCTGGCTCTGAGGGGCCGCAGTCCCAGGGAGGTCACTGATCACAGCCCACTGCACCCCTGAGGAGCTCAAAGGATTCATTTTGCACTGCTGTTGATAGGGTTGCAAGAAAGTGGGCTTTAGTCATAAGTTTTCCAGACTGGCTGCACGGTGGGTCAGTACTTTCTTTGAAAGTGTAAGAACAGGAACATTTTGCCATTGAGGCAAGAAAATTTTTCCAAGGCTGTTCCTAAGGAAAACAGGAGCTCATTAGGCATTCCTGGGAGCAGACAGTGTTTCTGATAAGCTCAAGAGGAGCTGAGCCCGGTGCTGTTTTCAAGGCTGGGGCCTACCGAGCGTTTCTCAGATCGCAGTGCAGCCTGCAAAGGGGATGGAGGGGAATGCACCACCACAAATCCTCATAAAACCTGGAAAGCTGATAACCCTTACAGGTGACTACAGACTTGTTAGCTCAGTCTCAGGCATTACACTACTTTGAAGTAAAAGATTATATCGTAAATGCGAGAGGAATACAGTGCAACAACCGAGATGTATCAGAGAGGTGAATGGAGGGATTTCTCTAAATTAAGGAAATGCAATTCATACTCATTTGGATCTCTAGGACTGTGTTTTGCATGGTGCTTACATGTAAAATTATGACTTCTCCTGAAGGAAAGGAGATTTAGGTTGAGGCTAAACAAGGTGCATGCATATGCTGCAGGCTGAGGTGTGCTGGCAGAGCAAGTTCTGTCCATTGTGCTCTCCAGTCACTCTCTTGGTCCAGGTTACCGAGAGCAGCTGCTGCACCACTTCACAGAGCATGGAGATATGCAGGTAGTGTGACCTTTGTGTACTGCCAGTGTCACTCTTGGTCAGCTAATTAACTTTTTAAATTAGATTTAGATAATGCAAATAGTGTTGCTGCTGTTTGCAGAGAATTTGCCTCATAGCTCCAGCCTTCACCTAATGCGTAGTCAGAAATGGCCCGAAGGAATCATGCTTTAATGTCATCTGTTCACAAGTTGGCAGTTTTCTAAGTAGTAACATATTTGTGAGGTTGGAATATATGACAGCACATTAAACCCCCTACACAAGTGATCTTCTTTAATACTGTTGCTACTACTAATAATGTGAAATGCATTACCTTTATTATACCAGTGTAAAAATAGGCAAAAAATTGGCTTTTCTACATTTGTTGTAACTTGTGAAAAACAATTAGGCCTATCTGATGCCTTAAATTGTTGCTTTATGGCATTTGTTCTGTGTACTTCTCAGGTTGTTTCTCTTAGGCAGGATGCTCTTAAAGCCTTTCTCTTCATTAAGCACCTGAGTGTTACAGGCAGAATGGCTCTGTAGGCTTCTTTTCCCATTATACTTTGCCTTTCTGTGTTGAAGAAGTTTTTTCTGTTTTTTTGGTTTGTTTTGTTTTTTCCATTTTCCAGTTACAGTATTCAGGTAAGGCCACAGCTTCTTGTTTTTTCAAGTGCTTACTGGAATTTTATGTATAATTTCATGAATTCACTTTTCCTATTCAGAAATGTTATACTTGAAAAATAGAATCATAAAAGCTGTTATGGATGAGCATTATTTAATAAGATTCCTTTAGGTTTGTTTTCTAATTGGTTGGCAAGTTTGGTTTTTCTCCAAATCTGAGTAACACAATTCATGGAATATAAGTGTAATTTTATTTCATTTTGTTCTTTCTTGTTGAATTCTTCTTCTGGAATCTACAATAAACAGTTAATTTAGAAACTTAGTAGAACATCTGTCTGTGAGTTGTGTATTTTACTTTGTATATAGTATGTCATAATGAATGGTGCCTTCTACCATCTTCCTCTTTGTAGTCATTCTTTTGTGAAGCTTTCCGGACAAAGCCAAGTGAGCTAAAACTTTATATGTTGCCAGATAAGATTTTGTTTTTTAATTAGAAAAATACAGACCAGATGGCTATCAGACCTTGTGACAAGTGTGTGTATTTTAAATCAGTATTTTAAAAAACAATAATTGGGGATGCCCATTGATATGAAAGCTTGTCAAGGTGCATCAACCTGGCAGCACAAATTTAAGTTCTAAGAGGACGACTTGATATTTTTACTCAAAAAATAAAATTTTTGTATATCAGATTCGTGGCAAGCTAATAGCTTGCAAATTGTTGTCTTGAGCTGTGTCCACTGTCTTGTTGTCTTCTTAACAATTGCATCCGCAGACAAGGATGAGCTCATGTGTGAAGCGTGCCTCACAACTCATCCAAATACGAAGAATTTACAGTCCTTTACAATTTTGTTTTGGACTGAGATAGACCTTTAATTTTGTGTGCCATTTGCTACTAGAAGTGTCTAACTTGTCAAAAATCTCCACTACAAATAAGTAATATTTCTATTATTCTATTTCCCATTTCATTAATGGACCTTAATGTATTTGTACATATGATGTCATTTGACCTAGCTTTTAGGAGAATGCGGGATTATCGTGGCAGACGCTATATCTGAGCTGCTTAATTTATTTTTGGCCTTTGAGATTATTTGGCACATTGTGAAGTGATAATTTTTGCACTCATTGAGATGTGTAAGGAAATTCATGGGAACTTTAACCAAATCTTTAGAAATGTGACTTAACACTTGTCTGACAGTATACAGCAGCTGTTCTGGATATTCTAGACTGTGCAAATGTCCAAGAGACTTGAAAGACTTGAAAGCTTGCATCAAAATAGTTGGGAAGGAAATGCAATTTAAGTGCTTTGGTTATAGGTTCATTAAACCCTGTCACTCCAAACTCTCTGAACAGGAGTGATAACCAAGCTATAAAACCCTTTGTCCAGATTTTTGGACCCTGATACTCCAAATTTTAAAACGGACATGATTGCTCTTTGAAAACCATTTCTTTCCTCTGTTTTAGGACTGTGTTTGGTATGTCACAATATCCTGCCCAGAGCTTTCTTGAGTATGTCACAATATCCTGTTTTCCACATGGATGCATGTACTGCAGACCTTCCCTGCCCAAACAGATCCTTTTGCTGTGGAAAACAGCAGCTAAGAAGTCTCATGAAAATATCTGGGGTCTGCTGTGAATTTGTTTTGTTTTGGTTTGTTTGTTTTTTTTTCAATTCAAAGGCAGACCATAAGACTTGAGAAAGGTCTTGCTACTCTTTCTGATAAAATGTAAAAGCTTTAATTGAGGTGTTCATTTCTCACTTTTGCTAAATATGTTTTATATTTAATACTTTTGTGGAGTATGTCAGATATTCTGTGCTTAGTCCTTTAGGAAAAGTGTACGTTAAGGCATTTTGGAATACACTTGGGCCTACTTTTCTAGTATTAAATTATTGAATTTTATTGAAAGACAGAAGTCTAATGACAGGCATCACCTGACCTGTAAAAACACAAAGCTGCTCTGGTAATTATTGGTAGATGTTTTGCAACATGTAAAATTTAGATTCTTTTACCTGAGAGCAAGGTGATTTAACTTGGTTTTTAATTTTTTTTTCTCTTTATATACCTTAAATTGCAATTTTTCTAAACACACAAAGTTAAATACTTTACTGTCTTTCTTAGTCATCTAATTGCATTAATTTCAGAACTTGATTCTGAATAGGTAACAGGAAATTCCTTATATAGAACTTTTCTATGCCTTCTAAAGTCTAACACATTGAAAAAGTTTTTAAAAGTCTGGATAGCTTTTACCTTGGGGGAGGAGGAAAGGGTGGGAGCTAGGAGAAAGAAATGAATTTTTGAGTGATTGAAATGATGAAAACCTCATTTAAAACAAATTAAGGAGTATTTTGCTGAACTGATTTATTTCTCTGTAGCAGAACTTAGCTTAACCTTTTATTTCTCTTGCAAGAATGGGTTTGAGTGTAATTTAAACTGTCAAATGACATTTATCAAATGATGGTTTTGCCCTGTAACAGGCAAATGTCTTCCACAAAATTGATTAGCTGCTGACCTCATCCACCCTTTTCAGACCCTTCAAGGTAGATTTCAAAGAGTTGTAAAATAATCACTTCACTTTCAGTGTATACTTCAGCACAAGGCGTTTACTGTCCTGGTAGCAATACCGCAGTGTGCTCCACATCTGGGAAGGAGAGGATGTAAATGCCTGCCTATAGCTCTGCCTGTCACCACTCGGCCTGTTGTGCTTTAACCTAAACCTCCGCTCCTCACAAAATAGGAACAGCTTTGGAAATGGCTTTTTGCAGGGCAATAGAACTAATAAGATTAAAAAACTTTATCTTCTAGGTGATTGTGCTATAGTGATCAGGAAAATGCTCTGTTTGGTAAGACCTCCAGGGTGTTCAGTATCAAAAAGGTGCTGGGAGAATGAGAATAGTTTCCTAAATGCGAAATTTTATACCCCAAGGAGTTTTCCTCTGTGTTGTTGTTCTCCAGTCTTGTTTTCTAAGACCAATCCATTAGAAGCCCATAGGCTTGCCTTCATTAGCATTAACCCATCAGTAAATGAATTAACTGTGCCGTTGAGGAAGTCTGTGGCCTGTTAAAAATGGTGACTTTGTGTCTAAACCAAAAATACGGTTTGCTATTTTTTTTCTCTTCAGGCTTCTGTGCAAGTTTCTTTGCCAAAGGAGATGCCGTGATGCAGAAAGTAAAACCACGAACATAAAAATCTCAGGACTGCTGGTGGTGTTAAAAGTTCAGTTCTATTTTTAGACCCCAGTAATTTCTTTCTTCCGAAGTCTCTACCACTCCTGCTTCTTCCAGAATCAGTGTTTAAAAATACACGGATTTGTAAAAAATGCACTTGACTTTCTCTTAAAGTAACAAACCAGTTGTAGCTTGTTTGTCTCAGCAGATCAGACTGCTGTGAATTAGGTTTCAGTACACAAACAGAGCTGGGAGATAAACAGCTGAAGAGAAAGTAGCACTCCACAACATCCAGCATCAGGAGCAGCAGGGATTTTCCTGTGTGTGTGAAACTGCCAAGTGCTGTAACTGCGATTGCTGTGCTTTATCAGGCTGTTCTGTGTGAAAACACCTCATCCCTCCGTAGTTTCAACTAGTCTGGCGGGCTGATTTGTTAAATTAAAAGGAAAAAGTATCTGTTCAGTATACTAAAACTGTGACATTAATGCAGAAAACCCAATAGAGTATGGAGGCATTAAACAGGAAGAGAGTTTCAAAAGAAACTAGGCATTGCTAAGTAGTCGGAGTACAATTTGTGATGTTTGGAATTAAATTTTGGACACTGTGCATGGCTAATTTGGGCTTTTTATGGGGTTTTTCTTGGTTGGGTGGTTGCTTGATTTGGGTTTTTAAATGAGTAATACCAGCTCTAGTGTGTTGGGCAGGTTTCTTGCTGTAGCATCGTAGCGGTGGGCATCACCTTGTATCTATTGGAGAACAGGATTACTGTTCTGAATCTTCTAGCTAAACTTGCAATATATGCTGTAAATTGCCTTTATTATATGCTGTTTAAATATCTCATTGTCTGCTTTGCATACAAGCAATTTATTGCTGCCTATGTTCAGACAGAATGAAAACTAATGCTTAATTATGCATTGCCCTAGTAATGTGGTGTTTAGGGTGAATGTATCTGAATTAAATAAGGGCCATTAATAATGCCTAACAATTTATGATATATTCATTGCTTGATTTCAAATCATATAAATTAGAGAAGCTTATTTGTATTGTCACCAATGTAAGACGGCTTTGTGAGAACACCTCTCTGTGTGCTAATTTCAAAATCATTACCAGCTGGGTCTTACTGTTTATTCAGTGTCCAGTAGGCTTTTATTATTCCCTTATTTGCAGTTTAATTACAGCCTCTGTTTTCCTGACAGTGTGAATTCAATCCTAAACCTGCAGGAGCAAAATGAGTTGCAATCAGTCGTTTTTTTGCCTGAAAGCTTCTTTTTGCTTTGGCCTTCTCCCACCTCCCATGGCCAAGCCACCACTCTGAGCCAAATTTTTTTGTATGTGTGTTTAAAGGGGCAATGTCAGTCTAAGGCTTTTAACATTTTTCTGTCTTAAAGTTTGTAAGTTGTTGGGAGATGTTTCCATGTCGCATAACCACCTGTGTTTGTTCTAATATCACAGAAGATCCTGAATTAATTACTTAAAGGAGGCTTCTGGGTCACTTATAATATCGTGTGCATGAGTTTACAAATGCTATTAATACACATGAGGTATTTATACATAACGTGCATGGTTACTGTGCAACTAAAATTTTAGTCATTCAAAAAATTTTAGTCAATGCATTTAAAACAATGCATTCTGTAAGGCTATTTTATGGGATTTGAATTCCTCAAAGACACAGCCAGCATTGTCTTTTTTCAAAAAAGACAAATTGCAGCAGAATTTTGCATTAGTAACAAGTAATCCAAGGCAGTTAAAAGATGTAGGTTGCAAGACTAAAAGAATTTTCCTTTTCAATATGATGCACATACATTTATTATAGAGGTGCTGTACATGTGGATTCTCAGGAATAATTGTAATTAAATGAATGTTTGATCCTGAGCCCTCAGTGCTCTGTCCAGTGATCTTTTTGCTTCATTTATGCTTTGCAGTTATGTCTTGTGGGAAATTGTTTCTTGCTTACAATTTTATTACATTCAGAAGCACTCCTTAGAGGAAAATGGGTTTTTCTTATTTCTTATGTAATTATTGCAGCTGTTGTAGTAGTTTCTGTTGTAATTTGGAATGAACTGAACTTTCATCCTCACACACACATCTCATTTGCTATTGCTAAGGGAGCTAATTGTATTTAATGGGTAACATGAAGAGATAGGCATAGTACTCGTCAAAGGTATCACATGCATCTTAACACATTTTCTCTTGTGCTTAACTTTCAAACACAGAAAAAGAAGCAAAATATTCATTTGAAATAAGTTGGAAGATTCAAAGTGTTTTCTTTGCTTTTCATATTTGGTATCTTTCAGATGTGACTGTTTCTTCACACTGTGGTGGCCAAGTAGAGAATTGATCGTTCTGACCTTTCCCTTTTCTTTTAGCTTTTCAAGAGCTGTTTAGGGGGGGGTGTCTTGGATATTGTTTCTTCTCCCTCCCCCCCACAATGTGGTTCCAGTTTCCACCAAGATCTAATGTCACGGGTATTCCATTCTGTCTTGTGTGCATTTTCCAGTCTGCCCTCATCAAATCTATCCAAAAATGTACTATTGCACAAAGAACCAGACCTTGTACTTGAAAGGTTTAAATTAATTAATGGTCTGTGCTGCTGGGATATGCCATTACTCAGCTGGTGTCCTATACCAAAGGTCACTTCTACTGTGTATTCATCAGCTGCTTTTTTATTTTCCTATTCTGCTAGAGAGGAATTCCCAAAAATATTAGAGAAATTAATCCTACTTACCTCAGATTTAGATGAATCTTTAAAAAAAACAGACAAAAAAAAACATTTTGATCCCTCCTTGAAAAAACAAAACCATACCATCAAAACTTCTGTTAGTGGTCATTTTTCTGCTTGATTGGGGAACGGTGAGTGTATGCATTCCCATCCCGTAGGGAACAACTTCAGAGAAGTATTTTGGAATTTTTTTGTTAAAATTAAAGAATCCCCAAAGCATGCATATACAAAGGCTTTTTCATTTCCCTGTGTAGATGATACTTGTAAGGCCTACAGGTGCAAGTAAAACTGTGCCCTTACATAACACAAATTTACATATCCACAGCATGAAAGCTAATCTATAGATCTATTCAGAGAAACTTTATTTCAGCAAATTAAGAAAGCAAGTACGCATAAAAATTTGATCAATGTGGTTTTGATAATCTAAAATGCAATTTTGAAAGCAAGCTTTGTTGTTGTAGATAGTAGATGTTTCAGTTCAGCATTTTTGACAGTAGTCAGCAGAAGGTGTTCTTGGTATCGTTTTTGTCTGGAACAAAGTATATGCATGTATGCTTCTGCTGCTCTTCATTCAAGTGTGAAATCTGTGTGATCTGGCAATCTGAAAGAGATAGCAATTCTGTAAAACAAATTGAGAATTTCATATCTCTGTGATATATCTACATGTCCCTAGTTTTATTTGTACAGCAGCTAGACTGGTTCTGCAGACTCGTGAACTGCCTCGTGGCTTCAGGGTGAGATTGATGTACGGTGATTTCAGCTTCAGTAAAGAGCGTGTATGCTGGATGTAGTGATTTTTCAATCAGTGTTTTGTTATTTTATGTTGTATTTAATGAGGTGTCATCATGATTTATTAGGCTTGTACAGCTGTTTTCTCAAAAATTTATTGGAGTTTCTTCTTTCTCTCTTTTTGGAGTGGGAAAAGAATGCTCTCCCTACAACTCCAAGGAGTGTGGAGCACGTTGAGCTTATCCCAGACTTCTTTCTCTTTCCTTTCTCTGCTCTGCTTATGGCTGCCATGCTTCTATCTAGAACTTTTTTCAGGTCTTTCCAAAGAAGCATTCTGTAAAATACAGCAGAGTTAGCAGTTTTCATGTGGGATGCAAGGATCTGAATGATAAAAATGAGACATAGCAGGGAACATTACTGGGGCTTTGAAGTGTTCAAAGGTAAGGAGACCACCTGACCTGCCTGCCCATGTTGGTTTCTTTCTTTTGCTTAAAAACTAGAAGGCTCTTCACTCTTTTCCTGTTTTGTTTAACTTCAGTTTTTCTAAAGGTCATACTTGTAGGGAGTGCGATTTGATTTTTTTTTTTTTTTTTCCCCCCTCACCTCCAGTATTTTTAACTTCTAGCTGCTTCAGTGAAGGTTTCTCCAAAAGCCTCTCTTAAGCAGGGTAACATTTACAGGCAATTAACATCTTCCTAGTTGGAAAACGCTGGTGGATAAGCGGTACTAGGGAGCAGAGGACCAGACCTGTGTTGCTGAATCCAACCCCAGTGTGCGTTTCCATTCTTATAAAATGGGGTTCCCTCTACACCCTGTAGAAAACTGCTGAGAAAAATGTGCTCTGTATGAACAAGAAGATTTGACTGGGTAAATTGAGATGCATGACCAGGGTGTAGAGTGCCATAAAACCATGGATAAAACGTGTCATGGGTATTTGGTGACTGTTGTTGTAATGGTTATCTCATTCCTGGTTTGGAAAAACTATTGCAAGCTTAACAATTCTGTCTCTTATTCATCACGTTTTAGTTAAGTAAAGTAAGGGTAGATTAATACATGCAGTACTAAAAACGTCTACAAACTAGGTCATGGTAAAATTGCCTACATTTTATAATAGAGACATGGTCAGAAGTAAATTACAAATATAAGTGGAAAAATCCTAATTTAGAGAACATTGACAATGTTCATTTCAAAGCTAGAAAGAGTAGGTGGTCCATATAAATGTAAGAAAATAAGGAAAACGTTAGGACTTATGTACACCTCTATTTTTAAGCAAAAATTTTATCTATTTAAATGTTTTTTCCAGTATGAGCAATCAAAGAAATGTGATTCACAGCCTGAATGCTGTGACTTACAAAAACTCATCTGAGTTTTGCACTAGTGTAAGGAACAAACTTTTGCTTATTGAGCTGAACGTATGTACATGCACATGGATGCAAAATTTCACTTTATTTTCTATAAACAGTTCAAGACACAGGTGTGTAAGATTACTTCTTAAGCTGCAGGGGTAAATAATCATTGGAAATGAAGAAGTTTATTTTAATTAATTATCTTTGGGAAGCATAGCTTGACTGACAATGAACAATGTGTTGGTATAGGAGACCATTTTGCTGGCATTGTCATTGATCTTCCATAAGAAGTACACCCCACGTGTGCTTTAAAGCACTTTTTTTATTTCTGAAACAAGTCTAAATATGGAATGGTGTTTCTTCTCTTCTAAAGTGTCACTCTTGAGACTGCCATTTGATCTGGAAAGAATAACACTGCTTTTACATTCTTCTGTTACCTGCATTCATTCCTGGGATATATACACAGGAAATGGTAGATTTTCAGAATTAAAATATATTTGTAGCATCTTTGCCAAGACGGTAGCAACTAAATACATTCTGTTTTCTCTAGATCAATGAACTGAGCCATGTTCAAATCCCTGTTATGTTGATGCCAGATGATTTCAAAGCGTACTCAAAGATAAAGGTGGACAATCACCTTTTCAACAAGTAAGTACAAGTAACAGTTTTGTGTAGAAGTGGACAGTGGCAATGATGTTTTTATGCAGTACTATGAACTCTTATTTTTCCGTGCATGGGACTGAAGTTTTGATGATTAAGTTAATCCTGAGATAAGCATAACCATCTGTGCTGTTCTAAAAAGCAACAGCAGAGGCTGCTGGGTAGAATTTTTTCTCCATATGGTTTATTATTGCCTGATGAGTATCTTAGATATTGAAGGTGATCCTTTCTTGGTGTGATTATTTATGGCTTATTATTTATAAGCATTTATTTGTGTATTTCTAAAAGCATAACTTCATGTGCATGTGCTCTTTAGTAAGTGTAGTATTTGAATGAGAATGAAAATTTAAAGCCTATATCAAATGTAAATAATGTTCAGCTTTTTATTTTCCATAATGCAAGATCATACCTATCATATAGAATCTTCAAAAATATTACAGCCATTTCATCTACTATCTATTGTCTCTTAAAAATAAAATGCCCCATGAGCAATATGTACAGACATATAAAACTATTAATACTGGTTTGTGTATAACCTGAATTTTATTCAAGAATATATGTAGAAAAGAAAAAATCTACTTTGGGGCTTCTGCTCTGTGACAAAGGTCAAAATAACTTTTCTCTTGTCTAAGTCTAAAATGAACACTAGGATATTAAAATTAGTTCTGAATTGAATGAGTCAAATTTTCGTGAAGTTTTGGCACTGTTAGTAATTTTTGATGTCACAGATGGTGTGGTAATTCTTGTGTAAGCCAATCTAAGATTTCACCTTTGAAGTAAGTTTAGGGCGGTTGGGAAAGCATTCTTTTCTCTTGAGTCCATGTTTCAGAATTGTCAAAATACAGTTTGTATTCATTTCATCATTGTTGTAGTTCCTTGGCTATGACATAGATTCTACAGCAAGCAGATAAATGTTCATTAAACACTGTGAAGAAAAACAAAATAACCCAATCTCATTGAAAAAAAGAAAACATTAGAAGAAAAATTGTAAGAGGGTCCTTACCCTCAGCTTTCTGTGAACAGTTTTGAGACAAAATTCTCTAGAGTTGCTTTTTATATGTGCATGATAACAAAGTTGAATTGGTTTTATTTTCTTTCAGAGAAAATATGCCAAGTCATTTCAAATTTAAAGAATATTGTCCGATGGTTTTCCGTAATCTAAGAGAGAGGTTTGGAATTGATGATCAAGATTTCCAGGTGAGTTCACTTTGAAAAAGCCGAGACCGGTGAAATGCACATTTTTGTTTTGCCTTTTGGCCTGTCTCAGCTGTCTCCTGGTTCCTGCCTTTCTGCCACCTTTAGTCCCCTGTGTTTCCCATTAGAGTGCCTCCCTATATGCCATGTTTATTGAAGCTGCAGGGTAATACCTCTTGCAAAAAGGAGGAAAAATACGCTTCTGGCAAGAGATTGTATATTCAGCTGAGTCACTTAGATAACAGTTGCTTCAGTGTTCTGTCTTCATGAGATGTGGTTTCTGAAATGACCACAGCCTTTTTTGTTTCCCCCTCATGCTCTTTTTGGTTTAGAAGAGAGTGACCTGTGGCCTGCCAGCTTCTTCCTGCTTCATCGTGTCTCATTTTCCCGTTGTTAAGAGGATCTGGAAACAAATTGCTTGTGTAAAGCAGATAAAAGCAAGCTAAGAAATTGCTCTAGATTTGGCAGGGTTGTTCCATGCAGAGTTTTGTTCTGCCTTTGCAAAAGATAGTCCTTGAACTCTGCTTCAGCCTGACTTGCCAGTTCTCAGTGCCAGTTCCCTTTTCCATTAGCAGTTCCTAATGCACAGCGTTTCAGTCACAGGGATAATTCCTTCTGCAGTCACACTGCAAGATGTCCTGTCCTAAAGAATGCTTGCTGTGCAACCCAGTACTTCTTCCTCTCATACTCTTTTGCTTTTTTAAGCTATTCTGATGTAAACTGCAGTTACATTTTTAATGTCACTGATATATTGAGAGAATTTTTAAGAAATGGTTTTAAGTAGCTAAACAAACGGTACAAAATGCATTTGTACAATAATACTCCCATTCTTGCTAATGGAGCCAACTGAATGTTGCAGCCAAAATCTATATTTGAGTCCTTCAACAATCGTTTTTACCAATTTGCCCTTTTTCAGGGCCAAACAATGTGTTAGAAATGCAGAGGTGGGTTAAAATGTGCAGGAATGTAGACGGAGATTAGGTTATGAATTTCAGTGTACAGCCACTGTAACCTTGCTAAGACACTTTGCTATTCAGTGGAGAAGAGGATTGTTGGTTTATTTTGGCAGAGCTGTCATGATAGTGTTCCATGATTTTTCATTATTCTATTTATGAAGAACTCTTCAAAAGGAAATGCACCAAGACTGAGGCCAGCAGTTTTAACAGATACATCAAATTGCATTCCTGGTTCAGTTCTGCTAATGGACCAAGGAGGATCCTATTGCTTAAGAAGTTACTTAGTCTGTTTATATGAAGATTTCATTTTTCTTGTCAAAGGAAGGGGATGAGTGTCAAAGACGGAAGACGTGATTACTCTTAAAATTGTGATGTCAACTCATGCTTGCTGTCTTTAGAACATGAGCTTTTGACAGTATTAGACAATGGAAGATAGAGTTCAGTAAATATTAGAAGACTTAAGATGCTATAGTGAGTCAGAACTGGCGAACTTGGCAGAATCAAAAATGCAGGATTCCACAGCACTGTGAATTGTTTCCATCTGTACTGCTGTTCTGAAACAGAAATTCCTGTTGTAACTCTGTTATACTGCTGTTTGGATTTATTAATGATAACAATGATAAAACAGCATTAAGGAACTGTCACTGGATAAACCATCCATATTTTCAGATTCAAACCAAAAATGGTTTTTTTGTAGCTGGGTGTTTTGGTAATGTAACCAATCAACAATCCAAAATAAGAACATGTAACTACATCCTGGGTTTTGATACAACAAAATTATGAATTAGAAAAACAATCACATGCTTTTTAGTATTTAAAGCATATTTAGTGAAAAACAGAAGATAGTTAATATTAATTTTAACCTAAGGGAAGACAGCATCTGCCTTCACTATTGCTTTTTTCCTCAGCCCAAGCAATTTATCATTCTGAATTCTTTTTCTACTGGACTAATCTGATTAAAACAAAAAGAAATTAAACGCTCAAAGTATTAATGTATTTTGAACTCACTTTCAAAATTAAATTATTTTTACAGAACTAAACATAAAGAAAAATTGTCTCCCCACGTGTAAGATGGATATTATCTCTATTAAACATAGAATTTGATTTCATTTTAATATTACAGTCTGTGATTTTAAAAGGGACTCTAATTTGACAAAGGGAGTTTCACTATATATACTTTTTTCAGATAACCTTTATCTTCAAGGATTATTCCAATTATTATTGATTAAAATTATTGTCTTATACTCAGAATCAAACTCAAAATTGAGTACAGTGTAGAAGTAAGGGAAAGCTTATGAGAGAAATATCAAGTTACTTTCTCTGATAGTTTTTCTTATATAGCGGTTTTCAGGAAGGGAGTCCTAGTCAAATGTGAACCGTGTCATTCCTATTATTGAACCAGAAAGGATTGGTTTAGATAAATAAACCCAATTACCTTGTTCATTAGTCAGACAAATCAGGCACAGTCTCAAAGAACATTCATTTAAAATGCCTTTGTTTTCAGAATGTTCTGCTGATATCCTTGATGAGTTCTTCCAGAGGGCAAATAGCCTTTCCTTGTGAGTAAGCACCAAAAAAATAAAACCTACCTCATGAAAAAAATTGGTAGTGTATGCTCTAAGTAGTAGGCTGTACTAATTTTAATTCTTTACATTGTGTTTCTCATTTTGTAGTAATTTTGTGGACTACTTACCACATAGACTTAGTTCACATGTGGAATAATTAATATTAACTTGTCTTAGAGATCTCATTTTGTCTCTGAAGAGAGATTTAAATCTCAAAAAGTACATGTTTTTTTCCTACAAATAGTCTTGACTTCGGAGTTAGCGGAATTCCTAAAATTGTGTATGGTTCATGCCTTACAGGAAGCCATTTCTAGCGATGGCAATTACAGTTCCTGGAATGAACTCCCTTCCTTCACATGACACAAACCAACTCCCTTTTTTGAGATGTTTTAGTAATCTGTCCTGCATCTGTCTGTATTTCATAGCTAGTTGGGCATCTCAAAAGACATTTAGTACTGAACTGGGACTGAAGTTTGGTGGAAATACATGTGCAGTTGCTAATACTGATGTGGACTTTTTTGTGTTTCATGCTTTATAATGGACAGCAGCATAGAAAATACAGTATGAAGTTAATGAAACTTTGAGTTTCATTCAAAGGTTGCCAATACAAACTTGTTATGATAAATGAATTCTTTAATCTAGGGTAAGAAACTTGGTTCTTATATTCAAAAAAATACTAGAACAGTTACTGCATTAAATTAAAAACTGGTCAGGCTGTTTTTTCTTAAAAGGGGGAACACAATTGATGATCAGTCACTGTGAATCAAAATTGCATTTGAATGATGGGAAAACTCTAAAACCATTTTAACCACTTACAAAGACTATAAATTATCAAAGGGAAAGGGACTATTGTTTTGCTTTTTACTGCTGGATGTTACAAGAAAGTACATATGGATCTCTGATTGAAGATTACTTTTTAAAGTGTCAAAATAATTCCAAAAACCAGAGCATTAAGTAATGACAGATTTTGCCTTGATAGGCTAAATTATGTATTTTTGTTAGTGTTTTCTTGCTTAATTGAAAAAGAATCCTAATATTCACAGGAGAATACTTGAATGCATTAACTAGTTTCTAGTAGAACAGAAAAAAATTGATTAGAAAACATATTGTAAAGTCCCTCACTAAGCACTAAATTAATTTTAATTTCTGCATTCCCCCCACAGCTTTAAACACTGTAATGGTTATTCTCCAGAAAGATTTCTACCCCCTCTACCCACACCTCTGCTCAATTAATGGGATAGCTGTTTTTCTTTAGGGTTCCTTCTCACGTTGGTTGACATACTTTGTTATCTTAGAAAATCCAAGAGTAGAGTTCTGTTAGAAGAACTATAACGTTAGCTTCTGTAAACTGCAGAATTGAGATTAACAGCCTGGCAGTTCATTTAACACCCCCCAACAATCTGTAGAAAAATAGGATCTCCTACTGTTGCTCTGGGAAGGGAAACTTTTTTTACTATGCTCCAACACATCTGTTCTTGCTTAAAGTTATTGCTGAATCCTACATCTGGATTCTGCTAGGCAAAAGAGGAAGACTGGGTTCTTGCCCAATAAAGCACAGTTGCTCATACCAGAGGGCACCAATGTCCCAGTGTACCTAATGAGCCTTCTGCTGGGGATGAGGGAGAGCACAACTGACTTCCCTTGAAGTTTTAGTACTTGGTGTAATAGGAGACAGGCTCGGATCTGACTTTTCCTGTATGCAGGAGCAGTTTGTAGAGATTCTCTGTAGAAGACAAAGAATTCATAAAGAACTTTTAGCAGATGGGTCTGTAAGTTCATTTTAATTTACTTATACTTGATATTCCTCTAAGCATTTTTCCATATAAAAGATTGAAATCTAAAATAATTAATGAGAATTCCTGCTTTTAAGCAATTTCCCTAATAACAAACCATATGAACCTCAGTGTCTTTTAACTTCTGATAAGGCTGTTAAGGAGACTCTTCAATATCTCCCAGAACTTTCTATGCAGAAGGATTTGTAGTCCAGACTCATGGTAAGGCATAAGGAAAACAATGCAAATTCCAGGCTTGTTTTTAGATGTCAGCCTTCAATATAATTTTCTTTTGAGGTATCAAAACTTCAGATCATCAAAATTCTTAATCAATCTTGGTTCATTTTACATGACTTACCCAGACCTAAGACATCATCTTCAGAACTTAAAAAGTACTTTGCAATCCAGGATGATAGGTTTCTTCAGACAAACAAATATTAATCAGAGCTCTCAGCTGGTGCATCTGCACTAAAGTTCATGCTTTTATTTCTTAGCTGCTATTTTGGGAAAGGATAAGCCACCTCTAGCATCAAACTACAGACAGCAAGTTCAGCAACAACTGTGTTAGGAGTTGGAGCTTATTCCTAAGACAATCTCTTCAGTTAATTCCATAAAGTGCATTAAAAATCATCAAAGCAGGAACTGTCTTGTAAAGAAAATACCAGTGCTAGTCATTTTATTTTAGTATGGTAAGTCTGTCAGTGCATGACAAGTTCCTGGGCTCATCTGTTAGATGAGATGTAGCAGAGTATACGGTTTGTGGATCTCAAATGGATATTGATACCAAGACATTCAGAACTGCTGACATCTTGTTTGATACGAGTCTATGCAGTGGTGGCACTGAAGTGTTGAACTAGCTTGAACCAGCTGTAGTAACAAAAACTGTGCTGTCTGTGGTCTTTCCAGCACGTAAAAAATGAAGTTTGCAATCTAAATCTAATGTTCTAAGATTTAGTGCCTTAAGTGTCAGCCAAAATAATAATTTAGTGTTGGTGGGACTTAACCTTAGTACATATGATGGCAGAAATTCTAACTTGTGGTTTTTCTGAGTTTTCCCTAGAAAACAT
Organism: Hirundo rustica; assembly: GCF_015227805.2. NCBI lineage: Eukaryota > Metazoa > Chordata > Aves > Passeriformes > Hirundinidae > Hirundo > Hirundo rustica. The sequence goes on along the minus strand of NC_053450.1, from coordinate 138,222,028 downwards.
TTAATTTGCCTTGCTTTTGGCTGTTCTTTGCCTAAACTGAGTATCATTCAGAATCAGGCATTCAAACAGGAAGACAGCAATTTAACATGTGCTGGCAATGTCAAAAGAACAAATTGATAGGTACTCCCCAAGTTCTTACAGACACAACTATTGAAAGGAAGGCATCAAGCCAAGTTTTGCAGGGCCAAAGGGAAAAGGCTCCCAGAAAAAGAACCTTAAGTCTTTCCAAAGCAAGTGCATGCCTCAAGCTGACAGTGCCTAGACCCAGATCTATGGTCTCAATAGGATGACTTGACTTTGGAAAGACCCTCATGTTTTATTCATTAACTCTTACTCAGTGAAGTCAAGGAACCCATAACCTTTCTCCTGGAAGGATAGCTCAGTGCAAAAAAGAAAAAAGTTTGTGTTTCTTCTTTCTCTGTCAAAGTTTTTCATGTGTTTCACCATAGTGATCACTGCCTGAATACAATTTTTTTAATAAATGTTCATAGGTGCCTGAAGTGTGTACATCCACATCTTAACAAGATTGTAGAAGGAGCTCCATATTTCTGATGGGTGCAGCACAGGACCGGTGCTGTCCCGTTTTCATCTTTTGGAGGTCCCATAACATTTGCCATAGGCCTTTTTAAGAGTCATGCTTATGAGCTGATGAGAAGTCAACATGCAAAATTGTCTGTATATCTGGCAAAGGCAGGAGAGGTTACGCCCCTGGATGTGCTTGTAGCATATGTTACTGGTAGGTCAGGTATGCTTTTCTCCATGTCAGGCTCTTCATACACCTTCCAGTGTCAGAGATCAGTGTTACCTGGTCATGCTTCCCCAGCAGCATTTCCAGACAAGCACCTGTTTAATGGCAGGAATGCAGTGTCACCATACAAAATAGACCCAAAATGCAGCCCTACCTATCCCTGTATGACAACCCAGATATCTCTGGGTTTGGTGCTTCTGTTGTTAAAAAGAACGCCAGTGCTTTGCCTTTCCTCTCTCTGCAAGTCACTGACAAGACACTGTCCTGAAAATCATCTCGTAAGTGGGCTACTTGTTTCAAATTACAGCAAATGACCTTGGAGCACCTGTGTCATCTATGAATTGTATGACACTGTCTTTCTGATGTCCTTCTTAATCAGTAATCCTGGTCTAATTTCCAGATCCATGATTCCTGAGGTCTTGTAAAAAAAAGAAAAAAAATGTTGCGGGAGGCTCCACGTTTGCCTTGTTGGGGAGCTGTGCTTGAGCCAGAGAGCAGCACTGTGACTTCTGCTGCAGAAGAACAGCCAGACCGTGTGTACATCATCCTCCAGCAGCCATGAGCCGCTGCCAGGCTTTTCCACTGACCTATGAGTTCAGTCATCACAGAGCATCATCTGTGCACTTGTTTTGTCTATTTGTTAATGCAAAGCTTGCCCAGAGGCACTCTTAAATAGTCTGGGATGTGATCTGATTTGTCTTTAGGGTATGTTGAGCTTGTGAAGCTCATTTTAGTTTTCCACAGCTTTTGGATGTGATCACAGCACCAGAAACCATTGTTTGCCTTTGTCCAGACATCATGAAATAGGGAAGATTTAAATCAATGAGAAGCTGTTAAGCCAGTCAGTTTGAAAGATTACTGTTCTTCTAAAGCTCTCTATGTTTTACCACCAGAATTTTCCTATTGCCCTTTTTCTCTTCCTTAGGAAAAGCTCTGACTCAATGGCAATTTTTATTAGGATCCCTTTTTAAATTAGTTACACAGAGTGTTTGTATTACATCCAATACATAGTTCATGTGTTCAAAGTTTCTAAAATACAATCTTGTCTGCTAAAATAGCAGTTAGAAAACAATGACATTTACATTAGGCGTGTGAGAGATTAGAATGAGCTAATTAAATTGACCTTTAAATCTCTCCACCCTCTTGGAGACTGGGGCTAATCCTTGGCCTCCCACTGTGGAGATAAAAATTCATGCTGTGAACATTTTAAGCAAAGTGGGCAGAGGAAGAAGAGCCTCACCAGCAGTAGTTTGTCTTTGAAGAGGGGGGCAATACTATGCTGGTTATAAATATAGCTTATGGTTATGGTATGAGAGGGGGGACAAGTTCTTCCTGTACTTCATTGGTTTTGCTCCATGTGTTTTCTTCACAGAAATAGTTTCAATTAGATGAAATAGCTCCAAACAAGCTTAACTTGTTACTCTTAGAAATAATCAAAGCCTCTCCGGAAATTATTAGCATAAGAATTTGGTTTTTTTAATATCTGTTATTGGTATAACTAACATTGAGTCATATCATTACTGTTATTTAATTGCAAGAGATTGCTATTTTTATTGACCAGTGTGCAAGGTGAAAATAGGCATCCAAAGGATAAAGCATTAGGTAGTATTTTAGCTGGCTTCTAAGGACTCTTGAGGATGCTTCTTACTGAATATTTGCCTTGATATTTTGTCTTTCATTTTTAAAATTCTAATTATTGCAGAGCTTTATAATAAAAAAACAAAATTATATAACTAATGGATAATTAAATGACAACAGTCAAAATTTAATTGTCAATGATCAATCGACATTTCACATAGTGAAATCCTGCAGAGGATGCAAAATCCATTGAAATGTTGAAACAGAATAAGGTCAAAGATTTTGTACAAAACCCGCTTTGATCACCTTGCATTCTGAGCCTGTCCAAATGAGATCCTTTTAATATAGTGAGATGAATACTTAAATTACTAAAAAAGGAGTGCAGAACTACAGAGATGAGGGCTGTGTTCAAGGAGGTGGTAGCTCTGAGAAGGAACAAGAGGTCAAAGAGGACAAGAATTTAGCAGTAGCGGGACCTTCAGACTAGAAGGAGTAACTGCATCCTAGGGTAGATAAATTAGAAGGCATAAAAATAAGATCAGAAGGAGTTCTAGCTTCTTTTTGACGTCTGTTTATTTTATACCTGAAGCTAAAACTATATATTGTTCTAATGATAGTAGTCTTTAAAAAAGGAAGTTGAAATTTGGATGTAGAAAAAACATCGGAAAAGTGTCGAAGGAATTTAAGGGCATGAAGAATGCCATTGGGTTGGGAGTGACAGAGTTTGACCTGCTGCTCTTGGAAAAATTAGAGTTAAGAAGTAAAAGTAGTATGTGAATATCTCTGCAAGAAAAAAATACTACGTACTAAGTACTTCACGAATAAAATAAATACGAATGACCAGAGAAGGAAATGAAATTCAAAATTAGACTCGCCTTTCCAACAACGCAAATGACTAAATACTAGAAAAGCTGCAGTGGTGAATCTTAGTCTTTTGAAGATAGAAAAAAATCAGAATTGCCTTTCTGGAACTTAACCTAATTCAAAAGCAGAGATTGGAGTTCAGTTTAGGAAGTGCTGGGAGGAATGAAATAGCTTCTGCTGGGAAGCAGTTCTCTTGGATTCTAGTTTATGAAATTTTGTTGAAATCTCTAGGAGAAGCTCCTGTGAATGTCAAAGAATTGTGGATCAGGTCCTAAAAACACCTATGGAAAAATAACTTTTTCCTTACCAGATATATATTTATTGTAGGAAATAAAACTGTGCAGATTGCTGAGAGTTTGGGAAAGAGGAGAGAGTGGGTTTATAGTGAAATTAAACAACCTTGCAGGTAGTTTGCTGAAGAGTATGCTATTCTTGGGTGAAATTATGACATGAAATTCAGATGTGCCAATTATCTTTTTTTTCAAGAACTCTCTGGGAAGTTAAGTACTGTTAAATGGTGTAGCTTTTAGTAATTTATATTTAAAGCTTTTTTTTTACTTATTTTATCAGAAATTTAATCTGTGTATGGGACAAATTCTTTGTGATTGGTAGCTTCTCAGCACTGAGGATCAAATGGATATTTCTAGTTGCCTGCTAGTCAGCCCAGTATGGGTGATTTTGGTTTTTTTTAGTATTCATTTATGTAAGGGCACTTAAGCTTCCAGCCAGTGACTTGTCAGAGGGAAGCTATTTGGGAAAGAAGGGAGTGTATGGAGATATTTATCTAGTAGAGGTATCTGTGAGCTTGGCATGTTAAATGTGTCTTCAGTTGTATAAGTAATTACACAAGTAATTTAGTGTAGTCTTCAAGTGACCTCATGAAAGTATTCACACTTTAAAAGTACAAAACCTTTTCTTTCTCCTGAGACCAAAAAACCAGCAGGCACAAGATTAAAACTTCACAGCTGAGAAGTGAATGGGGAATTGGCAGAACATGCACACTCAGTGCAGGAGACTTGCAGTGAGTTGCTAAGTGAAGCTGTTAAGTGGAACAGGGTATGCGTGGTTGACAGATGTTTTAATTGTGCCAGAGATCCAAGGCACACAGTGGAAAAGCTGGAGAAGTCTGGGAAAATCTGAAGAGGACAGGGCAGTCTGACCCTTACTTCTTTGAATTTTGAGCTCACTGATGCTATTGTATAAGCAGCTGATTTTTATTAACTTAATAGGGCTAATACCTCCAGCATTGTACAGCTAGACATGCTCTGCTGGCTGCTGGCACGGTAGGGAAGAGCTGTGTCGTAGCAGTAAATGATGGTCCAAGGATTGTTAGAGCATCAAACCTGTGTCTCTTGGAGGGTAAGAGTTGGGCATTTTTTTTCTCCATCTGAAGGATATCCTCCCTGTTCTTGCTTTGTGGCTCATAGATCTGTCTGTGCTAAGTGAGGAGTGGCTCATTTCCCATCTGTTCATATTCCACTTAGTCTTCCCCTAATTAAGAAGCAGAGCCAGAGGGAATTCAATCTGGTATTTGCCATGATATCTCTGTGTCTCTCTCTCTTTCTGTGTCTCTCCTTTCCCCCTTGCTCAACCCTGTTTATATTTTCCTTTTGGAAAAGGGAGATGCTTAAGTTTCATTATTTATTTTCTCCCTAGTCCACTAGAGATGCCTCACTTAAGGAGATACTGCTGCCAGGGACCCCAGTGGGTTTCTCTTAACTGAGGTTACTTCTGGATTCAAGCAGAGGAAAAGCCCTACACTGCTCTCTCTAAACAGGTTCAATCAGCTTTGCTTCCAAGGAATTTGTGCACAGATGTCTTCAGTGCAACTTACCTTTCTTACTCTTTGTACAAATCATCACTGAAATTTATCTATGTGTTCTGCCAAAAGTTGTCTGGATCCCAAAAGTTACCGTTTATATCTCAAAACTGCACTCAACAGTAAGAGAAAAGTCTCTACGATATGACTAATAGTTGACTGAACAACAGGGCAGTACAATTCAAATAAATGCATATTTTTAGTCTGTCTAATGAGCATGACTGCATAACTTTATCTTTAGGCAGACAATAATAAGAAAATTCATTGACTTAAAAACATGCACAAGATAACTCCAAAGTTAAACTCGTTAACCCATCTGGATATACCTAAAGTCTAACTAAAAAGTGAAATTTGATACCACATATGGTGTTTCTGATATTTCATATTAGTTGTAGGTTTTCTATTGTGTGTGCTTCAGAATGGCTGAAGTGCAGGACCTTCTTGGCCATTTTGTGTTTTAACTTAAAAAAGAAACATTTTCTAGTGAGGAATCTCTTCAATTCCAAAACATGTACTATTAACTTGTTAGTATTTCGCTCCATGAGGTGCCTGAACAGTCTGAGTCTAATAATAGGTAAGTTAGCTTTACCTACATCAAAAGGAAAGAATCATAGTAGATTTAAAAAGCCATATAGTTTCCTCTTTGAAACCCCTAAAATTGCTTTGTTTGATCCTTTCCGTGAAGCTTCATTGTACTTGTTAATGATGATTTGCCAGTGCAAGCCACTTCTTGTCATTTTTCTACTTGTTGTCAAGTAGAGATTCATTGTTGTCATCACCAAGTAACAGTAGATGTATTTTACTGAAGACTGATTTCTATCTATAAACAAGTATGACTAGTATAGTTGAGAGACAAGATATTTTGCAAGGTACATAGAAGCTTTACTTTAGAAGGAATTTGAATTTTCTCTGTTCACAGAAGTGAGGATTAACCATTACAAATAAAATTATCTACATACAAAACTCAACTATGTACTTACCAACACAAGAAAGTGGCAATTACCAGTAATCTGTACAATATTATATAATTAGAATTCTTTTTTCTACTTTTTAAACCACACTTATTTAACAAACTTGGCAAATATCAAAAGAAAACACAAAATAGTAATAATTTGATGTCTTCCATGTTCCAAGTGCTTTTAAAGCTTAAAGTAACCACATTCTGTATCTGAAAAGTGCATTGTATTGAGAGAGCCATCACAAGAGTGAGGAGATAGTAAAAATAAAGTGTCAAAGAGGTTGTTTAATTAGAGGTTGTTTTTTATTTAAGCATCTGATCTTAATTTATTGCTGGAGCCAAAGTACTGTAGAGGGGGAACTTGGGTTATCTGTGCATATATGGAAAGATGCTGCTTAGCATAAAGTTGGTTGGTTTATTCTGACAAATTAATATGCATGTGGTAAAATGATAGCTATGTGCATTCTTAATTAATCTTGATACTGATAACTACTAATAAAATAGCCATCTACTAAAAAATAAATGCATCACTATTTGAAACCCATTAAAACATTAAGAAAAAGTGCAGCCAAATAATTGTCCTGAGATATACTATATTCTCTTGTTAGCAACATTTTTGGTATGATAGTTGTATCGGCAGATTGATTTTCATTATAGCTAGCAGTCAAGCAGAATAAATTTTCGTTAAGGGAAAAAAGCTACGGCTGGAAAAACAGGGATCTGTTTAAGGCAACTTAAGCCCATTTCCTCTTGTCCTTCTGTTTGTTACCTGGGAGAAGAGACTCACTTCTACCTGGCTGCAACCTTCTTTCAGACAGTTGTAGAGAGCAATAAGGTGTCCTCTGAGCCTCCTTTTCTCCAGGCTAAACACTCCCATCTCCCTCAGCTGCTCCTGATCACACCTGTGCTCCAGACCCTTCCCCAGCTCCACTGCCCTTCTCTGGACTCTCTCCAGCACCTCAATGTCCTTCCTGAATCGAGGGGCCCAGAACTGAACCCAGGCCTGTATTTCACTCAAATATGAAAATCTTTTCATGAAGGATATTAAAATACACCTTTAAGAATATTTGAAACTTTTGAGTTCATGTTCTTCACATTTTCCTTCTTCAGGTGTTCAGTGGCTGACTAGCCAATACCCTCTCTTGCAGCTTTTTATAGCTAAACACCTTAAGTCTCCTGCCAGGTTAATTGCTTTCAAGGTTTATATTATATGGATTACAGTCTGAAGACTAGAGTTTTGTGGGGAAAATACATTCAGAATACTGTGGTTACTGCTTTATTGCAACAGTTAACCTCAGAATAATGTACCCTTTTCTGCTGGGAACAATAATAAGTAATTACTCAGTAGCCTTTTATTATTACTAACTGAATTATAGCCTAATAACTTAGCAGTAGTTTAATTCACTACATACACTAATGGTTACCCATGCATTCACTTTTTTAAATTAAAAATAATTATTGCATTATATCATATTTTCAATCTGCGATGAAAACAACTGTATTTGTACGTCTTTTTTTGATTTTAACTTCTCTTATCAACTCTTCATCTTGAACTATTAAATACAGGCCTGCAAATAAAACCAAGTTCTGATTGTAGAGCACAAAGAGTTTCTACAACTATGTCCACAATTCAATTTCAAAATTATTGGAGTACTGGTATCAAGCATAGCATTAAGAAAATTTGATCAGTTTATAATACTTCTTTCCTTGAAAGACTTCAGCATATAAAAACTTATCAGTGGTGGAGTGGTGGGAAATAATTTTCAACAGAAGATCTGAAAACAGGCAAAGAAAACTGCTGTAATACTTGAATTCTTTACTATCTTCAATACTCTATGAGGTGATGGTGTATCAGGACTTGTTATTTGCTAAAATTGACTGTTCAAAAGCCAGGGCAGAGAAGGAAGTGCAGTGTCTGCAGTGGTGTCCTTAAAGCTCTCTTCTGATTAGTCTAGAAAAATGGTTGATTTATAAGCCTTAGAGAAGCACCCATATCCTTTCTTTCGTTATTTAGTAGAGGGGATAATAGAGAAAGCTGTCACTCTTTATCATAGACATCAGTAATTATTCTGGTTCACTGTACAAGCCTAGAAATACACAGAAAGAAGTGGAAAAGATTTATTTCTCCTACATGTCATAATTAGAGTTCTCATTCTAATAAGCCCTTGTAGAGCTGTGTGCTTTTAGGTGATTTACTGTTATTCCTGCTACTCCTGAGTATTTCTGTTGAACTAAGCAACCTTGTGGGAAAATGGTTTTATTTCATGTTAAATTGATTTCAGAAAGCACCCCCCAGTTGGGATAAATTAAACAATGCCTGAAGGCCTGTTGAAATCAATGGATCTCCAAAATACAGAGACATAATTGTATGTGTTCAAGTTTCTTCCTAAATTGGGGGCTATAGTTACCCTAATTTCTTGGTTGAAGTTATTACTTTATAGCAGTTACTGACCGTCTGTCACAGGGTTAAATATGCATGTCCAGCTCCTGCTGAAGTCTATAGAGCGTGTGAATAGATTTAATAAGGGTTAAAACCTCCAAATAAAACATTTTTACATCCCACAAAAATAAAAACATGTGGGTTTGGTACCGGAGTAGATGAAGTGTACAGGTAATTACTTTCTCAAAGCATCATCATTCTTCGAGGGCAAATCTGTTTTGTGACTTAGTTCGTGGTGCCTTACACAAACATTCATTCTGTGACAGTTTGAGCTGAACATTTGCTGTTTAGAAATCTGCAACGTTTGCATTTATATCTGAAATTGTATTAAAACTATCTTTGAATAAAATGGCTTTTCACCTATCAGGGAGAAATTATGCTATGTGAATGTGGAAAGAGAGGCGGTATATTTCAATTTAACAAGAGCTGTTTGTGCAGTATGGTACAATGAGGAAGGATTGCAGGAGCTGGGGTTTTCTCCTAAGAGTAGGAATATACCAGATGGTTACTGCAAGTTTGTTTCATAAACATAGAAGTGTTCCAGTAGTCTATAATTAACTTGTTTAACCTTTTCAGAGAATGTCTATATTTATGGAAATACACAAAGGGTCCAAAGCATCATTGTTTTCTCATGGCTGTGTTGCTGCTGTTACTTTTTTTTTTTAAGTGCAATTCAAGTATATAACAATTGGCATAGGTTCTTATTGGTAAAGAACGTTGTTTCTAGGCAAAAAAAAAGTTGTTATATTTTGTCTATTTGTTTTGGTTTTGTAAATACAAAGACATCTAACCTAAATACTACTTATTCTCTGAAAAAAGCAGAGGGCTTCTCTTGCTTCTGTTGAAGCATCAGTAATTTTAAACTTCATTCTAAAAATAGTCTTTAATCTCTCTTCTAAATGCTGTACAGTCATTGACTCATTTTCTCCTCTTTAGACGTTTTGGAGGTAGGCTTATTTTACAAAAGGAGGTATTGTACAATATTATTTGCTTAACTCTGGATATGAAATCATTGGAATAGCTCTGGTATTAGAACTCAGAAATGTAACTGTGATCTTGGTTATGTACCAGATCACACTATCTCAAGAGCAAATCCTGCTCATGTTAAAGTGAAACTGTAACTATGGATGAATCCTCTGTTTATAATTACTGTGGTGTAACGTGGTGTACCTTCTGGATTTTTAATTACTGTATGTTTTCTTCCCAAAAGCTGATAATACGTATGTATCAGTGTCCAATAAATCCTCATTAAATGGTTTTGATTTGGTTTTTCATTAAGATGAGTTTTGAACCACTGATGAGCAATACCTTTCTCCTCAAACACGGTTTTCTTCTCAGAGTATTTTTGAAGTGTTTTCTCAAGGTAACGTAGTCTGTGAATATGTGCTTTGCAGAACTCAGCTTGGTGCAGATATATTGAAAAATATTTTTAAATAATTGTAAATAGTTTATATTTGCTCTAAATAAAAGTTACATACTTTTTTTGTCTGACTTGATGCTTTTTTTGTTTTAAATCAATTGACAGAATTCATTGACAAGAAGTGCACCCCTTGCCAATGATTCCCAAGCACGCAGTGGTGCCCGCTTTCATACGTCCTACGACAAAAGATATATCATCAAAACTATAACAAGTGAAGATGTAGCAGAAATGCACAACATACTGAAGAAGTACCATCAGGTAATAAACTCTACTGAGGTGTGGGATGTCTTCTTAAATATTATAATGCTAATCTTTTTTTAGAGTCTTAGACGTTTTAAATTAATAATTGTGGAAAAATAATCACTTCAGACCTTTTCTCGAGTGCATCAGCAACTTATTGTATGTCTGTAATTCACAAGGATGGACTTTTCTAAATATCTGCACTAGTGTTTCATAAAAAGATAAGTCTACATGATAAAGGTAAAGAGGCGGTCTTTTCTTTTGGCAAGTGGACTCCCAGGCTTGAAGGTATTTTATTCTGGGCTTACTTGGTGATGTCTGTGTACATGTGCATGAATGCTGCAGGTGACCTTCTCTTTCTGATCTGATCAGTGAATGTTCTGTGTTTCACAACAGATTTCAAAGGTTTAAAGTTGTATTATATAAGTAATTAAAAATTGGATATGATTAATGTAAAAATCCTACTGTTAAGAAAATTATGTAATGTAAATTTTCATATACAACACTAAAGTTAAATGTGAACAGTGGAGATCCCTCAAATCAGCCTTGAAAGCTGCCATACAGTGCTGGTGCACAGTTTGGGTGGGTGGCACAGAGGGGAGCAGAACCTAGGAATTACAAAAGGTTTAATAAAATCAGTCCTAGTTTTCTTAGCCTTACATCTGTTTGAATAAGTTCTAAAGCTGCAGAAGTTAGAAGAGCTTCTAAAAAATCCCCTAAAATATGCTGCACAGTAAGGGAGAGGGTTTTTTCTCTTCTTTTCATCTTTCTTCTCTTTACCGTGGGTTGGAATTCCAGGTAAATATTTAAGGACATTTGGGGTTGGGCTTTTTTATTGTTGTTTAGGTGATTTGGTTTTTTGTAGTGCAATATTCTTGTTTGTAGTAAGTTTGTTTGGGTTTTTTTTTAATGCGTTACTTTTGTAAAACCAGTTTTAACTTCTGAGGTGGGAGGCCAAAGCATTCTTTCAGGATACTTGGAACTTGAAGGTATTGCCAGCTATCTATGTAAATCTCGAAGGGAGGTCTCTGAAGGCCTTCCAAGTCCAGAGTAACTTGGGAAGATTTTAGGATGTTAGATGTGAACTCTTTTCTCTCTTCCTGTGGTGTTCCTCTATTTAAATAACATGTAGGGCCATCATGTGTTCGTTTTGCTATGAATAAATATTACTACCAGAAATATTCTTAAGACATCTCCTAATGACAGTTTTACTAGTAAAAGAAAATTTTCAACCTAATTTAAATCCAATTCCATTTTGGGGTTTATTTTTATGTGAGTTTTCAAACTTACAATTTTAGGGTTTGATTTGTGAAGCTGTACAGCAGAATTAAAGTTTTAGGCTGTTTTATGTTTGGCATCAGAAACTAGTATTAATAATACAGATTTTGAGGCTTAATCCAGCTGAAAAGTCATTTTGCTTTTCAAAACATAATCTTTCAAGAGTCTTAATAAAGGTAGTGCTGACATGAATTAATCTAACAATTTGGACTCTTTTTCATTCATGCTTTCCAACATCAGTGTTCATATTAGGCTAGGTTACAAGCAATAATGATCTGAAATTTATCTTTACCAGGCACCTAATTTCACTTTGTTCTGGAAAATCTTTCAGATAAAACAGCTCTCACTGGTGCCTCCAAGAGATCCATAAAGATACAGCTTGTATTTCTTTTTGTCTCAGAACTTGAAAGCACTATACAAAATTCTAAGTACAGAAACACTCAAGTACAGAGACAGTTTAATAATTGGAGTATTTTATTTAAATAAATTCATTTCAGTATCTTCAGCAATGTACTGAACAAGATCTAAATTAAATCCACTACCTCTGGGCCGTTGCTGGAAATTGAATGCTTGGGATTGCTTGGTACAGCAGCTTGTCCTCACATTTCTCTAGATGTTTTTTAGGCATGCAAAGCTTGTCTTCACTTGCTTTTCAAAGTCTAGCAAACCCATTGCCCTGGTGGAAGGGTATTAGTAATTCCCTTGACCAAATTGTCCCACACAGATTGGCCTTCTGCTAGCAAACAGCGCAATGCTAGGTACCATCTGCTGGCACTTGAGCTCATTAATGGTCCCTGCTGTAGTTTTGATTTGGGCCAGCTTACTGTCTCCCAAATAATTCTGGGCAAGAATAAAGGTGTTAATTAAGATGAGTAAATACTCCTACTTAGGAGTTTGAATATAAGCATCCTTTTTTTAAGAGGGGAGCTATAATAACAACTGAGATGTGAGTTATTCCATTCCTGCTGGAACTGATGCCTGAGGACAGTCCATGACCTGTGTGTTCCTCTGGTGTGGATATAACTTTATGGTTCTGTAGGATGGCACAGTTGCAGTAGTACCAGACTTCTCAGATGCTGCCGTGGTACTCCTATAGAAATCTTAGTCAATAAAACAAGTTCTTGTGAGTTCAGTTTTATTTTGGCATACTCTCTTCTACCGGTAGAGGAATTGTCAAGTTCCCACTATTGATTTTCATACCTTACTGTCCAGTATCTTTCTTGATTGTTAATAATTGTACACTAGAGTGCCAAAAGTGGGATTTTTAGGGAGAAGTCTGCTTGTTAGCTCTTCTCCAGTTTCAGTTCACTGATTGTCAGCAGCACTCACCACATGTGTGAAAATTCCTGGCCAAGCTGTGTTTCACAACCCAAGTGTGATTGGGAATGGTTTGGAACTTACGGTGGCATGCTCCTGCAGCATACCCTGTGCCAGTCGCCTCTGAGAGCAGAGCTGTGTTTGAGAGGTTCAGCCTTCCAAGAAAGGGAGTGTGCAGACCCAATTTGGTAGTGCAAGGGATCATCCTGGAAAGGACAGCCTTTTTCAGGTGCATGAAGTCTAGGGAAGTGATTCATATAAGTTTTAAGCTTTTTTTCCCTCGTTCCCTAAAAGAGCTGAAGTTAGATCATCTGTCCATTAAGAATAGCGTCTTGTTAACTATTATCTTGCACCCTCTTTCAAGTGCCCAAGAAGGCAGTATTTATCTTCCATTACTTCTGACATAAATATGAGTGAAATTCAAGCCATTTGTGACAGACAATCTCTTTCAGGTTTTGTTTTTTCCCTTCTGCAAATTCATTCCAGGTTCCTTCCCAGTTTGAAACTCTGAATGAGTTTCATTTAAACTGTAATATTTACTCACCTGTTTCCTTATTAAGGCTAATAGCACAAGGCCTTTCTAGGCCTTGAAGGCACCTCTGTCCTTGCTTAGGGACCAAAAAGCCTTATCAAGTATTTTCCAAGACTGCTTGAACTGCTTAATAATAAATACCAGAGGAGGCATCTATCTTGAAACGAAGAATGCTGGGGAGAGAACCATCACAAGGCAGAATTGTGAGACTCGATGTGTCCTTCATTCACCTAAACAGTTTTCATCCTGGCATTTGCAAAAAATGTGGGGTTTGTGTTTTCCTTGCACTTTTTTGAACTACAGAGCTACCAATGAGACATCTGGGAGTTCGTGTGATTGGCAGAGAAATGTAGCCCAGCAGCTTTACCCATGAACCTCCAAAATCTAATTCCAAGTATTAGGTTTTTTTTAGTCACCAAAGGGTTAGATGAAGACACATATACTGCCATTGGCAAGTAGAAATGAAAGTTATTTTATCAGTAACAAACCCATGCAGTTCTGTTAGTTCTTCCTCTCTCCATCTGTCTGAAGGTGTAATAACCTATCCGTTCTTTGGAGCTCAGAGGAACTGAAGTTGTAATTACACAGTCTGTATACGTAGGAGTTTACAAAAGGAGCAGGAATAATTCACAGCCTGTGGACACTTGTAAGTTTAAAAATCCCAAATCTATATCAGTGTTTTTAAATCATCACAGATGATCTGATCAAAGATAAATTCCAAGCCCAGGGCTACACGCTAGAAATGTGTAAATAACTGAAAGTGAACTGGGCATGGTGTGTCATGAGAAAGTACAGAAACAGCATGTATGTGTATATATAGTGATACCAACTTAAAATTGTTGATTTCAAATAATAGACTTGACAATTATAAATTATACTTGCTATCCAAAATAATGAGTTTTCAAAAATCATGAGTTTCCAAAATCATTTACCCCCTCTCTGATGCTTTTTTTTTAGTGGCACTCAGGCCCACAACCTCAGACAGATGATGAACACTTCAGTCTAAACACTGACACTTTCTGTCAACTCATCAGATGAGTCTGACACTTTTAGTATTGAGTAGAAACACGAGAGATAATTATTTTCTTTTCCAAAGTTAAAAGAAAAAAAAGATTAAAAAGCCGCTGCTCAAAACAAGCCATTAAGCAAACAAGAGGAATAGCACCGTTCTCGATGTTTAAAGCAGCAAAGCATCCTGAGTTTTATGACTAGACTTTGTATTACAGGCCATTATGCATGGATCAGCCTTCTGTCTACATTTGAAAGCCAAAATGGCCTAGAGGTAGGTTTTGAAGTGTTAAGGTAAATACAAATACATCTGTGGTATGCTATGTTCTTATGCTGTGACTCTCCATTCTAGCCAGTTTCTAACTACTACAGTCATGGTTTTTGGTACGTAGTTTGAAATACTGCTTTTTAGTCACATTTATTGATAATTTGCAATCAGTTTGGACTGCTTGTATTATTGGTATATTGTCAGTTATGAGTAGAACTCTTCTCACCACTCTTCAGCGCTACTCAGCTGAATGTCATTTACTTAACAAATGTAGTAGAACAATTTATATGCTCAAATGGGTCAGACTTTCAAGTATTGAGAAAACTATTGCTGTATGGGCTCACAGATGTAGCTGGACCATTTAAAATTGTGCAAGTTAATCAAGGATGTTTATATTAAATAGTATTTGAGAGCAAAATCAAGTGTTCATTGGAAATGCCTCCAGATCTAGTGCAATCTTGTTTTAAAGCTGGGCTCCTGACCCCAAGAACATGGACCAGAAAAATGGAGTTAAAACCTACTGCTGCCTTTGGCAGTGTTAAGGGAGAGTTCAGCATAGTCATCTGTGATAAGTGTGTTGTCAGAACGTCACCCTGTGTTTAAGGAATAGGTAATACCCTGCTTCCTCCTAAAGGAAAATTTTGTATTTTATCATCTATTCCAGTTATGCTTATATGTTTCTTTTGGATATGTTGTCCTGTGCAAAAAAGCTTAGTAGGTTATATAAAACATGTATTGTAGATATTACTGTATTTGTAGGTATTTTCTAAAGTACAGATGTTATGGGCAGAAATCAGTAACAGTTTAGTGAAATTCTGAAGGCAGATTTTACAGTATCTGAAGTGTCAGAATCAAGACATTGTGCCCTTTCCAGTGACATTAACTTGCTTTAAATCTTAAATTGGTGTAAAAGAGGAGTCCTTTGCTCTTTGAGAACAGATGACGGGCTGGATAGAAATTTTTAAAAAGTAATTGAAAGCGGTTTTAGTGTCTCAGATAAACCAACAGCTTTTAAACACTTTGCTTCTTTTTCATTAAAATGACTTCAAAAGAGATGACTTATTCCTCATTGCTGACACCCAAGTAACTTTAGTAAAGATAAGCCATCTCAAAGCAGGTGAACAGGAGAGAATTGTTACAAACCTTCCAGCACAAAGCTCCTCATGAGCGCAGGTCCCCTTTAGGTTTTCTGTAGGCAGCTGTCCCTGCTGATGGCAGTTCCCCTCCCTAGGCAGGTAATTGTATGCAGAACTGACACCTATTGCACTGCCTGTTTGTCTCCCTGGCAACCAGCAGAATAGTGGTAAAGGAGAGGGACTGCCCCATTTACCAGAGGCAGCAAACAGTGGAGTGATGGGGAAGTGAATGGGAAGAAAGGATAGAGAATAGAATGAGCAAAAAAAGGGGAAATGACAGACATAAATACACAGAAATAGAGGACAAAACAAAAGCAGAAAAAAAATGTCCAGAGCTGCTGGAGCGGGAAAAAATATGAAAGAAACAGGAAAGCAAATTAAAGGGGGGGAAATGCAGGCAATGAGGTGAAAATGGGAGAAATTGCACCAGTAACGGAGTTCAGAGCTACACAGGAATCAAGGAACAGCAGCAGATTTTGTGGAACATAGGAGAAAAATTAAAATCATAAATAGATAAATATTGAAATAGAGAAACATAGTAGGCTAAAAATATTTCTGTCAAAGAATTAATGACAACAAAGGCTTGAGAATATCCCAGAAAAGAAAGTGGGGACTTGGTGCGTAGGAATTTGCCCTGGCATGGATGGGCTCGTCAAGCTGGTAGGTTGCTGAAGCGGAGCTACATTAAAGTTTGTATCATCCTCCCTTCACCTCCACAGGTTATCGGTGGCTTTCTCCCAACCTCCAGCTTTGCTTTCGCTGGATGAGTTGCATACATATGTATCACAAAAAAGGAAAAAGGTAAAAAGGCAAAGCAAGGCAGTATAATATAATGTTATTTAAACACAAACGGGAATAAAGAAGGATGTAATGGTGACCCTGACTATGTATGTCCTGAAATAGTAAGAGGTGAATGTTTCTGGGAGGTTTGCGAAGAAATGCAGTTGGAAAAAGCCTTTCAGCAGTTCCGTGTGAGAATCGAGAGGCAGCACAGAACACAGCTTCTGCCCTATGCTAAGATAACAGACTTGTAAAGCAGCTTTGATCTTAAAAAACAGGAGAAGCAGAAAAAGTCATGAGAAAGTACATATTCTCATCCAAAGTCTGTGTTTCACCTGCATCCAACAGGCCCACTCTTCCTATAGAAGAGGTGACCCTAAAAATGGGAATCTCACTAGTGTGGTTGCCAGATGGAATTGTAGAGGGCAGATATGCAAAGGGACCACAGAGACTGGAACTGTAACAAAAAAAAAAAAAAAACACATTGAAAATCTTCCCTGAAAGATGGCAACATTTCATAGGCAAATAACTATACAAAATGGCAAAATGGTCTTGGCTACACTGGCTCTGTTGAGGCCTGGGTTTCACCAGCAGGTATTTTCTATATATTTATTGGGTTTTATATATATATAAGGTATTGATGTTGTGCACAGCACTTTTCAGAAGAGATCAATCCACACAGTCAGTCAGTTTTAGCAATATGAAGTATGATGTTCCTGGTAACAGATCTGCAGCCTAGATAATCGTGTGTGGTGGTAACATTGAGATTACACTGCTCTTAGATGTAAAAATAACTGGCCATGTGTGAAACAATGTGAAGTGTAAGGCTGTGAATCACAAGGCTTGTATATAAAACCTGTATATTTATCAATCACTTCTTTAAATGAAATTACTTTCTTACACGGCTTATTTGAAGAAAACGGCTTTATATGCCTTGAAAATCTGTAACTTTCTGGTACGTGCTGTAGTTAGGCTAATTAATCCTTGCAGTGTATCACATAAGTACCTAATGCATGATATTCTTTATAATTATTAGGGTACAGGAAAATGGCAATAAGTGGAATATTTATAACTCTGAACAAGTTCTCAGTCTTTTGGGGGGGGAGTGATTCCACATGTCAATGCTTGTGCACAAAATACGTTGGTGAAGGATAGTTCTGATTGCAGACAAGAGGATGTAAAAGAAAAAGCACAAAAATGACTGTCAATGTCTAGTCCTGCACAATGTCCAAAATAGTTTTAAATAATTATGTAACTTGCTATTAAATTTCTTTAATGGAAGTATCCTGGTGAACGCATAGACTTGTCACATAATTGTGCTTGAATTATCAAATGCTTGCCTTAATCATGATACAAAAATCTGTGAAAATACTGTATAAAGGGGTAACAGAGAATGAGCATGTTGTGTATTTCTGAATTAGCGTATCCAAAATAGGGCTGTGAGAAATAGGAATGCTGACTTCCATCTCTCATAGAGCAAAGATAGATATAATTCAATTAATAATTCATATTAATCTGCACCAGTGTCAAATCACTCCACAGATAATCTCCAAGTGGAGAAAGAGAAATGGTAGAAACAGAAATTTTAGTCCATGTTTTTCCACAAAGATCCAAAAATAGTGTAACTTTTTTGCCAGTAAATGGTGTGCATTATATTGTCTTCTTATGTTTCTGATACCTTACTAGCATTGCCATAGGTAAGCAAGAAACTAATTA
This sequence comes from Hirundo rustica, assembly GCF_015227805.2. NCBI lineage: Eukaryota > Metazoa > Chordata > Aves > Passeriformes > Hirundinidae > Hirundo > Hirundo rustica. The sequence continues at coordinate 138,203,926 of NC_053450.1, read as the reverse complement.
GATAGTTAAAGTTTTATTCTTACTAAAGAATCTTGAAGCTGTATTTTTACAAAAATTTATGAGAAAATAGGATCATGAAGAATTTCTTGCTAATTTTCAACTTGAAGCATGGGGTTCAAGAGAGCTCAGAAATTTCCTTGTTTGAAATCTGTGCTGCACAGCTGATAAAACATGTCAATATGCTGATGTTACTTACTGTCTTAATAATAATAATACTGTCTTTGTGCTGTGCACAAGCATAAAAATTGTCTGAATTTACAAAAAGAAAATGATGGGGTGTTTATTACAGCACTCATTTTTAAAAAATATTTTGTTTTACTGCATATAAAGACTTGTAAATGTATTAGCTGAGTATTACAGTTTTATTTTGCAAGTCTGCTTGGTAGAATTGTTTTAATGTTCTTTTTAGAAAAAATTAAAGGAGTGAAGGTCTTTTTCTTTCACTGAAATTTAGCAGTCCTGTTAAGCATGTACTGGCTTATTTTCTAGGCTCACTTTTTTTCCAGCTGTGTGTGGGAAACTTCAGGAAATCATTCCTAAAAAGCACCTTGAGGTGACTAAATTGCTACTTCCTTTATATCAAGATGGACAAATTGAAAATCTGCCAGCCACAGTCACCAGTGCAAGTCCTGCTGGACTCCCACCCAGACAGATGACACGTTTTGCCTCCTCTGTGATGCAGATATGGGGGATTGATAGTTTCAAAGGTAGGAAGTTCTGGACCACTCTTGTAGATGCTGCAAAACAAGTGGCATTCCTCCCTCTTTCCTTTGTCCCCCCCATGAGGATAAGAAATACTGTCATAGGAAACACTGAAATAATTTTAGAGGCTTTTCTTTCAGTTCCAATGGCATGAGTGTCCCCAGTCAGCAGCAATAGGAAACGACTGTGCAGTACCTGGTCTGCTTTGAGAGAGGGTGTCTTAGACTTGCATGTCCCTTTTTGGAAAGAGGAGCAATACTGGCAGAGCTTCTCATGTCTTGTGTTGCATGCTGGTAACAGTGCCTGCCCTTTCAGAAGTCTTTGTTTGCACACTAAAATAATGAAACATTGCTAGCAAATGGCAAACCCTAACTCACAAACAGGACCGAAGCAACTCTCACTAGTGGCCTTTTTGTCCTTGTAACATAGTACAGAACAGTTTGGCAAGGGGTTGTATACTGCTAACCAAATAAATTATTTTATGATATTGCAGTGGGTATGCTCCGATAGTGGCATTGCCATTTTACAGATGGGTACACTCGAGACCAGAAAGGTTAAAATCTGAGTGTTAGCAGTAGCTAGGGTTGAAGAGCTGGTTTTAATGTCAGTATTGCAGTGGTCACAGCTGAGAGGAAGGGTGGGGGGTTACTGGTCTGGTACTCAAGATGCCTAGCTGGCATTCCTTCACATGGCACAAACTCTGTATGATTTCAGATAAAAGTTCTGTGTCTGAAATGCCCATATGGAAAATTGGAACAATAGTATTTATTTTAATTCAAATTCTGAGGTTAAAAGCTGTAAGATTATGAATGGCTGGGTCCATTAAAGAGTTGAGTAGCTAGAAATTCTGTGACACTAAACTCTTGCTGGAAGCTAGATTCATTTTCATCTTGTAGAACCTCTTAATCATCTTTAAGTAGAAGTCACTTAGTAGATGTTTTTATAGGGCCAACCTTTCTTTTTATAAAGCTTTAAAAAAGTATTTACCTTTAGGGATATATGCCAAGTACTTGATGTTTATAAAAAATAATCAATGTATTTTTGCTAGTATGGATTAGTACTTTTATGATTGGATCTTTAAGAGAAATGATGGTCAAAACAGGTTGTATATCCTGTAATGTGTTATAACTACTTTGTGGTGTTGTTGACAGCCGTATGACTCAAAATCCTCCAAACTGAGAACTTCAGCTTAAAACTTGAAATCTTCTCAGGTGCAGAGTAATCGTTCTTTGTGCACTGCTCATGACTGACCTTGCTTTTGTGGCCTTTTACTGCCAAACTTCTGTATGTGTTTTGGGGCATACAATTATACCCTTTTCCTAAGATTCTGATTTGTATTCACTGATTCTCTGCAGCACCTTAAAGTATTTTGCCTATTCATAGGCAGTTTGAGCTTAAAAGTGTTTTGCTGTGAAGTGGCACAACTCTGTTGTGACTTTGTTCTGTGCTTCAGGGCTTGAACCTCCAGTACAGCTCCAAGGCAGGCAGAGAGCAGAGTTGCAGCCCAAAATGTGCCAGCATGATTTAGCAGGGCTCATGCGTCAGCCAAAATTGCATTCAATTAACAGTCAACAATTTCTGTGGGGTTTTTTTTCATTACCTTTGTTTTTTGTTGGACAGGATTGTTTCCAGGAGTCTTAACTGTTTTTATTTTGCCAATTAAAAGGTCTGTCAGATATATGCAAATTCCAGTATAAAGTTAGTGAGAAGAATTCCTTAAAATCAGCAGAGGACCCCAAAACTGCAAAATCTCCAGGGTTTCAAGAGCTTTGTTACAGTATTTGTTACCAAATACTACCTGCCTTTGTTAAACAACTGAAATTCAGTTAACTTGTTCTAAGTTCTTCTAAAATCTGTGTTTCTAATAACTGGGTCACTTTGACACAAAGGAACAGCAACTTCAGTATGCAATTAATATTTTAAAACTGACTGTAGGTTAGATTTCATGTTTCCTATTTGGGCCTTGAGTTTTTACATTTTCTCCAAGTTCCTCTATTTCAGACTTGGTACTAACAAAAAGAGGAAAGCTGGTGAGTTCTTTCTGGTTTGCATCATTATGGCTTAACTTTTCCTTGGTTCCACAAAATATTTAAATGAATGTTTTTGAGTAGGATTAAAATAATATGGGTGGTTTTATTCTAGGAATAAAAATTCATCCTTCAATAGTTCTCATCATCAATACATGTCTGCTTTTTCTGCTTCCTCCAGTGGTCTTTCTAATAGAACAATTACTTGTAAGGCAAGTAATTAGAAAAAAAAGACAGGTTGCAGGTGGCAAATTTTTTCAAGGTTAATAGCCCATTTTTAATGGAATATAGTGACCTTAAGGAAATACAGGGATTCATAAATAAAAAATACAGGGAATTTGCACTTCATTGCTCAGCTCTGTTGACCCCGAAATGCAACCGCCACATAGGAACTAGCAGAAAGTTGGTGATAATAAATAATACCCCTGGCAGCACCATAAATGTTCATCATAATAAACAAATACTGAGAATGGAGAAACATACAATTTAAATATGGTCTGGGACAACACTGTACAGATTACAGCAGTGTTTTGTTCAAAAAAATGATTGGGTTTTATTGACATAACTACCGAATATATCCTATCTGCTTAAGTTTGTTCTTTGTGTTAACATAAAAGTTTAAAGGTCTGTCAAATGGTGTCTCCTCTTTCTGTGAGATTGTCTGTGGAAGTCAAGTTATAAGTTAAGCAGCTCAAGATTTTAACTTTTAAACACTGGCCGAAAAGTAGAGTAACTTCCTGATGAGGTGGTCTGTTTTTGCATAATTTTTTGAAGGTTTGGCGCCACACAAATATTCAGCAAATAAATGTGTTGTTTCTTGGTATTTTATGTCTAATCTAAAGTCTAATATTTATATATTATATGTCAGTCCTAATTTCTGTTTTTTCTTTTCATTCTGCAGTTTATTGTGGAGTGTCATGGGAATACACTTCTTCCCCAGTTTTTGGGCATGTACCGGCTTACCGTTGATGGAGTTGAAGTATATATGGTTGTTACAAGAAATGTGTTCAGCCATCGTTTATCTGTTTATAGAAAATATGATTTAAAGGTGAGAAATAACTGCTGATTACCTGACAAAGTAGCTAAAAATCTTTACTATAAATGTTAGATTATGCTAATGCTTGAATGTTGCTCATTAGTTTAAATTAAATGCAAGAGCGTAAGTGATCAAGTTCTACACGTAGGTTTAGCAAAACTAAAGGATGGTTTTATATATATGTATCTGTTTTGTGCATTTTTAAGTGTAGCAATTTAGCCAGGAATGTTCACTAAATGTTGCTAGTGGTTAAAGGTAAAACTTTTCACGCTAGTACAATAATAATGCTGCTTCTTATAGTTTTGTATCAACATTATGGAAAGCCACAGTTGATTCTGCAAAGCTTTTATAAAACAACTAAATAGTATCTTTTAAACCAATAAATGCTGCTAACAAAGGTATTCACTATTGAACAAGCGGAATAACTTATCTGATATTTTAAAAATAATTCGAGTGAAAAGAAGAGTCTTTAAAAAACCAAAACGTCTGCTTTTATCATATGCTCTGTTTTAGTTCTGTTTCAGAAGCTTTATCTGCTCATTGTAATTTTGACAGTAGTTAATATACAGTGCTTACAACAAATACACGAAACATATTCTTAGTCCTTTTACCCTAGGGATGGTATTTTAATTTCCTCTGTAAAGTATCCCCCTAGAAACCTACTTCTTTCTAATACATTTAATTTCTATGTGCTGAACCGCTAAGTGCATCTGCAAGCTTGTTTTAGGATGTTCATTTATCATGCTGTTTTAAGAGATTTGTAATGCTATGTACTTCACCATCCTTTCCTACTGTCAAGTCTCCTTAACAATTGCTTAAATAGTTGACTGAACTTTATTTAAATAAAGAACTGATTTCCAGATTGTCAACAATTTACTTTCTGATATTCAGTGTTATTGGCAGCAGTTGTTACCAGAGAAAGGTTTGGGGTTTTTTTAATTTGAAAGAACTGTGATCTAGAGCATTGTAATGTCCAGATGCATTAAAAAGGGCACAAAAGCACAACAGAAAGAAACAGTAATTGTATACAATGTGTTCTTAACATTGGTGTCGACAGCTCTTTGTTATTTACCTCTCTGAACACTTCTGTAGTCTATTCAGTTTGTCCAGCTGGACAGCGTTGCTTTAACTTCTCATGCAATTCAAATTTAACATCAATATCATATTCCTCAAAACAAACTCCTTCACTGAACAGATTTATAGTGACACTGCATATATTATGAATTAATTTTTCTTGATATTTTTCTGCTGTGCATCTGCAGTTGAAGATTCAGAGTCCTTTTTTGAACATGAATATTTTTGACACCAACTTAGAACTCACTTTGTAGCACAAGTTGCTACCTCTGTAGATACAGGAAAAAAAGACCACAGATTAGCATAGGATTTCAAGGTGGGTGTTTTGTTTTTTTTTTTTTTTTTTGGCCCTGGATGCATTTTGTTAAAATTATTTCAGTGACCTTTTTTTACCAAATGTCGGATTTGACACCCTCCCAAATTTTTACTGTTGTGGATCTTTTTTTCTTTTCCTTCAGTTTGGTTTTCAGTTATCTTTTTTCTGGCCTTATAGTCTGTTGGAGCACAGAATACAGTATAAAAGGTCCTGAATAAACTAAAATGTTAGGCTTTTACTGGGCTTTATTATCAGTTAAGAATAATTCTATGAAATCCCTGCTTGCTGGGCCATACATAATGACTAAGAGGTACTGTCCCATGTATCTTTTCTTTCCATCACTTCTGAGTTTTCTAAGTTTCTTTCCATAAAGAGAATAAAACATGCTATAAAAGGGTGTGGTTGGGGATCCTCACATTCTTTAAACTAGTAGGACTCCACTCCGGCTCTTCTTTCCACAATGCACACCCTTTAACAAACAGCAGAGCTAATTTACCCATCTTTCAATGTCCAGTTACCATATTTGTAGTTACTATTTCTTGCAGTGCTGTTAATGTGATAAACAAATGCTGCGTATTTAAAGGTGTGGTCCTACTCCAAGAAATTTTTAAGGAAATTTGTACAGTCTTTTTTTTGTCAGCTCCAGGTTATTCAGAAAGCACCATATTGCCCACTAGTTTTAATCTAAAAAATAAATATATAAAGAAAATTCAAAACATCTTTTGCAAGCATTGTAAGTCTTGTGAATCCACAGTTGGTCTCTTCTTTTTGCTCCGTGTTGCTGTGAGATGCATTGTTCTTGTCTGTACTATATGATCTTTTAAATACTTTCTGTGTTTATATTGTGTGATATCCTTTTCATATGTGTATTAGAAATGTCCAAACAGTTATACAGAACAGGCTATTCCATATCCATACAGCTAAACTGGCACAAAATGATGGAAGTCTGCCAAGCAAACTGAACTTTCCAGCATGAAGCAATCAAAATGAGGATGAGAGTTGAGGAAAAGCTAAGCTCCAGGAATTAGGAGGACAGTAGAAGTAGAGCATTTGAGGGTTTAATCCATCTTTCTTTTCTCATGATGCATCTTCTTCACATGATTGCATGCAGTTCAGCAGTCCTGGGCATTCTACTTACTCTGTCACCTTTCTTTAAAACATTTCTCAAGTTGAAGAGGATACAGTTCATCCACTTTTTGACCTGTTATCATAACATTTTCAAATTAGTTTCTGACATATGCACATTTTTAGATTCATTTTTTCTGTTGCAGGGCTCTACTGTGGCTCGAGAAGCCAGTGACAAAGAAAAGGTATGGTGCATTTCTGTTTCTTTTTTAGTTAATTAACCTTCTAGCTAGACTCAGAACAAACATAACTAGTGCTGTTCTGACCCTTTCCTTCTCTTTCTGCCCTATGCTTCCCTCTTGAGTTCTACCTTATCCCTCCTTTCTGTCCTCTATCTCCTGCAGACCTTTGAATATTGGTTTGCAAAGGTGTTGAAATTTCAGAGGTAAGTGAGCCAATCCTCTACCTCCTCCTCTTCCTTTTCTCTTCTCTTAGTTTCTTCAGGGCCTGCCCTGTGCTAGGAAAACGTCAGAACTTTGTTCCCTTCTCTCCTCCTTCATCTTCTTTCTCTTCCTCTTTAAATATTGAGATTTATGAATACTCCATGTCAGTTAATGGAATCACGGGAATTATTCCAGTTAATGAAATGATGGGACACCGCTTCTAAACTGAGTGCGAGAATAAACCAAACCTTCAATTGTGAGAACCCTTGGGTATGTAAAGCTCATATACATGAGCAAATGACTGACAGACTTAGATGTACATGTAGCTATAATGAGAGACAGTCTCCTTCAAATTCTGGGCTGAAACTTGGCTCTAAACAGAAATAGATTACTTTTTCTTCACCTCCAGCTTCAGTTCTTTTGGAAAATTTAATGTTCTCAGTTTTCCTTTGTGGTTTTAGCAAAACAGTTAAATGGCATTTTAGGAGATGTTTCTCTAGAGATACAGATAATTGGAACATAGTCTCTGTCATCTAAGACTTCTTAGATCTCAAATTTGGGTATGGTCTAACAGCCCATGGCCCTTGTTTTCTTAATTTGTCCTAGCACATTCCTCCTCAATTAGCATGAGATCATTCAATAGTTCACTTAAGAGACTTCATTTTATGTTGTCCCCAACTTCCATTCAGATCATTTGTTTTTCTCCTAAGAACTAGTTGTACCATACCTTCCTCTCTGAGTCTTCTACAGATGACACAACTGCACTAAAGGAGTAAGGGACACGCAGTAGCTGTCAGTTCTTGCTGCTTGAAAATCTCTGTGCCAGTTTTTTCCATCTTTCCTAGGGCATGATGGAACACTTAAAATTCTTCTTCCGACATTAAGTAATAACCCCAGCCCCACATGGGAACAGCAGTTACGATTGCCAGCATTAGCTCTCTTTTGCTGTACCAGGCCCTCAAGATCATGTCTTGAATGGTCTCTGTTCTTTCCTTTGTCATCTGTTTTTGTTCTTGTTTAGTGGCAACTGTAGTTTTCAAAGTGCAGGGAATAACCCTTCAGTGTCTTACAAACAATACCTAATGTCATTGAAAACCTCTGCTGTACTATTAAAATAATCTGATAGAAAGGATGAGGACAAATTATTTAGATGGGACTGCTTCAGGTTGCAACATTAATGCTTGGACTAGTAACAAAAAATTTAAAAATATTATGTATAGTCAGCTATACAGGAGCTGATAATATATAGATGTTTAGCAAAGTAGTTTTGAGCAATTTTAGGAATATGCCTCATAATAATAAATAGATTAATTTTAGTACATTATATTGTAGCTAATACACTGAGTGAAAACCTCAAAGAAATTTTGCTCCTATGCAAGTTCATGGCAGAATTACTGTTAAACTTACTTACAGATAAATTGAAACAAATTTGTGTAGTTTTATATAACTGCATACAACAATTATTCTGTAAATGTAACGTGAAATCATAACTCCCATGAGGCAGATAACAAAACTTCTTACCAACTTCACACCTAGAACCTTCCTTTTGGTTTTGAGTACTTCTCTGTAAAACTGCATAAAGGATTCATTCCCCTAACTCTTATTCTGCTATTTCAGAGGTTTGATTTCTTGGGGATGGAACTGCACGAAGCTTATTGATGTTGTAAGCCGACAGTCTGAGGCTTTCGGAACAGCTTTCTGTCACTCATCATTCCCCTCAAACCCTGGTGCAATGCAGCAGGGAAGTGACAAGCTGGTGTTCAGAAAAAAAGATTTCCAAGAAAGGGAATTATTGGGTTGGTTTCTACGTTCATAGAGGGAACAACATTTTATACTTTGAGACTCTGGGGGATTCAAGCAAGGGAGAATTAGTATTGTGCTTATTACATGGCTCTTGTTTAAGTTTTGGAGTTTGTTGTTTGATTTGGAAGGGCCAGAATACCTTTTGCCTGTGGATTGCAGATGTTCAGAATATTTGTCATCTATAATCTGAATCTCCTGCAGTAGGCATGACAACAGATTTACTCACATAAACTACTCGAATGTTTCCAACACACAGCTTTTTGATGTAAATAAAAAGGCTGTTGTATATTTATGTGAATAGACAAGGAAATTTTGCTTCTGAAATTCTGAGCAGTGCTAAAGAGCTGCTGTCATGAGAGGTACCTCTGCACATGTGCCCCTGATTTCAGGACTTGAGCACTCTGTTGACCTGAATATGTAAATGGTCCATTATTCCTGAGCGGCATGTGAAGCCCTGTAGCATGGGGTTTTTTACTTCTGTTTTCTTTTAAGTAGCTGTCAGTATTTCAAACTTTTTTTTATCATCTGTGAGAATCTCAAATCTATCTTAAGACTTGAAAACAACTGGACATACTTGACTTGAAAGGGAGGAGGGGGGAAAGGCATATAGCAAATTCTCTGAAGAGATTTTGGCATCTACAGTCATAGAAGAAATTGCCCTGGGGGATTAAACAAAACCAATCTGAAAACCTGAGCTGGTGTACTAAATTAATAGCTGATTTTTAGCTCTATGCAAGCTAAATCATAGATTTATTAATAAATTATTTGAAATTACATTCATATTAATAAATTTCAATTAATGGTAGTGTAATTACTTATAACTGTATGGCTATTCACATGTGAGGGTAATAAAGGAAACTTTTGGTACTAAAATGCATAGCTCCATTGTCTGGCAATGGCTAGTTTTTAAATGGGCTTTTAAGTAATTCATACTGAGTTTCAAATTACAACATTCAAGTAATCAAATGGTTTTCAGAATATCAAGAATAATGTTTACTTCTCTTAAAGCTGCAGAAGTCAAAAAACAGAAGAGCAAGCCTATCAGTCACATTTTAATGCAGACTGTAAATTTAGATTAATTACTTTGTAAAGGCAGATTTGGTGAAATTTATGTTCTTGAGTCTTGTTCCTGTCAAACTAAAAGTTATTTACTCACTTAATAAAGGAGACAAATATGCAAGAAGATTTAATGCATAAGAAACTGGAGAAAATAGTATAACTCTACTTTAGTTTGGTAGTGTAAAATACGTATTAGTATCCAAACATTTTTTTTTAAATTAGTTTTTAGAATGAAAAGTTGTCTGATTGAGAATGGTACATTTCCATCCTGTTTGCAGTTTACCTCCTGTTTGACTGTCTTCAGCTGTTTAATATCCTAGCATATGGATGAGCAGCTCCAAAATTGTAATTTCAATATTTTGTGATAATCAGTGCAGAAACAAGCACAGTTCCCTTAAATTTCACCTTAACATTGTGTTACAAATGATACTTTTAATAATAAAGGCGTCACTTTCTTGGCAATATGTATCTTAACATACACTTACAGATGCCTTGGATTTTGAAAGAACCGTATGTTTCAACAGTTGCTAAATTCTGACAGCTGCTCCTTTTTTTTTTTATGGTCTTTACTACTCTTTTAAAATTCTTTATTATTTTAATAGTGGGCATTTTCTATTTATTCTTTGGACAATTTTGCCCTCTTAAGTGAAATGAGGATAATGCAGAACTCCCTTGGTGGTCTAGCTGCTCACAATTATGCCATACTTGCAGGACAACATCAAATTAGCAGTAACAGCTGAGACTGCTTGTACTGATAAAAGAATCTAAGCTGTTGCTTGTGAGTGAGCAGTTCAGAGAGAAATTTGAAGAAAAATAAATCCTAACTGAACTGATGCCTACCATATTTCATTTTTATCAAGCAATTTCTGAGATTATTACATGTTTTTAAATCAATCTAAAACTGGTTGCATAGCCACCTCTGTTTCATAAATCACCATTAGTAAACGCAGAAAAATTATAGTAAATACAATTAAAGGATTTTCTATTTAAGTTTCTTTGGGGAAAAAAGATTGCCATAGTTGACAGCTATGTTACATCTTAATTAAAGTGTATGCAAAGTACATAGCTGTGATAATTAGATTGGAAGTTGTCACTAGACGCTAGCTTTGTGTTTTACTTTATATATTACAACATGTAGTAATTAACTGACTTCTGAGAGGAAAGTATAACCTAAGGAAGAAGGGCTTCAGTAGAGGAGCATTGCAGCATGATCGCTCAGTCTTTACTCAGTTGTTTGGGTTTTTTTACTTTTGGTCACTATGTAAAAGTTTATTAAAGGTAGATCATTCCAAAATCTGAGCTATTTTTTCCTGCTGTTTTAGAATTGCTAATTTCAGAACATTTTTGTACTTAGCTCTTATTAGTGATTTCAGTCCACTTAATGTGCTAATCTCACACAAAAGACTTGTGATGTGTCTTGGGTTTATCTGTAAAATAAATCTAAATGTTGTAATGTACAGAGATTATAATTTTCAATACATCACACTCCAAAGATAGGGAGAGATATTCAGGGTTTTGATTTCAGCATTCAGCCTTCTCACAACACCAACCCCATTACAGTTTTTCAAACCAAATGACTAGTTTACCTTTGTTTGGTTTTGTGGGGTGAGGCTATTTTGTTTCATTTTTTAGGTTTAGGAGTCTGCTTTCCACATGTTAAAAGAATTTTTAAAATAACAGGGGAATTTTGTGTTGCATTTTTTATGTTGCATGTTCATTTTGCAGCAGGAAGACATTAATGTTAGGGATAATTCTGGATGCATTTCCTTGAGCATTGAAAAGACAGTTTCTATTTTGGTACATGCTTGAGTACTTAACCCTTCTATACAGCACCCTGCACAATTTTTTTTTCCTTACTTTCCTACAAAAATGCTTCTTTTACTGGCGAAAGTCATTCCAGTGTAATTTTGGGGTTACAGATCTATTTCCATTAGAAACCCCTATCTAAGGGTAAGGCAATTTGTACAACAAAAGTTTGCACCCAGCTCACAGAACTATTGGAGGCAAGAAGCTGTATAATTCCAAAGGAAGTTACTCTTCCATCTTGTAGATCTGGTGACTCCAGAGTTTTGATTGAATTCAAAATCACCTGTTCCAAATTATTGCAAACTATATTTAGTATTATAGCCTTCTTTTTCCCAAACACTGCCTTCCATATATGCTGATAAGCCCAGTACTTTAAAAAATTAAGGTGTATGTGGGCCATTTGCTGTTAAAAAAGGGTGTGAACCTTCACTCTTGGCAGACGTTTTGCATAATTTTCAAAAGTTACAAATTGTAAGCCAAATTTTTCCATGAGTAGCTGCGTAAGTAATGTGACTTGTGGCTAATTCCAGAGAAAAAATATGGCTGCTATGCAACATTTCTCCTAAAACCTAAACTTTGTCGAATGAGAAATTGCTGCCAGGTCGTAAGGACAATTAGTCTTTTCTCCTTTTTCAGTCTCTTACTTGGAAACTTACCTGACTTACAGCTGTTTTAGCAAGCTGCTTCCAAAATGCCAGCATCAATGTTAGATGTGACCGTTATTTTTGATGTCATGATGCTAACAACTCATTAGGATAGGATGCTGAATTGAGATGTCCTAAGAAACGTGCAGAAACTATTTCCATGCTCATCTAGAAATAAAACTTCACCTGGTTTTTACAATCTGAGATATTTTTTTTAACTCAAAACAGTATCAGCTCTTACAGTATACTTTTATTTTGGATGAGGCTTTACACATTCTGTCATCTTAGTTACTAAGGAATCTCTATTGATTTTTCAGCCTTTCAAAGGAAGTGAAATCTTTCTGCCATTAAAATTCTCTGTGACCATGGCGAACTTTGGAATGCAAACCTGAAGTGTGCAGATAACATGCTTTTTTAATAAACAAGTATTTTATATTTGTAAAATCTGTTGTGCCTTTCTTGCATCTCTAAGCAGGAGATTAAGAACAGTAGAGGTGGTTCAGAAAGAAAATCTATTATTAATTTAGTGGAAGTAGTTAGATGCTCATCTCCTGTGCAGCTCTTAAAATATTTAGTTCTTTAATGACAGTAATATGTTCATTATAATGAATTACATTCTAGGAGAATAATTTTCCAGCAAGGATTTTGCTTTGTTGGAAATATTTGAGACATCATAAAAAATTAACCATATCAATTATTTCATTGAAGCAAAGTCTCAATTTTTTTCATTCAGATGATGTTCTAAGCTGCCACAATGTGATTCTGTTTGTGCTTATATCAGCATGTAAGAAATACACAGTGGGATTTTTCAACATGAATGAATGTATTTTTAATTTGGCATAACTACAAGAGCCCCTCCTAGTTGAATATTTCATAGGTTTTGATTCCTTAATTCACAAATCAATTTTAAGACAAATTTCGGTTAAAGTACAACTAGAATCACTTCTACCAGTGGCTGTCATTGGTGATGTGTGAGACTACAACAGTATCCTAGGACTACTCAGCTTTAAATGAATAGGGAGAATAATATTGCCTAGTATACACACACATACCCACAAAAAAAAAAAAAAAAAAAAACCAACCCACACCATTGTCTAGTAACATCTAGAAAGAGGGAAGAGAATAGGCTGGGAGGCATCATGTAAATATTGTAGTGAGGGAAACCACTGGCACAGAGCTTTTTAGCTTCAGTTGCTTAGATGGGACTCACTGTTTTTACTTTGTCCTTTTTCTTTACTTGATTCAGAACTGGCTTTTAACTTAAGTGGTTCTACACTTGCCAAGTCTTTACAACCATGGGTGTTGGGGTGAATAAAAATTACCTCGGATAAATATTGTCAGAGGGATGATCGTGGACTGGGGGAGCCTGCATAAAGGCAGTGAAGAGTCTGGCTTTTTGGGAGTGCTGACTCACTGCCCAGAACGTCCTTGGGAGTACCCCTTGGGTCTTGTGATGTCAGGCAGGAACTGCAGCAGTGTCAGCTTTGCTAGCTCACTTTTATTAAAAATAGATCAGAGACAAGGGTAAAGTGAAGCGTGGCACCTGCACAACTGGCTTACCAACCCTAGCATCTTCCAAAAAAGACACTGCTTGTAATTTGAGTTTATTTTTACTACCGTAGGACTGTTCTCAGTGGCGAGGCAGCTTCCCCTCACGCCCCCGCCAGTGTGACTGGGGCTGTGCTCTGCGGGAAGCCTGCGGCAGAGCCTAGAGGCAAACAAGCATCTCAGCATCTTAACCACAAGCACATCCTCCCTCTCTGCTCACCCCCAGCTTTAAACAGCACGAGTGGTGGTGAGGGGGTTCTGTGTTAATGGGTTTGTTTCACTTTACCTCTGCCTAATTTAATTAATAGCTTGGACATACTCGGTGGAAAAATAATCTGGGGATTTTTTTTTTTTTTTTTTTAGTAATTTTGAGCTAAAAAGGAATCTTGGTTTCCTGCATTCTTTTCATTATTGCTTCATCTTAAATTATTTCATCCAAATCTCCTCTCCATTCTTAAGCATCCCACGCACTGGATTCCATCCTCCAGTGTTGGCAACACCCCTGGATCCACAGTCCTGCCTCTGCAGAATTAGCCCTGTCCATGGGACACTGTGCTCAATGGAGTATGGTAATCTCTACAGCTGTTAGCCTCGAATGCTTATCTGATGTTTCCCCTGCTTGTGTCCTAAACCTCTTACTGAGCAAGCCAGAAAGAATATCAGTGCATACTGTGCAGTCATATCGTGGTAAACAACTCATTGTGAGCTTCAAAAAATGTCCAGCATTGTTTTTGAGTAAAGCAGGAGAGCGCTGCTGAACGACTCCTCCTTGGAAGTGGAGTCTGGGATAGATGAATGGTTACAGCTCCATCTCAGCTGCTTGGGTGTTTGCTTTCTTTTTTTTTAATATAAATAGAGGATCACTATTAGAGAGTATTTAAATGTATCAGAATGTTCTAGATACGGGACAGTAATAATTCAGAGCAGCCAGACTAGGACCTTTTTTTTTTTCCCAAACTTCATAGGTATTGGGATGCCATGGATTTGTAATTATTGCAATGTTACTAACTTCTTAAGTTGTTTTGAGCAGTTATTGGAAGAAAAGGATTGCTTTTCTAAACAAAAGTAGCATCGTGGGATCTCAAGCAATTCACAAATTCCAGGTTCAAAAAATTAATTCAGACAGTTGGGGAACTGAGTGTTTTGGCCACCTCAATGCACACAGCCCAGCAGCAAAAAGCTTCTGGCCGTAGTGAAGATCTATAAGGGCCTTTCGGAGTCTGCTGTGGTGCTCACCTTCTAATGCTGGGCTTTCCAAGGTAGATCTATGTACAGAGAGATATATATACATATATATAAGCGGAGGAGAGAAGCTCTCAGATTCTTTTCCTTGCTGTGTCATAGGAAGAAAATAAACACTATGAAAAATACCATCTCCAGTAACATTATAAGAAATGTCTGACTAGCTGAACTTAAGGAGGATATTCCTGTAGGCTGATGTTAGCCGCCTTTTTTTCCTAGCAGAAGGACCTTCAGATTAAGGGGAAATTATTTTATTCAGAATACTCACTAGTTCTTGGCTATTGACAGGTTATAGGAATTGCAGCACTGGTTGTTCTGTAACATTTTCTTTGTAGAGGAAACCTGTTTTTCCATGCTATTGATTGAAGGTGGGGCAGGAAGAAAGGCTGTTCATTGCTCTTAATGGGCCAATTTTTTTAAAGCTCTGATTGCAGGAGTTGCTGTTACTTTTAGCTTGCTTGACCAAATGTCCTGAAGGAACTGCTCTTTTGTTTGCTGGGGTTTTTTGAGTAAACTACCAGTCACTGCCCATTAAAAACAGAGCCCGTTTGAAGTGTTGCAAATCACTTAATGGAGGAGTTGAAGATGAAGGTAATCAAGTTGCTCCAACATCAAGAATATTTAATTACATATTGAAGCAGCAGTGGTCTTCTCTGGCATTTGCTACTTTTAAGCAGGATTTCATTATTCATATTCGTTTGATGCTTTCCAATCATTATTTGGTGTTAGGCATTTGTAAACATTCACAGTAGTTGTGCAAAATACAGTCCAGTCTGACTTCCTCTGTAAGATCTGATGCAGGCCCTTTGTTACGAGGTATAGATTGTGTTTTGACTTCACTTATTGCCAGTCACTTTGACAAACGACACCTTGGAAGAAGCTCGATGCAAATCAGTGTTCATTGCAAATCCAGTATTGAGTGGAGATTTTGTCCTAGCTGCATTTGCTGCCCAGTTAACACATAACCTTCTAGGCCACTTCCAGGAGGGAAAGGAAAGAGCTCCATGGGTGCAGTTATGGAGAGCTGTGGGCCATGGAGGAGAGGCAGCTCAGGGGTGCCTTCTCAGGCACAGGGGCTGCACCAGGCCAGCTGCTTCACCACACTCCTCTTTACAGTCCTGCTCTTACAGGATTCTTTGTTTGTTTTAGGCCAAAGAGCTGCCGACGTTCAAAGACAATGATTTTATTAATGATGGCCAAAAGATTCATATTGATGAGAATAACAAAAAGATGTTCCTTGAGAAACTCAAAAAGGATGTTGAGGTAAGAATGTGCCTGTTCAGTTACGTGTGATTAAAATGTGTGGCAAATTATGGATATCCCAGGAAATCATACCTGTAATTCATTAATAAAACCTCTTGTTTATAAAACTGTAAACACTGACTGTTTTAAATGAAACACAATTTAAACTTTCAGGAGTTGATCACTGCTTTGCTGATGTGATAAATGGCTTGCTGCCATAGCTGGTTGCCATACATTGTTCCTGCCTTGATGATGTGATGTTAAAATGATGGTACTGCTTAGTACTTAAATGCTTTACAAGCATAGTGCTTCCAAATGCCCCTGGGAGAGAGGTGAGTATTGTTAGTTGTATTTTACAGGTCCACAAGAGCTAAGGCCAAATATAGACTAGTCTGTAACAGAGGAGGGGCATCTTCCCTGCTCACAGCTGTGCATGTCCTTTTTGTTTCATACTAGTTAATCCAGTTTTAAATCGTTCTTAGTATCACAACAGTAGAGTGCTTCAGTAATCTCAATACAGCAATTGGATGCTCATTATCTTGATCTAGTCTTTCATATAAATTTGTAATTTATTTGGCTGAATATACATAATACTTGAAAGAAAAGTGTTAATGTATGAATTTAATGAAATGTTTTTACTGATTTTGTTCGCTAATAAATATCAGACTAGCTTGTTCACACAACTTGCCTTTAGTTTGCATGATTTAAAATATTTTTCCTAAACACGATATTTTGCAGCTTTGTACTCAAAAGACTAAAATCTGTTTTCAAGTAAAAAGGCAGATTTGGAAGAGACTTGGTAGCAAAATATGTCTGTGACTTAATAAGTCTTTCCGCTATTTATATCAAAATAGCTCTGTGAATTGGCTTTCTGAATTCTTCAGATCTGTATCTCATTAGTTGTATAAAACAAAATACTGTTACTTTAGAATTTACCCGATAATTTGCTTCTGAGAAAATCTAATTTCCCATCATAGTAACAATGAGAAATTTATGGTGGTGAGGATGATGAGAACGTAAATACTTTGTGAAATATCAGTGTGTGTTTATTTTATATTTAAAATATTGTGCTCTACTGATGTCACTGCTCTAGAGATAAGTTTATTTGGGTTAAAATTTTGTGGTCTTTTAACATGTACTGCTGTTGCTGACTACTTCTTCTACAGTAAGTGGGTTGCAGATAATATCTTAAGTGTGTGGAAGATATTTTCTTACCCCGAAAAGTAGATTGTGTATGATCTATATCATTTACCAGACCGGGAATATAATGGTGGATTCTATGTTATTACTTGAGAGGCTGTTTTTATGGGTTTGAAGTTTATACAGAGGATTGTTTAATATCCATGTAAACCGCTAGTGTGAAGTGATCTGGCTCCTGATTTTGACAGTGGCAAGCTATCCTTTAACCTTCTTTTTCTTTTGTTGGTTCTTTTGCCCTTATTAGATAACTGGTTGACACATTTTGTAACCAGTGTGTAAAAGCTCACATTTCACTATAATGAAAAGAAACACACAGCACTTAGTACACGATTATCTTATCGGGCAGTATGTATAGTTACACGTACTATTCTGAGCTATAGAGCTTTATATCTCTTCTTGTGTTTTGTTAAGTTTTGTTTCTATATTTCTCTCCTAATCTAGTCATGTCCTAATCATGTCCCCTTCCTGTGTTCAAACACAAATTATTCCTGCTATTTTGATGTCCCCTTGTCTGTTTTCCCATATCCTTATTCCATTGCAGGTGTCCTGAGAAAAACTACATATTTTTTCCATTTGAAATCAGATTGTTTTTCCTTGTGCCGATCTAAGTCCTTTTGTTGCTTGGAGTAGCACACTTTTTTCCAAGAGCCATTTTCTTCCAATTTGTAGCTCACCGGGGTTTTTTTTTTTCCCAAGAGTCTGTTCTCTTTCATATTCTTTATTATTACTGGTAGATTTTTTTTCCCCCCTGCATTTACCAAGTAGTGAATAATATGACTGGAGTTCTTCCACCCCATCGCCTTTGGCCAGTCTCACGTGTTTGTCTTGTATATTGTTGTGCATCGTCTCGTCAAGCTTAGTTCCCTTTCAGTCTTGTGAAGAGTCTATTTTTTATTATATTGAAATAAAGGATACTGAAATAATTTTAAAAGTTTTGTTCTTCTTAAAACCTCCTCTTAATCTCACAATATTTCTTCTAGCACTTGAATTTGCAGTTATCTCCAGTTCATCTCTCATCTCAGAATCAGATTTTGACAAACTGGAGTTTCTCATTACCTAGTATTTTATCTTTTTTTTCACCATCACTATCTCTGTGCCAAGTCTAGCTCAAATGCCTTCTTCCCTGGTCTGCTCTAACTTCCTTTTTATAATCATTTAGAGTTTATAAAAATTGAAGCAATTTTATTTTCAGCCTTTTTTTCTGCATACCACAAGCATGGGCTCCACAAGTTTGAAATCTCAGTACTGCTTTTAAGCAGCAGCACAGCTCTGTCCTGCCTATCCCTCACCTCCGTGAGCTGTTTATCCCTTTTTCCTGCTTTCATACCTTCCTTATTTCCATCTTCCTCTTTCTGTCTTATCCTGTTCTCCTCAACTGAAATAACTCCTTGTACATAGAGTGTATTCATCTCTCAATTTCCTAAAATCTCCCATCCTTAGTCTTTATTCAGAACCACCCTTTCATTCACATAGATGTTTTGCTTTCATGATGTAAATCATGAGCCTGTCACTGTGAAGAGAATACAACATCATTTTCATGTCTTTGGGGTGTAAAACTTCACAGCTTTCCACTGCAAGAGCATTTGGACCCTTTTTCATGATTCTTCAATAAGACTTAAAAGGGATTGAGCAGGTGGGTTCAGCAGCAGATAACAGTGCACTTTACACCTGATAGCACAGAGGCTGCTCTGGACACTGAGCAGTGACAGAGCAGTCCCCACCTCAAGTGCTGTGTGTGGTCTTGGGCACCCCAGCACGAAGAAGATATGAAGCTGTCCAGAAGAGGGCAGAGAGCACCGTGCCGCAGCATCAAACCTGACAGAGTTCAAGAAGAATTTGGTCAAGATTCTCAGGCACATGATGTGACTCTTGGGGATGTTTCTGTACAGCAGGGCCAAGAGTTGTACTTGATGATCCTTGGGGGTCACTTCCAAGCCAGGATATTCTATGAGTCTGCAATTTAACTGAAACATATGACGGGAGTAGCAGTTGGCTTGCGAGCGCACTGGTCTTCACTACTCACAAATTTTTTTCCCTGATGATTTCGGAAGGGTGGGCTACATTTTAAGTTTCAAGTAATTTGTGTGTTGCTAATACATTTTAGTAAGATTGAGTATCTCTTTGCCAGCTTTATCACTTAATCTTCCCTTTTGCTTTCTCTCAGAAGTGCCTTAGAGGTTTTTCTAACTGGTGACACCTTTGTGTAACTTCTCTTTGTAAGTGGAGCTTATGTATTTCAGCAATATTGATAGATGCTTATTATCACTTTCTAGTTCCTTGCTCAGTTAAAACTCATGGACTACAGCTTGCTGGTTGGAATTCATGATGTTGAAAGAGCTGAACAGGAAGAAATAGAGTGTGAAGAGAATGATGGAGAAGAGGAAGGTGAAAGTGATGGGACCCACCCCATTGGAACGCCTCCAGACAGTCCAGGAAATACACTGAACAGCTCACTGCCTTTGGCTCCAGGGGAATTTGATCCAGCTATTGATGTTTATGGAATAAAATCCCATGAAAGTAAGCAGTAAGAAATATTTTTATGTTAAGGTGGTTTGATTCTTGCATCAGAATCCTAAAGTCCTCACAACCATGTAAAGGCAAATGTAAACTGAAAAACAGGAGTTCGCTTTGTGGAAAAAAAATTTGCTCTTTGGTGCAGCAGAAAGGAGAAGACTTCTACAATGCTTAGCTATTCTGGTTCACCAGTTCTTCAGCAGTTAATTCATGGGGTTTCATCCCTTTCAGGATGTGTAGTATCTATAATTGATCTTTTCTGGCAGATAACACTGTTAAACACGGTCTAAAAAGAATGAGAAAAGAAGCATTCCAAGTTATATTTCATTTTTTCAGTTGCTTTTTGAAAATTTGTGCACTCATACTCAATTTCTGTGTTGCATCTAAGAAAGTCATCATAAGGAGTGTGTGAGAAGCCTAAAGCTGAGTTTAATGTTAGTGTGTAAAAGGAAGTATAACTAGTTACCTGTGGCTGTTCCAGACAGGAAAGTTGCCTTTTCTTTTTGTTTCTAAGCATTGATATGAATATATACATGGTTTTATTCATAAAGAAAATATCTTAAGCTGCACCAGGGGAAATTTAGGTTAGATGTAAGGAAAACTTCTTTACTGAAAGAGCGATTGGGCACTGGAATCGTCTGCCCAGGGACATGGTGGAATCAACATCCCAAGCCATGCTTAAAAAAAGACTGGACGTGGCACTCAGTGTCACGTTTTAGTTGATGGGGAGGTGTAAGGTCATAGGTTGGACTTGATGATGTCAAAGGTCTTTTCCAACCTAGTTCATTCTGTGATTTCTGTTTGTTAACACAGAAGCATTACCTTTCATATAAAACTTCATCATTTTTCCACAAAGATGAAATCCACATTACTTTAACTGGGCAATAATTCCTATTTCTGTATGCTATTTTTTTATTTTACACTCATTTAGGCAGTTTTGCATTATATGTGAGTGCAGTTAAACTCTCAATTAAGGACAGCTTGAGCTTGTGCTTTTTACGCATCTTGATTATGACTGACATTGACCTGTCTCAGCTGCTGATGAGTCTTACCAAGTCTCCTTTGTTAGAAGGAAGATTCATTAAGATGTTTCAGAAGTCCTTCTTACTGCCCTGTGTTTGCCATTGGCAGATGCGCCCAGGAAGGAAGTGTACTTCATGGCCATTATTGACATTCTTACTCATTATGATGCAAAAAAGAAAGCTGCCCATGCTGCAAAAACGGTAAAGCATGGGGTAAGTATCTGGGTTGGTTTCTTCCTCTTCCTCTGTTTATATTCATGCATTTTTTGTTATTTCCCTGATACAGGACAGTTCAATAAATCTAGGGAAAGGGGAAATAGATTAGAATTTTTAAAATTTTTTTTTTCTATTTAGTGTGCAATAAAAATGTATAGAGTAACTGCTGCACATTACATATTGAGTGGGGAACTCCTTTTTCAGATGTGTGCACAGCTTTCTCACCCACAAGGAGCTCTAGTGAGGTGCTTTTTAAGACTTTGTCCTAAATTTGTGAGATGCACCTTGTTCTTGCAAACAAAGCTGTTTACCGCTCAATGAAAGCTGTCGTGAATCTTATTTCAGATGCAGGGCCGTAATGGTGGTTTTATTATTTGGTACAGCCTGCTGAAAGTTAGTTCTTCAGCATGTAACGTGGCTCACTCTAGAAGACTTCTTCAGAAAAAAAAAGTACAATTTACAAAATCAAGCATAAAAATATAATCTACATATTAAATACTCAGAGAATGTTGAAGGCTTTTGTTTGACTACCATTATTTCATTTTGACTGAAATTGCTGCTTAGCAGTGCACACCAGAGAACAGTGGTGAAACAGCCCAGTCTTCCAGATTTATGATTTTTATCTACCATTATCAATCCTGTGGTGATGGAACATTAAATTTCATAAATTTCTTTAAAAAAGCATATTCAATCATTAGGCTAAAACCCCTCCTGTGTTTAAGTATCTAAAGGGTCAGGGCATTGTGGAAAATTTTAGGCAAAGGGCTCTGGGCTTTTTAGTTACAATAGAGGATGATGTGACCTGCAAAGGCCTGTAGGAGGTATTTTTTTTGTCTCTGTAAAGTAGTGCTCTCATTACTCTGCTTTCTGGGCAGCTGAAAGTTGATGCAGACCATATGCAGCCATTATCGAGCAATTATTACTGAACTTTGAAAGTAGCAGACTTTAAAAACTCACACTTCTGGCTTAAATAACAGAAATATGTTGTGAGTAAAATATGATTATTGAAGCTGATTGTGATTAGAACTTTTACAGAGTATTACTTTCATACATACATACATACATTTTGTTTATTTCTCTGTCTCCATCCTGAGCCACATGACACTGAAGTTTATTCAGTAATTGCATGCATGCAACTTTCCTCTTCTGTAAAAAAGGAAAAAATATAAATAAAAATGTGGGTAAGGCTCTGAAAAACTCAAGTAAAATATGAATGTAATCATGACTTCATTGAAATAACAATTGTATGGCTTATTCTGTGAGTCCAGATTTAAATGCATAAATGTTGAAAAAGTTAGTCTTACCATGTATTTCAAACCAGGCTGTGTAGCATTCAGATAACAATACGTGTTACACACCTGTCGACATGCCAGATCTAAGTTTGGCAATTCAGTCTTCTCTGTATGAAGGCACTGCTGCTCAAGAGACCAGAACCTGCTGGTGAATCAGTGGGTAGCATGGCTAATGTTCTGTAAAAATTCCTATATAAGACTGAAGTACAATGAAAATGAAGAGATGCATAGAAAGTAAAAATTTTCAGAAATGGAAGAATAGCTGTTAGAGGGGTGAGTATTGACTATCAGTGCCCTCCTGTGAAACCTAAAAAGGCACCAGTAAGATTCTATTTGGGCCATTACAACTTGTGTTTCTAGTCTCTGGTTCTGAAACTGCACATGAAATTTATTTACATCTTCAATGACGAAAGCATCAAATAAAACACTGGTTCTTTCTTCTTTCTTCTCTCCTCCCAATTCTCTGTATAGGCTGGTGCAGAAATTTCAACTGTTAATCCAGAACAGTATTCTAAGCGCTTCTTGGACTTTATTGCCAACATCTTGACGTAACCTATCGTGTTACGTAGGACAGACACAAGACCTGGGGACAGCAGCAGTGGCTACAAGTGTAGGGAAAAAAAGGAACTCAAGAGAAGCACTCATCTTACAGAAAGCAACCCCTTTGTTTACATCTGCTGGCAAAGATGACTGAAGTGGGGTGGAGTACTCGCTTTAACAGCTGCCTGATATTCCCAGCATAGTTCTAGCTATTTCTGACTCTTTTGTGTGTGCAAAAAAAAAAATTAAAATAATTTAAATAAATAGAACAGCTTACTCAGAGTGCACTGTGACAGTAATACTCTGATGCTACCAGCTGAAATGGAATAAATGAGCAGAGATGTGGGGTGGGGGTGGGGAAGAGTAAATGCATGTTAAATCTACAATATTGATATCAAATTGTAAACTGTGGATCAGTTTATTTTTTGAAAAAAGATACATGACAGTATTCATGATGATGATGATGGCGATAATAATGAAGACCTTACTGCGAATGTTACACTTACACCCTGCTCACTGGCACTCCTTAAAAACACAGCTGCAACAGCCCTTGGTGCCGGAAGCTTTTCCCATTTGGTTCCTAGCAGTTGGGATTTTTCCTTTTCTTTCCTTCCTCTCCCATTTTTTGTCTTCTTTTTCAGCACATTGCATCAGGAGAGTCAGCCTCTCAGACATCTAAGAGCTGGCATCTCTTAACCTTACAAAGAGCTAACATAATTCATGCTGTGTGTACATTTTTGCTATAGTGAACTTACGTTAAGGGAAAACTTTGCTTATTTCTCTTTGTTACCTGAAGTTTTCATTTGTTTTATATTCTTGCAGATAGGAACTAATAATGTTACAAGTGTAAAAAAAGCTTTTCTGAAGAAGTGCATAGTTTTGGGCAATAGTAGCTCCATCTTCTACCCATCCTGAAAGATGTGCGCACTGATAGAAATTCCATTCCCTTGTAATTCACTGGGAATTTGAAGTTTAAATGCTTATGTTGTACTGTTGAAATAGCGGTATTTTATTATAGATTATCCCTTGAAAAACAAACCCTGAATTTTACTGTTTACATTATTAGGAAAGCAGGGATATTTCTGAATTTCAGAGCCGTGTACAATATAAGATTTTTGAGTTTACATGTAAAGTTATTTTGCAGTACAAATGAAGTAATGTTTGTCATCTTCCAAGAGGTAATGTGCAGTGGTGTACTAAAATGAATGTCTCGCTTACCTCCATGATAGACTCTTTTAGAATAAAATGCAAAAGGGTATTTTGGAGGGATTTTTCCCAAGGTTGTCTTTCAGCATCAAAATGACCTGTCCTACCATTTACTCAGTTTTGATTGTATACTTCATTGCCTGAAACTGTGCTGATCATGTTTAACTTGTTTAAAATTTTTAAAGAACACTGTATTCTTTCTCCTCTTGTATTTTTCCCTGAAAGACTCCATGCTTGAAAGAGACAAATTTACATATGCTTAAACATTTATCTACTTATACACTGTGCTAAAGCTGTGCCTTTAAAATTTCTTTATTGAAATTGTTAGATTTTGTAGGCAACATAAGAGAAGTCAAACCTCCCTCTCGTCCTTTCTAACTGGGATCAGGAGTGCCAGCATGCCTTCTCCATTGCTAATGTCAGTGCTGCTCAGCCTGCAATTGTGTATAACCTATGTTGTGGTTCACTTCAGAGGAGCCCCTACAACAGCTACCCCTTAATTACACTCTCTTCAGTGGCCAAAGGCAGTACTATCCCCATTGCTGTGTACTAATTTTTCTTCTTTTCCCCAGCCTTTCCCACAGGGTATTTTGTTACGTTTGACTTAGTGATGTCTGCAGCACTGTAATGTATGTGTAAACTTTTGTATTGTATGTATTTAAATAAGTTGGTACTGTGGCTTGATTTTTTTTGTTTGTTTGTTTGTTTGTCTTCTCCCTGAACACCCTGGTTGTCTATGTTCTCACCCAAGTTTCGTTTTCTGAAGCTTCTGAAGGTATGAGGCCACAGGGAGACCCTGGAATAAAAATAAGGTACTTGGAGTACATATTTAATTACGGCCAACAAGTGTACATATTTAGACCATTTTAGACATTTACAGCAAAGCATTCTTTTTGTCTGTGTAGCATTTTTGTCACTCACTCTTGTTGATAAACTGTTTATTTGGACAGGGCAAGGAAGACTCATTATTGTGTATGTTAGTGCTTAGATTACACTCCAAACATGAGCAAGGCTTTATAAAATAAAGCACTTTGATGACTCACTAGGTAAATCCTTTGTTCTTGTGTTTCACCTGTGGTTTTGATTGCTTACAGATGAATTTTGGATGTTAAATACCTGTATCACAAAGAAAAAAAAAGCAAGACAAAATTTAAACTAGAGGTTTTTCACCAGATTTTAACATGCTTTTTCCATGCTTACTTTAAGAGGCTTGAAACACTCAGTTTGGGCTGAGACTGAATCTGAGAGCAAATACTGAGGTTTGTAATTGGCAAATCTGTGGACTAAATCCTAGTATTAATAACAAAACAGGAAGATCATCCACAGTAGTTAATTGATAGAAGGATTGGCAGAACTTTGCTAGCTGTGATCTTACGCTAAACCAATTGTTTTAAAAGTATTTGGAAATAAACCCAAGCTTTAATGGGAAGGAGGGAGGGATTCCTGTTCTAGAATTTCAAGACTTTGATTGTTGGGGCTTTCAGTGCATGATACAGCCTGTGCTGCATATTGTGGGCAAATGGCAGAAAAGAGTAATTTTGTCTTTATTCTGAATTAACTTTAAATTCTTTTAATACATTTGTCACTTTCTGGGGCTTTTTTACAATTTATTGCACAGATGTAGCAGAAAAATATTTTCAGCAGTATTACCTGTGAATGACTGAATTAATGATAAAGTAGATATACCCCAAAGACAAGGTGGCTGAGGAGCTATTCTGTTAAAAGTAGGTGAAATGATAGAGAGTGGAGAGATTCAGCTTCTTAATTACTCACTTAATGATGTCTCTGGTAATCTAAGTTTGCACTTCACACAGCTGCTTCAGCTGCTGGGAGTTTAGTGTGAACATGGTGCTCAAGGAGTGCTGCCGAAGTTATGGGGACTATTAGCCACGGTGGGCAGCCAGCAGCTGCAGGACCCTGTCTTTAGTAGAAGTGTGTGTATGGCAATGTGTAAGAAGAGGTTATCTTTCATGAAGGCGGTGATGATATTCCACATAGGAAATCCAGCTGGCTTGTTAATGCAAGGATTACAACAGAAGAAATAATTGAATTAAAAATTGTTGGAAACAGTAAATTTTCTATGTCAACTATATATAGAACCTAAACATATAATCTGAATTTCAGCTCTGTCTCTTGTGCACACTTCTTTTCCAAAGTAATCCTAGTTAGCACGTCCCTGCCTCGAAAGGGAACTGTTACATTCTGATGGTCTCAAAGCCTGCCTCTGTCCGGTGTCCGTTCTCTATATGTGCTGTCCATTTGGTTTCTCTCAAATTCATATATTTAATGGGGAAAAAAATACAAAAATAGAGAGCAGTTAACTTCAAGGAGAAATGTTTCATCTCTGTCCTAATTTCTCTATAGCAGAAATTGTTTCTGCAATCAGCATGTCTCTTAACAATACCAAGTGACAAAGGCCTTTTGTGTGAGATGAAATCATTAAGATTTGCTTTATTAAAAGGGTTTAAAAACAGGTCTGGAGAGGACTTGAAGAGGTAGTTATATTTATAATCTGTCACAGAGCAGTTCAGCTGTAAATAAACATTGGTGAAAAATTGGTTTATCTTTTTCAGGGAGGGTAGTTTCATGACTTCCTTGTGCTATCCTTTCCCATGCCTCACTAGCTCTATCGTTACAAAGATATTTTTCTAAAATCTTACCTAACTACATTACTATGCTTTAAACTCATTAATATTTGTTCTATCTATGGTGGACCCTAAGAACAGTTTATTCTCTTCCTCTTCCAGTTTCTCTTAATGTGATCCTGCCTCTATGTACTGAACAATGTAAATATTAGCTTTTGCACATATTAAATTGAGTATTCCCTCACTTGTTTAACAAAATTATCAGAATGATTTGAGCAAGGTAGAATGGCCTGTCCAGTTTTCTGTAATGTCTAATTTTAAACAAAAAAGTTTAAATGGTGCTTCTTGAATTTATGTTTTGATACTTTTCTAGCCATTCATTTACCGTCTACTAAAAAAAATTTACATAATTGCTGTTAGCACAAAATACGCTTTCAAAAGGAGCACAGCTAATCCTTGGCTATAGTTGTTGCTGTAACTGCAATAAAATACTGTTTTTATCTTTTCCCAAAGTAAACAATATCATGATCTTAGCTTTTCTCATCATATTCCCTTTTCACAGCTTCCTGTCTCATCTGTTAGTGATAATCAAATAAAATCATTATTTGCCTATAAGTATTAAGATACAAAAAATATTCCTTGCAAGGTGGCATAAATTCATTCTTACCCAGTACTCTGAATATTTGTAGGCATTTTAGTTATTGCCCAATATGCTTTGAGCTTATAAAAAGCTTCTGCTTTGTTCCAACTCAATCTGATTCATTCATAGTGACTCATTCTATTTAGCAATGTGTGTCCTATTGGAATAAATGATGTTTGTGTAAGAACCTTGTGTTTTGAAGAGGTTTAGCACTTCCACACAAGCCTGGAAGGTAATTTAACTCATTGCATTTCTGGTATTTCACCTTGCCCAAGGCCAAAGCACTCTACTTTCTTTTCCATTTTATGTATTTTTAAGTGGATGCATAAAGCTATTGTATTACAAGAATATCTCAGTCACTCTAATGTCTAGGGTGCATGTGTCGTACCAAGGCAGAGAGAAGGGCTAGCTAGCTACAGTGGCTGGGCTGACAACAATTCCAGTTTGTCTTCCACCACCTGGGCATAACAGTGTCGTGTTTGATTCTGGCTAAGAGGAAGTCCTGTGTTCCTGAGATGTGTCTGTCTATCCCAGCACCTTGGATTCAAGTGATGCATAAAATCCTTTCTGCCAAATAAGTCTCATTAATTAGTGCCTACTTTAACAAGGCACATAATGCTAAATTGAACTTCACACTCTGGGTCAAAGCCCTATCTTCTTTCTCACTCTGGAATTAATAACAAAACAAAGTATTTTCTGCCTTTAAAGTCCTTACTCTTCATTCAGAAGTTAAGTCTGAGATAGAAATCTATTTGTACATCAGCTCACCAAGGACTTTGTATTTAAGGCATTAAAATATCAAATTGTACTGTGCAATGATGATCATCTCTTCATAGGGTAGAATGGAAAGAATCTGCTTTTAGTTAAGCAGTGATGTGCATGCTCACCTGCTTAGTACTGCTCTGCTGCTTCAGTCAGCAAAGATCTGTGTGTAAAGAATTGCAGTGTTTGATCTGATTACCCCGTGCTCTGGAGCAGAAGTTTGCAAGTCGTGTTTCACATGCCACAATCTGTAGCATCTCTGTGCTGGGCTGCTCTTTCACCCCGGGATGCAGGAGAGTGGGATAGCACTGAATCAATTGAAAGAGAGAAAGCTGAGTATGTTTGTGGCCTTGAAACTGGACCCAGCAATACAATGGTGCTTTTGGAGGTCCTGGTCTGGAGGAAGAAAAATGTGCTTTCTGTACAGTGCAGTGACTGGGCACAGCTAGCACAGCTTCATGGGAGGAAAGTCCTACTTATCAAACCTGATTGTCTTTTGTGACAAGGTAATGCAGCTGGTTGATCAAGGGAAGCCAACTGATGCAATGAGATTTTTGGATTTCAGTAAAGCTTTCAATGCTGTCTCTCCCAGTGTCCTTCTGCACAAGATGTCCAGCTCACAGCTGGATAAACACATCATGTGATGGGTGAGCAACTGGCTCATGGGTTGGGCACAAAGGGTTGCAGTGACTGGGGTGACATCAGACTGGTGACCTGTCACTAGTGGGGTTCCACAGATTGCAGTAATAAGGACTTGGGGTAGGAGGAGAGCACAAACCTTTTCTGAAGTGGCAAGGAAGAGACAGCACTGAGGCCAGTAAAGAAATAAAGCTGAGAATAAGAAGCAAAATAAAAAGAAGCAACACAGAACATACTTCCTGGGTTAGGCATTATCTGCATCTGCTCTGAGGTCACAGAGGACAGTCCCACATGGGAGCAGAGAAAAATCTCAGACCATAAAATGATGCAAAAGGAAAAGCATAAATTGCTACATTGATGACACTGTAAAAGCATTTTACAGTAATTACCTTCTCACCAGAAATAATGGGAGTAGGGCTATGGTGTAAGATTGGAAGTGGAGCAGTAGAGCGAATCAAAGAGAACTGATCAGCCTAGAGAGCAGATCATAGCAACCCTAAAAAAAACCCTAAACCCACAGCATATTTAAAAGCTGTAAATGATGCAGTAAAAGGTTCAAGGAGATACCCCTGTAAAACATAATTAAACTGCTATACTTGGGTCCTATGATAATAGGCTGATACAGAAAAGACTGAGCAGGAAGATGGCTACATAGAACATTGCCATCATCAAAACAAGCTCTTTCTGTGACCCAAACCAGTCCGTGGAAATGCTTTGTCTGCATGAGATATAGGCTCTGTAGCCTGTATGTCCCACTGTTTTAACTCAGCCTCTTCTTCAGACAGTCCCCACAAACACCTTGTGGCTTCATTCAGAGTATCGAGTTGTCTGGCCTAACACAGTTGTTTTCATGGGCACATTTGGGCAAGGGAGAGCTGAGAGGAACAGTGTCTTCAGATGAGAAAATGGGTGTGAAAAGACTGTCATAAGGTTCCCTGTGAAGCAGTTCTTCCTTAAGTATCCGGAGATATCTTTGAACCCTCAGTCCAGTCTTTAAATTATCAACAGGGCTCTAACTTGCCTTCTTGGGGAAGGTGTGTCATGTGTCTCTTCAATTCACTGGATGATGCTGCAGTGGAAGAGCAGATCACAGCTCATATCCTAGAAGTCACCTAGTCTGATATATATACATAGCAGTTGAAGGCTCATGCTTTAAATATGTGGTTATTCTGAAGAAGTAGAATACAAATGTTTTAAATAAAAAAATGCTTTCCCAAAGTGGGGTTCTGTACTTAAAAATGTCCAGAGAAGAGCTGCTGTCATATATTTTCTTGTGCTGGTGAACAGGGCTCATTATCCACACCCTCTCCAAAGGCACAATGCTCTATATGACCACTGAGCAACTGTACATTTACTACCAAGATTATTACTGAAACAGCATTTGTTGGATTCTTGACAAAAATGGCTTTACAGAAGAGAAAGAATTTACAGAGCTGTTGTTGCCAGCCAAATTCCTTTACATACTGAAACTAAAAGGTAAGCTTTTTCAAACAGGTGAGAAACAAAGCAGGTTGCACCCTAGTAAGGACAAGTACATATCCTTAATTTAAAGCAAGAGGGTAGGAAATACTACGCAGTGAACCGGGGCCAACCACAGATACCCAAAAGGTGAAGGCTGAAGATGATCTTCAAACAGCCAAGCTTTATGCTGTTAAATGCTTTATAGATCAAAATTATCAGCTTAAATTAATCCATGCTTTATAGGCAGACAGTGTGAAAAATGCAGCTGGGATATAATAGGATCAGAGTAACTGAAGTCAGAGAGTGAATGAGTTGCACAAGCTGTGAGTAGAACAGAAACCCTGCTGCGACCCTGCTCAGAGAGAATTGCGCTTGCTGGACCTTGTGGGCACCAGGGCAAGCATAGCTTTTGCAAGGCAGCCACAACTCACATAAATACAGAGAGCTGTGTCTGGGGGAAAGGAGTGCTTGGAAAGAAAGGCCATGTACTCAAACTTGTGATGTTTCCAAGCATACATTCTGTCATAGGGCAGCTAAAGAAGAGAGTTTGCATAAGAGACTGACGAGACTTGCCAGCTCCTAGAAGCATAATTTCATGGCCAAGCATAACCAGAGGGCTAAATTTCACCATTTGTCCTGAAGATAAAAGGTGGAAAAGTTCAGATAGTTCAAAGAAACCAGGCAAGGATCACATGCTAAGATATTTCCAGGACTTTTCAGGATTTTTTCACCGATGTTTGGGTTTAGGTCTTTCATATAATACAGATATTGCCATGAAGTCTTAGCTAGGAAATTAGTTTTAGATGTTAACAGCCAAACTGTTCCTAACTCTAATGTTACTCAATTACTTTTTGCTAAACAAAATAATTTTAAACAGACCTCCTATGTAGTTTAATGTGGTTTTTAAGCAAGCTGCTCACAAAAACTGCTTTAGCCCCCTTCTGGTTTATTCCACAAATCAAAATGTTACCTTCCAGACTAATTCACACCCTGGAGTGGACTGCTCTGGTTAATCAGAATAATAGAAACTGGTCTCATCAACTTCCTTTGCACTGCCCCCTGTGCAGTCACAATCAGGTCTGGCTTTAGCTATGAGTTTCTTATAGCAAAGATTGACCGTGGTAAAAAGCAAGTTGTACTATTTCTGATGTTCACTCTGTCAAGCACATGTTATTCCTTCAAACCATTATTTGCTTTGGAACGCATTCAACACATCAAAAGGAATCCAGAGGCATTTGAAATATTTTCTAACTTACAAATAACTTGAGTTGGAAATTGTAACTTGATCCAAAGCCCAGGAAAGTCTCCATCTAAATTCAATAGTTATTGAACCAGGTTCTTCAAGCATAACCTTTTCATCATCCATGACTCACACAAATTAGTCCCTGTGAAACTAAAAGGTGTTGCTATTTTAACAGTGCCAGCTTAAACTCGTATTTCCAGTCTTTCTTACCATGGATCTAGATGCATCTTGGTAAAAGTACTTACATTGTTAGCCCATATCCCAGTATCTCCTTATGATGCTTATTGAAGTTACTCTGCTTTGTACTGTTCTTGTACTAAAAGCTTTAGAGCAAAACTGCAGCTTTAAAAGGAGAGTCAAACTTCTCCCCAAAAGGTTTACTGCGTATGACTATTTTAAGTGTAATGAGTTAGCACAACAGATATTTGAGCAGACATTTTCCTGAACAGAATCTTCAGTCCCGCTTGCCTAATGCAGCTTAAGCATCCTTTCAACTGTCAAATAAATTCCCACAGACCAGATGAGAGCGGAACAAATCCAGCTCCAGCACGCACACAGAGTGTGTGCTAGTTTTCCTGCAGTGTAATTAGTACCATGCAGCTTCTCTATGCAACAGGAGAACTCTCTGCCCTCACCAAGGGAAGGGAAAGCAAGCTCGCACTGTCTGTGTTAGACCTTCTCAATTCCAAAAGACACTTAAATACATAATTTAAAACACAAGCGTGACCATTTCAACTCTTAAGTTGACTGAAATGGTGTAGTAAGATGATGCTCTTCAGCTTTAGTTGCTACAAAAACTTCCATGAAGTGTAAGACGTGACAGAAGCTTGGTTTACAGCCAGACACAAAAGCTTTAATGAAATAAAAACATGAAACACAATAAATAGGAAGCAGTATTTCTTTCACAAATACAATATGAAAATTTTTCATTTTTCAGCAATTTTTCTCAAAACTTTTTCAATACTACTCATTCTTGATTGAGAAAGAAATACCACAAAATCAACTCAAAATAATTTGAGAAATTTAAGTCCTAACAATGCACATGTCAGATTGCACCACTGAGGAACCTATTCCTTTGATGAGTAACTTGTTTGTAATGTAGGTATTTGTCAAAGCACTCCTCCTCAAAGTTCCAGTACTGCAAGATGCGGAAGAACCTGCCCAGGTGTTCTGCTGACTTCCCTGCTGTCTTGCTCTGGTAAAGATGGAAAGAGTACCAGCAGACTAATAATTACAGTTACATTTATGAAAGTAAGTTAGAACAAGAGTCTCAACAATTGTAAGCATCTAACTCCTTCACTCACCAGGTTTTATCATGCAAATGAACAAAGAGAAGAAGGTGGGAGGTGAGCAGAAGAGAAATGAAGGGTGACAGCTGTAGATGTACTTGGATGTCACACACCAATTGATGTTGTTAAAGAGCAGAATGGTGTCAATTCCCATTTTTGCAGCAATGGCACACCCCTTTATTCATGCAACACACCATACACAATTATCCTCCAGAGGTCATGGAAGTCAGCTGTCCCTTTCATCTCAATCACATCAATTAGAAAAATATGCCAACGTTCATTGAGATTGATTTTTTTTTTTACTTTTTATGGAAGTTAAGGGACTGATCCTTGACTCCAGAAGTCATAGCCTAGTATCATGTCCTCAGGGCGAGGGTGGGGGCTGCAAACAGGAAGAAGTATGCAGCTGTTTTGGTAAAAAAGTGCAAAACAAAATAGATACCTTTGGTTTATGTCCCAAGGAGAGGTTATTAAAGATGCCCTGGAAGTCACTCAAGGGAAAAACAATAAGGACAAAGAAAAAAGATGTTCATGGCCTAACTTGATTTTGAGGCAGCAATTTTACCACCCACAATCAGCTGTTTGTAGGGCAGAAGCACCAATTGTGCTGGTTCTGGAACAGCTTACTAGCTATTGTGCCCGAAAAATCCATCTGCAGCAACAGTATTAGCTGTGAGTGCATATTTCCTAACGTGGTGACATTCCTTCTGCCCTCTGACTTTTGTTTGGGCTTTAACCTTGTGACCAGTGCAAATCTATCTGCACCAATGCAACACACAGGAGCAGCTGGAAGCCATTGTGCAGCAGGAAAACTGTGACATATTTGGATGACAGAAGTGTGGTGGGATGGCTCACACAGCTGAAGAGCTGCAGTGGATGGCTGTAAACTCTTCAGAATGGATATGTGAGGGACGAGGGAAGGTGGGGAAGCCCTGTATATTAGGGCCAGTTTTGATTGTCTGGAGCTTAATGACGGTACCAATGGGATCGAGTCTTTATGGTAAAGAACCTGGCAGATACTAAGATGGGAGTCTGTTACAGACCTGCCAGCCAGGATGAAGAGGCAGATGAAAAATTCCACAAGCCACTGGGAGAAGTTCTGCAATTGCTAGTCGTGGTTATCCTGGGTTACTTAAAATGTGGGAGTTGGTCTCTATTCCCAAGTGACAAGTGATAGGACAAAAGGAAATGTCCTGAAGTTGCAGCAGGGGAAGATTTAAGTATTAGCTGATGGGAAGAAAATCTTCACCGGGAGGGTGATCAAGCACTGGAACGGGCTCCCCAGGGCAGTGGTGGAGTCTTGTTGCAGCCCAGCAGAGAAGGTGAGGGTAACCCAGGGTGTTGTTACTAGATCCCTTGGGGCAGGTTAGAGTGAAGCAACACGGGAGGTTTGGTGTTGGTGAACACGCATATGTAGGGTTTATTGTAGAACAATTTGGTTGCAAAGGAAAGCAGGTATGTAGCCATTTGGGGTTTTATTGTCTGCAGTGATAGAACAGCATAAAAGCATTGGAATATGGAAGTACAACAACATCCAAGGATGTGCACAAGGGAAAAGAAAGAGAGAAAGGACAAGAGCATGAAGCACGAAATAAAGAGAGAGAAGGGACCGGAGTGAATATCTCACCAACCACAGGCCCTGCGACAAGAGTCACCTGCTTGTAGTCTTGGTCCCAAATTGGCTCCATCGGGTGGGGGAGGAAGTCCCAAAGAAGTGGTGGGGAGAATTCTCTGGAACACATCATCTGTTGGATTTCTATCCACTCAGGTTCAGGTGGGGAAGCCTTCAGGCCACAGCCAGTGTCCGTACTTCCCGGGGAGAGGAAAGGGCAGCCCCACAACCCAGCGGTTTGTGCGAGGGAGGACAATTTAGCATGAGAGGCACAATCCGTCTCCACTGGATCTGTCTCTTATCTCCTTCATAGCCCCTCATGCTTTCACCCTCTGTCTTATCAGATCAGAGGCTTAGCCATTACACACCCAAAAGACTCACCCCTTTTCACAGCTCCCCATCCCTGGAGGTATTTAAATGACGTGTAGATGTGGCACTTAAAGAGACAGTTTTGTGGTGGACTTAGCAGTGCTGGATTAATAGTTGGAGTCAATGATATAAAAGGTCTTTTCCAACCTAAACAATTCTATGATTTGATGATTTTCTTCATTTTTTTTTGTTAGGATTCAATCCTCAAATCCCCTCCTGACCTGGGTGTCTTTCCCTAGCTACTTCTCCAAGATGCTTTTTGTGCAATGACGTGTATTTTTACATATACAGCAATATTCTAGGTATACATAAGCAGTTGGAGGACTGCATGGGATCCAAGTGTTTCTTTGGCATGTAAGTTGTAGTGTAATGTTCAAAACCATAAATACACATGTGCAGAAAAGTGAACAACTTTGGATCTATAATGTTAACGATTTCTTTTCAAGCTTCCTTCTTGTATTGCTAGGCTTGAACGTAAAACAGAGTCCCTGAATGAAAACATGTTGCATTAGATCCTCCTGCGCCATTTTAGGTTATTACCTCATCAAGAGAGAAATCTTAAAATTGAAAATAGCCTCCAGGTTCAAGACTAGGCAGCAAAATTGTTCCCAATGAGATTAAAACAAAAACAAACAAACAAAATCCAACCAACCAAACAAAATCCATACTTCAGCTGATTCATTGAAAGAGTCGAAGCACACTTAGCTTTCTTGGTTGTACACCTATACTTATTTCCCCAAAACACTTCTTCTCCAGGAGCTCTACATTCTCCACTTCATCACTGTATCATAAGCAGATTTTAGGAAGAAAATGCAAAGCCATAGTGAAAAAAAAAACCGACTTTTTAAATTTTTTCTGGCCTTTCACAGCCCTCTTAAAGGAAGAACAAACCTAAGACAAGGCTGAAGTCTCCCTGATTGTCAGAAGGCACCGACCATCTCTGCAGCAATCTGTGCTGGACTGCCTTAGCCCAGGTTTTCCCAAACAAGGCCCCTTTTCCAGCTAGTTGTCATTTGGAAATGAAATGCATTTCCTGAAGATTTGTCCAGATCAACTGAGCCAGGGGTGATGGCGTTACTCTAAAGAGGGGACATTTAGATTAGGAATAAAAAATAAGTTTTTTACACTCAGGGAGGTGAACATGCCATCTACAGAAGCTGAGGGTGCCCCAGCCCTGGAAACGTTCAAAGCCAGGCCAGAGGGGACTCTGAACAGCTTGGTCTAGTGAAAGGTGATGCTGCCAAGGGCAGCAGGGCTGGACTGACTGGTCTTCAAAGGCCCTTCCCAAGCCAACCCACCTGTGATTCTGACTGCACATTCACACACCACAGGTCTGACACTGCCTGGAAGTTTCAGATCTGCCATTAACAGCCTCCTGCTCAACTGATTCACACATTTACAGTCAGCCCAAAAGACTTCCTGAGTGTTAAATTTATTGCACATTTACAGTGAATCCAACACTTCCCAGAAGCTTCAGGCTCATTGCACAGGCACAAGTAGAAGTGTAGCAGTTTCTGTCTGGAACACCCCAGCACACGGGATTGGCACGGCAGCCTTCGCTCCGAGGTTTGAATGAACACGACACAGCTGCTGTGTTGCTGATGGTGCTGGGCCTGAGAGACACAAGGACACTAATGAAACCCACCCTACCCTGTTCCAACGGGTAATATGAAGTAAATCCAAGAAGAACTTCCTCCACTCCTCTAGATGCTGTACAGGAAGGTGCATGGACTGAAATCGCTTACCACTTGCAGCTACAGTTTGACTTCAAGCAGCAAAGAATCATAAAATCTGCTGAGTTGAAAGGGAACCATCAGGATCATCAAGTCCAACTCCTGACTCTGCACGGGATTATCCCAAAAGTCGCACCATGTGCCTGAGAGCATTTTCCAAATGCTTCTTGAACTCTGTCAGGCTTGGTGCTGTGACCACTTCCCTGGGGACCCCGTTCTAGCCCCCAACTACCCTCCAGTGGAAGAACCTTTTCCTAATATCCAGCCTAAACCTCCCCTGACACACTTTCATGTCATTAATCCACGAGTTAAAGTCCACTGACCTGCTTCTGTTGGTATTCTGGCTACCTTTCCAGGAAAAAGATTCTTGCTGGCTGGCATAAAACCATCAATATTAAATACAGTTGTTTAATTATAGGTGTTTCTTCTACTTGTTTATCAAGAATTAGATACTACCATTATTTAAAAAAAAAAAAAAAGTTTTCTGAGGAATTCTATATTAATATAATTGTTCTGTTGATTTAACATGTATTATTGTAACTAGTGGCAATGGGACATCAGCAAACAGTTGAAGTTTTGCTGACATTTGGTATTATCCATGCAAGAAGTTCACCATACAAGATTAACCTTCTTCAATTACTAAAACTATCTCTCAGCTTTCCACTTCTGCAGTTACACAAAATCCAGGTGTACTCTTGTCATGATAAATGGAGCATGTTAGTGAAGCAGCTTACAATTTCAGTTTAAAAGAAATACGAATAAAGCAAGAAGATTCTTAGCACAGCAGAGGCTGAAATTCCCAACATCTGGAAAATGAAAAGACTCAATCAATAGGCTACAAAGTCTCAGCAATTACTAAGTCTATCTAGATATTCAATACTGTGCTGCATTTCTAAAGCTTCAGAGAAGGAGTTTATGAAACATGCTCTTTCCCCTCTTTGTATATAAAACAGTTTACTTCAAGTAGTATATGGACTGATGATATCTCAATTATTTTCTAAAAGGTATGTTTCAATAAATCACTTGCAATACTAAGTAGATTTTGAAGCTGTCTGGTAATCACTTTTCTTAAAGCCTTGGTTTTGTGAAAATTGATCAAAACTGGTGTAAAAGCTGAACTGTGACCCAAGATTGCACTGCTTGTCCTGTAAGAAAATAATTTGCAATCTACATCATCTGAAATGCCTTTCAGACTACCACGGTGTTTCATTTTTTTCCTCAGAATTTCTATTATTGGGGAAAAATAGAATACAGAGGCAAAAATGTTTTCATTGACTTCCACAAGTCTTTTATTAGACTCAAGAGGCAAAGAGAACATGTAACACCTGGAAGTCTGATGGTAAGAGGAAACAGGAATTATTTTTATCTATTTCCCCTCTACACCTCCGCTACATTTCTTCAGCCCCTCGTTAAGTCATATGTCATCTTGGGAAGATACTCTTTTTTTCCTCCAAACTCCCTCTGACAATGCATTAATTCTCCAGCTCATTTCTGCAGCACAGTGTTTTTCTTTCACGTTTAACCTTTTTAGAGAAGGATTTCACCTTTTTTCCCAAAGTAATATGTTCACACTTACACACCCCTTTGGTTTTTAATTCATCATTAAAATGGTATTCTGTGCTTCAAACAGGTTAATCTCAAGTGTGCACCACAGACATTACCTCATCTGGGCAGCATATGCAGCTCAGTATACGCAGTCTCCTTTATGTGACAATCTCTTCAAGATTGCAAATTATCATTCCCCTATCGGAAACATGAAAGCATCTTTCACAATATGAAGAGGATCATGGCATATAAAGGCACCATCAAAATTTGCATTATCTTTAGAAGACAACGCATGTGGGGTAAAAACAACCTACATGTTCCTGTTCACATAGAATCAACAATGGTGTCATTTGTTTTTATAAAGAAATTAAGAATTCTTTTTTATATATGCGGTTTGTTTTTAACTCGATAAAATGTTAAAGGCTGCAAACTTTCCTGTCCTAGCTATAGAGACTTCATTATACCAGAAGGGACATCAGCAATTTAAAAAAAATTAGGCAGCACAGCAGTTATGCAGTTGTGCAAACTTAGCTGTTTTGTCCAATACTAGAAAAGTCAAACTTGTATTGAAGAAACATTTTTAGTGCTTTTTGTGCATTTTGGCACAGATTATTTATGACCCAGGATAGCCAGAAAATGATTTCCATAAGCAGCTTTCTTTTCTTCTTTCTTTTCATCATTTTTCCTCTAAATGCTGAAACTCACCATAACCCATATGTACACTCTTTTAAAAGTTCTGCTAGTGATATTTTCGTTACTGTATGTAATTTGTGGGTAGCTAAATTGCATGTATTTAGCTTTGATAACTTTAAGCATTTGCCATTCAATCCTATTCATGCTGATAATATTCTACTGCATTTCCAAAAAGAACAGAACAAGTCCCTCAAAAACAAGTATTGTGTAGCCTGCCTAGAGCAGAATCTATTATACTTTCCTACATGTTATATTATTTAAAGGAAGCTACATAAAGGTTACATTTTCTTTTCTATCTTTGAGAAATACAAACCCTGATATACTTGCAACACTCATACACTCTTTGGTTATCTAGGAAACAGACACACGTGAAATAAAAATATATCCAAACCCACATATATAATACTACAGAATCTTCTGACCTAACCAAAGAGTTTGCATTTAGAGTCTGCATCTCCACTAACACCACAGTTGCATCTGGGCCATTATGTTTAATGGCCCTCAGTGGACCCACCCCTCCCTGAACTCTTTAATGCCTTTGGCCTCCACAAGTATTCTCATCATTTTCTCTCACTGCAGCTCTAGGAGCCTGAATTAGCTGCACTGGCAGAAACATCCAGGAGGCTTGAATATTCTTTTTTGAGGATTAAAGTGGTCAATACCCCAGAGTGGAGTAAAATATTCCTCCAACAAAGAAATAAAACGGAAGATAGAACTACCTCAAAAAAAAAAAAAAAAAAAAAAAAAAAAAAAAAAAAAACCAACCACCACAAAAAACAGATTTTTGTCATTAGAATTTACTTTTTGATATGTTTAAATACAAATTGGAAAAAAGATTGCACTTTTTTTTTTTGCATAAAAAACCTCCTGCATCTCCCCATCTCACTGCTTCTATTTTTTTCTTCACACTGTTCCCAAAAAAACTCCGAAGACAACAAAGAACCTACCCTAAGGTTGGTTCCCATCAAATATCTTCTATGATGCTTTTAAGTTTGACTAGATTTAGGTAGTATATAATATACAGCACCAAGGCTCAAAGAAAGAAAGAAATTTCTACATTAAATAGAGATAATGGCTATATTATTTATTAGGAGACATAAACTACCTCCCTGATAGTAAAAGATAAATCGCTCAGTATTTCCAGGGCTATGCATTAACAAAGTCAGTGGAAGGGTACGAGATATAAAAATGTTTAGTTAAATAATAAAATTAGCTGAGAAAAGAGACTGGCTATGTATAAGCCTTGGAATTAATTAAATCTCACATTTCACTGAGGACAAAGAGAGGTTGGCAGGGCAGTAAGTACTGGGCTGTGGGGATGTTAAAGAAACACCTCTCCCCACAAATACCAAGGAATTAAAAACAACATTGCACCACTACATTTCCAGCATAAAACTGCTCCTGAACTCTCTATTCCTCTGCCTGAGAGAAGAGGAATAACACAAGAATTTTCTGTCAAGCCTGTTCAGATGCACAGATACCATCTGCACAAACTCAGCAAACAGACACAAGCACAACAGAAACATGCAAGTAATTGTAACCAAGACACAAATTCTGCACAGTATAAAATATTTATCATCGCCACAGGTGGTGTAACAGTTTGTTGTGCAGATGTTCGCAAGCCCGTCTACTACACCTATGAAAGGAGCAGGTTTGCCAGCTTTACCTGGACTCAGAGCAGTGACTGAAACACCAAACCCTTAGGCAGAGTCCCCAGAATCTCTTCCCTTTGGGTCATTGTCCTTTGCCAAGGTTTTTGTAAAGCAGACAACTGTTTGTGGACACCAGTGTTACTAGAAGGTTGATAAGATCTGAAAGGGACATAAAACTTGTGGCTGTGAATATTGCAGCAGGAGTTGGCATCAAAGTAATTCCTCTGTC
This sequence comes from Hirundo rustica, assembly GCF_015227805.2. Lineage (NCBI taxonomy): Eukaryota > Metazoa > Chordata > Aves > Passeriformes > Hirundinidae > Hirundo > Hirundo rustica. The sequence goes on along the minus strand of NC_053450.1, from coordinate 138,163,477 downwards.
TGTCCTTTCTCCAGAGCCTCAGACTTTCAGGGTGCATAGTCCTATACCCAGAACAAAGTCAGGTATGCTGGGGAATACTTTGGAGCACCTACTTAAAAGCAGAAAGGCCAGATCTGATTGCAAAGATCCCAGAGTACTAAATCAACCAACAACCAGAGCTCCAGCCCAGACACAAGTCTCCAGATGCTCTTCCTCTTTTCATTTCCTCTCTGAATTGCTCTCTAACATCTGTGTTTCCTTTTAAATACCATGCTACAATCCAAACCGTTTGTAAAATATGTCAGTTTATACCAGAGTAGAGTGCTACCAGATAAATACAGGGGATATGGGGAAGTGTACACAGAAAATATGGCAGAGTAAATGTCCAGAATGAAACATGTCCTGCCCACAGTCCCTCCAGTCAAGGGCTCCCAGCACTCATACACATCTCTAGTCACTGTCTGACTCGACTATTGCAGTTTATTTTCCCACCTTCAGCGGTAAGGCGGTCCAGAGAGCAACACCCATACTGAGGAAACGGCAATTCTAAAAGCCATTCTGTTAGGCCGTTTTCTTCAAATCAAGTCCCCTCACCTTCAAATTCATTCTCAGAGCAAATGAGTTTTCAATTGCATGTTTACAGTGCTGAGCCCTTGGAAGGCAGAACTGACCAGAAAGACAACGACCAAGGGCTGCCTCGACCACGGACCAGTTTTAAAACCCAGGCGGAGACACGAAAAGCCATGGGGGAACGGCACAAAAGCCTGCTGTCCCTGCCTATAGCAATATCTGCTCCTACTCCCACCTCATTAATTGCTAGTTTTCCTGATTATAGAAACAGCTTTTTCTGCTGCCGAAATGTATGGCGCTGTGCCATTTGCATATGCAAACTGACAAACGAACAATGAACCAGTTGCACAGTTCCTTAGAGAGCAACAATGTAGAGGATTTACGACATGTATAAGGCAACAGGCTGGGAGGGAGTATGGGGAGACAGACACACAAAACCACTCATGATGTTCTTTATGTTGCTTTTCTGATAAATAATCTTTCAGGCAGTCAATTGAAATAAAATATTTAACACTTTAGTGGATTTCTGACACTGGATTTTGGGAAAATAATAGAACTAAAGATCTGCGCAACTTTGATTTGCCTCCAGATGCATATCTGTTTATCAGATTTTAATATATGATCTTTGATTACATGATTGCACACTGTTTGGCCACAAGGTCTTTATGTTATTCTATACAGAGAAGATAGTGTTAATTTAACAAACAGAAGCCTGGCATTCTGTTTTCTTCCTGTTATTCCAGGTATAATCCAGAACTTCATTTGAACATGCTATTGAAACTCTGCTATCCTAAAAGGAAATACATATTTCCTTATGGACATCATTCACTTCATCAAATGTATTATTTCTCTAATTTTGTATTATTTTTTTCCTATGTTAGATGTGAGACACCATTATTACTCCCATTTTACAGACCAGGAACTGGAGACAGATTAGGGGGGAAAAAAATTATTTTGTGATGCCTGTAACCTATTTTCAAAGCATTGGAATTTATGTAAGACTTCATAGATTCAAAGCACAGCTCTCATCATGCCAACTCCATCTCTGAGTGTCTTGCATTTCCACAGGTCTTATTTCACAAACATGAGAACAGTGATTGCCTGGAAAAGATTTGGCTTAAATAATAATCTGATCAGGAAAATGTAGAGCCCTGCAGCAGTGGCAAGGATAGGCTGCAGTTCCCCGACCATCATTTGGATGCCTTAACCATTAAGCATTAATGGTTACACCACCTCCACAGCAAATGAAGAAATTTTACTGAAAGCAAACCCCGCAAGAAGCAGCAATTGTATCCGATGGATGGATGGATGATGAACCACACCGCTCAGCACTTGGGCTGACACCCTTAGGTTCACCACAAACACCTCTGCCACTTGAGGTAAGAAAGCAGCTGGCAGCGGGAGCAGGTGGTTACATCCGCATGGACCAGCACTGGAAGGCAACACAGGGCACAACTCACCAGAAAACTTCTCAGCTGTTTTGTGATTGCAAAAGAAAGGCAAGATTTAGAAACCTTAGTAAGGATAGATCCCATCCTCACTTTAATAATCAACAGACTTCTGGTCTTTCTCCTTGGGATTGACCCCTCTCTGCCCCATCCTCCACTCTACGTTTCAGGCCTGCCCACAGCCCTTGTACCTACACCAAGCTTCTCAGCTCTAACTCTGCCTGGACAGCTATGGTTCCCTTAAAAGCACAGAAAATGCCAAATTGTGCCTCCTTAGTTTAAAACACAGGAAAATGGCTCAGAAGTTATGGACTGTTTTGCCTGACATCAGTGGACAGCTGAGTAGAAAACAGAAGGAGGCTGTGCCAGTACAGCTGGATCTCTCCCAGGTGTCTGACTTGGAACCACACAACAGGTGATACTTTATAGGAAGATAATAAGGCACATATAGATTAAAAACTATCTTAATGAAGAATATCCAAATGTAGGATGTCATTTAATGAGAAAATATCTGAAGGGGCCTCTCCTGGGAGAACCTCCTGAGCATAGTTCTCAGGCTTTATATCTATTCATCAATAGTCCACTCAATCTCATAAGAGCTTGGTCAGTAGAGCTTGTGCATGACACTAAAACCAAGGTCTGCAGAAAAAAGTGAACACATTATTCTTATGTGCTCTGATAAATGGATACCGCTCCACAGGACATTTCAGGGAAGCCTAATGGAAATCTGAAATGCAAGGGATGCTGGAAGGACAGAAGACTACTTTGAAAATCAGTTTCTCAGGGGGAAGCTGAAAAGGCCATCCAGAACACAAGCCTGTGGCATAAGGTGCAAATGGAAATATTGAGTGAAAGGAATTGATTTTGCTACAGTACAATTCACTCCCAAGACCACTACTATGTGCAATCCTGATGCCTACTTTTCTAAATCTCTCAGCTTCCTTGTAGACAGCTGTACAAAAGTGATAAAAATTTGGAAAACAAGTCATAAAAATGTGAGCCAAGGAACAACTGCATGCCTAAGTTGGGCTGGATAGCTGTTGTCCTTCCTGACCCTGGAACTAGTTTCCCACCCAACTCTTTTATGGATACTGGCCAGACATGTAAGTTTTGTAGCCTCCCATGAAGCCAGCTATTATTTGCTTCAAGTATCGCATTTAAGCCTTCTGCTATTAAGTAAAGGAGTCACAAAGGAAGGATTTCCCCATGGACACAGATGTATTAATTTGGCTTCTGATCTTAGGAAAAACACGGATGTCTTTTTTAACTTAATTTCCTAAGGAAACCAAGATGCAAAGGCACCATGTGTCTCTGTATTAGTCTGATCCAGTTCTCGTCCAGATCCTCTGGCCAGCTTTAACCAAATTTAACAGGGAGGTACAGATTGCTTTGAGCTACCAAGTTCCTATACATCTTCAGAGGAACAGAAGTTTGAGTAGAAGAGGAGGACAAAGCAACCTGCACAAGGAAAAGTGGAAGAACAGTCCCCCAAGGTAACAATCACTAACTGAGACACCCTGTGAATATTTACTCACAGTTCCATTAGGAACTCGGGATCAATCACAAAACACAAATCTGGAAGTGCTGGAAGGGGTGAAGGCAGATGGGCAGAATTACTCATTCTGTTCCCCTCAGAAATAGCAGAGCTTAGCCTCAGATGCTGAAAGGTGCTGACAGACCAGAAGTCGAGGGATGGGAGGAAAGCTGCCCCCCAGAGATGTGCTTGGCACGACTGCTCCAGGATGACCAGGGCAAAACAGGCCAGGTTAGGGCAAGGTGGTGCTGCCACATCAGAGGGGAGAGACCACGGGGAAGGTTCATCCTCCCTGCAGCTGAGCCACACTTCACCTGCAGGAATCCTCCACCTGTATCTTCTCTGATAGTTCCCTTTTATCACAAGAACCTGCCGAGCTGAAAAACAGATTATAAGTAACTCCATGTATGAAAAGTTCTCAGCAGATTCCTCTACATTGGACTCCTTTCCTAATTCCATCTGTGAAAGTAGTTGGCAGGTTCTTCTCTGCTTGATTCCTTTACTCACTAAAAATACAGTAACCCAAATATAGGTGAAACTTCTACCAACTTAAATAAATCCTTCTGCTGGTTAAATATATGAAGAAGTACTAGATACATTTCTTTTTTTACTAGGAGAATATATGGTCCAACTCACTGAACTGTTATGAACAGTGTATTTTGAATAATGTTTAATAAACTTCCTTAATTAACTAGCTTAAATGTAGTAAAGTATCTGTATAAATCCTAATGCTGCCTTTGACTGGTAATCTGCACGAAACACAAAAAAACCAAAACAAGGAAAAAACTAAAATCAATAATTACTAATTAGTCTATAATTAGTAATAAATAATATTAATACTTTCATTGAAATTCTATTAATTACTACAACCAATTCTAATAAACCCTTAACAATGCTTCCTGGAAGATCAGGAAACACCATTTCCCCAATATTTTTTCTTTTTTCCTCTGTTTTCACAAAGATTGAGTTTATATAAGAGTAAGAAATCATTACTTTTTTTTTTTCTTTTAATTCGTTAGTAGTTTTCTCTTGTTTAACTGTCATTTTCCTGGACATAATTGGGGAAAAAAAAAAAAAAAAAAAAGGCTGTCTTTTTTGTTCTGATCCTTTGAGACAAATATTAGAGGGGGAAAGTTTACAAAATCTAACACTATCTAAAATGTACAGAAAGAGCAAGTGCTCAAGCAATATCAAACTCTTTATGTACCCAGCTATATTTCACAGATATGACACACAGAAAAAAAAAGGTTTCCAGAGCTACTTTATCAGTTCTAAGACCACAACCATCACTTCACAGATACCTATTTAATATGAAAGGATGTTTTTATATAAATAAGACATACGGTTTTGCTTAGACAGCTATGACATTTTCAGCTGGTAAAGAGCTCTGTATCTACAGGCACAGCATTTTGAGTTTTAATTGTGGGAAAACAATTACTAAATTTATGAACTTTATCAGTACTACAATCTGACAGTATTTCTAAAATAGACCTATGTCACAGCAAGAATATATCCCTTTAAATATCTTAGGTGGAAAAATCCTCTGGAGGAATAACTAGGACAAACATGTTTATGATTATTCAGCACTGTGGATTGCTGAACCGGTGATGTCAGCCATACAAAGCATTTCTGCAGGGGGGAAAAAAAGCCACAAGATACCATTTGAAAGGCCCTATGTAAGTCTCTACATTGAAAGCAAATGCCTCATCCTGCTGCCCCCGAACAGGTGAGAGGGATCTGCGCCTCATGGCTGCACGTAAGAAAAACACACCAAAAGTCACAGTGAATTCATGCGGCTTCCAAACTAATATATTTCAAAGATAAAACAATTTATGTATTAGCCGAAAGCATGCTGTCAACAAGCATTCTTTTACATTCAGTGCTTTTTAACATTTTTGAAAAGGTGAGGCAAACCTAAATGTTCCGTGCTGTGCGTTCAGCACATCCTCCTGAGCCGGCTCCCTTCTGCGGCGGGCAGGAGCGGGCGCGGTGTCACGGGACGGCACTGGCCGTGTACCGGAGTGACTTCGGGGCCTCGCTGCCCCCGGGCAGCCGTGCCAAGGAGCCGCCCGGGCTTCCAGCGGCCTCGGCCCCGTGCTGCCTTGGCATCACACCACGGCACCTCTGCGGGGGTGCGTGGCTGGGTGATCGGCGCTCGGTTTTCTGCCGCTCACAGCCCCACCTCAGCTCGTCGTTAGGGGAGGCAAGTTAACAGCATCTAATTATCGCGGCCCGCTAGTAATGACACTGTGCCCCCTGCAGTTTCCATGGGATACGGTCCCTCTCCTGCCTTCCTCTCCTGAGCGGCGGGGCTCAGGGCTTGCTTCCCGAAGTCGCTTTCTTCTCGGCACAAAGAAAATCTGGGTCGAGACCACGTTCGCCCAGCTAGCAAGGGCTGGATCCTGGCAAGGGGAGCGCTGTGAGAGCTTGGGCAAAGAGGAGCTCTGCAGCTCATTAGCCGCTTTTCTGCGCTGCGAAGGTACTCAGCGGAAATTCTTCATCGGCGCAAAAATGTATTTTCCGGAAAAGCGTCCTCCTTCCTCTGGAAGCTCACCCTCACATCCTCCTCCATTACCAAGCAGGCCAGAGACATCTGAGTGCCATTTCCATGCCGTCGGACCGACTTCAGGCACCGCAGAGGCAGCGCCGATCCTCCGGGATCCTTCCTCCCCTGTGTGCCCCTCGGGTCGGGATGCTGCCCCCGGGCCAAAGCTCAGACTGGGGGCAAGGGCAGTTGTTCCTGCCTGGTGGGCTTTCCAACCAAAGCTGCTAATTAATAACTGCAGATTCACAGGTGGTATGTTACTGGCCCCAGGAGTACCATCCCAAATAATTTTCCTGCACACAGTTCAGCACAAGTTCACAGAAATCCTGTATTATTAATATTGCAAGTGCTGTTCTTGGCACTGCTGCAAATTGTATACAAAACAAATAAAATATACAATAGATGTTAACTCCGCAGAATTACTGAGAACTAACAATAACACGAGTTTCACTGACTATCCCTGGTTGTAAAGGCCTATGATTTAATCTAAAACTTCCCTTCTAAACAAACTATGGTTTCTGTTACATAAATAAAACACTTCTCTGGCTCAAGCCCAGGCAGCATGTTGACCCATTTACACTACCTTGGTTTCCTGCTCATAGGTGGTAATTATCACATCTGCGTTTGTTTCCAAAATTAGAACTTAAAACACAACTCAGTTTACCTCAAACAGGGACAGTATCTGCAGGCTCAAGGAAAGAGCTTTCTGTAACATTTAGGACTCACCAAATCTGCACTGACCTGGGCTGAATTTAAGGAGGCAAAGGCATGCAAATTTTTTTGCCCTATGGGAAATACTAGCACTCATGAGTCACCGGGGAATTCCCACTGACTTCAACAGGGCCAGAACGGGGTCACCTCTGCCACTGTAAACCTCTTCAGTAAGTAAAATTTTGGGAGGAGGCAAGTAACAGGCCACAGGCTGAAAAATATCAAGTCTAACATCATTTTCAGATTTACAGAGCAGCTAACAGGTCTGGTGATTTCCAAAGGACCTTTTAGTTTTTAAGCATTTTAGCTGCTCAAGACAACAACAAAGAGCGAAATGAGAAGCACCCAGTTCTTCACTCCCATGTGGTTGCCTTAAGATGGGAGCTGCTGTAGCTTGTTCCAGTGGGGACTCTCCAGCCTCTCACTTTGCCACCAGTTTCTCCGTGGGGCTTTCTCTGGCCTTCCCACCTTGCCAGCTCATTTTGTTAGAAGTACTAATGCATTTGCACTACATCACTGTGAGGCAAGGTGGCATTATTCTCTTAGTTGTATATGCAAGACATAAAATGAAAGAAAAAAATTAAAGCTGAAATGTCAGATCTCTTGAACAGTTTTCTTTAGATAGCAATAAAGGCTGGCTGCTCCCTCGGGGCCAGCAGGGCAGGGGCAGGGACTGACAGCCACAGACTGGGCTGCCACAGGCAGGGTCAGAGAAGCCCCAGGTGAGGCTGGGCAGGCACAGTGAGACGTGTCAGAGCCTTAAGTTTTGGATCTCCAAACTGGAAACCCTCAGAGACGAATCTTGTGATATCTTCATGTTTTGTAGTACTTCATGGATTCACAGCATAGCTCTCAACAACTTAAACAGAAGCTTTCCCCAAATCAAACCCTTCAGCTCAGATCTCAACTGCCCTTTGAGGACCAGAACCAGTAAGTACAGCACAGAGCAGCCAAGTCAGAAATTTTTTTGACAGGGGACGGCTCAGGTGACAGATGAGCTGTCACACCTGAGGCAAAGCTGCTATCTGTGGGGTTTCCCCGCAGGAAAAACATTGCCTGCTCCTGCTGCCCACCCAACACTGCAGCTTGTGCCAGGGAAGGACAAAAACCACAATCTGGACCCGCTTGCAGGGCAGGAGGCATCTTCTGCATTAAATGCAGGAGTCTTGCAGCAAAGATAAGGTAATATCTCAAAATCTAAGTGGACCAAAAGCCCTTTATAAGGGCTTTATATAAGGCCACATTAACTTGCAGGGAAAAGTTTCATCCTGTCATTTCCTACTTTTGAGCGCTCCGTTCTGTGCACTTTTTCTTTTGATGGTGTTCTAATCTGTGAATTTCTTACTCAGAAAAAAATTTTCCACTGAGAACACTACACATCACAAAAAGTAAACATTTTGCTGGATATAATTTCATCTATCCTGCACACCATCACATGGCTTGGGAAATCAGAAGCTGCCGGTGAGGCCCGTGTGACCTGTGCTAATGAAGGCTAATGTAGGGAAGCGCCTAGGAAGGGGAGGTGCACAATTTCCCAGTAGAATGCCAAGTTACTAGAATTGGGGGGCGGGATAAAGAATAGCCATAACAATTCTTCAGTCTTCATCACTCACGGCCACAAAAACAGCTCTGCAAGTCCAGCACAGCAGGCAGCACAAGGACAGGAATGAGTAAACGGGAGATAAGAGGGGAAGAGTTCCTTACACAGCCTTGCCACCAAACGGGAGATCACAACCAGAGCCAGCAGCATCTCCTGTCTGGGTAGCAACACGTTGTGCTCACACGACTCTTGTACCTAGTGCTGTGCTGTATCATTTCCTGAGCACCAATTTAAGAACTTGTGGTTTTAAGCAGTTTTCTGAAAGCTTGGTACCAGGTTTCCATCCTAATTTTTAGTTCTCACCCTTTCAGCTCGGAAGGCAGGATTTAAGACTCGCGAACAGCGGCACTAGCAGACCACGTGCAAGTGGACAACTCCAACATCTGACATGAAGGCTGCTTACGTATTTTGTATGAGAATTACTGCATGAAGTGCATAGATTTCACAGGGGACAGAGACCCAGGCTCCCTTCATCCTGGCAGAAGGTCCTCAGCATGAACTTTGGGCTCCCTTCTTGTTGTCTGTCTTGCTGGCCCAACAAACCTGGTATTCCTTTCGGCCCAGCACCCCAGCTTCACACAGAATGATGCGTGTCCTTGGTCAGGAGTGGCGTCCTCAGCTACCACTGCACTCGGGAGAAAGACAAATCTTACGTCATGAGCCTGAAGAAGGCCCCAGACCCTGGGTGCCCTGGGAAGGGCTGCAGGCACAGGAGTAGTGCCCTGCACACTGGGCAGGGGCTGGTAGAGTGAGAGGCGTGGCTGGAACACCATATCCACACAGCCTGGCGCTGCCCTGTGCCCTCCGGCAGCCGCACCTCTGGCTCAGGGACACGGTGCCAGGCCGCCCAAGGGATCTGCGTTGGACGCTGACTCGTTCTCTCACTCCCAAAAGACGATGGGAACAGACAGGAGTCTGGGCAGCACCTGCAGGCAGCAGCCCCCACACCGGCGCTGGAACGGGTTCAACACCCAGCTGAGGAACTGGCGCTCCTCCAGCCCGTCCTGCCCGGCTCTGAGACCCCACCCCAGGCCCCTCCGGCCCCCGAACAAAGGGCCGGGGTGAGCAGGGGGAGCGGGTCGGTTCTCCTTGGGGGATTTCGCCGCGCCCGCGGGGGACGCGACGCCGGTGCCGAAATGGGGAGGCAGCGGTGGGTGCCGGTGCGGAGCATGGCCCCCGCATCGCCCCCGGTGCTGGACGGCGCTGCCGAGGCCGGCAGACCCCGCGGGGCTCCCCGAGGGCTGCTCCGCTCCTCCCGGACCCCTGCCTGGAGCCGAGCCGATGCCCGGGAGCGGGGACGGGGGCGGCTTCTCCCGGCGGTGGGGTTTCCCGAGCAGCGGCACAGCATACGGTTTACATGTTGCTCTGCTGCATACAAGGACTAACATTCAGCCCAGGGATTCACTTGACATAAAAAAAGCCCTAATTACAATAATTTAGAGGTGCCTGAATGACAGCAGGCTCAATTTTTGGTTGAATTTGCAATTAAGGGGAGATAATTATGCCTCGCACTAGCGCAGAGTATTAATATTTATGGTAGGAGCCAGAGGCTCCTGTGGCTGAGAGGATGCGGCGGAGCAAAGGTTGAAGCCCGGCGGTACCGGCGAAGGAAAAGTTCGGAGCCCCATAAACTAGGGAGACGGCGGCTGCCTCCATCTCGCCGATGGAATCCAGACCCCGCCAGGGCAGGCAGATTTATACACATCCTTTTATATATATTTATATCGCCTGAGATACGGATACTTCCTCTATAAAGCTTTTATCTTTCAGCAGGCACCTCCTTCACCTACTTCGGTTTTACTCCCGACTATCGATCCCGGGGGCTTTCCATGCCTCATTAACAGATTGGTGACTAAATGAGTAGAATTAATTTTTAAAACCCTTTAATTTACTTTATTAATTACACACATGCGCCCTTGCCTACCCCGTGTGTCCGGCTCACTCGGCACTCAACGTGTCGGGGAACCGGTCACGCCAGGGTGAGAGGGATTAAACGGGGAAAGAAAGGTGTCTGAGACCTCCCCAGCGAGCCTCTTGCGTCCCAGCGCCAGGCATTGGCCGCCGGCTCGCCGGGGACCGGGCATCGCCCGCCAGCGCCTTTAAAGCCGGTTTGCCATTCATTTAGCGGCGCCTTCGCCGGTGCCGGGCTCCGCACAACAAAGGCGGGAGCCCCGGCGCGGGGGCGGGGGCGCTTCTCCGGCAATTTCGGCCGCCTGATTTCGGGGAGAGAGAAAGGAGCAGGCTGTTAAAATTAGCGGGAGCGCCCCGGAGCCCCCTCCCCCTTCCCGCCAGCCGGCGGCTCCGGGAGGGCGGCGGGTGCCGGGCGCGGAGCGGAGCCGCGGCGGCGGCCCCGGGGCGGCCGGCGTCGGTCCCATGGCAACCGGGCGGCCGGGTCCGCAGCGGGCGGGAGGGCTCCGCGCAGCCCCCGCGCCGCAGCCTGCGCACGGAACCGCCCCGGCGGGCAGGGCCGGGGTGCGGAGAAGCCGCGGAGCAGCGCTCCTGGAGCCGGGGAGCTCCGGCGTCCCGGGCGCGCTCCGGGCCCCGCGGGGCGAGCGGCACCGGCGGCACACGGGCCGCCTCCCTGCGCGAAATGCTCGCGCGGGTGCGTGAAAGGCTCGAACGCGAATTGGCCCCTGTATTTATACGTGTCACATTCCTGTTGCCGCCGGGAAAGGCTCGTGTATCTTTCTCCGGGACAACCCCCACCAATTAAAGTGGAATATTGGGAGTCAGCAGCCATAATTTGTTTGGTTTTCCGTCTCTGAGGACTGCCGCTTGCTCGCAGTATAGCCTTCAAACAGCTACATTCCCAGCCCTCAGTTCTCATGCCAGTAAATTAAAACATCTTTATTCATGTTTATTCTTTCAAAAAGTCTTTTTAAGCCCTGGCAAATTTTATAACTATGTCAAAATTCTTTCTGTGTTTTATTGTTGTGAACTAGAAATAAAAAAGCATAGAGAGAGAGTACAGCACTGAATAGTTACCCCATTTACAATGAGAGTCAGAGGTGTATTATACCAGTCACCATGGACTTTATACAGCTTGTATCCCTTTGTATGGCTCGTCATTTACTGACTAAGCTGGTGTTTTCAACGAGGAGGGGAAAAAAAAAAAAAAAAAAAAAAAAAAAACACAACCTGGATCAGGTTTTTTGGGGTTGAAAGATGAGTATATATACTTTTGTACACACACACAACCATGCAAATACGTTGTCTTGCTAGTAGAGCTGGCTGTGCCATTCAGTTTATGCCAATAGGATGATTTATTAATGGAGTTTGCATGACATTTCCCTGCACTGCCTGCAGAAAGGCAACACAGCATCATTGTAAACTCATCAGCGCTGCATGGAGAAAGCAAGAGGATGTTGAAACTACAACTCGGCGGAAGAGAGGAATGTAACTGGAGAGACTTAAAGCATCTTCCAGTGAGGACAAATCCCCCCCAGATTTCCACATTTTCAAGCACTTTGGTCCAAGGGACTAACAAGAAACCTTTGCAGATTTTAAGCCTGAGACTCTGTGGGATTTAAGTGATTCAGTGACTTTGTACCTGTCTTTCTACACAGAATTTAGGATGAATTTTATCCATGGCTAATCCCATTGACTTCAAAGGGAATGCCTGCATAAGTAAAGCAGATGATGATTATTTAAGTGAGATCTTATATATGTTTTAAAAAATGAAACAACTTTGCCATTTAGTTTCTGAAGTTAATGCTGCTTTGATTCTCTTTCTCAGAAAGTTCAGTTTTTAATTTCTCTGTAACTGAGTATTTCTCAGCAAGTCCTCAATTTTTTGTACAAGAAGAAAGGCTTGATATTGTTCAGAACCTAGTACAAAGTGATATATGGTATAATCTAATCCAACCCAGACTCAATCAGAGAGACCCATGGACAAAGCATATGTTGTTTGTTTTGGCTTTTAAAAGCACAAGTTAAATGTGGAGAAAACAGCATGATGAGGTTTTAATCAGTGCAATGATGTTTGAAATCATGGGAAGAGAAAATGTGTAAATCTGTTCTTGTCTGGTTTTCCTTTTCACTTAAAATTTCAGGGAAATCTCTGATTGTAACTTCATCCTTGACTTATCCAAATGATCCTTGAGACAATATCTTTTACAGTAATTCAGATTCCCTCTCCTGGTAGCTGGATTAAGTCAAGACTTTGATGTTTTTTCTGTTCTGATAAGTTCAAAGTTTCTGTTTTTCCAAGGTCCTTACACATTAGTTTAATTGTTTATTATTGGTGTTTCATTGCAGTGTCATTCTCATCACTTCCAGTCAGCACCTTTTTCTAAAATAGCTACGAATTTCAAAAAGTTAAAACTGTCACCTTTTTGAAACCAAATAGCAACCAAGTCAGTGACCAAGAGGGCTGTCCACTGAGTAAAATAGTCTCCAGGCTTGCCAGTAGGTAAATAGATTGTGTAGGGATGTAACATCCTTTGGAATAACATCCTGGAAACTGAAGATTCCAACTAAAAGAGACAAAAAGCTGATACCATTATCTTAAAATGTAAGTAAAATGCACAAATCTGTATTAAAAAAAAAAAAAAAAAAAAAAAAAAAAAAAAAAAAAAAAAAAAAAAACACAACACCAAACCTCTTTCCCTCCAGAGAGGAATATCTTTCACTCTTTCACCATCTATGGATTACCATTCTTTTATGACAAGTGGGCAAAAAGGTAAATCAAGCTGCAGAGTTTATCTGATGAATGCTATCTTCATATGAGGACCTGTTTGGTCTTTATCTTCTAAGCAGAGTGACTTCAATTGCAGTTAATATAAAGATTTATTAACTTGAGAAGTAAATATTGACCAAGGTGAAGCCAAGGCCAATGTTTACCTAGAGGACTAATAAATCTTTGCATTAACTTAAATATGGAAGCTGATGGGCCATATTTTGATCTCAAATCATTATCTACCTTAAATTAGCCATACTAAGATACCTTTGTATTTGCACAAAACATGTTTAGATTACGGACTGTTGTAAAATACATTGAGTATGAGTTTATCAGAAATAGGAAAACTAGACTTTTTTTTACAGGATCACTGACTATTCCTTCACATCTGAAAATCTGACAAATATGTAACAATAAACAGCTAGAATTATTTTTTGCTTGAGGGTAAACATTCATTTAAGTGAATATAGGATCAGGGTGAGGGTTCTGTTTTATTTTACACTCTGGTAAATATAATAAATTATCATGGAGATAAAAGGACACTGATTTGACACGACCAGCTTCCAGAAATCACAGCTTTTAATCTTCTTATTTATATCAATACTGGTCTCGGCCCCTTATTTAGAACATGAGAGGCGCCTAGGTAAAACAACTAAAATATTTGTCAAATCTGCTGGCCTGCCTTTCTACAGAGACTGTTGAAATAACTTCAGTATAACAGAATTTGAGTGCTTTTGTCTTTATGACATTTAATTTCTAAGTCACATGGCTGTGCTGTTTTGTTGACCCTCACAAACATATCATTTTAGCTTATTACATAGGCATTACTGGGCCTTTTACTTGTAAAGAAATCACCAATCTTTTGCACCTACCACAAATATTCTACTATAACTGTCTCTACGTGCCTTAGAAGAATATCACCTTTATCAACCTCTCAGGATGCTTCATGAGTTTTGACAGAATTAGTGTAAGTCTTTTTCTCCTTTGTTATCTCTTTAATAGATTTTTTTTTTTTCCCTGGGTTCTCTGTCTCAGTTGTCTGGTTGAAATGCCGCTTTCTCTGTTCTCAGGAACAAAGAAATGGCTCCTGTTTAACTTAATCAAATACTCTGGTCTCTTTCTGATAGAAAGAATAGTGGCCAATTTACCTCTAGCACTATTAAGTCCCCAACAGTTTTCCTGTGTTTGATTTCTGTATGTGCTTTCAGTACAGCCTTTTTTTCCCCTACCCATTTTCCTTTGTTTCCCTCTCTTTAGGAAGACTGACACAAAAGAATAGCTTACCCATAACATATTTTCTTAGCAAAATCTAGCATTATTTCATTAATTTATTTCTTGACATTTATTTGCAATTAAATTAATTCTACCTTCTGCACACACGAGGTTTTAGTAAATGAAAGCATTACTGCTCCAAGCACCAGATCTTTCTATCTTTGCTTTGCTTATCCTTTGTGCAGCAGAAATCCTGTTGGCTGTAATGGAAAAGCGAAGTATTACTGACTTTAACAGTCCTGCCTGTGTGAGAAATGAGTCTTGAGTTTTGTCTGTTAGTAAATGTGTTCTGGATCATATTTCACAATCAGACTTTCATACGCTCACTGCTAACATTAGATTTCTAGGCTCAATTTTTTAGTTTCACTTCCCATTCATCACACAGAATAACTGATCCTATAAAATGAATCTGTGTTGGATGAAACAATAAAAGGAGCATCCAGTCTCTGCTGCTCACTTTTCTCATGCAAGTGGACCCCTTGAAATCAATAGAATCATTCAGGGGAGTCAGACAAGCAAGAGCTAACTCAAAACAGGTACTCTGTGCTGCCCAGGAACAAACTGCATCTGTCCTCTCTGCCTCTATGAAAAAAAGGTGCCTCAGGTTGTACCAAAATTATGAAAGGAAAGTAATTTTTAGAAGAATTGTAGGGGGAAGCCTATTTAAACTCTGATGGCTTGGCATTTGTATGCAAAGGGCACAGTTTAGGAGATAAGTAAAAATGCTGTGATCAGGAAATGTTAAATGACTATATTTTTAAAGGAATTGTACAACTCTAAATAATGCACAGTTAAAGCTTTTCTTGCTTGTTTGGAACAGCAAATGCAACCTCTAAATTGGTCTTTTCTTAAATTGTGAGTGTTTAGGCAGAAGGCTGAGAATGCTTTAGAATGTTACTACAAAACAGTTCTGCTGTTTAATTAATTTGTTTTCGGTTTGTTTACATTCCTTTTGTATCCACTGTTTTCAAATGTGCTTCAGAGGAACAAAATACTGTCCAGTTTTGCTGAGACTGTCAATGATACAGTCATTTTTAACAAGAGTGAGAAAATCTTCACAGAAGGGGAATTTGGAATTTACTGTGTCACATAGTAGAAGTACAGATTTTCAGGGCTGTGTTTCATGGAAAGAAACATTCCTCAGGGTTCAGTCAAAATACCTCAGATGTCTACATGCTTCTCAAAAATTCATTTTACTTGCTTATATGTTTTAAAATAACAAATATATTCAGATATCTCAGTATGTTCTTGTGCTTGAAATTCAAACAGGAGAAGAGATACATTTTGTTTATATAATTGATGGAGTACCAATTATATTTGTGGGATTGGTGGAATACAAGTCATACTACACACCAGATTTCTGTGGAAATGAAAATCTGGTCAAGACTGATGGTGTTTTATCTCCTAAGACCTGAATCTGCAGTTATTTGTCGGTATTTTTTTAAGCACAGACTGCTCCCCTAAGTAAGGCTATATACATGTTCAGGCTGCTCTAGTTTTACTGTATTAATCACGTCGATCTAAACATTTACAAATTGCCTTCTAATTTCTACTATATCATGATAATTAGAATCTTTACAAATACTACTCTGAAGTCAAAAGCCTGGTTAAAGCATCAATTAAAACCTTAAGTTATGTTACTGCCAATAAGTGGTCATTAAGGGCATGTGAGGGCAACCACCATTGCTGTAGAATCACATTCTTAGGGGCTGGTCTTTAAAGCAGATGTTTTTCATTTTTATTTCTTTTTTAAATGACTTGTGAAATCTTAAGACAACTGTAAGGATAGTGAAGATTTTTTTTTTTTTTTTCTATCAACAATTCATTATAAATGCAGAAATAAGACTTTAAACAAGAAATTTTATTATTGATGAGCGAGAAATAGTCCCTGATCTGTGGAGAGAGAAGCATTGCAACAATATTGATGGTTTAGGAGAATGCTCACTACATTTTAATGGAGAGGAGAGGAATTAGTAGCTTTCTCTAGCGTGACAATTTTCCAGCAACATGAGAAAGGAATTTCTTCAAATAAAATAAAAGAGCAGAATAAAATTTCTTCATACATTACAATTCTTCCTACTACTGGGAAGATACTACTCATTTTCAATACATGCTATGAAAAGGTTGATTTTTAAATCTGTTCAATAGGATTTTTTTCTTTTAGTATATCATGCATAGTCAAAATGGAAGTACTGATCAGCTTTCTGATGAGCTTGTGTTCTCCTGCATGACCTGTGAAGTGTACTATTTGCCCAAAAAGAAGTATTACTGCTAAAATATAGTCCCAAACCACCACTTCCAAATGAAAATAGTTAATTAAATAAATCTCAGAGTAGGTGAAATCTGTTAATTTCACTCACCTCCTTATTCCCGTATCACATTGCCATCCTAATGTATTTAATCTTCACTGAAAATGAAGTATAAAGTCTTGTTTGGGAAGTAATAATCTCAGCATGTAACAGGCTGAAATACTGTTCTTAGTCAACACCAGCTGTTTGGCTTGAGGTAGTTTGTGGTGTTGAAAAAGCATTTAAATTATACAGCAGCAGTGGACTTTTAATGGAATATCTGTTTCCACTAAGTGGAAACCTCTCTGTTGAATCTAAACATAAAACAGAGGAAAAGACTCTCTCTCACCTCTTTTTTTTTTTTTTTTTTTTTTTTTTTTTGTCAAATTTCAGCATGAAGTAGAACAAAGTATAGGGGTTAAATCTCAATAACGTAAGGAAAAAATAATGCCCTTCCTGCACATGCAACAAATGGGATTCTGGACACAATTACTTTGTAAGGTAAACCATGTAATAAACAGAAGTTAGTAGCAGGCTAATGCCCAACAAAGTATCAGGGCAATTTAACGTGCCTTGTGATATCCTCAGTGTACAGCAGAGAATATTTCCTTTCTCCAGCTATTTTCATCTCAGCTCAAAAAGTGTGGAGTTAATGGGATGGAAAATTCAGGCAACCTCACGCTCCTGATTTATGCATGACAAGAGAAACACTTCCCTTTACATTTCTATGATAAAACACACTCCTTTTATTACAATCAAGTTCTTTGCAGTCTGTTTGCTTTTCATGGGCACGGATGTTACCCGTCACAAGCTAGACAGGACACAAGTACTTTTGAGATACTCCAGAGTTCTGCTGGCATAGGCATGTAGGTCATGGTGGCTAATCCCCTAACATAAATGCAGTTTTACTAGCCTAATTTGGCCTTTTTTTTGGTCACAGTACCTAATCCCCTAACACAGATTCAATTTTACTAGCCTAATTTTGGGGGTTTTTAACCTCTAAATTCTGTGGAAAGCAATCCTGTGGTTGTATGGTGGGCGTTCACAGCTGTAGGACTGTATGGGTACGTCACACCACTCTCCCTATTTTGGTAGCATCTTCCTAGTACAGTCATGACAAAAATATCCACCCTAACACTGCCAGTGCAAGTGCAAGCTCGAGGATAAGTCAGGCATCGTGTGGAACTATTTGTATATGCAAACCCTGACCCACAGTGTTATTTGCAGCCCTCCACCAGATATCTACGTTTGACCCTTCAATGTCAACAGAAATGTCTGACTACCAGAACCTGGTTGTCATCTCCTTTCATTATCACAGGATTTTCTTGGGCCTTTTTTCCGTTCTTCATATTCACAATGCTAAGCTTCCATATTAATTAAATGTCAACATTCACTAGTCTGAGACTATGTTATCCAATAAATACCTGCCTGAAGCCAACTGCAGGAAGGGTGGAACTCGCACGATTTTTAATACAAATTATTTGTTCACAATGTTTGATCAAATTAATCAGTAGCAGAATAAACGGGAGCTGCAACCACGTCTGAAAAGAATGTTAAAAAAAGTATGAATGCTGCATCTCTCCACTTTGCCTCCAACAGCCCTCATTTAGGGGATCTTCACCTTCCTCTGTGCCAGAGATGCGTTGTTGTCTGTACGCACAACAGAAAAGATAGTAAGAAGCCTTATACAAACAGAGTCTTATTTAGATTCCATGGGGTTCTTTTTCTTTTCCAGGTCTCCTTTTCAATCCACTTAGGTTTTTTACTAATAAAAGGGGCGGGGGGAGTGTTTTGAATCTTAATGGGAAACCTAAGAAGGCACAGCCCTTTTCTCTCACTTGGTTTGACAATTTTAGCCGCTGGCTGTCGGTGATGAAGCTCCCACGGGCAGATATTATTATCCAGGCTCCCGAGGTGAGGAAGCTGAGCCGGGGAGGGGCTGCCCTTAATCTGCAGAGATAAGCAGCACTTTTGGGCAGGTCAGAAATAGCGTGTGGTGACACAAACCTGCCGGGAGCCCCAGGCCCTCTCTCCTCAGCACCTTCTTCCAGGCAAAGGGTTGGACTCTGCCCCACGCCGGATCACCCTCCCGCGGCTGGGAATTAATGGCTTCCGCGCAGGAGGAACGATATTTTCCTCATCAGTGCTGCAGATGGAGCTCCAAGCAACAGCCAAGGCAGGGGACTTCCACCTCCTCGTAACCGGAGGCAGGTCGAAGCGGGTGCCCCCACACGCCGAGGGCTCGGCAGCGATTTCCCCAGCCCCAGTGGCGGCCGGCAGCGCGGCCAGCTGCCGGCAGCCTCAGCGGAGTCCGGGCGGTGAGGGATGGTGAGCCCAGGGTGTGCTGCACGGCTGGAGGGCTTACCTCCTCGGCAGGCTCTCTGGGATTTCCCGCCCTCCACATGCTGGATGCCTTCCTTTGGATGGGGTTTGCTGGCATTCCTGGGAGAAGCAGCCTCAACAAGCGCCTGCTGCCCCTGCAGCCCCCCAAAACACGAGGTGAGCGGCTCCTGCCACGGCGGGACCTTGCAGCCCTGAGCCTCCGCCGCACCCCAGCTGGGAGAAATTCATGTAATTGTTTGTTGTTGCCTTTTCTTCGGGGGAAGACAAGGCAGCTCCGAGGCAGAGTCGTGTATGTGA
Organism: Hirundo rustica; assembly: GCF_015227805.2. Classification (NCBI taxonomy): domain Eukaryota; kingdom Metazoa; phylum Chordata; class Aves; order Passeriformes; family Hirundinidae; genus Hirundo; species Hirundo rustica. Next base: position 138,144,212 of record NC_053450.1, on the reverse strand, counting down.
GCTCAGGGCTGTCCGTGAGTCTGGCTGACACCACCCGTGTGCCCTGCTCCGTCCCCACCCTGCCCCAGCTGGGGCAGAGCTGAAAGCAGGGGCCGGCAGCGTCTCATACACAGCGCTCCAAAAACCCTCGGAAAGGACCTGGGATTTCAAACAGAATGCTACCACTGCCAGAGCCGCAGCATCCTCATTACAATTCCACAATATCTGTATCACAAACCCTGGCAATTTTAATGACAAAGTACCTCGACGCCACCAAGTATTTTTAGAACTAATAAAACCTCTGCAGAATATTTCCATGGAACGTATTAGGATCCAATTTCTGCCTTCATTAACAATATCAACTAGAATGTGGTGGATGGTTATTTGGGAAAAAAAAAAAAATGCATTCAATGTAAATTGATTTTGTATTATCAGGAATAACGTGGAGAGACGTTTTTCAGCTTCTTGAAGCTTCAGCCATTCCCCTGCCTGCTGCAGTATATGCCCTAATCTTGTGAGATTTACATAGCATTTTAATTTTCAGTCTTGCCTGCATTTGCCGGCCGAGGGATTCTTATTATACTTTAAATTAATTCCAAATTCACACCACAACAATAGCAAAAAAATTGAGTACTGGCAAAGCAAGAGGCCAAACATGACTCAATTAAAATAATATGTATCACTATTAATCACCTCTGCCTGTCCGTCTACATTCCCGTGGTGGTGCCTCCCTCTGCAGCAGCAGCATCTGCGAGCGAAGCCAGCTCTCATCCACCGCTCCGCTCCTCCCTCCGCCTTCCTGCGGGGTGACGAGGAGCCCGGGAGACCGGGAAGGAGCACAAGGGGCAGTGCTGGGAGAAGCCCGGGCTGGAGAGGAGCCGGGCCAGTGCTGAGCCCCGTGCCGCCATGCTCTGGGCTGCCTCCCCGCCCTCGCTGCTGCCTCAGGACGTGAGATGGGTCCGGTCCTGCCGCTGGCCAAACCCAGCGCTCCGCGGGTCCGGCCGCCCGCCGTGGCCGGCAGCCTTGTGCCAGCGGCCGCGTTGTCCTCGGATTTGTGCAGAGCTCAGCTGGTCGCCAAAGCTTAACGCTTCACATTATTATTAACCGTTAATGCACATAAAAATAAGGCAGGACCGATGACAAAGAACAAAAGCAGAGCGGCAATAGCCACGCTCCGCGAAACAAACCCCCCCGGCTGAGCGAGCCGAAGAGGGCAGGGCTCCAGCGCGATTTGCCACCAGCCAGCCGTCAGGTTAATCTGAGACCGGGCAGGGGCTGGCAGTGACAAAGGGGACATTGGAGGCTGAGGCAGGAGGGCTGGCCCTGGCTGTCACTCCTCGGTCCCTGCTGTGCTCCACGGTACAGAAAGTGAGCTGAGGTGCAGAAACAGGGTGAGCTTTGGGAACAGGGACCCACAGGACCTCGGCCCAGGGTGGCTGCTGGCAGCTGGAAAACAGGGTGATGAGCTGGGGGCTGCTCCCCTTGGAAGCAGTCGGCAGAGAGATAAGCCCCAAATCTGCTCAGTGCAAAGCCCCACCTGGCCCTGATGGTCTTAGAGGCCAGGTTTAACACAGACCACTTGGATCAGTCTCTCTCTCCCCTTTTCTGTGCTTTATGCAATCGCTGGCATTTGCTCCAGATGGGAACATATGACTGCTGGCTCGGGCCAACAGAGCCCTGTGCCTACACGGGCGGTGCGAGCCCCGCTGCAAGGGAAAGCCCAAGCACAGCATGGAGAGCAGGGCTGGCGTGTCTCTATGTGACGGAAAAACACAGCCCCACACACTGCAGACTCGCACTAATGTGATTTTGAAAACCATAATACGAGGCTGGTATTGCAACACCCATCCATGAAATTATGGGATTGCAGAAGAACAATCTTACTGCTCTCCTGCATCTGTCTAGCCAACAGCAGGTTCTGTTCCCCCCAAAATCATTTAAATGTGACCCAGGAAGCTTCTCTTGGAAAGAGCTTCAGCGAGGTCTCCACCTTTGATAGAAATGGCCAGGCCTGTGTGTGCAGGAAATGATGCTGTCTTGTTCTCCCCCCTCTTTTTCCAGAGAAGTCCTCTATGTGTCAGCATTAGCCAGAGCCTATAGCATGGAGACAGCAACCACCAGAAACCACAGACAGCTTGGTTCAAAGGAGAGCAAGGAAAACCACGCACCAGTTTACAGCAAGCATTCATGTTTGATCTGGCTGTGCTAGCTGCTCACAAAGCGCCCAGCCCAGTGCGTATGGGCTCCGTTTCATTTGAATAAAAACACTTTGGGTAGCCATGGAGGAAAAGAAACAACTTGCAAGAAGCACTAGCTAGTTTCACAAGAGTAATCACTCATCCGAAACTGGTAACAAAAAAATGGCCCTGTAGCCAAGCACATCAAACTTCAGCTTGACTAATTTGTGACTGGTTATCTCTTTGTGAACAGTATGTTGAATCTAATCTGGGGAAAATGGGTAATTAATGAATCAGTCAATGACATCAGCTCAGCTAGGGACAAAGCTCAGTATCTCTTCTAGCTTGGGACTGTCATTTGTTGCAAATGATCAAATACCTAAAGAAAGGACATATTTGCTGAAAAATGTAGGCAGGCAGATCCAGAAGCATTTGCAACGCAGCTGGGTTTGGCTGCTTCCCTGGGTTACTGCTATACCACAGCTTTCCTCTACTGAAACAGCAACACAAGATGACGCATCAGGCAGGTTAGTACTAAAAGAAATTATTTTTTTCTCCATTCTCATTGCTGAAACTGCTGGAAGAAGCATTTCCGATTTCCTTCTGCAGTAGCAACTCTGGCCATCATGTAGTTTATCTGACCTTTGGCTATGCCACACCATGAAATCAGACACCGCTAGGAGGGGGGCCAGAACAAAGCCTGGAGAGATTAATAAGAGCATTATTTGCGATGTGGCACTGGGCCATGAGTCACCGTGCAGCCAGGCTGCTGCACCTTCTGGCTACAGGAACAGCCCAAGATCTGCATCAAGCTTTCTGCTTACAAAAAAATAAACCCCAAAAAACTAAAACCAAAGCAAAACCACACCAACAAAAACCTCACAAAAACAAACAAACAAAAATCCCCCAGCCAACTTCAGTTCCTTTGCACAAAAACCTGGTCAAATGAATGAATGGGAAAAGAAAAGAAAAAAAAAGAATCAAAACAAAACAAAAAACCCCACTCTCAACTTGTGTGGGAGAGAGAAAATATAAAACATAAAGTTAATGTGTGACTTTCATTCAAAAGAGTCTATTCTTTTCATGATTGTTTGAGGCTTTGGGGTATTAACCAATAAAGAAAAAAATTCTGCTTGTTCAGCCTGATGTTAATGTTGGTGCAATACTTTCATTAGCACAAAGATTTGCTCATATGCCCCTCTAACACCTTCCACCTTCACAGCTGTAGCATTCTAGGACGCAAATGTAGTTCTCTGTGGCAAACAGAACTTCATTTTCTGGTGTCATCATGTACAGATGGCTTGACTTGGAGAACACTAAATTCTGTGAAGGTCAGGTTCAAAGAGCTTGAGGATGAAGAAATATATGTAATTATTATTATTACAGTTCTATACCAAGCCCAGATAATAAGAAAAGGAATTAGATTTCTTATCTTTGACTGCATTTGACTGTAAGGTTAGAGATCAGTGACATCTTGATTAAGAAACAAGAATGATATGAATCAAGAGATTCAAAATTAATCAAGAAGATGTGAATCACATTGAATCAAACATGAACAATATGAGTTTTGCTCTGTATTAAGGAGCTCCCTGACTGCAGCAAGCTCCAGCAGGAAAGCTGAGACTGGAAGGAACCTCTGAGTGAGGAGCAGAGGGGACAGACCTGCTGTAAACAGGGCAGCCTCTCACATCATCTCACAGCATCTCACTCTCAGTGAGGAGAAGCCTGTGAACACATCTTCCTACAGAAAACTGGCAGAAGTGTCTTTCTAGTCTCTGATCCTTACAGAGCATTTCAAACCAGGCATCTGCTGGAAGAGTAACACAGCAATGACCAGGCAATGCAGGAGCTCCTTATATGGCACAAGTGATAATTCCATCTTGTGAATGCTGGAGGGGTCAGCTAGGGATTACACTCAACTTCCAGTGGTGAACATGGTCACAGTATCAGCCTGGATTTATCCTCTGTCACCATTATTAAATTCAGGATCCAGAACAAGGCTGGGAAGGTAAGCTACAGAATAATTACTCTGGATTTCAGGAGAAGAAAGTTCAGTTTGCTCAAAGAGTTGCTAAATAAATCCCTTGAGATACAACCATAGAGTGGAAATGTGCCCAGAAATTCTGAATTATTTTTAAAGACAACTTACTGAGTAGCTCAGCAAAAAATTATCCTGTCGTGCAGGAAGAAGGAATCTCAGCAGAATATTTAGTTGGCTACAGAAGCATCTTCTTGATGAAATGAGATGCAAAAAGGGAACATACAAGAGATGGACGTGAGGCACAGTACCCATTTCCTGGAAGAACTGGCCAGTGGGATTGTAACACTGGTGTCTGTGACCGCTGTCTAGACTGGGAGAATCCCCAGTGTCTGGAAAAATCTACCTACTTTATCTTTAGAAAGGCAAGAAAGGAGACTGGGAAACTGTCTGTTGATCACCATCATCTCAGTCACTAGAAGATTAGGGAGTGTGTCCCTCTTGGGGTCGACTTCTAAGGCCACAAAGGACAAAAACTTACTTGGGAACAAGTAGTATGGACTTGCTGATGACAAACCAAATTTGACTGACCAGCCTGCTTTCTAAGATGAAATTACTGCATGTGTGAAGATGAAAGTGCTGGCTGTAATGTGCCCTGTAAGGTTTTGACACCATTCCACTTAACATCATTTGGAAGCATAAAGAGTGTGGGCCAAAAAAAACAGGTCGAAAGAGGGACTGAAAACTGTCTGGTCATGCCTGGCAGTTCACCAGCAACCAGAGGTGCACCCAAGGGGTCACTACCAAAATCCACACTTCAGTATCTTCATCAGATACCTTGATGGTGACTCAGTCAAATTAGTTGATGACTTAAGCTGTCTGCACTGACAAACAGCAAAGCTTCCATGCAGAGGCTCCTTTATACACTCGCAATCCGGGCCAACAGACACCTCAGGATGTTCAACAAGGAAACATGATCTGTTCCAGGCTGGGAAGCGCCTCGCTGAGGAGCCATCCTGCTGAAAAGGAGCTGGGGATTACAGAGGGCACGAGGCCAAATGTGTCAATTTGGAGAGGGTTCAGTAAAGCGCTGCTGAGATCATCAGAGGCCTGGAGCAACATGAGAGGAGCTGAGGGAGCTGAGCCTGTTTAATCTGATCAAGGGAAAGCTGAGGGCTGCTGGAACAGGATGGGTCTACAGAAGAGAGTCAAACTTGTCTTATTGCTAAAGGTTGAAGGAGTGGACATGTGCTGAGGTCTGGACAGGACATGTGCATTGGGAGGGCAGGGTAACCCTGAAACAGGTTGCCCAGAGAGTCTGCGGAACTTCTGCTCCTGAAAGTGTTTCAAGATTTAGCTGTAGTGTGGCTGACCTCATCTACTATTGGTCACAGCCCAGCTTCAAGCAGGATGTTGACCTAGATGAACTCCTTGATTCTAGAATTAACTAAATAAAATTATAATGGTATGAAATTATAGAAAATTATTATTATAAATAAGATTAAGTAAATTCATTTCCTGTTTGCAAGAAAGTAGCTGAATATGGGTGATTCCATATTTTTGCACTGCACAAAATATGTGATACAATGATTCCTGAGTAGTATTTTTAAAAACTCCAAAATCAGTGCAGCAGTATGTTACAAGGAGGAAAGATTGTAACACAAAGAGTCAACTTGATCATTTGCATGAGCACACTGAAACCATAAGCTTTCCAATGCAGCAAGCTCAGACACAAAGAAGGATGAAAGAGTCACAAGGATGAAGAGAGCCCATGCTGATGAGCAGAGGTTAGTGAAAAGACATGGATAAAGGCCAAGTATGATGCAGGAAGTTATGTCACCTCTGACATCGGCCTTCATGGGCTGTCTGTTCGGGCCACCTCCTGAGTGGGACACAATGAACAGGAGAGAGTCCTAGAGGCTACAAAACGCCTTACAGTGAGAGACAGAAACATTTCATTATGGTATCTCCGCAAAGGTGAGCACAGTGGAGATTGCTGTGCTGGTCTGAAGAGACAATCCCACATTTCTCAATGACACAGGGGAAAAATGGAGTTTTGCTGCTTCTTAGTTGAAAAGAAAAGAGCTTTTATGGGCACTTTGATGTGTTTTCCTCCATCTCCTACACAAAGCCAGAGCCCTGCAAGCCCATGTCAAGCCCACCAAGCCTGTGCCAAGCTCTGCAAGCCGCTGCTCCTGCCTCTGCCCCAGCACTGGGAAGCAACCTCAGCGGACTGTGAGCGTGGGCAGCAGGGACAGGGTTTTACCTCTGCAGAACTCTTTCCCTGCTTCCAGGAATTTGCTTTCCTGAGGCATCTGCCTGTTCTACCCTCACCCAACACAGAGTTTGGTCTCCACATATTTAGACAAGGAACACGGACTCAGCATCTCTTAAAGCTTTCCCAAAGGCTGGAAGTTGAAACTAGATCAGCTGAAACAGAAAACAAGCCACAGTTATGTACACAACATATACATGAAATAAATAACGGTAGTTAGCTACTGAATCCGTGGTGATTGGTGAGAAAATGCTATTAAACTTAGTGTATGCTTGTCCCAAAAGCTGGTGTTTTCTGCAGCGACTGGGCTCGAAACTTGACTTACCTCTGGGCTGGCTAGATGGGAGGTCAGCTGGATGAGTACTCTGGGTCTTTCCAGCCTCAAATTCTGTGACTCTGTGGAAATTATGTGTCAGAGGGTTTTTCTCATCATAGCCAGACTGAGAGCTTGAAATCCACATGGTTACTGACAACTCCCAACTGTCAGTAAAGCTGTTTTACAGAAAGTGTTACATGACTGATGTCTCTACAACTGCACTTTTCCAAACAGATGGGGGAAAAAAAAGGCACCGGTCTCAAATCAAATTAGTCTTGATGGATTACGCAAAAAAACTTAACACATGCTCCACATTTTGAGAAACTTCTAAATATAACATCTCCATTGAAAACACAGTAGATGACAGTACTAAAAATATGTAAATACACATCTATGAAACTATTTTCACATTACAGAATGAGGACCACTGCAAGAGGCTAGAAAAATAACATTTTCTTGATGCAGGAGCCCCGTGTCAGGGTTTGCCACACCTTGTTTAACCTCACAGATAAGCTCATATTTGAAAGCTTACTGTTTGACTTCTCAAGGTTTGTCTCTACGGGACACAGGGCAAAGATAAAAAAGTTCCCATTGTAACTGATGTTGTAATTGCATTCAGAAATAATAAATCTGTGATATTACAGAAAAAAAATAAAATAACCCACAAGAGAAAATATGGTATTTAAATTCTGTTGCAGCTGGAAACATACTGTAACGAAGAATTAACAGGTGAGTCAGGTATTTTCATTATAATTAGACTGGGCATAATTTTATTTTACCAAAGTAGTTATACCGGTAAAACATTTACCGTACATACAATTTTACTCACATAAAGGTATGATGCATCACCATTTCAGGAAAGAGATACAGCAATATAAGAACATCACACTAGTAGACTTCCTGGTATGTACCTCCAAGTAATTGTACTGGTTTAAATGGAGACATGCAGTCAAGGGAACATGTTGTGTACATTCAAATAGGTTCTTGGAAAGTTAGAGTTTTCAATTACTTGTAGACATTAATTAAAAAAAAAAAAAAAAAACAGTCTTGGAGACAGGATTAGCAGAGTAAAAAATGCAGACTCTATTATTGCATAAACAAAAAGTCAGGGATTTCTTCCGAATAATTTCAAATTACGCTGGTAAAACAGGCCCTGAAATGTATAGCAAAAAGGGCCGGTGTAACAGAAATTATTTTTCTAGGAGAATTACATTTGGATTCATTTGTAGCCATTTTGGTACTCCAAGTGATAAAAAGTAAAGCGCATCTCTAGTTTCTTTACTCAATGTAGAACCTGATTTAAAAAATGAACAATGACACCTTCCTAATTACTATTTTGAAAGCAAATTTTAAAATAATAAGAAGAGTCTCCCATGTAATTACCAAAAAGAATTCACATCGTTTCAGGAACAACAGCAAAAAAAAATTGACTGTAGCCTCCTACCTGGGCCAGGGCCAGGGCCAGGGCCAGGGAGCTTTCTTTGGTAAGACTGTGGCAGCCAGAAGAGGCATAAAAGCCATTGCAGCAGTAGATGTTAAGAATGCTAGCACGAGGGACAATTTTGTTCCTCTTGTCAGTGAACACACGCCAGGCCATCTTACTTGGCTCGGTAAAGACCAGCGCAGTTCTGTGAGAGCGGCAGAAGGATGTCCATTTCTCCACTGGGAACACCCAGAGTCACCACTGCAGGGAAAGGTACCTTAGGTTCTTGCAATGACAGAATTGTAACTGAGGGCACTAAAATAATATTAGCTAGTGCCTGAGCAGTGTTTTTTTGTCTTCAGTATGTTTTACAAACAATGATTTGATTCAGCACTGGCTGATGGGGCTTGGCTGCCCCGCCAGGCACCCACACGACTTTGCTGGGACATTTATACGGTGGGAGGCGCTGCCTGGGAGAGGACCTTGTTCAGGCATGTGCTGAGTCAATGTATTTCTCTGGCAGCCTGTACTGGCAGAACAATTATAGTGACCAAAGAGTTATTTATAACTGTCCTCCCGCAGGAGGATTCCTGAGGGAGGATGTTGGTATGAGCGCTGCTGTTCCCTGTACACACCCCACAGCGGTGTCACTATTCAGTGCATGTGCAACACTCCTCTGACAGAAGTCCTGGGGTTTATTTTCCAAGGAGGTCACTTACACAGGGGGAAGAAGGAATGCAGTTCTAACCACAGCCAGTCCACACCTCCTGCAAAAAGCCTGGAGGACTCCCCACAAGTTGCCACAACTTCTTCATGAACTCATCAGGACTAACAGCATGGTTAAGCCTCTGACCATACAAACAAACCCTAATGCTAATGTGGCTTCACTCACTTTGGCTTGCTTTACACTCACCTCCTCTCAGAAAACAGACCTCATTCTGCTTCTGAGGCCCGTATAGGAGTGGGGAGAAGGAAGTTTGTTCTTGAAAAGCTCAGGGCTCAAACATGTAACCCTGCAGGAAAGCCACCCCCACCACAGCCAGCCGAGCCTCGGTCCCTGCTGGCTGCAGCCCCTCCGCTTGCTCATGTGGAACAACTCACAAAACCAGACCAGGGCTTCACCAGTTTAACTAGTAATCTACCACAGGCGAAGATTTACTTCCACAGTGTTCTTACTTTCTTGTACTCTAGAATCTGGATGAACCAGGCAGAAAAATGATGGCAAATGCTGCATCGGCAAAATGTGGTGGCCTGTATGGGGCCTCCTGCAGCTGCATGCCTTTGTTATTGTCCTGGCTGGGAGCAGGTTGGCAGGAACAGAAATAGTCCTTAGGCACTCTAGAATGTGCCTGCGAGTTTCTCTTCTTTGTCTTGCAGTTTCCAACGTGAGCGTTCCGCCTGCCTGTCTGCTGTGAGAAGGCTCTGCAGCAGAGGAGATGCTGCTTCTTGCATTGAGGTTTTGCACATTTTCTTTTCCTGGCATTTCCCTGCACAGGGAGAAAATGTGCTTTTTGCTCTTTGTGCACAGAAAATGTATAGAAACCGGGAAGACATGATAGGGTTTTTTACCAACTCTCTCAATAAGCCAACATAATGGTAAAGAAAGACCAAAAGCAAAATCTCCATGAGAGAGAAAACAAAGCCTGTCTCTCTTCCGTGCTGAATCTCAGGGTCCTGCCAGGCAGGCATGATGCTTCACACATTTAAAGATGCAAAGCACATAATAGGAGCTATATCATAGGGGAAATAAATATGTCTGCATGCATTTCAAAGAAGCTAGGCCAAGCACAAGCATTTCTCCACCGTTTACCTTCGATACGCAGATCTGGTTTTCTATGAACTACCACAATGGTAGAAGGAGGAGCTGCAAAAGGGAGACAGGTGACTGATTAAAAATATTGGGATTCAAAACCTCTTGCACACAGATCAGAGATGTAATCTTTTGTATTGATGGCACTGAATTCAGAAGGTCTCATTCATGGTGATTCTCAATTTATTTCAGCTACGCAAACACTGGTTTGCTTTGGGGGTTCAGAGAGGCTGGAAAGATTTCATAACTCCACTGTGTCAGAGTTTGATGGCTGGTTTTCATTCCAGACAACATAAGGGATTTACTGCAGCTACCAAGGCGCCAGTATCAAAAAAACAGCAGAGATGTTTCCCTTCAATATTATTTTTATTCTAAGATTCATGTGCTTTGTTATATTCCCTTAAAAAAAAAAAAAAAAAAGGGGGGGGGGGGGGGGGGGGGGGAGAAAATCCCAATCCTTAGTGACACTAAAATTAGCAATGCCTAGAATAGATACCAAAATTGTCTTCTTCCCCATTTATTTAGCTCAGATGTGAATGATGCTGCTTCAAGCACAGAAAAGGAGCATATTAGTCTCATTCTACTGGAAAAAACAAGCACATTACATTGCTGAAATGTCAAGTTTCCACCATGCATTTGGTAATAGATTGTGTGCACAGTTTCTTGCATCCATTGTAGCAGCTCACTGAAGATATGCTCTACCCCTGCCAGCAGCAGTTGCCCTTTGGACTGAACCTCTTCAGCCGACCGGGGCTTTACCAGTCGCCCTTCCAGGTGTGGCCTGGCCTGTCGGATGGTTGGGTATCTCAAAAACAGTTAATACTTTTTTTAACAACAGAATTCTACACCTGACTGATTGGGTTTTTATTTATTTATTTTATTATCCCACAGTTTTCCATCATGCACTCTTCCCACAAAGATTTTTGACTACCGTAGCAGGTGAAAGGTCACACCTGGACATCGTCCATCACCGCTGCATTTTCTCTGCACTGCGATCCCATGGGTGGCTGTTTGTTTTGCAGGCTGTGGTAAGCAGGTAGGAACAACTCCAGTGAGAAGGGCTGTATACTGCCAGTGCAGGTCCCCAGATGACTTCCATCACAGTTTTAAGGCTCTGCATGTCATGAAATACCCTGAAATTAAGTTTCAGTCTGTTTCAAATTATACCAAATGCACATAAATCTCATTCAGAGTGGTCCTCCTCAAACACAGGCTGTGACAAGCTCAGGGTGAGGAGAGCTACATAACTAGGAAGGATTGTTATAGCCTAGTTGTTATTTGGGGGGGGAAGACAAAACATACCTAGAGTACCTTTCTTCAACTTGTTTACCAAAACCCAAGACTGGAAAATATCAGTGATCATACACATCTTCTCTGAAAACTCTGGAGAGGAACTGGCTTCTAGAAATACTTTCCCTTAAGCTGCAGTGAAACCTGCTTGTCTTCAAAACCTAACAGCAGTAGTTGAATTCTCAAGCTGTGCTGTCAGCTGCCTGGGTTTAGACACACTGCTGCTGCAGGCTAGAAAATTAACGTGGGGTCAGTACCCAGGGGATGAGTGTGTAAGAGGAGAGGAAGGAACCTGTACCTATGAGAAGTGACCCACTTAAACAGCCCCAGTCACTGCCTGTTTTTCTTCTCCCACCTTGTCGCCTCCTCAAGCAGTGTGGGATGCCACATTGTGCAGAAAAATCAGTGAAGGAACAAGACTAACACACCTCCAGGCGCTGGAATGTAGTCACCATCTCCAGGAACAGGAAGGGCTTAAAGCAGCAGTGAGCACAGAGAAGATGCTACCAGCTTGATGGAGGAAAGGAGCACTGTAAGAAAACAAGAAAGGAAAGTGGACAAATTAACTGAATAAATTTTCTGGTGAAAACAGCTGGATGAGCATCTCTAGAGACTAAGAAAAACTAGAAACAGAATGGAGAGATCATCATCATCTGTCCATATTTATAATGACGACAGATATGACAACCCATCCAATGCAAGCATTCCCATCCTGCTGTGGCACTTTCTCTTTCTAGAACAAAGCTCCTTGGCAGTCCCATCGAGGACAGCAAAAAAATTGCATTTTACTTCTGCCTCCTGTGGTTTTACTTACTATTTGTTATTTCTTTTTTTGCTTTTGTATTTTCATTTCTTCCTGTTTTGGTGATGACCAGTATACAGCATTACCTGCAAAACCGCATTGCTGTCTTACAGTCTCTTTCACAAGCTGGATCCTCTCGGAGGCTCCAAGCAGCATTGGTCCCTCCCTCATTAGTTGTCATATAAGACACCTGCTTTAATACTTGAGCCAAAAACTTTTCATCGTGGTGTTTCTGTGGCCCAAAGGGTTTGCATCTAGCTATGCTATTCAGTTTTGTGCTCATGCCTTCTGTTAAATCCTGATCTAGATGGTTTGAGAGTGTAGTCTCTCCTTTCACCCTCCACTCCAATACACTGCCACACAGATATTTCCATCACACTGTAGGGAATCTCCCACCAAGTCCCAATTATATATCAACAGCAGGTAGAAGACTCATGACAGAAGTTGTATTCCACCTAATCTCTACTCATCTCTGTATTTCACTGAGCATTGTATGAGGAGCCATGTAAAATGCCTTGTCCCACTGGGGGGAAGAAGGGGAGAAATAACTGGCACATAACTACTCCCTTCAGAAGTTCAGCAAATGTGCTTTGAAGTTAAAATAAATTAGTTACTGACCCTTCTCTGGATGGTGGTTTCCACTCCTGAGTAGAGCCCCACTTTGTCCCTTTGTACCATTCATCCACACCCCTCAGTGTCAGGCTGCATGGGATGGGGAGGGTAGCCCAGGCTGTCAGTGGGCTGGCAACCTGCCATTGCAACTCACAGCCAATAAAAGGACTTCAGAAGGGGCCCTGGGAATTGCAGACCAGGAAGTTTGCCCTCCATCCTTACCAACGGCAGTAGAGTCTGAAAAAATTAAGTCACTGTAGATAAGGATAAACACGGTCTCTTGGGAACAAGGTCGTGTGGCTTCTGCAGAGAGAAACCGTAACTCACCAACCCACCACAGCCCTCAGAGCACACCAGAAAAGACAGAGTCAGTGCAGCAGACACAGAACTGACCAATTCTGAAAAAACTTTTGATTAAGTTCTATACCAAAGCTTATCAGAGAAACTAACCACATGATGAGAAGACTCTTTACAGATAGAAAATTGGAGGCAGGACATGAAGCAAAAGATGAGGCTTAAAAGCCACTTTTCAGGGTGGAAAGCAGGCATCAACAAGATCTCTACACTCTGGGATTGTTGGTGGGACTTGCTTTACTCGACATTTTCAGTGAGTACCTGAACAGGGAGTGTACAGTGAAGCCCTTAAGTTTGTACGTCACAGAGTTCTTTCAGGCAAGTAACTGCAGAAGGACTTAATAAAATTGGGTGAGTTGGCAATGGCTCTATAAGCAGTCACTAGAAGACTTAGGCAGTGATGAGCCTCTGACACCCAAACCCAGCCACTGGGGGTGCTGGGGGAGCGCAGAGAGGAGAGGCTCTCCTGCTCTCTGTAGGCAGCATTGGCAGACAGGTTGGATGGACCACCGATCTGACGCAGCAGTGGATGTCTTACATTCTTAAATGTGCTTCTGCACACCATTCCTAGACACTTCCCGGTTTCAGCGCACACTCTGATGGCGCAAATTCCCAGCCTGGTACTAAGGCTGAGATGGAAAAACCCATGCAGCCCTATCGCTGTAGTCCCCAAAGGCAGCGCTGTCTATTCAGTCCATGTCTTCCTGGTAGCTGCCCAGCTGGCAGGCTGACCTGCCAGGCACACTAAATATAAACCCCTTCAAGGACCACAGAACAGTTAAAGAGAGAAGGAAACAGATCTTGCAGATGTGCTTTCACACACGTGCATTCTCTCACTTCCTCCTTCCCCATTATCAAACCTTGCAGAGCAAAGGTCTGTTCAAAACCGACAAACACTTGACTGGAGATCCCAGCTTTCACCTCCTCACCGTTCTCTGGGTTTATCCGGGGTTTGGTGAGCATACTTGTAAGGTCCAGGATCACTCAGCACCCCATTTTTCCTCCTCAGCCTGCCGCGGAGGAATGCCCGTCCCTGGGCCGAGGGCGGTGCTTTTCGTGGCCGAGGCTGCCGAGGCTCTGCCCGCTCCTCAGCCCGGCCGCGGGGCTGGTACGAGTCAGCGGCTCAGCCAGTCCCACAGCCGCACTTCTGGCGGCCAAACTCGGGCTGATTCAGTTCCACAGCCCAGTCTGCCTTCTACCAGGCCGGTGATCTCTGGCCCCAGGCAGCGGGTGCCTGTCCGAAACACCCCCAAGGAAAGGAGCCGAGCCGCGGGGCAGCCGCGCTCCGCCTGCGCGCTGAGCTCCGCGCCCGGCGCGGAACCCGGGGCTGAGCGAGCCAGATCAGGGAAGCAAGATGTATGTAGCAGCTTGTGTACTCTGCCAGCCCTCCGTGCTGTGTGCCTCCTGCACGGATAGGTAAAGGCTGAATTCTCCGTCTCTCCCAGCTCCTCCTGCTTCCCCTGTTGTTTGGGCTGTACTCTGAAGCCTTCCCTGCATTGCGTCCCCTTTTCCAACGCCCAGTTCCGTGATCTCGGAGATTCTTGAGTTCGCTTTACCGAGGGAGGACTGGTGAGCCCAGCCCGAAGAGAGACCTCTGCTACCACTTAGAGGAGCTGCATCCCGGCTCCCCTCCCCCAGCCCCATCAACACCACCCACACAGCAATCCATCAGCATCACCCTTGGAGCATCTGGGGGCAACATGTAATTAGGAATGATGCTGTCTGCCATTTATAGACATACTAGTGCAAGGAAAGGCTGGTGAAAGTAATACCCACCGACAGACATACCTTAGAGCGTGCATTGAACATTAATGGGGAAAAGTAATGGAAAGGTGGAGGAAAGATACAGAGAGGAGAGAGAAGGATGAAAGCAGCAGTGTACTCCCCACAGCTTTAAACCAAAGCACTCATTAAAATATCCTCTCAGTGTGACCGTGACGTAGTTGTCTGATAAAAGTTTATTTGAAGAAATAAATCAATTCTGTAAAACAGAAGCATTCTCTCTTGCTGTGTAAGTAGAGCTGCATTTGCTCTGTGATCCCTTTACTCAGATACAATCCAGCAGAAACTGTGCAGGCATCCACACGCTGCATTGCCTATGCACAGAACATCATGGGCCCGCAGTGGTTTTCTCTCAAAGTCTTTTACTGCAAGAGATCTTATTTGAGATTTACCTGACAGCTGATACTGTGTGTCTCATCTCAAGCATGCCTGCTCCTCAGTTTGGGATTGTTTCTTTTCAATTATTTCCTATTTTGAACCTCCATCTTGTTTATTTTTTAAAGTATTTAAAAACTTGTTTGTGCTTGTCACGACACTGTAAGTATTTAACATGCAGGCTGTGTGTTCACTCTGGAACATACATCAGCCTACTGTCACAGCAAAAAACAGCTGTTTGTGAGATGCTGTAACAATTCTGCCAACACTCAGTAACTAGCTTTGGATAAAGCAAAGTCAGACAAAAGGAGTGTGAACTATGACAAGCAATGTGTGGAGCAGTAATTCAGAAGGGCTGAAGGAGATATGAAGAGTAATTAGCCAAATAAACAAAAACAGGGGACAAATTATTTAAGAGCATCATGACTTGGAATCAAAGAACAGAAGGCGTACATGAGGACTGGGAAAATATTAGACGGAGCTAAAGCTGAGATTCCTGCATTTGTCCCACAGGAAAAAAAAATCACATAGGAGATATGTGCATCAGTGAATTTCAGTTAAAGAAATGAAAGGGGGGAAAAATAGAGACAGAGAAGAGGTGAAGGAAATCCAGAAGACAGTGACTGAACCACTATTTTGCTCAGTAGGAGAAAGGGAAGGATGCAAATAGACCAGCTGTCCACTTAGGGCACAGCAACACGGCAACAGACGACAGCAAAGACCTGAGTTCTGTGCTTTTGGGGCTATGGCAAATGCTCTTCTAATGGAGAGATTTTCAATTGTAGTATGAAGCCAGATCAATTCCCTCCATTGCTTTGTTCTTGCACTCGGTTTGCTCATCTGCAGCAGTAGAACTGATGGCAGTTAAACAGGGTGGAATTTATATCAAGCTTAGAAATTGTACTTGCTGTCTATGGTTTCCCTGCAGAACAGCTTCAAATTACACCCCACTTGTGTGAAGTTGCAGAGTTTTGTCATCTAACCATCCCACCAGTCCAGAGCACATCATGGGAGCTGCACCATTGTCATCTGACTGCCATATGCCCCAGCCTGGAATGTTCCCTCAGCGCAGTCACCCTCAGATCAACAAAAGCTTTTGCCTGGTTGAGGGTTTTCAGGACCAGCTCCCCAGACAAGTAGGATGGCCTGTCTGCACCATTAGCTAACTAACAACCATCTTTTATCTATTCTTCATGTGTCTATCACCACAGGATTCCAACACCACTAGCACCACATTTCATTCATCTGCTGCAGATTGGAATGAACATTCAGCTGAAGTTTTATTAACGTACTTGCGGATTTTCATGAATTACCTTTTAGTTTTGTGGATTTTTGTAATTCCTTCAATAGCTATTGCTTAAGGGTTTTCATACTATGATCCTGACAGTGACTTAACTCTGTACAAAATATGTCCAGATCCATTCATTCGGACTGCTCACACTGAGGGGAAGGAAGAGGTATATCTTTCTTTCAAAATTCAAATAATATTCATTGAGATTACAGAAAACTACTTGTGACCTCAGAGAAGAAGAAAAAAATCCAGATTTTAGATTGCTTTTATAGTTCTGTGTGCTTCCTCTAGGTGTGCAATGATGTAGCTCTGTCTATTTTCACACAGAAGGAATCCAGCTGAGAGCATGTTTTATTATAACTCCAGATGATGTTCAAGGGGATGAAAAACTCATTTTTCTCAGGTGGTCAGAGAACAATTCCCAGTAAACTGACATTCTTTCCTCTCTAATCTGAATTCTGCAGAGGAATTCAAGTTGTTTATAAGCCATTTGAAAGATGTTTTTTAAAAAAAAAAAGATAGCCCTGGACTTTTTTACATTTTCAATTACTTTTCAATCTCTTAAGAACAGTCATTTAGGTCAGAGTAGTTAAATTGCTATAAAACAGCTGCTAAAGCAGTCTTCTATTGTAAATTAAATGGCAATTTTACCAAACATTCACATTGCATGACTACATTAGAATAAACACAAATCTGGATTTTAAAAAACACTTTGGAGGGGAAGGGCTAGGCCTAAAGTAGTGATTCATGACCTTGTGATAGTTCGAGTCCATGGCAAAAATTTTAACAGATTTTGTTACTAGTAGGCCACGTCTCATATTAAAAAAAAAAAAAAAAAATACAAGAACAAGGCAAGGTGGTCCAAACTGGAGCTCCACAGTTCAGAGGGAAAGCCAAGTTTCTGCTCTTGCTGTTGGCCAGGGCAATACATCACAGGCACAGCTACAGCTTCTGAAATGGCAGCTTCTTAAAACATTGTCATCAAAACTGTTCATTTTCTTCAGTTTAACCAAGGGAATTACCACAGCAAAATGAGTTATGGTCAGCTACACACTGATGGCACTGATGAATAGTAACAGTACGTAGTACCCATAGCAGTTTTCAGCTTCAAAGCATTGTGAACATCCCCCCTGGGACACCCTGAGGCGGTGGAAGTCCTCACTGTGCCAGAGCCAACTAGGTAAGGTTGGTGCACTGATGCCAAGTGGACATGGGATGGAGGCAGGGAGAGCAATGTGTCATCTCTCAACCCTCTGTAGGCATATGCTCTAGGTGTGGATATACTGTGTCCAAGGTAGGGTGGGGTCTTGACTATGCAAGTAAGGACAGACCAATTTCAGTTCCACCCACTAGCTGCAACAGCATACAAGCAGCACCAGCACAAGGCCCACTCTCCTTGAACCCTCTTCAGCCTCCCACTGACAAATTTCCCTGTCTCTTGTGAGCTCCAAGACCATGTAGCCTTCATAGATAATCTGGTATAGGATTTGCTGTGCAGTGACTAAAAGCAAGAAAGTTTTGTATTGTTAAACTGCTTTTAAATAGGTTAAATTATTCTCCTTTCCATTGCCATAAAATAAAAATACCTGTAGGAATTACAATCTAATGCCTGAGCAGCACTGCCACGGTGTCACTGATGCGATCACCTGTCCCCAGAGCAGGAGGCAGAGCCCCATGACCAAACTCGGGGACAGCTACAGCAAGGTGTTACCCATGAAAGGAGATGGGAAACTTGAAGCTTCCTTAACATCCATTTCCCAATGCAGGTAAGAGCTGCAACACCAGTACGTTATTGATTCTTCAAATCTCCCTTTCTATCTCATGCTCTGCATGGGTGCAGATTATGTTTCTAACACCGAGCATGAGCCATTCTTCAGTTCTAGAAAAACGTTCCTACCATTCTCTCATTTGAAGCACCGTTGGAGAAGAAAGCAGGGAAGTAATTTTCTTGCTTCTGCTTTGCTTCCAGTAGAAAGCAGAGCTGTTCAGAGCACGGGTGATGCAGATCTAGTGCCCAATTCTCACTGCAATTGAAATCAGATGTGTGCTGCTGACCTTGATGGAAATTAGTATCATAAAGTTGGCATTAGTGCGCAGAGGAGCTGCCCATGACCTGTTCTCCATCAGCCCCTACAGATGCTTTACAGAGGCAAGCCTCGTGAATGCAGACAGATATAATTTTGATTACATTTTGGTTGACTATGCTTGCAAGTGTGTACATATGTGTATACAGGGAGGAGTTACATAGGAGTTACAGGGCAGACTACAAATGGGAGATGTTCTTTCCAAATTTTACACATTACTTGAGTCACAAAATATTAACTGCACCCAGCCCAGTGAACTGCCTTCCTTCTTTGTTCATATTCACTCTAGTATATCCATCATTTTGGTTTCTCTCCTGATTTCCATTGTTGGGGCTTATTTTCTGTGACTTGAGAACCTGAAATTACACTATATATCTTTGTACTTCATTGAGTTAACCAGCATTTATTTTAATTTAGTAAGGAAACATTTGGCTGGGTGTGACCAAAAAAATACTGTGTCTAAACCAACACAAATATAGTTTGTACAAGACTATAAACTTGTCTCAGAGCTCTAATGATATTACAAGTCAATGAAGCTTCAGTGTTCTCATTAACATGATTCCATCAGACCTCTATGTTGCATATTATTAATTTTTAACAATAGATTGAAATATAATTTATACTACTGTGGGGCAACAAAGGCTGAATGCTGATAGTAATCCAACCTTTTAGGTTGATAATGGCTTTAACACTGACCTAAGATTGAAAGGCGAATGTGTTCAGAGGGCATCAGAGCTAATTATAAATAGGACAACAGGGATAAACACATCACTAGTCTGCATCAGTGAAGACAAAACTTTCCTTGAGAGCAAAGGGCACAGATCTTGTCATAAGATTATGAAGAGTTTTGCTGCTAAATTGGACACAAAAAAGTAGTCAAAAACTTTGTTTTAAAGAAATACATTAACACACTTTTCTCACCTCTTGAAGTTTAATTTTTGTTACAAAGCAATAAAATGCAGAACAGCTAATGTTAATCTGGGTACCTATAATTTAGCTCAATTTAGAAGTCGGAACAAGCATATACTTACGAAGAAAAAGCAAGCCTTCAAAATCTCAGTGGAAATATGCTAAACAGATGACATTAGTAGCCTTGCATTGTTCCTCTCCACGGCTTGCTGATTCATGAGAGTGAACACAACCGGTTTGTGCTATGGACAGCAGCTCCCGGTCCCTCAGCACCTCGCTGAGCACTCAGAGCCTCGTGGTCTGAACTCGGGGCGGGAGGGACACAGCCGTGAAACGCGTTTAACCCAAGCAGGAGTAACTTCTTGTGAAAGGCAGCACAAAATTATTTCCTGGTTTAAAAGGCATTCTCATCATCAAAATATGCGGTAGTATTGCTTATACATATTTTCTAACTCAGTCTTTTGTGCCGTATCTAGAAATACAGTGCAGCGGTAATAATGTAATTAGTATTTTCACTAGCTAAATTACAGAGCTGGCTGCAGAATAAAGCACAGTAGCATCAATATTATCAGTTAAGTATTATACAAAAATAACTTCAATAGTTTTTGTATAGTCACAAGATATAATAATTTCCTCTTTTTCTCTGATCCCTTTAAATTGTGTCAGATGAGGAAACTCACAAAATCCACTGACTCTTAATTCAACTACGATTCTAAAAATCAGCATCTCCAAGATTTCCTAGGTAAATTTTTGTAGATTCTTGAACAATATTTCTTTCTGAGTATGGTATTAGTTATAAAGAACTTAAGTTCTGCTGCATCAATCTCTCATATGAATTTAATTTTCCCAGCACTTCTGTAAGTTAACAAAGGAGTAGAACAGATAGTTCACAGATGAAGATGATGAATCATAGGGATTTGTAATAATTATCCAAGACCATAAAAGCAATCCTATGTCAGTGTGAGAAGTGGAACCACTGGCTTTGCAACCCAGTCCTACTCCACATTTCCTTCCCCCTTGGTCACAAAGGGAGATCTAAAATTCCAACAACCAAGATACTGGAAACCAAGCAGCCATTAAGGAAGAAATGGAGGCAAGCATGTTTCACAGATTCCTAACATAGTGAGACGATTGTCTGCAAACCTTACATACCCAGAAATCAGAGGACTCCAACTTATAACAAAGTTGAAAGCATCCCATAGCATTTTCCATGCTTAAAACTCCCCTTCAGCCAGGCTAATTCACAACCCCTTAGACCAAATCAAGAACACTTGAAGATCTACTCACACTCCATCCACTTCCTAATTACAGTAACTTTAAGCTTTACTTCACAAAATGAGATTCATTTCCTCCACCAGTTCCATTCAACTCCTTCAACATTTTGTTCATTTGTTTGTTAAGATGCAGATCTCCAGCAGCTTGATCACTTCAGATGAGACAAAGCAATCCCTTGGTAAATCCCTCTGGACATGCAGAGCATATTATATGCACAAGAGCTGAACTCCTTGAATTTCCCCTTTTCAGATCCTCTAGGTTTCCAGTCATTCAGATAAAGAAAGGAGCTTTTGTAGGCCAGTTAATCCATCCGCTGAATGAAATATGGTAAAAGTTCTACACATCTACAAGTTCTGTCAAGGTCCTGGTTTACATCTGTAGATGTAATAATAACTGTAGTAATGCAGACAAAAATCATGGCTCAGGCCCCCAGAGAAGATCTTTAGAGACTTGAGTTGAAAAGTCCCAATGCTGCAGTCAAAGGAACAGGCAAAATGATTTAAGGGCTTACATTTATTTCTGCCAAAGCACTGGCTTAATTTTCTTTGTGTGTCTTAATAAGCCATCTCTGTGAGAGGGACTCTTACTTGAAATGCCTGTATGTCCTAAGCTCCGAAGTAGGCACCACTGAGTGGTAAGCTGAGACAAACATCCAAAGGCAGTGCAAGGGCCAAGCTGCAAAATGAGCCTGTTGTTCATCTTCTCTAGCACCACAGTCACCCACTCACATGAAAACAGTATTTGAATGAATTAAAATGCAAATCTACATTTTATTATATGAAATTGAGACAAATGATATGCACTTGAAGCCTGCCAGAGTAGCTATTACAAACATTAATATAGTTTTAGATGATGACTTAAACCAAATGAGAGGACGGAATAGAAACACTACAGGAAAAAAGCAACTCTTGCCATAGTTACATTAGTAAAATACAAATTAGTGACAATTCTGCTGTAAAGGGCTATATCTGTCTTGTGTAGACATGTACCACCAGGGAAGCCTGCAGCCACAAGGTGTTTGTGCAAGAGAAGCAGCCTGCCAGCAAAGAACAACTGTGCGGCTCTCAAACTACATGGGAGAGGACTTTGCCAGGAATTTGTCCAGGAATCTTGCAGCAAGAGGCCAAACAGCCGCTGGCCTAGGCTAGAGCTGCCCAGCAGATGTAAAGATGTATTTCTGCTAGGTCTGATTTAGATTGTGCTCTACACAATCAGATCACTTTGAAGGTTTGCCTTGTGCAATCATTTCCTTTGTCAGGAATCAGAAAAAGACTGTGAAAAGACTGTGAACAAATTGTTTAGGCATTGAAATTTAACCCTGTGGAATCCTTACAGTGTAGCACAGTGTGACACAGCAGGAGCACATTTGTCAGGGGACTGAAGCCTCTTTGCTCTCTCTGCACAACACATATACATTAGCATTGTGTGGGGTGGGGGTGCTCCTGAGCACACGAGGCAGCTATGGGGACACACAGCTCCACGCCCCTGCTGCCTCCCATCTGCACGCAGCCCTCTGCACCACTTCTGCTCTCTTAGGGAAAAGAGAGGCTTCAGACCCTTCAAGACTGCCTTGAAGCCCTTCCACTGCATTTTGTTTCAGAGATTGTACAAGATTTGATTTTTAAATATCCATAATGCATGAGACAATTATTGAGTATTACTCTTAACAACAATATCGTTAAGAGTCTCAAAGTTTTTCCACTAGCAATAATAGTGCCAGAGTATCCCAGCATTAATGTCAGAACATAAACACTAAAACCCAAAAGGTATTTGGTAGAAGCTGGTCAGTTCCAAGGCTTCTCACTTAGCTGTGGGCTAAGGAAAGAACCCATCTGGTGTGGAATCTACATGAACATTTATGACACCGACATTTTCCGTCTCAGTCTCCATACAGTAAGGTGCTGTGCATCCCCTGTTCCTCCTGAAAAGCAGAGCCTGAGAGCACCAAGTACTTCACAGCAGGAGCACAGCCCTCTGTAGAAATAAATTTTAACACGGGATAGCCCACCAATGTTTC
Organism: Hirundo rustica; assembly: GCF_015227805.2. Classification (NCBI taxonomy): domain Eukaryota; kingdom Metazoa; phylum Chordata; class Aves; order Passeriformes; family Hirundinidae; genus Hirundo; species Hirundo rustica. The sequence continues at coordinate 138,121,463 of NC_053450.1, read as the reverse complement.
TGTGAACTATTGAAAAATATGCTGACAAGAATTTTGAAAAAATAATCATTTGGAATTTCACAAAGAAAAGTCACTCTAAATGATTTCCAACTGCAATCAGTCTTTGCTCCTGCTTTACAAGTAATAGATGAGACTATCCTTCTTTAATAAACCCATTCAGTTATATGTTTAAAAAAGTAGGTAAGCTACTCTCCAGTGGAGGTTTTCAAATGCTGCCAGTATATCGATATCCCATTCCAGAAACTCTATTTAGTAGTCTTTAGGAAAAATGCAAAAAAAACCCACCAAAAATGAACAAACAAATCCCACAACCACACCCTCCAAACTGCTGCAAATGAGAAAAAGAAAAATGGTTAGAACAAAAAATGGTAAAGGACGGTTACATATTAGGGAAGACTAGAGGGTTGTTTGCTGTGTGATACACCAGAGGAGGAAGCAGAATGCAAGTCTTTTCACTCTCCAACAGAAGGTAAAAATTGTTTCAGGATGTTCTACAGGTGGGAAAGAGCTCATACCTCTACATCACTGTGATCTGCAGCTTCAAGACTTAAGTTCCAAATGTGTTTTAACTCAACTCTTCAGGTATTTCAGCTCTTGAAGGATAAATCCTAAGCCACCTTAGTCCCATCAGTCCAATGAGTGCAAGCTAAGTGTCCTCAGATTGCCTCTGAATGTGCTCAGAGCTTTTCCAACAGTGTTCCTGCAGCCAAGCAAATCTCCTCTCTTGTGAGGAGCACAAATGTGCTGCTGACCCCTGCAGAACCAAAGCTCCCAGGGTCCTTCCCTTTGCATCAATGGAAGTTCTGAGTTCACTCTGTCCTTCTCAAGAGGAACATTGCATGGGCCAAACAATGTAGTGCTCCTTTCCTCCACAGCGAATCCTGCTTTAATTAGGAGGACTTTTGCAAAAGATGTATCATTCTACCAAGCCAGGATCACCACACTATCATATCATATAGAATTCAGCCCTTGTATCATCTTCAGATCTGATTATTTCTTTGTTTAGCTGCTACTAACATGTTTGGACATGCAAAATCACAACACTTTACTTCCTCAAAGGTAGCAGTAGGAGATATCTCAGTGCAGAAAGAATTCCATTATTGGAAAAAGCACAGGGGCCAGCTTTTTTCCCCTCATCAAGCTTGGGAAGCTTTAAACAATATGCAAAGGCAAAAGGGGAAAATGGTAACAGTACCGAGAAGGCTAAAATTTGAATGAGATAACAAACCTTTCTTGTGGAAGGAAAAGGAAATGACTGATTCTAAAAAAGCTTCTGTGATAAATCATCACCCCTGCATGAAATTCCATTCATATATGTGGCAATATCTGGTAGAAATGTTAAAGAAAAGCAAAAAGGAACAAAAACTTAGCAACAAGTTTTAAAAGAACAAAATATAGTTTGCTATAATTGCTGAGTTTTTTCAGTAGTTCAAACAGTGGAAGGAGATTTGAGAATCAAGCAAAGCTTTCAACAGCTGTATTTGTATTACAGTCATAAAGGCATAAATGTGAAATGCAGCTCTAATAAAACACTGAAGTTTATAAAACTGGTTGGTAATTTTCCACCCTTTCCAGAAGTATCTCAGAATATCCAGGGGTATAATACCTGAAAGAGAAACATTTTGTTTGTCTGTTAGACAACAAAGGGTGTTCTGTGCAAAGTAATGAAACACTATGCATATTTCTAAAGATCAGGAAAAAATCTTAGCATTAAACACTGGTCAAGGGATTCTAGAGTTACTCCCCAACAACCTTATAACAACCTGCTTTTCAACTTACATTATCATTTATACTTGTAAGTCAGGTTTTTTAAAATATAATTAGCTACTTTTAGGGCACATAGGTAAGCAGCTACATTTTACATAGGTTCAGCTTCAGCTGCCATAAGCATTGTCTTTACTAAGAAATGTAGGTGTTGGCTTCTTTTGAAAGTATGGCCTTTAATAAAAAAGCATGAGTTTACACAGAACTGTCAGCTGCAAATAGTCTGCTGCTGTTTGTCAGACATAAGCACACACCCCAAAACTCACATGAAGTCTACATCCATGAGAGGGACACTGGTTCTGGAACAAAAATAAATGTTGCAGTGACCTTCTCTCTCTAATGCTACTCAAGGATGGACATTATCCAGCAGGTTTGCATTAGAGTAGGACTCTATGGTGCCATTATTGTCCTGCTCTCATTCAGCTGGTTTTCCACAATGGACCAACTACATGGATCCAATATGCAAGCATCAAAACTGCATTCAGTTCTTTTTTTCCAGGTTGAGACTATCTGAAATTTAATCTAATCTAATACTAATACAGTAGTATTCTAAAAAATTAGTATTCTAAAAACATACATCTCAGTATATTTCTAGTTTTGCAGGCAGGTGAATTGCCACCTCCGAGCCCTGAAAGCTTCAACTAGAAAGAGAGGAACACACCTCCATGTAATGTAGGCCTAAAATATACTAAAAAAAAAAAAATCCCCTATGATTTCCCTTAAAGGAAAAACTATTTATTTTATATTATTTATAATTTAAAATTGTTAATTTTAATTTTCTGGATAATTTTTGCATGATTTAATTCTTTTTAGATCTCATATTACTTCTGTGATTGTAAAGCCAACTTTCTAATACATTACTGTATTCAGTCTGGAAACAGCCTAAAATAACAGGTCTCCAGGACAAACCCAGAGCTGGATTCTATCACAGCTGCTGTGCCTCAGGCAGCACAACCAACATCAGGCAATAGCACAGGCAGGCAAGCAGGAGATGCTCAAAGGGGCCTTTTTCTTTATTACATCCCAGGTTAGATGAGTAACCTTTTTTCATTTACAGAGAGGAAAAAATAGCTATAACAAAGAAACATTATTAATATCCAGAAAAGCATAAACAAATTCCTCTTTCCCTCTGAAGTACTAGATGCAGAATAAAATTTCTTTATGACTTTGCTTTTACCCATTTGACAGCCACTGGCTTTTCTTTGTGGAGGCAAACAGGGCTTCATTTTGTGAGACTTAGTTTCTAGCACTATTAGCTGAAGAACTCTGCTGCTATAATTAAAATTGATGATGCGGATTTTCAGAGCCTGTAGAGGGAGTACATGAGTACAATGTCCTTCTGATGTGGTGATGGAGTGAAGGACTGGTAAATGGATACCTAGAATCTAGGAGGGCATTTCTCTCATTACTACAATTTAGGATGGTGACATTTTGACTGTAAGCTATTTAATAGTGTTTCTGTATTCATTAAGGGCAAAGTTCAACTTGGTGCAGACAGCTGGTGTATGGTCCTTTTATATAACACTTAAGCCTCATGATGAGGCTCAGGGAGGAAGGGCAGCTGTGGGCAGACCAACTGTGCAGGAGAGCCTCTGGACCCTCTGTACATCAGAGGAAGTTTCAAAGGAGCCTCTGAATGCACTAGTTCAGACACACTATTATGAAAGTCAAGGATGCAACCAAAGATTCACCAATACCTGTATTTTGGAGCCTAAGTAATCCACAGATAAGTTACCAAAATAAATTTCCCACAGACATTTGCAAATGTGAGTGGTTGTACTGAAGACTCAGAGTCCATCTGGGCAGTGCAGACTGACTTTTCGTCACACTTTCCTACAAGAGCCTGATTATTTGGGCTTTGTTGACAGACAAAGAAATTTGATTCCAAAGACAAAAAGCGAAAGTTTTCTAATGTATGTGTCCAGAGGTTGTGTTGCCACTGGGGCAATTAACCAAATGTTACACTTTGGTTTTATTAAAACCAAAATTCACATAGGAGTTAAATTACTATTTTAAATCCTTCCTTTGTGTTTTTCCTGTGAAAAACATCTAACAATGTTACAAGTATGAATCCTTTAAATTTCATTTTCCCTACCTTACTATTTCCTCTGGATAGCAACTGTTAATAGTGTTGATATATTCCTGAAGAAGTGACCCAGGTTCTGCTTTTATTTCTTGAACCTTTTTAAGTCCACCAGTTGTTACAAAAAGACGACGTGCTTTACTGTCGTGTGGTAACACCTACACACAGAATAGTACATTAAAAAAATATTTTTAATTAATCTGTATGCCACTAGGCTCAAATATTGCTTATTTGTTTTTAATTCAGAGGACAGATAAAATGGAAAATCAGAGAAACAACATCTGTAAACTACTGTATTATAACACCCAGTTGTATAGGGGAAAAACCCCATAAGCCCTTTATGATTACAACATAATTTATCAGTACTTTAATACATAACATTTATAAAATAATGAATTTAATATTTATCCTTACATAAATAATATTTCTTTAATTATTCCTACAGAGACAATAAGATCGTGGAGAATAAATAGATAATAAAAACAGAACACTAACATGGAATAACAACAGCATCTGTTCCACTTAAACCAAGTTATTCAGGTCTTTTATGTCACTTCCCACAGTTTAATTGTAGAGCTGAATTTTATATCATTATAATGATCTAGTATAGATTAGTGCATGAAAACAATACTGAGAATTGTTGCAAGTGAACAATACAGCCTTGAAGCATTACATGCTACTATTAAATTCCTAGATATTAAAATCCTTTAACACACTGTGTAGCCATGGAAGCCCTTTACAAACACACACACAAAGCAAAAACGTGAAGTTTCTGCAGCCAAAGGGGATGAGAAGCAGAAATGATCAGACAATAACATTCTGTGCTCCCTGAGTGATGCCAATACGCAGCTCTGTCCAGAGGACGGCAGGGAGGGAGGGAGGGAGGGAGGAATGAAGGGAGGGAGGTGGGGGCTGGGCCAGGCAAGGGAGAATGACAGCATGTAGTCCATAGGCCCATAGGGCTGCAATATTATTAAAAAAAAAAAAAAAATAGAGAGAGAGAAAAAGACAGAAAGATAATGCAAGATGTCAGCTGCATCTACAGCAAAACCAGATGCGTTTAAAACCAGCTCTGAGAGTTGCAGATTATGAGGGCAAAAGCATTTTGTAAGCTTCCACACTGGTCAGACATTAAGCCATAAATTTTGACTGTATTTCAGTGTAAAACAAGAGCCTCAAATGAGGCAGGGAATGCCTAAAAGGATGAAGAAAAAGAACAAGATTTCTTCCGTGCATACAGGCAAACAACCCTCATTTCTGTGGTTCCTCTAGGCTGTACAAAAGCAACAGCCAGGTAAAGAAAAAGCAGGAGAGCACAGAGACTTCTCTCTATTATGCGCTCCACAGAAGTGTCAGGAACAACTGTGATTTTTTCGTTGTGGGAACTGAACAGACGTCTGTTTTCACATATCTCCCACAACAAGAACTGCAAAGGAGGAGCTAGCAAGGAGACAGGATATGGCCCTTTCCCTGCCTTCCTCCTCCACACTGTGACTTCCAGGCTGGATAAGACAGCAGAAAACTCTCTTGGAAGGGGCCCTAAAGAGAGAGAGCACCTCTGAGACGTAGTCCTTTCCCCCAGTCCAACCTGAGACAGCACAGAATTGCACAAACCCTGAAAACACTAATGCTAAAATGCACAGTCCAGCACGAAAATAGCACCCCATTTTGAAGCACAGCTTGGAAATAAGGCTTTTACTGTGCCATAAATAAGCCCACAGAAGTAACAGACCACGGGTCTAAGATTAAGAAATTCCCAAGCTATGGTACAGGAGAGAAAAATGGTTTTGCTACAGAGAACTTAATTTTGAGAGTTAAGAGTAAGAGTAAGAACTTAACTTAATTTAACAAATGCCAGACAAGTATAGTTTTATATATATATATATATATATAGTATATATATATAATAGCAAGCAACATTCAAATATACACTGGGTAACCAATTGCTATGTGCTTGGCACATTAATAGCTCCAGTCAGAACAGAGAAACAAAAGGGACTGGATTCTGTGCAAATCTCCAGTCTTTAGCAAGAAGAGAGGACAAATTAAACTGTGGCAACAAAACCAGGAATCTGCACTACCAACAGCAGTGCTTCCAGATCTGTCATAATCAGAACTGAGTATCGAAAGTGTTTTACTTGGCCATTTCCAGGAAGAACATCCCACCAACAGAGCTTGGTATACCCTGCTAACAGGTTACACTGCAGAGTATTGCACAAAACATAGCCTATAGTTGAAAAGGATTCCCAACACGAGCTGAACACGACAGACACTGCAAGTCTCCCCATTAGTTAGCAATTACTTTAAAATGTTAAATATTTTTAATAAATTGCATCACTTTTACATGCTGCGTTCAAATCAATAATGTAATTAACAACTAACTACCAAAATTTTGAGAGGGATGAAAAAAGATCTGAAATTTTTACACTTATTTTAGACTGAAATTTAATCCGGATAAAAGGAGTGAAGCCTTTATATTATTGTCAAATAGCTGACTTAAGTCACTCCTGTACAGACAGCTTGTAGTTTATCTAAAACAGATGTGACTGGGATTTATGTGATACGTTGGCTCAGAGAAAATATTTGCACGTGAGTTAATATTCCACTTAATCTCAAGAGGCAAGGAAGAAAAAAACACCTTGCTTGTAAGAAACTGTTTTCCCAGTCTTAGGATGAATTATGGCAGATTCCAAATGAAACGGTATCCAGCTGTATCAGACAGAAAAACGGGATCCAAACTGCTTTTTAAGGGGATGTTTTTGGATCCTGAGAAAACAATGTCACGTTTCTTCTTTGGGAAGATAGCTTCCTTGCTAAATGGGAAACAATTAGCAATCAACATATTACTCACCAAGCAGAGTCTTTTTCTTACCTTACTAAACTGTCCAATAATATGCTTTAGAATACCAGGAGGGGCCTCATGAAGCAGGGGTTCAAGTGCTGGAAGATACGTGCATTTCTGAAGAATGCTCTTTAAAGCTTTCTTAGTCTATTGAAATGCAAAATAAACTTTCTCTAGTAAGATATCAATGAAAACAACAAGAATTCATATATATCACTGAAGTCTGATTTAAAAAGCAAATTGATCAGAATATTCAATGAGCAATTTTTGAATAGAGACTATGATATCTATCAGGTCACTTAATGAAGAATCAATTCTCTACTTAGATTTATTAAACCTCAAAACCTATAGTGCATCATATTATTATTATGTTATCTACAGTCAAAGTAATGGCAATTTTCCTTTGACTATAATGAAAGCTGGACTAGACCCTGTAGGTAGATTGACGTACCCTAATACAATAAGAAAGTTAAATCAAAACATGTTTTAAAAGATTGTATTTTAGAAGTGGCTTACTAGGAGAGGCTGCTGGTCTGGGATAGCAAAGTGCAGTACTGTCCAGGCAGGGGGTAAAAGAGAGAGTGAAACAATTGTGTATTGGTGCATATTTCTGAAAACAAACTCAGTGTTGACTGATACAAGCAGTAGTGACCTTCTTGGGCTGGGTTACAGCTACAACTAATTTGGCTTCAGTATTTTTGGGATCATTGGAAATTACTATATAAAAGTTACTTTACAGATCTGGAATGTGGTATTTCAGTGGAATGAACAGAAGCATAGTGCAACATGGGAGATCATATCCCGTCCTATTACACTCTTCTGTTGGTTCACTTACTGTTACTCAGAAACACACTTTACTAAATTGCAACTCTGCTAGCTCCCACACAAGGAAAGGCCCTAAACATGGGCAGTTGCATGTTTTAAAGAGCAGAGCCTTGATTGGCTGCTACAGTTTTATAATAATATAAAAATATAATAATAATAGTATTTTCTACTAGAGCTTACACTTGCAAAAAAATAAGTGGATAATTAGAAATGAGTCACAAGAAATGACAGCATTTATGGGTCTATGCAACTCTGATCTAAACTGGGAAAAAAATAAGGGATTAGACTGTGGTGGCTGTAGCATATGATTGGGTATACGCCATATGCCCACGCATTAGAACAAGCCAGTCTCCTAGTAAGTGACGCAGCCTTCATCCACTCTGCACCCAGGAAAGCTGTGACTCGGTGAGCGTGAATAAAAACACATATAATTTAGTCATTTTTAAGCACTTAAACCTCTTAATTACAATTAATATACCATACTGCAAATACTACAAATCTACTTGCTTTCGCCTTAAGATCTTCTGAGCTGCGTGTGTCCACAAAGATATCGAGCAGTGTGGGCAGCACGTTTGCTACTGCAACATGACGTGCATGCTCAGCAGTATGTCTTCCAATCTGTCCCAAGGCCCAAGCAGCTGCTGCCTTAATATGATCTTCATGTTCTTCTATCAAGCAGGCACCCAGTGGTGGTATTCCCTGTAGCATTAATCAAAAGCCCAACCTTTACAAATGTAGACCAGGGAATGACAATGTGAAACAGATACAGATAGTTAGAAAATGTTTCTCTCTTTACACTCTTCTCCTGAAAAAAGCTGTAAGAGAATGTATGCTAGTGGTATCCTATATTTACAGCATCATGATTAGCAAGAATTTTTAATAAATCTTAATAAATATAGTTAAAAAGAAACTGATTCAATGCTCTAAGTCAGAAAGCAGTTTGAACAAACATGCAAATGTAAGGTATGAAAAGAATACACAACATAATTCAGGCTGTAGTGAGTAAAGGTGGCAGTTTTTCTCAGACTGAAAATAAAAGAATTTGAGTGCTTGTGATTCTGTGAAATCAGTTTAAGACCAGAAGGGCTCAATCACTGAGTCTTTCTATTTTGCTATCCACAGCACTATCCAACTTATCAACCTCTTCTTGGGTCCAATAGTTCATCTTTGACTCACCCAATCATTTCAGGCACGGTTTTGACTCTTGATTTGCAGACATCAAGAGACAGAGATCTCACATCCAGCTGTTACTGAAGTTGTTCTGGTTCGGGGTTTTTATACTTTCTCCACAACAACTTACTAGCTGTTATTTCATGCCAAAACACTCCAACAGGAAACATTTCATGCTACTTTAGTAAGGCAAGGCTACCAAACCTCTATCCCAAAAACCTTTTTCTCTATCCCATGAATCCTTCTTTGCTCTTTTCTACAGGGTTTTCTGCTTTGTTGTTTTGGGTTTTTTTCCCCAAGATACTTTTCAAATGCAGACAGTAGAACTATATATGTTACTACAACAAATATATTAACTTCTCTCTTCCAATAATGCTTCATCTTCTTCTCTTTCATACCGCAAAGGACTAAATCGTGGGGGGTTTTGCCACTGCATTACAACAGAAGGCCACAATGAAGCGTTTGTCCAGTATGATCCCAGAAATCATTGTTCAAAAGTCATCCTTTCCAGGTTAGTGTACCATGGAATGGAACTATCACTTTCCATCATAACATCATCAGTGTCTAACTGCATATGGTTATGCCACAGTGCATTTCTTTCAAACTGTTCCAGTTTACCAAGCCCCATCCTCAGCACTATGTACCACTCCACAAACTTAATTTCCCCTGAAGGAGTTTGGTTGTTTTTTTAATGGGTTTATTATAATTTCTTTTGTGGATCATTCATTAACATATTTAATTTCATCAAAGATTGCCCAGATCCCTAGAACAGCTCTCACAGCGGTTCCATTCACTTATGATAGGAATTATTATTATTCTTCAAAAATCTAACTTAGGGGCTTCCTCCAGAACTTAATCCTGGTTTCATCCCACTTACTATCAAGCACTCAAGAGCAGGAGAATATTTGCTATAGGCATCCCTGAAAGTGGAAAGGCAGACACTTCCAGAGAAGAAGGGCCTCCAGAGATGGCAAGAAAAAAGCATCTATTTCTTTAGATTTAAAATACAGAAGAGCATTTTTTGATCACTCCTACTTTCCCTGCATACTATATTATGTTGTAGCATACTTCCATTCTTCAACTTGCATTTCTACTAGAAGAAATTTCTGTTCCTTTGTTTATATTTTTTGTTGCTCCACTCATACATATATTTTAAATTACTGACATAGTGTCAAAATGGGTCAAAAATGTTAGTGAAATTGTTTCCTTCCTTCTGTCATTAGTTAGCATTGTTCACATCAGACTGTTAAGCCAGGCACTAATTTCACCTATTGCAAACATTGCAAATTCTTCCTCTTCTATATCATTGCCCAGCAGAATTTATTTAAATCTGAAAAATTTATAACTTTACTCATTTGAAATGGCACTTGCACAACTGAATCAAACCACACTGCATTAGAAACTGAGGTCTTTTCAAGTCTGAAGATTGCTGTTGCAAGACACTCTAGCAGTACTAGCAGAGTCATGGTAGTAAAATGAAGAACACGCCATCAAACATAGTTGTTTCAAAGAAGCTTTTGATGTAGCCACAAATATACATTTTAAGAGGAAGCAGACTACGGAAATTCTGTGACTTATTTTCTGTACCCATGCAATTGCAACACAGAAAAATCATGCACTGTAATACCAACTAATCCAGGGTGTTTTGTAAGAGGTTCAACACCGTAAAGACACCCTTTTACCAGGCTACCACATAATTTCAGTCATAGAAAGCAGCAATACTAGGAGAAAGTGCATTCATCGAGAGCAAGTACATAATCCTGGCACAAAATGCATTCTCTGTCTATGTTAATTTGTATCTGTACCAAAGAATACTGCTGAAGAACTACAAGAAGACAACAAAGTGATAGCTAACCTTGGAGACAATCACTGCCATTGACAGGTCCTCCGAATGAGCCGCCACATAACCAAGTGTCATGATGCCAGGCAGTCTGACAGTCCCTCTGCAGCTGCCAATACAATCAACCACAGCAGCAACCCCGCCTGAATTTACTACAAGCTGTGAAAGCTGAAAAGATAAACAGAAGAGATTAGATACTGTGAAGTATCAACAGGCACGAAGCACCACATCAGAGAAGCCTCTTAATGTATTGCTCCTGTTTTACAAAATAAAGCTGGAATAAGAATGATGTATCATACAGACTCTGGGGAACTAAGTGCAGCATCAAGTTTTCAGGAATGAAGCTAATTTGCTGCTGTGTTTTTGACTGACTTTACTGCAAAGAAACCAGGGTTCTTAATCCTTGATGCTGTACAGCATGGAATAACATATTCTCAACTCCATCATCACACACCAGAGAAATGTGCAAATGACAGCCTATCACTTGATCTTGAAGATGCACCTACTGAGCCAGATCCTGTTTCATCCTAGTACCCCCCATTCCCTAACTAACATCCTATGTTCTGTGCAGTGACAGAGGGAAAGGCCCATTCCTCCTCTCACCTGCAGTCTAAATTACCTCTGTGGCACAAAATCCTTCGTGGATCCTTACGCTGGGGCATGAAGCCAAGGACGACTGTTCTGGATGTGCAAAACTGACTTGGGCTGCACCATTCTGCCATGTTAGCATGCCCTGGGGAAAGTGTCCAGGGAACACACTTGATGGGTAATGGAGTCTGCCCCAGAATGCCAAATTACAGAGCCTTGCTTATAAATGATACTCAAGTTATGTAATATGAGTTTCTACCAAAAGCAAACTTTTTATATCAGTTATGGGGCAGCAGTAGAACATGTATGATATCAATAATGCATATAAATTATTATTATTATTATTATTATTATTATTATTATTATTGTCCACACTTTTAGGTATAGCCCATTCTCCCTACAGATTCCAAAGCAAAAGGAACATGTTCTTAAAAGTCAAAATTAAATTAACAAAATTGAGGCACGTGAATTCCCAATCCAGTTGATTTCTATAAATATGAAATCCGCCTTTGTCCTAGAGCCTTTAAAAAGGGATTGTTTTCTTCATGAAACAGCCAGATGAAATTTTCAGTTAGTACTTAGGAAAACCTGTTCACTTGATTGTGAATTACAGCCAGTGGCAACCAAGTCCTACATCTGGACACAGCCCCGTGCACCTGGATGTGCAGAGCTCCTGCTGTGTCCCTCAGCCCTCGCTCTAAGTCCCTCTGCTGCTGACCTGCACATGAATTTTACTGCATATGCAGACAGAGAGCTGAGATTCAAAAGCCATGACTCTCAAATGACACAGCCAGGTCCTCTAGAAATACCATTTGCCAGCCTGTCCCCACTGCAACATGTGTCACTTGATAGAGTTCTCAGAACTGGACAGTCATCTCAGTCACTCTGAAGTCAGACATGGATTGTGACTTCCCACTGGGAGTCACCAAGATACTTCCTACTGCTCCTTTGGAGCGTGCTAGCATGGCCAGCTCCTCTGGCATGGAGGATCTGGTGCCAGAAGCTCTTCCAGCTTTACCTGCAATCCTGAGTTCGGTCTCTGGCTTCTGACTCTAGGGCCCCCTTTTGATAATGATAATTTCTTTATTTTTGAGGGAATGAAGTTGCATTTCCCATGAGGTACAGAGAGAAAGCAGGAAAGGTACCAAGACTGGAAACTTTTATCACCAGCTTAAAGACTGGCAGGCCAAAGAAACTACACAACATTCATGTCTAAACGCTTCTCAGTTTTTAAGTTAGTATCATGATTTTGAAATTACTATGCTCACCATTAGTGTGTTCCACAAATACATGGCTTATATTTCATTCCAAAGTCATATTTAGAGTATTTTAATTATCTCTGTGGTGTGGCAGATTAACATAGTTATAATGATACAGTTTTCCTATTTATTTTGTATTGACTTTGCCCAACATCCCCACCTTCTTATGGGCAAAAACACTGCAAATGCTCAAACTCACATTACAAACTCAAGTTACAATCAGGTTAATAATAAATAAGAGATTTTTTTTTGACCTTTGCTGTCATTGGGAAAATAATTAAAATGTGATCCCAGCAACCCTGAAAATTTTTTAAAAGACACACACCATCTATTATTGTTAAAGGATGATCTTGCAATTTATTAGCTGGTATCATGACTTCTATGAGGCTTTTCTCATAATATTTTTAATATCTAGGACTGACAGTACTGTCAGCCAAGAACTCCCTCTCTGTGCTGATATCTCACAGAATGAAGCAGCTAGGTATACATTTTATGATTCCCAGTTTCCTAACCCAATTCATATTCAATACACATCTCATAATATCAGCAAGCATTTCCATATTTTCCAATGAACATGCCAAACAGTCATTTGCCCTCCCTTTCGAAAAGCAAATGACAGAATAATCCTGTATTTTATTTAAAGTGTAAAATCTAATGATATGACCTTGTATTTGCATTTTCAAGGTTTTACCTCAGGCGTATGCTTTGCTATCTCTCTAATTAAAGTTGCACCATTTTTCTTGACATATTCATCTGAGTCCTTCAGGCATATGAGCACAACTGGGAAAATTTCTGCTTCAACCACCAACTCTGCAAGATCCACTGAATGCTTTGCTATTTGGCTTAGAGCTGACAGCACCTGACGCTAGTAAATAAAAATTGTTATAAAATCAATAGTATACAAACATCCCACAACACACACTCCCCCTGCACACAAAAATCTATTGCATCAAGAAAAACAAAGCAGGATAGGGAAAACAATTACAGCTATTTTACAATTCACTGAGTCAATTCACGCACAAATATAATGGCACAGAACATTCGCTGGTTCCTGAATGAAAGTTTCTCTTTTGTTTTATCCCATTCAAGATTGTATGTATTAAAAAAGAAAATATATATACACACCGTTTAAAACTGTAATTAAAAATCTAGTAAAATCTATAGAAAGTATTTTTATTTACATAAATTGGATCTGTCAGATCTTATATTAGGAATTTTTTGTGGCATTTTTATGTTGTCTTCGGCTTGATAAAGTAAGACAGAAAATTTATAATAAGAAACAAGTTTTCTGTCAATTAAACTCCAGTTATTAAACCTTTGACAACAGATAGTTAAATTAAACATCTGACAACAGATCTAATGCTATTCACATCAGATAGTATATTCTAAAATACAATGAGTTCACAATTAACTGGTTTATCACATAATCTTTAGTATGCAAAACCTTTTTTGAAACTGAAATGTGCAAATTTTATCTATTAAATGTATCTGTTGCATTCTTCATATACTATATCTTTCTAAAAAAACCCATACTCCTCATTTTAAAGATTAGTTTAGCTGTTCCTCAGAGCTACAGTTCATATCCAGTAGCTAAATTTGTAAATATGTTCAGAAGTCTTTGTCACTAACTACATAGTTACGTTTTGTTAAAACCCAAACCAAGAGCTTCTAAATAAATATGCACATCCATGTCTTTGATTCAGTCTCAAGTAACGACTGGTATAATGGAGATTAAAAAAAAATTAAATGTACCTTCAGTTTAGCATCAGGGTTCGGGATCATCTGAGCTAAGTAAGCGATAGCTCTTGCATCCACTACTGTCTGTGCTAACTCTGGAGAATGCTTTGAAATATCACTGAGAGTTGAAGCAGCAATCCTTTTCAAAGCAATTTCGGGCTCCTGGATACAGAGCACTAAAAGAGGAACAGCGCCTGCATCCACCACAGCTTGTGACAGTTCTGTAGGTCCAAGGAAAGTAATTAAGTGAGTATGGGTGACTGACCCTTGTGCAAGCCATTTTTCACCCTGACAGATACAGCAAAGGAAAAAGGGGAGGGTGTAGTTCACTGTCTCGACATCTGCATTTCAAATCAGCCCTCCTGGTTTCATAAACCGTGTGGACCAATCCACAACTGAAAAGAATGCAGGTCAATAGATGGACCCCCATTTACATGCACACATTTGAGGTAGATTAGGCTGAAATGGTTTGTTATTCTGTTTTCTTTTTCTTTTTTTAAAGTAAGCAGATGTCAGCTGTTTAAACCCTGGCTATTCTACACTGATCAATAGGAAAGCATTTTATGCATGGCTAACAACAACACAGAAAGCCAAAGTACCAAAATTTTATCAACCAGCTAATTAGAGAGCATTTTACCCTGTTAAATGATAAGCAGATATTAGCATAGATCAAATGCCAAAAACAAAAATACAAAAAACATATATTAAATATTTATCTTGCATAAAAGATTGCAAAAATGGAACTTGCTGATCAAAACTGGTCTTTGCTACCATATATGGGATGAGAAAGAATTTATACTTTAATAACAAGAAAATGTTATCATACAAAATTAGACAAATGAGAAATAGCATGAGTGATATTGAATGTCTGAGATTAGCACAGTATCCTTAACAAACTGCACCTTAAAAAAAAAAAAAATCTGAGCATGTGATTAGCTGACATGGACAAAAATTACACTATTAGAAATTCATTAGCTCTCTGTGTGTATGCAGCATTAATCACAGTCCTAAAATGAGAATTACTGGGTATCAGAAGCAAAATTTATATTATAACCAAGCTGTGCTATTTTAAAATAGTATTGAAAAAGTGGTAAAAACCACAGGGGATTTAATAATCTATTAGGTTTTTCATTCAGTTTTGCTACACCTTATTATGCATATCCATTATTATCTTTAACATTTATCTTGACTTACAGTACCATGGCAACATATGGCTGTTGTATTTCAAGACTCTAACTTAGCTTTTGATTTATAGTCCATCCATAAAGAGATTTTCATACTAAGAAAAATACAGCATACTTCATTAAATATACATAGACTAATACAGTTTTTCATGAAATCTCTAAGTCATGTCATTATTACGTTAATATCCAAATAATGTTCCAGACCAGATTTGTTTTCAATTTGTGAGTTATAGCCACACACTGCAATACATGTGATAAGTCAAATATTTACTGTATGTCATTTTATGATACAATGTTTTTTTTAAAAATACAAATACTACATTGAAAAAATAAATTGTGCAGTAATTTTTAAACTGATACAATACCCTGAAATTAGCTTAGTTGGCAAGAGCATAGTGCTAATAAAGGCAAAGCTGTGAGTTCCACCCCTGTACAGGCCATTTACTTAAGAGTTGAACTTGATGATCCTTATGGGTCCCTTCCAATTCAGAACATGCTGCGAATGTGTAAAATTAACTCTACAAAGTTTGTTTTTCAAAGAAGTATTTGACTGCAAATGTAGTGCGTGCATCCTCAAAATACACAAATCCTAAGGTTTCACAAAACTCAAATGCTGTATCTTCAGTTTAAAAATCTGAAGTGAAATGTACCTGAAATGTATGTGAAAACAAACTTGAAAAGGGGCTAATAAACATAAGTGGTATAAGCTACACTCAGCTTTTCATGGAAAAAGCCATGTTCAGCTTCTTCAGCTCATGTGTTGCTGCTGTACACTGACCAAGTGGAATACAGGGTGATCTACTGACCAACAGTCCTGATTAACCCCTCCAGATTGTGCCTCAGAACTTCAGACCAACAGCTCCAGTCCCCACAATCTGCTGGGAAATGCTAATATCAAGAATCTGATGTCAAGAGGGACATGGTGCTAGAAGAATGGGCTTCTTTGATGTCTTACGAGCTAAAAACATGAAGTTCAAGCAGGCAGAGAAAGAGCGATACTTTCAGGTCACAGCTACGCTCAGGCACGCAAAAGTAACTGTAAAAGTTATTTCAAAGGGGCAAACTAAATCTGATTCAATTTAGATCAGCTCTTGCTGTTAGAAGTGTGATATCATTTAAATACTGATGGTTACTGTTGGTCATGGATAATTAAATGGTTTTTCTTCCAGTGGTGTTTATAAGGTTCATGGCTAATAACTTACCACATGGAGGGCTGGACCATGTGTCAAGACAGACCAGTTGTAAATGGACTGTCAGAAAAACAGAAAAGCAGAGGCAGGGAAGAAAGGGAATATAGTATTTCCCATCATGTTTCCCTGCAAATTCAGACCAAAATCACAATTCTAAGTATTAATAATTCTATTATAAATTGTAATTCTTTCTTTTTTTTTTTTTTCTCAAGAAAAGGCTCAATTAATCTTCCTATTTGTAGAACATCTTTAATGAGGATTATACACCAAAGGATTCATGAAACTCTGCCATCCAATTAGAAACACATACAGAGTGGGAAAAAATTTAGACTGAGAAGGAGTTAGAGGCAAAAACAAACTTGGCAATAAGAAAAATTTAAAACCAAATATTCAGACAGAAAACATTAAGATAACTGAAACAAATTACAAAAATACTCTTCCAAATACTACGCCAAGGCTGTATTATAAGGGCAAAGACAAGACTCATAGCTGCAGAGGAGAAAGACAGCAGAGAAAAGCTAATGCATGAACCTCATCTAATTCCACAGAAGGTTATGAAAATCACAGGCTTGGAAGTCACATTGGGGTACAACTTAAGGAACTTGTCCAAATACATGATGATAAAGTTGAACTTCCTATGGGAGGGGAAGTAGAAAATTGAAATCCCTATGTTCAGACACAGGAGAACTATGGCTCAAAACTGACCACAAATTATCGCTTTCACCCAGATCTACATGAGGAAGATTTTAGCAAGTGCAAGTACTGCAGACAAGACTCAAATGGATGAAGAAGAGAGAATAATAAAAACAGATTTTGCAGTCTGAGATGCCACCAGTTCTAGTACAACTAGAAGTTGTACTAGATTTGCACTGGTTTGTCTCAATAAAAAAGTACTCATCAGGGATGAAGAAATTAATTCAAAGTTGAAGGCTTGTCATGAGTTTATGTGATCAGGAAGAGGGGAAAGCCAGCAAAGTGGAGTCAAGATCCTACCTACATACCCACTGAAAACAATGGGAAGTCTTACAGGATTATTCTAAATTAGTTTAAAGTGTTAAAAAAAACCCCAACAAACCCACTAATATTAACACATTGGCAATAATACTATGGATTAAAAAAAAAGATGAGAATAAAAAAGATGAAGGTGAGAAAGCGAATATCCAGGTTGTCCCCAGAGAAAGAAAATCAGCTCAATATTATATTGACAATATACAATATTATATCCCCATAGTAGAGCAGCAGCAAAAGCCCTGATTGGAAGGAAATGCAAGTTTCAGTTCAGACCAGGGTTCTCAAACAGACCTTGCTGTGGTAGCAGGGGCATCCACAGGAAACAACAGGTTTTGACCAAAACAACCACCAGTACTATCTTTTTCTGAAGACTATGCGATCATGTTATGGCCACATAGAAAGACTTGAATTCCCACAAGTAGCCCAAAGGCTGCACTTCAAAATCAGAGGTTTATGCAGGCCACTACAACCACAATGCTAAAGATTCCACTGGAACCAGTGTGAAAACCTTTCATCGGGAGGATGGAGGTTAGACTCAAACCACTGAAGTGCTGAAGAACCAGTTCTTGTAGCTGATGCTGCTTCAAGCAGGAAGGTCCAAGATCCCTTCTAAGCTGAGCTGTGATCCACTGTATGACAGAAAATGAGCAAAACTCTGCTCTTAGCAATTTGCTTCAGTATAAACAGTGTTGTTTAGTTTTGTTTTCCTACCAATTCACCATATACAGAAGCAGGTATGAGACAATTAATAAATAACACCTTTAATGCAGACAAAAAAAAAAAATGGAAAGCCAAATTATTTGCATACTTCAAAGAAAACATTTTTGCTCTTTAACTGAATATGGTATAAGTAAAATGTTACAAAATATTTTTCATTGACGTAACGGTATTTATGGGTTTTTTAACACTTTATGTTCTTTTTAAACACAAATAGTAGAAATAACAAATGGCAAACTCACAGCACATTGATTTGTACGCTTTGGAGTAAGATCAGCATTGGAAATTCAGATCAAAGGGAAAGAAAGAGCAGAACTGCAAGAGCAGTTTCTAAATTTTGGAATCTGACCTGACAAGATTTCTAGCATCTTGAAACCTCATGAGACATTTATCTTGACCTAAAATCTCACAGGACTTCTGGAGACATCTGTTCACAGAAGAACTGCATTTTAAGAGATTTTTGAATGAAGTCAGTATAGAACTTGTTAAGCAGTGTGTTTTCATCGGGGGGGGCGTGGTGGGAAGCCTCAATTTCTCAACATGGAAGTCTTTTCATGGGAACATACACTGCAGTTCTTAGCAGCTTTACTGGGCCATGGATGCAATTTCTGATAAAAAGCATAGAGACCCTCATTGCAAACAGTTATCACTGAATGCTGGGAACCTTTGACTGCACTCATGAAGACAGAGTTTCACGTCCTGCCTAAAATAGATCAGGACTTTAATCCCAGAGATATGCCCTAATTATTGAACTTTTTTTGTGGGGGCAAACAAATCTCCCTAACCCCCAATCTTTTCAGGAGAGAGAAAAAGTCTTGTCCAAATTTTTGAAACTGAATTTTTGAAACTGAAAAACCTTTTGTGGTTGGGGGAAACCATTTCACACAGAGCTCTACATTTAAAGTTAAAGCTGCATTATGCGTGCACAGAAATTCAATGATGGAAAATCATAACCACCAAATTTTGTCAACAGGAGCATGTCACTCTAATCCAGAGTTTCTTGAACAGCAAACAACAGCTATTGATAAGAAAAAGTCTCAGTATCTCATTTTTCTATCTCTGTATCCCATGTCCAACAACATCATATTGCAAAGGCATGCTTGTAGCAGTGTAAGAATCATATGATGCACAGAGTGATCTTCTTTCAGTGTAAATCCTCTATTTTCAACAATAATTTTAGAGACATCCTGTGACTGTGTTATAGAGGCAGGTAAATCCCTTAAATTGGCTGTAGCTGGGCAATTTTTTCAGGGATCTTTTAGTGGGCTTTTGTTGGCATTTGGGGTTTTTTTACTGATTTCATCTAGTGTTCTGTCTATGTCCTGATGCTTGCAGCTTGGTAGCACTCACAATTTCAGCCTAATTTCTGAGGATGCTGTTCTTATTGTCGTTGTAAATTGACATAAGGTATGCACCCATTCACCATCAGCAAATAATTTATTCATAACCATGGAATAAAAATTTGTACAAGGAATTTGTTGTCTTCAATACCCTCACATCACCTTCATCTTTGCAGACAATGCTGTCACAGAGTGAACTGGATCACCCTAAAGCTCAGTCAGCATTCATGCAGTGAATAGCATGAAGGGCAATTGAAGTGAGTCAATATTGATTTAGTGACATAACAAAACTGCAGAAATGTTTATGTTAGGAGTAACACTGACACACACTACACACATTTACACAAATGAATGCTTTTGATACTTGAATAAATATCTGTCAGATGGAAGGAACAATTATTTTCCAGCAAGGGTGGAATTCAATCCTGATGACCAAATGATAAAAGATCATTACCAGAGAGGTGTCCCAAGAATTAATTTGTTCCCCAGAAAATGCAGTCTGTTAGAAAGGTGCTAACAACTTTGGAGACTGTTCCAGAAAGCTAACCCTCTAAGTGGGAAGGAGGAATCCTTCTGCAGTTCAACATTCACTATTGATTAAAAAACAAAGAAAATCATTTCCAAAATCAGTCTATGCACATTTTAGAGCCAAAACCAAATATAAAACCAGGAGTTAATGTTACGTTCCTAAAATTAGTTTAACTTTGAACAATATGAACACTGACCGTTTCTCCCACCCCTTCCAGCTAGCAGTTTCTTCCCTTGGTTCTTTCATTCACAGTCTAAACTTTTACTTGAACTATATAAATAGCTGGAAAAAGAACTATCAGCCACGTGGATCAGCTTTTAAATAGGAACATGACACCACTGGTGAGTTATACAACTGCCTGTGAGACAGCAGTGAACTGCCCAATATTGGATTCCCAGGATCTATTCCTGACTCTCAGAGAGTAGTGTGGTTCATTGGCTAATGATAACATAGTGCAATAAATTTGGCCTATTTATCCTGCAAACACTACTGTAAGCTGAATGAAACTTGCTTCTCCCTAGGCTTTGCCATTCAACTATGTATATAAAAGAAGAACAAAAGTCAAGCAAAAGAAACCTGGTCCTGCAGTAACACCTACACAATATATAAAAATTCAGAAATCTCTTCATGAAGAGGAATAAAGCAGAGTGTCCTTTCCTGGCCACGGGCCAAACACGTCTCTTAAAGTGCCTCTCATAACAGGGCACTGCTGGTGTCAGGTATGCCAGTTTCCCACAAAAAGGTACAACATTGTTGGAATGGTACAGCTACACTAGGGTTTTATCACAAATTTAAAATTTGTAACAGCAGAGAAGAAAAAGCATCTTATTCTAGTTAGCAAAATAACACAATTATTATTATAAATTATCACATGACATTTAACTAAAAGAGAATACACATGAAGCTTGTTACCTGGATTGTGTCGGGCAATATACTCAAGTGCCCAACATGCACCTTCTTTGACTCCAGGATCAAAATCTTCCAAGCAAATCACCAGCATTTCCAGTGCTCCACATTGAACTACTGCCTGAGCTAGTTGTGGAGAATGTTTAGCAATTGCTCTTAGCACAAATGCAGCTGCTTTCTTGTAGTAACGCTAGAAAATCAGAAACAAACAAACATCCACTAACGTTAGAGGTTCAAAGCATAATATAGTACAGACATGCCTAAATTAGATGGTTTTAGTAGCAGCAATATCCTATACAGATCCAAATCAAGACCACTAGACATCACACAAACAATGAACATACAGTTCTTTGGGACAGCTCATGACATAAAATCTGCAGCAAGTGCATAAACAAACAGAAAAAATTAAAGAGAGCTAAGAGGATATGGGAAAAAGATAGTAGTCAGGTAGGTCTGTTTGTTTAAGTGAAAAGTGAACAAGAAGAACTGCAAAAACAATAACTCTTAACCAAATTACACAGGTTATGCCGGGCAAGCTCCTGAAATAATTCTACCCATGTGTAACATTTGCCAGATTTTACACCTTCTAAAATAGATACTCTCACAACCTCTCCATGAGAAAACATTACTTACAATTTGCAAACAGGAAACTGAGACAGAGAAAATTAGATCAAATAAAAGAGTTTAGGATCTGAATCCTGAAATGCCTAAATACTGCCTACAACCCACAGCTAGGATACTGAAAACCCATCCCAGCAACACCCAATACTGAATAATCCTCCATTTTGACCAAGCAGCATGCAATTTTACTTCAGAAGAAGCTCACTTTGAACAGGACTAAGCACCCTGGCCTTTTTGTCATAAGAGCATGTGAAGTCTAAGCTCTTGTCTCAATTCTGCCCACCTCCCTCAGTGCTGGACCAAATAATGTTTTCATTATGTATATATAATACATGACACTGCACACAGCATGGGATTCCCATGCAAACTGCAGCAGTGATTTCTTCTAAAAGCACAGTCTTCCCTCAAGAAGTCACATTTCAGTCACCTCCTGCAATTTTATAACTGCCATTAGGATATGGAAGCTAAAGATTAAGTTTCTTCTACTGCCTTACATTTTCAAAATCCAGACCCCAGTTGAAGTACTCTAGTCAGAGAAAACCATGTTGTGAGAAAGACAGTTCCTCTCCCTGATGAAGGGCAAGATTCATGGGGACACAAGTAACCCGCTGCTCCGTCTATGTGCCTGGAGTATACCCTCCAGCCTGGGCATTGACAGATGATCCCTATGGAAAAGCTCTAGAGGGCTCTCTCCGTATGCCAGCTGGGTTTGATCTCTTCCCAAGATGCTTGATTCTCCCCTGCTCTGCACAGGGAGCCTGGGCACTAAACAGTGCTAGTCCTACTGTCAAGGTACCCACAATTTAAACAATGCAAAGCCCACATCCCTTCTGGATCAAGTCCAGAAAAACAAAGAAGCACGTGAGTGCTTTGTGCATCCTGTAAGGTACCCAAACACCTTCAAAAGCCTGATCTAAAGCACTAAGATACGGCAACAAAACAGTACCTGCAATGGCGCTCCAGGAAATCAAGTATACCCAAGCCCACTCCCTGGCTCTAAAGGAAGGTGACACAGCATAACACATCCGTTCACATAAATTCCTCTTTCCTCAAAGTACAGTGGCCTCATCTATGCTACTGGAAACTGTTCCTGCCTTGTCCTACCCCTTAAACCACGTCCAAGCATTGTTGAGTAGTTTGATGGCTGGTATTACCTAAAACCACATCAGAGAGCATACTACTGATTAACGAGCACAGTTATCTTTCAGTGCTCCAACACATGCCCCTACCTTCCTTAGTTTACCAGTACTGATATAATTCCTTTATGTCAAAAATCCAGTTTTGTAAGTTAAGGTCTACAAGCAGGTACATTAAACATAATTTACAAGCAAAGCATTAAACTTCATTTAGGGGGAACAGAAGTTAAGGGAAACAGAACAGACAAATGGTCAAACCCCTAGATAATGTAAGTTGCTGAAAGTTTTGCTGAACTCGATGGAGCCATATTTGTTTACATAAGTCTATGTCTGTACAAATACGGGTATGTTGTTTCTGTTAATTAATTATGCTCCTGGCAAAGAAAAACACTTCTTTGTTTTCATTATTCAAAACACATTATTTACAAACAAACCATAGCCACAGGCATAGCTGTAAAACTGAATCCTACTCCATTTAATTGATAAAACATTGATCTGGGATGTTACCCTGTTACTGTCACCCGTAAATCAGTAGAATAGTATTTATTCATTGCGTGCTTGAAGAATCTCATCCTTAAATACAGATGTTGATACACTAAAAGTGAGTGGAATGGAAAAGGGTTTTTTGCCTGTGGGAAGTGACAAACTATCTGCTTGCTAAACTCTGCATGAACAGGATGAGTTTCCTTCACTTGCCCACAGTCACCAAGGCACAGCAGGCTTTCCATGACCTCACACTGCTTTTGCTTCCCCTAATTACTGTATCTCAGGGCACTTGAGCCAATTTAGCAAGGGTTTCAACTTGTAGCAGGGGGTAGTTTCCAAACCAACAGTGGGTAGAGTTCGTTCCGCATCTTCCCTTAAAAATAGAAATAAAATAACCAAAATGCTTATAACCTTGTCTAATTAAAATCTTTACTTTCTTTTCATACTATACCAGCATCTTGCCATCAAAGTTTTTCTTTAGTGTTTTCTTTTCCAATTTTAATTGCATAGGCAATGATTCCATATGCCCAAAAAGTATGCAATGAGTACATTTACATCTTTGTTTTCCTCAAAAGATTGAAAATGAAAATACGTGGTTTTCCAAATTATATTTCAATTGAAAACCTACTTTTCTTAAATCAAAGCTGCAACACAAGTATGGTTGTGATATCAGTGCACTTAACCCTTCGGCTGTCAGTTTCCAGATGTTAGGAGCCTCGGTTGAAAGTATTTCTGTTAATCTAGGTTAGCTTCATTCGAAAAATCAGAGTTGAAAGAGACTTGAAAAAAATGTCAGGGAGGGAGTGAAAGAGACCAACAGATTTATTTGTATTGCAATTGTGACTGTCCTTTTTTGGTATTGACAAATATTAAGAAGAAAACCTTTCTGTATATTTTCCTGCGACGGAGGTTTATTATTTCTAATGCTACAGATTTTCAAAGGCCTTTGGAAGATACAAAGTTCGTATTTTGTTTGGAGATACAAAGTGTTTCATTACAGAAGTTCAGGGGGTTTATACCTATTTTACATGTGTATGGTATTAGGACAAAACCTAGTCAATTATCACCAAAGCTTCCATACTGTCTCCTTTTTGAAGAGAGACCCTTTACAAAGCATCACGCAACATTTTAAAAATGTTACAGTACCATGAATATACTTCCTGTAGTGCATTAAATGGTAATACAATATTTTAAAGTGAAGCTTATTTGAAGTCAGACTCAGGCGTACGGTACACAGTGATCTCTCAGAGGTTCAAACATACATGCTGCTCTGACTTCAATACATTTAATGTCCTATTAGAATAAAAGCAGATGCTGATACAGAAAGATTTCCCTTTCCCTGTATAATAGTTAAAAAAAATACTATTTAAGAGAACAATCATGCCTTACATTCTCCTCAGGCAATGAACATATGAGCTGTGGAAGAATGCCTGCCTTCACAACTGCCTCTGCCAGCTCCACATCACAATCAGCAAGTCTCCCAAGAGCCAAGGCAGTGGTCTGTCGAATACTTGGGACGACATCCAGCAGAAGAGGTCTCAGCAAACACACTACACCTGAGTTGCAGCAAGAAGACAAAAGCCGATCTGGTAAGCAGAAGTTTTTCTAAACATTTGCCTTTACTCATAAAAACCTATTAAATTACTCTTCCAGGTAATAAGAACATGTAGGAAATCCAGGGGTTCCGCTGAAATGAAGTTGGCACTTGAGTAGCACTGCTGTATAGCAATATTTCTCCCCACTTTTCATAGGTACAAAACAATTCTGAAATACAAAAAAAAGTCACATGCAGAAATAAGGTGAATTTAAATATCAGTAAAATACATATTAAAATTTACACAAGAAACTAAGCTATATTCAAACATACATAAAGTACATGTGTTACTGTGTGCACGGGAAACTCCATCTGGAGATCCTGGTGAGAAGATATTGGCATGTATCCCTCATTCATCATGCCAGCAGAACCTCTACATTGAATTACACCAAATTAGATTTCAACTGTTGTAAGTAATGACTGATTTGAAGACCAATATCCATAATACATTACATTCCAGATAGAAGAGTTGTAGATTTTCTTATCATGTTATTATTTATGATGTGTTTTCACTGCTGAGGTCACAGTGTATCAGCCAACCTTAAAAAACATGAAAGCAGCAGCAAGGGAAGCTCTAAGAAACCACAGACTGAATGACTGCATAACAAAATGGCTCATGGAGCTCATGCAGGGAACGGAACTCCAGCCTCACATATGCAGTGATGGACCCCAGACAGGTTATCACCAATCAGGAGAAAAATCTCAGTGTTGGAACAGAGAGTTTGATAGAGATCCCAGCTCTTGCTCAGTAGTAGAGAACAAACTTTACCTGCAGAAGTATACAGAGTGCTCAGGATTATTTGGAAAGGGGTGGAGGCTGAAGCAGGGGTCACCACTATCCTTCATTTAATAGCCTCCACTAGAGCAGAGTTGAAAAAGATTCAGTGAAAGGGAACAAGGATGATCAAAGATGACCAATCCGTACGTGGAAGCTCTTCCTGTTAAACTAAGACTCTTCAGTAGGGATAGATATTAGTTCCAAGTGGTTATATAAAGTATGTTTTTCTTAAGGTCTGGGATTAGAAAATTACTTGTATTGTGATCCTTCAAACGTGCTGTCCCTGTAGCAGCCAGCTCTGTGAATTAACATTTTGGAGCTTTATACCTTAGCCAGAAAGCAGAGGTCTTTGAAAATGGAGAGGTGTTACAAGAGAACAACTAACACTCAGAGCTACAGGGATCCTCATATCAGCTCTCTCAGTCCTTTCCATTACTTTTTTTTTACAAATATAAAAATCTAGTTGAGCAACAATGAAAGAAAGCAAAACTTGCCTTCTCAAGGGCTCATATGGTTACTAGCACTGAGCAAAGGCCTTTTGGTGTGACAGTGCCACAACAGGGGGATCACTGCCTAATGGCAAGCAACAAACACCCAGGTGTTCAACAGGCACTCCATGACAAGGAAAAGCTGAGGACCTCAGAACAAGGACTAGTCCCAAGTGATGGAGGCTATAACAAGTTACACCTGTAGCATATTTCTTGCCCTAAAAAAGAAAAAAAAGGTAAGTATAGCAGCAGTAAAATTCTCACCTTTATTTTACATCAAAACCAAATTGCTCCCAGCAAGAAGAAAATAGCTGAATCATCTACACATAATTCTGAAAGGGCTGGGAAGGAAGACACAAAAAACTAACCATGGAGGCTATGCTGTCCACTAACAAATTTGTAGGAAGGTCAATACTCTAGACAAAAGCTGCACTGTCATGAGAGGTACAACCTCCCAGCATGTTCACAAGACACAGATTTCAGGGGGACACATAACAAAAGCAGAAAAGTAAACTGAAAGTAAAAAGTAAAAAGAACCTATGGAAAGAGGTCTGTAATATAGCTGGGGTCTACTCACCTTTCTGTTAAAGCCACTGGGAACTGAAAGAGGCTTCCTGTGTACCAAGTGACAAAAGATAGATCCTCCAGTATTGTAAGATCAATGGGAATTCATTTAGCACTTTGCAGAAATCACTACTTCAGAATGTGGTCATCACACAGACATCTTCTCATGAACTCTCCATAGCGGGTATAGTGTCATTAGCAAGTTATGCTTCATATCAAAAACCACTAAATACTTTCTATGACAAATTAGTAGTAAAAACAAACATATGAGTTGGGGCCAATGCCATCTATCTTCTAGCCAGTCATCTACACCCTCTGTGAGAGGATATTTTCTTGTCCTTCCCTCTAACATCAGTTGCATACTCAAACAGCTGCTGAAATTCCTAAGGGGACCTCACACTGTTCTTATGATCTACATTGAAGGTATTTTAGTGAAGCAGGAACAGTTAAAAGTAGTTCACTTTTATTCACTGTAAAGATATTATCTGACTTGAGATAATATGAAAACAAGATTATTTAATAAACAGAAAAGCAAAAAAGAAAGGGGGGGAAATAGTTTTACTGGTGTAAAAGAGCCTGTCAGAAGTGGTTGGGGGAGAGGTAAAGGAACATTTCAGCATGAAGTGTCCTGACCCTAAAAAAGCCAAGAGCCGCATGGCTGGGACATTAAACCAGGATGTGTCAGACAGTTCAATTCTGATGATCTCAAATCCAGAGAAATTTAAAGAGACTAGAATCACTTTACTCACAAGCTGGGTCCAGACCACGTGACACGCTTCTGACCTTTATGAAATATGTAAGCACTGCAAAATGTAGAACCACATTTACTAAGGTCTACATACATGTATGCTTTGAGTCATTCCAAATGTGAGATTTACACATTTTGTATTTTCAAGATTAGCTGATACAGCTTTCACTTTTGAAACAGCCTGAAAAACCTTCAATCTGAAAATACTTCCAAGCAGCATGCCTCCCCATGACTAATGCCTTTCATTTCATGAAAGTATAAACCATGTAAAGTTTGGTGATGACATTCAAGAATCAGCACAAAATGTTTTACTGTGAATTACTTTAGCTGGTGCAACTTATAGTGAGGAAAGAGATGAAAAATTAAATGGGAGTTACTGTTTGAAGAAAGGACACAAAATATTACAAAAAAAAAAAAAAAAACAAACCAACAACAAACTACAACATGTTTAGAAATAAAAGCAACTGTGCTTGTCCTCAAGGAATCTGTATTTTCTTAAAGTCATGTTTGAATGTAAGAAGAGACAGTGGACAAATAATTACAATGGCATGAGTTTTGGAGAAACAAGACAGAGAAAAAACAATTCCTGGTACTATACAAGGCTTATATTCACATCAAATTGACTAAGAATTGAGAGGAATATATATAGGCCTAGACCGTCCCTGTGCTTAGAAGATAATTAAAAGCTTTTATCTCTTCTTTCCACCTTCTCTTAAAACCACTTTTTTGCTCTGTGTCAAGATGCTTTCCATCACCTCCAATTACTCTGCAAGACCAACTCCTTGAAGAGTTTTCACCGTTGTCACCATTTTTGTATCTTCAGCAAACTTAGTATTTCTTTCTTTACAGCACTTAGAAAAAAGAGGAATTAATTCTGAGAGTATGAAAACAGCTACATAGAGATTCTACAGTCTCCACTAAGCCAAGATATCCAACCTTTTCTTCTATGACTTTTGAACATAGTGCTTTAAAGGACAGATGTGCCTGACACAGGATGGGACTTTCCTGCACTGGGCCCAGCCCAGCTCTTTGTTCCAGGGACAGCTGTATTTGGTGACCTCCTGTATTTGATCTCTTCCTTTCATCTATCCTGTTTACAGCAGTCTACTCCTCCAAAGAGGTCCAAGCCAGGATTCCTATCAGTATTTTTAATTAAATTCAAATGTATTTAACATTATTTAGAGTAGTAAAATAGGCAAGAACCTTCCAACAACTTCCTTTTATCTTGACCATTCACTCAAGTGAACAGGGCCAGACAGATCATGGAGTAGCAGTGTCTTGTCGCTGAAAACTTTAGAACTCCTTGGTCTTCTTCTAAATAAGTCTGTTGTGACAGAAGTAGGAAATTCATTAACCCTAATTCAAAAGCAACCGCACAGAAAGTAAACTACAAAATAAGGCATTTAGACTATTGCACTGGATTTATTTTGGAAGAGTTCCCACAAGCACTCAGAAACTGAGTAACAGAGAATTACTGCCAAGTATCCTCTCTTGCATCACAGAACCTTGACTGACATTGAGCAAGGAATGATCCCCCTTTCTATCCTCAGTTTCCCACTCAAATTTGTTTCAAAGAATGACACACTTTAGAAGCTGAATCATTCTTAACACACACTTCTCAAGTGGAGCTGTTACGTACAGGCCTGATGCACTTTCTTTTAGCAAGCAAGTGCTGGCTGCTGCCTAGCTGGAAAACAAACAAACAAACAAAAAAATCACTTGAGGCAGCAGCAGGTTCCAATTTTTTTTCATTCTAAGTTTCTGTAGCAAAGAAACAGTTGCTGCTCTGGAAATAGCAATCTTTGCTTGGCCATTTTGATTTTTTGGGAAAACAACCTGCAATTCATGCAAAATACTTCTACCCTCTTCCCATACTCATCAAATCCTTGTCAAACTTGCCTAGTCACAAATCAGAGAAATAACCCTACACTGGAAATTCTTTTCATTTCTGCATCTGAAGATGACTACTCCTAACCTACTTTCTGTCCTTAAAGGAAAAATAATCTCTCTTTTAAAATCTGGAAAAAAGTCATTCTACACTACTGTTGTCTCTGGACACACTCTTGTCTTGAAGATACTGTTCTTCTAATTTACGCTTTGGAACAAGAGAATGTCTTCTCATTTTTGTGTTCTGTTACATTTAGAACATTCACAGAGCTAACTTAAACTTTCATCATAATCAGCTTGATTTTTCACAGCTCCTCATGACAAATTCAGCTGACTTAACAAGGAAATAAAATGGAAATTTAATTCAGCCTCACCCCAACACCCTATCTTCACCTACCCTTTTCTAGGAGCTGCATTGCAGTAGGTTTTAAATCCCCTACTTAGAACAAATTTTCCAGAAGAGCGGTGAGAGAGAATTTTCACACTCACTTGTCCTGACACAGCCTCTTCCAGAGACAACAGAGTATGCAAGTCTCAAGTATGTACTCCTCAAGTGTGTCCTTTTCACAAGAAAGGACTCCTCACTGCAACAGTTCCATGGCCAGAACAGCTACCATCCTTCAGAGATCAAAGGGAACATAAATACAGTTTGGTAACAGAGACTCTGGCTGATCAAGTAATTCATACAGCAACTACCAGATGGTGTAGGACATAACGCACATTCAGCTTGACAGTATCACTGAAGATTCCTGAAGGATCCAGGAACAGTAAGTTTCTTCTCCTTAGATGCCAGACCCTGTTTCTGCATTAATGAAGCTGAACAAATCCTGTTACAAGAGGACAAATTTCTGAAAACACCCCTTACAGGGCTGTTAGTGGCCACCATGCAATTGTGCACAGATGCACCAAAACCAAGGCGGTCACAAGGAGCTGCTTCTTTTTAATGTCCACTCGTTAAGATGAGATTGAAATCCCTAAAAAATTCTGGTTTTGGCATTTTACTTGCAAATCTCCAGACAGGCCAGGAGACTGAAAAGAGGAGGTATCCTGGAACAGTTGAGCTTTCACTTGATTGAGTTACAGAAAAAGTCAATCCTCCAGCTTCAGCTGCATTTATTTTCTCCTCTGTCATCTCTTGTACTTTCCTTAAAGCAGCCTCCTTCTTCCCTTCATCAGGGGCCATGTCATCAAGCCTTTGGGAGAGCCACTCTCCACACCTGATCTACTACAACTGCAAAGACAACCTTTTGTCTTTTATGCCACACTGCATAATCCTCTCCCACTTCTGCTGCTAAAGCTCAGTAAAGCTTTTAACTCAAAATAAAAATATCTTTAGAAAACACAAAACCAAACCAAACAAACAACAACAAAACAACCAACCAAAAAAACTCCCAAAATTGTGTGCACCCTTTACAAATGGTACATAAACTCCAGTGTTTAAACTGGCTACTTGAGGGCACTGGAGTCTACTCATGTATATCCACTTGCAAGATCCAAATGCTCCCAGGCTTTCTATTAAGCACAGTGCTATCAAATTATAATCCTTAATACTACATAAAATATGGAACTATATCCTAAAATCTCTTCCTATGGTCTGTTCTGATTACACAGGGCCAAGTGTCCAACTGTCATATTCAAAAATAGTATATTTAAAATACATACATCAGAATCAAAAATTGAGAAAAGCATGGGCAAAAAGATTCAGTGCAATTGGAGGAGGAAAAATCAATTTTAACAGAGTTTTCTTTTTAAAAAAGGCTCCTAAAACCAATCCAGAGATTCAGAAATATAGCTCTTAAAACCTGTCACCAGTGGAATAGGCCTGGAGCCAGGAAAGAATACTGATGACATTATCCTTTACCTACAGAAAAACAGACCACTAAATAGGGGAAGGTGTCACGCCACTGCACAAGACTAAACTGTTTCTTAATCACAATGATAGCCTTAAATAACTCACATATTAAAAGCAACATTCTCATCACCATATGTTCTAATGCAAGATAAATAAATAAAAACTAATCAAATAACCAATCAAAAATGAATATCCAGAAGTAATTATTCTGATACATGTATTTATCCTGAATTGTAAATGCCCCAAAGAAAGATTAAAAAAAAAAAAAAAAAAAAAAAAAAAGAAGAAGAAGAAGAGCCTAAATCTGAGTGCAAGAGTGAGTGCTCAAGTTCATCTGCCATTATAACTGAAAATAACCTGTTTCTGGGATTTAAAATTTTGGAAGGATGAGGGGGTGTGGAGCTGAATAATGCATTCCAGTACCAAACTTCACAAGCATTAGCTGCCAAATGAATAGATTTAATTTTAAAGAGCATATTTAAAGTCATTACTATCAAAGTAGCTTCTCCCATTAGTCAGCAGCCCTCAAGAAAAAAAAAAAATTGATAAAATGTCTGTCATTGTTTCACATGTATATTTACTAAATGGAAAAGGTTTAGGAGTCTTGGAGCAGACTTTTCTCCCCAAGTATCAACTAATTAAGCATTCAAATGACAAATCCCACAATTATTCATGGTAGTATTTAATCATAGGGAACAACTTTATCAAAGCAAATCAGAGAGTTGGGAAACACACAGGAATGAGTTCCAGCAAAAGAATTTCTCTGATCATCCCTTGCACTTTCTTGCCACCAGAAAGCTGTTAAGCTCCCAGGCACTCACCCTCAGGACATTCTTGACCAGGAAAGAACCAGTGCCATGCAAATGTGGCCAGATTCCAGTTCCCTGGTTACAACATCTTTGAGATTTCTGCCCAGTGGGAAAAGCAGCTCCAGAACATGATGAGATACAGGAGCTTCAGAAGACAGATGCCCTAAGGAAAGGTGGGCTTCCTGTTGGCCCTCTCTGACCTTCTTTTCAGCTTCCCACCAGTTTTCCTTACAGGTCATACATAGGAGTCTCCAAAATAATGGTACCTTAAGGTTTCTCAACAGTCAAGCCAGCATAAGGAACTCGTGCCTCTGATCCTGGCTGCTTGCTCCCCTCTAAGACTGCAGGCTCCAAATGTGCAACAATATCACTGCTTGTACCTGGTTTAGCACCACAGAAGCAGGGCTTAGAGGGTGGTAAAGAATTACTTTTTCAACACTTCCATCTTTCATGATGTTAGCATGGTGTCCAGAGACACCTCCACAAAGAATAAAGTTTCAAACTAGTATTTATTTCCCTTACAAGATGTTAAGTACCAAAAGAACTTCTAAAATGGGATCAGATGCTTTATTCCTTGAGCACTCATCTTTCATTCTTATTCCAGGAATATAAACTGAGGCCATTAATACAAGAGCACATGATGATACATTTTAAGGATTTATTTTAGTTCAAATTCAAGTCACTGTAATCTTGGCTTCTGCTTTTGCCAGAAAGACACTAAACCCTGACAACTTTTGAGAACCAACAAAAGAACCCTGCAAGGTGCCCCTGACTCCTATAACTAATGTGAAATGATAGCAGACAAAGACTCTTCTCATCTTCTTAAAACAGTGATCTCCATAAGGGATGGCTAGAATTCTCATTCGCCAGAGTAAGAAACAAGCCCCAAACTCTTTTAAATACAGATTTATAGAGATACACATATAGACAGGCATCTTTCTTAAATCATTGCTCCAGCACTCACTAGATTAAGACCATAAAAGGCACACCAGTTATATGCTAGACAGCAGTGTCCCAAAATATTTGTTTTAATACAAGGACAAATTTTATTTGGTGGGAGGCTTTAAAGAAAAACACTTATTCACATATAATTTACGAGGAGGTTTTAAAACTTGTATCTAACACATCCAGAAAAGGCCAAAATGAACAGCTGTCATTGCAATTATATAACTACAAAGTATTTTTAAAGACACAGTTAGGAAAGATGGTAGAACATTTGCAGGCCATACAAATAAATTGCAACAACCATACTTGCAGACATTTGCCTCTTGTCCAGCATCTGAAAAACTAAAGTTTGTGGAAAAGCATGTCATGACCCGAAACAGCCAAGTAGGATAATCTACACAAATGCACATTTTCACATTATTACCCAGAGTCTGATCCTTGCAAATTTAACTTTCAGACCAACACCAGCTGGGTGCAGAAGAAAGTTTCAGGACTCTGAATGTGTTATAAGCAACAAATCGGTTCCAAGATAAAGTTACAACCAGATTACATCAAAACAGTTATTTTAAAAAGAAATACAATGCAATTAAAGTTTGCTTAGCACTTTGATTGCTTTCTTAAAATAGAAACTTTCTGCATTTTTAAAATGCTGGGCTGTGAGAAGCTTGCCTATCTGGGATCTCTCTCTGGGAGCTGCTAAAAACAGCACTGTAAAAGGACACAGAGGGACTTCATCATGCAGATAAGGCATAAATTATTCCTATAATCAAGCTGTCCCTTTAGCAAACAGAGATCACTTGTATAAACCACACCAGTGGCATTAACTTGCCAAAAGATGGAAAACAAAACAAAAAAATCAGGAGCCACAGCAAGGTAATACAAAAGGCCTGGTGTCAACATGTCACCCCCATAATAAAAGGAAATGTTTACTTAGCAAGAATTAAGAGATAGAGGTTTTAATAAAACAATTTTAATAAACGGTTGCAAATACAGTAAGAGAAAGTTGTGAATATTAACACCATTGGTTTTCTTTTCCATTTGCTTGTTAGATGTTGTTGTATTTGAAAAAAAGATGGATAGTTTTATTAGATCTGGGAAAGAAGTACTAAAAACAAAATCTAGGCACACCAAAATATACTCAATTCATTAATACCACATGGCAAACCAACCACTGATCTATAGCACATTTTCAAACTGTCATTCAGGTAATCAATTACCAGGCATTTCTTTTTCCTCTTTTAAGCTCAGGAACTTTGGCCGAGCGGAGTGGGTTTGCCAGATGCCAGCAGCACAACAGCTGGTAGAAGTGCTCCCGCAGCTCCTCTTTCTAAAAATGTTCAATTTGGTTCACGACATCCCATGACAGCAATATAACAAAAGCAAATCCCTCCTAAACTGAGCCAATCTGCCGGCAGAAAGAAGAACTTAGGAACAAACTTGTAAGGCCAGTTTAAAAATTCGTTTATTCTAAAAGTAGAATTTCCTTGGCAAATTAATGCTGGCTTCATCGGGAATTCCAATTTCTGTACTTCACATATCGGAACCGGGAGGAAGTAAATTTTTAAAAGGATTACACTGAGAATTTTTCCTCGAAATAAGCTGGAGGTCTCAGCCAGAGACATCCGCCCCGCACAGGCATGCGGGGCCCCCGCCCGCAGCTGGCCAGCGCAATTTACCCTCCCGCGGCAACGAGGCGGACTCGACAAGCAGGCTGGGGGCCAAATCCTACCGGGAAAATATCTCCAGAAACTGAGCGGGCAACGGGGGAGGAAGGAGACAAAAAAAAAAAAAAAAAAAAAAAAAAACCCCACAACACAGGGAAACCAGCGCTGCGGCCCCGCGCTGCCCCCGCCCCGGGGCGCGCGAAACCCCGCGGCCGCGCACGGCCCGGCCCCGCCGGCTCCCGCGTACCTGCACTTCGGAGCGTGTCGATGCTCTGCGGGCGGGCGGCGAGGTCGGCCA
The DNA here is from genome assembly GCF_015227805.2 of Hirundo rustica. Classification (NCBI taxonomy): domain Eukaryota; kingdom Metazoa; phylum Chordata; class Aves; order Passeriformes; family Hirundinidae; genus Hirundo; species Hirundo rustica. The sequence continues at coordinate 138,086,608 of NC_053450.1, read as the reverse complement.
CGGCCTGCGCGAACTGCGATCGGGCGCGCTGGTACTGCTCGAACACTGCGGGCGGCAGCGCCGGGGCGCCGGGTCAGCGGGCGGGCGAGCGCCGCGCCAGCCCCGCTGCCCGGGCCCCGGCCCCCGGCCCAGCCTACCTTGCAGGACCTGCCGCTGGCTCATGGCGGCGCCGGGCGGGCTCCGCGCCCGCGGGGATTTCCGCGCTGTGGACGCGTCTCCCCGGCAACCGGGCGGAAGCCGAGCCGCGGGGGGGCGGGGCCTCGGCAGTGACGTCACGCGCCCGCCCGCCGCGCCGGGTCCCGCTCCGCCCCGCGGGGCTCCGCGCGCCGCCCCCGGGCCGAGCTCGCGGGGTCGGGACGGGCCGCGGGCTGGGCCCGGCCGGCGCCGGGTCGCACACGCGTGTCACATGCTCCCTGCCGGTACGCGTGTGGCTATCGGCCCCTACAGAGTTTGGCGGGGGCGTGCGGACCGGCAGCTCCGCGGAGAGGGGACCGCCGCTGTGTCACGTCTGTAGCGCACATCACGGCACAGCACCTGTGGGGGTGTATCAACGCGACTTGACGTGAAAACGTGTACAGCGACTGTCCGCTCTCACCTCTCACCGGCAGGCAGCTGCCGCTCTCGGGAGCGCCGGGGAAGGCTGGGGACGGGCAGGGAACGCGCAGTGCCCGCGGGATGGTGCCGGCCGCGGCGCAGGGACGTGTCCGGCCCGCGGCGCGTCGCCGAGTTCAGCGCAGCGGAGGCTGGCGGGGAGATGTCGGACGGCCGGGCCGGGGCCTGTCCGCCACCGCTGACGTTTGGGAGCGGCGCAGTGGCCGCCCCGCCGGTGCGCACCGGTGGGACGCGCTGCTCCCCCGGGGCGCGTCCCTTGTCCCGCTCCGCTGCTGCATAACTTGCCGAGGGCTCGGCGGGCAGACAGGGAGAGCCTCGCCGCTCTGGCGAAATCCAGCGCATCTCCCGGCGGGTCCCCTGGGGTCCTCCTGCCTGGCTCCCGCTTCCCTCCGCACCCAGGGAGCCGAGGGAAATAAATAAATAAATAAATAAAAAGAAAAGATAAAAGCAATTCGAAGCTGCTCTCCCCCCGCCGCGCCTTTATTCTTCGGGAAGTGGAGTCCTTTGATTTTAGTTTTTTCTTTCTCACCACCGACGCGGTTCCTCCTCGGGGATCTCCGCTCCTGCCTTGCGCCGCCACGACGACCCACGCAGGGGGGGTTGCGCCTCACGGGGAATAAGCTTGCCCCGCGCAGGGCCGCGCAGGCCCCCTCCACCCACGGCCACGGAGCGGGGCCGGGGCGGTGCGGGCAGCGCGGTCGCGCAGGGGCGAGCCCGTGGGCTACAGCCGCACCTCGGCCGGGAGCCGCGAGAGAAGTGCGGCAGAAGAAGCGCGGTGCCCCGCTGGAAGGGAAGGCTTTTCTCAGACGATACACGACGCAGTTAATGATCTGCCCGAGCGCACCCATCCGCGCAGAGCACTCGCGCAGCAGCGGCAGCTCCCCGCCCCGCTCGGCCGCAGGTGGCCGGGAGTAGCATCCGCTGTCTCGGTGCAGGGCGGAGCAGCGCGGGGAAGGATGGTCCGGCAGCAGCCCTCTAGCTCTGCCTGGTACGGACACAAATTATTGCCGTGCACTATAATAGGGAGGAATTGTTAATTTTTTTTTTTTTTTTTTTTTCCCCCAGCAGCGTATCATTCTGGTAGATAAGCTGCGCGCTGCCTTCCATTTTTTCTCATCTTGGTGTCCGGCCATTAGGACTAATTACGAATAATTCTCTTCATAACTGGTTGGCAAAGACATGGTTGGTTGCATGTACGAGTAAACACAACCTTGGAGGTCTGTATAGCAAGTAATGCAAACGGTGGGACTGGAAAATGAAATCAGTGTTATCAGGGTTGGAAGAGAAATAGACTCTACATCTCCCCCAGTATCTTTTGAGGGCGATTCCCAAGACGCAGGATACTTGCGAACGAAGGTAATAGTTAGCTCTGCTATCGATCAGGCAGCTTCAACTGAAATTGTGATCCACAACAGAAAATCAGAGTTAATAGTCAATAAAGAATGTCGCTTTCTGTAGCCACACATTATTGCACAGTGGCTTCAAGTTTTCATGGGCTGCTAATCTGTCCTACAGAGATGTAAATGTACAAAATCAGACGACTGACACTATATAAACGTATTATCTGACAGGTATAAAAAGTTTTGTCTCATACCCTAAAGCTGGAATGTTGAAGGTATGTCAGCTGCCTTTTAAAAGTTTAGAAAAGTGTAAAAGAGATGTCTACATTTTTTAAAACTCTTGTCTGTGTTTACTCAGCTGAAAAGAGAGGGGCTAACATACACAATTTCATGGTCTGAAATGAGCTATGTGTATTTAGAGTATTTAGTGCAGGAAAAAAAATCTCTTTCAGCAAACAAATTAAACAGGCGATGTGCTGTTCTTTACAAATAAAGGAGACAAATAAAATCAGATTGGTGAGAAGGTCGTTTACCACAGAAAATATTTTGGGAAATTATCACCATGTGTACTTGAGAAGGGAACAGCTGTTAAACACATTTCTTTATACTTATTTCTGTTTATAAGTTAAATAAAAAATAAACAAATGGTGATTAATTACTTCCAGAGGTTAAAAAAAAAAAAAAAAAAAAAAAAAAAAAAAAAAAAAAGGCAGAAGTGTCCACTACAGATAAATTGATTTATCTGTCTAATTAAGTCTAATGTTTGGATAAGGAACAACAAACCCCACCCTGAGTACCACCAAGACTTGCTGCTACACTTCGTTGCTTGATACTAAGTCTGTTCACATGATTAATATTAATAATAATGAGGAATAAACACCATGCAAATGCAGTCTACGGAAATGTCACCGGTTCTCGCAAAAGTACTGAAGACGGAAAATCATTTATGGAAATGACGTAGTTGTGAGACTTCATTGCCTACTGCTGGGGTGCTCATTAGTAGGAAACCTGTATCCTTAAGCGGGTGGTGTTGGTAATGACTGCGTTACCGGACACGTCAGTTTAAAAAATAAACCAGAGACCGGGGGAACAGTTATCCAAATGAATAATGTGCCTTCGCTTTCAGGTGGATGTTCTTTAATCTCGGACTTTGATTCACTCGGAAATATGCCCGGAACGGGGCGGGGAAACATCATTTTCCCTAAAACGGGGAAAGGCGAAGTTGCTCCCGGGTTTGTTTGTGGGGTGAGGCGTGCTCAGAGCGTGGGTTTTCCCGGCTCGGTCTCGTCCCCGCGGGTGCGAGGCAACAGGTGACTCAGCTTCGGGAGCTGCCGGGTTCCCTCGGCAAGACCCCCCAACTCGAAGGGCACTGGGTGACCGGTCCAGGACCGAGCTCTCTGCCCCTCGACGGCTCAAGCCCCGCCGTGCCTCGGCTGGTCAAGCCGTGGATGCTCCACTACGGCTTAAAACTGCACGACGCCCATTAAAAGGCGAGGTCTTCCCGTGCCTTGGTGCGGCGGCTTCCCCAGCGGTTCGGGAGGGCGCCGGGGCTGAGGGTCACCCGGGCTGGAGCCAGACCGCCCCCGGCCGCCCCCCGCGCCCGTCGGAGGGGCGCTGGGTCTCCCCATCTGCCTCTGGAGGGTCTGTTCCTCCTGCCGCACGCCTGGCAAATTGTTCAAAGTGTTGAGGAGATATTCATAGGGTTACAGAAATTAGGGCTTTTAATCCCGTATTTGAGCGACTCGGCTCATTTGGTAGGAAGAGTAACGCGCAAACTCTCCCACGGATCAGAGTCGGAAGTGCTGGGTTTATAAAAGTCGGGAGTTTGAACGTGGAAAGGTTAGTGGGAGCAAATAGGATGTAAGCAACTGAAGTGCTCTCTCGAAAAGAGTACACTGACTGAAGAATCTCCAACTCCACGTATAGCCTCTACTGAAATTATTTTGAAACCTTTAATAATTTATTTTTAAAATTTAAGTTGGGCTGTGCCATTACCTGATTTTAGCAAAAACTTTATCAGAGAGACCATAGGAATGGAGAGTTCTCTCTTTTTTCTCCCTGAGCTTTGGCTCGGGGCTGCAGGGACTCGAGCCATTCTGGGGTCCCCTCTCCGGATTTTCGGAGACGAGTTTAGTTTGTAAGATCTTCTTATAGAGTACATTATTTCTGTGAGGCGAAGACACAAACATCGAGGCACTTCAGACGCACTAGAAAGAGGAGTTCTTTTTCTTCACTCAACAGGACGACGCTGGCATTTGAGCAGATATTTGTAACTGTAAAGGTGTAAAAGCTACAGGTTTGGCTAGTGGAGATTGGTGAATCACCATTACACTAGGAAAGGCTGAATAATAATGTTAAGGGATAAATACACCGGAAAAGGGCAAAACATATCAAGTTGACTTGCAGGATGAGACCAGGAAATATTAGCTGGTAGGGCTGAGCCCTTTTTACCACGTGCATATGGTTACACCTCTAGTTTCCTGCGGAACCGTCAGCGCCTGTGCAGTGCCATTAAAAAAAATGTATTTTTGGGACGTTCCAAAACTGAAAGCCGGAGCTTAATTTATTCTGCGGACTTGAAAGGAACGAGGTCTTCCTTTGTGTCTGATGCTCCGGGGGAGGGTGTGTGTTGGCTTGGCGCTGAACGCTGCCCGCATCTACATATGTAAACCCAGCAGCGCTTCTCCCCCCCGCGCCGGTCGGATTGCAGCTCTCAACAATGCTGCCACACAATGCGAAATGCGCGGAGCCTGCGCGGCTGCGGCTGAAAGCCAGTATTTAGTTCTTGATGTGGAAGGACCAAATCTGCGCGGTGCCCAGCGGAGCCCGCAGTCCGCCCCGAGGCCGTCCCGTCCTCCCGCACCGTTATTGTCCTTGGCTGCTGCGGTTAGTGGGGTGGGGACAGGCAGCAGCCAGACGAACGTATCCCGGTTTGCAGAAGAAGGTGTAACGAGAGGCGCTGGCAGCAGCAAAGGCTGCAAATCGCTGTCGTGTGGTTGCTATTAGCAACAAATCAGCTGAACAGCCTGCAAACCCCGAGCACCTAGGGCGGAGGTGGCAGGGAGAGCGCCGGGGCTGGGAAGGCTGGGGTTGATGGGCGCTTTCCCGAGGGGACCTCCCGTGCCGCCCCGAGCTGCCTCCCTGCAGGAAGGCCGAGGAGGGGCAGAGCAAGGGGAGATGCTGCCACGGCCGCGCACAGCGCTGCGGGAGAGGGGAAAGCCAAACCTCTTAAAAGAGACAAAATGGCAGCTCATGGCTTGTAGGCATCCTTCCCGGCGCTGAGTCCCTGTCTACCCTCCGCCAGTCTCCTCTGCTGCCAGCTCCTCCGTGCCAGGGGCTCTCCCCGCCTGCCCGGCAGCAGAGCCCCAGCCTGGGGAGCAGCAGCGCGGTGTCCCCCGGGGCTCCAGCCGCAGCCAGCCTAGAAACTGAAGTGCCACCCCTTCGGACGGGACAGGTCCCGACCGGGTACATCGAAGCTCCCGTTGGCCGGGCAGAGCTGCGGCTGAGAGCACCGCGCACCCCGGCTCCTCTGGCGCGCTGCCGGTGTCGGGAACACACGAAGTGTGCGCGCAGACTCCGCACCCCGCGCAGTGAGAGCTGCCTCGCAGGGGCATCACTCACTCAGCATCCCTGCACCTTGGCCATGCCAACACCTTTCTTTCAGCACCCTGGTAGCATAACTTTTTGGGTATCTTGATTTCAGTTGTTTGGGCTTTCTTCTGTTTTTTATTTTGTTGATTGTTTTGTTGGAGGGTTTTTTCCCTATTTCTCCTTCAAAGTTTTGGGATTGTGTATGTGGAGTTTTTGGGGGGGTTCTTTGGTGGAGTATGGGGTTTTTTCTCATTTAGCTAGGATTTTTTTCTGATTTTTGTGTTTGAGTTTTGGAAGTTTTTCTTGTTTGTTTTTCTTTGGTTTTTTTTTTGTTTGTTTGTTGGGGGGGTTGGTTTAGTTTTGGTTGGGGTTTGTTGTTGTTGTTTGGGGTTTTTTTGTGGGGTTTTTTTGTGTGGGTTTGTTTTTGTTTTTTTTTTTTAAACTCAGTCCACCTCGGAGGCCTCCATCAGCTGCATGATGTTATCTCACTGATCAGAAAGTGCCTCGTTGAGAAGGCAACTCTCGAGCATCCCCAGCACATGGAGAGGGAGGAGTAAGAAATGCCACCGCTGGCAGCAGTGCCTGGAAGCTCTGCGCTCAGCGGGGCCCCAGGATGCGAGGCGGCTCCTCCTGGCCTCGGCCTTCTCCACCGGGGATGTGGCGGCCGAGAGGCATCGGGGACGCGGAGCCCGGCGGCGGGCGCTGAGGGGGAAGGGCTGCTGGCTGTCTCTGCTGTTTTAAAGTGCCTACCTGCCACTGGGGAGTTCTCACCCGGCCCCTCCCGGAAAATGTACCCCTCCACACCGTTGAGAGCATCGGCGTTCGGAACGGGGAAGGCATCTGCCTGTCCCCGACGAAAGGAACGTACAGCCCTTTGTCTCTCTAGACGAGGTGCGATATTCAGCTGCGGCCCACGAAAACAGATACGCCAAATGGCTACCGCGACCTCCTCCTATCCCTCGGGGAGGTGGGCTCGCCCCGAGGCCCCACCGTGCCCCGAGAAGGGCTGGTGCCGGCCGGCCCCAGCGGGTGGCCGTGTGCTTGCGGCAGGGCGGACACGCAGGACACGACCGCGGCGCCCCGCAGCTGGAAAACCCGGAACGCTCCCGTCCCGCTGCGCACATCCCCAAATGTCCGGGCTGGCTGGAGCACCCGAAGGACCAGGAGGCGGGGAAAGGCAGACCGAACGCAGGACGGTGCGAAGCCTGCGGCGCCTCAGCGGAGGGCGGCCGCGGCCGGGGGTGCTGCCCGCCAGGCGTACCCGACGCCCACCGGCCGGACCGGGCACGACTCGAGAGCCGCCCAAGGCGCGACGGTGAGCCCGCCGCGGCCGCCGGCGGAGGCCGATGGGGCGCGGCCCGCGGGCGGCGGGCGCGGCGCGGAGCGGCCGGCGGGTCCCTCCGCGGGTCCCGCTCCGCGCGGCCCCGTTCGAATCTGGCGGCGCGGGGGAAGTTCCGCGGGCGCGAGAGGTGCGCAGGCGCAAGATGGCCTCTGCCCGGGCGCGGGGGGCGCGGAGCGGGGCGGCCCGCCCGCGGAGGGGCGGCCGGCGGGGGCCCGCCCGCGCCCGCGGCACCGGCGGCGCCTAGCGCCACGTTTTCCACGCCGGCCGGAGAAGCCGCGTTCCCGCCGGCGCGGGCAAAGCGGAGAGAATCGCGGCAGAACCGCAGCTCCCGGCTGGGCTCGCGGGGCGGGCAGCGGCCGCCCGTCCGGCGGCGGAGGGGCCCGCGGGCTCCTCGCACCCCTGGGGCAGCGCCCGCCTCCGGCGCTGCCACTCTCGGCCTTTCCGTGACTGCCGCTGTCTTGCCCGTCGCGGCCGCGGCTTCGTGTCAGCGAGCGCGGATGGAAGTCCCGCTCCCTGCCCAACCCCGGCAGGAAAGCCTCCTTTGCCGTGGGTGTTACGTGTCCTTCGTACTCTACCCGTTACCGACATCGATGATTTTTTTTTTTTTTTTCTTTAACCCACATAATGGCTGTTAAATAAATAAAAATATCCCATCCCTAAAGACGGCGAGACCGAGAACTGCCTGGTCCACACCGGGCTTTATAAGTTTTTCTGTTCTTCTGGCAGGACTCCTCTGTCGCGGGGAAAGCGAGTGAAGGAGCCAGAGTTGGAAAAAATCCTCGCTGCCAGAACCCTTGCCGTCCTTGAGTTAATAAAACACAAATCAGCCGTGAGTCGGAGCTCCCGCAACGGGGCAACGACGTTGCGCCGCGGAAAGCGGAGATCCGCAGCCCCTGGGAGGTGAGGGCAGGTTCTTCTCCAGGCGTCCTCCGGGTAGGAGACGGGCAGAAAAGATGAAAAATAAACTGTTTAGAGTAAAATAAAGGAAATCCGTTTCAAGTACCCAGAGTAGGAGCAAGAACGTTAAAAATTAACAGCGGAAACAGGAAACACTTATCTGAGTAAACACTGTCTCAGAATTTCACCGTTTTAAAATTAGGAGGGCGCGAGGTGCTCGGCGGGGCCGCCGCCACCCTCCTCCCGCTGCGGTGCCTGCGGCGGGGGCCGCTGCCGACCGCCCCGTTCCGGGGCCAGAAAGCGGAGCCCGGCCCGACGAGACGACCCGATCCTCGTCAGCCAGTTTGGTGGCAAAGATCGGAACTGCAGGAGTTTCTGCGTGGTGAGAGATGAACAGTCCAGAAGTGATGTTTGGAAGGCAGGAGCACTCTGCCGCCGGGGCTAAGGAACCGGCGGTTCGGGGCCGCGGCGAAGGAAAGAGGCGCAGGGTTGGCGGAGGCGGAAGGAAGGAGAGTTCAACGCGGTACCGACCGTGAGAGGACTTGCTTCGGCCGCGCTTTGAAAATCCCCAGCGAAACGAGCGGCTCCTGGGACAGCGGTGCGGCGGCGGAGGTGACGGCGGTGACCCGGCGGCCGCGGCCGGAGGACCAAAGGCATCGCCTCGTCGGGAAGGGCGCCCGCCTCTGCCTCTGCCGCTGCCTCCGCCGTCGGGTTTCTGTGCCCCCCATCTTTCGAAAATCGGGGAGCGTCGTTTTCTCACGGCGTTTCCTGGGGCTCCCCCGATGCTGCCCGGGTCCCCGGCGCCGCGGCGGTGCCACCCGCCGCTTCCCTCTCCTGCCCACGGGACGCTGCCGGTGTCGGAAATTTGCCGGCGGTACCCGCCCGCCAGCCTCGGTTTTCCTGGAAGTCATGGGCGCAGGTTGTTGCGAGAAATGGTCAGTGCTGGAGGACAACCATCTCGGCTCAGCAAGCTCGTCATACTCTTCTTTCTCTCCCTGCATATTTCTGCATTCCGTCTCCCTGTTTCTTTCTATCCGTCTTCTCCAGAAGCCTACGGAGCTTTTCATGCTCCCTCTCTGTTGCTTTCCCCGGGGCTGGATCCCCATTCGTGCCGGACACAAAAGCGCTGCTTGGAGCTGCAGGCAGCTGAACCGGGGCGGAAAATTTGGTCGGACGAAGGCAGAAAAACATCCTTTTCCAGCCGGCACAGACCACTCCCGCCTCTGTCCTTGACCAGATTGCTTGTTGAGCAAGCTCAGGAAAACGCAGCAGACTTTGCCTTTATCCCTCCATCTATATAAATGCGACGTCGGATAATGAAAAAATTCCCTTTACATGTATCGAGCGGGGATTTCTTTTCCATCAGGGAGAATGTAGGTACATGTGAAGGGAAAACCTGTCACTATGTACATGCAAAGGAAAATACTGTGAAACCGGGAAGGCTGACACAGCAGCTTCACAAGTAGAGCACCAAGATGCTATCTTAGGTCGTCCTCCCAGTTGTGCTTAGCAGCATATACGCATCGCGGCACCATCTGCGCAGGGCCAGCAGCAAATCAAGAGTTTCTCATGGCAGCACAAACATCCTCGGCGGCTTTTGCACCTCGGCAAGAGAGCTACTAGAGCGTTTGTTCTTGTTCAGACAGGAGATGTCAAATTGGGAGATGTCGAAAATACTCTAAAAGCTTAGTAAATGTCGAAGGGAAATATCCAACTCCTGTTTCACTGCCGAGGGCTTCACGGGTACTCCACAAAGACCGAGAATAGCTCCGTATTGATGCTAGATGTAGTGATTAACTGCTTTTTTGAGTAAAATTAAGCACATTTTGATCAGTGTGCTAACGTACAAGCCTCTGCAGCAGGTTAAGTGCTGGTTTTTGGGCGAAATAATTCAACCAGTACAGTGAATCACTCATGTAGCTGAGGGAATTGTGCCAAGACGGACATTCAGTCGCATTGAGAGGTATCTTTATATTAAAACGTATTTAGTTCTACTGAAGCTTTAAAAAGTAATCCAGGGCAGCACAGGCAGAACATGGCACTCGCCCTCACAAAAATCAAGTTCTTCCCTTCCCGGACAGTGCAGTTTAACAGGGGCTAAGTTCAAACAGATAGGAGGTAAAACCTGTGGCTGACTGGGATGTGAGGATGCACCATTTGCTTATTTTCAAGAATAAATCAGGGTCAAATAAAGAACAGCAAATGTTTTCTAGACAGGCAACCAAAACAAATCACTACAATTTCTAAGTGAGTTTTTACCCACTCCCCCTTTGTTATTTTAGTATGTTATACTGTAGTGTTCACTAAAATCTTTGGTACACACAGAAATACTTCCCATGAGAACAAGATGTTTGTCCTTTAACACCACATTATCAACAGAGGTAATTTGCTACTTTTCAATGAATTATCCCTTTTATTTATTTCTTTGATCAGCTATAAAGGAAAGTTATTAGTGTATATAAAACTGAAGTTTTTACTGTTGAAATTGAACTGTACATGTTTACTACAGGAAAAAATATCAACTCTTGTTTAACAAGACATATACATCAATAATCAATAACCTTGTGGAGGATTTGCAATCACTTGGTCTATAAAAACAAGCAGGACAAGTAACAGCAATTTATATGCAAAAGTAATGATTTAATGACTATAAGCAAGACAAAGCAATAAGAATTGTGCTTCTTTTGCAGACTGGAGACAATGAAATGTTTAACTACAATTTTTCCGTACAAACATGAAACAATATCCATATAGAATAAACACCCTCACAAATGTATAACTGATGGGTGATGAGCACACACAAAGTTCGACCAAAGCAAAGCACAAACTGAAAAGTGTTCTGGGCTGTTCATATTTTATGGTGGAAAAGTTCCTCCTATTGAAAAAACCCCACCCTTAGAAGCCTCTAATAAAATGCACCTACTTGCAGGCCATTAAAGAGAAGGCATTCTCCACAATTTATTGGAAATATTAAAGTACCAGTTAAATTTTAATGACGTTAGTACTGTACCATATACATATATATTAAAACAAATTTAGATAAAATGCCTTCATCCAGCCACTTGCTGGTTCCTTAAAATTTGTATCAAATAGTTTATGGCTTCTATAATGATTCCATGTGCTTTTAAAAACACAGTCCCACCACACCAAATAATAAAAAGGTAATCAAACAGGTCTAAAACTTCCACGTCCCTTGATTTCTTTTTTCTCACTATATCACTTCAAGATTTGGTAAAATAAAAATACTCCGCTTGGAAGGAAAAAAAAAGACAAAGCAAGTAAAATCCTTTTAAGATTGCCAATTGCCTCCAGGTTATCAGAGACTTGAATGTGCTTTCCCAATACTGTAGCTCTCACACACAACGTGTTTCTTGCAGTATGAGCAAAGCCCAAACAGGCGGCATCTGCAAGGGTCGAACCAGTTTAGAAATTTAACAACCATATCATGAGTGCATGAAACACAATATTTTCTTTATAGTATTTATAAATATATCATACAATACTGTTTCCTGTTATGTCATATACCAATATGGCATTGTACAATAAGCATAATGCCATCTGATTCTTACAAAAGCGAATCATTTAAACAAGTCAGTAAATAAAACGGTAATACCCGCTTTTAGGCATACAGATTGTAAAACTGAAGTTTACTTTTCTTTTGATCGGTTCTGCGCAGCAACAGAGAAGTAAAGGATGCAACATAAGAATCAAAATGGCTAATACGCAAAAATTGTTATTCACAGTGACATGGCTACATATATGCATTTTTCTATGCATATTCTTTCAATTTTGTTGGATTTCAAGATGAAAAAGCACTTGCTTTCTACAGGTTCACAAAACAGTATAAGAACAATAACAATCGAAGAGAACGCAATGGAGGAGTTACTCTGGATTAACAAACTACTTCCCAGGATTTGTATCGACTTCTGGAGACTCCTGGCTCCAGGTGATGGGGACAGAAACAACTCCACATCATTCAAAACAGGTGAAGGTGTAACTTTTGTTTGCTTCCCAGTCCTCTGAAAACAATTTACACTTCAAACTTGCGTTTCCATTAACGTCCATCCTGAATGTCACCTAGTCCGCCTTTTATAGCCAAGTTCAGTGTTACTACAAAAGAAAGCAATTTGGATGATAGTCACATGGATTAGCATCTATAAAGCTGTAATGGCATGGAAAGATCTATATAAAGGAGGGGTGAGGGTGGTAGCCTGGCTGGCACATCAACCAGATGAAGTGGCTGAGGAGCCATTTATTGATGTTTTCCGAGCTCTGTTGGTAAAGGAGGACTGGTGGTTGCTGCTGGGGCTGCTGCTGGTGCCATTCATGGTGCTGGAGATGTGGGGGAACTGGGGGTGAGGAGACTGGACTGGTGTGCTGGGGCTGGGCAAACAGGAGGAGGTGGAGGGGATGCCTCCTGCTGGGCTGCTCGCCTTGTCGCTCCCAGAGTCACTTTCCAGCTCCCCGCTATTATTCAAGCCTTCCCTCTGGTGACTGATCTTCATCCTCTTGCAAGTAGGTCGGACACGGTATTTCAAGGGCAGAGGCCCATTCTGCAAAGCAAAAGGGAGACCTTGGTAAGTGCCCTGCCCAGGCCATGACCAGCGCCCTCCTGGGAGGCACACTAGAAATACTCACCCGCCTCCAGGTATAGATGTAGGCAATATCCATTAGGGTGTAATAGTCCTTCAGAGGCTCCTCTTCATACATCACATCGATCTGTTCAAGACACGAACCCTTGCATTAAGGAGCATCCGGGCATTTACCCCCAGCACATGACCGCTCTGAGGTAAAAATAGCCTCACTGTCACAGATATCACAAACACATCAAGGTGCAATTTCTTAATACTTTGGTATTTACAGCACTAAAAAAATTACAGAGTCACTGAACTCTACAGACAGGTATTTTAAAAACAAACCAAATAACGTACAGCACACGCCAGAAACATGTGGCTGTTACCACTTGCAGAGACTCGCTGTAATGAGAAAATGAGTCCTACCAAAAGACACCCCAAAAAACCCAAACAAACAAAAAACCCCACTCTTTCCACAAGGGTACCTGGAAAGTGTTAGGTATATCCATCTTACTCCGAAGGAACTTTCTTAGATGCATCACTGTCATTGCTGCTGGGCAGCGCAAGTATCTTTTGTCATTCACCTAGTGGCATAGTTAAGAAAATCAGTCAACTGAGAACCAGCATTACTCCCACCGATGTTGTATTCCAGTGATTCATGCTGAAAAAAGTGCACCTCACTAAATTATGAACTGTAACACAACAATGCCTGCTGTCTTAGAGGGCACATCAGAAATAAGCGGCAAATTACAGTTCTAGAGAAAGTAATTTAAAATTGTAACTAAATATATATGTAAATATTTGTACTATATTTAATATAATTTTAGGGCACATATACCATACATATTATTTTTAATAAATTATGAAATAATTTTCCCAAACTTTGACCAAAAAAAATCAGATGCTGCTTTAAAAATAATACTGCAGGTATTTTTAATTTTAAAAAGTTGCCTGCATATACAGCTGTATGAAAATGTTTTACCTCTTCTGTACTTAGTGCCACAATAGGAGTTGTGTCTCCTTTGTTCTAGACACACATACCTACATATTTTTCTTAGATACAGACCTGCCCCAAAGTTGTGTGTGTGTGTGCTATGTTTCCTCTGGAGTAAAGGAAAGTTATTTACCTCTTCCTTTGATTTTTCTTTCTCCTTATTTCCTTTTCGCTCCAGTCTGTGAGAAGAAATTACACAATTACAGCAAATAATAAATACAGGTAAACAAGTAAACATAAAATTTTGCCATTCTGGAACTTGCCTATTCTGGTCAAAGAATTCAATGGATAAGCTTATTATCTCGTCGTCTGTTATAATTCTTTTGTCTTCATCAGCCACTTCTCCCCTGTCTTCATTAGAGCCATTGGCAGCTGCACAGAAATTTCCACAATAATTTACATTTTGAAATTCAAATCAGGAAGAATTGCAATTCTCAGTAACAAGAAAAAAACTCTTCACAGTTAAGATAATGAATGAAAGCTACCTGACTGTTAAAACAATAAACTTTTATTATGCTGACTTCACTTCTTAAAATTCTGTGACAGTAATACATCACTTGTAAGTTAAGAAGGAAACAGTAAAACATCTAGCTCAATGCGACACATATTAAAGTTGTGAACAAGAAGCTTTTACCATCAGCCGACGGATGAGCAGCATAAAAATCCCTTCTTCTTTTCATTTCATCTAGATGGAAAAGCATATATTTTTCTTTTAGTAATTACTCTGTAACTCACGGTACTGATAAAGAATAGTGGCTCTGGCTTTGTTTTTCTTCTCTTAATAAAATACCTGATTTAACTACTTACTTTTGAAAAGGCCTGGTACTAGCTTGTATACAATATCTTGGAGAGTTTTATCCGACCTGAAAAATAACAACCCCACAACATAAAATTAAGCAGATGAAGCGATTTTTTAATCCAAATGGCGGCACCTCACTTATCAACTTTCACAACAATGAGGCATCTTCTAAAAAGTGGGAGGCCAGTCTTGAAAAATTGACTTACATGACTTTGTAATCAAACTAACCCTGCTCTAAATACCACTCTGAACCAAAACTTATCTATGTTACCACAACTGAAAAAGACCTCCCTCAGACCGAAGAAAGGCCTTAAAAAACTACATGTCCTCCCTACAAAGTAAAGAGGGCAAAATGCAGTGCTGACAACAAAATCATTTCTGAAAGGCAAGTGATATTTTAAAGGCTTTTGCCTCTTCGTTTGGAAAGTTGCAGCGGGAGTTTTCATGACTAGGAGCTGTGGTTGGAGTGATGCATGTCTTGGAGATACCGAAAGTAGAGGCAAGAACTGTCGGGGTGGTAGAGGAGAATGGAGGAGAGGGAAGAGGCATCAATGATTGGTGCATGCTAAAATAGACCAACAAAAACTTTCTGTCTCACATATAGAGAGGCATCTTCGGTTTCAATCAGTGAAGAAACTCCAAAGAGAGCACATACACACAAGGTAGTTTGTAAATTGACAAGCTCTTTCAGACTTAAATTGCAGATGAAGAGATAACATTGACACCGACTACCGCTGGTCTCCCCACATAAAACAAAACGAGAGATGCAGAGTGCACTTTGCAACTTTCTCCTACCTTATATTCAAAAGCGGTCGAGTTTTGTGAACTTGGACATCGCAGATAGGACAATACTTGCTGGTCTCCAAGTAACGCACGATACAGGTCTTACAGACTGTAAGTCAAACATCACAGGCTTTTAGTGATGCTCCTAGGTGCCGCTCAGATATGCATAGATAAAGGTGCGATTTTCTAAACCATGCAAGCTAGAGCAAATCGTCCATTGTCAGCAACACGCTGCTTAAGCTAAACAACTACCCAAATAAGCTGCAATTACCATGAAAAGGAGACGCTTATAGTACATATATTATTACTTTAACAAAGACCGTAGGGCCGTCCTCAGAAAATCTGCACCGCGCCTGGAACACCTACTTCCCCTCCCGTCGGGGAGGAGGAGGGCGTCGGTCCCGAGCCCCTCGGGGGGGGTTTGGGCTTGGGAGGAATTTTTTTTTTTTTTCGTGTGTTTTCCCGGGATGCCGGGAAAGGAGGGAAGCGACGGGGGAAAACCGCGGAGCGCCCGGTCGTACTTACAGGAGTGGAGGCACTCTATGATGGTTGTTGCATCAATGAAGTACCCGCCGCAGAGCACGCACATGAGATGGGGGTTTAGCTCGGTTATTTTGATTCTGGTTGTTCGGTGCATTTTGGCGTGGCGAGGAGCGGCTCTGAAAGACACACACACACAGAGGACCGGTCAGCGGAGACGAGCGCGGCGGAGTCCCAGGTGCCGCGGTCCGGCGCATCCCCTTCCCCCGTGCATCGCATCGCATCCCCCGGCGCAGAGGAAGACCAAGCGCGGAAGACGAAGGCGGCGGCGGCGCGAGGCCGGGCGGCGGGCGGCGGGCGAGGGCAGGTCCCGAGGCCGGCGGGGCGTCCCCGCACCGCACCGCCCCGAGTCGGCCTGGGCGCAGCCCCGCGGAGGAGCGGCGGTTCCGCGGCACCCACCGCGCCGTTCCCCGGCGGGCACGGGCTGTTCCCGCGGCGCGGCCGGCTCGGGCGGCTCGGCGGCGATGCGGCGGGGAGCTCCGGGGGAGGCACGGCGGGCACCGGGCTGCCGGCGAGCAGCACAAAGGGGAACCAGCGCCTCCCGGTGCGGCTGCCCTGGCATTTCCGGAGCGCGGGGAGGGGCGGCGGGGGGAGGGACGGAGAGGGGGGGACACACGCACCTCGGAGCGGGGCCGGGCACCGGGGCGGCGGGGCCGGCCCGCCGGGGGGGTCCGGGCGGCTGCCGCTGCGGCTCGGTGCCGATCCGGATCTGCTCCGCTCTCCGAGGGGGTTGCTATAGCAACTTACACTTACACTTGGCATCCTGCCACCGCTGGGAACACACGAGAGCCGGGCGGGGGGCGGCCGGGGGGGCGGGCCGGGCCGGGCCGGGCCGGGCCAGGGGGTGGGACGCGGGGCCCGGGGGCTGGCGGAGGGGGTGGAGGAGCCGAGGAGCCCGCGGGGGTCTGGGAGCCCGGCCGCGAAGGGAGGGGAGGGGGAGGGCGGGAGCGGCCCGGGCGGGGTCGGGTGCCACAACCCGGAGGGTGCCCGGGCGCGGTGCGGGGCCGCGGGGGCGGCCCCGGGCTTTGGGGGTCTCAGCCTGGCGGAGGCGAGTGCCAGAGGCTCCTCCCGAGCCTCGGCCATTTCGGATCCTCTCAGGGGCCTCTCTCCACGTCGACTCGGTGCGAGGAGCTGGTCTGAGATAGCTCCTCTCCCCCTCCGCTCCCTCCCTCCGGCGAGCAGGACCGCGTCGCGCTCCCGGGGACCGAGCCCCCTGCACCGCCAGTGGGGTGCCGAGCTCCAGCTCCCGCTCCACCGCGCCGGCATCCCCGCTCCCTCCTTCTCTGCTTTCCTCACTTTTCTCTTTCCTACCTTTCTCTCACCCCCAGCTCTTTCTCTTTCTTTCCTTCTCCCACCTTTTGACGCTCGTTTGAAAATCATCCCGCGGACGAGGCAAGCGCGGTGCAAAGTTTTGCAAAAGGTGTAAAGAGATTTGCATCACCAGAATAAGGTGCTTGGAAGGGAGAAAACAAGTATCCGGATCCTTGAGTAGCCCCCCTTTTCAGCAATAAAGCACACCAAGAAGGGGGGAAAAGCCCAAACCGACTTTAAACGGTACATTAGTGACAACATGCGAAGGACCATGTGACCAGATCATTCCTAAAGCTAAATCAACACCTTGTCAACACAATGCAGAGACAAGAGTGAAAAACAAATGTCATTTTCATAGTCTGAAACCCATAAAACCCCATCGGATGCACTGGCACCAACGCGAGACGCATACGCGCTGTTTAAAATGAGAGGGAGTAACAGATAAAGGGAAAAGCACACGGAAGGAAAATAGCCCTGTCAGCCACGTCAACTGTAGAGCAAATTATTTTCTGTCGACCAGATCCTGAAAAATGTAATGAAACAACGTTGCTCCAGTCCAAGCTATTAATTTCCCCAGGTCAGTGCTCCCAGCACACCAGCCCCTGTTCTTGGTCCCCCCTCCTCCCGAGGCACAGCTTGCGAGCCACCTCTCACCGCAGCACCGTATGCTCAAGATGGGAGCAGCCCCTCGCAAACTTCTATGTTAGGCAGCGGGGGGACCAAAAAAAAAAAAAAAAAAAAAAAAGGCATCACACTAAGCTTCCTAAAAGCTTTGAACGTCAGCCAAACTGACCAGAACAGGGGTACAATATTCGTCAGAAGTGTACACAGCGCCAACGAGCGACCCCGACCAGGAAACTTCTCTTGCTGCTGCAGGAGAACCCTCGAGTGAACAGCAGATAAAACTCCTCAACATCAAGCCATAGCCAGCCAGCACAAAGAAAAGCAAAGTTCCAGAAGCACCAAGCCAGACCAGGTCCCCAAAGCTGTTCCCAGCACCGTGCGGAAAAGCAAGACCCCGGCTGCATTGTACTGCGGTTTAAATGTCGCTTCCAGGGTCCCTGACCCTCCGCTTCTTCCTTTTAAACTGATACCGAGGTTTTGCTTTTCCCAGAAAAGGCAGAGACGGAGTTTCTGCATGCCTTTCTGAAGAACCCAGCACCCTGACATCGGCGGCTCTGGAGTCCCCTTAGGTACCTGCACATGGACAGGCTACTTTCATGGTCCTGTGTTTTATTTGTTCAAGTCGCTACCTTATAATTCATAAATATCTAAACAAAAACAAAAAAAAAAACACCCAAAAAAACCACCACACACACACAAAAAAAACCCACAAAAAAACCACCACCACCACCAAACCCCAACAGTGACCGAGGTCACACAAGTCGGCTGACCGAAAATTCCTTCCCAGCCCTGACAGACTGGGACAAACCTTTCAAGACATTAACGCGTTTATTTCACGCAGGCATAGCTTCTTCCTAAATGGAGGGGGATTAAATTCAACCGTGAAACCTGTTTTGTCGAAGCACTCCCTAAATGCGGATTATTTATTGCCCAAAGTTAAAACATTTTCAACGTACTATGAGCTATCTTGAAAATTAGTGATTTTCCCCAGCAAGCTGAACCAGGCACCTAATTTCTCCCCAAAAGCCACCCGCACAGGCACACGCGTGTCTGTGCCTGCGGGGATGTAACATGAACGCAGCACATTTTACTACAGCAGCCTGAGTTTAATATCTCGGTACGAGGGAAAACCTTTCAGATGTTTTTTCTGCTCCTGCTGATCGCACAGTGAATGCCAACACTTCACAGAAATACAAACAGCCTCTTAGCCAGGACAATATATATTTACACACTGACACATGGAACAACCTAACGTAAAATATATGTGGATAATACCTACTAGAAGTAA
Organism: Hirundo rustica; assembly: GCF_015227805.2. NCBI lineage: Eukaryota > Metazoa > Chordata > Aves > Passeriformes > Hirundinidae > Hirundo > Hirundo rustica. The sequence continues at coordinate 138,067,913 of NC_053450.1, read as the reverse complement.
ACACTGCCAGCCAACCGATTATACAGAGGCCTTAAACAAGTTATGTCAAAATGAAGAAAAACAGAAGTACATTCTCCTGCTAAGAATCAGCAACATTATTAAAAATCCATAAAGGCAATAAGCTATCAAACCTTGCTCGACAGGTCTCTAACAGAAGATACATACATAAAAAATAGAATCATCACTTGGATAGGTTTGTGTACTTTGAACCCATCTCCTCTCTGAAAACTCTCATAAGGAATAAAGAAGCCTTCATTCTACATCTTCACCCATTATCAGCCAGAGCCACTTGTACTATCGAGCCTGTTATTACCCTTTCGCTTAAGAATGGCCGCATATGTTTTAAAGGAGAGGACAGTAGCTCTTTCAGAGGAGGCACACGAACCTCAAGTATCTCTGCGTAACTCACTGCAGCGAGAAGAGACCTGAATATTGGCAACAGAGTGCAAAAGGACCACCGTCTCTTAAATCGCCTCCCTGGGACTAGGCATAGAACACAATCTATCTACTTTTAAAAATAAACTAAAATGTTAATTTTGTAATATCTAAGCGATCAGGTAGGTCAAGACTTCGTGTCTCTGGCAAAGTGCAACACAAGCCTCAGTTTCCAGGACGGGCTGCACAGAGTCACTCAAAGTAGTTTTACTGGACTGTGCTAAACGTCCCTGGTCTTAGGGACAGTCCCATAACAGAAGGTGCTCTCACCACTACAGACTACGCAAAAAAATTTCTTTTAGCGCCAAGCTTGCAAAAGGGCACAGATGCCCAGGTTTTCTTCGACTTTTCTGGAGAGTAGAGGAGTGAACCAAAGTTTTCAGAGGCTGAAAAGTTACTGCCTCACTTTTATGGAAATGCGACTTTTTTCCTGCTTATTTTCACCTGATTATTTGCAAATGTTTACAGCAAACACACAGAAACATCCCGCTTTATATACTGCCAAGGCCATTCAATTATAAAAACACAACACCAACAACTTTCAAGTGCTGCCCATAAGCAGCACGAGGAGCCCACTCGTGACATCTTTAAGATCTGACAAAGGATTTCATGTAAATTTACCCTTCCCGGGCTCAGGGGGAAAAAAAAAAATACCAACCAGAGAAAAGAAATTCACACACACCACCCCCCCTCCGCGTCCCGCAGACACATCACCTTTGCTCCAAAGGCTCCAGCAAACCGCTCGCCCCAGCTCCCCAAGACCGCGTTAAAAGTGCTATCCTTACCCCCCAAAAAAGTTAATTCTCGGCGTCGACCACCCCTTGCCTCTCCCAGTAGGCACAAACCCCTAAAGTTCAGCATTTAGAGCAGAAATGTAAGAGGAGACATTGGAAACAACTGAGAACCGCCATCTTACAACCCATCCAATTTCACAGAAGTACTTGTCCAACTTAAGTTAATAACATTTTCTGCTGGGTGCCCCGGCGCCTAACAACCCCCCCATGAGGATCGCTACCCCCCGCTGGCTCCGTCCCTATAAAATGGGTGCGTTATCTGACATTTTAACCCCCCCCAGACACATTTCTTTCGAGGAGGACTGAAACCACTTGACCCAGGCAGCTCCAGATTTCACGAACGTCCCTGTTTAATCAAAATCTGCCTTTAAACAAAGGGCGCTCGGGCCGGGCTGGCAGCAGGGTCGGGAAATATAAATATTCTCCTCGGGGGCCATGTGCACAGAAAGGTTTTAGGGGGCGTCTGGAGAAAGAAAGGAACTAAAATTTGCAAATGTGGGTGCGTAACGCGAGCGAGTGCACAGGCTGCTGCTGCTGCGTGTCTGTATGTGTGTGTGTGGCTAGAGCAGCCTGTCAGCGCTTTTCCCATACGGAGAGCTCGGGGGACACCTAGGCGCCCCTTTGCAGCCCCCAAACCGGCCGAAAACCGCCGCCGAGCCCCCTTCGCCCCCCGCCCTTGGTAAGACGACACCTCGCTTCATACGTACCCGGAAAACGGAGCCGGTGGGTGATGATCGGAGCGGCCAAAAAAGACAATGAAAGTTAAAAGTCGTTCAGCAGAAAATGAATGTGAGCCAAGCGGCCATCTTGAAATGAACTGCAGACGCTGTCAATTGCAATAAGCTTATTGCCGCCGCCGCCGCTGCGCTCCGCTCATTTTAGTTACAGAACGCCCGGGTCTCCTCCGCTCCTCGCGGGCCCTTCTCGCTCGCTCCCTCGCTCTCTCGCTCCCTCCGAGTTGGCCGCCCGGGCGGCTCAGGCGCTGGGAGCGCACAGTCTCCCCGGTCCGGATGGGTCCTCTCTCCACCAGCCCATTGTCTCTCCCTCTGCCCCCCGCTCCGCCTCGCGGCCTCTCTCGCGTTCCTTCTTTTATTATTATTGTTATTATTACGAGTATTATTGTTGTTGTTATTTCATAGTTGGTGGCGGGGACCCGGGGAGGGAAGGAGGGCGGGCGGGCGGGCGGGCGGGAGGAGGGCGGAGGAGGGAAGAATGCAACGCTGAAGGCACACAGTGGAAACTGACACCGTCCCCAAAATGGCTCGGAGTTCGCCCGCCCCGCCAGCGTCACGTGGGGCGCCTCATTCCTTAAGGGCGGCCTGGGAATTAGCGGCGCTGCCGCCGGGGCCCGGCAGCCTCCCCGTGACCCAATCCCGCAACCCGGCCGCCTCCTCCCCCTCCGCCTCCCCCCTCCCTCCTTCTCTCCCTCCCTCCCCTCCCCCGCCCGCCACCCCCTCCCTTCCCTCCCTCCCCTCCCCCCGGCCCTGCACGCGCTCGCCCGCGCGCCGCCGATGCCTCCTTTTCCTCCTTTTCCTCACCGCCCGCCCCGACCCCCGGCCCCGCTCCGCGGCTCCCGCCCGCCGCAGCCCCAGCGCCTCCTGCGCTCCTTCTCCGCGCTCGCTCCGCCCGCGCCGCGGCTCTCCTTCAGCCGCTGCCCTCCCCGCTCTCGCCCCGCGGCCCCCGCCCCGCCCGGCGCTGCCCTTCCCATCCTCCCCGCGCCGCAGCCCCACAGCCCGCGCGCCCGCCGGCCCCACGCGGCACGCTGCCCCCCGCAGCCCCCGTCTCCCTCCGCGCACTTGTTGCGCGCTCCCGCCCCCGGCCGCCCCGCGCGCCCCGTCCCGCCGCCGCGGGGACCCGCGCCGCGGCCTCGCGCCTCCGCCACCGCGTGCGCGCTGCCGCGCGTCCCTGGCCCCGCCGCGCCCGCCCGAGGCCGCGCGGAGCTGGGGCGTCGAGGCGTCGCGTCCCCTCCAGGGCCGCGCCGAAGCTTTTCCGCCCCGAGCGGCGGCGGCAGCGGGCGTCGCGGGGACCCCCGGTGCCTCCGCACCCCGCGGGTGGGACGGGCGGCCGCCGGAGCGGGGAGGGAGGGAACCGGGGTAACCCTCGCGGTGCTCGCCTCCGGCGAGGATAAGACGCCGCCCGCCGCTCGAGCGCGGAGGAGCGGAGAGGAAAAAGCCCCGCTCCGCGGAGAGGGGTCGGCCGCCTCCGCGCATCCTCCGCGGGGGCCCCGCTCCCTCGCCGGCAGGTGCGGACGGACCGCGCCTCGGAGCACCCCTCCGCACCTGCCGGCGGGAGCGAGCGGCTCCGCGGAGACCAGCGGTGCCGGGCACGGCCCGAGGCGAGCGGGAGATGCTGGAGCAGCCGCGCCGTCGAGCCGGAGCCGCCATCCGGCTCCGCTCCGTTCCGCGGATTCTGCCGCCTTTCCGTGAGGCGCCGCGGGTCCACAGGATTAAACCGAAGCCTTTCTTGCCTCCCGCGCGGGGTCCAGCTTTTCGTCGTAGGAGAGATGTAAAGTCGGCTGCAAATGACAAAGCGCGGCGGGCGATTTAGCAAACGCGCCGCAGCCGCGGCGCGGGAAGAAGGCGCTTTTGCCTCAATGAGCTGATCTATCGTTTAGCATCTTACTTTTAAGTACAGCTAATTCATCCATAGAAATTGCACAACAGGCGAAAATAAACTTTTATTAGATCACAGAGGAAAAAAAAAAAAAAGCAGTGACAGTTGTAAAAATGTACAAAATAAGACAGAAGGAATACGTTGATGACACGACAGTTCAGCAAATACTTAACAGGAGTTAATTAAAAAAAAATAACATGAGCAAGGAATACCCAGTGCAGGTATAAAAAAGTTGTTTCACTTAATTCACAACCAAGGACTTAAAAAAATCCTAGTTTGCATCAAGAGATGAAAGACATTTGTCATTTAGGAGACACTTAGGAGGGGGAGTGCTTCAGCAGGCTGATAACTTCCTTCAGTCACATCTGAGTTGCTCGTTCTAGACTTTTTGCAGCATCTTTTAGCTTTCCCACTAAGTCCTAAGAGATGAAAGAGAGTCTTAGAATAAGCATATCTTTAAGAGCTCAGCCATAAGAATGGAATATTTTTTATACAGAGATGCAAGTGAAACTAGCACCTTGTAGCACAAAGTGTTGCAACTGATGAACAATACAAGCAAATAATTAAATAGCTCTGTATTTTACAATGTAGCCAGAAAAGTGGGAACTGAAGGAAAACACTTTTTAAAATGTACTTTCTCCTAAAATAGATCATCATTATTAACATGTAGATTTTACTGATATTGCCACAATGGCTAATGCTGACATTTGCTTCAGGCTTTGAAGTACTACATGGATTTCTAGAACACTGAAAATATTTTGAAAGCAATTTTGTACTAGGACCATTCTCCAGCCAAAGCACATCAGATTTCACTATGCCAGCAAACCAACTAGAAACACTCATTACTGACAAAAGGACAACTTTGGAGACACATTTAAAAAGAGGAGGTTTAGCCTCAAGTTTTAATATCTTGCTTTTCCTCTCCCACCAAGCCCTCTTCTCGATCTTCCACAGTTTGGTCACTTCCAAGCATTACAATACCTCTATTGTTCAGTTACACATTTAAATCGCTAAACAAAGATCAACGTTTGTTTCAGGACATTTCTTACATGTCATTAACACCACTGAAGAGCCTTCAGTTCCTTCTCTATTTTTAATCATGACACATTTAAATCACTGAACCAGCTTCTTTAATCACTTCTCTAAGCACTGGGAAATCAGGGTTTCAGAAAAGAGTGAGTTTCCTCCCACATCTACATATGGATTACGGTTATGAAAACAGACAAAATATTTATGCACGTATGTAAAACACTCCCCACGCAACTAAATTCAGCTACTTTGCAACTTTATTTGAAAAGACAGTAAAAATATACTTGGATAACTTTTATGGAAAATTCTTTTACACTCCCTGTACTGGATTTTTTTTTTTTTTTTTTTTTAAGTAATAGTGTATATATGTTTTCATTTTGATTGGCAAGTTGTTAAAAACATGTACATCCACAATTGGGGCTAAGCATAGGAAGATGAAGGAAACAAGTACCTGTAATTGCTCCATTGTACAACTAAAACTAACATCTGGGCATGAACTTGAATCACTGTTCTGAAGGGGGAAAAAAAAAAAGCAAAGAAACAGCAATTTTTTTTTTATTTAAAAAATATAATAAAATTGCATTTTTTTTCTTTGAGGGAGCTGGGAGTACAGTACCTCTACGTTTAAAGTCACCAAATAGGAAGGCTGATAAGTTTTATGGAGTTGATTGTTCTAAATGAAAAACAAAGAACATATAAAAAAGCCACATCTCAGCATTAAAAAGACTAAAGAAACACCTTGATCTGTTAAAATTACCTTGATCTGATATTCCAAGCGCCAAGACACATCAGTTATATGGAGAGGAGATCTGCCTATGCTGAAAGACACAACAGTTACAAGTTCCCTATGCTAAAAGAAAAGGTCATTTTCTCAAGCTGTCCATCAATGAAGAATTTTTTCATGATCTTGGTAATGTTTCTTGGGAAGCTCTAAAAGCTTATTTTAGAGTAGAATTCCAAATGAAGAAAAGTTTCAACAGCTGTTTTCTAGAGTTTGTTAAAAATGCACTTTATTTTTTTATTGGAACAATATGACTTACTTTAATCATCTAAAGTATGCAGAAGTGTTTTCCAGGACAGTTTCAAACTTACTGTAAGTGAAACCATGTCTCCACTGAGTGATTGACCTACCTTCCCAATAGGATTTCCAATGCATCCTTGTTTTTCTGGAGCAAGAGGAAAAAAAAAAATTTACTAGGTTCAATAAATTCCTATGAAAGGAGAAAAATTAATATGTTAAAACTGGTTTAAAAACCTGATATTCGGTGCAAAATTGTTCTATTCTCTCTTTATCCAGTTTGCAGTCTTCCAGGCATGTGCTACAGGGAAAAAGAATTTATTAGTTTTCTGTTCACATTAACTCAGCAGTACACTTTTAAGTAACAACCGCTTGAAAAATGGTGTAGCTTCTAAGTATGAGTACCTTATAGCAGATATGTCAGCTTTCTGTTTCCCTGCCTCCAGAATACATGTTGCAGCCGCAGCATGGCAATGTTTTAATACTGTAGGGTCAATATCTTTCAGGTCTGGATCGTCTAAAATAAATGAATTACTGATGACACACTTATTTGCCAAACCCCAGCACACGGTACCAAAGGCTGCTGCCTGCCCTTTGAACGCTACCTTCCCCACAAAAATTTCAAAATGAAACACGTTTGGTGTTTCAGAGCAAAAGGACAGAGCAAGCAGGCAAGGTGCGAGGAGGTGGAGGAGAAGGTGAGGGGCTGGCGGACCGGCTGGGGCTGGCCGTACCAGGCGGGGCTGCGCGGCGCTGAGCGCCCCGCCGCCTCCACATCTCCTTCCTATTAAAAAAAAAAAAAAAAAAAAAAAAAAAAAAAAAAAAAAAAAAAAAAAAGAGAGAGAGAGAGAGAGAGAAAGAAATAAAGAAAAAAAGAAAAGGAAAGCCTCCGTTTCCTCTGCGAGCCCCGTCCGCGATCCACAGCAGCCTCTTCACGGCGAGGAGCGGGACTGGGGCCACCGGCCGGGAGTGGCACCGGGGCGGCCGGCACCGGCGGCTCCCTCCGTCCGCGGCGGCGGAGTCATTAACACCGCAAATTAATTGCACGGCCGCGCACCCTCGAGCTGCCGCAGGACGCGTCCACGAGCGAAGCCTCCCGCAGGGTCGCAGCGCAGCGGGAACACCGCCTGCTTAGCCCAGCCCGCGGACACGAACGCGCGGAGGGACCCTTCCCCCCCCCCCCCCCGCTATTTTGAACGGGTCGGAGTTTTAACGGAGCGGGCGCGCATTAGCGATGACACCCCGCGCAGCGGCACCCTGGAGCCGTCCGCGGGCAGGAGCCGCTCCGGCGCGGGCGCGCGAGCGCATCCGCGGGGGCGGACGGAGCCCCGCGCCCGCCCGCGCGCTCCGCTCCGCGGCGCGGCCCGCCCCGCCCCGCGCCTTACCCAGCCCGGCCCGCGGGTCATCCAGGAGGCTGCGGAAGGCGGCGCGGAGGAGGGCGGCGAAGGGGCGGCGGGGGAAGCGGCGGGGGTCGCCCAGCAGCCGCCACCCGCCCTGCGCGTACGGCGACAGCTCCATTGTGGGCGCCGTGACCTTCGACACGCGCCCACGTGACGCGCGCGCAGCTGATCGCGGGCGCGAGGCGGGGCCGCCGCGGGGCGGGCGGGGCGCGAGGCGCCGGTGCCGGTGCGCGGCCGCGGAGCCCCGCGCCCTCCGCGCCCCCCCCCGCCGTCCTCCCCACGCGTGTCCCGAGGGTCGCCCCTCGCTCCTTGGGGCTTGGAGCGGGAGGCGATGCTGTTTTCGTGGGAGATGCGCCGCAAAGGCGTGTTTTGGGGTGTAATTAGCTCGTAATGAATCGTAAAACTGTTCGCATCTCATGAAATCCCCAAAGCGCTTGTATCTCAGTAGATGTCTGACGTGCGCGTGTTCGCCCAAAAATGTGTTGCCGGCCATCTCCAGTCCTCAGGAACAGACCCTTATCCCTTCCTTACAGGGGATCATAGAACCGCTGAGGTTGGAAAAGACGTTCAAAATCATCGACTCCAAGCCTCGACTGGATACCACCATGCCTACTCAACCGTACCACAAAGTGCCACAATCTACTCGGGTTTTTTGACATTTCCAGGGATGGTGACTCCATCACCTCCCTGGGGAGCCTGTTCCAATGCTTAACCACTCTTCCAGTAAAGAATGTTATTTTGCTTCTGAAACCTCTATCTGTATAATCAGATATTTCCCCCCCCCTCTCCCCACGGTGATAGGTTTGCGTATCAAACCACGTTTTTTACCTATGGCTATGGCCAGCTGAAATGTAAACTCACTACTAAACTAATTAAATTTTGCCTAAAGTAATCTTCTAACCAGGATTGCTACTGCATTTTGGCAAAAAGCTTTGTACATTTTGACATACAAAACTAGTTACAGATAGATAAAACAGCCTTTTGTGGTGATTTAGGAAAGGTGTACAACTGATGTCTGAAAACATTTCCATGAAAATCTAATAAATTCTTCACGAGACATTAACCTCTTATGTTAGCATTTTATTCTTTAAGTATTGAAACGTTGCCATAATCCTCAGAAATACTAAAGTTTACTTAAGTAACCTAAAAGTAAACAATGAAATATTGTGTGGTTATATGTCAGCTAAGGACCAAATTAGGACTAATGTAATGAAAAAAGATAAAGGCCTTAGTGTGTTACGTGAATCATGATATATACGACCTTTGGAGTTCATGTACAGAAAATATTTTAGATCTCATTTTTTTCTTTGTGCGTGTCTATTCTGAATCGTCAAGAACGTTACTGTGTTACTTGGCATTCTTTACTGAACAAACGTTTCTGCTGGACATTTCTTAAAGGGAAATGCAATGCCGAAAGCTACTCAGCCTCAAAAATATGAGTAAAAGCTAAAGGCCTTTGCCAGATTCATTATTTTAAAATAATGTCTATACAATGTCAAAAAGAACAAAAATTTTCATTTCATCTGAACTTTTATGGTAATTGACTGGTAGCTGATTTAATCAAAAAGCTGTTTGGAATTTTGTATCCATCGCTGTCACTAATTACAATTCACCATTTAAAAGCCTGGTCCAGCTTTGGAGGCCAGTTCCAGCTTTGTCCTAGTACAGATGGTAAGATTAGACTTTATCACATCTCACCACAACACATTTATGTTTATTTGAATCGTGCTACATTTGAGATCATCCCTCAACTTCTTTCCTTTTTCTTTTTTTTTTTTTTTTTGGTGATTTTAATATTTTTGTGACATTAATTAATTAATATTTTCAGCAAACCCAGCCAATGCATGCGTCTCCTTCAGTATGGAATGCAGGCTATCAAAAGATTCTGCTTTCCTGCAGTTTCCTGCCTCCTGTGGGTTGTCTGCCGCTGTGTTATAAAAACACACATTTGTATACCTAGGTCTTCATTGTACCCAAATTAGGGTAAAGAGGAAAATCATCCTGGCTGCAGAATCAGGCTCTCAGTTCCAGCTCTCGTGCACAGTATTAGGCCTCATGATACTGCGAAGAACGGACACGGAATGTTTTGGAATGTGATCCGAAATACTCCCTCTGGCCTGATACATAAAAGTTAATAACACTGAATTGACAAACTCCAAGCTTCAGAGTCTGGCAGACAGAAGGACAGAAGTCCCGGTTTTTTGTGGTGGTGTTTTTTTTTCTTTTTTTTTTTTCTTTTTTTTTTTTTTTTTTTATTTTTTTTTTTTTTTTGTTTTTTTTTATTTTTTTTTTTTACCCCCAGAAACAAGAAAGCGGTGGTGACAGCCAGGTAGGCTGACAAAATAAGGCTTTCTCTCTTTTTTTGGTATGATTGTCAAATGTGTGCATGATACCTAAGAAAAGCCAGCATAAAATGGAGGAAAAGAAAAACCATAACATGGAGGAGAGGACAGGGTTCTGAGCTGTAGAATTACAAAGGTAAAGAGACCAGGGTTTTAAGAAGGGGTTGTCACCTAAAATATATTAAAATGTACACATAGGGTATGATTGCACATTACAGAAATTTCTTCATCAACATCTCCTTATCATTTATAGCATATTGAAAGCTGTAAATTAACATCTGGCTTTAAAGGCAAAACAACTGCGAAAGATTCATTGCAAGATTATGTTGTACATGTAACTCGCATCACAATTTCATCACAAAATGTTTATTATCAAGTCCTCTACCCAGTCTCTCAGCTTGACTTTTGTTCTTTCTTTTTCTCTTCAAGAAGATCATGAGAAGGATTCAGATGGAGATTTCTATGAGATTTTATTACTTGTTTAGAGCATATACACATTTTAAAGAGCTGTTCATTAAAATTTCCTGGAGAATTCTAGCCTGTATATTGACTAAAGAAATTATAAAGGAAATGTATAAATACTTGAATAATAATCAGGGAAACAGACTACCTCACCCCATGCCAGATAGTAATTTTTTACAGCTTGAGCTTTGTTAATGAAAACAAAATAGTTCAACAATTCAAAATGAAGGGAAATCATTAGCATCTCCAAAGGACTAATTAATAAAATTTAAACATTGGCACTAGTATTTCTGAATAGTCTCAGATTAACATTTTTTCATCTGTGTATTGATCTTCATAGAGTTAAGGGACAGTAACATAAGATGATATTTTAACACCAGTTTTCTGCCAAATTATTCCTGAATTCCAAGAGTTTCTTCCACACATTAATGGAATGCCTCTTGAACTTCTAAGTCAATATCAAGCCTTCTTTATTATAAAACATATTTTTCTGAATAGAATATTTTAGGCAGATCAAAGCAGTAAAAATAAGTCAATATTTTTTACAAAATTTATTTCTTGCTGGATTAATATCGTTAGAGACAGCATGATATCCACATACCAGTAATTGACATGATCATAGAAATAAAGGAGTCTGCATACGCCGGAAAGTCCAGGAAAATTTCTCTCATGATCACAGGCACAAAAGTGCAATATATTAAATAAAATACTGCCTTGAACCAGGAAATTATGTGAATTATTTAATTGGTATGATTATTGTAGGCAGTCCTCATGTCTGCTGAAAGTGCAGCACTTGTCACATATTAAAAAGAAAATATTTGCTTTCAGAAATTTTTGGTATGTACTAATTTCAATAAATGCATTGTTTGTCTAGACACAAGGACTATTCATGCTTTGTTTGCTTACAAATAGTTCTGATTAACAGTTAAGGAACTTAGCTTTTTATTTAAATATGTGAAAGTACCTGATTTATTTCAATAAGGTAAAACCTATAGTAGTTGAATACATCTTTTTACCAGGTATTTAATTTTTTTTTTGTCTATTCAACCTGAAAACCATTTTTTCTACTAGGTAGTATTTTTGGAGTTAAATGAGATTAATTTATTAAAAAATAAGTAGGTCTTATCTATTTACTTTTTAATTAGCTTTATTCAACTTGCTTTTTATCTTCTGTTCATCAAAACTTAGTCTTCTGATTTTCCCTTCATACATGAAAAAAGCAGACATTCTTAGGCTGAAGAAAAAAAAAATCTAGAGCTTTCACATTTTAATTTTACTTTCAAATTATTGATATTTCAGTCCTTATTTAAATACTCAGGGATAGAGGCAACCAGAGAAGTACAACTTCTTAAAACATTATAGTTTCTTTGATTTCTAACAATTCAGGAAAATCTTACATGTTATAAAATTTACATTACCCCCTTATTTTATGAAAACACAAATCAAAACTCTAAAAATTTATTTGAATTTATATTTTACAATTTCTTGCCAAATTTAAAAAAAAAAAAAATCCACAGGGATAATTTTCATACTTTATGTCTAAGATCATGCAAAAAGCTGAGTAATAAAAGAATGTAAATATCTGTGGATGTGAGCTTTAAGGCATCAAGCTGGAGTCACTGTGATGTACTACATCCTCCAGGATAGCAGCTTTGCTGTTTTGTGTGTTTTGACTTATTTTGAAGTCCTTCTAATTAAATGAAAGTCCTGTATTTACTGATTTTTCAGCCGTTCTCTTTCTTCCTTTTTCTTTCACGGAGAAATAAAGCTATGTAGCTCATAATGCGTTTGCTCTCTCTGCAGATAAAGCTGTGATGCCTTTGATTAAATTCATGGAGGTTTTACCAATGAGGCCTACATAAAGCGTGCTGCTTTTGATGTCAGATGGAGAAATACGAACACCCCTGCTGCTTTACCGGAGTTACTCTTGTAACTCCGTGTCCAGTCCTGTGTCACAGGTGAACAGTTTGTCATATTCACAGAAGTATTGAGAACTGCTTTTTAGTTATTATATTGGTGTTCTGTCTTTGTAAGCAACACTTATTGGAACCAGGTCTTAAATGGAAATTTTTGCTGCTTTTCAAATGATCTGAACATAATTTACAGATGCTTCGGGGTTGAGGCAGCACTCAGATACAGATGTCACACGTTGTGCCCAAAGTCCTTTGCATCTAGCTTTATTTAGTAGATTTATTGAGAAAAGTCTAATCTGTGTGTGGTTTTTAACATTAAGCCAAATACATTTGAAATGTGTTAATGTTTAAAGTAAGGCTTTTTACGTGTTTATACACGTGATGGTAAGATTGTAGCCTTGCTGGTGGAAACCTGTAAGGAGGATATTATGTTCTATTGTCAAGAAGCATTCACAGTCTGTCACATTAGTGCTAGAGATGTGTGTAGAAGAGTAATTATTATAAGCTGACATCCAGGAAATGTAAGTAAAAATAGATAAACCTCAAAGGAAAATTCAGCTGTGTGGCTTAGATACTATTTTTCTCCAGATGTTTAATGTCATGACATTAAAATGTTATCTAACATAGCACCTAATTTTGCTATGTAAAATAATTTTGTATTTATATAACAAGCAGAAATGTGATTTTCTTAGCTCTGCACTTAGTTTCAAATTCTATCAAATTAGATAAAAGCAGAAATACAGACAGTGAGTTATCATTAATCCAGTATTTAGAGGTATGTGACATAACATTTTTAATTCTCTTTATACAGTTCCACAGTATCAAGCAGCAAAAGTATCCAATTCTGCTCATGTATTAAAGAGTTTTTTTGAAAAACTTGTTGAAACAGATGTTGTAATATTGCAACAAGAGCAAGCACTACATGGCTTTTTTTTTTTTTTCCCCCCCTAGAATTAAACCTGCTGTTTCATGAAATTGTTTGATTCTGGTCATAAAGCAAGACTTGCATGCCAAAATAATAGATGCCTTAAAAGAAGCTTTGATAAATAAAGTGCTGCAGACTTTGATATTCGCAGTTCCCTTTTGGCAACAGTGAGGAATGGCTGAGTAATAGCTAAGAAACTGACTTAAGATGGTTTATTGCATCTAAATATATTAGGGCTAGATCTGCAGTGAGTGTGAATCAGCATATCTGCCTTCAAACTACTTACATTGCATTGTGTCAGCAGAGAATCTGGCCCCTATCCATTATCTAGAGGGAATATCAACTACTACAAAGCATACTTATCTAACCAAAAGCAAACGTAGTGTACGTAGCTCATTGATGTTTCTTGTAACACTTATGTTAACCTTTATAGTGTGATAAAAATCTGGCACAGTTATGTATGGTTGCAAAGGATCTTGCTTTGATAGTATCAACAATTATAAATTAGCACTTATTGCTTTTAATGCCGCTTCAAATTACATTGATAAAAGCTTAACTTGATATTGATGAGAGGACCAGTAATTTAGGATCTTGCTGTTGCTCTAATTAACTTTACTGGGAGCAGAATAAGGCCTCTCCTCTGAAACAGATCTGCCTATCAAAGTAATATGATGTGGTTTGGGATTTTTTCTTTTTAAAATATTTTTTTTATATACCTGTAGAGTATTTTTTGTGTTCTCCTGCTGCACGTATTTCATATTTTGTAACAACCACATTTTATAGAACCACTAAGTTTAGAATCCTGGCTTTTACATATAAACAAACATATTATTCAACTCAGCAAAATCACCAAGAGTGAATTCAGATACAGAGGCATCTGCAGAGTTCCAAGTTAAAAGTTCTAGTTGAAATGATGACCCTGCGAGACCCAGAGTAACATAACAAGCCCTGGTTCATTCTTCATTTGTTTGGCTCAATTAATGAACATTTACTAGTTATCAGAAATTTGAGCAGTAAACACCGGGACTAAGAAATATCTCGATTAGTGGATGTGATGCTGCAACCATTAAACCCGTTCAGCAGATGCTCCAGCAGTAACTTACGGGCAAATCGAAGCACTGAAGTACACGGAATTTTGCACGTGCTGAATTGTCTGCATCATTGATACGACATCAAGTTTACTTCAGGCTGTGGAAATAGTTTTGCTATTAAAGATACAGTTGTGGTTTCTGCTCATTGTAAATAGCAAATGACATGATCGCTCTGAGGAAACAAAAAGGAATGCTTTGGTGACTCTAAATTTATTATACTGGCAACACCACTGAAAACTACGAGTGTCCGTGTACTCTCTGTTTCATGCAAGATTTATTTGTTGTGAGAGAAAACCCTGATGGTTGGTTAGTGAATTAGGTCAATAAGCAGTAGGATAGTGATAGGGGAGATTCTATTGCTCTTGGGGATTTAGGCTTCCTAGCACGACATTTAAATCAATAGGAATCATCAGCTACCCTAATCTGCCCGTACCAAATAGCACTGGGCCTAAGGTGGTGGAGAAAAATTGGAAGAGACCCTGGGAAATTGCTTTCTTTTCCTCGAAAAAATTAATGAAATGTATTGTGTAGTTGCTTATAAAGATTTTTATCATCTTTTCTGTATCTGCAATTTTATTAAAAATACAATGTAATTTCTAAAGATAACACTAATTATAATAATAATTACTTGTTATTTATGCAGTCATAGAATTCAACTATTTTTGCAAATGCATCAGTAACCTGTCAAAATGTAGAGAAGAAAGCTGCACAAGGCGAGAAATTCCAATTACAGCATAAACAAAATGTTAAGATCCTGTCTTGCAGCTGCTGGTATTAGTTAATACAATGCTGATACAGTTAAAATGACAACAGAAAGACACAGTTAAAATGACACGGCTATGTACAACCAGTATGAAGCAATTTAAGAAGCCTCTGTTTTGTAGGTTAAATAACACTTAATCAGTAACAATTCAAATTCCTGATGATACAAACCAGAACTGTATAAGTCCATCAATGAGATCAATGATAAATCTGTGTTGTTTTCACATCCTATGTTTTCACTGGACACACAGGAATTTGAGTTGAATATATATTACCAAAGCAGCTCTTAGAAATCTGGGGAACAATGGTTTTCTAAGGGCAAATTTATTTTCTTCTTTTCTTAGTAGCAGGCAAATATAATTTAATTTTGGTCAGTTTTCCCTATAAAATACTGAATTACGTTTGTTACACAGGTGATAACAATTTTAGATATTGTATTATAAACAGCGCATCACTGAAAAAAACCCCTTGCCCTGTGCTCATTGTAAAACATAAGTAAACCCTTCCTTTGTTTATATGGTTATATTTATTAAAAAGATCTTTGCAGACAAAAAACTGTATCTTAGACCACCTTTCAAAATAAGCACGAGGAGCTCCCTTCCACTCCACTGTGTGCTCACGCAGGAACACGTTAACCTTCGAGAGCTACGTCAGTGTGCAGCAGCTACTCGCCGACGGCGGCGTTCTGACTGGCAGCCAGGAAGTCTGCTCGCAGCACCTACACGGGATGTGTGTTTGTTCAGTCAAATGTTGTTGCCATTATACCATTTTTACAGCAATAAAGTTCCATTGAGGCCAATTAGGAACTACTAGAGTGGAGACTGAGCAACAAATTTCAAAATTTGATCCATCATTTCTTGGCTGTCAAACCCCGTGCCCATCTGCTCACATGGCAAGCAGCCCACTTGCAAGTGAGCTGGACCTTTCCTCTAAGAAATGAGTGACAGAGAAGAACAGCTTAGTTGGTCTGTAACAATGCAAACAGGGTTTTTTTGGTTTTTTTCCTACAGGAAGAGTGGTCCAGTATCTAGGGGAGCTGGACAACACTTGCCTTCTTTTGCTTCATTATATTTTTGACATGTACATTGTTAGAAATGGTTAAGCAACAGAGGGAAGAAAATCAGGGGTTTGCTGGTACTGGTTGCTGCCAAAAAGACAGGTTGTATTGGAACAGGTGCTTTGAAAATCTGTGAAAGCCAGCTGAAAGGTGTCAAAATGTGCATAACATGAACCAACAGTTCACAGACATTTTGTGTGAATTTGGTGTTGTATCAGGAAAGTTTAGAAGGAACCCTCAGCAGAGATTATCCGCCTTAGGAACAGCCAGCCAGCTTAACAGGCAGACCCTTGTCTGCTCAATCAGAGTGTGCATGATGCTGTCATGCAGGAGGGATGACAAAGGAAAGAAAAAAAATATTTCCTTCTGTTACATTTATATACTTCATTATCTTGGAATCATCAAATCGGGAAAAAAAGATATAATAATCTCTTCCTAAAATATGTTAAGATGATCATCTAGCCTAAAAATAAAAGTAGATCAGTTGAGACTCCACGAGCTGTGTTTGGGTGAGTGATTAACTGCAGTGTGTGTGCAGGTAAAAGAAAGCAGAATGTGTGATCCTTTTTTATCATACCGGTCAAACTAATGCCTGTGAGCCACACTTGTCCCTTGACCTTGTTAAATGTGGCCCACGTGTTGGAGGGAGCACAAGAAACTTTTCTGACACATTCCCTTCCCACATGTTTTTCCTGCAGTGTGCTACTGTAGATAGTTCTAAAACACATGGGACTACAAGTGGGTTCCCCATGTGCATTTAAAACCTAACAGAGCTACAACAGTCAAAACCACATGGGGATAGAAAAGGAGCATCAGGAAAGAAAAGCTTTTTGACTATTTGTGCTCATGTTCTTCATGTGCTCAGGAAACACATGGGAGAGCAAGAGCAAGACAAGGGAGAGCAAGAGAAGAAAGGAAGAGGAAGAAAGAAGCAGACAGAAGAAAAGAAAAAGGAACAAAGCAAGATGGCATTGAAAAGGAAAAGGAGAAAAGACAAGTGAGAAAGGAGAAGGCATTGCAAGGAAATGACAGGAACTGACAGGGAAAAAAATCATAGAGAAAATCATTTCACTGCATGAAAGGATTAAGCCAAATGAGCTTGCTGTGCTTTTCATTTCAGCTTTATAATTTGTGTGTGTTTAGTTTTAACAAATGTAAGAAGAGGCATCTTGTGCACATTCCCCCATGTCATCCCTCCTTTCATTTTGTCTCCCAATGCTGCATCTTTGTTTCTGCTTCTGCTTTCTGTCTCATTCTGTCTCTTGCTTACCCCTCCCCTTTTTCTCTTCTCTGCCTCTCACAGGCAATGAATGAGATGCAGCATATCATTGTATTAGCAGGGCCAGGTTTTTCCTGAACTTGCCTTGAAAATGGAATGCCAGTATATTGTTAATCTTTCAGCCTTCCTTCCCCCCCCCCACCCCCGCAAGACTCAGCGGAGACAGCCTGAAATCCTCAACAGAAACCTAAGTGAGCATGTGAGTGAAATGTGGCTTTTGCTCCATGTCAGTCATGGGATATGGTCACAGTCTTGATTTCGAGGAGCTTTACAAGAAGTCAGTGCTGAGAACTTTTTCACTTTCTTGGTGAAATCAAAGACGAACAACTAAACTATCTCCCATCTTCCTCTCTCGTGCTTGTGGACACACATCTGCATGTGCAGCCTCTCCTCTGGAATTCCTGAGGTGTACTACTCTCTGTGTGCTCCACTTACCCTGTAAGCTGTCATTGGGAAGGACAGTTTTGTGTGTCACACAGCAAATCTAAACACTCTCACAGAAATATACAAATATTATGTTATCTAATATGATACATTTGGTTTAATTTAAATTGGAATAAAGTTAAATGGCTTTGAATCCATTTTACATTGTAACATCATTTGTGTAATCTCAGAATTTTTTCTTTGATTTGGGGATGAGCTAATGCTGAGATTTGGCATTGCATTTAGATTTATTATTTTTATCTTCAAAAACAAAGGAAGAGTCTTTACTCTGGTTTTATCCCCACTTTCTTTGGATCTTATGCTCTATTTTTCTATTTCTTGTTGTTGACCCTTTTTAGCAATATGCCAGATTCTCAAGGTTTCCAAACTAAAGCCAGGAACTCAGGAGGATGAACAGCTTTCAGGAAACGGTCAACAGCTCTCAGGGTGCAATTCTAAAGGTCATTTGTTACCACATCTGTTCCTGTCAAAGACATCCTCTCTGTGGCAAAGCCCATCTGAGAGGCTGGAAACCTTGGGAGGTTCTATGGTAGGATTTTCTCTCTCATGCTGTATGATGAGACTGAAAAGAGTGCATTCATCTGTGGAGTTCTCCCAGTGTCAAGGAAAGCTGTCAGAAACCTTCTCCCCCTGCCCTGTTTCACTGTGACCTTCATTTCCCAGCCAGTGGCCTGAGTCTAAATGCAAACTGCCCCCCCCCCCCCCCAGTTAATATTGGGATTTGTCTGATTTCCCCCGGTTCTCTTAAAGCAGAGCAAAACTGGAGACCACCGTTTGGCAGGAAGTCCAAGACTTTTTGAATGTGGCTGTGACGAATGAGAGTCAGAGGAGAAGGGAAGAATGTTGGGGTTGAATGACTAGCCCAGAATGAATGCTGGGGATAGCTTTGCTAGCATTGGAACTTCTCAGTGCTGGAAGTTGTTCACTCCAAGGAAGTTATGGAGCTGATTAGGCTGGGCAAGTCATGCTGGAGTCCTGCTTTGTGCTTCCCACCATCCACTCACATCACTGGGATCACTGTGCCACGTGGTACCAGAAAAATGCCATAAGTGTTTTGTATATAGAAGTGCGGACAAGCATGCATTTTATGGCAGTAATCTAATTATTTAAGCTGAGATATTATGATGATATAGTAGTACTCAAAAAAAAAAAAAAAAAATAGAGGCAGAATTTAGAATATTCTGGACTGTTATCTAGCCCAGTTTTTAAATAATATGTGAATATAGTAAAATACCTGATTAACTTAAGAAATATTCTTATATCAGATAGATAATATATGTTTTTAAATGTAAGCACATTCCAGAGTACTTTTTTGTTTACTCTGTTATCTGCAGGACTCTATTAGATTAAATATTATCAGCCAAAACATCTCCTAGCATGATCTGATAGCACCCTGTAGGGATCGATGTAGGTGTACCTTTTATTGGCTGGACTGCTTTAAATAACTAAACTATTATATGTCCCTGTTCATATTTTGGAAAATAAATTGTTTCTGTTATTTAAAGAAAGTGAAGATATAGTAGCTTAGAGCATAATCCACTTTTAAGCATAAATAAATTCAGACAGATTCTTTACACGTTCTAAAATTTCAGTAAATTTTTAATGTCTCTATTGCTCTATGAAGGTAAAATGTTAGGTAAAAGTCGTACTTTGTGGAAGAGGCTTTTGTCCTTGTTTGCAATCAAGAGGTATTCCAAAACTGTTCCACATTGTATCTTACATAGCAGACAGAGGATAAAAAATGGTGTGTTCTGCATCTGTCACTATTCTGCATCTGTCACTCAAAGAAAATTCCCCTTTCCCTTTTTGGGAAAATTGCCTAAGGATGATGGGATATAGCTGATAGAAATAATCTATATTTAGGCAACTAGAAGATTATGATGAAATTAGCTAGAGTAAGCGAATGCAGACAAAGTCAAAACATCTGTTATGGTAACTTTAACTTACCCTATTATTTCTAGTTTTTGCTGTGTCATAACTTACATTCCTGCATCATCTTGCCATAAAAGTAGCTTTGAAATTCAGCTCTAACTTTAAATTATTTGCTTTACACTTCATATAATAAAATTAATATTCTGAAACACAGCAGTTGATCTTTGTGTTGGGTTTGCCTGGACAGGTTTTTGTATTGAGAAGATGCCAGAAGCTTTGTCCTTGTCCAGCAGAACCAATGGCAGCCAGCTCCGAGGCAGAGTTGCCACTGCCCAGGGCCAAGCCCATCAGGGATGGTGGTAGAGCCTCTGGGATAACACATTTAAGAAGGGGGAAGGAATCCAGTGCAACTTCACTTTGAGAGAGGAATGAGAATATGAGAAAGAAACAGCTCTGCAGACACCAAGACCAGTGAAGAAAGAAGGTGGAGAAGGAGCTCCAGGTGTGAGAGCAGAGATTCCCTCGGAGTCTGTGGTGAAGGCCACGGTGGCCCAAGGCGCAGCAGAGATCCACGTGCAGCCCACAGAGAAGCGCACGCCGGAGCTGATGAGTGCCCACAGGAGGCTGTGACCATGTCAGACGCCCACCCCGGAGCAGGCTCCTGGCAGGACCTGTGACCGTGTGAGAGAGAACTCCGCACTGGAGCAAGTTTGCTGGCAGGACTTGTGGGCCCAGCAGGATCCGCACGGAAGCAGCCTGTTCATGAAGGGCTGGGCCTTGTGGAAGGGACCCAGGCTCTAGATGCTTGGGAAGAACTGCGTGGGAAAGGGTCACGGTGGAGGAATTGGTGAAGGACGGCCTCCCACGGGAGGGACCCCATACTGGAGCAGAGGAAGAGTGTGAGGAGTTCTCCTCCTGAGGAGAAAGGGCCAGCAAAGTAAACGTGATGAACTGGCCACAGCCTCTGTTCTCTCTGCCCCTCTGCTGGGAGGAGGAGGTAGAGAAGATGGGGAGTGAACTTGAACCTGGGCAGAGGGGAAGGGCAGGGAGAAGGTATTTTAAGATTTAGGTTTCATTTTCTCATTGCTCTACTCTGACTTGCTTGGTAATAAATTAAACTAATTTCCCAAGTCAAGTCTGTTTTGCCCATGACTGTACCTGGTGAGTTGTCTCTCCGTGTCTTTATCTCAATCCATGAACCTTTTGCTATATTCTCCCTCCTCTGTCCAGCTGAGGAGGAGAGTGATAGAGTGGGCACCTGGCATCCAGCCAAGGTCAACCCACTACAATCTTTAGACACTAATTGTACAAGTAAGAGATCTACTTGATAGATTGCAAAGTGTGTTGGATTTTGTCCCTGATCGTGATAATAATTTGATTTGCTTCAACATAGCTATTAAATGTTTACCGAAAGATGAATTGCAGTGGTACGAAGGATTTCACATTTAATGGTTTTTTGAAAGAGATTCAGAACATAAACAGGTTTCATGACTATTCTTAACTAGAATATCTGAATATATATTCTTCTATCTCTACAGCACTCAACTTGCCATGGAAATTTTTGGCAGAATAGAAATTCCTTTGGTTTTCCAGCTCTTCTCATCACAACGTGTTGCTGAATTTCCAGGACACGGTTGCATAAACCACAGGAGACAAGTGCCCAGAAAAAAGCACTATAATAAATGAAAAAAAGGTGTAGTGTGTTACGAGCCTGATCCTGTTACGTGAGAGATCTCAGTCAGAAGATTTCATTCTGTAAATTTCAGAGAGGATCGGTCCCATGACATCTGCTAGGAAATGTGGATATTAATTCTGATTCTGCCTCTTTTACCAGTCACTCCGCTAATTAGCAGCAAGACATGGTGCTGGTAACTTATAGCTGCTGTGTAGCCTGAATACAGGAGTGTCTGCAGTGTCTGTGCGTGGGCTGCCGAGTCCCATTGCAAGTCCTCTGTTCATTCACTGTGCCTGCTAGAATAACATGTTACGATACTGGACTTCCAAAGAATATATTAACTTCCTGACTCTCTATAGTAATACCGTACAGCTGGTTCAAATAAACATTCCAAGCCAGTGCATTTTTCATCTTGAAAAAAATAGCAATCCCAAAGAAGTTTTGTATTTATTCAATGTTTACTGTCATTGCCTGTGACACCGAGAGCAAAATTAATAGTTAAAAAAAATGGAGTTACTCTCTAGGCCTTTGCATTGATTCTCTTTTGTTGTTCTTCATTTATTTTGTTGACCATTACCGTCAAAAAGAGAGGAAAAACTGCTCATGGCATTAATTTTCTTGAGTTATTGCACTGTTCTGTCTCACTAAAACTTTATTGTGGCTTTTTTTTTTTTTTAATATACATTGAATAAAATGTAACTATTTTTATCTGAACCAGAATCCATTTAAAGAATTTGGATTGCTCTTGACTTTACCTACCTATTGTGAAATTTCACTGACATTGATACAGAAACCAAGTAATCAATATACCTACATTAAACTTTTGCATACTATTAAAAATATGTTCATCTGTTTCTTTAATGATTCTATTTTCAATTCATCTATTAAGGCTTTTATCAAAAAGGCTCTTGAAACATGACTGAGAACCTTAGGCAAAGTCATCACGTAAGTAATGGGTATTTTGGCTGGATAAGGACTGTAGGTTTGGTCATATTTGGTGACACAGTTTTTTGTAATTTTACTGTCATAGATACACTGGCTTTTGGCTTCAGAAACAGTACATATGAATAAATAAAGAAAGATTTTTCTCCAAATATTGTTCATCCACAACATACCAATTCCCTGCAGGGAAAATGAAATATGTCACAACCTACAGATCTTCTATTTCTATTTCATGCTGCCATTTATTAAGTAATTTCCTCAAGAAAATGCTTAGATGAGCCAGGATTCTGAGTTGGTTTCTTATAATCTAAGCTGTAATTATGGAAAAATGTATGGATAGAATTTTGGAAAATATTGTGCATGTCTGTCCTTTTCTGAGTTTTGTTTTAATTCTCTGGGCTAATTATGAAGAAAAAAATTATATTCCAGTAAGCTGTGGAACAATCAGAGTTATTCAAACACATGTGATACCCAGACTTAAGGAGTTCTCAAAAGCTGGACATTAGTCTTGATCTCTCATCCAAATGGCAAAGATGTAAGTGGGAATGTGTCCCTGATTTCAATGGGAGCAGGAGTAGGTGTTAGTTTTTCATTGTTATGCAATACATGAAGAAGGCAATTGTGTATGCAAGACTTACAGTGATGTCAGATCTACATTTTTATGTGGTTTGTTACAGTCTGTGAATAACTGGACTGTATGCGTATAAATCTGTCTTTGATTAAGATGGATTATTCTGGTGTCCTGTTATAAGATTATTTTACATTAACGGAGTTATCATTGACAAGTACAGAATCATTCTGATTTATAGTACTTTCCGAAAAATGTACACATCTGTAAAAAATGCCAACTTATGTCTGGAATTAAGGGTTAGATGCATGTTCTTTTTATTCTGCCTTTGCATAAAGAAAAACTATTTGCCTGTTACTGGTTCACATAGTCAACGTAAATTTGCTTTTCTCAGACATCTTTACAAAATTTACAGATAAGATTTTATGACTGGAAGCAAGGGAGTATTGTAAAACTGCAGTATTAGACAAAGTACATCAGAACATTCTGAACCCCCAATGCTATATTAAGGTCACACACGTTTTAAATTAGGACCCTCTGTTCTCACTCATAAATGTCTCAAACTTCCAACTTCTGATCTGAAACTTTTGGTGGTTGAATATTGTAACAGTAGCCACTGGAATTAGTAGATAATGACTCTTGTGCCATATGACGGGCTGTATGTAACTGTTCGTGACCCTGGCCAGTTTCATGTGACTGAAGCGAAGAAATTAAGCTTAGCCTGTCACTAGAGCTCCTGCAGGCTGGGACTTCATAATGCAGGTAAAGATGACTGGGTTTTGAGTTAGTCTATCAATATAAAATACATTTACATAAAGAATATTATTAGATTTAAATAAACTTCGTCCCATTCACATGCATAAGCATGAGGAAAGCAAAACATAGCTTAGTCTCATTGGCTTCAAATGTGTGGTTGTTGCCAGCGAATGCCTGAGCATTTCTCTTTTATGTTTTCAGCTCAGATTTTTAAAACTTATTTTTGGTATTGTTTCTTTGTTGTTTTTCTTTTGTTCTTACTATCTGCAAGACGTGTTACATGACAAGCACTGAACATCTATTTATGTGGAGCATTCTAGGAAATGGAGAGTTATACATATGTATGTCTGATGATAATACGGAACTCTGACAAAGGTACTCCTGCCTGTGCTTTTTGGAATTGACAATACAAAGCTATGGTTTATTGAAATAATGATAAAAATAACATTCTAAAAATGTACTAGTTACCGAAATATTCAAAAATACAAAAACATTTTTAGTCCCAGGTAGAAAAACTCCTCTTTGAAATATTTGCAGAAAAATATTCCTGCATCTCCCTATCCCTTAAGATCCATTTTCTGCAAAGCTCTATAAGTGTGAGAGAGGATAGAATTTCGCAACAGTTTATTGCTAGATTTACAATGCTGGCGATAAAGTCGTCCTTAAAAAATGGGATAGACTTCTCCCAGGAACTGATCTCTGGTTGGGTTAATGGATTATATGGGCCAGACCATGCCTGTGACTACTCCTTACCCAGTAACGCTGCTGAAATTGTGTGTGAGATCCAGTCCGGTAAGAGAGCTTCTGGGAGCCCAGCACCCCAACCCCCTGGATAACCTCTCCAATGGAGCACGAACACGTCAGAGCCATGCTTATGCATCTCCAGCGACACAAAAGCAGCAAGAACAGCCCTCCTAAAGGTGCCAGAAGCTGACAATATCCCTACATTGGTCTGATTATAGAAAGACTGACCCTTTTGCAATTACTCCCAACTTGAATTGTTTGAAACAATCATTGTCAAGACTGCCGGTCAGCTCGTGGAAGGCTGATTGTTCAGCTGCATGCTTTGATTTTATTGATTAGATTTTATGAGGTTATCCATTGTCCCTTACATGACACATTAGCTGAAAGTGAAGGCAGGAAGTAAAACCGACATTTTGGAACTCATATTTATATATTATTTGAAATAATTTTCAGAAGACCTCTGCCATGGCAAAAGGCAAAAATAGGCTGAAATGGTTTGGTGCATTAAATTGGGTGGGATTTTTTTGTCCCTACTGACTACAATAAGATCATTATGTCCCAGAGTCTTTATCACAGCACATAACTATTTATGGAACCTTGCTGCTGTGGGCAGCTGGATCTCAGTGCCATTGATACTGGTGGCAAAATCCCCTTTTTGTTGTCTTTGTCAGAATCAGGACTGGGCTTCCCAGTGCCTGCAACACAGAAATTGGGTGGCTCCTCAGAGTCGCTGTAGGCATACAGTGGTTTCTCACTCTTTGCCTCAAAGAGCTTCATCAAGGGCTGCTCCACATCAGCGGACCTAACACAGCTCAGAGTGTGAGAAAAGCACACCGAAACTGTACAAATTCACTTCTGGCATTTAAATCCCTTATGAAAGGTGGCAAGACTACAGCTTTCAATTCTGGCATGTCTCTTGGGTTGGTCCTTGCCTTTGAAGTGACCCTAGCCTTAGATCAGGGGAACTTGCTCTGCATTACTCAGTGGTGGCCAGGTGAGATGGGTGGTGCCAGATGGAGAAGAATGGGAAGGAGCCCTGGTTGTGTGGCATCCATGGGGGTGGCCGAGGTGTGCTCTGGAGCTGGCTGAAGGCCGAGCTCTCAGGATGGCCATTGTGGCCGGGTGGGTGGGTGCTGGTGGGCACTGCAGGCTGGCTGGGGTGCGGGGAGTCCCGTGGTGGTGACCCTCAGGGTGTGCTCCCAGCAGGGACCAGCAGCTCCGTGCGCAGGGCTCGGCAGTGCAGGCGGCTCATCTGTACCTTTTTTATCAGCAAAGCACAAAAGTGTGTGGAATCCAAACCCTTCGCCCTCCCTCCAGCTTAGCGGTTCTATTTGTAAAAGAATTACACGAGATGCCACCTAAGGCAAATCTTATAAAAGTAAAAGAAAGGGTACAGTGATATATCCTCAAATTTCATGACGGTAGGAAGTTATAAAATCCTCAGCCTTCCAGAATTCCTGTGGTTCAGTGCTTGGTCACAAGGGGAGTAAGTACAGTAATCCCGCACAGAAATAAATGTGACTGAATCCTGTTTGCTTTCAAATAATTGCATTTATTTACATCAGTTTAACCTCCATTTAAAATGTCATGTATATCTCAGCTAGATTAATGCATGTGAAAAAAATAGCCTCTGTGGGAAGTGTTTTGAGTAAACAATTTGTTTTGCTTGTAATTAATGGATTCTTACCTAAAGTACAAGTTATAAATAAAAATAAACTAAGAATGAGTGGTAGTTTGCCGCTGTCATTCAAATAGTGGACAGTTGGGTAATTACAGACCATCAAAGAACTGCTGCACTGCTGATTATTATCTTTTAAGAATTTGCCAGCCTTTCATCGTTCAAAAGAAACTCGCATTGAAGTCTTTAAATATATGCTATTAATAAAATAAACCTATTAAGTGGTGTGATGGTTGGTATTTACAGCTCATGCAGGGGAACAAGTCACCTTTCCTTTGTTGCTTTGTCTGATACAGAATCCCACGTTGTGAAGTTGGCAGCCAAATCTTATTTAGGCTCGTGTATCCGTGTCAATACCAGGGGCGTCATTCGGCAAATGTGTAAGCAGCTTGGCTCAGATGAGAAGCTTTGGAGCAGAGTTGGACTCTACCTCTGGAGAAAGCTACTCAAGTGTTTGTGAGGCCAGGTCCTGAAAATGTCAGAAAATGCATGTGCATGGAACTCGTGTGCAAACCTTTGAACTGAAACCAAAAATGATCAGTGGGGGAGATGTAGCCATAGTTGCATCTGCTCTGAACTAGAAATGCATAAAACTTCTATTGCATTTTATACATACACTTATGCCATGTGTTGCTAAGATTTGGTATTTAAAAATCCTTATGAGTGGCATCTTAATACGTATTTACAGAATTTAATTTTCCAAACTAAGCTAGATGCTAGGCACAGAATTATTTTTCGCAGTTGTGACTCCACTTACCTAATATCAAAGTGATCAAAACATACATTTCCAAGGTAACTTTAGTTAAAAGCCGGACTTAGGGTGGAAATGACGTTCTCCCTTTCCTTCATAGAGGTAAATCCATATTTAATACATCCAAGACTGCGATCCTTGTATTGACTAGAGGCAGCATTTGAAGCACAATGTTGAAAAACGCGTTGATGCACACAGTGGTGCTGGAGACAGTGAACTCGGTGTGTTGGGGGAGGAGGGGACACGCAGCGCGGTGTGCCCGTGCTAGGTCTCCATCAGAAGCGCTGCGGAGCTCTCGGAGCGTGTCGCGCCCGGCGCTGCTGCCGCATCTGCCTGCGAGCCCGCACGGGCTGCAGCCGCCCCGTCTCCAGCAAGGAGGCATCCCCCACCCCGGCTGACGGTGTGTCTGCCTGCTTATCTCGTGTTTATAGCACAAGAAAAGAGTCGCTCCTGCATCTTCCTCTCAGTATACTTGAGGGCTCATCTTCCATTCGGTAATAGAATCGAGAGATTGAATTACTCATCTCGGTAACATTGCCAGGATGGGGATTGTAAACATCTGTAAACAGAACACTGAAATTATAAATAATATAAAACAAATGCTAAATATTGTACCCTTTGGTTGCTTTCATTGAGCCAGACTCTAATAATCGTTAAGGCATGTAAAAAAATATCGAGGTATGTGGTTTATATGAAAGGTCAGTTGCAGTCCACTGTTATTTTTTAATTCATTGGATTGTTTTTAGCAGGCATATCTCTGCGTAGCATAATCTCTTGCCCATTTTCAGCAAAACATGCTTAAATTCATCATACATGAAAACAGAGCTGGAGGAAGAGGAAATGAACAATTTTCTAATTTATGCAATTTAAGAGAAATATGGGGGGGGTGTGGATCTTTAATGACCATTAGCTGATGAAATACAAGTTATCTGTACCTACCAAGCTGCAAAAGCCTGTTGAAGATGGCAGAAATGCTGCTTTTAAAGGCTTTTGTAGTCTTGAGAGATTAGTTTTGTTATAAATCTGCTTGTGTGCCATTGAACTGGATACTGTTATTTCTAAAAGAGGATAAATACAAATTTTATCATTAATATAGTCATTCTTTTTGATATGTTTTAGCTTGACAGTTTTGGCATAATATTTTAACATGCTGTAAAAAATACTGAGTTAAAAAATGAAAGAATTTCAGAAAATAATCTGTCTTAAGGTAGCTTGAGAATTTAATTGAGAGGGATTTTAATATTACAATTTTGTTGATTATCTTAATTTAAAAAAAAGACTGAAAAATTCCAGATGCACTGACAGACTCATGCACACCTGTGGGAGTTTTTTGAGTGGTGGGGGTTGGGGTTTTGTTTGTTTGGGGTCGGGGTTTTTTTTGTTTTGATTGGTTTTTTGTTTTTAATAAACCACAAGAAAGGAAAATGGTTAAACCTCTGAGAATCTGGAAATGCCAATCACATGACTACATGAGGAAAGCAACTGTTAAAGTGCTCCAAGTGTTAGCAGAATTTTCCAAAGCTAGCTAATGTGGTAATGACAAGAGTAGGAAGGGCTCTAAGACTTAGAAATATGCTGTGCACAATCGGGTGTTCTTTATATTTTGTATTTACACATAGGTAGTTAGTTGTGGAAGCTGGACCAGTGTACAGTGTATTAGCAGAGAGCGTGGAAATACAGAAAAAGCTAATGATCCTACAGTTACAGCTTGGTTGTGTGGAAAACTGAAAATCCTGGACTGTGTTCTTTTGAAAAACTATAACAAGTTGTAATGCTGGATCATTAGGAGTCTCTTCAGTAGCAACAGGGGCGTGGTGCAGTGGATGTTTATTAATACACCGTTTTTTCACAAAGTAGTATTTAAAATATTTGATAATTTTTTGGAGACAGTAAATAATTGCAAAACAAACCTGTGGAAATCTAGAAAGGCTTTTATATAAAGAAAGAAAAGTGAGAAATTAGAAGGGGAAAGGAATCATTTTAGATCTTTCAGGCCTAGAGGGTTCCTGGGAAGGTGAAATGATGAGATTTAACGTGTTGCCTGACTATTCTTGGGCTTATTGTTAGGGCCTTACATCACAGCCTCGAGCAGAAGGAGGACTTCAGTACTGTCAGAATGTGCTGCTGTGCACAGCCTGTATTTCCTTTTCCTGGGAGGGTTATGCTGTGTGGGAAGGACAGAGTTCTGCACAGCAGTAGAGATGTCTGAATGGAAGATCCCTTCCCCCAGGAGTGGCACATCTCACTAAATGTTCTGGTCACTTGAGCCAGGGGCATTTTGACCAAAATGTATTAAACTTTGGAGATGTGATCTCTTCTGTTCTTTTTTTATTAAAGAGAGCACGTGATTCTGTATTTAGGGGCAATTTTTTGTCTTATCCACCATTAGTGAATTGCATGCTTGTGGAAAAAGAGAGAATTAGCTTGTGTGTGCTTCTGCAATAATTGTTAGTATAGTCTAATATTCGTTATAATAAAGTCCTTCTGAAGTTGCTCATGGCAAGGAAAATGGCAAAAGAGGAAAGTGGCTCCTCATAACCCTCTTGCTCTGTCTTACCTTCTGTGGGCCACATTAGTTAAATGTCTAAACAACGATCTTTGTAACTGTATTCACACTTCTAAACGTCTATCATGCTTTTATTTTACCTTTCATTTCCTTGGCAGATGATGCTATAGGGAATTAAGATAAAGTGCAATCATCTGTCCAGTTTCTTTCCTATAGCCGTATTGTATATTATACTCTCAGACCCCACAGTGTTCTGCAGGAGATTATCCAAGAAATGATAAATCCTCAGTAGGGGCCATCAAAGCATCATTGCCAGTTTGCAGCCGCCAAGAAGTCCCTCACATCTCTTTCACTGTCACTGCATTATTGATTAGCCCGTGAAATACTGACGCTCTATTGATTGCAAATATTTAGGGATGAAAAGGGAAGCCTGGTCCTCGAAGGTATTTGCAGTCTTCTCTCCTCCATTAGAGATCTTTCTTCCCTAGTATTTCTCTGCCTTCGTACCTTTATGTACAGGAGGCTGATGTGTTCATCCGAGGGCGCTGGGAAGGTGGGCAAACAGCTGCCTCACCCTGCTGGGGCCAAAACCTGAAAGAGGAAAACGAAGCACAGTACTTATATTAAGACTCCTGGATTTCTTTTGCACACACAGGCATTTTGACAGAAATTATAGGAAGGAAAAGCCATTTCCTGTTTGTCTATCTTTTCATTGATTTGTATTTAGAAATTATCTTGATGATCCAGGCTATGAGGTCTGAAGCAGTCCTGCACAAGATAGCACATAACTGGCTGATATTCTAGTCCCATCAGACAACAGAGCTGCTGAAACCCCAGCACATTCTGTCTGCAGACTCGTGGGTTCTCCTAATCCAGTTACAAGAACCCTGTGCAGACAAACTAAAATACAAGACCCGAGAAAAAGCTTGTTGATGCATTCAAGTGAGAGCTGAAAAGGGACTTTGCAAAGGCAGAGCAGTAAAATACTCAACAAAACAATTCCCTGCAAATTCAGGAAGTTAGTTCTTGCCGTCTCTTCTCCAAGAAGTCCCTGCTTAGGAGGGACATTGGCATACGCAGGTGATTTCTGCCTGGTCAGTGTACAGTCAGTTCTCTGCCTGGTACTTCGGCTGAAATCATTAACATGTGTCTTGTGTGTTACCTGAATGAAAGGCCAGTTCATGGGTTATTACTGCCCATTTTTTCTCTTTGCTCCTGCACTTCCCTGTTTCGATTACAAATCCCCCTCCAGGCACAAAGCAAGCTGGACACCTACAGTGCAGCTAAAGAGTTATTTGCTCCCTAGGTGGACGCTAATGAATGACTGCAGTGCTGCCCTGAGTGAGAGGGTCCCCACTATTAAAGTTTAATAGAAAGATCTGAGAAACTGGGGGCCAAGAAGAGGAGGAGGGGACAGGAGGCTGTGAGTAACTCTCCAAGTGCCTTCTCTCTTTCTTTGCTGTAGTGGAGATTATACCATCCTTTAGGACAGGAGCAACCGGAGACAGGTCAGTTCCCTCTGTGTTCTCCTTCTGCCTTCAGTCTCACTGAAAGCTACTGAAGCTGCAAAAATATGGTGGTTTCTTTCCACTGTAAAATCTCTGAAAGTAGCAGAAATATGGCCTGACTCAAAAATTATCTAATTCAGACTTACTTTCATTTTTCTGATTTTTTTTTTTTATCCTTTTTCTTCACATTCCATGTTGTCCTCTTTTGTTTCTCCCTAATCTGTCTCTTTTTTCCTTACTCTCCCTACTCTAATCTTCCTCTGCCTCATACTTTCCAGGATTTGGGATTAGGATAGGTATATTTAATTTGGGGGCTTAAAGGTGATTGATTTAGTGGTTTTAAAAATTCTTCTTTAAATATTCCAGCACCCTTGAATTTCTGTTCATGCTAAGTGATGATAAACTATCATAGAACATTAGAAGTACATCATCCATTATTTCAATCAATGTAAATATAAACCTCCTCAGTTTTTCTCTCTCCCACTGAATTGGAGGAGACTAATGTCTAGTTTTAGTTTTGCTTTTAGTTTTTGAGGCCCCATTATTGTGAAACTTGACCATGTCTAAGACCATATAGAGAGATGGATCCTTTAATTTCTCTCTACTGTTAATTACTAAGAATATTCTGAGTATCACTCCCACAGTATTTATAAGGAACAAGACAAACCTCTTGTGTACCCTTCTTATTATAACTTCAAGGAGGTTTTTTTTACTGGAGGTTCAGACCACCAACAGGTTTGGTATCCTGAGGTCCTACAGAATGTTTCTCACATTGCAAGAGACAGCTAGAGATCAGCAATGGAAGAAACTTCCTTGCCCCAGAGGTGTTTGAGAGAGTTAGAATTCTGCTGGAGATAATGATAACCATAGGAATTCAAGTTTGGTTTCAGGATGGGGTATAATAACCTCCCTTCCTTTTGGCAGTAGAGTTACAGGATTAGAAACCCTTGTTGATATTTCACTAGCTAAAAATAAATGTAGCTGGAGAAACAAAAATATATTGGTTTTCCATGGTTCTTTGAACCCTCTGTGCTATCTGTCTCACAGAGCTCTTCTAGAAGTCAATGCAAGGACTCTTTGAGCCTGTAAATACATCCTGAAAAGAGCACTGATACTGGAACTTGATTTTTTATTTACTCTTTGAAAAGTGGTGCTGCCAATACAACCTGTCAGCACAGGTTTCTTAAGCCTGAAGCCTGGCCCAAACATGTTTGATTCCTGTTTGGAAATATCTGGACTGGATCCACAAAACTTACCCGTGCTTTCCTTTCTCACTGCCTTTACTCCAGACGTTCTGGCTGAACTATAGCGCTTAGAGGCAGATGTAAATCTAACTGGTGTGATGACCTGAGAAATCACTTAGAACTGGTATTTTCTGGTGAGACCATCAAGGAGACGCGTTTTCCTCAGCATTGCAAGGATACAGAATTTGTGCTCTTCTCCTTTCTTAACAAACTATGGGTTTGGGTCTACTCTAAAATTTGCCCCTTTTCTTTTCCCCTGAAATTTAACCTGTTTTGGAAAGTACTTTTATACTACCTTATTTACTTGAAGGCAACACATTCTTTCATATTGCTCTGAATACAGCTGCTTTCCTGAACTGAGGACTATGCTGAGAACTTAAATGTGAATTCTGGACTTCAGAAAATGGTAAAACAGGTTGGTGCTTCTGAAAATACCAGCTGGAAATTCCTGTGCTTTCATGTGTGTTATGTAGACACAACATTAAAGTTCAGTTGCATAAGACTCTTTCTTATTTTCATATTTACTATTATTTTAAGAACTCTTAAGCATTCCTAATATGTGCAGTTCAGAAAACGTGCAAGGACAGGAAAGTTCTCCCTTTCTTACCATGATAATAAGAAGTGCTTGGGATAGATAAGTGCTTTGTGGAAGCATCATTATTACTCTTCCCATTTCTTATGCCAGTAAAATTTTCCTTTTTTCACTTTAGATTGTATATGGGGGGTTTAATTTGCCTTTTTTAAAGTTTTGGTTGTGTGTGTGTAAACTATTGAACTGACTGCCACAATGATTGCTCTCTTTTCAGTCGTCATTCAGAACAGGTAGTGTAGGAGTCCCCAACAGATAGATTGCAGGGAATGGCAAAATAAAACCTCCTTTACAGTATGTCACTTGAGATCTGAAGATCAATTCTGAATGCAGCCCTCTCTATTTGGTTTGGGGTTTGTTTTTGTTTTGTTTGTTTTTGTCATTGTTGTAGGGTTTTGGGTTTTGATGGCTTTTTTCCACAATTGCAGACTGCATTTCAAATTACTGATAATGGCAATGGCTGTACTAATTTTGTTACAAGTCACATTGAAACATCTTTTTTGTCTCTCCAGAACTTAACTGCAACTGCATGTGTTGTGACCCAGAACCAGGCAGCCTGTGCCATTTCCTTTTGGTAAACATAGAGGTTGGAAGTATGGTTGTCTTATTTTACCCAACAGTCTGCAGTTGACAATAACCCAAGATTTCTGGATTTTCTCCCCTAGTCATCTTTTGTGTGACTTGTATCAGAAGAGAAGCCAGAGCTAAGCAACAGCTCAGTGAAATACTATCGTTCGGTCTTGTTCTTTGCTTTTAGGGTAAGTTGATCAGATTTGGAGGGATGTCCTTTCAGTTACTTTCAGACATTTTTCTGATTTTACTAACAGACCCAAGAATAGAAGTGTTTAGTTGATAAAATATAAGCTATCTTTGTACCTGGAAAGCAGCAAATTTGTATATCAACAACTGAAAAAACCCATACAAATTCATTTTATTGGAAGAAAAAAAGAACAGAGACCTTGTAATTGGTCAAGAAAAAACTGTCAATTCCTGCTTCTTCCAACCGTTTGAATCCTTCTTTCAGAATAATGTTTTCCATGGTTTGATGTTTGCAGCTCAATAAAGAAAAATCTTTTTCATGGAAATCTTATTCTCTGACCGTAATAACTCTAATAGCAATGTTGAATTGCATTATCTGCCCATTTATCTTAATGTCCCAGTTCTTGTAAGGGTTAGAATTGCATATTTCTGAGGAAAACACAAAAATCTTGGGATGGTTACCTAGAGACTTCTGTTACAAAGTAAGGAATCAGAAATGCACTTGGGCAGAAACTGAGTAGGTGTTACACACTTTTATTTGTGACTATGAATTTTTGTAATTTGGGCTGAGTTGTAGCTTGAGAGCTGACAAACATCTGACCAAAAATGAAGCAGGATAATAAATGAAGTAAGCGCATGGGCTTGTTGAGGAAAAATGGTCCTTTGCCACGTAGAAATTGTAGAAATAGAGTAATTCTGCGATATAAGTGGAAAGATTCTATTGTTTCTGCTATATCCTGTTGAATTGATTTTAGGAATTGTTCCGGGTGAAAAACTAGATTTGTTTTTTCTGAACAGCAGACGAATAGATGGTGTGTTTATAAATCTTGTAAACAATACCAGTTTCACCCTCTGTCCTGCAGTAACTTTCTCTGGCATTTAAGAACCAAAGACTATATCTAAAGAAGGTCACAGATGTCATAGCAATGAACATTTAAGCTCAAAGATTTAAGGAAAAAAAATAGTTCACATTAGATAGCACTATATTTTAATATATTGATATGTAATATATTGTTATACATTTATGGTTTTATAAAAAATCTAAACCACAATATGATTCATAATGAGCAAATGCAATAGTAGTATTTAAATTATATACACTAGATATTGTAAATAACTTAGCACCTCCAGATACAATTCACAAGAAACAACATTTCAAGGAACAGAGCTGTCCAGAAATACAGAACAAAACCCTGATAGGAAGGGTAATTATTCTGAAGTAACAGCTCTTTCTGGTTTCTGAATGCCTTAAGCAGTACTTGGGCTCTTCCTTTCTACTAAAGAGACAGACACCTCCTCCCAGGAGTAGGCAGCACATCTTTTCCATGCGCAGAGCAGTGATAGATCATATTGCCCTCTGGTATGATGTCTCACTGGTTGGTGCTTCCACAGTCAGTCAAGTCATCCATGTTCAGATCTTTTGCTGATCTGTGGGTTTCACAGCTGTGTATGTTCTTTTTCTTTTCTACCTTGTAAGACTTTAAATGACAGACTCTGAGATTCAGCGAGGAAGACTGTTGAGAAGAAAGGTGGCAAGTGACTGTGTAGCCTCACCTACATCACTCTTCTTGCTGTCCCAGTGCAGAGCTGGCAGCCTTGGATGTCTAACACCAGGTGAGACAGCTCAGAGCTAGAGCCTGTGTTCAGTATTAGCATAGCAAAGATCCTTTCTAGATCTGGCCTTCTAGACACAGAGTTTGAAAATAGCCTACGTTCATTAAAACTCATGTGAATATTCATGTGCATAAAGTAAAATATTTCAGGGCCCAAAATCCACACCCAACCTACAGGTCTGTGGATCTACGGGTTAGGCCTTTAGTCAGACTGAAATCTTGTTTGTTCCACTGAATACCACTAAGTTCCACTAATTGGCTTGTGCATAAAATCACAGGACTCTTTGCTTGTCTCCTACACAGAGCAGACAGAAGTGGTCCAGCCTGTGAACTGATTCTTCTGATCCTAAGAGAAGCAGATATCTGGGTAGGAAAATATGCAGCAGCAGGCATGGTGTCCCAAAAAGCAATCTTTAAAATAATTATTTCAATCCCTCTTCAGGGCTTGCATATCTCATCTTTCTCTTCCAGGTTTTAAAATATGTCAGTCAGTGAGTTACCAAAAATACACAATAAAAGAAAATTGAGTCATCCTGAGATAAATCTGGCGTTTATATAGGTCTTTTCAAAGTATTGGAAAAACTGGAAAGGTTGAACTGTGATCAGTAAATGATCAGTCTAAAGTTACTCACTGGGATGAGGAATGAAGTCAAGCAGCGTTGATGAGCAAGGTTTTGTGCAAGATACGAGACTCTCTGGTTTCAGGAGTGAGCTGGGACTTCTTAGTCATGGATGGGTGGATACCAGGAGATAACCAGCACTGCTTGGAAAGCAGTCGGTGCCATGGTGTTGTGGGTGCCATGGTGTTGTGGGTGCCACGTGCCTGCTCGACACCGAAGGCTTTTAATAGGCAGAAGAGCCATCAGGCAGAGCTGTAGGGGGATATAGGGACAACGTGAAGCCAAGGATATTGTAAGAGTTCAGAGTCAAGCAGTATCAGTCTGTGAAGGCAAAGGGGAAACAGTTGCTCAGGTTCAGATGTGGAACTTTGTACTAGCAGAGCTGTAGGTATAGATTTACTGTAAGGGACTCTGGGAAGAAGATTTTGATAAAATAATAAATAGGAATGTTAGCTTTTCTTCACGGCTTTTTCCAGTACTTAGAACAGTAAATGCACTTAAACTACACACACAGAGGACTGCTGCCTGTTTTAGACAGTCTAACTGTTCCCTGCAATCACTTAAAATTACTTTCTAAATATATTAATAGTCCAGATTTGCCATGATATCTGGAAATTGTATTTTGGTTTGCATATGTAACTCATCAGTTAGTAGCATCCAAGAAGAAGATGTTTTAAGTCTGATTCATTAATTTATTCCCTACAAGAAGGAATCGCTGCAAACAATGATTTTGGGAATGAGTGTTTCCCATAGGGTAGGAGGAGAAAAGCCGCCGTTTTCGCTGTTTCCTCTGTGGGTTTTTTTGGCGTTCCGAGAGGCTCGCGGTTTAAGATCCCGTGCTTGGTAGGTCCGCGGTGGCCGCCCCCGGTGTTCCGGGCGGGGGCGAGGAGGCGGCAGGGACGCGGCGGGCGCGGTGCGGCAGCACTTGAGTAGCAGGGCGGGGAGCGGTGCTGCGGAGTCTCTGTGGCGCAATCGGTTAGCGCGTTCGGCTGTTAACCGAAAGGTTGGTGGTTCGAGCCCACCCAGGGACGAGTTCCCCTTTTGGGCCCGGCGCCGCCCCCGCCGCCGACCGTCGTTTTGTGCGTGTGCGCCGGGGGAGGATGTGAGATTAGCGCCGGCGGCCCTGCAGGCGCCGCGTGTTGCCGGGCAGGGGGGCCCCCGGCGGGGAGCGCAGCTGCTGCCGGGCCCGCCCCGAGCTCTGAGCCCCGAGCCCCGCCGCGGAGCGGAGCGCCTGCCCTGCCCTGCCCTGCCCTGCCCGCGGCGCCCGGGCTCCGGCCGTGATCCGCCGTGCTCCGCCGCTCCCGGCCGGGGGGTGCGGGACACGCGAGACCTGCTCCTGCCCGCCTGCGGCGATGCGGTCGCTGTGAGCGGCCGCCGGCCGCAGCGGCCCGCTCTGTCCTGAGGCCGGCAGGGACCCGAGCGCCCGGAGTTTCTGCAGCTCCTGCTCCCGCGGCGGGAGGTGCGAAGGAAAATGCTGTCTTCGAGCTGCTCCGGGATAACGGGCGATGATGCCGAGCGATTGGGATTCGCTCCGGGAGGAGCTCGCGGCGCTCGGGCGATCGCCAGCGGACAGCCCGGGCGGGAGCGGACACTCGGGGACAAACGCCGCTTGCGAGGAGGATTATTGTGATCGCTGCCGAGCGCGACTGCGGCCGGCGCTCCGCGGCGCGCTGTTAACGCGCAGACCGGCGGCCCCGTCTCTCCCGGCGGACGGAGCCCGCGCAGCCGGGTGAAGCGAGGCGGGGGCACGGGAGCCTGGCGGCAGAGCCGGCTGCGGGGTCCCGCCGCGTCCCGGGGCTCGGCGGGCGGGACCGGGACGCCGCGGTGCCCTGCGGGTCCCTGCCCGCCCGAGGCGGGACGTGCTCCGGGCCCGTTCCCTGCTGGCAGCCGCCGCGGCCGCTCCGGGCTCGCCCTGCCCGAGCGAAGCCGCTTTGCATAAATGAATGTTAAAAGCAATTACTCCGGGAGCTTCGCCTAAACGTGTCAATTAGAAGTTGGCACCTTCGCCGTATCCGAGCCCGAGAGCCGATTCCAAGGAGCGCTCTGGTCGCGTGAAATCCGGCTGCCTTCCAGCCCGACCTCTGCCAGCTCTGAGAGGATATATTTACAGTTTAAAGAAAACAGGATCCGTATTAAAAATGCCCCTTCCCCAGCGAAGCTGTATTTCACAGATCTTTCTGTTCAACCCGCCTGGTTTGAATAAGGAATACAACCCTCCTAAAGGTCAGGCTGTGCCATTGATTTACCATCGATGACAAGATACGGCCCTCGCTAGCCAA
The DNA here is from genome assembly GCF_015227805.2 of Hirundo rustica. Taxonomy (NCBI): domain Eukaryota; kingdom Metazoa; phylum Chordata; class Aves; order Passeriformes; family Hirundinidae; genus Hirundo; species Hirundo rustica. Next base: position 138,030,245 of record NC_053450.1, on the reverse strand, counting down.
GATAGCGGAGAAAAGACATGTATTTAGAAACACCGAAAAATCTTTTGAAAGTAGTAAACCTTAAATCCTTGATGTGATGGTATATTTTTCTTTTCCTATCATCCACATATTTTTCATTTCGGTAAAACATTTTGAAAAACTGACAGCCGTGTGCTGAGCATCAGGGGAGGTGTAGCTCTCTGCAGGACGTCTCTGTGCTTAACCCGTAAATATTTCCTGCTGATAGGGAGAATTTTATTTTAACTAAAGCGGTTCAGGTAAATTCCCTCCTCGATATTTCCACGCTGTTTGCAGCGCAGGATGGATTCAGTCCGGTAGCATTGCATCTTCTGCAGCCAGCAAAGCCTCGCAGGGGATGAAATCTAAAAATCTGCGTTTGCCAGTGCTTGGACCGCCGAGCTGGCAGGCAGGCATCAAGGGCTTACAGGAACCACCACCAACAAAAAAATTGATCATGTCAGTGTGAAACAGCAGTGTCTGGAAAACCAGTAACAATTTAGAAACTAAAATTAGCCGGTAGCTCATGAGGAAGGACAGGCGTTTCTGCTCCCATAAAGCAGGTCTTGCTCTCCTGAGCAAGTCACAGATGCGTTTTATAGGGGAGGTTATTGCTGACCACGGGGTTTGTTAAGGCTCATTCCAGTTGCTACACGTCGCTGTGCAAACGTACACCGTCAAACCTGTTAAAATAGGTGCGGGGTGTGAGCATCCACACCGCGATCCTGCGACACGTGTGCGGGAGGAGGCTCATCGTGGGCTCGGTAATACAAAGCGACGTTTAGGCAGTGCTTGATAAACTCATTTTGTAGAAGTGGAAAGCTCGTGCATGGGAAGTGCCTCATCCCATCTGTTCACTAACTAATTACAATTAAGGTTGTGGAGAACGGGAAACCTGATACATTTTTTGGACTATACAGGGAATCGAAGCTTTCTTTGTATGAATTAAATTTTTTTCAGAGGTCAGTGGAGCTTTCAGTTCTTAGCAGTGGAAAAAGCTTCTCGTAGCTGTGTAATGTACCCAGACAAACCAGCCGGTTCTTGACTTAATCCATTTATCTATGTGCAGTTCTAAATGTGATGGGGGACTGCACCGTCTGATGCTTTTAGGAAAAAGACTTGACATATTCAAAGTGACCTCTTAACCAACACCGAGATAAATTCCAGAGGAACTATTTCCAACCGATATTCCAAGCAATTTCTAAGGCAGATGGGGAATACTCTCCGTCGAGACCTTCGGGAGAACCCAGAATCAGCGGACCGCCGGTTGTCTTAACCTGGCATCACCGGCGCCTGGATAAACCCCAGCAACCCGCAACGCGCCGCGGCTCTTTGTTCGCTCGGCGATGGGACGGGGACGCGGGGCTGGGGGCGGCCGGTGGCTCGGGCTGGGGACAGAGAGAACAGCTCTGCCGCCGTCCCCCGCCTGGGGCAGCGCCCGGGGGCTCCGCGCTCGGCGGAGGGGGAGCCGCCGCCCGTGGCCCGGGATGAAGGGCTCGGGGAGCCGGCTCTCCCCGCGGGTGCGGATCCCGCTCCCCTCCCCGCCGCGTCCAGAGGAGCCCTGGGGGATGGGGAGGACACGGCTGCCCGCACCGCTAGAGCCCCCGGCCCGAGCCGACCCCCGCCGCTGCTCGGGACACTCGCAAAACGGGGACGCCCGGGGACAAAAGAACACTCTTCCCCCGGCACGGGAAGCCCCAGGGGAGAGGTGGGCCGCGCGTGGGAGCCGGGGGGATCCGAGCCGCCCCCGCCCCTCGCCGGGGCTTCCCGCCGCCTCCCGCCAGCGGGCGGGGCCGAGCGGAGCCGGGACCCCCCCGCAGCCGCCGGCGGCAGCGGCCCCTCCGCCCCCCCGGCCCCGCGGCTGCGGAGCCGCCGCCCGGGAAGGGACGCGGGCCCCCGCGGAACTCCAGGTGCCGGCCCCGCCGCCCCCGCGGAGCCGCCGCGCTCCGGGCGCTGCCCCGGCCCTGCCTCCCGGCCGCGGGGGCGAGCGGGGCCCGGCCGGGGGCGCGGAGGCTCGGCCGGGGTGTCCCGGCGCCGGGGCGCATCCTCGGCGGCGAGCGGCCGTGCGGGAGCGGCGGCCGGAGGGCTGCGCGGCGTCCGGGCTGGGAGCGAGGTCGCGGGGAAGAGACTCCCTTTGAACTTTGGCCAATATTTAATGACTCGGGAGGCAGATAAGATGGGGAATAAAATATTCATGGTCTCAATAAAGACGGGGACCCGGAGTATGGGAAAGATGAAAAACTGTACAGCTCGCAGAAAGGGTGCAGAAAACAGCCATCTTGAATATTTTAATCTCTGGCAAGTGTTTCTTTGGAACAAAATGGATGTTGGAGGGAAACGGCGTAGTTAACATTACTGTAGCCTTCCATTTCTAGCACCATCCCTCTCGCAGAATTCGGCTGGCACGAAGCAGGGAGACTGGAAGGAACGCCACAGCCTTTCATCTACCTACAATGGCAATAAATAATCATAATCTGAATACTGTGGTCTGGAAATTTAGTACCTCTCTAAGTGATGGTGCTTTTTTTACCCACGATTTATATCGATTTGTTTTCATCGACATAAGTCACATGTAATGCTGCAAAAACACTCTCGGAGCTCATGCAACGTACAGAAACAATCGGTCTGTGTTCGGCCAGAACACACGGGTAAAGATTTTTTTTTTTTTTTTTTATGATATTGTACGTTGTTACCATCACCAAAATTAAAGAAGGTATTCCTGCTGATTACCCTGGAAATTGAATCGGGGCCTGGGTTCAGAGTTTGTTCTGTATTCATGATATGAACCAATTATTTTAAGGATTCATTGTCTGGCCATAAAAATCACTCTAGGCTGAAATTAGGCTTAAAAAGTCGCCAGGATTTTTTCCACTTCTACTAAAATGGGTTAATCGCTATCTTTATTTTTTTTTTCCTTTGTTTTTCCCCCACCTCAAACTGATGGTGAAAACAAATACAAATGCTGATTTCAGATGCTTTTTGTTTTCCAATACCTGCAAAATATCCGCTTTTTTTTTTTTTTTTTTTTTTTTCCCCCTAAGAATTGCAAAGCTGTTAATACGGTTAGGCCTTCACTAATTTTAAATTTTTTTTGTTGGTGGTTTTCTGCCTTTTTTTTTTTTTTTTTTTTTTTTTTTTTTTAACAGAGGAACAACGGACTGAAGTGGGGGGTGTGGTGAGAGCAGAGACAATAAGTCAGTGGTTCAGCTACACAGGCTCAGAAAGGCTCCTTCCCCGGGATTATTTATTTCTTTCTTTTCTCGTTGCTGTTTGCTTACTTTGGACATACTGCTTCTAAGATAAGCCCAGCAGACACAACGCACTTTGAAAAAAAAACAAAGACAGCTAAAAAAAATATAATGCAGGGATGGCTGGAGAGCATTGTCTGAAGATTAAAGAATAGGATTTTGAGACAGAACTGCTTGATTTTATTCATTTACTGGTTTCTTTAAAGTCAATTTGGGCAGAAGTCCTCATCCTGATTGTTAAGAATAATGTTCCTGTTGAGAACTGTATTGTCCTTATTAAATATTTTTAATTTTTCGAGGAAATTCTGAGATCTTGCATAGGCAGTTCCTGATTATTTCAGCATCTTGGTACAGCTTACTTTCTGTATCTGCACATTTTTGCTTTAATTTCTCAGTTCCATACTCTCCCTCGTGGACTGATACATAAAAATCTATTTAACACCTCCTTCCTACGCATCCTGAAGTTGGTACAGCATTTCTTGAGACTATTTGAACCAAAGGCACTGTGAAACCAAGTAGCTTCCTAGTTATTTTTTTATAATTGTAGCACACATGAATCTCCAAATAATAGCATTTGTGAAAAGCAGAGTGAGCAAAATTACTAAAATGTAATTGACAAGCTCCATCAAAGGCTAAAATTAAAAACTTGTGCTCGTGAGAAAAAAAAGATACATAAACTAGAAACAACAACCTAGAAAAGCAGGCACTGACTTTTTAATGGGCAAGGGTTGTTCTGAAAATGAAAGTGACACTCAGCTCAAATTTTTAATACTATCTCAGAAACAGGAAGATTACAACCAGATTGAGTAGTACTGGGGACTGCTGTAAGGCCCAGAGAGGAAAGCTGTGTCACATTTGCTGAAAGCTTAAGGAACTGCATTTAAATGTCATGGAAATCCGATTTATGTGTGAAAGGTATGTAGGGTTCCAGGGAGGAAACAGGGTTTGAAGAAGGGCCGAGAAGATATAACACTGTATTTTGTCCTACAGATATGAAGGACAGAGACCTTTTGTAGAAATAAATAGAAGAAATAATTTAATTTCTAAATCATAAATTAATAAAATATAAATACTTTAAAATTATTTTTATTTTTATATATTTTGCCCCAAAGAAATACATTCACAAGAAGAGAAATGCCAGTATGTTTTTCCTGTAAAGAACATGACTTTGATTCATGACGTTCATTTGCCCTAATATACTTAAAACATTGTTACACGAGATAAGCTTAAATTATTTTTTTTTCTGTTAAATATTATATTCCTTTGTTGTCATCATAGTTTTGTTGGCAAAACCTGAGATCTAAATTGCACCTTCATAGTAAAGCAGACAGGGAAAGGTGTGGGAATACTTCTATCGACACCTTCCAGAGGAGCAAGAAGAATCTGGGAATTTCCAAATATCTGAGGCCAAGGGACTGGTGGTTTTATATTTTATTCTGAATGGACAGAATATTCTGGTTATTTTATTTTCTTGTTGGGTCATTGGCATATCCAGCTCTGCAAGCAACTGTTAAGTGCTTGCTAGAGTAGTGCATATATTGATAAGGAATAATTTGTTTAACAAGCTGAGAGTTGTTGTAAATATTCTGCATAAAGGTCAGTGCTGCCAGACCCCTGGTACTGTTTAAAAGATTATTGTAAAGCAGTGAAGTAAAATGGCAGGATTAGAGTGATAATTTTGGTCTCCTTTTAACTTCACAGATTCTCTGCAAACATTTCTGGTTTTGTAAGACAGACGTGTTCTTTAAATCATGTCTCTAAATATTTCCTCTTTTATGGTTCAGTTGAAAATAGGCAGTGATAAGTGGTTTCTACTCAAAATTAAGATCTTCCATTTGATGTGAGGACATACTTTATCTGATTTTTTTTTTTCCTTGGGTGATATAAATATTCTGAAACTTAAAAATTAGCCTTGCAGATGCTCTCCATAGTTTGCTTAGCCTCAGCAGAGTGAAAGTGATAGAGAAAAGGTCTGTGCCACGCCACACACTGTGCTCAGTGCTCTTGGGCCTCACAGCCCTGAAGTGCTTCCAGTATCAATGAGAGATAAAACTTTTAATTAATGATGTGCAAAGTTTTTGCTTTAGACAAATATTTGCAAAAATGCTTTATTCATTTTCCCTTAATACTTAGGAATGGATTCTGGGTTTGACCCAGAAAAAAAAGGAAGGACTTTTTCCTCTTTCTTTTTCCTTTGGGCAGCACAGGTCTGGACAAACTGAAGGTGGAGTTTCCCCACAGCTGCTGGGGCCATGGCTGTCCTTGACTTCTCTTTTATAGTATAGTTCACTCCCAGCTTGTAACTTTTTCTGTTCTATCATGTTGTCCAGATCTTGAAAAACAAGGATCTTCTACATGCCTAACCTAACTCTTCCTCTTTTTTCAGTCCTAAGATCCAGCACTTGCTTTTACTGCTGTCACATACTTTTAAAATCCCAGATATGCTGGCTGGAAAGGTAATAATTAGGAGTTTATTGTGGAAGGAAGATAAGATTATCTGCAGTAAAGATTTATTATTAGAAAATGAATAGCCTCATTTTCAAGATTTAAGAGACTTGTACAAATTGCCAATGCTGGATGGTTTTTTGTAGTTTCCAGTTCACATCAGTACTGAAAGAACTGTGGCCTATTAGCCAGCTTTTGGAAAGTATTCTTGTGGTGGAAAAATTTGTAAGGGATTTGGAAATGAGGACTCATCTGGCTAGTAGATGTTCATAAAAATCTTAATGACTTTGGCAGCCTGAGGCTGTTGAGGCTGGGCTGGGCTTGGCTGGAAACTACAGGGCTTACTGGAGGATCTCCTCCCTACATGTGTGGTGGTGATAAGGGAAGAGCTGGTAAAAGGCTTTGAAATCTTTGAGTATATCTGTGGCTGACTGACACCATCTCCTTCAAAAATGATTCCGTGTTATAAATCGCATTAAGAAAGATAGTAGCTCTAATGCATAGGACAGTTTGGAAACTTGTGCATAAAACTATCCAGGTTTCCCACAAAGGCACTTTACAGTTTTATACATGCCATTTTCTTGCTTTACTTTGCAGCTCTATGTCAACGGTATATTCCTCTGAATGGAAAGTGTTTTCAATTTAGTTTGTGTTGCTTTGGAGGGCTTTTTAAGCTAAAATCATAATGTATTTGACTTAAATGGTGACACTGTTATATATGGAAAAGCTGTTTTCCAACATTTCCAGAGGCTTTTACATACTTCAGTAATTTTACTGTTACTCAGACATCTGTGTGCTTTTAACACAAAAGCAATACTGTTGATCTTAGGGGTAACTTGATGTCGGTGTTAATATGCAAGGGAGAAATCTACTTTATGGTCAGTTTGGCAGCTGGCTCGAAAAGTGGAATGATACCAACCCAGTACTGGTTCATTATAAAGGAAAACAACCTTCACATTCAGTTCTAGACTGGTCTCTGTGTACTGAGCACATGATACAGCTGGGCCAATTGATGCTATTGACAGCTGGGGATTGTCTCTGAAATCCATGCTAAATTTTCACTGAACATATTTAAATCTGTTTCCCTGTAAGAAAATGTAGGGGAGGTTGTCTTGTTGTCATAGGGCTGAATACTATGGCCCTGAAGGTGATGAATATTTTCTTGCTAAGAAAAAAAAGAGGTGTACTTTAGAAAAACTCATCAGATTGTCATTCTCCCCAGGAAAAAGTCTCCTGTTGCTCACCCATTGGGCTGTGGCACGCTGCAGCAATCTGCTGCTCTGCCAACCTTTGGGGCATTCCTCTGGCAGCAAACTAAAATCCCAGCTGAGTAGCAGCACGAGACTGTGAAACGTCCTGGGAACTGCAAGGTGAGTGGCTGCAGCATGATGGCATCAAGGAGACTACAAGACGTTCATTGTTACCCCTGCCTTCTGGGAGGTACAGGGCTGAGGAACATGCCACCAAATAAGACATTTTCTTTAAGTCTTACTGGTTATGTATTAAATCTCTCTCTCTCTACCTCTGACTTTGCTAAGATTCCTCTTGGCAGACGAGCAGATTTGCCTGTGACATTACAATATGTAGAGATTTTTGCAACAACACAGTTCACTTATTACAGTGATCACCATCAACCCTAAGACATTATTTCCCAAATTTGATGTTTGGGACACTCTGCTGATTTAGTTAGTGATTCAAACTGTTCTTCTCAGCCTTTCTGGAGTAGGGATTTAGGTGTTGTCTGCAGGAGGCAGCTGGGAATGTGGAGACTGCTGTGGTCCTCACAGAGACCCCAGAGCATTTGCTGAAGCCCCAGACCCACCAGACCAGGCAGTCACAGCTTTCAGAGGCAAAAGCCCTGAGCCCTCAGTGCCCTTCATTGAGGAGTACAAAGAAGAAAGAAACAAACTTGTTCGCTTTTGTGGTGTTGGTGCAGTTGGCAATAGCTTCAGGATGTTCACATGTGGACATGTAGAAACAAACCCTCCTCTCCTGTTTGTGGTTCAGTGTCCTTCCTCTGCTCTGTGTTTGGAGCAGTTTTTCTGGTGTGGGTCAGGTGCTGCAAGCATCCGTCCATCCATCCATCCATCCATCCATCCATCCATCCATCCATCCATCCATCCCTCTATCCTTGCTGCTCCTGCAGCTGCCTACACCACTGGCTTAGCTCCTCTGGAGCAGCAGTTCCTGTCAGGCAACAACATGAGTGCTGTCTGCACAAGATGAATTTTCTCACTCGTGTTTTCTCCCCTGCTCTCTTCATTTTCCCTTGGTCTTTCTGCTGTTTTTTTTTTTTTCTTCTAAGAACCCTCACTCCCTTTAATCATTTTCTCATCTCCCTCTGCCCCCTTTTCTTTCATTTCTTTCATTTTTCTCATTTCTTGTATTCTCCCTTCACTTATTTTTCTCTCTATTATCTTTCCCGTCCTCCTCTGCATTCTTTCAATCCCAGCAGGGCTCACGCATACAAATTGACCCCCTCCCAGCCAGTAATGTGATCGAAGCTCTTTGTGGCTCCCACTATCTCTATGGTAACTATCAGGGGGGTCTCGAGAGTGGTGCTAGACCCGAAGCATTGGCCCACGTACTGTTGTACTGTTGTATCGTTGTACCATTGTACCGTTGTGCTGTGGTACTGTGGTGCTGTGGTACTGTGGTGCTGTGGTACTGTGGTACTGTGATGCTGTGGTACTGTTGTGCTGTTGTGCTGTTGTGCTGTGGTGCTGTTGTGTTGTTGTGCTGTGGTGCTGTGGTGCTGTGATGCTGTTGTGCTGTTGTACTGTTGTGCTGTGGTGCTGTGATGCTGTTTTGCTGTGGTACTGTTGTGCTGTGGTGCTGTGGTGCTGTTGTGCTGTTGTGCTGTGGTACTGTTGTGTTGTTGTGCTGTGGTACTGTTGTGTTGTTGTACTGTGGTACTGTTGTGTTGTTGTGCTGTGGTACTGTTGTGCTGTTGTGCTGTGGTACTGTTGTGCTGTGGTGCTGTGGTGCTGTTGTGTTGTTGTGCTGTGGTACTGTTGTGTTGTTGTGCTGTTGTGCTGTTGTACTGTGGTGCTGTTGTGTTGTTGTGCTGTGGTACTGTTGTACTGTTGTGCTGTGGTACTGTTGTGTTGTTGTGCTGTGGTACTGTTGTGTTGTTGTGCTGTGGTACTGTTGTGCTGTGGTGCTGTGGTGCTGTTGTGCTGTTGTACTGTTGTGCTGTTGTGCTGTGGTACTGTTGTGTTGTTGTGCTGTGGTACTGTTGTGTTGCTGTGCTGTGGTACTGTTTTACTGTGGTACTGTTGTGCTGTGGTGCTGTGGTACTGTTGTGCTGTTGTGCTGTGGTACTGTTGTGTTGTTGTGCTGTGGTACTGTTGTGCTGTTGTGCTGCGGTACTGTTGTTCTTGCCACTGTTATGTGCTGACCAAATGGGCCTGACTGCTCATTTACAACTACTTCTTATTAAAAAAAAAAAAATAAAATAAAATAAAAAATTGGTAGCCCAAAGTGCTTAAATGGGGAAAACAGACCGCACACTTGAGCACAAATTGGTGTTGGGTTCTCAAGATTTTGGAATATGGTCGCTGGTTTCAGAGCTGCTTTACCTGGTGGATCTGTTGTTTTCTAAAGGTTGTGGAGTGGCACACTGGCTGTCTCGTGCGCTCTGGAAATGATGGTTATGCTGCAAAAATGAGTATCTGCCTTGCATGTGTGGCCAATGGTGCTGCAGTGGTGGCAGTTGTGACTGCCGATGCAGACTGAGAAAATGTTTACAAGGGGCTGGCACGTTATGAATGTTGTGAGCTCTGGCTTTTCCCCATGCTAACCAGCTTACCACATATCCCAGCTCTGGGATTTGTGCAAGCATGGAGCAACCATAGGATTTGATAGAAGGAATGACTGAAAAACCTTCGGTGGGACAGAAGAAATGGATGTGCTCCCTTTTTGGTGCTAAGATGTTCCTCAAATAGCCAGGGTTGCCTGTGGAGAACCGGCCAGACAATGAAACCTAAGGCTTCATTAATCATTGTTTTTGAAGTACATACAATATTAAAAATACAATTCCTGTCATGACTGTACTCCAAATATTGTTCTGCTAAATTCCTCAGAATCACTGTGATTTTTGTGCTCCCTCCAAATACGTATATATTTCAGCCCAAAAAGTTTATTCCATTTGTCATACCTGTTAATTCTGTTAACTCTGTTAATTGCATCAGCTTTATAGGCAGCAACATATAAATTCTATGACTTTTTGTTAAGGTTTTCCTGGCTTTTTAAAACAAGTACTTTCACATCTTACATAGATCTATAAAAATTTCTGATATTAAAGAAAAATCAACTTGCCTTATTATATCCTGATATTACATATTGCTGCATCACTTAGGATATGCAAAGTTGATCAGTTAACTACACCTTACCACCCCTTGGAAATTAATTATGTAAAAATTCACTACGTAAAAATTCACTACGAACACAACACCATCCTCTTTGAAACTCTTCAACCCTCAAATTATCCAGCAGTGTTGACTCTGAAAGCAGCACCTTGCTCTAATCTTTGAATTTTTTGACTGGCTTCATAATCCATATTCGTAACTTTATTAATCGTTTAGTTCACTTAACAGTGCACTGATGGAGAGTTTTACATTTACTTGTTTGTGTACAAATCAACATCTATAAACTGCTTTTTTGGGTGAAATGCAGCCAGCGGTGACGGGGTTAACACTGTGGGCATTTAAGTGGTCATAATTAACAGTCCATTAAGATGAATGGAGTAAGTCTGCACTTAGCGATGCTGTAGTTTAATTCTGCCTGTTTACAGACTCAGGAAGATAACAGCAAGGGGCTTGAGATTGCCCAGGGTTTGCAGCAGGAAAGCTAGGAATCACATTTTAAAATAAATTATTACTAGATTTAAAAAAAAAAAAAAAATCATTTGGGAAGCACAATTCCTGGTTTGGGGGATTTCTATAGTCCCAGTTCACTTTCCTCGAGTAAGTAAGGGCTGATACTAACTACAATTTTGCTTTCCACTGAAGAAGTCCACCAAAACAAAGTCCTTGCTATGCTTAATCCCCTCCCTGTTTCACAGTTATTTATATAAGCAATGGATTTTGTAGCTGGTTATTAATAGGGATGCAGGAGGAACTCGGCTCTTCTAACCTGCAAATGTCCTTCTGGCTCTGGTGGGTGGCTGCTCTACTCCAGTGTTTAACATTTGCTGTAAAACCCCACTATTAATGTCGTCAATCCTGAGCATTAAAAATACGGAATAGAATATAAACCCAATCTGCCAGCCTAGAAAATCTGTACTGTAGAAAAACCCCTTGGCTTTATTTGCCTTCCACATCCCCCAGGTTTTTTACAAAAAGATTTTTCAACTTATTCTCCGGTGAAGCTGAAAATTGGTTTTGTTAAAAGGAAGCTAGATTTTTCATATAACCTGTTAATTCCAAAATGTGAAGCTTAAAAAAAAAAAAAAAAGTAAATCACAAGACCATGCTATACCCAGACTTGCAATAGAATCCTGGGAATTGCTGACTTTGCTGCTGGACTCAGAGCCCTTGAGAGAGCTGGGACGGGCCCAGGAGGAGAACTCACTATTCGAATAAGAGTGATTTTAGCCAAAAAGCAGTAGTGAAACTGCTAGAGAAGTCCTGTCGTTTCGAAGTAATACGCAGTTCTCTTTATAAGGTCTCCATTTTATTGGTACAATTTTTTCCTTGTAAAGTACTGAGGGTAATTAATTATAGGCAATAAATTGTGAGTGCATTTCATAGCTCCTGTATGTCTGGCTATATGACAGCACCCAGAAATGTGGTTGTAAAACATACTGAAGAACAATAGAGTAAGCAGTAATTTTCTCTAGATTTTTGTTGGGGGGTTTTTTTGGGTATCAGGGAGTCTGAAAACAGTAACACAAAAATTAAAAATTAACAATCCCATGAAATATTTTAACTACTAATGTCAACAAAAATTACTGATACATTTTTCCAGACACAGTTTTGACCTAAAGGGCAGGGATGCCACTAAAAGATAACCTTAAAATACAATTATATAGTTATGTTACCCGTTCTTGTTAGCAATAACATATTCATGGGTGAATACAGTTTTGCTTTGTCTACAGTTTGGATTTCTTGTGTTTTTAAGTGTAACTCTGAAATTTAAAATTACAATGCTTTTAAAAATTAACTTTGAAGTTTTGATGACAACTCTCAATGTTAATTTTAGCAAGCATGTGTTTGGTTAAATTAAAATTAGGCCATAGTACTTTAAACTTAAAGGAGGAAAAAGGAAAGAGGAAAATGTACCTGAATGAGGAAGAGTGATTCCAGGCAATCCTTTGCAGAAAATCTCCTTTTATCAGGTTTTCCTGGAAAATCACATTTATAGAAATGTAAATCGATTTGTTTTAAAATAAATTATTTAAAATTAGTTTAGCAACTTGAATTCTCCACACCTCTGATTGATAAAAATTGTTAATATTTCAAAAGCAATGAAACTGAAAATAATAGTCTGAATTAATGAGAAACAGTACTTCATGCAGTATGCCCCATAAAACTGTTAGTTATTTTCTTAAATGTAATAGGTTTTTTCATTGATTAAAAATAGAATCAAAAAGAGAGGACAAGGACACATTTGAAGACTAGCAGAATTCTTATTCATTAAGCAGTAATTAAAACAGGTTACAGTAATATATAATCCATTGCACAGTACAGAAGAATCTTGGTAAACAGCTTGAAGGCAATATGAATACTTCTCTCTTAAAAAAAAAAAAAAAAAAAAAAAAAAAAAAAAAGGCACATTTTACCTCTTCTTTTACCTGATACTCCATTCTTTGGTGGTTCTTGATCTGTGTTCACCTCTAATTGCAATTGCTGACAATTTCAGCAACAAGCTCTATACGTTTTTCCCTTCTGATTTGTACAGTAACTAGCCACAAACCCTTTTACTTCCTCAGAACATAAACCATTGGTTTCCACGGATTAGGAGTAGTCTGGTTGCAGGATGTTCAGTAAATGTTCTTCCCGAGAAGTAAAACCATACTGTTTCTTTGTTCCAGCTGTAAAGAACCTGCCATGATAACAACAGCTTTTAAATGATGATGTCAAAATGTCAAAGAGGAAAGTGGCTGTGTGTGAGGTCAGGAGTGTCACTGATGCAGACAGCAACTGGAGGAAAAACTGGCATGTGTTCTGGTGAATTTTGGAATGGGTTCAAAAAGTGAATATTTATGAGAGTGGCATAATATATTTATTCCAGATACAGAATCTGCAGATTTCCTTTTTTGTTTTGTTTTGTTTTGTTAACTAAGGTTAAACAACCCTCTATATGGTTCTCTTAACTTCTAGCCCTGCACAATTCCTCAAACGAGAGGAAAAAGGAAAATTTTGTGACCTTAATCCTTATACAGAACTCGAATTTATTTAATCTAGAGTCTTGGATTTAGAGTGGTGGATTTTGATTTATATCAAGATTGTGGTGATATTTTTGATTGATGTGGATTTTGTATATCCCGCACATTTTACATTAGCTGCTGTATAAGTGGTCAGACGTCACACACACACTCACAGAATATTCTGAACTGGGATGGAAGATTCACAAGGATCCTCCAGTCCATGTATTAAGGGAATGGCCTGTAAATACACAGATTGAAGGGATGGTATCCGACCCACACTTCTGGTCTATTTGAGTGTGGTGAAGGTTTGCCTGAAATACACAGGGTGTTCTTTGCAAAAGAAAGACAACTGTGTAAATATCAAATTGGCTGTGAGGATGTGCAATTTAGGAATGAAAAGTGCTCGAATGCAGCGGTGCTTTCAGTGAGTGGGTAATGACTGACAAGTGATCTCCCATCCCAGTGCTTGGATGCGGTCTGGGAAATCTCACCCTGCTCGCTGCGGGCAGGATTGCAGGGGTGGTGCTCTGCCCCTGAGTCAGGCTCTCACTGGCATCTGTGCTCCCTCCCCGTGCTTACCGTGATGGTAAGTGGCACCAAGATCACTGTTTTAAGTAATTGCACAGTGATTTTTTTTATTTTTTTTTAATAATTGTAATAATATCTAATATCAGTTTGAAGGTACTAGACACCAGAGGGTTTGGGGGTTTTTTTACTGCCAGAAATTAAATTTCCAACAGTTCACTTTACTGTCTGCTACATAGGAAAGCTTTTCTGAAAGTTTGCTTAAGACAGTGAGATAATTCCTATGTACAAATGGGGTTTGCTTGTAGGAATAAATAAATTACGTGTTTTCGAAACCAAGCAGATAATTAATCTGGGTTCACGTGACCATTTTTCATTTTACTGGACATCAGTTCACACCTTCCAGGGTGATACAGGAAAGATTTAAGCTCTCATTTTAAGTAAATCAGTCATTATTTTCTGCAAAGGACAGCCTGCAGCTCTCACAGCACCTGTTGCCTGTCTCTTGGGCATACCAGCACGTTGTGCACTCGGTTACCTCAGATTTTGTAGGATGAATTCCTTTGTCCAGGACTAGGGCTAAGTATAGGTACCCACAGCTGCCAAGGATGTCTGTGATTCCAGTTGCTCTTCAAGGCACAGGGGTGTTTCTGTGACTTTATTCAGTGAATATGGATTACTCATTTCTCAAAAAAAATTACAGCACTCACCGGAAATGGAAGCAAGACGAGGCAAGTCTTTTGTTAATATTTACAATTCACCGCAGATGTTTTTAATTTTTTTCCAAAAGTTTTTAAAATCTTTTAAAATCTTGTTTGCTCTATTAATTGAGTAAAGAGGGGAAGAAAATCAATAATTGGTCTCTGGTGAGCAGAAGCTTAATTTCAACTGGTATTTCCTCATTTACATAACCAAGGTAAGAGTCATAAGAGATTCTACTTTGGAGCTAGAGAAAGGCATATTGCTGGGGAAACTCTTTGCCAGTTAAGAGAAGCCTGCCTTTAAATTCAAGCCAGACAGTCTTTCTTGCAACAACTTACTTCTCTTTCTTGGTAGAAATATTAATTTTAAAAGAAAAACATGAAAAACGGGGTTTTTGTCTTGTTGAGAAAAAGTAAGTGATCTTGAGTCATACAATTTTCCTACCTTTGTTCTGAGCAGAGGAGAGAGGAGAGCTTCAAAATTTGTGGCATATCTAGTTTGTGTAAGCTTTGGATCTGCAACCACGTTAGAGAAAGATCTCTTGAAATACACGGCAGCTGCAAAGGTTTTACCTACTTTGTGAGAATTACTGATGGAGTATTTGGATCTTTTCCTAAAACTCTTGCTATGGAAATTTTTGAGGAATTGATGCCATACTATTTACTAGCTGTATGATTTGGCATGGGAGTCTCTGCTGGCAGCACCATGGGACTGGTCCCACCTTGAAATGCTGTGATCCATGTTAGGCCTGGATGTTTGAAAACAGTTTGTCTTTACTGGCAGATGCTGGAGGAAGATCAGAGCTGCAATTAACCTATTTAAAGCAAAAGCTTGCACATGACTTAAAAAAACCCCTAAACTTTAAACCAAAAAAGATTTAAAAGTTATAGAACAAATGACTGAATAGAGCAAATCTGGGTTTAATTAACTGTAAAATTGGTTGCAAATGTTTTCAAAAGCTTCTAGCGTTATGGGCTGGGAAGCTGCTATTTTGGAAGCTCTCGGCAAGTGGCACAGCTCTCCAGGGAGTACGTGGGTGGTGGAAACGCCACGCTGGTGTGGGTGATGGAGCCAGGTCCCTCCGAGGAATGATGAAGCCTCTCCCAGGAAGCAGCTGAGCCTGGGGCTGTGCACGGTGCTGGCTTGCACAGAGGAGTCCAGCCTGATAGTGTGAGTGTGGTTTAGGTCCTGTTGCTGTTTCTGCTGTCGAGAAAACTCAAATCACTTGGAATTTCCTTGCTTAGAAACACTTCCTTGCCCAGCTGCCTTGGGGCCCAAAACAGCATTACTGACCTTGGTGTGGACCATCGCTGAATAAAGGGCGGTTGATCACTGACCTATTGGGATTGTCCCAAACCGTGAATCAGCTCCCTTCCTGGGGATGCCCAGTGCACGCGGAGGCCATGAGAAAGCAGGGAAGGGTGAGGGGTTTAAGGAAATCTTGTGCTCTCAAAAGTTACAACTCCAAATGTTTGGTAAAACATTTTTCAACGGGCTGATTGTAAGAATTGATAATTTTATTATTGTGACTGAAAGGGGTGACATAACAGAGGAAAAAGTATTTCCGGAGCAGTCAGTATTTCAGATTGTATTTGTTTGTTGCAGAGAGGCATCCAAAACTCTCAGCCGAACCTCAGTGCCTGAATAGCAGAGATTGGCAAAGAATGAGTCAAAATACAGTGTGTATTTGTCGATTCAGGTTGCAAATCTAACTTCTGATCCTTTCCAAAGTACCAATGGCCATTATAAAAACTGGTTTTGTGGCAGAAGCCTGGCAAACTGGAGAGTTTCTTGGGGAGTGATGGGAGTTGAATGCCAAAAGAATTTTGTATTTACTATCTGAGGAGCATTATTAAGAACAATTTAATTTCAGCCTTTATCTAGGAAAGAGTAAACTCTGAAAAATAACCCAACAAAATCCAACACCACCCCCCCCAAATCAAACTTTGAAAAATGTCTTAATAATGAAGCTGAGCAAATAATTTAAAACATAATTTATTCATTGTGTGTAAATAATGTAATAGACCACCAAAGTAATTTTTTTCATATTCTTTAACTATTAATTATCACCTGACGGATTAAAGTATTTGATACTTGTCTGGAGTAGCTTTCAGTCAGAGTTTCAGTAGCAGTAACAGGCTTTGTTCCAGTTCTGTGGTCAGATCAGCCTTATCATGGGAGATTTTTGCATGTGTGTATTTAAAGTCTTCCTCACATATGGATATTTGTGCACTACGTGGTTGTGAAAGCAACTGTTACAGTTTGTTTGCTGTTTCAGTCAGCAAGCTTTTCTTATCAGCTCTGATCAATGCTTTTCTTCCTTCATTTACACTGGTGACATCTCGCTGAGTTTCTGGGATCTGGACCCTGGCAGTGCTGAGACTGCTGAAGCTCTTTTACTTGTCCTTAGTCCATGTTGGGAACTCACCTCTCGCAGTCATGATGGTCTTCAAGCAGATCCCATTTTTGAAGATGACCCTGTATCCTCTTAAAATTACCAGTTTATGCTGAACACTCCAGCTCAGTGTGCAAACTGGGGGACAGTGCTGCTCTCCAGGCTCTGCTGCTGCTCGTGGCTCTGCCATGGGGCAGGGGTGGAACCCCAACAGACACAGCATGTGAGAACCTCACGGGTGTCCTCAATTTTCACAGCCTTCTGGAGAGGCAGCAAAGTCATTTTGGCTTTACAAGTGACAGCAGAGGTACAGAGCCACTGCAGTCCAAATCCTCAAAGGTATTTAAACCACTGCTTTCCGTACTGGTGCTGGCCCCGAGCAGACATCACCTATCCAATGCAGGTTCTGCAGATCCTTCCTGCCAGCATGAGCTTCATTTTCTTTTATTTGTGAGAGGAGGAAAATATTTGTTTCAGGGTGTAAGACTTCAATCTTAGAGGCTACATGGGTGTTGTTAGGACCTGGTAATTTTATTGTTATGGAATAATGGGGAATTTTCCTTGTAAGGCCAGGAGTTGTGGTTCAGAAAACTTTCACTGGCCTAACAAAGTAGAAACATTTACAGGCCTCATCAGGAGTAAGTAATAACTTTAATGGAGCAGTTAATTAGTTCTGCTCTTTTCAGACAGGATCATTAGAATTTAATGAGAATTAATAATTTCATAAAGCATGGAAATATATTGCCCCAAGCAAAATACGGTAACACACATTTCACAGATAGCTATTTTAAATGAATATGGTGACATTTTCTCATATTGTTGGATGATCTATAATATTTTTATGTAGTAACTCAAGATAAAATATTTGGATCACATTATAAAGTATGTTACTGTTCGAAGATACCAAGTCCCCATTGTTTGTGAATAGGAATATAAACCTAAATACAGCGATGTAAGTGCAATTCTTTATCAGTGTTGGCTTTTTTCTTGAACATTAAAGACAAAGATCACCAGGAAACATCATTGAAGAGCAGCAGAATTCCTTTGCCATGTGCTGTAATCTCTTGTGTCAGATTTACTACACTACCCATTGATTAAAACAAGCACATTAATAATTTGAGAATAAGATGCCATAAAAGCAGGACAGAAAATATTCATAAAACATATATTTGGTGCTATTTTAGTTGAACATCATCTTGCAACATAATAAGTAATATAACAAACAACAAATAAGTATTCCATATAAGGGGATTTTTTTATTCTAGCATTTTATGTAAATTACTATCTACATTTTTTGTGCCTCAACTATTGTTCATGGTATAAAAATAAGCCATTTTTCATTTCCAGATTCTGGGCTAATTTAAATTGGCCTGAGTTCCACTGACACCCATGAGGTTGTACCAATGTCCATGAGTCAAGGATGAGGCCCAAATGCTTTAATGAAGACTTTTGAAGTCCTAGAAAAGAGGGAAGGGAATTCCTTCTGTATATGCTATAACTGCTGATCTGTCTTTTTCACAGAATTTTTCCTTTGCTGCTTGAACATATGGACGACATCCTTTACTGTATTAATTGCAATTTGAAATAGTTGATCAATTAACCCAAATTTGACAGATGTTTTGAGCTGTTCCTCTGAATACAGCCTGAACTTACAGGCTGAACAAACATAGCACAAAATGGAGGCAGCCAAAAAAAAGTGTTGATCCTGTCCAGCCCCCACCCCTATGGTGTGACATAACATAGGTACCTCTAACAGGACATAATCAGCGTAAAGATGGTGCCAATGAGCAGAGATGCAGACTTGCATGGTTTCTAATCTTATTTCTGAAAGAATTAAAACTTGCACTAAACATGTCAGAGTGAGTAAGGGCCAGAGTGATTTAGAGCTCCCCTGCCACTGGGGCTAGGCTGTGGAACCCTATCATTAGAGCACTCTTTGTGGGGAGATCTGAATTCCTTGTACTGTAGCAAAACCTAGCCAAAGCACAGGCAGATCAAACTATTCAGCTTTTCATAATAGTCCAACCCATTTCATTTTTCAAAACTGCAGAGCAATAAAATGAAGCATTCTTCCTTGCTGGCTCTTCTGAGGGGAAAAAAAAAAAAAAAAAGCGCAAGAGAAAATGCTGGCCCAAACTTCAAATGCATAATACATCTCCCATCACAGATGTGAAAGAAGATTACCTACCAGATCTTTTTTCAGTAGGAGTTTCTATTTAAAGTGAAACATGATCATTACAGTATTTCAACAGTTAGATTAAAAACTGCTGCAAAATATACATATACGTATACATATACATTATACATAGACACATACACATACATATACATATAGTGTACAGACATATATATAAAATTCTGCAAGAGATGAGTACTTGAAGTGAGCATTCCAAGTATTGACCATCCAAATATGCCACAAACTACATTCTGCTTCTCTCAGTTTTTCTTATTAAATATTTTAGATTTAAGACTATGATGCATTTTTTTTCTTAGCCTCTTTTTCATTCTCCAAGCACGATGTTTTCTGTTCCTATAATGATTGCTGTGTGCTGCAGCAGCACTGAGGGACTAGTGGCTGGAAATGGAGAGCTACTGCTTCTGTAGAACAAAAAAGAGAACCTCCTCCAGAAAGCTGGCAAATACAAGAATATAGAGAGGGACGTGTGGGCACAGCAGAGCAGGGAAGACATTGCAACGGCATGGCTTGTTGTTTGTATGTGCAGATGTGAAGGGTGAGATTTGGCCAGTGCTCAGTAATCACTGGTGGGGTGTTGAACAGGCGCAGGACGTGGCAGCATCTTCAAAGCCCCGAGGTCTGATTCCAGCTGGTACCTGTGAGCAGCATTCAGAAGACCCTGCCCACAGCTCTCACTGCTCCCACTGCTCCCACTGCTCCCACTGCTTCCACTGCTCCCACTGCTCCCACTGCTCCCACTGCTCCCACTGCTTCCTCTCTTATGCTGGATCATGTGCTGGAGGTAGCCCAGGTTTGGCAGCAACAGTCTTTTTCCATTCCTGTTCTGCAAGAATTTTCCCTTGCTCTCCCTAAATGAGTGGGAAGGTAAGAGAAGGAGGAGACATCATGTCTGGTACCTCAGTTACTCCTGAATGACATCTCTACCTGCTTTGGAGGCGTTAGTGCTGTGAAATGACCATGCATTCCCTGTGGGAGGGCAAGCGGTGGAAAACTCCCCGTGCTTGCTGGCAGCCTTACACTGCTCCTCCTGACATTGCTGGACTTTTCCTTTTGAAGTCTGCCTTACACCTATCTCCAACTTCACAGGGGTCAGGGCTATGAGAACAATTGCTTTTCACTCACATAATGGGTCTTCCCTCAAAATAGCAAGTAAAGAAAATGAATGGCAGTAACAGCTTTCCTAACCCGGATCTTCTATGCTGTTTGAATGTTGGTTTAGGCATTAATTAGAGAGCAATGAGCATCAGCAGTTCTACACTTCATCATATACCATATGATCTAAAAATTAACGACTCGATCCTGTCAGATGATTAGTATCTTATTGTTGTATTTTATTAAGTATTGAAGCCAAACTTTTGTTTTCAGCATTTGCAAATCCTTTTAGTCAATTAACAGTAAAATGAAAAGGTTTCAGTTTGGTGAGAGCTATTGTAATTATATTTACTATGCAGTTTATTACCATACACCGAATACGTTTGTACTTTTGTGTCGCACCAACAAACTCCATAAAAGAACATTAAAGCTGCGAAGTACAGTATTCTGAAACTGGGAAATGACGGTGTTCTCCTGTGATAATTTAAAACTCTTCAGGGAAATCAGACCTGTAGGTTAGCTGTCTGGACACTGTCTGCAGCGCACGAGGAGAGGCAGCCGCCTCCAAGAGGGATTTACACAAACTCTCGGTCTGTAAGCCAGCTACACTCACTAATGGGGAGAGCAAGAGACAGGGCTCCCTGTGAGACCTGACCCCTCTCCAGAAGCGAAGCCCCTGGCTGTGGCCAGGAAGGAGCTCCCCGGGGTGTGCAGGCCCCGCGGCCCGCAGCAAGCAGCGCCGCTGCCCTGTGCTGCTTTCCCGGAGAGAGGCCTGGGGCAGGCCCCGAGGGACAGGCGAGCTGCCGGGGGCACCTCCCGTACTGCGCTGAGGTTTCCATTCGCTTCAGCGAGAGCGTAGCACCCGGGCTGCCACAGGGCTGCTAATGCACTGCAAGTGTGATTGTAACTGCAGAAACGCAGAAATGTTGCAGGAGCGGCTGGAGGACTTGAGAGCTCCGCCTCGGTCGCCACCTCGGCTGCTGGGTGTGGCGATGAACTCTCGGCCGCTTTCTGTGGCTCAGTGGATCTTCGCTGCTTTGCTGAACTTCAGCACAACCTCAAAATGAAGGGGTTAAACGCACCCCCCCACAGATTTGCCCTATCGATGGGATCTAGCAGTGTTTGAACTCCCTTCAGTCTGCGAAGAAGTAGTCTAAGTCTGCTGTGCAAGTCCTCAGTCAGGAAACGATTTTATAGAAGGGATTACTGCTGCTAACTGCAGGGCCATCATAAAACCAGTGATCCCTGCTCCACCTCTGGAAAGGACACAGGTACCACAGCCCCAAGGGAAGAGAGGAGCTGCCACGAGCACTGAGAGAGAAGAGCTGCCCGTGTTCTCGGTGCACTTCTCTAGCAGAGGGCTAAGGACTATTTGCTCTTTAATGAAAGTTGAAATTGTTTAATGCATTTCAAGAAAGGCTGGGAAGGCAGGCAGAAAGCTCACGAACACAGCCCTCGTTTAACTTTGTCTGCTGTCCCGTTGCTCAGGAGAATCTTCAAATGTGCATATCCTGGAGATTTTGCACAGTTCTCATTCTGGGTCTGAGTTTGAACTCTGGGGCTACCGTCCATGTGAGCAAAGAAAAACTTCACAATGAGCAAAACTCCTGCAGCTTCTACCCATGGAGCTACAGTGATAGCCTGTCCCTTTTCCTGGTGCTGTGGCTAGAAACTATTGAACCTGACTAAAGTTTGTGGGACTGGGAGCCATGCCAATAATAGTGGATTCAGGCAGCACTTTTAAGTGCTGTTTTCACAAGCACATAAATCCCATTTAGCAGTATTTTTCTCAAACTGCTCCTTTATGCGATGTTCCCTATGTGATGGTATAGGAGCCAAGCCTAAAATTTATTCTTCAATGTGTTTCAACCTCAACTTCTGTCTGAGTTCTTTAGCTGGTGTGAATTAATGTAGCTCCTTTGGCTTTAGAGATGTGATGATTTACACCAGCTGAAGAGAGGTTCCCTCTTTCTAATGTCATTTTCTTGGGTCTTTTTCATGTGGTTTTTTCCCATCATTTAATTTTTCATTCTTTTCCAAGAATCTTAAATGTTTCACCGTAAACGTTAAAAATCCACTTGTGTCTTTGGCATCAAATATAACAATAGAACTTGTTTTTACATCTCTCGGTGGTACAATATAGAGGCATTGCCAAAAGCTATCCACTATCATTACAAACATGGGAATGGAAGACATATATAAACATAGAAGTGTAACCCCTTTCTCGAATAAGAGTTTATAATAGCAACAGTGAACTTGACCCAGTGCATTTCCTGTAGGGATAAGGTGACCTGCAGGGGTTAATGGCCCGTGGCTTTGCCTTGGGCTATCATCTCACCCAGCCAGTGATTAATCCTGGAGAAATGCCCTTTGCTCCCATCATTATCCCTTAAATGGAACCTTTAGAATTCAAAATGATTTTGGAATTAAATTTACCACTGCCCTGCACACCATTCATTGCAAGGAACTTTACTGTAACTGCATGTCACACTTGCATAAATAACCTTAAGAAGAAGAAGAAAAAAAAAAAAAAAAAAAAAAAAAAAGATGAAAGGACTGGCCCAGAAAAAAAGAATAAAATTCCAGTGCAGGCTACCACTGCTGGTGATATTCCAACAGCAGGGTGATACTATAACAGGAGTCTAAAGCCACTGCAGCAAGTGGTAGTAAAAGAGTTCCGAAGCATTTGATGTTTATAAGAATTTTCCTGTGTGAGCATTAACTGTAGCATATTTTCAGGCAGCAATGTTTTGTAGCATATTTTCAGGCAGTTATGTTTTTGTTTTCTTTACTTAGCTGCTTCCCAGGCATCTTTTTGACAAACTAGGTTTTCTTAATAAACTTACGATAGCAAGGTCCCTGCCCTGGCAACACGTGATCTGAAGAGCTGCTGAAGGAACTGGATATTCCTATGGACCAGCAAAGTGCAAAAGAGACTGTGAGTTTTAAGGTATTGTTCTACTTCAAAGCCAGAAAGCTTCAGTTCATCTGCTGGCCTCTCTTGCAGGTCTTTTGCTTGCAACTTGTATCTGCTAGCTAAGCAGCTCAGGTACAGCATGTTGCCTAAATTTTGTTCCTGAGAATGGAGTAAAATCTGTGGTAGCAAAGCAATCAGTGACCTCAATCATATCTACACTCCCTTCTTAATCCATCTGATGTAGGCTTCATGCCTGGTTATATTAAGGTAAACAGGCCTAGTACGCAAGGTTGTAGAACCAATTAAATCTACTTACTGTTTTTTATATTCTTATAGACACAAGTTTCCCCATAGACTGTTTTAATCAAGTCATGTTTCAGACAGGAAGATATTCATCATCAGTGCTGGACAGCAAATTTAGCATAACTCTACCTTTAATACACTGGTGACAAAAGTCTGCAATGCCATTCTTGCAGTCTCCTGTGTCATGTGTACTGATCACACTCACACACCGGTGGGAAATATATTCTTAATGTATTTGGAGTCATGTTGCATGTGGAGCCATGTCACCTCTTGCATGAAGTGACTCTGGCAGTAGTGGTCACCCAGTGTATGGCTGCATTTTAATCCTAGTAAAGGCCATTTTTCATTCAGTAATATCTTGAACACTTTTTTTTGTTTGTTTTGTTTTGTTTTGTTTTGTTTTGTTTTTTGTTACTTTATTGTGGATGCACCTCAAGCAAGACAACCTACACTTACTGCAAAGTTGAAATATTCTCCAGCTGGTTCAGGGTTAACAGAGTTTGGGATGGGCTCCAATAAGCTTCTCATTCTTTCTCTGATGTGTGGCCAGCACGCAGCAGAGTGAAGCAGAGCTGTCCCACTCCTGGGCCTGGCTCCTGGACATTATCCCTGTATGGTGCTTGCCTGCCAGAAGCTGCTGACTGCACCATAGAGCAACTCTTAAGCAGAGATTTCCAAGGTTTTCTCTGTCGCTCATTCAAAAGAGTGAGCCCAAATCAAGATTTTGATGGAAATTGGCTTTTCACACTGTACCAGCATTCTCTGCAGGTGGTATCAGGAGTGGTTTCTGGTAAGTACAAGTGATGGTGTGGCCCTTCTTTGAACCCTTACCTTGC
The DNA here is from genome assembly GCF_015227805.2 of Hirundo rustica. NCBI lineage: Eukaryota > Metazoa > Chordata > Aves > Passeriformes > Hirundinidae > Hirundo > Hirundo rustica. Next base: position 138,006,216 of record NC_053450.1, on the reverse strand, counting down.
TTGCTGAGCAATGAACCTGTGACAGACTTTGCCTGGTCTCTCTACTATGAGGAGCTCTGGTCTCAAACCCACGAAAAAGAACTTTGTGGATCAGTGGCTGAAGGTACAGTCATAAGTATAAGGTCAGCATTGGAGACACATACACACTGAACAGTCCTAGCACTTGAAGCCTAGACTTTCACATTCTTAGGGTTTAGTTTTTAGAACATTCTCCAGCTCCTCTACTCCTGCAGTAGCCAGAAAAAGCCATGGCTTTCTGCGGCTGCTGGGCCACTTGGCAGTGCCTGGAGAGAACCTCAGTTCCCAGGTCTAGGACCAGGACTTTCAGGTTCTTTGCTGTCTAAGTTCCTGCTCTGCACTGTGCCAGTCAGATCTAACTTAAAGACAGACCATACAAATGTGATTCTTTGGCATCTCATCAACCTCTCTTGTATCTCACTCCATATTCGTGGTGTCCCAGCTAAATTCTAAAGTGACTGGAGGATGTGTCACGTTATGGGAAGATGCAAGACCCCTTGGGATATTATTGGAAAGCTGTATCAATCAGAGGATAAAATACCTGGAGCTACCTCTAGCTGACCAACTCCCTCATGTCTTGAAATATTTTTCCCATGCTTTACTTAAATTTTCTTCATATTCCAAAATCAAGCTAAGCCTCTGACTATGTTTTGGTAAGCTGCCTGTTAAGTGGGCACTAATTACATGTAAAGATTTAACATTAATCATTTAAAGTAACATGGGAAAGGAAGAGAAAGTGAGGACTAAGTTTGTTTGTTTGTTTGTTTTGGGTTGTTTTTTTCCCATGATGCTAGTAAAAGTCATTAAATATTTTGAGGGTATTTGATTTTTTAAAATGAGGTTTATCTTCCTTCTTGGTTTTCATCAAGACTGTAAACATTATAAAATAATATTTTGTAATTATCAATACCTAAATCAGTGCTCATAAGATTTTTTTTTTTTTTTAGAGGTCTTTGTTTCTTTCTTAAGAGGAAGCTGCTGCTCAGCATCAGAGATTCCTAATACCTTTTTTAGCAACACCAGGTATCACGATAGATGCCACATATATTAATATATATAAGTGAATTGAAATAGGGATGCATGTCTTTACATTTGGGAGTAGCTTTAGTTCTGGAAATCAGAAGAATAAAAGCTTACAGATAATTTTTTTTTAAGTGTTCCAGCTGTCAGGAAAAAAAGGAATTTTGTCTGAAAATGAGCGTTCTGATCCTAGTTTACTGGGAAGGAGAAACAGTAATAAATTGTATCATGTTTACAAGCCCCTGTACAAAGTGTTGCCATATGTGTAAAACCTCAGGGCATGTGGGGCCATACCACAGTTGGGGACACCCATCCTTCCTTCTGTTTTGCTGGGAGAAAGAAGGGTCTTGTCCCTATCTTGGGACTGGGAGAGGCAGTCTGAGATGGGACCAGTGTTACCACCATCACTATGACATGAGATCATCTAAATCAGATTTATGTCATGGGTGGTGGGTGGTGGTTTTTGTTTGTTTTTTTTTTTAACTTAGAGACAATTAAATTCCTTGTTGGTTGCTGTGTTTTGGGTTTTTTAGGTTTTTGGGGGGCTGGGGGGGGGGGGATTTTTTTTTTTGTGGGTTGTTGTTTTTGTTTTTGTTGTTTTTGTTGTTGTTGTTTCCTGCAATACTACCAGCTATGAGAAAACATTTAAAACAACCATATGCCTGAAAATAATTCATCATGAATTCTGTTAAATTCTCACAACTGTTTCCATTTTACCAGTCTTAGAGCTATGTTTCATTGTGTGTTTGGAGGGAAGCAGGCACCATAGAACCTGAAACCTGAAAGAGCCCTCTACATTTTATTAGGGTATAAATAATGGCAATAATTTGATGGATCTCCTTGAATAACACAACAACAGAATGGGGCATGGTTTACAGCATCATACCTTGCTTTGTCTGTAGAGCTTGTGCTGCCGATTTCTTTGCTACAGATTGGCTTCTGCCAGTGAGAACATCATAAAGGCCCACCTTAATCACTGGCTATGTCTAACTCTCCCCTAATTTAATCCCTATATAGGGCACCACGTACTATCTAGGATGCAATTTGAGCAACTTAAAAGAGTGGATAAAATGTTTCTATTGAGATGTAGTTGAAGCTGCCATGTGATAATGCAGGGACTGGGACAGACAGCTGGTCCCAAGCATGTTAATCTGTAGGGGAGCAAACAACAACCCTGTAAAGTTTTCCACACCATCACTCTGGACAGTCCAGGACTCATCTAAAATTCCTTTTGTTTCATAAAATAATTTTCATCTATTTAAAACAAGGGCAGAGGAGGGGGAGACAAAACAAAATTTCTTAAAACTAGAAACCAGAAACTTCTGTAAACTGTAATTATTTTTTAAAGGAATAATTGTTTCTAATTAGCTCCATAGGTTGGATTGTATGGCACATGGATGGCTGTGGACTTCAAGAGCACTTACCCTGTCTCTGCTCACAAGGAATTCAAACACAAAATATCACTCTGGGAAAATAAAATGGGAATCTTCCTTGGTTGCCTAGTATTTTGCTCTTTCGGTTCCTACACTACATCTGATCATCATGACCTTTAGCTAATGGGACGTAGTAGGAGACATGTTGCCTTTGCTGGTGCAATCAAATAGGCTGCTTTCTAAATCACCTGCTAGACAGACTTTCCACTGGCAATGTAATGTCTCCGTGCTCATTCCCAGGCACAGAGGTCCCTAATCCCAGTAGGAAGGGACAAGGACATGCAGTGAAGCCATGCACCAGAGATCACTTCAGTGTATCCCCATAGCTCATGACCACGTGTATTCCCCAGACAACATTTTCAACAGGAGAAGGGCAAATGGCCTTCTGGAGCAATCCTTATTTGCAGACATTTGAGTACAGCTGTCAAGGAAGGGCAGCAGAGCCAGTATTGTTCCACAGAGACTTGTGGCATCATGGCCGTGTTGCAGCCATTTATCATCAGCCCCTGTCATTCCCAAACTGGGGCCTCTCACATGATAACACAGAGTGCCACTGCTCCTTTACTGACTTGGTCCCTGCTTAATCAGTTTGTTCAGGTTTTGAATGCTGTATTCAAGCATATTTTTAACAATGAAAAGCTCTCTGTGATAAAAGAAAGGTCCTATGTATTTGAGTCACATTCTTGTCTCTCCAATCGTTTCAGGTTTTGTGTCACTTCATTTGTACTAGCTGTGGCTCATTATGAGAAGTATTTGTCAGTGTGGGCACTACGGCACGCACAGCCCTACATGTGAAATTTAATTATGGGCATGGGAATTTCCTGTCCATTCCCTTGAAATATTGTTGGTTAAAACTTGATAGAGTGAAGGTTTTGCAAATTGAAAGAGAGAACCATGAAGGAAGATAGACAGAGGAATAGACACAGGGGTCCAGAGATGTCTGATGCCTGGGGATTGAAGAAAAAAAAGCCAGGTTCCCTCAGGAGCAGTGAACGACCCTGGAGCCATTGGAACAGAGGAAAAATAAGACACCCTGAAGGCACAGGATGGAGCCTGTTGGAAAATACTGAGGGATGGATCCTTGAATTGGATCAAGAGAGGAAAAGGAGCTTGGAGGGGAGACAGAAAAAAGGTTAGGACTGGAGGGAGTCTTCTGTCCAGAGGACCTTTAAATCAGAGATTGTAAGCACAGGATGCACATGTTGATATTACAGTGCAAGGTACTCAGAAAAGCTGTAAGATAAAATTGGCATAATTTTCATTTAATAGATTTGCTCCACCTCTCCTATCTCACTAGAAAGATTTTAGCAAGTGCTGAGCCCTGGTCACTAGTGCACAGCTGAGTAGGACAGAAGGACTTTGCCTCCTGCAAATGAAACCATTTGCTGGGAACCCTCCTGCTCATACAGTGATGCTGTTTGTATCTTTGCTTGAGGGGAGTTTTATACAAGATGGAGAAATCTTTCTTTACGGGTGGGCAAGTGACATCTCCATTGTTACTCATGTCTTTCTTGAGGCGGGGATTGTATTAAGGATTTCCTAAGTATTCAGGGCCTCTAACTGCAGAATAAAATCATGCTGCAGAACTTTGCTTCATCTTTTGAAATCTCATTTAAGTAAAATAAGTCCCTGTAGTTTGTAGTCCCCTCTACTCAGTTCAGGTTATTGTACCATGACCACTGTTTCTGTCCCAACACCCCGTAACCTCCCCCTCCTCCCAGGGAGTTCTGACCCTCAGCTTCAGAGGCAGAGCACCAGCCACATACAGGGCACATCAGCATTATCACATACAAGGAGTGAGATGGGTTCTTTCCCCCATACATGGGGCAGAGATGGGGTTTTTTTGGACAGAAGGAGGTGGTAGCAGGTAGCTTGTTCCTGCTACAACATCACAAACAGCTACAGCGTTGTAACAGAGACTCACAAAAGCATTGAGGCTCCTGTAATTATTACTCTCTTCTCCCTGCTCTAAATCCATCCCTGGTAGAACTTCAAGAAGGAGTTGAGGAGCTCTGCTAGCTGCAACCTGACAGGTAACAGTGGTATCTTAATCAGCAGAGCCTGAGGCACGGCCACAAACTTCCCAGGTGTTTTATTCTGCCTACCATTGTGATGCCTGTCACAGTTGCTCACTGGCTGCTTTTCACTGATGAACATTCAACAGATTTCAACCCAGCTTCATGACAGTGCTGTTGTCACTCGTGATGCAGCTACAGAGAGCTGGATGTTGTCTCCATGCTCTTGGGAGGGAAACCGTCAAAACACCAGCAGACAGCAGAGTGGCTGCGTTGTCTCCCTGAGTCCGCAGATGGTATGAAAATAGGGAGCTTTCATTTCAGCAGAATGATAAATCTGAAACTTAATTGTGACAGCTGCATTTGCATTAACTATTTCAGTACCTGGGCATTTTAGCAACATGTTAAAAACATGAGTCTATCAGTCCTCTCTGGCATGGTGGTAATCTCCAGCTCAGAAGTTAACTTTCAGCTTCCACCCTAACTGCTGATGCTGTTTTCAGTTGCCAATATAGATGGCATGTTGGAAGCTGAAAATGCAGATACATACATTTAATTTAATATTGAAAAAATACAAGTCTTTCCTGTCTTGATTATATTGCTTATTTTCCTGGTTAGGATGATCGAAATTCTTGTTCCCTTGGCTTAGGCTATGGAGAAGATCTGCTGTGTCGGTGTCAGCTCTTTCTAAGGGCGTTCCCTGGAGCACATCTGTTTCGTACACAATTGCATGACCAGAGCTACAGTCGAGGAGTTTTCCAGTATCACTTCCCTAGTCATGATAATTGGATTACTGTATCAACTGTGAATTATTCCATAAAGAATACAAATAACTGATGTTCATTTGGATATGGGGTCAGTTTTGCACTTTTAGAACTGGAGATGTAGCTGAGTTCAGCTAAAACACAGAAACTTAAAACATGTTACTTAAAATCAGAGATAACTTCCTTCAAAGCTGATGATTTTCCATTTCAATAATTATTGTGCTTTAAAATTTTATCAACAATCAAATTTAAAAACGTTCCATAAATCTAAGCATTATTTTTGGAGAAAGTAGAATGTGAAGCATTTGCAATAGGAGCTGTTAGTATATAACTTAAGAATAGAAACAAATTCATACAAAAATATGAAGTTAGACATATACTTGAAAGCTAACAGTTTCATTTGCAACTTATTTTAACTTAACACTATCACCATAGTCTCCATTATTTGGTGCTGGGGTCACGTGGTCTACTGGTGTGCAAATAATATCACAGTCCCAGAGTAATAGCATTCTCTTTGGAGGGTATTGAAAGAACAATTGTTAAGAAATGAAGACTTCAGAGAATCCTGAGCTCTGAGATAAAATAATGCAGATACCTTCTTTACCCATATCTCATTAGAATCCAAAATGCAAAGGTGTATTTCATATTGATAGCAAGTTATGAAAGCATCACTATCCAACATAGTTACAGTCTAACAATTTTCACACTTTTAAGACGAGTGGGAAGGGCACTCTACAAGCGAGAGAAACTGGGAAAGAAGACTATGGAACAAGACATCAGTATTAAGTAGAGAAAAGGAGGAAAAAACAGCTCACTGTGGATTACAGTAGCTAATAGAATAGGGATGGGATCAGAGGAGAGCGAGAAGAGACTGGGAACTTATTATTTTAAGTAATAAAATACTTAAGCATTATTTGCCCAAGGATAATGCTGGGCTAAAATATATAACTATCAGCGAGATTCTGTCAGATTTACAAGCATCACATCAAGCTGACTCGCTATCAGCTGTAACTAAGTAAAATATGCTGCTCCAACTATATTGGCCGAAAAAAACCCACAAAAAAACCGGTTTGCACATAAAGAGCTAAATTTTATGTTGATTCACCATATGTCCCTTGCCACCTCAGAGAAATAAAGATCTGAAGAGCATAAATATGCAAAGAATGTTGGCCAGGTTTTGCATTTTTAGTATTTTCTAGTTCTTCCATAAGTACAACATTCTTGCATCAGGTCTGCTGTCAGCTGCATTAGTTGTAGAATTATACCACTGACAGATAGCAAAATACAGAAAATTTATGGGTCCCTTTTTGTTGGAGCATGGGATTTGCAGCTAAACACAAGTCGGCTTGTTGATATTCATCCGGTTGGGAAGACTGTTTCCAGGGAACATGCTTAACAAGCAAACTTTTGGAGTAGGGACCGTCTTTTTGTTCTGTGTTTGTGCCAGGTTGTCTTGGTCTCTAAACAGGGGTTCTGGTTGCACTAATAATAAATAATCTTTAAAGATTATACTGATTCTTGATTTGGAGGTGACAAAGAGGTGTAGAAAGCAAGCCAGTCATTTATAAAAATCCTGCCTAGGCTGGCTTAGCCTTTTCAGTGCTGTGAGCCAAATGTCAGCTTTGGGGCACCTCTGTAAGCTGATCTCTGGAGCCCCATCAGAGCAGGGTTCTCCTCCAACACAGGTGGGCTGGCAGTTTACAGAGTAAGAGTTTGGGCATGTGGAGGTGCTTGGGGAGGTAATACGCCAGCTGACACAGTCCTGGCAACCAGCTCTGGCTCATGGGCTGCTGCTTTGATCTGGCCTTTTCATCGCACTCACAAGAACTGTTCCACGTTTTTTTTCAAATATGTTGATGAATTTATCATTTTCTCCTGTATTTGCATAACTCCTCTAATCACTGTGAAGTGACTTGAGAGTTCTCTGTATGTATTCCATAATCCGTGCTTGGGAGTTGTGTCATCTTGATTAGGTGTGATCGGGTAGGGTCTTGCAATGAAGGTTTTGTTCCTGGTCCTTGGCTGAAGGAGAAAAGAGACACTTAGGGCAGAAGTGTGGATGCCAGCAGCACTGACTTTCTGCCCACTCTGTCATGGAAAACACCATATTTTCAGGTGGAATCCTCTAAAATTAATCACCACCAGACAAGCATTCAGTATAAACAGGCAGTGGGATATCAATTATGAGTCAGTATGAATGAAATGGGGGTCAGTAATACTCTGTAGGCAATCACTTATTAGAGAAACAAAAAAATATGTAGCTCTCAACTGTTCATTTGCTCTTGTGTGAGAGTAAGACCATGACTGAGGTACAGTCTGCACATTAGCACACAAAAGACATGCAATAGGGTCAAGTATTACATGTATGCATATAAATTACATGACATTACAAAAATTATGTTTCTGTTTCTCTTTGGATTGGCTATTTTTTAAAAAAAGGTCCAGGAATTTGTAATGAAATTCAATTGTATAGTGTGCAAGTTGTATACAGTTTGGAAATGTAGTAGCAAACTATCATACAGGCTCTATTATAATTACAAGGTGATGCAGGGCTAAAATCAGAGTGAGAATGAGACCCTTATAAAGAGGTACACATAATTTATTATACATTCTAAGGTGTGTGAGGAAAACTGGGGATTAGCCTGAGTGACCAGTAGAAGCTGAACCACACACAAGGCTCAAAGACAGAAAAACTGAGCTACCTTAACTCAGAATCTATGGAAAAAACCCACTAGCAATACCTTTACCTGCTCATGGAAACATCATGCTAATGTGTGCTGTTCTGCTCCACCACTTAAATTATAAGTTTAGGTTAAAAGTTGCTGCCTTCACTCTCAAAAGCCTGTATGCTGCTGGTTGTCTCTTTCTTTGGAGTTTCAACCAGCGTGAGACTTCAGGGAAGTGCCAGTCCAAGGTCCTGGTATCCGTGCCTCAGGAAGGATGCGAGGCCATGAACTTCGCAGCCATCAGAGGTAAAAGCATGATTTGCCTCTCCAGATAAAAGAAACGTAGCCACTCCTGGACCCTGAAATCAGCTCAGTTGGTCAGAGTCTGGTGCTAATAATGCCAAGGTTGTGGGTTTGATCCATGTATGGGCCATTCATTTAAGAGTTGGACTTGATGATCCTTGTGGGTCCCTTCCAACATAGAATATTTGGAGATTTAGTTATCACTAAAGCAAGGAAAGGGAGCAATCAAGAAGACATTTTATAAGACATTTAATGAGACAAGACCTAGGAAAAAATGTTACTTATATACTTGACCTGAGTGGTTAACCAAAAATCAGCTTAATAAGAGTGGTTTTTTTGTAATAAGAGATTGCTGGTGGAATAATGTATTTCTTTGATGCTGTCATGATTATTTTCAGACTGTGCACAGACAGTTTTGATCCCTGAACATAGCAGAAATGTGACAGCAAGGAACAGTATTTTTTTCTGTAGCTCCAAGTCTTTTACCAGTTCTTTCTATTCACTGTAAAAGGGGACTTCCTTTAACATAAAAGCCACTTTCGCACAGTCACTAAGTCTGCCATACTGTTCATTTTCCTACTGCATATGTTTGACATCTGTAAGAAATATTGTTGTACATGGTTTGAATATACAGCCCACCACTCAAGCCATGCAGAAAATCTGGAGGAGATGGCAGAAGCTCAAGACATCTGAACAGAACTTTTACTGTTAGAGAGGTATGTGGGTTTTCAACCAGAATGATCTTGATTAGCTATAAAGCAAAAAAGATAAAGTATTTCTGTTTAAAACATCTAATGGTGGGTTCATTCACTGTGTTTCAGAAAGGAAGTAGTGGGGCTGAGCAGCAAATTTTTCAGCAAGGCAATTGCAGTCTCTCAAATGTTGAAGTCTGGGGAGAATTCTGATTTCTTCCTGTGCTCTGATACCCCAACAACAGGAAATCATCAATTCTGGTTTTTAATTTGTCAGTGACTCTCCTGTCTTCTACTTTAAAGCAAATTAATTACCCTCTTTATTTTCCTAATATGCATCAGAAATTTGTATCTATTAATTTGTATTGATCTCTCAGTTAGACAAAATATTTATATGTACATTATATTCTTTATTTCAATATTTTAATAATAAAAGAAAGAAAATATAAAACAACTTTAAAAAAATGGAGACAATATAAGACCAGACAGGACTACCACACAGCTCTGCAGACATCAAATCCCTGAGCAGGATTCTCTGCTGGCCTCAGAGAAGATTACAGCTGTGGTATTAAAGGCCAGCTCCCAAGGGCCTTTCCTCTCACATAAATTAACTGGAAAGCAGAGGCAGAGGGGTGAGGCCAGAGGTGGGCATTGACACTGTTGGGAGTTTTGATCTGCCTCTATCTGGATGGATTAGCTAAAGAACTGCCACGGGATTTAAATTTAAGGAGATAGTTGCAGTAAAGTACAGGATCCTCTCAAGATTTCTTTATTTCAATATTTTGTGAGGGAAGTGAGGATCCGGAAGAACAATACCTGAAATACAGAGAGTTGCACTGGCCGTTCACTTGTCACTGACAAGGTGCCTGGGTCGTGGCTGGCAGAGCAGCCCCAGGGCAGAGACATCCTGAGAGTTCTTTGGGCAAGAAACTCAGGCACAAGCTGAACAGGACTCCAGAGCAGAGTTCAGTCCTCACAGCCCAGCTCCATCTCCCCGGGGCCTGGATCAGCCCAGCCATGCTGTGCAGGGCCCTGGGTGCATCCACACTCTTTCTCAATGACCCACCCACCGCCCCTGTCCTGCCCTCAGCACCTCACTGCTGTGAGCACATCACTTCCGTGGGTTTCCCTTTCTCTCTTTTCCAGAGCTTCTCTCTGGGAGCTGTGTTGGCTGCCCAGAAAGTGGGAATGTGGAGAGCAGAGGAGATGTAAATCTCTGTCACTGTTTGGAAGCTTTTTATGGGATAAATGTTCTATGTGAACAGACCCATGATATCTCATTAGCATGACAGATATGGTCCTTAAAGGTTGTCTGATCAGTGGAAATATAAAATAAAAACTATAAATCGGTCTCTTAAGTCACCCAGGACCCAAAATTGCCCTCTTGTAGTGCAAGATTGTATTCCCTGTTGTAAGGATTTTGTGGAGATCGGATGTTAAGCCATGTCCCTCCTTCTGTTTGTTTCCTGTTTGAGGAGACACCTGGCAGAGTTCTGCCTTCTCCAGACAACCCAGAAGAGTTTCCGCAATGCTTTCAAAATGTTGTGAGTACCAGGGGCCACACAAAAGTGTATTGGCTGATAAACCTACATTTGTTCCTGCCAAAATATAGCAGGGTGCCACAGATTAGGAATGGTAGTTCCCGGTTTAGTACTCCCACTAAAAAGAAAAGCACCGCTGCTCCTGCCCCACGCTGGTGAGAGAGACAAAAGGCACAGGTAATGAGTTAAGAACAATTTGTTGGAAACAATGAGATAAGCAATGAGATAAGAAAGACACAGTAACAGCAACAATATTACTAACAAAAGGGTACAAAACGAGAGGGTGATTTACATGCTAAATGCTCGTCCCACAGCAACAACGAACAATGGCAGACAGATTTCCCACTCGGGCCATGGCCCTAATCCTGGAAGCAGGAGTCCCTTACACCCCTGGCGAAGATGTCAGTGGTGGAGAATCACAACCTAGACACGACCACGCAGTTCCAGGCTCCTCTCCCTCGCAGCTACTGCAAAAATTTACTGCGTCCTGGCCGAAACCAGGACACGTGGGTACAACCAGAGAAGGCAAAGACAGCTTGAGGTGACAGTGTGCAGGTACCTGACCTTTGTCATTCGGCTCAGCACACCTAAGCCCGGACACGGCTGCAGTGACCGAACACCGTGGATGTAGGCAGGATGACTGTACTAAGCAGAGATGGGTGGGATCGCCTCCATAAGGCCTGCCAATGGCTTTTTCCCACTTCTCTGCTCCAGCCCTGCCCATCCCAATTCTCTCCTGTGGCGTGGGGAAGAGAAGGCACGGACACTGTTAGCAGAACAGCATAGATGTCACATATTCTTTAGCTCCCATGCCAGGCCTCTTATTTTTTCACAAGGTGCCTGCTGTTACAGGTGAAATGGATTGATTGCTTTGGGAAAGGTCTTCTAGACAGCTAACAAAGAAGGCTCTTAATTACCAAGAGGTGGTTCTGCAGGGGGTACTTGGCAAGTTGTAGGTGAGAACTGCCTTTTCTTAAGCGATTTCTAGTTCCATTAATTACAAAACTGTAATCTTACAGGATCCTGTGGAGTGTCAGTCAGAGATGGAGGTGAAGTTCTCCCCAGATCATGAGGAGGTGGCTCTGATCGGTGCATGACCCCATGGCAGGGCCTGTGGAGTTTGACCTGGGAGGTGAGAAAGACAGGGAGGTGAGTTTGACTAGCAAGTCATCTTTTCCTCAGCACACAGAAGAAAAGAGTAAAGAGGGGGAGAGAAGAGGGGAAAAGGGTAAAGGTGGCAAGGAAGTACTGATCAGGTCAGTATCTGCACTCCTGCAGAGGACTGGGCTCTCTGGCACCAGCGTCCATTACATCTTTTGCTTAATTTTAAAAGTAGTTTCTAATAATTTATTGCGTATTTGACAGAGCAGAAAGTATCTATGGTGCTAGAAAAACTCTGGAAAGAGTAAGTAAATTAAAATGACACAGCTGTTCCAGGCTTTCCCAGCCTCCCAAGAAGACAGCTCAGACTGCAGAGAGACACACACCACATTTCATTGGCGTAGGGCCACTGTTTGTGTCACAGCCAGACAGCTTGCAAGAGAGCTTGGCCCGAATGTGAAAAGCCTTCTTATTTGAATTTGAGAACTACAGAGTCACACTCGGATTTTAAAGCTTTTTAATTAATAAAAGTTTAGGACAGAAAATTCAGTACAGTTGTTATTGCTGAATCCAGACAGGGCTTGAAAGGTGGACATTCAGCAGGAGGGTGCTTCTAGCAACCCTCATCCTTCAGGGGTGATGAGCACCCTTCAGCCCTGCTGGCTTCCCTAAGAGCAAGTGTGAAGTCTCTTCTAGTGCTAACCTCGTGTGACAGGTTGTACTTAGAGCTCAGGAGGGTAGATGCCTGCCTGTGACCCAGCACTGTCTTACGGCTGCTGACAAAGCATCACTCAGACAGGTCTGATGCCAGGTGAAATCTGGAGCAACTCTGTTTCCCACCGGTAGAGTTACATCAGTGTAAAGCCACAGCAGAAAAAATCAGAATAAAGCCCAGCGTGGAGAAACTTACTAGAAAGTGTAAAGGGGTCAGAAATCTTACTCCAGTTGCACTTCAGGTGTGGTAGTTTTATTCTGGACCTGGCATATGGTTGCTTTGGGTGCTGAAGCCATCTTAAAAATTACCCTCATTTGAGTATCCTTTACCAGCCCTCTACCTTCTGCGCACTGCAATTTAATACTTGAAACAGTGGTCTGCCTTGTGCTGCAGCATAATATAGAGCAGTTTAGGATGTGGTATCTCAGTGTTATACTAGAGCTGCAGTTCAAGGACTTTTTTAGGCCTTTACCTAGACCAGGACTGAAGGGGAGGATGGGGGAATAAATATACATTTAGAACTAAGATTGTGACTTAGGATTTTCAATAATTTACTCAGCCACCAAAAGAAATTTGAGGACAACTAAACTTATTTGCAAATGTGAGCTGAAATTGGCAAATAGCTTTGGATTTAAAAAAAAAAAAAAAAAAAAAATCCGTCTGGCATTTTCTGAACCTATTCCTGAATCCTTTTCAGACTAGATTTATAGGGACACCTGAGTACAGCCCACATAACTGGGAGGAAGATGAGTCTGTTGCAGGGTGACAAACTACTTGCAAACTGAAGACCATGTCTAGTATAGTTCTCTGAAATGGAAGATCAAGTGAAATTCCTCATCTAGTCAAGTGAGAAGGACTGGAGGGCAGATTTCCTTACTGCTGGAGATACAAGAGAGGACAGAGGAAAACAATATATTTTGTTAGACTTGTTTCTAATTGATTAAAAAATAGGTTTAGGTTAACTCCAGACAGGGTTTTTTTCCCAAAGTCAGACAAAAGTGATTTCCATGTCTCTGCTTAGAGCTGCATTCCTGCACAGCTCTCCTTGGCTGAGCCAAGCACAAGCACAGCCTGTGTAACAGTGCGTCCCTACGTATGATGGACCATGAGCATGGACGAAGGGATTACTGTAGAGTCTTGCTCTTGATTTGGAATTATGGTAAACATTTATCTACTAATGCAAATCAGATTCAGTCTACAAAGATTGATTTTCATATAATTTGACCTTGTCTAATAAGTCTTCTTGACCTGATGAATTGCAGGGACTTTGCACTGATTTATTTTTGCTTATGCATAAAGTACTGCATGCTTGTTCATTTATTATGCTTAGCACATCAGACTCGGGAAGGTTATATTCTTTGAAAATTAAATTTCATACATTTGTATTTTAACATAGACCTCTCTTCAGCTGTTTGACTTCCTATAGCTCTTTCCTCCAACATGAAGAAAATGCATAGAAAAAATTACGTGGTTTTCTGCAGTTTGCATGTTGAGTAATAATCCCAGAACTGTCACTGTGGGTACTCCTGCTATGATGGAAGAAGAAAACTACAAGGTTTTCAGAAAACTGTAAGGTTACCTGAAGCATTTTACCTTGACTTGTGTCACAAATACTGATGTGCCTTAATTATCATTGTAGTGTTATCGTGCCACTATAGGGAGATTTTGCCATTAGTTGATCACCTTAACTTTAACTGTATTCTTTAACATCTTTTGGTTTCTATTACTCTTTACATTAACTTCATCCTAAATACAAAAGTTTTCGTAAGGCTGGATCCGAAGTTACTGACATAAAGCGAAAGGCTCCCTTTCATTTTAGCAAACTGTGTATCAGGCTCCTGAAGCCAGCAGTGCCCTAAGTTATTGAATCTATTTTAAACAATCACTATATAGGAAGATAATTGTGTGAGGAGAAGATAATTATGATTGTAATTAATCTTTCTCATATTATTATCTTACATTTCTGGTGAAGTAACCTCATGCTGCTACGTTCTTTCAATTACTATGGTTCTTTCCCTCCATCTTTGCTTACAGTGAAATTTAAAGATATATCATTTACTCATTTAATCAACTGCCCCTTTTAGAACATTTATGCTTATAGTAAATTTATTTCAACACTGACGTCTTCAGTATCTCCCCAGATACCTCTTTGCATCTATTTCAACAAATTGCAGCCTATTTATCATTATTAATTGTTTACAGTCCTTCAAGCAGTCCATGATTTATCTCAAATTATTTAATAGAGACCCCTCATTTTTTAAAATATGAGGCTGAATTATGCCATTTAGCCAATTACCCAAGTAAATAGGGAGTGTGGTTATCCTGATCATTAAAAACTAGTTGTGTTTTGGCCACTGTATGGTTGAACAATAGAGCCTCTATAAAACTCAGCTAGTCATCTGTGTATGTATATATCCTTCCAAACAAGTATCAATAAAAGCTGATTTGCCATATGACCTTTATATATTTATATATATATGTACACATGCACACATGTATATCTGGAATCACAGTCACTTATTTTTTAAAATAGAATTTTAGCTACATTAGAGTTAACATGCTTTGGGATTCTTCACCTATAGGGCCATGTTTGTAGGGCCATGATTCTGCAAAGCATTTAAATATGTTACAGCGTGGAATTACACTGGTGTCAGCAGAATGAATGTGCCTGAAGAAATGCATTTAAGGCTTGTGAGAGAATTTAAGTAGCAGAATTTGAAGCCAAGCTGGTTCTAAAATAACTTTGTATGGTCCTTCTCTTAATGAAACTGTAAATATTTAAATGGTGAATACCTGTTACTGTCTTGCCAGTGACAGAAGCAAGCACTGAGTTTTGTAAGAAAATTATATCTACTTCTGTCTATAATGACAGAGATCTAGCTTTTGGCCCTTCAACTCCTCATGTTTTGAGATTGAATAGTGTACTTCAGAAGTATATAATTTTATCAGAAAGATATCCACATGTGAGAGGCAAAAATATTTCCCTAGAAGACTGATGAAAATTAAATATCAGGTGTTTGAAACTGCTCAGGTGTTTAGAAAGTCAGAATTTGCTGAAGGGAAAGGAATTTGTACCCAAAGATCAGGCAATGCATTAAAAATGCATGGAAAAATAAGGAAAAAAACCCCCATAGGATGCATTGTGGAACCATGTGATAAAATCAATTTCACAGTGAATCATGCAGCTCTGCAGTTCAATGTTGATAACTCACAATTCAGCTGAGAGTCAGAAAATATTTAGCAATTTTTTACAGCCCTAACTCTTAAATTCATATGATTACAGCGGGAATTCCAACTTTAATTAAATTTGAAGTAAGTCCCTGCCTGCAGAACAATGCTACAAGCCACGTTCATGTATGCTCCAAAGACTTGGAAATCAAAAGACAAATAAAAGCAACCCGTATTTTTTTGTTTGTTTGTGTAGGCTTCTGTTGCTAATAAATTGTAAATAAGCTTTATTTGGTTCATCTGGAGGCTGCTTTATTCAAAATGAGTAACAAACTAAAATACTGAGCTAAGAAGAGGAATACAGTGAAATTAGACAACCTACAAAGCATCCTGTTTAATCTAACTCAGGACTGGAGAGTAACAAATTTTATCCTGGTAAACTAAAGCACTAGCAGTAAAGGTTAATGAGGTAAGAGCAGAAACGTAACCTACCTTAATGCCAGTGAAAAGATCCACCCAACTGCTGTGTGTTTCCAACTAATAAAATACAGTTAACATGTATTACCAGCTGTGTGCAAGGGACCCAATAAATGATGGATCAAAAGACAAATAATCTCTTCCCCTTTTTATTTTTGCATAAAATACTGAGTGACTTTATCAAAGCAAAAGAAGGGTCTTTTTCAAGAACTATCCCAAATGTACTTTTCTGAAATGTTGGGGTATCCTCGAAGCATTCACACTAGTCTGTTCTGGGGATCACACAAGAATTAACATGTATATAATGCCCATGTAAATAGTGATAACTTTATTGAGGTTGAAAAATCAAGCTCCTTAAAATTAGGAAGTGTCCCAAACGAGGTTTTGTGTAACTCCAGTCTTTTATGAACTTGCATCAGTTTTGACTCTCATGACCAGTATATCTTAGCACTTGTACCTAATGTTGAGGATTGCTCCATTTAAGACCTGAAGAAGTGTCTGGCTGTCCTTATTCTCCAAACCATCATAATTTGATTTAATGAAATGCACTGCTTCTGACTGCAAATCTCACTTCATGAGTGTTTCTGATAGTCCTCAATGAGTGATACCACTGAAAAACCACATTGCACTTAGTCACTCCTCTTCACGTAGCTCTTCATCAAGTACCATATTCCCCACAACCTAAAGCTAACTGCTCTCTAAATCCAGTCTCTTCTGCCTTGCATTCTCCCTTTTGTCTTCACTTTCTGCTCTCAGTTTTCTTGTCAGTCTGGTTCCAGGTCTGTCCACTGTCTCTGCCCTGAGTCAGTCACTGCTGACACAGGTAGGTCGTGTGCTTTTTCTTGCTACCTCTTTAGAATGATTAATGCTGAGAAAGTACACCATCCCCTGCATATATCTGTTGGAAAATGCATGCCTAGATGCTCCAGGGACAGCCACATAGGATGCTGGAAAGAAAGAAGAATACTTTGTGGCATGGAGGGAAGGCACACCTTTGTTCTAGTCACAATGGAGCTACAAGCACTTGCAGCACACTCAGTTTGCAAAGGAGATTACAGGATAGTTATATTAGCAGTGGATGAGTTTTAGTGTTTTTCAGTTAATACCTCTTGCTGCTCTTAGGTCAGTCAACATAAACTATAAATAACTTTATATTTGATTTGTTTGTTTTGTACCTCATTGTGCTTAGGATTCAGATCGGTATTCTGTCTCTTTCTGATCATCATGATTTTTTAATATCATCAATCCTTTCTGATTTAGTCTTCTTGGCCCTTTTTAACCAGTTTCCCTGACTGCTTGACGCAGTGTCAGTGAGGTGACAAGAGCAGGCACAGAGGACAAAAGGAGAAGCAGAAGGGCAAATGCTGATCTCTTCTCTCTGGTGACCAGTGACAAGACCTGAGGGAACAGCATGATGTTGTGTTAGAGGGGGTTAGGTTGGATATTAGGAAATGGTTCTTCACCCAGACACTGGAACAGGCTCCCCATGGCAGTGGTCACAGCACGAAGCCCGACAGAATTCCAGAAGTGTTTGGACAATGCTCCCAGGCACATGGCATGACTCTTGAGGTGTCTTGTGCAGGGCCAGGAGATGTACTTCGGTGATCCTTGTGGGTCACTTCCAACTCAGAACATTCTATGATTCTGTGGAAGAGAGCATGGGTACCTTTTGATACCTTCTTATCTCTTCCAGAATCATCTCCTGACTAAAACTCTCCTTGTTCTAGTTCTGAACTGAGGGAACCTCAAAAGTTATCACTGTATGGTTAACTAAGTGATGAAGACAGAAAACACTGAAAAATGTTTATGGGAAGGAGAGAGAAAGCATCACAGGGTTTAGTGGAGCTGCTCATACTTACATGAGAAATTAATCTAGGAAAAAAAGAAGTTTAGTTTTGAAGTTCTGTATTTTCTTTAGTATTTACAGTTTGTCAGCATCACAGGACCTTTATTTGGATTTCAAGTGCAGCTCATGAGACTGTACCCCTCTTGTCAATAGGATTGTTGTGCTTTCTTCAATAAGATTATAAACGCTCATTTGCTTTCAGCAGAAGTTTTACCAAGCGTCTATTCATATCTTAATGGATTATTGACACAACACAGCAGACTGCTATGAAGTATTCCACTATGTGTAATTAGAGAGTATTTAATCTGCATAATAAAAATCCATATGAACAGTTGTTGTCATTCATGCCCAAAAGCTGCTCATCTAAATGAAGTATCTAGTTTGCCCTATAAATTTAGGGGCGGAAAACAGCATTTTGAAAAAAATCTAAATTCCAGAATGCCAAAAAGGTGCTTTTACTCAGCAACCCAGATGGGGGCAATTTGATTTCTCTCCCCCCTCCCCCCCCAGAAAAAAAGAGAAAAGAAAATGCATATAAATTTGAATATTACATTGCCACTTTCATCTTGAATCATGTTTTTACAGCCATTTGTTGAATATTTACTGGCCTTTTCCTTGTGCATTTAGTAGGATGCCAAGAGAGCATACAGGGAGCTTGCTCAGAGTCCTCCTGCCTGGGCTGGGGAGGAAGGGTGGGTCAGGTTGTCTGCACTGTAGGGCCTTGTGATTTTTTTTACAATCCATCCACCCAGTGCTCCCACATGTACAAAATGGCCAGAAGGTCAAGCTGGCATATGGACATCATTTAAGACCTGCTGAAGCATGTGAAGTAGAGCTTAATTGTGACTATGAGTGGTCCATAGAGCATCGCTGGGTGCTCTGCAATGGGAAAATTTTAGGGTTAAAAAACAGCAGGGGAAGAGAAGCTGTAGCTGATAATGCAGCCTGATAGTGCTGAGAGAGTAACCGGTAAGTAGGGGAAATATTTTATCCCTGTAGCCTGCTAGGGCTTCCTTTATGAAAGGCTTTTTACCAGATCAAAATTTGCAAAGAAAGCAGGAAAAAAGGGAGTTCAAAATATTTAATAAACTATTTTTATATAATATTTTTTTACTTGCTTTAATAAAAAATTATTGTGATTTTTATTTTGCTAAGGAACTTCCTTGAGTTCAAACTTAGCCAAAACTGAAGGATATAAACTTTCGTTGTAAAGAATTGTTCTGCTCAACCGCCGTCACTGCTTGTTATGTCGTGGTGAAAATCTATCTCAGACTAGCCTGAAAACACACATGAAAAGGAAAGAACCCCAACCAAGGTAAAACCTCAGCTGTAATTTTCACATCAGCTTTTTACAGCCAGAGCACAACACAGTCATTTTGTGGTATCATAAAGAGTTGGTAGTTGTTCTTCTGGTGATTTAAAGCTCTAAAATTGTCCACATGGTCTAGAATATTATTGTGTACAAAAGGAAACTCCATGGCATAAATTCCATAAATCTGTTCATTTTGGCATGAAAATAATAAACTCAGTCATTTGAGGAGAGGCATCTATAGGGCATACAGTGGGCTTGTCATGGCACTGATGGGTGTGTGTGTGTGTCTGTTGAATTAAGTAGAACGGTTCACAAAGAATTGAAAAATCTATGCTGATACATGAAGGTACTGTAATATTCAGGTGAGCAAGCCCTGTAAAGCGACTTCTAAGTGACTAGTGCAAAACTCCTTCTTTTGTATCTAGACATTAATGTTAAGTCAACAGGAAGTAAGGTATTCTGGAATTGGTTCTAATTCTGGTATTTAACCTTCAAATATTTGCCTTCACAAGATTAACAATGTTCCTCACATACAGCTTCTAGCAAGTGTGAATTTAGACTTACAAATTGCAGGTCCTCCAGATTATCTGCACAAATGTATTTGTGGTTCTCAGCTGAGGGGGTAGGATTTGGGGTTGTACTGTAATTTAGACCAAAGAATGGTAATTGTAGCTTGTGTGTAAAACACTTGGAACTGTCCTAGAGGAGTCTCAAGATGCTTTATCAACCCAGATATTATACAGAGCTTTCAAGAACTAGTTCCTGAATGTCTGAGTTTAAGGAAAAAAAAGGCCAATGCGATAAGAAATATGCTGAAAAGCCTTCTTAAATCCCTTTATCAGAGGGAGAGAGATAAAAATAATAGCACTTAGTAGCTAAAAAATACAATCTGTGGAAATCTTAATGAAGCCTAATGAATCATGTGAGCTGTATTGTTAAATTTACTATCCCTATTTTACAGCTAAGAAAAAAGAAATATGAAAGTGAACACTGACATTTTCATCTATTTGGTATATTAAATTTTGCAACTTAATCCACACTCTTACATGCTAGTGAAAGAGAGAAGAATTTCATTCTTATTGAAAGTTAAGCTATCACAGAGAGGGGGGAGAAATCTGCAAGAGCAACAGAAATACCCCCATTCTATCAGGCATCTAGTGACTAGTGACCCAAAACTTACGGTTTGAAAGCAGGAGGCTGAAAGCTTTAAAGTGCCAGCCTTCCAAACATCTTTCCCCTTCTAAAAGAAGGAAGTGTATCTCAACAGTGCTCAGTCAATGCCAGTTTGATCTTAGTTTTATGGAGCCTGCACTTAGAATGTTTGTAGAGTGAACACCCACAGTTTCACTTTGTGTGTTGTTCTGTGCATAGTCTTCCTCCCATATTAGCTGATCATCCTCTGGCTTCTTGATAGTCTCTTCTGCTTTGGAATTAGTAAATTTAGGATCTTACTAATTTTCCTCCTTTTCCATCAGAAACTGTGGATTTCTCTCACCCTACTGCAGTCTGTGTGTGTAAAGCACTATCTTTGTGCCTTTTGAGCCTCTGTTTGCTGTTGTATATATATAACATGCTGTCTCATGGCTGCTTAAATATACTCATTGATATTTATAAAGAACTAACAATTTTGGTACAATTTTCTACTCAATGAGGATTACAATGTGAAAAGGCTGTGTTCAGCATTTTGGTCTCCAGCATCAGGTTGTGGTCTTTCTTTCTCTTGGGCATACTTTACCAGTATTTTTATGATCCTATTGCATCCATGTTTCTGTCAACTTGCTGTGAACTTAGCTTTCTCTTTTGACTACCTATCTACATATGTCTCTACACTGTCAAGTACTGATGAGGAAGAAAAATGATCCTGGTGGGAGATGCACAAATGCAGGCAGTCCTGCTGAATTCCAGGGATTCAGCAGCAATTTTGTTGCCCCATCTTACCAGTCCATCTGATTTGGATCACGACCCCAAATCCTCGTTAAAGTTCTGTACAAATAGAATTATTTATAAAAATAGCTTCTCTACAGGATGTATATATATACACATAGATGTATATATATATGTAGACAGAATCCATATGTAAATAACACGGACTTTGTATTTTTAAAATTCCATATCAATATAAATACATGTAGTTATAAACTTTGGGTAATTTTCAGCTTATTTTTGGACAAAATATCACCAGCTGTTATCTGCTTCATTTGTGTGGCATAGATTGCTGGACTTTTCCCTGGGGAACCTGTTTTTCCAATTCTGATGGCTGCTGCTGTCTTAAGTGGTGTATGGAAGTCCACATCCTCGGCAAGATGTTAAAGTTGGATTCAGACCCTATGGGGATCACTGGCGTTATCTCTGAGAACACTGAATGAGGAAATCTAAAGGTTCTACAAAGTCAAACAGCCTGAAGAACAAACTGGCTGACAGCTCTTGGATTGGTTCATGTTTTTACAATCAGAAAGAAGAACAAGTTTTGACAAAGAGACTGCTGGTGTGGAAGACCAGGAAGCTGCAGGAGCTGGACTGGAGACCTTTTGGCCCTGGTACAGTGAAAGTCAAGGGAGAGATAAACTCAAGGCAAGAACAGAAATGAAGACATTACGTGTGGTCACTCTGACCCTCTGATGCTGACCTCTCTGATGAGGGAAGATGTAACAAGGACTTTGCTGGTGAAAGAGATAACAAGGACATCGCTAGTGTAAGAAGGATAGTCAAGAAGATTGTGTTTCTAAGGGGACTGGGGCAAAGGGGTCTGAGTCGAAAATTTTGTACGGAACATAGAGATCTATAAATACTGATGAACTTGTGTAATAAAGGGGCTTGGCTTTGCTGGTGTAGCAGAGTCTGGGTCTCTCAATCCACACAGCTGGCTCTTACGATGTGGTTTGATCAGATGTAGGTCTATAAAGTTTGGCTCTCCTCCTTTGGCTCAGGCCATGTCTTCCAAGACCCCCTGGTTTGGAACAGGAGCTCATGAGGCTTTCCAGAACAGCCGTTCCTCTCACATTTTTGAGGTCCACAACGGTACTCTGCTCCTTCCAGAGTAATTCATAGATAGGTCCTGGATACTGACTCTCCAAAGAGCTTCTGTTTGTGTTCTGAGGTTTTCCATTATATTATTATGAGAATTGATTCAATGGTATCTACTTTTACCTTACAACTTCCTTCATGCTGCAGAAGAGAAATCAGAAGACTCAATCAGACTTGTAATCTGTTCCTTATCTTCCCTGGAAGGCAAGAAGGCTTTCCAATGTTTTGGTAGATATTTCTGGAGAAACTCCTAACTCCATAAGCAAAAGCACAAAGCAAAGATCACAAGCTTCTTAAACATTGACATTTCCTTTTGAAACAATTCTGTTTCTTCAATGGTCTTCAAGACACAAGAGCACACTGAAAGTGTCTCACTCATTTTAGTGATGAGAGAGCTTTGTTGTCACATTACTCCTCCACCATAACATGGCCGGAGAGATATTGTGTGGACTTAAAATTAACTTGTTCCTTGTGCACACCGTGTCCCTTCAGCCTGTCATTAATTTATAAGTCTTTCTTTGATACATAATGATAAATTACGTCTTTTAAAGAGGCCCACCGAATCAGCTTGGTGAATATCCTCTACCACCAGAGATTGTCTCCTATGCCTTCAATGTCCACTGCAAGAATCAGTCTTTCTGCCCTGGAGCTCGTTCATCTCTACAGTTCTGGTTAGACAGTTTCTTGATTTGTCAGTTAGAGGAGTATTTGTTCACAGAAGTTTCTTTCATGACTGTAGTCATCCAGTAGGTAAGACAATTTATCACTGTGGTGATTCTTCCATGGCCTAAGGCAGTTTTTTCTCTACTACTCCTAAGCTTTTGGTACAGTTCCCTAAAACACTGATTTCAGCGCCATGGCCTCCTAGTGCTGAGCTTGCCTTTAGTCAGCAGTAAGCAATGGC
Organism: Hirundo rustica; assembly: GCF_015227805.2. Classification (NCBI taxonomy): domain Eukaryota; kingdom Metazoa; phylum Chordata; class Aves; order Passeriformes; family Hirundinidae; genus Hirundo; species Hirundo rustica. The sequence continues at coordinate 137,983,217 of NC_053450.1, read as the reverse complement.
TCTCTGGATTACAGTTTACCTGTTTATTCTTGTTGGTGATATCCTTATAAACAACAGGGGAGATTTCAGCAGGCACATGCAGCAAGCATGCTGATGTGTGATGATGATTTATAGGACAGGATGTTTTTATTAGCTTGTTTGAAATGGCCCTCATAGTCATACCCATATTGTGTCATCAAGTGAAGGATTTTCCATTTGGATTTGCTGAATGCTCTTGAAACTCCACAAAGTTTCTTCCCATCAGGGTCTTGGTCCTCCTTGCCAGGTGAGATGGTTTTCATATCTTTGGTAGTACACTTTACAAATCTTTCTCCATTCTTCATTTTTCAGTGAAATCAACCTCACAGTTATTTCAGTCAGGAGGGTAAAAAGAGATGGTAGCCTTTATTAACAGACAGGCATGTACATCTTTTAGAGTTTATGCTTTACACTCATCCTAAATACCTTTCCAAGTAGTGTGAGTATTCTCTCTTGGATGGGAGAATGACTTCTATCAGCTGTTCCCAAGCTACATGCTCCCAGGACAGAGCTGTCTGGCATACCTTTAATACCAACATATAAATGGTCTCTTGCACCAACATATGAAATTATCTGGCTAACTCTCTTTGGGTACAGTTACACTGACAGTATGAGTGACATTCAACATCACAAAGAAGAGGATACAGATAAGCTACCTCTCCTACGTTACTTCTCTATTCCATTTTATTATGTTCTGCTTTCACTTTATGTTTTTGCTTTGTGGACTTGTGTTTTCCTTCATAATTTGCATTATCATCTAGTATCTGACATTTCCAGAACTAAAAAAAAATACAGTGTTTCATTTTTGAAAACACTGCAAATATTATTTCTAAATTTTGTCTTGCCTAGGCTTGCAGTTCACATTCCTCACAGCACAACTCCTATGAGATGAGCTTTGCTTGTACTCAATATAATTAGAAATTCATTTCAAAAGTATTTCTGGGACTTCAAATATAGTATAACTTATGTATGGTATTCAAATGCAAATCATATATTGTCTTTTCATATCCAAAGTGATAGTCCACAAAATTTCTGCTACAATTGATTCTTTCTAGCTCTTCTTTGCCTCTCTTCAGCCGTTGTCCACAGAATTTTGCAGAATTGTTTTGCTTCTTACAAATATAATGGATTTGCCCAGAGGCTGCTTGGGTCTATATTTTATTCAAGCCTTTGTGCAGTCTTCTATGTGACTTCTTGCAAATCTACTCTGACTGTATTTTGTGGACTTCTCTATAGAGCCTTCAGTTTTGTTTCGCAATTTTATCTTTATGGATTTTCAGTTAAATACATATAAAGAATCACACATCTGCTTCCTGAGTTCTTAGAGGAAACCCGTCCCTCTGCAGCTTTACCTTTCTGTAACTGAAGAATACTCTTCATTTATTTAGTGCTGTGTAACAGCTGTCTTGCTCTTTCTCACCTGCACATAGGCTGCTGGTCTAATCTGGTGCATCTGAGCCTCAGCATGTCTTAGGCCATTTTTTAAATCTTTTTAATCTTCTCAGAAATAGAAAAAAAAAAAAGTCCTGCTTTGCTCAGTTCTCTAGGGTTTTTCTGAAAAGTTAGATACATAGTGCAGTTTTTACTGATTTCTCTAAGATATCCTTTACTCACTGTTTTTCTTCTACTTGTGTGTCTATTTTGTTGCTGGTACTGCATTGTCTTCTGAGGTGGCAGTGAAACAGAACTCCAAATCAGGACTCAGAGGTACAATAAATAATTATCATAACTAAAGAGAAACTAAACCTGGGGAAAGAGGCAAGTGTTTTACTCCATCAGGTGCTCAGCACCGACTGAGTGTAGCAAAAGCTATTTCAGAACAAAATTCTTCTTTAAAGTGCCTTTTACTGTGAGTGTTATTTAATGTTCAGAGGTGTTATGTACTTAAGACTGTCTCTGAAGTTAAATGAGGAAGGAATGAAATGGTATATTTATGCACCAAATTTAAAAGACCAAGATTAAAAATTGGCTTGTAATGCCTTACTATTTAGAAATTCTTACATCCGGTTAAGTTATTCAAGGTTGTTTTTTATGGAGATATTCCAGAAAACTGCTTTCAGTTCTGGAATGACTGATCTCTTTCTAATTGAGTGAAACTTGGCAAGCCTCAGATCTACAAGAAACAGAAAGGGTGCAGGTACAACATTTCGCTATTAAAAAGATTTAATTAAATACTGTATTTCTAAAATCATAATAGCTGAGAAACCACCATTTTGTTTTACTTACTGTGAAAAGGCAAAATATAACCAGAAAACAGTAAGATCCAATTTGCTTATTCCTCAGCTACAAAATATGCTTTCCAAAATAAATCTTTATGCTGCTTCTTTCTCCTTATAACAAATGATTTGTTCTCTTACTGGCAAAAATGAAAACAGAAAGAAAGACAATAGTTTGTGAAGAGTCTTTTCACTTGGGAAATACTACTTTATAGTAGCTGTAGTATAATCTGTCATAACTCCAAATGTAGCAGACTAGTACAAAAAGAAAGCAACAATGGTAAGTGCCTCCCTGGGTGTTTCATGGTAATTACAGCTCTCTGGCTGAGAGAGCTGATGGCTAAAGGCAATTTAGACATTTAAACTGACCAGTCTGACTCCTTTCCTTTTAGGTTGAGATCGCTCTTTTAACAGGCATGCAGATTGATGGCGTAGCCAAGATTTTCTGGAGTGGGGCGCAGTTTCAGGAGACAGCCTTAAAAAATATGGGTAAAAGAGTGAAATAATCAACCACACAATAACAGAGGCATAATTAAACAATAGCCAGGGGAGCATCATGACCACCATTTTACAGTTTATTTTGACTGCCATTGCTATTTTGTACAGTCCTTAATATAGAGGATATGGTGCCTCTGTACGTGGTGTTGTCCTGTACGTACTATTGTTAATGTTCACTGGACATTCTTTTATATGTTTTTAAATGTAAATTAACTGGCTATTATTGTCAATAGTGAGCCATACAACAGCAGTAGGTTTCTGACTACATCAGTATTTAACATTTTTTATAAAGACACACAGAAATTCCATCTCAGGAGGGATCTATTGCTGCACTTGTGCCTCTTTCCAGATTGGTTTTGTTTTCAATATTCCTGTACTTTAAAATGACTGCAGGGATGATGGGATTTTGGCACAGCAGGAAGTACTGTAGTTATGGAGGTACTGTAATTTTGGTGGATTTTAGTCCTGTGCACAGTGGGAACAGGAAAAACAGTGTGGAGAGCGGGGGCAGAATTTGCTACTGGGCCTGAACATGGCACACAGCTGTGGCAAGTTCGCTTGCTTGTTTGTAACTGCAGAAAGACCTAGATTACATCTTTCAATACTCCTGGGAAACCAGACAACATGAACAATCATATATGTACCCAAAGGAGTAAGTAAAAAATTTTCCAAATCAAAACAGTGATGAAAAAAACCCACAGTTAATATTTTTAAACAGAAAAACTACTTATTTTTTACCTTTTGTGTTTCAATGCCCTGCATTCTTCAATGTCAAATTTCAGAAAAATATAAGGACAGGTTTCTTATTCCTTCCTTTTCCTGCCAAGAGCTGCAGCATCCAGAGGGCTCTTTGTTGCCTCTGTCAGGTCTTCAGTGGGTGGATGGTCACAGATGCATCTCCTGCTCCACTGGCCTGTTTTGGCCTGTTTTTCATGTCCAAAGTACTTGGTCCATTCTCAGTTGGATCTGCTGACACAATAGGCTGAGTTTGCCCCAAAGTCCTTTAAGGGAAAAGGTAATATGTTAAAGGAAAGTTGGGGAAGTTGGAATGTATGATTTTTGGCTAGAACTCATCCATTAAGACTAGCCTGTAGAAAGTTACCTAATAGTTGTTCCCAAGCTGCATGGTCTCAACCGGTTTTTATCTCCTGGGAAAGTCGGCAGGAGTGGCTGTTGGCGCATAACAGGAGCAGGCAAGAGGGGCCCCAGCCCTGGGTGTCCCTCTGCAGGTGTGTGTGCCAACAGAGGACAGATATGCTCAGGTCCTTTCTCCATGGCCAAGGCTGAGGCTGGAGCAGCAGCTGGGGAATGTAGAGAGTCTGGGGTGGATGGGAGTGGGAGAGAGAAAGCTCTACAAAGCAGCAGGAAGGGGCTGCATGGCTGCAGGGAGATGCTGGTGGCTCATAATGCTGAAGGACAGGCAGAATGGCAGTTTCTGTGCTCTCAGGAGCTCCCTGCAGAAAAACCTCACAGCACACAGAGCAGGGAAGGACGGGTGCGGTGCCTTTCCCTAGCCAGGATGGACAGACATCCCTTGGAACGTGGAGCATCTAGCATAAAATTCTCTGAATCTCGTATGACGGTCATGTACAATGAGCCCCAGCACAGCAGCTCAGTTGTGGCTTCACCTGCCATGTGTTTGATTTGCTGTGCCTGCACAGGGTGTGCACATGCACTGCTGTCAGCTGGGGCCCTCCTGCCTTCACACCGACCGTCTCCAGCCCGGGGTTCGATAGGACTGCACTCACCGATGCCTGGTGGCATCAATGATCTGTCACTGACGTGTGAGGCAAGTGGTGGGAGGGCAGCCCGTGACCAGCAGGAGGTACTGAGAGGAGAATTCCTTCTGCCCTTTCCTCGTGCTGCAAGAATAAATCACAGACTCAGTCTAAATGGTGCTTAAGTGATGTAATGGAGCCCTTGGATGGCCTGTAGACAGAGGTAACAGCACTTGGATCTAGCGCTGATTAAAATCTGCCAGCCTGCTGTTTATTTACCATTTCAAAAAGTATTTTGCAACAAAAGTAAAGATGAAAAATATCATTTGACTATAAAAGCAAATCAGGGCTAAGTGAAATAAAGACAAGCGGGCTGTTATTTGGCATTAATATTTATATTTAAGGATATTCTAAAGGCGTGCAAGGGCTGTCAGATTCCTTTTTATTTGCAGGACATAAGAGAGCTTTGAAGTTTGCATTATAGGTCAAGAAAAGAGAGAATATTTGTTTGGCCTCTGTAACACAAGGGAAGAAGATTAGTGGATCTGTAATTTAACTAACCACTGCCAATAGCACAGCTATTAAGGGTGGTTTCTTTTCCCAGTTTTCATAGGTAGTTTTGATGTTGGGAGGATTGCCATACTATTGGCAAGCTGATAAATGGGGGGGGGGGGGGGCTTGTCTTGTTGTCTTGTAACTTTTTGATACTTTGTGTTGAAGGTGTGACTCCTTAGTACTATTAATGTAAAAGTGGACCCAGATAACACCATTGTGTACATTCCTACGCCGTGCTCTGCAAGCCACCTTCTAAGCCTACCAGTGACCAAGAATATCTACCAAGAGCATCCACTAAGTGATTTCTTCCTGTACATGCCATATGGAGGAGAAGTCAATATTTATACCTCTCACTTGATAAATTCATTAAATATATTTTGCTAAATAACACTCTATATTACATATTCCTTGTCTAATATTTGCCCACGGAAGAAGTATTTGTTATGTGAGTTGAATGCCTAGTTAAGACCTAAATGAGTATAACATATTTAATATTTATTTGCTAGCACAATACAGTGGATACAGGGGAGATGAGAAAGAATGCAAATAGAGGAGGAAGAAAAAGTGACTAAAGGGCACAGACAGAACATAAAATATTTCTACATGACTGCAGTGATTCTGGAAAAAAGTAAACAGCAAGAGAAGTTCAGTTGTTTTGGGTTTAAAATTTAAAAGTCAAAAATTTTAAGGAAAAAAAAATATTTAAGAAGATTGTAAATGACTATTAGCAGCAGACATGCTTTGTCTAAAAATGTGTTGCTTCAAGTGAACTACAGAAATGAGCCACTTCTCATCAGATCTGGACTGTTTGGGTTCTCTGCATTTAGGGCACCTTTTATCTTCTATGACAGGTTCTTAGTATGAGAAATCTTTATTTTTACTTTTCTATTGTTTTAATCTGTGATGTAGTGAGTAAAACTCACACCACAGCAAAATCTAGTCACAACAACAACAACAAAATCCCCATGTGGCTGAGAACTGTTAAAGCTCTGTTAAAGACTACTTACTAGAGAGATTGTATTGGCTAATGGGATTTTGTGAGAAATTACATTGCAGAATTTTGGCAAAGAAAGTGCTTTGGATAGCAATTTTTTTTTTCTGAAAATAATGTTTTGTAATAAGAGTAACATGCCCTGCTCTATTTTCCGAAATATATTCCTTGAGAGCAAATGGAAATCACAGCCGTGCAGTCAGAGGAAAGATTTTGGCCATTTATGAGACTTGAAGAAATCACAAATATAACCCACCATCAGCAAGATGCTGTGACATGTTTAACACTGAACTTTTAATTTAATAAAAGCAAGTGAATCATGAAGTAAATATATCTTTACTTGACATGATATAAATGCAAGAAAAGCTGTATCAGACATTATAATGCTTATTTTAGCAGATATGTGTTTGCATTTGTAGCTGTGGGCAGGATTTCAAAGATGCCCTTTATTAAATATAACCAGGGAATAATCAAACCTCATTTCTTTATATTGGCTTCTACAAATGTACTTTTTCTGCTGTGTAGTTGTGATTATTCAATCCAGACTGGTCTTCCTAGGAATTTCTTTTCCATATCTATGTATACTGGAATTTTGTGGATGAGAATTCATTGGATTTTTTTTCCAGTCACAATTAAGTGCACTGTTAAATTTGAAGTGGAATTTGAAGAATTTTAATAGGCTTTTCCTTAGACAGACACTTGAACACATACATCATATTAATGGTCTTCCTATATTTAGTTAGTTCTGCTGGTTTTGCACTGTGTAAGAGTAAGTCGGAGTACGACTACTTCATTAATGCAATCCTGAAGTGTGAAAATTATTTTAACTTTAAATTTATTTAATAAAGAAAATATTTTGAACATCCTGAGCAAATTTCAAAGTATTATCCTCAATTTTGAACAGGACAGCAATTTACCGCCTAAAACCCCCCTATGGTACAGAAACAGCAGTTTTGAGTAAACAGTGTATTCTATGTTCATCCATCACAGCTTTCAGTTTCCTCTCCAAATGGACTCAATCATTTTATTGAAAAGATATCCCACAAACCAAATGCTCTCTGTGATTAATTCCTACATGTGTTTGCTGTAACAGCCTCTTCTGTTACAATGCTGGCACGTTGTGCTGCTGGTTGCACAGTCTCTCTATGCAAGGTCATACTAGTTTATTTTATGGTGATGTTTTTTCTGTTTTGGATTTATCTGATCCCTTTTCTTTTCTCCAGTATTTCATGGTGCTAGTTCCTTTCTTGGGAGGATATCTTAGCAAACATCACTAACATACATACCTACCACATTACTAAATGGGAAATGAGCGTTATGTACTGACAAATGGAATTGTATGATCTTCATAGAAAATTTCCAGGTGATATTTAAAATGGTTTTCTCGTTTGCAAAATCAAATTCTATTTTTAATTATTCCCAACATCAGTTCATCTCTGGCAAAGCAACAAATAGGAGGGACTAAGCAGAAACAAAACAGCACTGACAGCATTGAGCAAGGAATTAAAATCAGCTGAAATAGAATGATTCTATGATTCTGTGACAAGTGTTCACAATACTGACTTACTTTGTTACCTGGTTTAATGCCTAGATGGTTGTCATTTCTTTCTGGTGTTCCTGACAGAGGTGCAGAACAGCCACGCGCACAGAGGACCAAGGCAGCGCTCACGTCACAGCCATCTTGTACCAGCCGGTCCTCCAGCTTGCTCTCTCTCCCAACAGTTTTCTTAACCTCAGAGCAGTCAAAGTTGGCAAAAATGGTAAAGATGTCCCTCTGATGTATTTTTAGGTCTGCACACTTTTTGTTTTTAATCACATCTGCAATTTCTGTGAAGCAGAAAAGGACCTTGCAAGGGTCACAAATCTATGAAACCAATATAAAAATGTTCCCTCCGGAGAAATAGTTCTTTGCCCCCTGGTGGTGAATTAATTTGGAAAAATATTACAAAACACTTTTAGGAAAATTTACTTAAAATGAAAAATAAATGCTAATTGCTTCATTGAATACGAGTAATAATAATCTGCTAAGCAACACTTAGTGTGTCAAGCATAATTAGGAAAAATCCTATTATGAGCAAGCTCCATCAATCTTTGATAGTCACTGTAGAAGAGATTAAAAATAGTTTGAAAACTGCATGAAACCTTCAATACTTCAAAATCATGTGTCTTGCTTTGGTTTTTTTGGGAGGGTTAACACAAATATCTTGAAAATGTAATGTAGTCTTGAGAATCCCTAATTTCCAGCATTCTTACTGGCAATGAACTATGGAAATTATATTCATCTGAACAGCATCTTTACCTCTGCCCCTCTCTGTATGTTGTCCATACATTGAGAACTGCCATTCTGGGCCACTAGAATAGCATTCCCTGGATGAAACTTTTAAAATAGCTGCACATATCTCTAAAAGTTGTCTAGAAGTTTTCAGTTTGCATATGCTGAGCATCTCCATGTGTGAACAGACTACCAGGATTTCATTCTTGGAATAGTAATAACAAAATTAACACTGGTAGTCACCCACTTGCAATTTTATCCACAGATCATTTTGAAATGTGTCAAGAATACGTTGTTTAAAAAGATCCACTAGCCGTCTAATCAGTGATTTTGTTCTCTTTTAATTATTATGCCTCCAAAACTTCTGCCTGAGAGTGCTTCCCCACGTTGATGTTCTTCAGGAAAATATATATTAAAATTTAATGACAGACTATTGTCATGTCATGCAGCAAAACATTATGCATTTATGCTGGAAAAAGGCCATTTATAACGATCAGAGCTTTCATATGTTGGCTTTAAACTGTTAGGATATGGCTGATATTTGCTTTTCCTGTTGCACACTCTGAGCATATTATCGTATCTTGTATGATGGTAATGTGGCTTAAGGTAGTTTTTGAGTTTGGAAAACAGCATCAAAGGTATGGCATGCTCAGCAAGGCACTACTGGGTTTTGGCACTTAAGATGCAACATGAAGGAAAAAAAAAAAAATAGAGTAATGTAGCTAAAGGAGACGACTGAGCTGCCCAGACCAGGCACAAATGAGCTATTTCCTAAATAATATTCTTTCATGTCTGATGGACTGCAATAGCTTTCTGTTTTTAGCTCTGTTGCTTTTGCTTCTCTTCCCATTCCTACGTTTCTTTCTCATTACTTTGACTTATATCTGGCCTAAGGTAACGGCTGGTGTACACAAATGACATATTCCTTAAAAATCTCTCGGTGGGCAGGGTTGCTATGAAGTGGTCCTGTCCCCGCCGTCCTTCTTTTCCCACTGCCACGCTGGATGTCATCTTCTCTCCGTCTCCTTTCCATTCGCCCGTTCACGTGGCTAAACGCTAAACTGCATCTGCAAAATGATCTGACTTTAGGAAGAAATCCCTTAAAGAGGCAATAAGCAGGCCACTCGCCTATCGGGATGGAGCAGTGCGGCGCTGCTCCGAGCAGGGCTGCTGCCGCTGCCTCGCCGCTGCGGCCGGAGAACCCTCTCCCCTTCCGGTGCGAGTCCTGCGGCGTTCCTGCCGGCTGGGAGACAATTCCCGCCGCTCTGCTCAGCCCTGCTGCCACGGGAGCAGCCCGCCTTCAGCTCCCCGGCTCTAGCCGCACAGCGGGGTTCTTTCCAGTGGAAAAGCCACTTTAAGTCGGACTGTTTCCTCCTTGCTCTGCCCTCTTGTTCTTGCTCCCTCGTCGGGGCTCGCTGTCCCCGTGATGGTGCGAGTGCAGCTGTTGGGTTGAGTTGTAAATCGGGTCAGTGGAACATCTGGGTTTTTCTCTGTGTGTGTACATATGCGTGCGAGAGGTTTTGTGGTGGTTTTTTTTTGGTTTTTTTTGTTTTGTTTTGGTTTTTTTTTTTGTGTGTGTTTTTTTTTTTTAACTTTTTTTTTTTTTAATATACTTTTTTCTTTTAGAGCTGGATCATCTCAGTCATTTGATATATAATGTGCCCCACAAGGTGTTGAATTGGCACAGCTGAGGAGGCAGCAAACAGCGGCGCGGAGGTGGGAACCAGCGCCTGGGCTGGGGGGAGGGCGCAGGAAACTCTCAAGCCAGCTTTGTGAGCAGAAAGAAGCGCACTGTGACTGTACAAAACCATGCCGAGCACCTACACCAACCCGCCCGAAGACAGAACTGGAATAGACCGCAGAGCAGTCAGGCTCTTCAAATGCCGGAGATAAGACTTTATCTTTAGGAAGAAAAGGGCTGGTTCCTTGATAAGCTCTTTCCCCTAGTCGTCTGCTATTCATTTGAGACACCGAAATCGCAGGCTGTTTAGCTATTCAGAATATGATCGTGTGAATCCTACTGGGCTTATGAAGCACGTTGGTCTTTCAGTGCTGTTAAAAATGCTAATAATAACTGGTTCATGCCTCGGGCCTTGGGTGCTACTGCCAATTAATGTCAGAACTGAGATTTATTTAAACAAATTATTTCTGTATATGCTTCTTTCCCTTACGCTTTGTAAAGTAGAGCTTCATGACCAAGTGGACCTGTTTCAGTGACACCTGTCTGTATGTGTGAGCAAAATTGGGGCACAGAAAAAAAGCTGTCCTTGCCTTCATAGCTCTCTATATTCTTAAGTTAAAGGAGCTGCCTGGCTGCAGAGACTACATACAGGATTAAAAACTTCTCTGATCCTCTAGCAATTAAAATGTCATGGCTGAGTCACAGGAAAAAATACTAATACTTCCCAGCAGGAGTAATTCTAGACAATGATGAAAAAGCTATGCGTAACCTTCTACCTTCCCCTTTACCTTTGTGTCAGAGCTTGCAACAGCAAGATTTAAATCGTCATCACCAGCGTCCCAACTCACCAGCCTGTGATGTCTCACGTGTAGTTGCAGGCTCATAGAGAAGCCAAACATTGTTGAATCTCTGATTATGTTTATTTTGTATTTTAAGTCTTTCTATGAAGGCAAGAGAGAGAACAGATTTGAATTATTACTTTTTTTTTATTATTTTATTTTTTAATATTGGGGAGGCCTAATGTAACTTGGATTAATTGAAGTGCTGGAGAAGGGGAAAGTACTCGTCATGACTCACTCTCATGACTTTAAAGAAGAAAACTGAAGAATGAGGAAATGTCATTGTTACGGAGTCACTTAAAGTCTTTTAATAGTATTTTCAGCATTATCTTCCCAAAATTTCAATATTTATGCTTGGAGTACAGAAAAATCTTAATGGAAACATTCAAACTTCTCAGAGTGAAGAATTTTTTTTAAATCCCTTTTGGAAATGTTCCATGCAGTATTAGGACTTCTATTCAAATGGTTTAAGGAGCAGAATAAAAATGACTTTTAAATTTCTCACATTGTTAAAACCAATTGGAATAATTTAACTATCCTGACTTAAATTAAGAGATCTCTTAAATATGTATTTTAGATAATCATAATCCCATTAACATTAGTGAATTTTTTCTCCTATTATTCTTTCCAATTTCACATTCATCTTGATTAAAGAAGCCATAATTTATCTGAAGAATTCTGAGGTACTTTTTTCAAAATAGCTATTATCTGCTGTGTTCTCAGAAGCATTGGTGCCACAAGCCACCTGAAAATTTTGATCAGTGCTAGGACCAGTGTTTCCCTGGTCTCAGTAGAATGGAATAAGGGACCTTTTTTAATCAGGTTTTTTTGAAGGCTTTTTTAACAGTTTCAGCAATAGCAGTCAGAGGTGGGTTTTGAAAGTAGTAATTTTTCATAACAGATTCCAAATGCCAAAAAATAAGATCAAAATAACAAATGCTTCTCTTCAAGGGTCATCATTGCATAGATCAACTTAACTGAGGAAGCTTAGAATCTAATGAGGCAAGAGGAAGTAGATATGAAAAATACAGAATGAGTCAGAAGAAAAGGAGAATTTGGAAGTATTTATTAAAGGGAATGAAATAGCACGAATCTCACATTTTAAAAAATCTCCTACCTGGTTTAAAAATAATTCTACCTTATTTTACTCTTTATGTACTAATTTCTGAGGATACTTTGCATCTTTAAACCTTGTTCTACAGCTTTATGAGTAGGAAATGTTTTGAATCCAAAGCTGGTATTTTTGTGCAATAAAGCTTGAGACTTGAAAGGAAGGAAAATGTAAATATACAGGGCAATAAATTTATACTGTGGAGACTGGCATACAAATCAGAACAGATTAACAAAGTAAGGACGTGGGAAGAAACTGATCTATACCAGGTTCATTTGCTCCAGCCAAACAAAGCAGCTGATAAACTAACTACCCCGTGACTTTCTCTTTACTTTGTCATTCTCTAAAAAAGGATTTTTGGGGGGGTTTTGTGATCAAGTGGGAGGAACTTTTTTTAAGATGGTAAGAATGAGCAGTTAAGTGCTCCTTTTTGTGAAGGGTAAGTGAAAAGGGTCTACATAAGACACTGTTGGCTAAATTATAATTTCCTGGCAAATGGCTTTAGAACTCTTTTCAGAAAGCAGAGCCGGAGGCAGAATTGTGATCCTAAAAGCCCACTGGGCATGCATGGGATATGGAAACATGAGTTTAAATATCAATCTAATTAATATTTAAATAGTTTATACAAAAGGGAACAGTTTCAATAGTAGAGAATACCTAAGACTACTCTATACTTTATGAGTTGGAAAATTGATAATGGTTATGTTGGTTCAAGTCCTTACTCAGAACTGAGCAGAGTGTATTTTAAAGCCATATCTTGATATTCCCATGGAGTGTCAAAGGAAGCGCTCTACTGTACAGTGATTCTGTAAATGACAGCTAGCTCCTCTTAGGTGAATTCAGATGCAGATAAGATTGGCATCTGGGATTTATTTTTTTTTTTCTTAAATTGCAAACCCTATTTTAAAAATTTTTGTTCATGGATATTTTCTCAGATGAGTGAATCTCCCTTTTCTTAAAAAATATTTCCATAGTGAGTTATTAACCAGGCCTAGTTTCGAGAGAGACGAAACAGACGGGGTGTGCCGAGGAGTCTGTCCTTGCCAGAGAAAAATTATTTAATGCTGATAATTTGTATTGTTCGGCCATTAAGTTTCTATCTAATTTCTCATCTAGCGTCCTAGATGAAACATTTCAAATTAATTCAAGCAAGGAAAGAACGAAAGGTCCGGGGACAACACCTTAAAAATCGCGTTGACACTAACAACAGGCTGTAGCGATTTTAGGGTCAAATAGGTTACAGGAATCAAACATGCCCTTAAGGAGTTAATGAAGACAGAAAATCGAAAGGAGATTTAGCGCGCGGGGGCCCCGCTGGCCCCGCAAACACCGCGGTTCCACGGCCGCCGCGCCAGCCGCGAGGGACCGGAGCCCGCCGCGAGGGACCGGAGCCCGCCGCGAGGGACCGGAGCCCGCCGCGAGGGACCGGAGCCCTCCGCGAGTCCCCGCGGCCCCGGGTCCCCGGAGCACGGCGCCGCCGCTCCCGCGGCTCCCGGCGGGAAGGGCGCGGGCCGGGGGAAGGCCGGGGCGGGGCGTCCGCGCGCGCACAGCTCGCGCCGGGAACCGCTCGCGCCCTTCCCCCTCCGCCCTCTCCACTGCGCCAGCGCCGGCTGTTGCCGGGGCGCGTGACGTCAGGAGCCGCGGGGGCGGCGATTGGCCGGGCGGGGAGCGCCCCCCCCCCTCACCCCTCCCCCGCCGTGGCGCCGCCGCTGCCGGGGCCGGGCCGGGCCTCGCGCGTCCCCTCAGTGCGGAGCGGCCGCCGCGGTGAGCGCGGCCTCCGCGGAGCCTCCCGGGTGCGTGCCCGCTCCGCCGCCGCTCCGGTGCCGCCACCGCAGGCGGTGGTCATGGCCCGCCTGCGGCCCGCGCCGCGCCCTCGGCTTCTGCCGGTCCTGGCGCTGCTGGCGCTGGTTGCGCCCCGTGCCGGCGCCTGGGACAGCGGCGACCTGGAGCTCTTCGACCTGGTGGAGGAGGTGCCGCGGAACTTCTACGACTTCCTGGGGGTGCAGCAGGTGAGCGAGGGACCGAGCCCACCCGCCGCCGCCCCCTGCCCTAGCCCGTTCCCGCGGGCCCCGCCGGTCGCCGCTGCCGCTGACCCCCGGCACAGCTGCTCGGCTCCCCCCGCCGGCCCCTCGCCCGCCCGCCTGGCGCTGTCACCCTCCTCCTGCCCCGGGCCCCGGCTCCCGCGGATCGGGGCAACGCGTCTGTCCCTTTCCGGCCTCTGCCCTCCCACCGCGGGGGCTCTGCTCTGCTTCAGGTACTGCTCTGTTGCTTCTCCTTCCTGCCCCGCCATAAATCAGCTCTCCCTCTCCCACTGTACCTTTGTGTGTTCCTACTGCCTGTTGCTTTTCTGAACGTGTCTCATTTTCTCCAAATGCATCTATAACCAGACAGAAGTAGCTTCTGGGGTTTTCACACTTCCCATTCGTATCGTCGGTGTGGCAGTTTCTCACCTTTCTCTCGTTCTGCATAGCTGCTAGTTACTTATCTTAAGATTGTGCATCACCATGTGTTGTGGCTCATATTTTCTCTCACTCATGCCATGTGGTAGACTGTGACCCTTTGCTATGTTAATGGCTCGTACATTGTTATATTTGTTTACTTTCTATGTGTCTTGGTTATTGTGCGTGGTTTTTACCTCTCTTTGGTAAGTAACGCCTAAGATGATCTTAAAGAATTTATTATACATCTTCTGTTAATTTTTTGTGCCAGTATGGTCAAGACAGGAACTCCTGTTAGGAACACTTTTATCCCATGGTTCTTATGTATATTTTAGATGTTGTTGCTGGTTTCACTGCCGCTTGGCATCTTCAACTTGTGTCACTTGTCTGGGCTCCCATGTGATGCCTTTTCTTATCTCTAGATGCTCTGCTCTGTGTGTGACTTTGCTCAGTGTCTCTGCGTACATCTTAACAATTATTTTTTTACTTTCTTCAAGTCAGTGTTCTTCTCAATAATGAAATACACAATTCTTTATATGCTGTTACTTCACCCAGAGTCCCCAAAAGACATTTTGCTCTTTCTCTGTCTCTTAGTACATTCTGTATCCCTAATACCTTCTCTCTCCAGTACTATATTTAAATGGCTTCCCTGCCAACCTTGAAGTTTATTCTCGTGTAGTTCTTGTAGATTTTGGGAGTAATGACTGTATTTTCAGGTGCATTTCATTAAGGCCATGTCTAAAAAGAAAGGGAAGATGTCTGCAATACATTAAGGTCCAGTTCTGGAAACTGCTGGCTGTGGTCGTTCTGACTCTGTTTCATCTCTTTCTTTCCTTCAGTCCTTCTTAAAGCATCCAGTGTTAAATACTATGGAATACCATGATCTGTACAACACAGCAAGCACTGCTATTCATGTTTCATTTTCAAGACCCTAAAAATCTAGGTGTTAATTCTCAAAGACAATTATAGTGTTAGGTAATGTAGGAATGCAAAACTTTGTTTCTGTTGGTGATATTCAGGTCTGGTATGCAACTCTTTGTTAACATCTCCCACAGTCCTTTTTTCTAGGGCTGAATCTAGACCTTGCCCTGTATGTTCAGCAAAATGTTAATTTTAACAAGCAATTATTCTTCTAATTCACATTTCCACTTCTAGTTTTAATGGAAAACTTTTATCACTTAAAGTGTGGGAGCAAGGAAAAGGTTGGTAGAAGCTCAATGCAAATGAAACTAAGTTTGTTCATTTGTTTGAAGTGTACTTTTGTTTAAAATGGTCACTCATCATGTCATTATAGCCAAGACTGGAGGTGTAGATAGTGCTGATACTTTACACAGGCAGTAGAAAGGACTTGTGTGGAATAATGGACTACGAAGTGTTGGAAGTTAAACTTCAATAAAAACTGGTGAAATTGGAAAGCGCTGTTTTTTTCACGCGGTATCCTTTGTTCCTGCTGCTTGCTTCTCCAGCTCTGACCTCTGTCTGAAACTTCCAACAAGATCCTCGTGCCATCCTGAAGCGATGTTGTCTTGCAGTGACTCGCTAGGCAGCTGCTGCAATTTGAGTTACCTTATGAGGAGGGTGATTGGTCTTGTGACAGGATCAAAGGAAGTGCACAAATGTCAGGTGTGCTGCATCCTACCTTGGATGTCTCAACACAAAGCCGTGTTTTACCACAATGGCTGAATGTGATGTTAGCACGTTTCTTCAGGTCTTCTTCTATTTTTTAGTACTATGGTTTAATGGAGCTTATTTATTTTGTATGTCATTATTGTTTTAGTTGGGATGCTTTTTTACTACAGTGCTGTAATTTCGCTTTTTGTAGTTCTGATACTAGAGGTTTCCTTCCCTGAGTTCAGGTGGTTTTCTTGTCAGCAGGAGTTGACTCTGTGTGTGACAGTTGCCTTTATGGCCACCTCTTTGACCTGTTTAATTGTCTTCCATTCATCAAAGCTTGCTATTCCTCCCACCCATTCCTATTTCATTGCATTGTATCATGTCCTGATAATCCCTTCTTCCTTCATGTACTTCTGGGAGAGGGAGTACTTCTCCATTATGCAGGATGTAACTTCTACATCTGAGGTATGGATGCTCAGCTCTGTTTGTTAACAGTAGTGTAGCAGGGCTGGCAGATTTCTTCTAAACATGTCATCTTGTGTTTTGAAAAAATATAGGGGATGACTCCAATGCTTCCTTAAGGCATTAAAGCAGCTTAGGTTTTGATGGGAGAATTGTGGCACTGATTGTTGAAGTCATACTCGATGTCAGAAGCTGATGTTGACCTCAACTGACAAGATGCAGAAGGCATTGTGGGAAGTGCTGTAGCTCTCAAGCATGCTTTGGTGAAGCCTCTGGCGTGTGGATTTTTTCACTGAAATTGGAGAGAAATTATTGGGATTTTGTTTTGTTGCTACTCTGTGCTTGCAGGGGTATGGATTTTGTGTTTTCTCATTTTGAGGGCCTCGTGGAAGCCTCCTGGCATTGTCAGGTATCTCATCCAGCTCTGGTAAGGTATTAGGTTTGAGCTGCTGTAGTGTTTTCTGATATCAATGACAGAGGTAGAGGATGATCTAAGCGGAGTGATTTTTGTTGTGGTTTTGAATGTGGAATGACAAAGTAAGAGTAAGATTGTGACTGTCTTGGCTGTTAAATAACTGACCTTTGTTCCTGACTTCAAAGAGGGGTTGACTGAGCAATTTACAAATGCTCATGGCATGGTTGAGGTTGGAAAGTCCCTTCTTGTCCAACCTTCAAGCACTAGGGCTGGGTGCCTAGATTAAGAAGTATCTGATTTTTATACAAGGACACAATCTATCTATTTGGGTTTTTAATAGCTCTAATATTATCATAGCATGAGGAAGTCTTGCATTGTTATGTTGTTTCTATTGCTGTTCTGACCAATGTAGGAATTGCTCTATCTTCCTTTTCTTTGGTGGTTCTTAGATTGGTGATGTGATTAACTAAAATGAGTCATTTAAAAGATTGCTGTTTTCAAGAAGTTTGAATGGGGATGTAACCTTTGGCTTGAGAAAAGGTTGCATTTCCATGTCCCCCAAGAGATTACTGAAGAAATGGAATCATAACCTCTTAACAGATTTGATGTAATAAGGATTTCAGTAATCACTTCAGTATAGCCAATTTCAAACCAACAAAAGAATCAGGGCCAAATAATATTCATCTAAAAACTCAGATGGAGTAGCAGAATTAAACCAGAGGCTGTGCAGACTCAGTAATATGATGACCTGTTACCTGAGAATGAGAACATAGAAATGCGATGTTAACTTTTTGGAAATTCTCCAGGAATATCTGAGGAGCTACAAGCTTGTATCATGGACAAATGAATGGGTCAAGTTAATGTTATCATCTCTTACAGCTTTTAATAGTTGATACCTTCGTGAATATGAGATGCTTTGGGGAAATTCACTTTGCATCAATTGAACCTGTGGCTCTCCTTCCCCAAATATGCTTTAGATTATAACTTGTTAATATGACTTCAAGGGAATTATTTGTTCCTCCACTTTTTTTGGCTTGCAGCCAGGAAGGCACTAGAAGCATCTAAATGTCTTTTGAAACTTTGTGATACAGTTCTTGGATACAAAGGATCTGATCAAGAAATTTTTAGGTAATGCTGTTTGTGAAGATATATTAGAATGTATGTGAGCTGTATTGCTGGAATTGAGCTGTGTGGAGCCATGTGTTGTGTGTCAGGAGCAAGGAAGGTCTGCATAAGGCTTTGGCTTCCACTGGTAATCACATAAGGGAAGAAGTTGGTGTTGAAAGTTCTGCTAGGCCTGTGCAGAGTAGGGAGGCAAACATAGAAAGGTGTTTGAGGTAGTGGAAGAGGCCCAGGGAGCTCAGATTCTTGAGGGAGGGTTAACAAGTAGGACTTGCTGGCCAGCATGGTGGATGAATATATAACCTGAAAAATGTTGAGTGATATTTTCTTCAGTATTGGCTTATGCCTTTCTTATGGCACATGAGCTTTAAATTGAACTAGGCTCTAATGTGTTCATGAAGCTTTACTATGGAGAACTAAGAGCGTTATATCCACTGGAAGATGCTGGGTTTGCTAGATGATGCTGCAGCACAAAGTCAGAAGTGAGTGTACAGAACCTGATTGTGGTCTGACAGCCTGTGAGACATTGATATGTTAGTAACTCCAAGAAAGTGCATGACATGAAAACCAAGGAGCTGGATTTCTGTGGCAGTGGGAAACCACAGCCTCTCCAGATGAGCTGGATGTGTTGGGCTAATAGGCTTCTTTCAAGATGGAACAGATGAGCTGTTGTGTACTGTGTCGAGTAGCAGGATCTGACAGGGTTATGTCTGTAGAATGCAATGTTTGGTGCTGCAGAATTGATGTCTATACTGTTTGCATTTCAGGTATTTTGTTTTTCCTTGTTGTTGAACTAATTCCAGGCTGGCTGCATGGACTCAATGCCTGTTTGTGTTGAAACATTCCGTTTGTGCTCTTGGTTTCACATCTTATGGTTCAGTTCTCTGCGAAAGGAATCCTGTTCATCCACTCCAGGATTGCTTCATGGTATGCAGTCAGTAGGTACAATAAAGAAGTTTGCTTTACACATGCACTGCTGGGCTGCACTAAAAATGAGGTAGCTGCATCTTTAAGAGTATAGTTTCTAGTAAATGGCTGACGCTGAATTTTGCTTCTTGACATTACTCTGTAAGAAGAGGAGTGAACACTACAACAAACTGTTTGGTATTTTCAAGTGTTACTGGAGATGGAAGAAAATTCCCAGGGAGGTGTTTCTGCATGGTCTGTTTTATGCAGGTGCATTGACCAATGGCATGCAATGCATACATCACCACAGTTCAAAAGTTGTGAATTTGTATGTTATATAAGTAAAGTTATTGGAAGTAAATTTAGTAACCTGTTTTTCAGAAATAATGGTAATCTCAGAAGTTTTCAGTGTTGTTTTGTCTGGCCTTGCCATAGTTCTGGTTCTGAAGAGGTTATTGTCCAGAGAAAGACCCACATTAAACTATTTTTCCTATAGAACTTCTGAGGAACTTTGAGTACCTAGATTGGCCATTTCAAGTGTGAAGAAACAGCTCTCCCTTATGTGTATCTGTCCAAGGAATACTCTTAGGTCCTCATCAAGAACAGCCTATCTGTACCCATGGAGTTCTGTCTTTCCTGGCAGGCAAGGTGCACATAACTTAGAGCAAGGAAGGAGGGAAGTGAGGAGGGGTAGCCCAGAAACTCAGCAGTTTGTTCTTCCCCGTGACAAGCTGGATCACTTTCTGTAGACATTTTGGTTGCTCTTCTAACACTTCAGACTGTTCTCCTCCCTGTTGCTTTTTAAGGTTGATGTATGTGGGTGCAGTGTTGCTAAAGTCATGGAGTGTGCATCATCTGTGAATGTTTTAGCAAAAATCAAGGTTGGTGATAGTGGTTCAGTCTTCCAAGCTTGGGAAGTATTTGCTCAAGTGAGGCTTTTAATCACTTTTATGTGATTATAAAATCACCTTTTCAGATGATTGTGTCAAAAATATGAGTTGTAAACTATTCTTGCATTGTTTTGTAAGATTATTTTGTCTTGCATGACAAATAAAATATTGTGACCTTCAAAAGTGTTATGCTGTGAAATGATGTGGAACCATGTAGCACCTTGGTGTCTCACTCATTTCTGACAAAGCAAACTTGTTCATCTAGTGGTTGAACATCTGTCTAATACTCTCAGCCTTTTTCAAGACTGCTTTCTACTTCCTGTTCAAAATATATGTTAAGGAGATCTAAATTGGAAAGCATTAGATTTTAATGCACTGTCAATTGCAACATTGGTTCTCAGTTAGAAAGATGAAATGTTTCTATTTCCTTGCTCCAAGCTTTCAAAAATAATTAACTTCCGTAATACACAACGGGGTGATAGTAGCAGCAGACCTTTATATGGACACTGAGGGTTTTTAATAATTCCTGAAACTGTATTTCTTTTAAGCCCATGAATATTCTGTTGGCATTGAGGCAGTAATAGTCCATTGCACTGCTTCAAACAAAAATAGCCTCAGAAAATCAGGGTTTTTTTCTGGTGGCTTTAGCTGTAATGTCAGTTCATTCCATCAAAGTAATTTTTTTTTTTTCCCCCTCAGTGTGTTACTGGGACACAAATCTGTATCCCTTGATGATTTAAAACTTTCTTTTAAAATCTGTTACATTAAAGTTATGCATGGACCTGAGATTTTCAGCAGTTCCGGAAACTCTGCTTGTCCCAAAAGATGTGAATTGTTAAGATTGTGTGAAGTCATCATTGAGTTTATTCATTTGGATCCTGTAGAACAAAATTGTTTCAATTTTGAGGAGTTCAATGGCTTTAAGAGTCACCATAGAGAAGTGCTAATGATAACTGCAGCATTTGTAACTGGGGATGATGCAGGGTACAGGTTTCTGTGTGTTTTGGGATTTTTTAAAAATTGCTGAACTTACAGGTAAACTGCTGATAGATAATGTATTCTGTTCTGTAAGTACCCTGCCCTTATCTTTTTGTTCACTGTTGTTGCATATAAAAATGATTGAGACATCTAGACACGTAAAGCTTGTATTTTCCATAAAAATGGGTTTTCTGCATTGTTGCCTATTAAATTTCTGCTTGGATGTTGTCCAAGATTTTTTTTTCTTTCATTGTTGTCTCCTTTTTTCAAGACACGAAAGTGCTTTGGAATCTACCAATTCAAGTACTTTTAAAGACACTTACTCTTAACTTTCCCTGACAATTCATTCATATAGTACTTTCCTGGTTTCTTTCAGGTTATCTTTTTCTTCTTTCTTGCTGTTTTGGAGGACATCCAGCAGCAAGAAATTACTATGTTTGGGAACTCAAGGGAATTGACAGTATGCAAAGTGCACTAAGAAGGATAAAACAAGCAGTGTTGAATTGGTTTGGTTTTGTTTTTTTTCTGTCTGCAACAGTAATAATGTTTCAGCTATTTCTTTCTATGCTTCTTGCTTCACTAATCCTTTAATAGTTTGATCTTCAAATTGCAGAAATAAGAAATGGCGGGGGTTTTTTCCAAGTAGTTCTGTGTTTGATCTGTAATTCATTGAAGAGATTGACCAATTTCTTAGTGTAGAAGGTTAGGTAACCTGTGCTGGCCTTTGGTGCTTACAAAAGGCTCTACGTTTTATGCTTGTTTTTAATTCATCTCCTTGCTGAAGTTCTAAGTACGTGGCCATGTTGGTATCTGAGGCAGCTACGTAATTGATCTAACATGGAATTTTGTAAACAACTTCCCAGTCGGCCTTTTACTACTTGACTGCTGTGGATTGTAGTCATCATATTTGTCTGTAAAGCTGCGTTAAAAAAAAAAATCTTAGAGGCAGCCTTAATTTCATTCTCTTGAATGATAAAGCTTTTATGCTCCACCTAGAGTCATTTTACAAATAAGATTAACATGGTTTTCTAATCAGATCTAGAGAAAACTATACCTTTAAGGGAGATATTTGGAGGTATCTATGGTGCTATTTTAACTTTAAGTATGTGGTAAAATTTAAAAAATAAAATGAGAATTCAGCATGTAAGATGTTTCTTAATTGGTTTGGTGCTTCTTGTGCTCTCAGCAGGGCCAGTAACAAAGAGTCTGTGGTGCTGTTGTGCAGCTGAGCCAGTAAGAATGAGAGTGTAAGTGATAACAAAGGGGGAATTTTTGTCTTTAAGAATGGGTCCAATATACATTCATTTCCTCCTTTTATTCATTTTAATATCTGAAATGTTTTGATTTTGCACAGGATCCTAGTCAGCTAACAAAAATCACGCAGCATATGAAAATCTGCGGTTTTGCTTTTGATTTGCTTCCTAGTCTTTCTGCTTTTGCTTAGCTAGATGCTGTGCAGGTTAGAAGTTTGCTTCTCTTTTGGTTTTTTTCCCCTTGCAGTGTAAAATTGTTGAGTTTCCCTAAATTCTGAGGAGATTTGGGATTTCTGTTTCTTTTGCTTGTTGTTTGTATGACAGTCTGGATGTTATTAACTCTGTATCAAAGTGTGATTTGTAAACAGTCTCACGTATATGGCAATGTTGTACATGTGGTGTGTGTTACAGTTATGCAAAATGTTAGTGGTTTAAAGCAGGATTGTGTATTCCTGGGCTCTCATCTGAGGGTTTGCGTAAGTGCAGAGTTCTTAAATGACCTGGTTGCAGGCCTTGCAAACTGTTCTTACTCGTGTCAAATGAGCAGTGGGATGAGAAGTGAAGAAAGTTCATGTGCAGTCTCTGATAGATCTGAAATTCATGCTTAACTGGAAAATTTGTGGAGGAAACCAGACAATGCATAGGAACTATTGAAATAAAGTCACTCAGCAATCCTTTTATGACTGAAGAGAGAAGGGAGAACTAGAGGGGTCTTGCCACATGGGCTGTAATTATGAAATGCTGCTGTCTCCAGTACTGAAAAGTACTTTCACTTGTTGAAGGAAGCGTTCAGTGCTGATGAGGACATGAAAAAGCTGTGAAATAGCCTTATTGCACTGGTTTGGGTTGATTAGCTTCTCCTTTCAGGCACTGTGATTGTTTTTACCTACCCCTAAAACTATTACAAATGATTTTTTAGTGTGATTGATCAATGCTTTATTGAATTTTATTTATTTCTTTAGCCTGAATTGTTTTTATCAAATTGATTGGTTTTAATTCAGTTTTATCAAACTGATTTAGGCTAGCTTTGTATTCAGTAATCACCATTTCAAACTCAGGGATTTTTCTTGTGTTCTTCTATCAGATATAAATGTTGTGTTGGGAGAGTAAAAGAATTTGTATGCCATTTAACTTTGTGACAGTCCAAGTCATAAAGGAGATGCTTTACTGGATGTCGTGTCCAACAGCGGCTGCTAAAATGTTATAGTACAAAAAAAGTCTGTAAAATTTAATCTTATATAGAAGCATCTTCCCATTTTCCATTAAGATTACATGATGAGTTTGGCCTTTCATACACTTACACTTCCCCTTCTTACCAACAGATATGATGCCTTAATTTTCTGGAGGAGGTGCAGACCTCTGTTTAGTGAACTCAGATTAAAGGGCAATAACTGTAGTATCAGTTTAAAAATAATGTGATTTTTAATGTGCTTGAGAGTACTAAGCACACTTGCCTTGTCTGGGTTGCAGATGTTTAATAGTAGTCTGGAATTGTCTTGAGCGATGCATCCTGATGACTGTGAGGGCCTGTTTCCATTCCATAGTCTTCTTGGTCTCCAGTTAGGGCACCCCTCCATGTCATCCATAAGCTGTTTGGATACCTCCAAGGAATGCTGAATGCTGTAAATGTGCTGTCTGGTTTCTACTCTTGTTTCTTATTATTTATGCACTTCTATATTATCCTTGCACTTCTTTCTTTAATAAAAGCAATAACGCCAGTGGCGGTAGATGGTGTCACTGGGGAGCACATGTGAACTTAACCATGTTTTGCAGTCCATTTGCCCCCTGTACCTTTCAGCTGCCACGGTTTTTGATTAACAATGTTTGAAGGTGCATTCCTGGTGGTACCTTTCAGTCTGGTGCTGTACACTGGATTTGTAGAAC
The DNA here is from genome assembly GCF_015227805.2 of Hirundo rustica. Lineage (NCBI taxonomy): Eukaryota > Metazoa > Chordata > Aves > Passeriformes > Hirundinidae > Hirundo > Hirundo rustica. The sequence continues at coordinate 137,959,356 of NC_053450.1, read as the reverse complement.
TGTCAGCAATGTGTCTTGGATCACTCAGTGATTTATAATAACCAGCTGCAAGCTCTGCTCTGTTTAAGAAAGGTGTAGTTTAAAGCAACAGTCTTACACTAAATCTTATCTCTCACTTTTTTGCTAGATCACTTGGTTTGGTGTTCTCTGGCTTGTGTCTGGTACCTACCCAAAGCATTTAGTGTCACTGTGTGCTTGGCTCTTCAGGTTGTCTTTGAAAATGCTGAATGAAGCCAGTCCCAGCACCAATCTCCCAGCAGGAGACCTTTCAGCTGCCTCTTCTCTGCCCTCAAGACTGGCCATTAGACCTTGCTTTTTGTATCCTGTTCATTAATTTTCTATTTTGTAAGACTTTTTCCTCCCATCTTGTGTTAAGTTAGTCACTTTAATAGCCTTTGGTATGGAACCTTGTCAAAAGCTTTTTCAAAATTGCCGAGTCCCTGGTGGCCTTTTCTTTGTAGCACTGGCTTATCTTCCTCACCTACAGGTGTGCAGTTTTCTCTATAAATTTCTTTCAGTCTCAGGTGATAGCCGTGGTCCTGACTTATTAGTATCTAGTTTGTCTGTTTGGGGTAATATGTCTAATATATATTTCAAGTTGAATTAGCTTCTCTTGACCTGCAAAGAATACGTTGGTGTGAGAATCTCTTTAACCTCTCCAACAGGGAAGATTCATTAAGTGAATTATTAAATTACTTGGCTGTAGCTTTTTTCATAAATGAAACTTTCATAGTTTTGTCATCAAGCAGTCTCTAATCTTGGTTTTGATCACATCTGAAGAAATAAAAGGGTTTTGAAAATCAAATGAATTGCCACTCTGGTTTGCTTGGACAAATACAAAAGTCCTCAGTAACGTGCTGGAAAGAAGTAGGCAACACATTTTTTTAGCTACGCATTCCATGAATTCTAATGGAACTGGCTCAAATATCCACCATGTTGCTGTTGTGGTTATTTATCATTAGAAGGAAGAATAGCTGCTGTTATGCCACTTCTCCTGTTTGATGAACTGCTACACATGAATGGTTAAGCACATTTTCATAGGAACCCAGGATTTTAATTGGGATATCCGTAGGGAGTTCAGGAATGTATCATCTGCTTCTGGTCACTTTGCTTTGGTTACTGGCCTCAACTCTGTAACATCTCAGTCATGGACAGTAGTTCTCTTTTCAGGCTTTAAGATAGCGGCCTTGGGCTTGTATTACTACTTGAGTTAAGAAGAGTTGGTTTGTGTCCTGTTGTCCCTCCCTCCTTTTTGACTTATGGTTCCTTTATGCCATAGTAAATCAGTGGATTTATCAATTCTGCTGCAAAGTTCTTACTGTGATGCACTCAAGTATATTGTTTTGGAAACAATAAGGTTGTTTTAATCCAGTTATTGTAATTTTGATGGTATCACTTACTTGCTATGTCTTTGCTTATTCCTACTGGTTTAGGCAAGATTTTGGTATTGTATTGTTGTATAAATCACAGTGAAAACTTCAATTTTGTGTTTTCTATCAGATGTTGGCATTGTGAGAAGAAACATGACAGGGTTTTATGAAATACCCTCACTTCTAGAAGTTTTTAAAAGGTAAAAGCTTGCTGAAATAACTTTTGCAGCAGGAAACTTGTTTGAAGTAGGGGAGCTTTAATTGAACATACTAAAGAGTTGTATCAGATAAAGAGTATTGAATTTCAAGGTTTTAGTACAGTTCTTCATTGTGTAATCTATTTTCTTTTTCTTCTAAATAGAGTTGATCTGTTTATTGTTCAGGGACATAATAAAGTCATAGTTCTAGGTCCTATTTAAAGAAATTAAACCCTGTCTCTAATTCTATGTGTTGCTTCCATGCTGTGCATGCACCTTGATTATTATCAAGAGATGGGAATTTAGGGTAGACTGCACTGTTTACTAGTATCTACATGTCTGATGTGGTACATTGAGAAGTCAAGTTTGAGAACACAAACACACAGCATCTAGAAAAAGTGTGGGTTAATGGAAGAGGAAATCAGACATTTCTGGGAACAGTAGTTTTGTAGGTACAATGTACTGGGTGCAGAGTTCAGATGGAGAGTTTTGTAGCAGAGGTGTTGGTGGTAAATACTTCCAGTTTTGAGTTCCATTTGGGATTGTCTCTTTAGGGCAGCAGTTTGTCTTCGTGTGACAGCAAATTGCAATATATAGTTAGCTTTATCTGCATTTTTAGGTGAAACTGTAATACTTGATTCTCTCAGTCTCTGAAGATGTATGTTTGAATGGACTGTATTTACATCCAAAATGTTTAGGTAATATGACATTCTCCAATGAAATGGAGAATAAATTTTATTTATCTGATTTATTATCCAATAAAAAGGGATGGAGTTGGAGCGAAATGCACTTGAATTAAGAATCATGTCCTAAGAATAAAGAACTTTAATCTTGCTATTATACTTCCTATTTTAAATTGTGCTGGTTTAAAGTTTTCAGCGCAAAACGTTTGTTGGCATTCATTTCATAGTATCTGAAGTATAAAAAGTAAATCAGGGCACCCTCTGTTTAAAAAGTGTTCTTGCATAAGTTGCCGTTTTGCATTGCAGAATGTTGACTTCCCTTGTAAGTGTATTTGTGAAAATAAACTGCTTAACATTGAATATGAATATCCATATTTTCTTTCAAAGAAACATTCTTTCATTTGTATTCTGTATGTTTGACTTCCTCAAAATTCAGCTTTTTAACACAAAAATACTTTTTTGTAAGAGGAAATATGACTGGTATTTAGACAACTGTTAACAGGGGCATATCTTCTTAAATTTCTGACCTAAAGGAAACAGAAGGTTGTAAAATGTGAGTGTCTTCACTTCTGGAATATGTAAGATGCATTCCTATAGCTTCTGGGGTCTTTTCTAACAGATTAACTCAAAGACACTGTCATTGAATTAATGGTATCCCATTATTATCAGGGTATTGGTTATCCTGTCTGCTGTCATGAGATATGAGAGCCTTACATGACAGCTGGTTAGACGTGATTGGATTGATACTATGGCCAGGAAAGACAGTACCGGACTAGGCTGCTTTCTGAAATTGATTTCTCAGTCAAGACAGAATTGTATCTTGATCAAGTATTCAATATTTTGCAATTCAGCTAAGACAAATATACAAACTATTTCCCTTTTCAGCTGCAAGTGTCGAAGTTGCTGTTGTCATACAAAGGAACACCCGCCCTGCCCCCAGCTTACACCGGGCTCGCTTGTGTAGTCTCAGAGTGTTTGGCTGCAAGCCTGAAAGGAGTACATATATTGGAGTCATTGCCATGCTTCATCTGAGTAGGAGAGTCACAGGATCATTTAGTAAGGTTATTATTCTGACTGTTCTTAAGGGGTAGCTTGCTCAACTGGAGGTTCCTCTTGGACTCTCCACTGTCAAGGGGTGAACGGATAAAAAGATTCACACACAAAAATACTATCAGTCTTCCCTCTGACCCCTCTCCCAATATATTAATAGATTTAGGCATGAAAGTAAGAATGCCTAAAAAAATGGAATCTTGCGTGAGTTGGCAAAGCTGAAAAATACCAAACTGTCATGATAAAAATCTAGTCTTTTGTCCAGTTATATAGTGAAACCAGTATTGCCAGTTAAAGATGAGATGGTATGAATCCTGAAGTGGTGGTAAAAAGAAAAATTAAGACTCCATGAAGGACATTGATTTCTCAGATACTCTAAAAACATGGGAAAATCCAGTGAAATGGTGAAATCTGGGAATTAACAGATCTTTCCCCCTCCTTCCCCGCTTAACTCTTGGGTTGTTGGTGGTTTTTCTTGTTTGTTTGTGTGTGTGTGTGTGTGTGTGTGTGTGACTGTATTAGTACAAAAGGTATTAACTTCTATGCTAGGCTATGGTTAGTGTATTTAAGATAATTTTTCGGTCTAGAAAATGCTGTTCTGGCTCTCAGCCCAAGACTTGTGCTCTGGGATTTTGGTAGTAACAGATTCATATACTGGCAGTAGGCACCTTGAAAACAGGATTTGTTTTTACAAGGATTCTGTCTTGCAATGACTTGGTTAAGGAAAAACATCATTGCAGGAGGTGAAATAATACTCTAGATGAGCTATGCTAGTGTGAAATCTATCAGTTTAGCTGAGGCACAGTGCAGGATAGCACTTTGCTGAGACCCAGCACTCTGGCAAGAGGAAGGAGAGCAGAAGAATAGAGTGAGCCAGCATGTGCTTGGAATAGCAAGTTACTCCAGGGAAATTTCTGATTGGTCAGTTTTGCTAACTGCCTAACAGGCTTGAGGTGTTCTGTATTAAATTTTTTAGATAAATATCTGATTGGGGGTTTTAGCAACAATTATTGCATGTGCTCTGCTATAACTGTTCTAAAATTGTGTTTCTTTTCAAGCACCGGGAAAAGTGCTGCAGTTTCTAATACAGCCCAAGGAAAGGAGCTCATCTTCAAGAGATTCATTGCTGATCTTTTGATGACATTTTGAGGTTACATCTTGCTTATTATGCTGTCCTTTGGTTTCTGTTTAGGTTTGACCTTGGTGGTTTTATTTGGGTACAGTATGAATGTCTACTCCATTTTCTGACAAAGCCTGGTTGAGGTGATATTTTCAATGAGTTGATCTTCAATTTCTAGGCCACAGTCTTTCTTCTAGAGTGCCAGTAATAATCCCATCTTAACAGAGAAGAAGAAAGGCTCGTTTTCTTCTGGCTACCACTAGGATAACACCTGTGGCCCAGAAAAGGAAGATGATGCTTCCTTGTAGACTTCCTGCATGTTTTGTTTTAGTTGAGCTTCGTTATATTCTTTACCCAGAAAAGATGCAAACAAACCCTCAAAATTATCTACTCTGATAATTTTTTTTTTCTTTAGTCTCTTAGTTTCTCTCTAGACTTCATAACAGATCTGCCTACAAGGACTTCATTTTCTAGATTGATATTTGGCAGCAGGTTTACATTTTTTGCTGCAATTAGCTTGCTGGACTTCCTGGTGATTTTGTTGCTGTTGATTTTGTTTATGTTGTTGCTGTTGTTTTGATATTTCCTTTTTTGCATCCTTTTTCCCCAAATGAAATCCCTTTCTTCAAACTGTTAATCCTAGAATAATGATGAAGTACGAGACAGTTAAGTAAATGGTTTCTTGTTCTTTGGTATGCCTACAGCTTTGTTTTTCACCCAGCCGGTCCTGGGTGTTTCTTTAATGAGGGCGGTGGCCGAGGTCCCTTGTGGCTGCAGCTGAGAACTGCTGTGCTGGTTGTGATGCTCGAGTAGTGGTACAGCTTTGTGAGTAAATCCTAGGAACCTTCTGCAATGCAGTTCGGAGCTAATAATTATTCTTTACTCTTTGATGGCATTTTCCATGGCTTCCATGCTAGTTGTTTTTTGGTTTTCTTTCTGCTCTAATTTTTAGAGGCTGCAAGAATGAACAGTCTGACAGTCCTGTCTGTTCTGCTTGAGTTATACTGTACTTTGTCTTCTGAATTCCTTTACCTTTTTTTTAAACTTGTCCTCTTATTGAGAACTAGAGTTATCAATCAAGGACACTTTACAGGGATATCTGTAACTTTTAAAGCATCCTTTCTTTGGGTACTTTTCCTTATCAGTGTATTTGATTCTTCTGAGATATCTGCAGTCAGTTCAAACTACATGTAATCATGTTTGGGAGGAAAAACTAAGGGCTTTAAAATTTCTTTTTAATCTCCAATGTCTTCTGTTTGTCACTCCTAATCTTTGAGGTCATCTTTTCTCTTTATTGTGTGGTTGGTTGGTTTGTTTTTAAATGTATTCCTGCTGCCATCAAATTTTACTGTGGCTTTCACTGCTCATCATAAATTCAGTCTGCCCTTTCAGCTTGGGAGCTGAAGTGGTTGTATGCACCATGGTTAACTTACATTGCAATTACTTCAGGAACATCTTCTTTGTCTAATCCCCATACTTTCTGTAACTAAAATGGCTGTCTAAAATTGCTTTTGGCTTTTCAGTTGGACCCGGAGATGAATTGCCAAGCAACAGGCACTTAGTGTTGCCTTGATATTAAAGCTACATGTGGCTTTAGGCTGCATGTTACAGTTGCCCTTTATATTCCTGTTTTTTAATACTGCCATTTTTAAAAAATCCTCCCATAGTTTGGCATGGGTGGTGGTGCTTTTTTATTTATTTGTTTTTTGTCTTTGCTAGTTCACTGATTTCTGTTCAGTTTTTACTCTCTTCTTATTCATGTAATTCCTGAAGATCCATTTTCATTTCTGCCTGCCAGTATCAGTTCTATCCCTCCTTTCCCAACATTGTAGAAGAAATAATTGTCCTAAGTTTCTCAGTAGATACTTTTATTATTTGTGGCTTTTAAAAGTAGTTCGCAAGTAAATACTTTGTGTTCTAAATTTCAATATGTAGGTGTTATATCAATTATTATTTTAAAAGAGAATTTTTTACAACTGTGTTTGAAAATTCCTGATCTGGAAACTAAGGCTCTTTGGTTGGGCAGGCTGGGTTCCAAGGGCAAGCAAACACAGAAGTTAGATCTTTCAAACTGACCTCTTCCAGCTGGAAAGTTGACTGTCTGGAGGTTGCTTTTTAAATGGCAAAGTTTCAGCAGACTGCTTTGTGTGATCTTTCTTTTCAGCAGAGCTCGCTCTGCTCAGTTAGGAGTAGGTAAGTCGCCATCCGGTACTAACACAGATCAGGTTGAATCTGTGGACTGGTGGACAGAGGATCTGATAGAAGTAAATAAACAGCTTTTTCTTTACCAATGAAGTAATGGTAAGGCATAGAATATCTCTGCTATTAACTGTTTGGGTTTTTTTTTCCCTGTTCATTTTAATTTCATCACTATTCCTTTTTCTGTTTTTAAATTTCTGTAACAGAAGTTGAATTCCTAAGCTCCATGGCATGTACTGATCACTATTCCATCGAATAGGACAACACCAAGAAGTCTTTGTACTTTATCTTCTGCTGTGGGCAAAATACCCAATTGGAATAACTGCTGGAAGGAAAATGTAGTGAAATAAGTTTGTGTGCATGCAGGAGCATGTAGAAGCTCTTCGTGCAGTGACACTGGGTTTGTGGTAGGAGGTTTATTTCAGTGGTATTCCTGGTCATGGTGGAGACCTTGTGGGCTTTCTGTATGTGGGCGTGATGGGCAACCATGGGAGTAGTTGTACCATAAAGTCACTGAGGGGTTGAAATTGAAATAATCAAGGTCTTGCAGCCTGGCTCCATTCTGCTGTTACTTTGTTAGTTCTTTTTCCTATTTATTTGACCTAGACAAACCCTCCCATTTTTTTGGTGTGTTGCGTGCTTGTTTCCCAGTAGGTCACTTGTGATTGTAGAGCATTAAGGCTTCTCCTGACATAACAAATGTCCACAGATGATTATAGCTGTGGAGCACAAAGAGACTGACATAGCTGCATAGTTGCTGCATTAGACACTGCTGGAGAGATGAGCTGCTGGTTTGCTCTTTCTTTTGAGATACTGCCAATAGGCAACACAAAGTATGAGGAGACGTTTGTGCTGTTCCTTCTAATTATGTTATTAAATTCTTCCTAATTGCCAAATTAAATATATTTAAAGTGTTAAGCATTACGTATATTGTTCCTTTAAATAAATAAATTCTTTTGTTGTGATGCCTTTCTTTTTCTAAATCTAGTGTTGGGGAATATAGATTTAGATTTTTATTCTGTGCAATTTGAAGTAAAAATAAAGCTTACAAAAAGAGATTTGAAACCGTTGTTGAATTTATGTGTGAGGCGCTGTAGTGCTCCGGAGTAGATATACCAGAACTTCAGTGAAAAGAACCATAAAGATTTTCAGTAGTCAGTAATTATTGTTATCTCTCTATCATACTGATCATTTAATCTAATGATTGAGATTTTACATTTTTATGTTCAGTTTGGGTTTCTTACCACTTGATGGCAGTGAAGGAGCTAGTGTTGCCGGGCAAAGGTTCAGGGCAAGAACCCATTATGAATAACAAAAGAGGAGGTACAAAGGAAGCCTCTGACATTTAATATTGTTCACATTTCTAGGTGATATTACATATACCACAAATGACAGTAGATGGAGAAAAGCCTCTAGATGGAGCTTCAGTACTTCCAATGGGGGAGAGATTTTTATACTCAAGTGGTTTCCTCCTATTTATAATAATTGTTTCTAACAACAACTTTCCCATTTAGACCTGGAATGATACCAGACATTATCAATAAATAATGTCATTGCTTCTGCTATTATAAGCATACTACTTGAAGAACATGCAATTCTGGTATTTTTCTCACACCTTCTGTTCAAATCCTACAACCTTTCAAGATTCTTAGGAATTCTCAGGTATTGCTAGAAATGTGTGCTGTAGATTAAAGTTCAACATAATTATTCAAGATTTTGTAAAAAGAAGATAGTTGGATTTCACTGGTGACCAAAAAGAGAAACTTGAAAAATACTCTTCACTGGAAACTGTCCCACAGTATTTTCTGTTGTGCATGGTCTAGTCCCATTGAGGAAGTGTTTGTTGTAACATTAAATATTACAAAGCACGCATGTGCGTTTGAGGCGCTCTATTAAATGAAGGTTCTTTTGCACTTCCTACACCCATGTACACCTCTTGCCAAGCTGGTATGGGGAAATGAACCATATAATGGCCCTGCTGTAGTAATTGGCTCCACATGGGTGGACTCTAGTGCACGGACAAAACCTTATTTGAAGTAATTGGTGCTTTGTGTAGGTACAAGGGTCTGTACATGCAGATTTATTTTGGATCCTGGGTCAAACCTTGGCATTAGTAAAGGTTTCAATTTCATGCAGTGTCTTTGACGTGTAAGTGATTTTGAATAAGTATCAAAAACATCCATGCAAATGCAACTTGATTGAACTTTTTTGTTAAAATAGACGTAGCTAATATTTTGCAGTTATATTTTTGATTGGGTGCTAAGTAAAGAGCGTGGTTTAAGTTTTCCATGTGTGCAGCCTGTTACTAATTTAAGAGAATGTCAAAAAGCAAACTCTAAATTTGCATAATTATTGAATGTTTTAATCCTTATCAGCATTATTCTAGTTCTATAATAGTACAGTATAAACTCACAGTTGAAAATAAGTTAAAATTGGCAGAGCTATCAAATATTTATTTTGGTTTCAGATGCCATTCTTATTTTTAAAAATAATTAAAGCACATTATTCACCGTAATTAATATTATTCCTCATATTGGTGTTAGCAATTTGAATTGATAGATTGCTGTGTTGATTTACTGTAATGGCAGCCAGAGCATACTTACTGGGAAAAATTCAAGTTTCTCTTATCAAATAAGTATCAAACACAAATTCTGTCTAGTGGTAGAAAGAAAAGGTTAGAAGATGGAGTCAAAGATCGTGCGGTATTTAGAATGATGGTTTTAGTCAGGAGAGACTCATTTGCTGGAAATGCCCTTGTGAGACCGTAGCATTTCATCTATGGCATTAGTTCGTTGTGTGGCATAAAACAGTATTGGAATGGGTTTCTTGTTAATGCTGTTTCAGTAGGATTTGTTAGAAAACAATGTGATTTTACTTCATTACATGGTATGGCTGCTTTTATTTAATGCTGTTGGAAAATCTTACCTACTGTGGTGCATTACAATTTCATGATAAGGTGGTGCAAGCTTTTCTAGCAGCTGTTGTTCAATTAAGGGGAATCTGAAATTTGAAGGATACAAGAAAATTATGGCAGGATTTGGAACATGAAATCTGTTTTAAGAAGTTAATGTTAATCTTGCTGTGTTTTGCTTGCCAGGATGAACAGCGTAAATGCAAAAAATCAGATGTGGGAAGAATGTCTATTTGTGAAAAAAAAATTTGTTTTTCTAGGCGATTATCAAGAATTTTAGAAAATGTAACTTTAAAAAAAATCTGGTTGATTTGTTTGGGTTGTTTTTATCCTAGAGATAAACTCATCTAGCTGATGGGCAACATATTCGGGGCGCATGTTATATGACTGCATACAATTGTTAAATATTGTGTGGAAGAAATCACATTTTATAAAAGGGGGGGGAAAAGGCTGTGAGTATAATGCAACTCTCATACTTACTAGAGGGTAACTAGTTTGTGCTAAATAGTTTCTATATTAATCAGTGCAGTAGTAGCAATTCCCCAGAAGCAATGTGTTACTTTTATTTCTCCTTATCTGGTAAAGAGTTGCAGATAATAGTAAAGGTCTCAGTTTCTAGGTTTTATCTCTGTGGAAGTCAGCAAATTCATATTGATCTTTTAAAAATCCTCTGGCCTTTTTCTTTTACAGGGCTAACACTTGGGATAATTTTTGCCCTGAAACTGTCTCTTAGTTATATCTTTATATTAACTTTATCATTAAAACTTCAAGATTTGTTGATGGCATTTTTATTTATCCTTGACTGCTGGGCAAATCCCAAATGGTCACTTCCTGTGTGGGCAGAAGGAACAAGTCAATTCTTGGAAAAGGCATAAAATTGAACAAATTACCAACCAATATATGGAGTTAATATCCTTGAATATTCCTTTGTTTACTCTGATGCGTATTTTGAACAAAGAATTAATTCCCTTTATGTAGGCAATACTTTACTTTGTAATTTATAAATAAAAATGCCGTACCAGAACTGAAGACTGTAGGATTCATTTTCATATTTACTTCCTTTTTGATAGTGGTAAAGGAGATTCACTATTCAAAGCTACTAAATTACTGAAAATAATCAGAAGTTTCCCTTCAATTTTACTTTGTTATAATTGTAGTCTAATAGAAAAAAAAAAAAAACCACAAACCTGATAAAACTGATTATAGAAAATTGTGTAATGATTAGCATTTCTTGTTGAAGTGTTTAGTGAGAACAGAATAAATATGAAGAATTTAAAATTGCTTATAGAATTAACTTTTCATGTTTTGTTTTATTTTGTCATAAGAGAACCTTTCAGAATTTGAACTTCTATTGTAACTTATTTATGCAGTGAACAGGAAGTTTTTTGTTTGGGTGCCCTTATTCAATACTCATATTTCAGACCCAGATAAAGATTTCTGTAGACTCATTTCATAAAGGAAGCAAAATTTTTCAGTTTATAGATGTGAGTCTGACTGGAGATCTGTAAATATTATAGATTTAAAGTTTAGCGTGCCAGTCAGTTTGAGAGCATAATTCCATCAGTATTTAAGCAGCAGTCACATTTGACTCCCATCTAAGTACATGCATGAGTCTCAGGATTCCTGAAAACTTCTGTAGTTGGAATTCCAGTATTTAAAACAATGTTGGTTTAGTTGCATGCAAATTTTGTTTGCCCCATGTGGGAAATACTATGGTTCTATATTTAAGTTATTATTTTATACAGTGCAGGAAAACGACATCAAATATAAAATACATGAAATATTGTTTCAAAAATATTACTACAATACTTAGAGTCTTGGAGCTTTTTAAAGGAAAGGCTTGGATTAGTTGTGTTTATTCAGCTTGATGGAATATAAAGCTTTTCAACTCTTAGTCAAATGTTTTATGTTTAATGTGATAAATTGAGATAGAAGCAATATAAAGTATTGCAAGTATGTCTTGTATTGATAAATGCTAGCAATGCCATTCACATAAGTGAAACAGTTCTGGATTATTTATAACTTCTGAAAATGTGCCTTACAAATTATATTTCAGTAAGATGCCAAATAATTTGGTTAAAAAATTGCTGCAGTTATTTGTGATCTAAAAGCAGACATTTCCATTTTTTTTCTGGAGTACCCTCTCATGTAGGGAACTTTGTTGTACCATAAGAAAATTAGTAATTAAAACACTTTACCACTTTCTCATGTGGCTGCCATTATTTTTAGAATCTCATTACTTTCATTTTACTTGAGAGATTTTGCAAGGTGCTGGGTCTTGGGCTGCTTTGTCATAGGTGATAAAAATATGTAAGCCTTGCAGAAAGTGCTTGGTAAATCCTTCTGGCTCTTTTGAGACAAGAAGTACATTTTCCTGTAAGAGAGTCATCAGCTGCATGGACACTGTGTTTCAGACCTGTCTGTCTACACCCAGGCTCATCTGCTTCAAATACATGCAGTCCCCTTTCCCTTTCCCGATTTCTCCAAGCCCTTTTGTAATGATATTCTGGTTTTTAGTTCTCTGCAGACACCAGTACTACTGCACATCTCACAGAAATGTTACACTTTTAAGGAAAAATTCATTTTGTGTTCTATTTGTGTTAAAATCTGTAATCTGAAAGAGGCAAATTGTTAACTAGCCAGATTGTTCTGCAATTGCCTGTTAGAATCAAAATGATGCTTCAGAGAGCTAGGGTTTATTTAAAGGGAGCGGGGATAACACTGCTTGTGAGTTAGTATTATAGAGCAGGTCTGCATTGGTTATGCAAATTTTTTTTTTCCTTTCCAAATCTGCTTGTTTCTGTGTCTTTTTTTACAGCAGCCACGTACCTTAATATCACTTTTAAAAGACTAGGAACAAATTTCTGGGGCTGCATACTCTAAAATTAGGGAATGTCAGTTTTCAGAATGTCTCAAATCTTAATTTGGTTTCTTTGTGCTTGTTCATTGTGATGATTTTTAATTCACTACATTATATTCTACAGGGTCTTTACTTATTCAGGCTCAGGGAGAGATCTGGCCCCAGTGCAGCTTCAGGCTTATGTATTGAAAGAGACTGTTGTCTGTAAAAACTGTTTAACCTGTAGATGTTGAGGGTATGTAGAGAGTGGGGGAGAAGATTGTGGGGGGCAGGGGGAAATGGTTTTATGGGTAAGCTAGTCAGACGAGAAGTGCCCTTGAGGATTGAATTCTGTTCCTCTCTCTGCCACAGAATTCCTATGTGATGCTCGGCAAGTCGTTTAAACGAAACTTTTCCCAAGTGGTGACTAATTGATTTGAGTGCTCTGCAATTCTGGTTGCATAATTTGAGGTACTAGGGCCTTATATGCAGAAATGCTGAGGGTTTGCAGCTGCAGCTGAAGTCGATTAAAGTCTGTGCCCTGAATGTATGAAATGTTGTTTGATACTGAGCACTTGGAAAAACCCTATCTGAGATAAAATTAGCACCTGAGATTACTGAGGATTTTACCTTAATCTGTGCCTAATTTTATGACATACTAAAAAAGGCAAGTAATGTCCACTTGTCTCTTAAGATACTACAATGGTGAATTATATTAATGAACTCCAATGCCATCAAGATGGGCTTCAAAACAAATAACCACAGCTTCCAAACATGTTTGAACAGCATGCAGCTATGAGCAGATGAGGCCACACATGAATAAATGCGTGGAAAAAAATCCTGAATAGCTGCTCGCTGGGTAAGCAGTCATCTTCTGTGTGTCACATAAAGACGGAGTGGCAGGAGTAACGAGGACAGATTGTAGTTCCTTTTCAGGGAATCACTGAGTTCTTCCCAAATCCCCTTTGCTTCTTTGGAATATTTATTACTGTTAGTAGCATGTATTATCTTTATCGTATTTCTGTTATCTCCTAGTTTTTAAACTGTAAGTTTACATTTTAGGTGGAATTAAAATCAAATTAATCTCTTATCTTTTGTCAATCTCATTATTTTTTAACCATACCTTCTCATGCTACTTAAAGTTTCACCCTTTCTCTTGATTCAAAGAACAAAAATAGAGCTTGACCAAACATTTTTATCCTTTTGGTCTGTTTGCTCTTTGTTGACATTGCCACAGGGTATTCAGCTTCCACTGCTGGCATCTGCTTAAAGTTGGCTCAGGGTTTGTGTGGTACTAATTGGAAGAGGGGAGCTAGAGGAGGAAACAGACTGATTTTAGTCCTTTCTTCCTGCTTCCTGGTTTCTTCACTCTGAAGTGATATTTCTGTTATGTTGTCCAAAGGTACCTACTGGGACAGATTTTTTCACACCTAGTCTTGCAGTATTTTAGCCACCACTGTTTTGTGTTTGGGTTTTCTTCTTTCCAAAAAAGACAAGTTATGAGAAGAAATTGCGTCTGATAGGGAAAAGCTCTCATGGATTACATTCCATGGCTGGGATTATGACACAGAGGGAAATGCAGTTTTGGCGTATTATTGACTTGCAGGGTTATTATTGTAGGAATGCTTATTTCCATGTAGTAGCTGTGTACTTGCAGTCCTTTCTTCTCCTCCTGTGTGAAAAACTTACCTACTAATTATATTTTTGCTTGTATGTTGATTTTTCTTTTAGTCTTGACTTTGTAACTTGAAAAGTTGGATGAAAATCTATGTTAGGATTTATCCTTGTTTCATTTAAATTTTATCTTAGGCATTTGAAATATTCTACGTTTGCCAGTGTTTCTACTTGAGGCAGCAGGACCACAGTTTTATCTCCCAGCTTTCACTGTTATCTTTGATGCTGATAATCTTGTAATCCCATGTTGAGAGGCAAGTAATGAATTGGTAGTAGCCACTATCTTCTGTAGTCAGTTGGCTGAAACAGATTTCTGGTAGCATGGTTAATGGGATGTAACCTGTGCCAAGTTTTTATTGCTGCTCACTCAACTGCTGATTCTTCTTTTCCACAGGCATAGAAAAAGCCATGCTTTTCTTCTTTATTTTGGTGGGAGTTTTTTGCCTTTTGCAGTGTTTGTCTTGCTACCAGCTCTGCTCACCCAAATTTGTAGGTCCTGCAGTTGGCTATCACTCTTTTTTCTGCTCTGTAATCCTTCCAGGCTGAGGAGGTATCCTTGAAATACAGGTGTCAGAAGAAAATTCCTCTTATCTGTTATTTCTGTTTATGATGGTAGGGAAATGGAAATGGAGGAAGCAAGAGATTTCTTTAAGTAGTTCAGTTTCAACTCTGCTTTTATGACTTGAGGACAGGTCTCTATGGATGGATGACACATGATGGGAGGCAAATAAAATCCATACAACTGCTGCCTGTGAATATCAGTGGCTGAAAAACTGACCTTACATTAGCTCCTTTACTTGTTTTTCTCTTTCCCAACCTGTTTCAGTCATGACTTCAGGGCGAGTATTGAGTAAGGGCTGTTACTGTGCCTTTCGAAGTGCTCTGAAGGTGGTGAGGAGCGATCTGGCTTACCAGCACAAAAGGCTTGTTTTTGCTGAATTATTTTTGTGTATAAGGAGAGGACCAGGCACATTCATGTGGTTGATACCCACTGCCTTTTGTACTGGTGAGGCTCTTGGGTGTTGCCCTCAGCTGACTGAAGAACGCTTGAAGTAGATCAGAAGCGTTTCCTTCATGCTCATCTCTGCTCCTCTTCCTTGTGCAGACCTGCGCTCTGTCCCTTGTCTTGTCTGTGTTTCAGTGTCTGGTTCAGCTCTTGCAGGCCAGGAGAGGAGGCAGTTTATGGATCAGCATGAATTACCCCCCTCCTTCCCTGATGCAAAATATGCCTCCAAAGTACTGGAAGAGAAGAGCAATAACTGCTTGCAGGGTGTGGCTTTATGAAAAGCAGGGAAGGGATCTTTCTGCCCCTTGCTTGGACCTGTGTGGTTCAGTTAAAACATTTTGATTTGAAAAACACAGAGGGCAATTCAGGGAACAGCATGCCACTGTGTGTAACATTATCTGCCCACAGCTGCCATAAATCTTGAGAGGTAATTATCTTCCTTAAGGATTATTTGGCTCATTCTCTCTAGAAATAACGTCAGATAAGCATTTTTAGAGATCATAATACCAGTTTTCTATACAAAATTGCCACTGAATGGGAAAGGCTGTCTTCAAGTCAGTCCCACTGTAAGTCGTTGCATATATGCGGCTTTTAAAATATGTCTGCAATTTTTAATGTTAACATTATTTAGGCTTGAGTTGCTTATAAATTAATTTCCTGTATGAATTTTAATTGATGGTTTCTAATCCTAAACTTGATTTCCTTATCTGTGTACCTTGGGACATCAGCTGCCTAATTTATGACTCATACAGATTCTGGCAGATTTTGCCAAAAGCCTTTTGTGATGACAGTGTCCCCTGCCTCCTACTCTGGCCCTTGATCAGATTTGCAGTATTTTATGCCATCAAACTTCAAGCTGAAGTGATCAAACAATGCTCATGATTTCAGCTCATTTTGTTAGGAGTGTGCAAACATTGCTAACGTGATGGGCTGTAGTTATCGTAATCTGTTAAGCTTATTGGAGTTTAACTGAGATGCTTTCTAAGTTTTAGGCTGCGATGTGTTTTACATGCAGAAATTTTGCTGATGCTGGTATCTGAACTAAAGAGAGTGATGGAGGACATTCCTATATTCTTTCAAGGAGGCTATGTACTAACTCAGCAGTGAATTACTATATAGGTAGTGGCATGTTACAACCTCCCTGAGGTCTTCTGAGTCCCGAGGTAGTAATAGCTCATTAAAATGGTAGTTAATGAGTATAAAGGGATCATTATACGACTCTCCTACATGACGGGTAGGGCTAATCCTAACTCAGTTCAGTAGAAAGTATTCTGAATAAAGAAGGAAAGAATTTGACAAATGCTGCTGGTGGTTCTTTATTAACCTAGCTATTTAAAGCAATGTTTTTGAGAAAAATACTCATAAAAGTAAATTTTGAATAAATACCATTTTAAAATGTATTTTAGTGCTTTCAGAAGTTAAAAAAAGGAGAAAAATTATTTTACCTCGTAACTGCTTACGTTTGATAGTTTTTTAGATCACAGGATATTCCAAGTTGGAGGAGACCCTCAAGGATCAAGTCCAACTCTTAAATGAATGGCCCATAGCTCAGGATTTGTAAACATTTTCTGTTTTATATGCCAAAAAGAAATAGTGGAACCATTTTGCTTTGTGGTAGAAGAGTGGCACTCCCCTAATACGGTTTTGTTCATGGAAGATATAACCACCTCACACATGAGGCGGTATTTTCTTTTTTTTTTTCATTTAAATATGGGTTTTTGTCCTGCAAAAAAAATGCGAAGAATTTATCCAAAGTGAACAATATGAATTTTGCAGCAGTGAGATGAAAAACTTCTTGATTTTGGCAAAGGCATCATGTCTTTCAGGCTCTAGGAGGATAAACAAGCAGGTGAAAGACTGGACTCAGGTACACCTGGATCTCACAGCTCAAGTTCAGCAGACAGAGTTATTTCTAAATGTCCTTAACCTAAGAAAAATAACATTGCTTCTACAAAATGAGCTCTTCAGTAATATTATAGGAAAAGGAGGGTGGAAGCACATATGAAATATATTAAATGAAAAATATATAAATATATTGTAAACATATATATAATATTTGGAGAGAGGTGCTCCTGCTTTCTGTCTTAAATGAAGAAATTATGCCTGCTGTGCATGGATATGGTTTACTACAGCAGCTCTACCCTAATTTGTGTGTGTTTGTTGCAGCATTTAAGGATGTATTTATAATAAACCAAATACAGAACATTTTTAAAGGAGTAGTTTAGTTTTTTAATAAAAGTTTTACTTATAGAAATTTCTGCTTGTTTTTCTTTTTCACCTTAGTCCTTATTTTAGTCTGACATTGTCAAGGAACCTTGCTTACCATATCTGTTCTGTGTTACCATCTTTCAAGGTTAAAGCTGGTAATGGATGGAAAAGTTTTCTAAACTCAAATTATATGGATGCCTTACTCGTGATCATCTTCTACGGGATGACTTTCTTAGTTTGGAGCAGCTGCTGTGTAACAGGAAAAATAAGTCTAATGCCTAGTGGTGCAAGTCATGAAGTGGTGTCCCATGGGTTTTTATAGCAAAGAAGTGTTTCCTGCCACCTCTTTTTATTTGCTACTCCTTTCGAAGCCCTTCTAGGTTTTGTGAAAATCTCACAGACTCTTCCGGCACGAACATCTGTCATCTTCAGTGTGACAAGAATACCGCCTTTCAGCTAAGACCTTTTAAACTACATAAACAGATGCAGTAAATCCAGTTGGAATATTTTCAGAGTAATTTTTAAATTGATCATCAAAAGAGTATTTAAATTCTAAAATATAGTACTGTTAGTGACCTACTGTACCCTGCTGTGGAAGAGCTGGTTAAATCTAAGTCCCTCCTGATAAATGTATGCAAGACTTGCTTGTAAAGGAGACTTCAGCAGTCTGTTCCAGTGATATGCTAGTGTTGCTTATGGGTTGTTTTCCTGGTACCTAACTGGAATCTTCCTGTGCTGCCAGCCGTCTGATAGTGCTTAGCCCTGGGTAGATCAGACAAAGCAATAATTAAAGTTTTCCTTTAAAGCTACCTTTTGCATATTTAAAGATGTTCTTTCCTTGTGTCAGCTGCCTTTTCTGTAAGCTTAAGTCACCCTTGTTCATTTGGTTTTTCTGAACAAGTCACTGTTCTGTTCTAGACCTCTTATTAGTAAGATTTTTTTGTTTGTTTGTTTATCATTTGTATGCGTTCCTGGCTGTCTTTAATTGTATTGTTTGAACTGGATGCAGCAGTCTGCTGAGGTTTTACAATTACTGCATGACATGGCACGGCTGCTTGCTGCCATACTGCTCTTGTCACAGTGCTGTGCGGCGCAGAAAGGCAGCATCATGCCTCTGACTCACGCTCAGCTTGTGATTTACTGATCATTTCTGCCTAACTGCTTTTTTTCTGTCCTATGTGTTCGTAGTTGATGAATTCTGTCCAGAGGTAGACCATTAGTTTTTCACTTAAGAAACAATATCATATTTTTTTACAGCAATTCTCCATTTTATCCAGGTCTTTCAAAATTCTAGTTCTCTTTGACTGCATCATGTAGGTTTTTCAGGTTAGTTTTAACTACGTGATTAATCATCATTCTATAATTCACCTGCCAGTTAAAATACTGAGTGTGGACTTGGGACAGGCTTCATAAAATCCTGCTTGATACCCCTTTTCATTTTTGACTGTTAGAGTCTTTAACTATTCGAGGTATGATTTATTTTATTTCCAGTTTGTTTTGTGCTTGCAGGAGAGCCTTTATGGTACCCATGTTTTTGTCTTTTATTTAAAAAAAGGTTGTACATTAAAAGCATTACTAAAGTCAGCATACAAAAATGGTCACACTCTTCTTTCCAAGCTTATTTAACTGTGTTCTTAAAATGTTTCATGAAGTTGAGCAACAATTACAAGTATAAATTACAGCATTGTATAAACATTAAGGACTGCTGGGGACATAAGGTTTTTTACACCTGTTTTTAAACTAGTGTGTGTGTCTATATATATGTGTGTGTGTGAAAATGTATATGAGGAATGTGTCTGGGTGAATGGGCATACAAATTGGTATCCTTCACTGCTGATAGGCTGAAGAATAAATAGTTAATGCTTATTCTCGAAATTATTGCCTGTGGGGATTATTCACCTTGTAAATGTTGTTGATGCATAAGATAATGGGTAGATTTTTGAAAACTTCTGTGTTGAAGGTGGTTGTGTTCCATTCACTTTTTGTATGGCTTTATAATTTTTTCAGTCATACCTCCTATATCCTGCCCCTCAAATGCTCTTTCTTCATTTTTTGGCCATCAGAAGGAGGGTAAAAAACACCTTACAAAAATGTGAAAAGTTTTAGCAATTAAAGTTGTAGTCACAGAAGTGACAGTAACTGTTTAGGTGACACAGGAATTCAGTAATTGGAAGCTCAAGCAATTTTAGGGGGATTATGAATTTTTTTTTTTTTTACTTTTTTTTTTTAGTTTTTGTTAAGACATAAGTCTATAGTTTTTATAAACCCCCCTCCAAAAATTACCCTTGAACTGAGATCAGGGAAGTGTTTTTTGACAAAACTAGGTGTGTCAGAGAGTATGGGTCAGATCTGGTGGAAGGGTGTAATGAGAGCAGGAATAGCAAAAGGAGGAAAAGGTAAAGGTGTGGTATGGATGTAGCCTTGCTGATTTTCTTTTTCTTTTTTCCTTTTTTTTTTTTTAATTTCTTACGCTAAAAAAAGAAGTTGGGAACATTGTGAAACAGAAATGTAGCAAGAAAACTATATAAGCAATCAAATAGCTGCATATTTTTGGCATTACATCATGGGAAGGGTTGGAACTTGTCAGATGCAACACCCCAAAATCTCTACTCACTCTCCACAGTAGTGAATGTGGACTGCATGCAGCTGTCCTTGGGTATAGTGTCACCTCTTGTCAATCAAGGGGCTGTGCTATCTGAGAGCAAAGGCATTGAGCATGAAATGCACTGCAGGAGACACCACATTTTGCTTTCCCTGCCGACTTGGGCTGCAAAAGCAGTAGTTTTTCTTTGTAGCAGCTTAGTTCGTCTGAAAATGTTGCAGGATCAGGAATTTTGTGAGTAATGTTTTTATGTGGGAGCCGTAAGCTGGAAATACCACATATGTGATAGGCAGATTTTAAAGAGAACTCACTAGAAATGACTTTCTATAGGTATATGCACACACATATATGTAAATATATACAACTATCTATATTATAAAAGCATGTAACACACATAACTATGTAAACAATAAATGTAATAAATCAAATAGAATAAAAATAAATATGTAATAGTGTTCCTGGAAAAGCATATAAAATAAGTGAAGAATATCTACTAATTCCTTCCTTTGGAACTATCAGAATAAAAAAACTAAATGGAAATAAAATGCAGCGGTAGGAAGAATTTTTAATTAGTCAATATTGGCTTGAGTTGTCCTCAATTGTTGTTTGGTAGCTGCTATTGCTAATTGTGAATTTGGAGAGTAATTCTAAAACTGTTGGGAGGTGAAGAGTGTTTTCTGCTTTTCAGAGACAAAGTTTATGTTAAAATATAAACTTAGGATTGTACATGACACTGTTCTCTTGGACAATCTAGTTTTTTTCTAAGTAATCAGTTTCTGAAAAAAAATGCAGAAGGTAAAATAGTTGAAAGGAAGAAAGTAATTTTATATAAAAACTGTTGTTCAAGTTGGTTAAGAAAACCTAAGCCCATATAATTGCACATGTATCTGAGGAGAGCACTTTTTTTTGGTTTCTCAAGCATGAGGCAGCAAAATTTTCATTCATTTGGCATGCTAGGCTGAAAACAGAGTCTTCTTTCATTTGACACACTCCCCTGGAAACAAACATGCCAGTGAGGGGATTGTGCCAGTTATCAGAAGCTTACAGGAATACATTGTGCTGGTTTGTATTCATTTTCATTTCATGAATTGCTTTAAAACTTAGCAGCATAAAAAAGCATTAAAACACCTTTTTAGCATTATTTTTAGTTCCTATGTATTTCCCTGCTGTGCTGTCATTCAGTTTAAATCAATGGAATGTTGTGAGACACATGGCCGGGTTTGCAGCAGAGCAGATCTCTCCTCCTGCCTGCGTATGCTCCGAGTATTCATCTGTAGACAAGCAGCAAATTTGAGTTTAACTCATTTTACATCCTTGGAAAAGATGAGTGTCTTAGAAAGAAGTTCAGTAAAAATAAAGGGTAATTGAACAAAGGTTATGCAGCGAGAAATTTAAGCCAAAACTCAGCTGGTATCTATTAACTATGAAAGTTCACAGATGATGCTTGGTCTTCTGGGAGACACTTGTTTTCCTTTCCTGGAGTAATATTCTTCAGGAGTGCCAGCAGGTCCTTCCCACCTCTGGAATTTTCTACAAGATTCTATTTCCCTCGTAAATGTTTTTCCACATGCAGACTTGGCAAATTCAGGTGTACTTCTTGGAACTAATCTGGTCACGGGAGCTTAAATTAGGACCAGGTTGCAGTGAGTATGTGTGAAGTAAATCTGGGAGTGGTATTGAGGGTCTGTGTCAGCCTGTGCTAAACCAAAGAGGGGGTAAAGAATAAGGGAGAAGGATCACAGCTGTATGGTTTCCATCCTAAGAGTTACCTGGAGAGGGGTTGTGGAGTCCCCATATGATAGGGTGATCACCTCTTTGAGGTCCTTGATGCTGCTTAAGGAATGAGGACAGTGGATATATAATTGTTGACTTACAGTCACGTTTGTTCTCTGACGCTTAGGGGTTTTAGTTTTCTGTGGACTTCACACAGGACAAAACAGATAGATAGTATCAGTGTTGACACAATGTTCGATAGACGGCGGTAGCTTCCGCCCAGTTATCTGTGCCTGCTTGTTTGTGAGTTTTGTGGGACAGGCTGTGTATCCTGCAGATTGAAATCGTAGTAGAAAAACAGGTGATTGTGAATTTACAAAGCTTACTTGATTTCCTTTTCTGTACCATTCTGTTTCAGCTTGTATGGCTGATGCTCACCAGAAGGAAAGTAGTGACTTATACCCTCTCTTCTGCGCAGAAGTACTGAATGAAATATTTTTTATCAAAGAAGCCCAATACATTTAAATTGCTCTAGAATTAAAAAAAAAAAAAAAAAGAAAATTAGGAAATCCAAAAATCCAAACACAAAAGTTTCATAGGTTTGATTTATAGTTTGGGAAGGCTAAAATAGGCCTCGTGAAAGCTTGCCTGCACTGATGTTACTTACAAGTTCAGACTTGAAATGCAGTCAGCTGGTGCTCTATACAATTGTCACTTTTTGTCATATAGCTTCAGTAACATGGCTGTGGAAAATTTTACACAGTCATTCAGCGGCATTGCAGTGAAATAGATAGACTGATGTCATTTTCCTTTTGCCCATTAACTAGTGATTGGACAAACTGCAAGGGAATAGAAACGTGATTTCTATCTCCATAGTTGGTTCCTGGACCATGTACCTTCCCATTGCTAATAAAGATACTGCCACCTATTTGAAGACATTGGCAGGCATATTTAAAACCCAAGATGAATTGAGCACATTTACTGTGTTAGAAGCAGTTGCTAAATTGTGAGTAACTAAGTCTTGTTGTATAACTGCATTGCACTCAGGGGAACAATTTAGGTTTTGAATTGTGTATGTTGGTAAGTGAAAACTATGTAGACATTGATTATTTTTTCCCCTTGACCTAATCACTGTTTGCCTATGGCAATATCTGATATGTTGTGTTCACCAAGAATTGTCTTGGGAACACAATGAGAATTTTTTTTTTAGCTTCATTAGTAATCATAGTTACATTAGGAATAGAAGGCAGTGGAGTAATATGCTTGTACTGGGTACTGCACCACTTGTTTGATTTATTGTAAAGGTGGACATGAATTCTGGGGGACTCTGAATGTGTATAGGCAGAGGAGGAGACCAGATTTTAAATTTTGTGCATCTTGAACAGGAATTTAATTTTAAAAGAATGGAAGGCAAATGTGCATTTGTATATTTTATTTATTTTTTGTTGTGACAAATTCCTTTCTGTGTTCCTACTTCTATATTTGTGGTATGAGAGAACTTTCTTTGGTAATATTAGATAATATGGAAATGATGGTGAGTAAAATAAAATTTAGTAATGTGGTTTTCATTGTCATAATTCAACAAACTGACAAAAGTACATCATAAATAGGGAGAAGAATGTTTCCTCTTCTATCCCACTCTTTGAATCTGACATGTATTGCCCTTTAGACAAAAATGTGAAACTCCAACAGAGAACCTTAAGAAATGTGCTTAACTTTTGACATTCTGTTGAATCCTTCAAATGTTAATTTTGTTTCTGTGCTAAAATACTTGTTTGAAATACAAGGGATTATTTTAAAAAGTGTACAAGATTGAACTTCTAACTTCTGCGTAGAGGTCATGTAACTAGATGCATGGACACTCTGAGGAAGTGTTGGGCATTAAAAAACCAATACTTGCATATTTCCATTCATAAGAAGCCAGACTGTGGCCTACCTAAGCGGAGACTTGCGGTTATGTATTTTTGAGCACTAATTCTAGCACAAAACAGAGATGTTCAACCTTGGAAGTATGATGGGAACAATATTGCTTTGGAAGGATAGTTATCAGGAAATAAGGTGATACTCCTGATGTTTGCATCCACCTGAGGGTGACAGTGTGGCAGGCTTGTTTGCCATAATTGGTGGCAAAACCTGCCAGCATGAAGCAGCGTTGGAGAAATCAGTGAATGTGCTTGCTGTCTGTACCAGCTCCTTCTGCTATTAACTGAGATGCCTGTACAGGTTTTACTTTTCCCTCCTTAGATGTAACTGAGATTGCAATTTCTCTTGTAAATAAAGCAATCTAACATGTTGTTTCTTTAAAACAAGCAAAGCCTTAGTCTGGTCATGGCTTTCTCCGGTCTCCAGACTTCTGCTCTATTACGTAAAATAATGTTTTAGTCTGCAGAAAACACCGCCTCTCAACTGTGTGTTTAAAAGCCTTAGCTTTTATGGAAATATTACTGAAGGTGGCCAGCAGAGTCAGGTCTCTTGGAACAGCTGACGTCAGTGTGGGAGGTGTTTCTTTATTGCTTGGAAAATAATCATTCTTTATAGCTTATTTAGAGTCATACACTTTTAGGAAGTTCTGTAGAGATGAGAGTCTTCTCTCAAAAACCAACTACTTTTGTTCAGGGCAGGTCCTAGAGGATCTGGGATGCTGCCTGAAGATGCCCAACATTACCCATAGGTAGCATTAATTGGCAAAATGTTTGGAATATACAATGGTCAGCTGTGTTGTGGTTTTGGGTATTCTGGAGAATAGGTTAGCAGGCAGACTTACTGCTTTAGAAATTAATATGTGCCAGTTGTAATGAAATAATTGACAGTTATTATCAGTTGTTATTGACAGTTATCAGTTATTGACAGTTATAATTAACAGTTCTTATCAGTTATTATTATTGACAGTTATTATCCTATTATTTAATTATTTGTTGATATTATAATACACTCTTCAACCTTTTAGAGGATTAATCACAATAAGCTGATATGTTGATGAAGATCACTTTTGTGGTTTAGATAAAACCATAGCCAGTTAACTATTTCCCACTTTTTATTTGCTGTAGTAGTGTTTAAATAATTATTTTTTGTTTGAAGACCAGCCCATGTTATTCATGAAGTGTCTGACTGGGTTGGTAGAGGAGGGGAAACAAAACAATCTCTATATTATTTCTGGCAACTAAGATGAACAATCCAATTTTGTAAATTTATACATTTTTATCCCAGCTTCTCAAGGTGAAACAACATAAATATTTAAGCAACTTTATTCTTTCAGAGTTGTCTTGGGATCTTTTGCTTTGCTTAAGCATTAAACTGATAAACTACCTTTTGTGTTGATCTCTTACACAAATAATCATGCTGTTCCCAAATAAAACTAAGGTTTCAATTCTTCAGATTCAACTGAAAACACTATAACTTCTTTTTTTGCTTGTTTGTTGTTTGAAGTAATTGGAAGAATATTGCAGAACAGCTTTAATATGCTTTTTAACTGTTTTTAACTATTAATCATGAGTATACCAAAAATAATATCCTGCACATAGAAATACGTGGTAGAGAAGGAGTAAGTTGTAGTTTATCCAAAATAAAAGTCTTGAGGTACTTACTTGTCAAGGTTATCATGGTCTCAATCCCTAATTTTTAAAAGATATTTTTACATCTCATTTTCGCATGCATTTCATATAATTCTGTTAAATCTGTGTCTCAATGATTTAATGTTTCTTTGAGCTTAGAATAGCAATTTAGTCACTGTCTCTTCCTTCCCCTTAGCTGAGAGTTAAAAATAAACGTGTAAAACAATGGCAATATGAAACAACTCATTGGCAGTAATCAAGCTGGAAGCAAGCTGCTGTTTGAACAGAGGAATTCTGCTTCGGTGTGCACAAGTCTTAGAAGTAGCTGTTGAAAATGGAAAAATTTAAAAATGGATGTGTGCTCTTTTCAGGAGAAATCTTTTTTCAGTAATAGAAACATTTCCTTTGACAGAGAAGAGACTACAGAAACTTCGGTCTTCTATTGGGGAAAACAGCAACTTTCTTAAAATATAGTTTCCATGCTGAATTTTCACAAATTCTGTATTTTCCCCTGTTTTTCTCCTTTCCCTTGTTCAGTCTTTTTCTGTTATTCACTCCGGACCCAAACTTATACACAGCGTTTTAATAGCCTTATGTTATAAAACTGAAAATTTTAAAATTAAAATAATGATCTGTAATAAAAAGCCTAGCAGACTAATTACAGTATTGCATTAATTATCATCTTATTTCACTCTGTTCCACAGCTAATTCAGGTCTGGGTTTTTAATCCACGCTTACACTGTAATTTTAAGACAGAGGATATACTTAGAAACAATATATATAAAAATCAAGGAATAAAAATTGTCAGACAAGCAGTTGAATTCCTAAAGTGTTGCCTCGGACATGTTAGCAGTAAAATGCAATTAGTTCTGTTTAAATGTTATGCTTTGTGTTTCTTCTAGTGAGGATAACACCTATATGACATATAATACAAAACTCTTCATATCTTCATTTCTGGATATCTCTATAGCATGTACTAAATAGCAGTCATTAATCCAGCTTTGTTGGTTCATAATTTTGTGTTTTGAGTTTTATTTTTTCTTCCAAAATGTCTGCAATTCTTATAATGGTTAAGGTATAGATTGATGTCAGTGCTCCACTATAGCTCCAAGACTGCAATTTGAAGCTACTTTGGAAAAATACAATTCTTTAGACATGGTGAAACTGAAGTTGAATGGAGGTCCTATTAGGAGTGAATTGCATGTAAATATTAATAAGGGAAGAGTTCCCAGCAAGTCCTGAGTTTGGGAAATTGAGCATGATAATTTGCTGAAATTATGTCTGTCTTGAAGATATGCAGATGCAATAATTTTCAGTTTTCAGTTGAACTTTTAAATGGTGCAGAAGGTGCCTGGCTAGGCTTTAAGCAAGAAAGTGTTTGGAAGTATTGGCAAATGTCGTTGTAATGGATGTATGGTAATGAAAGGAGTTAAGATGAAAGATGAATTGGACTGAATGGCTGTTAAGTCATTTATGCTGGGCTGGTTGCAGGTTTGGTTGTTAGAGTCTCAAATTACATTGCCTTAGTTCCTACACTTGGTTGGCTGTCTTCAGATCTTCAAAAAGTTCAGGGTATCGGTTTTTCACAATTTGCTTTGTTTTCCTTTTTTTCAGGATGCTTCATCTGCAGACATTCGGAAAGCGTATCGAAAGCTTTCTCTAATTTTACACCCAGACAAGAATAAAGATGAAAATGCAGAAATACAGTTTAGGCAAGTAAGTGCGATGTGTGGCAATAAAACTTTTAGGGGAAAATAGAATTTTTATGTTGATGCTTTTTTATTCGAACAGTAGCACACCTTTGAAATTAGTAAGTTAAATATTGAATTACATTTTTGCTGATGTAGCTAGACTAAAACCTAGTACACTTTTTTGGAATTAACTTGTTCAATAACTTGTATTTTATATTTACCTGTATATGAAAAATAATTTGAACATAATATTTATACTCTTAGGAGGAAAATATGTTTTGCACTTCCTAAAGCAGTGGGGAAAATTTCTGATCAGTTCTCAACGTAAGTCCTAGATAGGCATCATTTAATGAAAATAATTAATTTTAGTTATATTTGAATATTTATAGAGTGGAATAACATGACTTTGTAATTAGCTCTACCTTTAAAAATGTACCTTGGGCTAAAATCGGCTTACTTAATTTTAGTAAGATCTTCAGGATGGAACAAGGGGATACAAAAAATTCAGTTGGACAGCTGTCAGGTTGAGAAGAAAGCCTCCAACAAGAGTTGCTTGTTTGTGTCTAATGACACTTTGTATATGAATATATTACTGTTACTTTTACACGCTGGGTTTGCTACTTAGTGGTGTAGGGAAAAATGGAAACTAGCAAAGGTCGTTTGTTGGCAAATGTAAATATACTACTGTTCAAAATATATAAATTCAATAATAAAGTAAAATCTTATTTTCTTTTTTTTTTTTGTGGTTTGTTTGTTTTAGTTGGTGGCCATCTATGAAGTTTTAAAGGATGAAGAAAGGAGGCAGAGGTGAGTCAAATTACACAGGTTTTAAAATAAAGCAGTCATACTATATTCAAGCCCTGTTTGACTTAGTTGTAACACTTCTGATTATTTTCTGCATAATTTAAGTTAGTAAATTTAAATTAAAATTATATGTAATTGTTGAATTAAAGATTATGTGTGGCTTAAAGGGCAAAATGGTATTTCTGCATGACATACTGTTTTTTCTCCTTTAAAACTAGTACTTGAAAGAACTTTGCAAGCTAACTGCTATTTCAAAAATTTTAAAAAATTCTTAACTATATCAGCTTTTTTTCTCAGTTGTCAAATTTTAAAAACTGTGATTAAAAAGTATTGGTCCCTTATTCAAATGTCAGTCACACAACCTTGTATCAGTAATTGTTGTGTGATATTTAGGGATTATTTCTGTTGAATGTTGTCTTCAGCATTGTTTTCTGTTGCTTGGTTCATAGGGTTTGGTTTTTTTGCTTTCAGATGTATTATCTCTAATAGTGAAAACTTTTTAATATTTTTTTAATAAATGCTTGTTGTCCTTGCTGCTGCAGGAGCAGTTCCAGCAGTACCTGAAGGGGTAGGATAAAGAACTGTAAGCCTGGGGCTAATTTGCTTTCTGAAAGATTATTTTGAATTTTTTCCTGTTTTTAAACAAATAGGAATTTCAACCAATGATTATCAGAAAAACTGAGACACTGAAAGAGTTTTGCTTTTGGGTTGGTGTTTTAGTAGATCATCTTTCAGCTTACAAGTCTTTAAACGGGGTTTTATGAGACATTTCTTGAAGGGATTTGGCTTTGTAGATGTTCTGGCAGGAGTCCAGGGTTTATAGTACAGATTATCTACTTTTTTGATAATCCCCTTTTCAAGTGTCATGAAAATGTACTTCATAGAAGCACTCTTGGAAATTTGTGGGGTTTTTTTATTTCATCCGTCTAAGGAGAATTTAATTGTGAAGTTACACTTAACAAAAGTTTTTTAAAAATAGCTAAATTATTTCAGGCCACTTAAAGTGAGTTATCCCCAAGATCTTCTCAACTATTTGTTTGTAGCATTGTTTGCATACACTTCAGCGTTGCTTCTCTGGAACTTAGTTCCTTCACTGGTAGGAATTTACTTGTAGCTGTAATAGAAGCTTTTTGCACGAAGCTGTAATGCAGTAGCTTGCAAAAATTATGGTTTAAGCCTTGCAGACATTACATATGTGACTAACTTACTCAAATACTGTTAATTAGTGCATCAGTGAGTACAAATGAGAAGTTAAAGCAGCAGTAGGTTGTTTTACCTTAGATTGATTAACTGTCACGACTTAGTGCATAGACAATGTCATATTTTTCTTGCACAATGTGGATGCATGGTTGATACTGATTTCATAGTTGAATAAATAGAAATGTGGTGGATTAAAGTGTTTACTTTCAGAGAATTTTCTGGAAATAATATGCAGAGTTTAGGAATAAGCTGTAGAGCAGAGGTATATGGTCTCATTGCTTCGAGAAGCCCTGTATTGATCAGGTTTATTGCACAGTGTAATGATAATCTCTCGGCTGAGCTCATAAGCAGAGGGTGGCCTGTAAGGCGTTGTTGTAGCACATCTCTAATACAAGTCCTCAGTAAGTGTGGTAGGAGCTGCTCTCCCTGTTATGTTGGTTCTATTGTAAGGTAACTTGAGGCTTACCTGCAGCTGTACACCAAAGGAAAGGGTGGGAGTTACTGCTTTTTGGGATCTTTCTACTTCAAATGTTGATACTTGGCTTTGAACTTTGTGAGGTGATGGGCATAGCGAAATAGGCTCAGAGCTTACTCAGAGCTTACCCTGGCCTGGGCACAAACTGCGCTGCAGCCCTGCTCTGGCAGTTCAGCTGGGAACCCTTTCACAACTGGACACCTGAATGGTTTGGAGCAGGGGTTTGTACCACCAAGAGAAGAGCGAGCTGCAGGCTTCTGCTTGTGTGCAGTGAAGTCAGCTGTACCTGGCTCTTACTGTTCCTCTCAAAAGTGATGTTGTCATTTCTGGTGTGTGTTGAGCGGAGCCAGCAAAGGCAGGAGTAAGGTCCTGCACTGTATGAGAGAGTGATGAACTCATTTTGAAACAATAAAACCCCTTCTCAGTGAATGTCAGAGCTGGTGTTCATTTGTGTGAGTACAGAAACTGTTTTAAAAAGGCAGATCTGTTGGCCATCTACATGTAATTATTCTTCTAAAGCATTTACGTTTTCTTATTTATCAGTGAATGTTTACTTCATCTGATGGCAGAAGCCTTTCTTAAAATATTACAGTTCCTCTACTGACAGTGATATGGCTGGGCTTTAAAACTTGGTTTTCTTGTTTGAGAAAGTTATGTTTGCTCGTGAAGCATACCAGTATCATTAGTACTACATAATATAGTAATACTACCGTGTTAGTACTTCTCTCCTACACAGTTTTGAGTGGAACATGATCAACACATTCAAATATTCTGACAATAAACATACATGCAGCATCATTTAATGTAGCGCTGTTTAACATTAAATTAAACACATGCAGCAGAACACAATATTTTATGTTTTGTATACACACCCCAGTGTGAAATCCGACAGAAAATTTTATCTTTAGGGTGTTGTAGAGATAGGTGCATTTCCTGAAATACACTTCACCTTTAGGGCATTTATTGGTAAATCAATTTGATGGTGATAAATTTTATTAGCCCTTGATTATCTTAGTTTATGAAAAAAATAGTTTTATGCACTTCTGTTAATTGTAACTAGATAAAAAGAAATCTTAGATCATAATTTCATTGTTTGTTACCTTTTTAAGGAGCTTTTTTTTCCTACTAGGCCTATCTTCTGTAATAATGTTGGCTTGATTACAGGAAACATTTGCAAAGGGATCAAAATACACTTGTGCAGAGTAAGAAAGGTGTCTGTCTTAGTTCTCAATAATAATTAAATGATGTATTTATAGGTATAAATTGTTCTGGCTGATGTTGTGCTGGATGTCTGTGACAGCTTGAGGAAAATAGGCGACCTAAAATAAAATCCACCAGTGCAATCTTTCCATAGTTCAGAATAATCCTCATTAATTCAAGTTTATACCATATGAACTACATCAGATCTCTGAAATTATTTGAAATATGAAATGCAGTGGCTCTCTTAAAGGGAAAAGTAAATTATAATTATATTATGACTGATGATACTGTGTAAATAGTTACTACAGTTAATGGATTTTTTACTTGCATTGTAATTGATTCACAAAGAACTCTAAAAACTGTCTTATGAAATTTTGCAGAAAAAAGAGAAATGTTAATATTCTTGCCATTTGTTACTTTTAGTACAGGGCTACCAAGTCTTTTATAGACTGCTGAGTTTTAAAATAAATACTCAACATAGTTTTAAATAGGAAATGTTTTTGGCTTTCTGTTGCTGTACCGGCACTTTGGGGTTTTGGTAGCTTGTTGACTGCTACACTTGAGAGAAACTGGTAGGCATACTCATATGGAAAAAAATTTGCTGTATTCTCTGTGCATATGTTTGTGGAAAAAAACATGCAGATGTATCTTTTCTTTTCAGCTTGTTGTTTTGTTGTGGTCTTTTTTTTTTTTTTTTCCCTACATAGAGTTACAATGAACATAGGTTGCCAAAAGAATTCTTTGTAATTAAATTCCAAATGTAGTTCTTGATGCACACGGATTAACTGTCTTTCATAGTTAATATAAGTGTCTATACAGGAATTCTTTAATGAGAAACTTGCTTTTAATTAAATCACATTCTAAATTTGAAAATTAAGATTTAAAAATTATGGAAGCTTCTGAGTTTCAGTAGGATCATTTTCCAGTTGAAAACCTGAAAATCATTGGTATCTTTATTTTTCAAATACAGCGCTTAATTACTATTGAAAGCAGTGATTTATCTTTTAACAGTATATTTTCTAAAAAGTGGGTTATAATAGAAGCTATCTTCCCTTAAAATGGCCAGTCGTGTGAGCCATAATGCTCATTGATAGTAAAATCAATAGAGCATTGATTCTGAGACTTAATCCGTGGAGGCTGTTGTTCAGAACAGCGGCCGTAGCCTAGTAAATACACATTGCTGTTTAAAACACTTAATGCAAGAGGCTCTGCTGTCTTCATTTATTTTTTCTGAACAGATAATTTATAATAGAACATGGTTGCCAAATGTTAGTTTGAAATCTTGGGTTACGTATTGTTACCATCCGCATATATGGACTTCATTTAATCGGTAGCCACGTTTTCAGTGCATCAATTAACAACCCTTAGTATATAAGAAGGCAACTGCTTAGTAAACGTATATTAGGATTAAATTAGATTGTAAATGTATTTCTCAGAAGATTTCAAAGGAAGAACATCTTAAGTAAAACCTTGTTATCAACCTAATTTGTTTTAAAGATGGTTCTGTTTCTAAAATCTTCTCTTCTATTATCACTAAAATCTTGTAATTGTCTTAGTTTTTTTAAAAGGCTAAAAGTTCTAATTATTTCTTAAAGCAGAAATTTTAATTTTAAAATAACATCATACACGATTTTTCTGAACAGAGTTTGTATTAAGGTATCAGTAGTTAATTTGTTCTGACTTACTGGGAAAGGAAAAAAGTTATTAGTTCAAATTTTACAACAATAGATGTTAACCTTGGTATTCTCATAGTTGTAATGGAAGATAGAATTTTGTAATATGAATTTTACCTCTGGTATCATTCAGAACACGGCAGAATCCTGAGGTGTTAAATCTTTTATGCAGACATAATGGTGCCAACTTGAACAAATGTATTATCAGAAGTTAGCTTTTCAGATATGCATTATATTAAGGTATATTTTTTAATTGAAAACCACTGCTTCTTTTTCTGGCTAAAATGAATTTACTTGTGGAAATTTTTTTTAGTACATCTCTAAGGTATCAATTTAATAACTATCAAAGTAGCTAGTGCAGTTGTTGCATTTAAATTGATTTACATGTCAAGACTGGCAGTTTAGCAGCTGCGCTATTATTCCTGGATTGGTCAATTTACTTGAGAAAAACCTACTACTGAGTTCTACTGACCTGCATGACAATATAGGCCCTATTTCTATTCCTGTAATTAGGCCTGCGACTAACTCAGAATATTTTTAATTAAAATATTTTGGTCAATGTGTTGCACCAAATTAGGCCTTTCAGTGCAGATTTAATTCTGGAAATGGTGTGATTAGAATATGTAATGAGTTGTGTTCAATTTAAGATTAACAGGTTGTGCATCTTGAACATACAGGTTTTTGGGCTTACTGTAGAAGTTTTTGTTTGAAACTTTACTCTGAAAAGTTAATTTAAAAAAATCTGGTTTGCATGTCTGTGGTTTGTTTATTTTTAAATTGATCAAATACTATAAATAAAAGACCTCTGATATACTAAGATATTTCAAGATGTTTCTGTGAAGGAAAAGGGATTGTCATAAAATAGTTTCTGTACAGTTGGTAGGGTAATTAATCAGCTTTAAAATAGATCGATTTTGAAGACAGTGTTTCAAATAGAAAATCAAAAACTGGTGAACTTCGTTTTCAAACATCAATATCAAACCTCTAATTTAAACTCTTCACTTACAAGGAAGGTATAAGTCTGGCATGTTTCTGCTTAGTAGATTTTGTGGTACTAAAGGACAAAATCAAAAAGCAGAGATATCTCTCCCCTCCCCCCAGCCCTCGTGCATTTAATTTGTGAAAGAAAAAAGGGTTTCTAGCGTTTGAGACATTTGTTCTTGGCTACCTATTTAGTTGTTAGTGGGTTGTTACTTACTTCGATCATGGAGACCTGCCCACTGATTACACTGACATTTCTGGAAGTCTCTTACTTCAAAAGTGAATCATCTTGGAGGGGGAGGGGGATAAGTGTTGCAGAAACATTTGAATTTTTTTTTCCCTGCCCCCAGTGTTTGTAGCCTGTTTGTTTCCACATGCAAGCCTATCTGCTGACAAAACAAGGCATTGCTCTCTCTAAAAAAAAAAAAAAAAATTACTAAACGATCTTTTGTGTGTGTATTATTCAAGCACTCTGTGGATTATCTTTTGTCTTATAATTGGATGGTTTGGCTTATTTCATTTTTAGCTCTCCATGAAAGCCTGTTATGTTTGCTACTGTAGGTATGATGATATTCTGATCAATGGACTACCAGATTGGCGACAGCCTGTGTTCTACTACAGGCGGGTGAGAAAAATGAGCAATGCTGAGCTGGCATTACTCCTGTTCATTATACTCACAGTGGGCCATTATGCTGTGGTTTGGTCAATCTACCTGGAAAAACAGCTGGTAAGTATTGGTAATAAATCCAACTGGCTTCAATTATTAGTACTGAATTTCCTGTAGAAGTTTGCATATTATAGAGATCTCTACCACTTCCCCCTGAGTACCACTTCTACCACTACCACAGAGTGCTTGAATTTGTATTTTTCGTATTTTAAAATTATCCTATTTAAAATTATGATAATTACAGAATAAGATATGGAGCACTTAAAAGTAGTAATCTAAAAATGACTTAATTTTTCTAGAATTCGTAATAAATTGCAAGAGCTTATCCTGGGTCAAAGGAAGAAGAGAAAAAGTCTGTCATTTGTTGATGAAGAATCATATGCTACTGTAGTCATATCATCTAAATAGTCAGGTTTTACTTGTTTAAAAGTCATACTTGCTTTGGCCTGTGTTCTAAGCTAAATGCTTTTTTGTTTTGGCTTTTTCTTAACCGGGTAGAAGTTGGTAAGCAGTATAAATTGCTTTTTTTTTTTTTTGGTCATATAAAATCTGTTGCACTTAGACTAAGAAAAAAACTAAGCATAACTTGAAAAATATTCATACATTAGCATCTATTTACATTTTTTTATTTTCCACTGCTTTATTGAAGTTGATGAATGAGAAAGGAGGCAAGTTGAATGCTTTCTCCTCTTAGAAAACTTTGATTGCTATGGTGATGCACATGAGTGACAGAGCTGGACTTCATGTGTGTTTAAAGACTGGATACCATGGCAACAGTTATTGTTAAGATAGATCATTTTACTTAATCATGTAGGACCCCAGATACATTTGCATAAATGCTACTCTACTGTTTACCCTTCACAGAGGAGTCCCAGTAACATTTGTGGTTTACATGCTAATGATAACCTGTAACTGTAGTTCTTTCTACATCAAGGATGAACTGCTTAGCAGAAAAAAGAGGGAAAAGAAGAAAAAAACAGGCGGCAGGAGTACAGATGAAGCCAAACTTGCTGCTCTAGACAAAAATGAAAGGTGGGAAAGAACTCTCTTGTTTTCTGCATTTTGAAACATTCTGTCAGCTACTGATGTAGTTCTCTCATTTTCTTTATGCATCTTTGAGATACTCTGTGAGAAAAATAACTGTATTTGTAGTAACAGCCACTGCTGATATAAAGTGTGCTAATGTAGATGTGTTTTCAGGTTTGGATATGTAAATAAACACGTGGTGTTTATTCTGCAGATCAACGATCATTGAAAGATTAAGGCTAAATTAAAGGCACCTGTCTTATAAAAAGATATTATTTCTACAACTTGATTGTAGAAGATTTTAGAACTTTTTCCCTCTTTAAGGGTTTTCGCCTTTGATTACAGTTAACAAATTTCAATTTATTTGAGCTTAATTTATTATTATTCCAAGCAAGTAGTTTTTATGGGGTTTTAATGCTTGTCTGATTAAATGCTTTTTATCTGATTAACTTAAAAATGAGCGTATTGGTAAGGGCTTCTAACACATTGTTTGTCAAGGAGCACATAGGGAAATAGTGACTTTCAGGACACTCCAAAAGATACCGCTATTTCTTCTATTGATTCATAGAAAGAAATAAAGGGTTTAAATAGTTCACACAGCA
Source organism: Hirundo rustica (assembly GCF_015227805.2). NCBI lineage: Eukaryota > Metazoa > Chordata > Aves > Passeriformes > Hirundinidae > Hirundo > Hirundo rustica. The sequence goes on along the minus strand of NC_053450.1, from coordinate 137,923,914 downwards.
GGGGCATGAACTGGATCAATGAGGGATGGAGATCAGAGACCATTCTGCCTGTCGTCTTTCCTGATGACATCAGTGAGTAATGCTCCAGTGAACTGCAAATGACATTAATTTTTATGTATTGTTTTGTTTATGCTACAGTCTTCATATCTGGTTGTCAGCACTTGTGAATACTTGGTTGAGGCTTGAGTGGTTTTTTGGTTTGTTTTTTTATTTAAACTAAAGTGATTATGTGGCTTATGAATTTATTTCCTTGAAGAAAAGTCTTTTTAGGAGATCAAAATACAGAAATTATTAGAAGTTGGCTGTTACATATTTTGAATTAAATGTTTAAAATGTATCTTTATTGTTATGTAGTTAGACATTTTTATGGGAGTTGACAAGTCCTAATCATCTTTAAGGATAATGAGAAAGTTCTGGCTTAGAGATTGTGTGGCAATAATGAAAAACCTACTATTTTATTTGACTGCAGGGTACTGGACAAGCCACAGTGGCATGACTTACTTCCATGCAAGCTGGGAATATGGTTCTGTCTCACAGTGAAAGCTTTACCTCAGTTATTCCAGGTAACAGTAATGATGTTAAATTGTGTTACTTAATTTTTCTTGATGGTGTCAGATGTGTAGCAGTTGTTCTTATTTAATTTTTTGGCTCAAACACATTGCATATATATATATTAAGAAATCACTCTTCGGAGGCAAATTTGATAACATAAGTTCATGGAAATATGAATGTATTTTAAATGCATGTTAATCTTAATGAGCTAGGAAAGCAGTTTCTCTTAGGCAAAACTACAAGAATAAACAATGGGCGAGGGGTGATATATATCCATCTAATTAGGAATAGCAATGTTTCTTAAGTGATGTTAACAAAAGTACTTTAATCTCAGATCAGCAAATACTGTACTTTCATAGCAAATTTTTATATGCCATTTAAATTTGGGGTAACAGTGAAATTACTTTTTATGATGAAGTTTCTTTCTTTAATTCATTGGATAATGAATTGGATACAAATTGCTACCTGAAATTGCTGAGGTAAAATAACAAAGGTATGCTTGTAGTTTTAAGCATCAATGTGGCAGTCTTGCTCACAGTAATTGTGTTTTAATCTAATACTATAAACTGTAAAACCTAGCTGGTTTTCAACCCGGGGAAGTATTTTCAGATCAGTTACCAGAATAACTTTTTTAGTATCACCTGCTCTTTCTTTGCATCTTCCTTAAAAACGCTGTCTTGATTTTAATACCTTTGTCACTGGTAACATGGATCAGGCATGTGAGGTGGATTTTACTTTGATTTACAGAAATATTGAGTGTCAATTTAAAAGTAAAAGTAGTAGAAATGGCATCAGTGTTTGGGTTCTGTCTGTGATCAAGCTAGAAAAAGACTATAGTTGTACTCCCACTCTCTAATTTAAAGCCTTGTAAAAGTTATAAATGTGATAATGCCTGGTCTTCCAGCATCCATTCTTATAGCCTTTAACTCTTCCTACAAACAGAAGCAAAAGTTAAGATGTCTCTCTCTGAATATTTTCATCAGAACTTTGGGGCTGTTTTATTAAAAAAACCTTTCTTTTTGCAAGTTTGTAAAGCAAGTTGATTTTACTTAATCAACTGTTGTGTCCAAATTAAGCTTTGATGTTCATTCCTCATCAAGGTGAGTCAGATAGAAAATAATTAGGGTCAGTAAACTCTGTTGCTGCATTTTTGAATCTTTATTCATAGTTATAGTACTTTCTCTTTTGCTTTAATTGCAAATTTTTAAAAAATCACACAATATAGTAAGATTAGTGAATAATTTTAAATTAGGACTTCTTATGGGCTTCCTATCATTTTTATGATATTAAGATAGTTTTATGTCAGTATAACAGGTTTCAGGGTTGCTGTTCAAAAAGCAGCTCCTATGCCTGTCAGAATTGGCAGAAAAAAAAAATACAACAAAACTGAGGTTTCATGCTTTGTAGAACTCAGCCCTTCTTTGGATTCCTATTCCATTAAATTAATAGTACTGGGAAAAAAAGCTGTCCAGTAGCTGCTGGAAAATTGGAGACTATCCAGCAGGGGGTTGGTGGCAGGGGAAGCATGTTGTAGAGGAATTCAGACCAGGAAGGCTTCGAAGCAAAGAGGAAGGACAGAGAGAGGGGTTCTAGGGTGAGTTGGCCCGTATATAAATATATGGATGCTACTTCTTAACTGCAGGGTTTGTTTTGTTTTTATCTAACATGACCCGCTAGTTGCATGAGTTAAAATGCAATAAAGCATAAATAATCTTCAATGTTAAAACTATTCAGGACTTCAGGTGACTGAAATAAATTATTGTAGCTTATTATTTATCAGTTAACTATACTTAAAGAAGTATCACCTCTTCTAAAGATCATAAGAGCAGCAGTGACCTCATATTGGAGCTGTGTTCTGAAGTGACAATTGAAAAGATACCTGGTATGTTGAAACTACCTTGACAGAGAGACCTCTGGGTTCTTTTTGATGTATATTTAATATTTTGGCAAGCAAAAAGTTATGGCGCAAAAAGTTATCTGTACTTGTAAGATTATACCCTGGTACAGAGGTCCTGTTTTAAATCGGAGTGCTCTTTTTCTTCAGTGATACACAGGCTTGAGGTTTCAGGGTACTTAATGCTTTTAACTAAAATCACTAAGGCAGAAGATGAAGAGTCCTACAGATACTGAGCAGTGTTATATGCCGTTTTGCAAGTGGTAGACATCAGGATGGAGGCTCGAGATTTTAGCTGTTTGTTGTTTTAATCTAAATGATTTCTCCAGTCATTTAAAAACCAACACATTGTTTTCAAGATCTGTCATTCAGCTGTAACTAATCCAGTTGTAGATGAACTTCTAAAAAGGCATCCATATTTAAATGAACTGTGTTTGGGACAGGAAAGGGGAAGAGTTAGCAATTAACTGAATTAGAGTTAGCTTTTAACGGAATGTTCCTCTGCCGTTGAGTTTTTCAAAGCCCTGCCAGTAAAACAGCTGAACAATTTCCTCAGACTAATGAAACAGAAGCACCTGCCTGTAACAGACACAAGTTCTTCCTCAGAGGACACTTCATTTAAAAAAAAAAAACAAAAGCAAAACAAATCCAACATAATAGCATAATAACAATAGCAACAAATAAAACTTTTTAGCCCTTCTTTTATTTAATTTTTTTACCTAGCATCCCTCTCTCCCCCTGTATTTAATGTGAATATTCTTCTTCCAACAGCTGTGTCTGAGGATTCAGTTTGCTGAGCTTCTGCTCATGCCTGGCTCTCATTTATCCAATTGAGTGTCTTTCTCCTACTTCCCTTCCTCCTTCAAAATGTCAGATTTCAGAAGGAGGCACTTAAAATAATTAAGGTGGGCCTTCACTGAAGAAAAATGCTTTGTTTGCATGCCCTTGTGATGGCCTATGCCATTTTATTGTAGCCTGCATTTTATGTCAAGAAACTGGAAGAAAAATGTGTGAGAGGAGGATGAGAGAAACTAAGAAAATGAGCAGTTTTTTTAAACTGTTGACAATTGTATTTTGAGAGAAACTGCATCGTTTTTTATACCCACACATTGAATTTAGTTAAATTTAGGAGTGAAAACAGCATTTTTAAGTTTGTCTAAAGAAGCAAAGGGAGAAAAATACATAAAATGTATCATAAATCAAATATGTATGCTGTGAGAGAAACATTATCTGGAGTGTAAATTACATTGCCTGTTACCAATTTTAATTCTTGTAATGTAGGATAAGAAAAAAATGGAAAAAGAATAAAAATTGTTTTTAAGGCCATTTTAGCTAATGCTTTCATGGCAATGACCTGAAAAAAGGCAATGCATTAAAAGAAAAAAAAGGTGGGGAAAAGAACCCCCAGAAACTCAATTAAAATGCTTATTGAAACTGAAATTTCTCCTTGGAATGGAATAAACAAGCTACATGTAGTGTGCAAGAATTTCAGTTCATACTGTGTATGTAATACAGACCAGACAGTTGTGTTAAGTGTGTTTATGTTTTGAAGAACCACCATAGGTAAATTGCAGTTTATTCCAAAACCAGCTGACTAGAGGGTGGGGGTTTTTGGGTGTTTGGACATGTTATTTAAGAAAAATGGTATTTTTGAAATGTTTTTAATTATTCTTCACAAAATTTTTCCTTCAGAAAACAGCAGATAGCCTTGTTTCTTAGTGGTCCTGTCAACTTTCCCTCCACACTGATGTGGTGAAGTTTAGCAGTGAATGTCTTAATTTTCACATCGACTGAATTATGAGCCTGCTGTTGTCCTGAGGGGAATGGAGCAGAAAGCATTTTTGCTTGTTTTGAGCAGAAATAGTTTCTCAATTAAAAAAAAAATGAAGTTTCCTTTTTCTGTCTGTAATCCTGTAGGTGTAGAGCACGCTGTTGGGAGAACTGGTGGCTCACCAGTAATGAGCAGGCAGTTCAAGCTCAGTACATAGTTGCACTGGGTATAACCTAGTGGGATTATCAACAAAGCTTTCAATTACAATTGAAATTTGTGTTTATAAAGACCTTTGTGTAGCACAAAGTGAGTTAAAACAAAAAAGTCAAATTTATTTTTATGTAGACTACCAGATGGTAATTACTGTAGCTGATTTAGTAGTCTGGAATAGATTCAAACTAGTGACCCAGAGGTGTTTAATTTCTTGGCATTTTTTCCTCAGGTTTTCTTTTAATCCGTGATCACAATTCAACACCTGTTTAGAGATGGTTCAGCTTTGGCCTTAAACGGATTGGCAATGTGTCATTAAACTCAAGAGGCTTTGCCAGCAGGGCATCTCCTTTGGCAGGTTAGCTTCCAAGCAAGATTTGATTAGGTCAGCAAATATATTTGTGGGTTGTTTCTGTCTTCACATGTGACTTTATATAAAATGGTGTGAGATTGAAACAAAATTTATTGCATTTAATAGCATATGCCTTAAAAATATTTTTTTAGAAAAGGATTTATTCAAGTCAGTAAGGTTAAATATCTCTCTATTTCCCAGCTTTACAGAGTTTTGAGGGTTTTGACATGTTCCAATTTACTGTACAGAACCAGTGTTGGTATAATTTGTGGGGAGCGAGCAATTGCAGGATGTGTGGCACGAGTGATTGCCCATTTGCTCTGTTTCTTGCTATTTCGCAGCTGTTGGGAGGACCAAAGTAAGGATGAAGCTCTTGACCCTGAGGTCAATTAGAAGCTTAGAAACAGGTCAGAGGAGAGTGGATGGTAAAACAAGTATTCTGGGTGTATGCAAGTGAGCAAAAATAATTTGTGTCTAACAGGGTACTGCTTGAGGCTCTGGAGGAAAAATGTGCTGCAGAAATACTAAAAATTTTAAATAAATGTAAGATAGTAAAGAAATTAGCTTTTAATTACCTGCTGTGCTGTGGCAGCTTTTTTATCACTTACTGTAAGTCTACATGTGCTACCACATGAGTGTGTGTAGGAGGCAATGCCGGCTCTCAATTATTGCTCGTGGTCTGCTGTGCTCTGGGGCCTCATGGGGTGTGAAATGGGTCCCAGAGAGGCTCTGCAGCACTGGCTGCTGTTTCCCCTTCTGGCTGCCTTTGTCTCAGCACTGGGCACATGGAATTCCCAGCGGAGACTGCGGTGGCACAGCCAGCTGCCGGTCTCATGGTGCACCCAGGCTTGGGAAGCACGCCACTACTGCCCACGGGCTGTACACAGCTGAAGAGCCTGCCCACACCTGGGATTATTCGACAGCCAAAGCATGATTTTTTGATTATAAAGGAGGAAGTACCCTAATTCCTATTTGTTTACTAGATTGCCTTTGGGCAAAGAGGTTAAAATGCCAAATAAAAGTATAAATCATAATGTTCAACTCTTTTTTTAAACATTATTTCTTACCGTAACACATTGATAGCACTCCTTCAGAACTGTATCTGAAAAGTATTTTTGCTGTGGTGTAATGGCTGGAATTTTTATTGGGTAGAAATAACAAATTGAAAGTTGGCTGGTGGAGTAAATGTAATTTACCTCTCTTTTTATCTCTTTTAAATATAAATTGCCTACAATAACACTGTGGTCAAAAAGACAAAAAATTGGTTCAATAGCTCCATAAAAGTATTTGCTTTTAATGTAACAAAAATTAGTCCAAAGAAAATTATTTCAGTATCCTGATTTTAAGTATTCTTGTGAAAAAGTTTTCAGTTAACAGTGAATTTTGTTTGTATCAGTCCCTTACCCAGAGAACTAAAATGTGAGGTGTTTCTATCACAAAATCTGAACTGAGGATTCTTATACAGCAAGTTATTTCAAGTTGTCTGCTTTCTTTCTCCTGATCTCCAGTTTCTTTTGAGGTAGACTAGAAAGCCAGGAGGATTTAATATTTACTGGAGGTGAAAATACACAAACAACAAAAACCCAAAAACCACAAAGCAAACAAACCAACAAAACCTCATCACCGTCCCCAAAAATCAAGGAAAAGCCAAAATGACTGAGTCTTAACCGGAATGGAAGTTTTTTCTTCCAGAATTAGTACAGTTTGAATAAATGCTGTATCTCTTGATTTAAAAGCAACAAACAACACCTAAAACTTCAACCGAGACCTCAAACCCTAAAACAAACAAAGGAAAGAAAACCTTGAAAGATCAGTATCAGGAGTTTCTGTATTTCTGTACAACTCAGACTAAGATATCTCTGGGCAATCTCAATTTAATAACATGAGGTTATACTGGTATAAAGAGAGAAACTATATTTTCAAGAATTTTTCAGTGTTCTTCATTCTTATTTGTGATTAAATATGAGGGTAATCACAGGATTTTCCTATATATGGTAGTTTAAATGGAATTTAGAAATGCTAGTAGCAAAATTTTGCATTTTCCAATGCATTCTTTTTTCATTCTGTTCCTTTTTGGAAAGTATTTATTTGAATTTATAGCACAATAAACTAGCATATATCAGCCCTCTTTATTCTTTGTTCTTAACTAATTGCATGTTATACTGTTTTAATGGTAAGAAGAAATAATGTATTTGTTGATGATTTTATTTTTTGAAAACTTCTTAAACTTCTGCAAATAAGAACATATTTCTGATTAGGTAAGGTGGAGTTTTAGTTAGAACTTTCCAAGCTTTGTATTTGTGTCTCTTTTCTCTGCATCTTTCCATCCCAGAAGTACAAAAATACTGCTTTTCTGATGTCTATTGCCTCTTGAAGGTGGAGTATACGTTAAGTATAAAATGTTGGTATTTTGAGCTATAAAATCGTTACTGAATCATGGGGAAGGATCATTAGATTGGAGGAGATTATCAGTGTCCTTAGGGCCCTAAAATGCAGGTATTGAGACAAAATGACTGCTTAAATTTATCATTTTGGGAAAGTAAAAAATCTGAGCATAAACCCGTTTTGAAATACTTACACTACCAAAACTGAATAGTCTTGAAAACAAATATTCCTGTTTAGACTGATTGAAAGCTAATGAAGAATAAATTGAAAGGGGCTTATTTACATTAAGGCAGAAGTTTCCTTCAAAGAACTTCCTGTGTTGAATGGTTTTCCAGTGTTTTTTCATTTTTACCTATGAGGTCCGATATGTGTAAAATTTGTCTGTGGTTAAAGTCTTTACTCAGGTATGCCTTTTAATTTTTCTTTACAACCTGTAGAGCCATTCATATTTTTTGTGGGAAGCATTTGATTTTCAAATCTTCAAAATCCATTTTGAGTAAAGCTTTTTGGTTTTTTTTTTTTTTTTTTTATTTGCTATTCTTTACGTGTATACATTTGTGTATGCTTCAAAATGTGCAGTTTCCCCTTTTTTTGTTATTATGGTACGAGCCATAATAATCTTACTGATAAGATGAAAGACTGATGCTGCCTTTGTTACCTGCATATTACTCCTTTTGTAGTGATAATCCATTCTATATCTATAAAGCAACAATACTACCAAATTTCATTTACGTGCTTCTGACTAGTTTTCTTTGTTGTTCAGCTATTGTGTCTCATTTTCATCTGAGCCACATTTCCAATTGTTCTGTGATTGACGTGCTGGAGAGATTGACAGTTACCCCCTAGTGCCTGCTGTCTGGAGATCCCACAAGCAATAATGGATTTTACACCAGAATTTAGCATCAAATACTGGCTTTCAGTGTCAAATGGGTTAAATTTAAATGCCAGTTAATTGTAGCCATTTTGAAATCATAGCCTTAAACCAAAGTGTTTTTTGGATATCTGTAAGTCTGAGTCTTGTGTATGCCACGCAACCCAAATGTCTCAAACTCAGCAGAAATGAGCTATTGCATTTATGGCTGTTTCTGTTTCCTAATTTTGCAAGTAGGCCAAACCTTGAGAGTATAAAGAAAGTTTCCAGTGAGGTAGGGAATTCTTATTTCAGGTAAACCAAAATGGGAACCAGTGTGGATCCTAATTTTGCAATTCAAATATGTCTCCTCAAAGCCTATATGTCTGCTGTTCATGCTAGTCCTCGTGTAATTACACTTTTTTTTAGCCACAACTCTAGTTAAAAATACCCCTTTTCCCCAAACCTAAAATTATTAGCATGTGAGACGCTCTCTTCTGTTATGTTCCAGAAGCAAAAAGTTATGTAAACCCTTTAAAATTACTTTTGTGTGCAGGGATTTCCTGCATTAAACTGGCAAAAAAAATATACAACTTTCTATTTTCTGTACCCAGTTTAAAAAAAAAAAAAAAAAAAAAATAGAGAGGGTAAGAAGAGGTGTTTTTGAAGGAGATGGAACTTTACTGATCTTTTGTGGGAATTTGTCAGAGTTGTTCTTCAAGGATGCTGACCTGTATCTATGAGATATCTCTAAACCACTACATAGTTCTGCTCAGAGCTTGGTCAGGATTCCTGTCATGGGCTTTCCAACCTCCTTCAAGTAGCTTTGAAAGGGTGGATGCTGGTGTAACATGAAGAAAACTGTTGTATCTTTGCAGGGAGAATGGGATGATTTCTATCATTAGAGTCAGTGATAATGACTGCTTAGCTCAGATTTTTCTTTTCAAGGTTTCTTAAAGTTCTTATTTCATGTTGATGTACTGTTAGTGTATTAACACCAAAAAGTATATTTGGGTAAAAAGATCTAAGATTAGGGCTAATACTGTAATTAGTTTTTATGTAATACAATAGACATTCTGCATGCTTGATAAAGATAAATAACAATTTCTCTATTTCAGCATTTCTGTTATGGATTCCTTGTTTTTGAATGGGCATAGAAATCTCTGAAACTGGTGAGAGTAAGAAAACTCGCCATATTTCTTACTTCAGCTATCTGGTTGTTCATATTGGAAAGCTTTCAACAGAAATCTATAATTACTCATTCATCAGATTTCGGAAAGGTATACCTTATTGTGGTGTATGTGTGACAGGAATTCTAGTTTAATGTGTACATTTGCTCAATAGATTTCAGATTAGAGTCTAATCCTTGGAGAAAAAAAAAAAAAGTATATATTCAACATTTTAATAGTAATGTAGAAGTTGGCTTAAAAAAAAAAGGGGGAGAACAAGTTGGCACATGCAGTTAGTGTTACCTTAATGAGTTCACATAAAGGTGATTGGTGCCTAGCAGTTGCCTTTGTCCCTGCACACACTACTCTAATTAAAAACATCCCTTTCTCCCTTGAACTTCCAGATTGCTGATTTGACCAAAGTGGGTGCATGGTCTCTGCAAAGCTGTAGGTAGTTTCTCTAACCATTTTGCTTTTCAGGTTGTCAATGAACATCATAGTCTATAATATCAATGCTATTACATTTGAGCCTTTATTACATACATTCTGTGTTTTAGACTGAAAATTGTGGTAAGTCAAGGAAACATATATATCTTTTTGTTTTGGTTTGGGTTTTTTTGTGAGGTTAAGTGAGAACGTAAAACAGAGCCATTGCAATCACTTGTTTGTATAAGGATGCTAATGCCATTGCAACATTTTCTTAAAGGATGCCAGACAATTATATGTAGAATATAAAGAAACAAAAATGAAGGCGAAAGAAGATGCCCTGGCTAAGGCTGAACTTGAAACACTTCAGAGTGAGTTTTTACCACTGTCTTAATAAACAAAGATGTAATACAATATATCTTCTACATTGGATGTATATGAACAAACATTTTTCTAATCTTCTAAAATAGATGCTTTATATCTACTGCTGTTAAATTTAAATAAGCTTTTAATTTCGTGGCTAATTTTGCAGTAGGTTTGCTGATTTATTCCTGTAGAAACATACAACTCAGGTGGTCAGTTAGATTGTAGCAAGAAGAACATACCTTTTTAGAAATGCTGCTTTATGGGAGGGCAAGATCTCAAATGTACTCTGCATTTTCAGAAGTGACCTCTTGAATTTTTGAGCATTTTTGTATTCTTGTTTTCTCATTGCTTGTAAAAAAAAGTTTTAATAATGTGTTTAATAATTATTTTGTGCATATTGAGTTGTTTTTTATGATAGAAAGTAACAATAATTTGAATTTCCAAAAGCATGGATGCAGACTTCAGAGATGGATTCATGCTATTGTTGAAATAAATTCTTTAAAGTTTTTATACTCTTATAAGAGACCAGAGAGAGTAATTAACATTTCCTTTAGTAAAGTATTCATAATAATTATAGGTGACTTTTTCTTTTCTTCTTTCAGTTATTTGCTTTTGACAATTATTAAACCTACCTCTTCTGAAGACAATTTTAAAAGTTTTTTGTCCATGTTTGTATGTGCATGTTTGCTTTATTTACTGTACTTAAGCGCATGCTTTTAAGTTCCTTTATTCTGACAAGTGCATTGAGTGCTTTGTGATAATTTACTAGCATGGAGTAAGCATAAGCCTTTAGGTACTTAAAATACAGCCGCGTTATTTATATTTACAAAATAGTTTAATTTTGTAAAATCAGTGAAGAGATCCAGTTCCAGCAGTAATTCCCAACTTTGCTGTAGCTGAATCTATTTTGGGAAAATGGATAACATTCAGCATCTCAGTAAGCATCATGGACCCGGGCCAAATCTAGCAAAATAGTACCTTTAATGCTTGTTAGGAAGGCCTACCATTATGTTTGATATACCTACCACTTGAAAAGGGTCTTGACTTGGGTTATTAAAAACTTGTTAAATTGTCAGATAGTAATGTTTTACTGTTGTTCAAAATAGCTGGCATGCATTCCTCATTGAAATCTGTGAACTACTGTTTTAAAAGGACTAGTTTTTGAAAACAGAAGTGCAAATGAAAGTATAAAGTTATTAAAATCATGGAGTGCACATTCCTGTGTCACTGAAAGGCCATGTGGGAGCTTTTAAGTATTTCCCTGCTGCCAGGTGTGTTGTGAGTCCCCTTTTTTGTTGTTACCTCCAGTAGTGGTGCCCACTCGTGAGAGTTCGGTTAGTTTGGCCTTGCAGGTCACCCCAGACCTGTCACAGAGGCACCGCCCTGTCCCCTGTCACGCTGCTGGGTGCCCCACGGCGTGACTCCCGTGTCTGCCAGGTGACCCAGTGTCACTCGTGTGAGCAGGGGCCAGTCCTCGCCATCTCCCTGGCAGCCTGCCCTCCCCTCGTAGGCTTGCTGGCAGGGAGCAAGGAGGATTGCGAATCGCCACCTGTAATTAGCAGAGTTTGAGATTTGGCATGGAATTATTTGGTCAGCCATAGCAGTGCTAGAGCTGGGAAGCAGAATGAGCTGTCAGTTACCTTTTTTTCTAATAAGTAAGACTCCCAAGAGAGGAACAAGAGATGGCTCCATGTTACTGTAGGCAAAAAAAAAAATTGTATCATTTTTTCCTGAAGCTTGCATGCAAAGCATCTGCTAAATTTGCTTATTTCATTACGTCGCTCTGCATTGTCACATCACAATTAGCATAGAAAGGTTGTAAATCACCAAATGTGCATTTTGTTTGCCCCCATTCTTCTTAATTTTAGACACTGTCCCTGGGATGCGAGGTTGTAATAAAGGTTCCATCTATTTAATTGAGTAAACATATCTCACGCTGATTAGCAATAGCTGTTTTACAGTGCTTGTTTTTTCATGCCCTAATTGCTAGTTTGCCCCCTTGTCTGTCTGCTTTCCTGCTGAAACTGTGCAGTATTCTCTAGGCAGCTTGAACTAAAACCAGAGTGTAGGCTATTAAAGGAGGAAAATAGAGTTTGCTTAACAGGAAAGAGAGGACAGTATTGAGATGTCATTAAAGTTCTGTTTTTGGGAAAGAGTGTGAAAAAATAATTTCTTGGTAAGTCAATATTATGCAGTTTTGATTTATTTTTCTGGCACTTTTGCAGCACTTCTCAATCCATCCAAAACTGTCATTACTATCTTAATAAAGTAAAGCAACTTTACCTTACAAAAATAGAGCAACTTACAGTACAGTTTTAGATTTCTAGGAAGTATGGTTTTGTAGGAACTACAGAGAGCTGTGTATTTTAGGGACGAAAGTAGAAATGGTAGAAATGGTTTAGGTTATATTGTCTGATGCAATTTTCACATTTAGATGTAAGAACACATAGTTTTATTTTTAAACAGAAGTGCTTTAGTTAATAAACTTTCTTCCAAGTAGTCCCTGTCGTGTGTCACATGTGTGATCCCTGCATCCCCTGGGAGTGGTCCTTTCACAATGGATAGCCCTGTTCCTCATCGTTATGGGATATAAGCTGCAGTAGGTGTTAGCTGCACTGAATAGTCATTGTTAAACTAAGATGACGTAGGCATACAATCAGGACAGATCACTCCGGTTTTAAATTTAAATTGCAAGGTTCGAATAGTTATCAGGACAAATTCTAGCAACTCTCCAGCTGTTTTCGCATGGAGTACTTCTTTCAGCCATGTCCAGTTTGCGGGAAAACACATCTATTTTTCTTTTTTTACACTTAGCCTTGGCAGTTGTCTTACTTTCCATTCTTCTTAGTTTGTTTTCCATGACATTCAGGATGAAAACTTAAATTTAATTTTATAATATGCCTTTTAAAAGAAATGGTGCCTGCTAAGTATTGCAGGTGAACTTTTCACCGGCATCCCAGTTACAAAATATATTTGCATTGTAAATCCAGAATTCTCGCCACGATGTACAAGGTATCTAGAACAATCTATGGCAGGAAACAGTTTTGTGTCCAGTTATAAACCACGTTGAATAGTATTTGGGTTTTTCTGCCTTTTCCTTACCCCCATCATTTAAGCTTTAACTGAAGTATGAAATTATGAGCCCTATGGCTGCTTGATGATCTGCCTTTCTGTGTCAGGTTTTTCTGATGTGATAATTATGTCTCTCCATTAGGGTCTTGCAGCTCTCTTACCCAAGTGCCTGCCACCAAACGTCCAGAGCTGCAGTGAAAGCTTTAATGTATTTGATCAGGTTTGGTTAGGCTTGGTTGATTGTCCTTTCCTGACAGCTTGGAATACAGCATGCTGCTTGGGTAGCTTTTTATATTGTTTCATGAAACCTCGGGATAGGAGACACCATTAGGTCATTTAGTATATTGGGTTTATTTCAAACTCTTACAGGAGAAAATTGGTGAAAAATACTTATTCTCCTGACTTGTCTTGTTTGATTTGTACCACTGGTGCACTTCAACTTTCTTATTACTCAAGATATGACTTTGATCAGTAAATCTTGAGATGCCTTCTGTTCTTCATGGTTTGTTCTGATAATTAGTTTTCCTATTATATAGCTATATCCTAATTTCAGTATGAATTTCTCTAGGCTTAGCTTTCAGTTGTTCATTATTAGCATGTCCCTGAAAAGTTTTTATTTATTGGCAGGTTTTCTAAATACAAAGCCTTTCTTGAGCACTCAGTTTCTGTGGATCTTCTGTACTCAATGTAGTTTTGCAATGTATCAAGAAGTATTGGGCCCTGGGTTTGTATATAATGTTCTAAAGTTTGTCATCTGATTATAAAATCATGTTTCTTCTGTGGTTATTACAGAATCACAGGTTGCTTTAGTTCCCATTTCTCTGGTAGCTCATTTCAGATTGCTTGTCCACCATAAGTGCAAGCCCTGATATCAAAGGTTCCTTGCCCAAAATCCCTTCTGAGTGCAGATGTGGCATAAGGCCCTTGACTAGTCTGTAACCCAGACTACCAGCCAGTCCATGTTCCTACTTCTTCTTGTTATTTCCTCTTCACTGTAAACCATTTGGACCAAATGTATGGAATCTAGCACTATACTGCCCTTTTACTTCCAAATAATGGATAAATATCTTGGGTAATTGTGTTTGGTATTAGTCTCTGCCAAAATGCAGTGTTGACATGGCTGCTCCGTAAGGATTTGCTGACAGGCAGGTTCAGAGAAAATTAATTTATGCAATGCACGCTTTTTTGGTTGGTGTGGGTGTGAATGTTCTGATCACTTAATTGTTACCTCTGAAGCCTAATTATGGCAAACTATGTATCATCCATTTCGCTGATTGTTTTGGCAGGCCTGCTGAAAGAATTTTGAACTTTCAAGCTTGTGAATTTTTCCCAGTTGTTTCAACTAGGCTTGTTATGATACCTCTCTCCACAAAACTTGATTTAGAACTTATGGAAAACATTCCATAAAAATATAGTGCATGAGGCTCATTTAAAAGAGGCATGCATGATCATTATATGTTTGTTGTCAAATATTGGAACCTTGTTTCTACCACTTTTGTATTTTGGGGGAATTGGAAGCTTTGGGAAGGGTAGATCTTCAGAAAAGAAGATGGAAGTCATCAAAAGCTGTAGCTTGTGAGCAGCTTTTTGTAGCTGAGATGCATTCATCCCTGAGCATGTCTTCAGTCAGTTTGCTCAAAAGTAAAGTAGCTTTTGTGTCCCAGTATGGAAGATGTATATATCTGTCTCTAATTCCTGATATATTCATATAATCCTATTGACTTTGAGTATAGAAATGTGTACTTTTTTAAAGCATATGTGCATAAGCTTTTTTAAGCCCCATATTTGCATTGGTATTGCACATAATTTGCTCCATTTTTTCATTAGACTGTCAAAACCTTAGTACCATTTTTTCCCCAGACTTCTGGGTTCTTTGTGTTCTGTCTATATTACTGTACATGTAAGTGAATTTTTCTCTTGTCGTGTTTTCAACACATTTTAGTGCTACAAATGCTTTGTTTGTTTTTCATAGTTACATAGGTAAGTGAGCTGCGTTGAAAAAAGATCTCAGTGCACTATCTTACTGATTTGCCAAAAATATGTTTGCTGTCTACCTTTTTGTGTGGTCATATTTCTTGCTTACTAATGCATGGACATCAGGCAGTTTGTCCCGTTGATTTTCAAGACATCGCTGTCTTTTTTTGACTGTATTTTCTGTGAATTCTTGTTCATGCTTAAAACTTAGAAGCCTTCCAGAGAGAGGAAGCTACAACTTGATGTATCAAAATTTGTTTGCAGAATTTCAGTGCTTAGGTTTGGTTTTATTACTTCCTCTGTGAAGCAGTTACACTTTTTTTGTGGAAAAGTTTCCTGAGTTCTTTATGTTTAGATCAGCTAACATGTAAAATCAATATAATTTTTTTCTGAAAACTTTAAAATGCAGGACCTCTGATACTTGTTATGGAAAAAGCATCACTGTTTTATTACATAGCACTTGATCCATAGTTGATTCCTTATCTGAAGCTTGATGCATCTTAAAGCAAATAACCATTAGCTAGATACTGTTAATTCTGCCAGTGATAAAATGAATGTACTAACAAGGTGGAAGAACTAATGAGGAAGATCAAAAGTGTCTGATTATGTGCAAGTAATTCATCAGACTTCAAAACACAGATCATGTCACCATAAACTAGTGAAATGTATAGCCAGTAAAAGAAGAGTATTGGAGGCCTTTAGAAACATAACATTTTGTGCTTTAGGGTAGTTAGCTAATTGTTATCTGTAAAGTCTGTGCATCCCAGTGATAGGTGTGTTTGTATGCTGTTCAAACATAGGGGACATAGCTGCTTCTCTCTTTTTTTAACTCTTAAGTTGTTAAATACACAGTTGATTTTATTCTTCTGGTTAAGAACTTGGTAGTTCTCAAGGTGGAAGATACTTTTAGAAAATTAGTATTTTTGCAGTATGAATTCAGGAAATGATAAAACAAAATTCCTTCTGCTAAAGAGGATTAGAACTCTCTAAAAGTTACGGGTCATGTATAATACTGACCAGCTGACATTGGACTGGTAGATATCAAACAGTTTCCATTGTGCTTACAATCTTGGATTCCATATACACAAAAAAATCAAATTCCATTTGTTTTTTTAATTCTATTTATTAGACTAAAAAAGTCACTATTCTAGAATTTGGCAATTAAAGCACGTAATCGTCCCAGAAAATAGTAATGAGAGTAAGCTTTGAACTTACCCTGTTGAAGTCAGGCTCTGTTTAACCAAGATGGTTTTCTCTCTCCTGGGTTTAGTTGTACGGGTGCCAGTAACTCTGGTTATAGTGGAGGTTTGCTGGATATTGGTGCCCACATAGGGCACTGTGGTCTGACTGGGTCTCCAGCAGACACTGAGCTCACTGTCACAGAACTGAGAGGAATCCAGGAAATCTTTTCTGTATGTTTTTCCTAAATTTTAACTAGGTTTGCGAGTAACAATATTAAAACATTATTTGAGACTGGAGGAGAAAAATGTCATTTTAAAGCCTGTTCTGTTATAGTGGATGGCCTAAAACCAGCACCATTAGAAAATGACAGCAAATATTAAAGGAACACTTGTGTTTCAAAACTCTGAATCACAGCTGCAGTTGTCACTACTGTCAGCACAACCAAACACATCCTGACTTTAGGTCATGGTGGTAGGCAGCTGCACCAACTTCCTGGCAGTTTGTCAAGCCTTAGCAGATACAGGATTCAGCTGTTTAGGCATCATCTAGTATTTGGAAAACCTGATCCATATTCTCTTCAGGGCAAAGTGCCTGGTCAGGTCGGAAGTGTCTTTTAGGCTGCCAGTTCAATGGCTGATAGTGAAAAGATAACACGAAAGAGAGGGGTTTTCTTCCTGAGTATGTCTTGTGGACTTCTGTTGTTTGGTTGAAATAGTTCTGGTGGTATGTTCTGCTTTCTCTATATTCACCTGAAAGAGCACCAGTGCTTGGCTGCCTTAAGTTGAGGCTTCATACTGCTAAACATAACTTGGGAACTTCCTCTGTCTAAAATCCTTTAAGATGTTACCATTAAATTGCTGTTATGTGCTTTCCTGTTCTAAAAAGCGGCTTTGAAAATTCTGGGGTGAAACTGTTCTTGATGGGTTATTGGGAGCCGCATGTCAAAGGTGCTGTGACTTCAATTCTACTTATTTTCTTTTTTAATTCAATATGACAGTCATTGTATCAAGAGATATGCTGAACTCCTTCATCTTTTTGTGTACGCATGGGAGACAGTAGAGATAAGGGGGTTTTTAATTCTAGTTGAGTGCTTGTTTGAGGTTGTACAGCCATCTTCTCTAGGTGGGATTTCTCATTCCTTTGATAGTCAGCAAACAGCAGGGTGTCTTATCTATGTTAGGTCTTCCTCTGTCACTTAACTGCCTGAAGAAAGTCTAGATACTGTCTTTGATACCTCATTTTAAAGTGGAGCACAGTGTCCTCTGGAAATAGTTACAGAATTATTTCCAAAACTACAGCAAGAGCCTAGATGACCTGTTTTAGGCTGTGCTCTTAATTTTTAAATGTTGGTTAAAAGCATTCAGGCTTTAACTACTTGCATATTTTGAGAGGGAAAATTAATAAGCAGTAGCTGATGGGGTGCAAGATACAGGGAAAGCCAGCTGTTGAGTAATTCCAAGTGAACACACACAGTGTGCTTGATTATTTTGAGGGATTGAAATAAGGTGGTGAAAATTGTCATTGAAGTTAACTTCTGAGGATATTTTTGCCAGTATCAGTGTTTGCAATAAACAGTTGGTAAAGCTCTTGTTACTTATCCATGCAAATCTGAAGGGATTCTAGAAGCGGTTATACATGGCATTTTTGGAATTAAAATGAGATAATAGTTAATATATGTGATTTGAATATAAAATTTTCCTTTTGAAATAGATTAAAAAAAAAAAATTTACCTGTGTTATCTTTACTAATATCTGCATAGTGAGACAAATCTGGTATTACACTTTTGTATTTTCTCTTAATTTTGAGCAGTATCTGTCATTTCGTTATATTTTCTACACGTCCCTACAGAGGGATGCTAAAAAAAATTCCAAATACAAATTTTAACTTAATATTTCATTTATTGAAATATGACAGATTCTTTTCAAAAACAGGTCTCTGAACAACATACAGTGAAACTCTGAACAGTGAAAAGTTTAAAAGCTCATTAGTCATCCTGTTAACTTTTATGATCTGTATGACTTTGCTGTTCATTTTGGACTTGAAACAGTTCTCTGCCTCTTTATTGTTTTCTTAAATACTCAGTTCCTAGGGTTTGTCAAATCTGCAGTCTTCTCACTGTGCTGTTTCTGCACATATACTTTTAGGAAAAGAAATTCTGCTCTAGGGAATAGTCCTCTGTCCTCTTTAGGATTTTTTTAAAGGTTTCCATGAAAACCAGTTTTTTCTCATTTAAAGTATTAGGGCGTGGTTGCAAAGGCAGATTAGCTGATCAGACAAGTGTGGTTCTTCTTTTCCTTGCTCACCATCTTAAAATTACTTGGATTCTTTTCTATTTGAGTATTAAGAATGGTTTTCTACTTGCTAAGTAAATTGAAGTAGTTTGCTGAGTGATTGCATGATTGTCGAAGCACAGTAGAAGAGAGAGGAGCACAGAGACATGCAGTGGAGAGTGAAAAGGGGGAGTTAAGTGTAGAACTTCCCTCTTGGTTGCAGTGGAGTATTAGATCAGCTCCTTCAGTTTAGGAGCATTTAGTCATTGTGAATACAGCGTATTTTGAAAACAAGAGGAAAAAACAGAAGAGTCCCACTGGGCATACCTGAGGTTTCTGGATGCTGTCTGAGTGTTCAAGCTTCTTTCTGCTCCTCATCTTCTTGTCCTTCCTAAAGTTCTGCCAGTTGTCCATTTAAAATCTTACTTTTGAGATCATCTTATACAGTGGATGCATTTTTAGGCGCTGGGATTGAGGTTATTGTGATCCTTCCTTCCTTTCCCATGAGTTTGCTGTTCCCATTTAATGCCATTTGGAGGGCAGAGAGAGCAGAAAGGAGTAATCATTGTTAGAAATGAGGTCCAACATTTAAATCTTCCTAAATGTGTTAAGTGCTAGAACAGAGCTATTTGTGGTTGGAGAAATCTGAGAATAGAGAAGCCATCTGTTGACTCAGAAGCTTCTACTTAGCATAGCTGACCATAAAGTAATGCAGAATTGTCTAGAATTCACCTTTCTACCTTTTGCCGATCTCTCTGAAGCTAGCTGGACTTCAGAATCTTTTAACAGCTCCTGTGCTTTTGCCTGTACTAATCTTCTTTGCCAAGTGGTGTAACAGTAACAAAAGCTCATCTGGCCCTTTCAGGCATAGTTCAGATGGAAGAGGGGCTAAGTGGATGCATTTCTATTTACTTATAATAAAAATAAAATTATTATGCAAAACTCTGATTCTCTTTTTAACAAAGAAATTGAAGTGCTTCCTCAGTGGAAATTTTAAGACAGGATTAAGAGCTGAGGAGCTAAACCTGCTCCTGAATTTATACATGCCTGCAGTACTAGTAGCATTACTTTTTCTTCTTTTTTAATTTTGTATAGAAGAGAAGAAGCCTAAAGTCAAGAAACCAAAGTTAGAATTCCCTGTATATACAGCTCTGGAATCAAGTGCGTATATACCATCTTATGATCATGGAGCTTCAATTGAAGAGATTGAGGAACAGATGGATGATTGGTTGGGAGGCAGGAACAGAACCCAGAAAAAGAAGGTAGGTTCAAAATCTTCCATGTTGTTATATATTTTAAATGTTCATTCATTTGCTTGCCTCTCAGGAAAACAGAATACTGTGTGTATACCACCACAATATTCATAATACCATCAAAGTGTAGAAAAGTATTAATTGTCTGGCAGAGATATAACAGAAAAATTATATTAATGTTCAGTGTAATTTGTGTAATGATGCTGGAAATGTTGTTATAATAGGATGTCGTTGATTAAGCCATATGAAAGCTCTCTATGGTTTCTAATATAAATACTATTCTTGTTCGCTAGAAATTAGTAGAACAGAATGCTGTCAAGTTGTATGAGGCTTGGTTCTTTCTCTTAATTGCAGTTAATAACATTTTGCTTGCGAGAATAGATTCTTCTCTGTTAAAAGAAAAGCAAAGGAAAAAGAAGAAACCTTGTCTTTGTAATATGCAGATGTATTATCTTTTGATTATAGAACTGATTACATACTTTGTGCATTTTATCTGATGCATGGAACAGTTCTAACAATTCAATTTAGGCCGATTGTTAAGGTTCTTTCTATTCAGAGATAAGGGTTCTTAGTTGCAGTTAGTATAATTGTGTTCTGGTTAATTTTACTAAATCATACTAGCTTGAAAATCTATAATTTTCACATTGGAACTGAGAATAAATATTGTAAATTAGTCTGCTGTCTTGAAAATCTGCCTTACTTGGAAGGGTGTGTTTGAAGTAGAGTTGGTTGCATGCTTGATCATCTGGATCCCCTAACTCATCTTTCCCTCTGACAGAAATTGAGTCTGTCTTTGAGTTTCCATGAAAATGAAGAAATGGAACAAGACTGGGCCTATTGCATCTATAAATTTACACCTCCTCACAAAATATAGAGAAGCTGTGTCTTCAGAGACACTGCTAGGAGAACTAGTTGTAGGTCGATCCTTCCAGATGTCCTCAACAAAACTACCTTGATTTTCTACACTTCTTTCTGGATGTTCAGTATTGTATCTCATTGCTTTGATAAATTAGTATATTTTTAAAATCATATTCTGTTACAAAAGAGGTTAACCTTTTAGGGACAACCAGGCAGTTTGTCTGGGTAAAGTGTTTGACCTGAACAAACTCTGATTAGCTTGACAGCTAATACGTTATCACAGCAACATCAACATTTAATACAGTTGTGGAGGGAAACAGATTCATAAACTGCACGAAGAAATGGAGAATATGTCACTGGCTCTAGGGGAGCCATTTGTATCTAATAGGAGAGGGTCTGTGTCATATGATTTACAATAAGCTCACTGGGAAAATGGTTGTACCACAAGTCAATTGTTCCTAACTGTCATCTGACACATTTTCCATTTTAGAAATACATATTTTTTATCACGTCATGGATGTGAACTGGGTCAGCATCCCTCTTCTGGCTCTTGCATGGACGTGAAACCAAGTGGCATGTAACGTCCACCTCTCAGTTCTGCTTGTTTTAGGAAAAAGTTACTGTCATAAATCATTTTACCATCAGACCTTTTCTTGGGATTGTCATTCTTCACTCACAAAGAAACCTGTTAGCTTCTTTTTTCCCTTGTCTTCTGTGGTAGCTCAGGGATGTGGACTGTGTACCAGCCCACATCAAAGTAGCTTGATAAAGTAATACATTACTTTGTCATCCTTCCATGAGTAAGAAGTGGAGTTGCTTTCCCTGCTATTGGCATCCCAAGTGTAGATAATTACAGTAATATAATATTTGTCATCAACTGCTTTGCACTGTTAATATTTGTAGTTTAGAGGGGCCTATAATCCATGAACTAGTGCTTTGGAAATGCTGCACTGTGCAAAGTGCCTAATTTGATAGAAAGATTAGATTATATTCCATTTGTAGGTTGATTTATTCTTTTTGAATACTTTGAATTCTTTTTTTCCTTGTGATTTATTCTTTTTGATTACTGCTTCCATAGGATTTAAGTATTGAAGTAGATAAAGAACAGGCTGTAGAGAAGAAAACGTCTTCCTTCTTAGGCACTGTAAGATGATCTACCAAGGGAAGGAGAAAGAGGAAAGTTTTCCCTTTTTTCTTCCATAAGGTTACATAGCTGGATGAAAACATGCTTATATCATTGTAATGTTATTCTTCTGTTATTCTGTTTGAGAATGCACTGAGCTTATGTCCGTAAGGATCTAGTCTTGCCATGTTGTTACTCTTTAGTTAGAACTGAAAATTAAACAAAATAATAAAAGAAAGCAAGCTATTGGGAGATAGATAATCAGTATTACAGAATGGAGAGTTAATTTTTCTGTAGTTCTGTGTAGCAGATCCATCCACCTTTAGTACCTTTTTAGTATAGTTTTTATTTTTGTACTTTTCAAAATAATAAATAAGAATGTTTAACAGAAAGACTAGGTCAACAGTAAAAGTAAATTTAGAAAATCATATTTATGAGGGAAGGTTAAATAGTTGGAATTTTACACCACAGAAAAGGGAGGCTGTGTGGAAAAAATGGGATACAATATTTTTCCAGTCCATTCCAGTTTTGTTTTAGGGAAAATTATAATAATATATTATGACTTACTACTTACCATAAATTCAGAGAGAAAGAAATACTCAATTTGCTTTGCAGCCAGAATGATTAAATTCAGATTTGGAAACACATGTAGGTGGAGGCACATACCCAGAGCATGTTACCTGTATCATTTATGAAACCTTTCAATCTATCCTGTTGTTGAACTCGAACTGTTGGAAATAGTGTGAGCTGACTCAGTTGTATATGAGAGCATGGAAATGAAATATGGGACTCTAGAGAGGGTTTTTTTGCTATATAGGAAATCATATACTTACCTAGGACTAAATTGCATATTCATATAGTGCAAACAGCATGTGACTAAGAACATGGGAGGAATTGCTAAAAGCTTCTCATGCTGAACATCAAAACTCTTCAAAGCAAGACAAGCAAAGAAAAAGTTTATTTCAAAGATTGTTTTGTTTTGTTTCGTTTTATCACTGAATGTGCTCTGTTTCCGAAAAGGAGATGATCTGCAAGATCTTAGAGGTTGTTGTTGAGATTTTCATTTACTTAGCTCAAGCTTCTGATTTTTTTATTCTTTTTTTCCTGTATCTCATTAAAAGGTGACTGGAAAACTTGTTCTGTGTATGCTTACTAGTAATTAAGGGAAATTTAGAGGGAATGGACTTCCTTTGAGATGTAGTATTTTGTAGCCACTATTGTATTAGTTAGTAGCAATTTAACCCTTTACTTCCCTGTTGAGCAACCTATTATGTGGAGCTGGAAGAAAGAAAAGGAACTTATTAGAGGACATATTTTATTACATCTGATCTTGTTCAGTCATTTGTGCAAGCATTCATGCAAGAATACGTGTATTCACTGTTTTTGGAATCATGCTATTGATGAATCATTTCTCTCAGTGGGATTTCCCTCATACTCTTTGTTCTGATTTGATTTTATGTGATTCGTAACACATGTTGTTTTCATGAGAGTTCATTGCTTATGCGAAGAATATTGTTGTTCCGTGAAAATCTTGGCCCTTAAGAAATCATTGGGAGATTTATCATCTTCAGTGGGACCAGGATTATAATTCCTTTTGGTTTACAGAGTCCTCATCATCTCTACTGGAATCTCCATTTCATATCATTATTTGACTCATTAATCTATGAAGATAGAGTTCCAAGTTCTGTCTCAATGACTGGTGAATACTTTTGACCTTTTGATATTTGCTTGCTCTGTAAAGAGGAGATAAAGGTGGAGAAAGACAGTGCCTGATCCCTTCCAGCTGGACCAGATGTATGGACACAAAATGATGTTTCTCATTATTTTTTTTTTCATGTTATCCTGCGGCACTTCTTGGCATTTGGGTGTTTTTGATATTGCGGGAGCACCTGGCTTGGTTTTACTAAAGCAGGACTGGTAAAACTATTTTGTGCGCAGAGCATGGGAAACCTAGCATTCATCACTTGTATTTGATATACTGTTAACCTTTAAAATAGAATTATTAAAAATATTGTGAAATAAAAGTATACATAAGTATACGTAAGTATACATAAGCTTTGTTTTTACAGAGTTCATTGTAGATGCTGGAAACATGGTAGTTACTGTTTTTTCTTAATTATTGAACTGTGGAGCACTGATCATTCTAGTGCTGAGCTGCCTTCTGGTTAAAATGCATTTTGTGCTTTTGTTTTTCTCAGCCTGGGCCATCAAAGCACTGTGTTTCAGATATAGGATATTGATAACTGACTGAGCTTTTTAATCATGAAGGTTTTATTTGAAAGCTGGCTGTGGAACAGCGATATAACTTTAAATGTACAGACGAGAGCTCTCTGCTTTCTAACATCAAAAGGCAAAATGCTATACAAATGCTAAGTTACTACTTTATTAGCTTAAAATGTATAGATTTGACAATTAAGTCTTCATCATTTTATAACCTTGTACATTTTGTAATTGCCAGCTAGCCTGCCACCTGCTCTCTTCTGCCTTGGATCTTCCCACATCTGTGCTGCTTTGAAATTTGAGTATGCTTTTTCTTTAGTAGCAAATAATGTGGTGCTTGTTCTAATCAGATGTCATATGACGGATTACCTGAATACAGTTTCCAGGCTTTTAAAAAATGTTAATTTCTTAAGCAAGCAGTTTGTATCTTAGCAGGATTAAGGTGTTGTGTAAACCAGATGTTTTAATAAATTGGTCTTTGAGGGGAAAGGTTATTCTGTTCTGGTGTGCAGCCTGAGGTCATCTAGTTTTGGAATAATTTATTTTTCTAATCTTTCTAAGCAATGAAGCAAATATGCTATTTGAAAAATGTGTCTGGATTCTAATGCTCTTTTATTCTTTAGAAAGGTACAAATAAGCAGTGAGCAGTCTGAGATTCCTCACTGTGCGAGCTACTGGGCCTTAATCCTGACTCAGAAGGACTGCTGTAGATCCAGAAAGAAAATCTCTCTGTGTTCCCAGTGAGTTCAAGGCTCTGTATTGAGACTGCCAGCAGCCATATATGTTAGTGTCAGTTATGAGGCTATTCATTGGAGCTACTCTAAGTTCATAATACATTTTAACCTGAGCTCCAAATTCTCATCAAATGGTGATGACTTTGAGTCACTATTGATCTGGGCCATATTGAATTAAGTAACCCTGAGGTGAAAATCTCAGTGTTCTATTATCAAACTCTTAAAAATGTAGTGTTACTGAAAAGATGCTTCATTAAAAAAAAAAGTCTGCCTTAGAGTGTTACTGAAAGTGTTAAGAGGTCAGACTTTACTGTGGTTTTTTATGCTTAGTGTCACTGCAAATACTGCAGACTCAGCCTGAGCAGAATAATTTGCATGTTAAAAAAACTATAGTTCATGTTGTTGTTGTGTTGTGTTGCATAGGTTACTCCTGCAGTTGCCATATTTATATTAGAGCTATTACTAGTAATGAAAAATTATACACATGCTTTTAAAAATAATTGTTTAAGTTTACCTTTTTTCTTTGGCTCCTGTCTGAGGTAGTGGACCTCAGGTATGGAACAATGTGTATATTTTTCTTCTCTGTAACAAAATTCTAGTGATGAAAGTTAGTGATAAGTTGGAATGATAGAATCATTTAGGTTTGAAAAGACCTCTCAAGACTGAGTCCAACTCAGCATCACCATGTTCACCACTAAATCATGTCTAAGTGACACAATCCTGAGTCTTTCGAAAACTTTCAAGAACAGTGATTCCACTGCTTACCTGGGTAGCCTGTTCCGATACTTCACCACTCTTTTAGAGAAGATTTTTTTCCTAGTATCCAATCTAAAACTCCTCTGGTGCAATTTGAGGCTGTTTTCTCTTGTCCTAGTGCTTGTTATCTGATCTACCCTGAGCCTCCTTTTCTCCAGGCTAAACACTCCCATCTCCCTCAGCTGCTCCTGATCACACCTGTGCTCCAGACCCTTCCCCAGCTCCACTGCCCTTCTCTGGACTCTCTCCAGCACCTCAATGTCCTTCCTGAATCGAGGGGCCCAGAACTGAACCCAGAACTCGAGGTGTGGCCTCAGCAGTGCCCAGTACAGGGGATGGTCACTGCCCTGCTCCTGCTGGCCACACTGTTGCTGATGCTGGCCATTGGATGCCATTGCCTTCTTGGCCAGCTGGGCCCTCGCTGGCTCCTGTTCAGCTGCTGTTCAGCAGCACCCCCGAGGCCTTTTCCAACTTGCAAGATCTTTCCAGCCGCTCTGGCCCAGGCTGTGGCACTGCAGGGGTTGTTGTGAGCCCAGGGCAGGACCAGGCACAGGCACTTGGCCTTGTTGAACCTCAGACCTCTGGCCTCTCCCCATCAATGCAGCCTGTGCAGATCCCTCTGCAGAGCCTTGCTGTCCTCCAGCAGATCAGCACTCCCACCCAACTCAGTGTGTCTGCAACCTGACTGAGGGGGCCCTGGATCCCCTCATGTGCATCCTGGGTAAGGATATTAAACAGAGCTGAGCCAGCACTGAGCCCTGGGGAACACCACTGGATGCCATTCCATTCACCAGCACCCTCTGGGCTCGGCCATCCCAACAGTTTTCTACCCATCCAACAGAGCAGCCGGCCAAGCCGTGAGCAGCCAGTTTCTGCAGGAGATGCTGTGGGAAATGGTGTCAAAGGCTTTCCTGAAGCCCAGGTAGGCACATCCAGAGCCTTTCACTCGTCCACTAAATGGGTCCTCTTATCAAAGAAAAGATGAGGTCAGTGAAGCAGGACCTGCCTTTCACAAACCTGTGCTGGCTGGGCCTGATCCCCTGGTTGTCCTGCACGTGCTGTGTGATGGCACTCAAGAGGATCTGCTCCATGACCTTCCTTCAACCAGGGATGGTGTAGAGAAGGCATCCTTTTGTTACACATTGTGTTGGTGATGTAGAGTACAGGATATACCAATAACATAGTTTGGTACCTTGATTATTCTAAAATGTTTATGTAATTACTTATTAGTGATTATATTCCTCTTTTCATCTTTGCTACCCACCTACTCTGTCAGCCTAATAAACAGAGGAAAACCAGAAAAAGTTTTTCAATTTTTCAAGCCTTGTAACTGACAGCAAAGTTTTTATTGGTTTTCTGGTTTATTTGTTTGTTTCTTTATGTGACTGTTGAACCAGAGCAGTCTATATCTAGGAAATTAGTGTATTTAGCATATTTCTATCTAGTTGGTGTAGTTTTTATTTTGTTTAGAAACAATAAATTTACTTTGATGTACTTTTGGGGTCATCTTTCCTTAAATGCAGACACTAACCTTCTTTTCAGGCTTCTATCTTGAGTATTTAAGCATCTAATACTTTACTTTGGACTTGAATAGCTTTAAGGAGAGAATAAATGTGATTCTAAAAAAAATATTATTTTTAATTACTGAGTTTTCCTTGGAGAGGATGACCCACATATTTAAATCTAGAATAAGGCTTGTCTGCTTTTGAGCTGTGAATATCAAATCATTAGGGTCAGGAATCTAATTTAATCTGCAGTATTAAACATGCAAGGCCCTTTAGTCTTCAGGTTTTCTTAAGGAAGAATAAAATGATAGGATGATGTTATATTCTTTAACTAGCATCTCAAGTTGGTGATTTCAATCTTATGGCAAATAGACATCAAAGAACAAATGGTATTTGTAAACACATAATGAAGTAATTAATTTCTCCTAGCATTGGATTCAGAGAAAATTGCTTTTATGACTGAGACAAATGCCACAAATAGTAATCATTAAACCAAGAGTTAGTTTTGCCTGAAATAGGTCATGAATCTGTAAAGACTGTGAATAAATGCGAACTACGTAACGGCTATGTAAGTATGTGTAATTTATGTATTTTCTTTTTTGCCTTTCTCTCTGTGACCTTCAGTTAGGTTAACAAAGCATAGGAAACTTTATTTCTTTGTTTATTCTTGTACTTAGAGAAAGTAACAGTGTGTTTTTAGAATATAGGTAATTCAATAATATCCTGCTTTCAAATATACTATGCTCAGTCCAGCTAGAACTGCAAGCAAAAAAGTAATGCTATGAATATTTAAAGATAATATTAACATTTATCTTAATGATATAGGGAAATTATTTGCTATGACAGCCAGAAAAAGAAAGGGATTTGGAAATGGTATGTTTCACAGCACAAACCAAAATTCAGTCTAGATTGCAAAGGAAACAAAGAGCCAAAATATATAATTCCCTAAGGATATTTCCTAAAAATAGTCACAATATGTTATATAAACACTTAGGCAATGGTTAAAAACATAAATCAACCATGCATATGTGTTGAATTAAGGCAATACGGTTGACATTTGCCGGATATTTCCTGATTTTGATTGAGTTTTTAAACTTTCCTTTTAATTAAATATAGTAGCATGGGTTCTTGTCTTGTACGGACAAGAAGAGTAATACACTGATTTCAGCACCATGCTATGGATGTTGTGGTGTCAAATTTTAGCTTTCAGTAGTTTTCCAACTGAATCTGTGTTCCAGAGGAAATGATTGATGTGACTTGCTGCCATAATTCAATCTGACTAATTTCACACATGTACTTTCACTATGTAGTCCTCAGTTTTTGAGTCTGTCAGTTGAAAACTACCTAAGAGCTCCAGTTAATTGTGCAAAGTATTAATCTGTGGGGACAAACACACAGTGTTTTTAAAATGCAACTCTGTATCTGCACTGGGCAGTACTGTAATCTCAGTTCAGGCACCTGCCTGGGTCCAGATTAGGTCTGTATAGCTTTTTACATTGACTTTTATAGCTCTGGTTGGAGTTGTTAATCTACCTCAGGTCTTGAGTCCTCTTGCATTTCTGAGATTGATATGGTAGTTGTCTATTACAGAACAACATGGTAGTTGACAGAAGAGAAACCTCATTCCTGTGAGGAAAAACTGGAAATTTATCTTTCCCAGTCAATCCTTGAAGATCTGACTTCTGTCATAGTCAGTGTCTCTTCTGTCCTGGAGGTCATATCCGTTTTACATAAATTTGCAAGAAATTGTGCGGTGTTTTTGTAATTAATAGTTTTTGTTGCACTGGTTTTGTTTTCCTCTCAGCCTGGGAGAGATGTAGAAAAACATCTGACGTGATTTAGCCCAGTTGGAGTCAGGGGGTGGTGGAAATCCTAGTTTTCCTAGGTAGAGATGCGTCACTCACCGAGACAAAGTCACTCCTGTCTCAACTATGAAAGCAAGAGTAAAGAAGTGGAAGGGAGTCATTGCACGTATCAGAGGTAGGAGTTGGAAGAAGATGTGAAAGCTGGTTAATCACTGTGACCTTGCCCCACTTGCCTTCCCATCCAAGAGAAGGGAGAGATCAATTCAACAATCCCTGTGTTGTCAAAATTTTGGTAACGAATGAGAGGCAAGGATGTTAAATATCCTTGAAATGAGATTTTCACAGGATCCACAACTTAGGGATCAGAAAGAATTTGCAGTTTATAGCATTGACTTCTCTAGTTCAATTCACTGCTGTTCTTTTTAGCTTTTTAACATGAATTTGAAAAATGCAAACTGTTGCAAAATACTTACTTACTTTTCTTTGTATGATTTTTAGCTATCTTTAAGTTGGAGAAGGAAGTTAGCTTCAAATAAATTCAGTTTTAATTTATAAGCTTAAATCCATAGTGATATTTCTATATCATATTTTCCAGACAGACCAATTAAAATCTGGTTAGATTCAGCATCTTACTTTCTTTACAGTGCATAGTGCTGCTCCTTTCCTTTCCTTTTCTTCCTGGGCCCATGACTATAGTGAGGTTTGGTCCAATTTATTTATAGAAATTACTGAGAAACTATAATCTATGGTAAACTCCAATTACTAAAAAGAAACTGAACAGTGTTTGGCTTTATTGTCATAGTAAAGATAAATGTGTAATCCTGCCTTGCTAAGGAATAGTTCAATACTTCTGACGTAAGCATTTTGTTACTTCAGACTTTTTAGAGCATCTCAATCCAGTTAATTGGCCCTTTTCTGTATGGGTTTTGTCAGGCAGGATGCAGTCTTGACAAGATCACCTTTAGTCCAAACTCTCAGTTCAGCACACTTGAGCATCCAGTTGCATTCCATTTAAAGGAATAGGAGTTGTGTCCTTAACCATTCTCATAAAATGCTACTGGAAAATATATTACTTACCCAAACCTGCAAAAGAGGAGAGCACTCTTAAAGCTGAGGAAAGGTATGTTGTAGTGAGGTTAGTTTATCATATTAGTGATGGCACTTTCTATAATTTCCAAGATACAGAATTTTTTTAATACAGTGACTCAAGATGCAAATTATGAAGGAGTGGATGTTCTTGCATCATTTGCAGTTGAGTACTGTGCAAAGCTCGTGGTTTTTTGCAGCCCCCAGACTTTCTCAAAGTAAGCATGCATTTACCATGTGCTACCTGATGTGTTGTATAGCATCAGATTTTTTTTACACAGATGTCTTTAGGGAATATCAGCATTCTGACTGTCCAAAGTTCTCCTAGTCACGTTCTTTTTAATCCTAAAGTGTGTTCCGCATTCCTGGTTTGTTTTGTGGGGTTTTGTTTGTTTTTGTTGGTTTTATGTGTGTGCATGTGTGTGTGTGTTTGTGGTTTTTTGGGTTTTTTTGAGAGGTTGGGGGTTTTTTGGTTTTTTTTTTTTTTTAAAGAAACATACAAACATGAGCATGGAAAACAGTACTTCAATTTTTACTATTTACTTGATGGTATTTGTAATTCACATTGGAAGTCTGGATTGGAATAGGTCTAGAAAGGAAATGTATCAATAGAGGATCTCGGTTTGTAACTTCCTGCGTATGAGTGCGTTTCAGGTTTTTTTAATGATACTGGTCTCAATGGCTGGATATATACCAGTAACTGCAGTATATCACTGCCTTGGGTGCTTTGGTTGTTTTTTTTTAATTGTCCTTGGTCAGAAAACTTGCCTGGTAATGAGAAAGTGAGCACGGGAAGAATGAGATTGACATTAATAGTACATTTTCAAATGGCCACAAATTATGGGAAGGAAAATCTGTGCATGTGAAAAAAAGGCTACCTTTGATTTTTAATTAGCCCAAACTTTGTGGTTATATTGGAGAATTTGACAGGCAGGTTCAATGTTTATATGGTTTTAACTAGTTTTACTAGTGTTTCCCTTATTTTCAATTACATGTATATTATTTCATTATAATTAACAGTTTTGAATTTTGGGACGTTTTTGGCAGTGCTCTGCTTGAGGTTGTCATCACAGATCTGTGTTTTATGAATACGTGAAAACTTCTCAGATTTCCCCCCCACAGACAGACACTCCCTTCATTATTACTTGGCAACTTAGACTGTTGGAAAACAGTACTGAGGTTTAGTATGGACCATGTTCATGACATTTTCCAGGTAGCCCATTTAGGGTCCTAAATGCATATAATGTTTCTGATTCTTTCAGTCATATTCTGCTGGGACAATAGATTTCCCCCCCCCCCCTTTTCTTTTTTTCTACTTCATAGCCAAAATTCACACTTGCCTTGAGCCATGTCAGAACATCGGTTAGGTTGTGAGCTAGATACCATTCTCTTTTTGTTCTCTACCAAAGTGAACTTGTATGTTGAAAGCAAATCTCTACATTTTGGTATTCTTTGTAGCAGAATGTTATGGTCTTTGGACATCTTGTCCCTTTGTAGAAGAGTGCTGAGTTTTTCCTTTGGGTTTTAGTGTACTGATAGACCTGAATCATACTTATATAATACTGGATTCCACAGTATGTCTACACATTTTTGGGATGCAAAGTACCTCCTGCATTTGAGTTAAAAATTAAGAGATCAGAATACTCAGGCTGGTTTAGGTCATAGGAGCATTGCTAGTAAAAGAATTTAGTTGCATTTGATGTGAAAGGAGGAACATTATTTAGACATTATCTGTGGTGGTGAAATACTTCAGAGGGAGACAGTTAGAACTATATTTGAAGGAAGTCAAGGGACACAAAAAGCCCCCTGATTTTGGAAAAGCTATTTAAGATCAATGAAGGCAGGAGAACCAATGTTATCGAGGTAAGATCTTTATCTTATGATAAATTATGCCAAGAAGCCTGACAGAGAATCTGGACAAAGGGTAGAAGAGGGAAGAGAGGACAGCACTGCAGAGCAGTCAGCAGGATTAGCTGTGTAATAGTATCTTGTTCATTATGACACTATCACAGGATGGTTTAGTGTATTGAATGGTACTTAAATACCATATGTTAATGTTTTTAGAATACCCATAACATGCCATGTTGTGCTGAAGTCAATAGAAGAAGAAGAGTATACAGCCTGATGCTGTAAAATATTTGACACTTTCATGTCAATAATTTCATAATAACCTTGCAAGGAAAAACACTCCTTATTAGTAAGGCCGAATCATATGCTTTAATGTATCTGCATGCCCTTGGGCTTGTCTTCTCCAGTGAATTTAGCATGGCTAAAGATTTTTAATGTGTCAGGTAATTATGAAATAAGCTGCCACATGCAATCTGTTGAGACTTTCTACCCTATGGACTTATTGAAGTTTATGAAATTTACAAAATTCTCCTGAAGAATTCATTGACCTGTGTACTATAGAAGATTTTCAATTTCATGTTTTCTATCTAACAGAAATACTTTTCAAACTGCATTTAAGAATCCAAGTAGAGTGATGTTTGAGAGAGAATGAAATGAAAAATATTCATTTGCTTTCTTTCGGAATTTGTCTCCACATTAATGTATCACAGGCCAAACCTAATTACCTATTCAACCTATATTTTATTTGATCTACATGCCTGAGTGTCCTACAATCAAATTTAGTGAAGAGCTTCTCACTTTTTTCTGCATTAAAACAATTGCCTTGAAGCAGCTAACAATTAAAAAATAAATGAGTTAACGCTTTCTGCTAAGTGTTACCATTTAAGTTGTAATATGCAATTAAAAACTACATTTTAATTTCTGTTCAATTACATTGACTTAAATAGTAATTTTAGTGTTATACTTATGAACCATTTAATTGTGACATTTTTCCTCTGGCATGCGTGATGCAAAAGTAGATTTGATTTTGAGAATGTGGCGA
Source organism: Hirundo rustica (assembly GCF_015227805.2). Taxonomy (NCBI): domain Eukaryota; kingdom Metazoa; phylum Chordata; class Aves; order Passeriformes; family Hirundinidae; genus Hirundo; species Hirundo rustica. Next base: position 137,891,211 of record NC_053450.1, on the reverse strand, counting down.
GAAGTAACCTTTCCCCCTCATGGTTTGCTGTAATGACAAAAAAAGAATTATCATTGTGTAAATATGATGGAACAATTTAATTTCAAAAGCCATGAAAATATCTTGGAATTCAGATAATTTTTCATGTTTTTAAAAACTATCTGCTTCGTAGGAGGAATACTTGGATTGCTTTATGGTAGTATAGATGGGTATTTGAAACATTCATGCATGTGCATGACCAAACATGTTAACAGCTATAGGTTAAAGAAAGCTTTGTCCTAAGTCTAAACTCAAAGCCTGGTAGAACATGAAGTGTGAAAACAAACGTGGCTTTTTTCAGGTGTGTATTGCTAGAGAAAGATCCTTTACTCCTTTGGCTTTAGCTCCTTCTTTTAAAAAGAAAACAGTTTATGAGTTGATGCATTGCGAGCAGCTGGTTAACACATTTTTATGATAATGCTAGAGAGAACTTGCTGTGGAACAAGGTCCTTATCAGAACGGATTAAGATTTTCTTTTCCTCTCTGAGCCCTCCAGGTCCTTTTAGCATGCTGAAAATCACACTGACACCTGGCCTAAAAAGATATTCCATTTTCTCCAGTGAGATTCTGTGTCTCTGGAAGGACTTTATTTCATCCATTTGTATCTTTTGTGGTTTTGATCTCTGAATGACGGTGGAAGTTTATAGTGACCCTTCTACTAGTAAACTTGGTTCTATATCACTTGCAGCTGATGAGTTTCCAGCTTATGTGTAAATGGAAAGTATCATACACTGTATTTAATGCCATCCCAGTTATTTTACCAGATCCGTAAAGTTCTTAAGATATGCTGGTCTTTGCAAAGAATCAGAAATTTAGGGTATCATTTTTTCTGGTGTTCAATCCTGTTTCTTGAAAACTTGTACCTTAGTGCTGAAGATTAAGACATTAACTAGATTAAGACATCTAGTTGTATTTCTTTCTCTTACACAAGTTCAGATATTACCATGAACTGTGCCTCAGTTAGATGCTGTGAGGGCACAGCAGCTTCACTGCCAAGAAGGGCTCTTAGTATCATTTAAAGAGACTGTTACTGGAGAGGACATCACAGAACAGTGTTGTGGGTTTGGAATGCTGTTTCCCAATTTAGGATTCTCAGTGAAATGCTTCAAACCATGTGCTGCTGCTTGATCACTCCCCCTCTCCCTGTGATGGGCTGCAGAGGAGAATTGGAGGCACAGTAAAGATAAAGATCATGGGTTGAGATAGGAACAATTTACTGGAAAACAGCAGTGAGATAAGAAGGTGAACAGCAATAATAGTAATGACAGAGTTTACAGGAAAAGGTGAATGATTCACATGTGATTGCTCAACTCCCACAGAAACTCCCTGACAGTACCTGACCTCTGCCCCTGGCACCCATAAGGGATCCCTTCCCCAGTCCCCAGAAGATGACATAAGGTGGTATAGAATAACCTCTAGGTCCTAATGGTGCTTCCTTGTGGCTGCTGCAAAAGTTAACCCTGATCTAGTCAGAACCAGAACAGTGTTTCAGTTCCAGTCCCAATCTCATAGTGTCTTCAAACAACTGTGTCAGCATGACTGGTGGATCTGCTTAAGAAAGGAGAGAGTACATTGTAAGAAAACTGTGTAGAATTTTAAGAAGTATAACTTTGAAAAACATTTTATTTCTCTTAACAATTTCCAAATTAATAAATGACTTGCACCTTCACCCAAATTCAACTGTTCTAACAGGGCTTTGTGGCTCAGGATACCAGAGTGGTTGCAAATGTGGGTGTCTCTCTGAACATCAGGAATGCTCTCTTATTGTGAGAGTGGCAGACCACTGGCACAGGAAGCCCAGAGAGGTTGTGGAGTCTCCCTCCTTGGAGACACATATTCAAAAACTGTCTGGTCATGATCCTTTGCAGCTGGTTCCAGTGGATCTGCTTGAGCCAAGTGTTGGACCAGATGACCTCCAGAGGTGCCTTCCAACCTCAGCTGCTCTGCAGTTCTGTGCTGTATTAAATGGTGTGTATTTACTCATGAACTTTAATCCTAATCTCAAACAGTGCCAGGGTGATGTCAGTTTTAATTGACTGTAAGAAAGTATTCTGAGAGAAACATCTTATTCATCAGATATAAGTGATGGCTTGTATCTTCCTGATCAAGTAAAACTGAAATAGAAGTGATTCTTCCAAACACTTCTAGTTAAAGAAAACCAGGCTTAGAAAGATCATTAGTTCGTTTAGGCTTCTGATACTATTTGAAGACTGTGTAGGGAGTAATTGTTCTCTAACTTTAAATTAAGACATTTATGGTCTAACAACCTCTTTTCTTTGCTTGTGTGTCCCTTTTATATATGCTCATTTTAGCTGTGTTTTATAGAATTGTAATTTTTATCTGTAATCTCTTTGAACCTTTGTGGTCATTAAAGGGCTTCAGCATTTTAAGTGAAGTCAACCAGTATGTTCTTCCACTTAAAAGGGATAACAATAACATATTTAGGATGTTATAAAGTAGTAAAAAAAGAAAAAAATGTGAATAATATTTTTCAAAAGCACCTAAATAACTGAGGGAGTAACTTTATATTAAAAATATCATTACTTGGTGTAGGAAATTCAGCCAGTTTGTTAGGTTATACCAATAAGTAAATAAATTTTTTATATTTATTTCTTATAGAGATAGATCTGCAGACTATTTTGTTGCTAGGAGAGTTTTACTTGAAATCTGGTATTTGTACTGTTGTAACCAACAGCAGCAATTGTAGATGTTGATAATTGCTTGTAGTTTGAAGGGGATATCACCAAAAGCTTCTTCCCCAGACCTTCTCCTAGATACAAACCATTTATTTTCATACTTCATAATTCTTCAGTGGGTGTACTGATGTTGGCTGCCAGTTCCTTGCCCAGGTCCTTGCCCAGCCATTCTTTCGCTTCTTATTCTCAGCACAACTGGCTGAGAAAATAAGATGAAAAAGCTCATGGGCTGAGGTGAAGATATGGAGATCAAGTAATCCATTGGTGGTGCAGAGAAAATAGACTTGACGTGGGAAAAAATTAATTTATTGCCAGGTGAAATAGAGTTGGATTGTGAGAAATCAAGACAAAACCTAGAACACCTTTCTCCCACTCCCCTTGAAGTCAAAGGCTCAACTTAACTCCTTTCCCAATTCTTCTCCCTCTCCCCTGCTCCCAGTGGCCCCGAGGGTTGGGGTAGGGAGCATTTGTGGTCAGTCTGTAGCAGTTCCTCACTGCCACTCCTTCCTTCTCACACTTTTCCTGCTCCAGTGTGGGTCCTCAGGCTGCAGCGTGGGTCTCTGCTCCAGCATGGTCTGTTCCACAGGCTGCCAGGGAGTCTCTGCTCTCCTCTGACCTTGGTGCCAGCACCCTTCCCCTCACACTGCTGAGCAGCACTTTGCCCATTCCTAAATATTGTACCACCAGAGGTTCCCAGAGGTGCCACCAGCTTGGCTCACAGGCTCAGCTGTGTCCTGCAATGGGTCTGCAGTGCCCAACACAGGGCAGCCCCTCACCTCCTTTCAGAGAAACTGCCTTGGCTACCAAAATTCTGCCCACAGTCAGTTGATAAAAAGTTCTCACTTTTTCTGTCATATTTCTAAATATTTTTGCAACTAAATACTAAGTGTTTTCATTCTTTTACGTCCCCTCTTTTTCCAAGGTGATGTAGCTTTAACCAGATTACTTCATATCAGTGACTAGGCATTAACAAGTCATTATTTTTGAGCACTTTTAGCCCTATTGACAAGAAAATGTTTTTATTAAGTAATATAAAGTTGGTTTTGAGGTATTCTTGTTCTGCAAAATCTAAGAATTACTGCTGTGCCTTCCTCTACAGATGATTGATCAAGAACTGGAGCATTCTTAAAATCAGTATTAAAAAGTCCTCTTGACTCTGAATTCTTGAAGTAGGAATAAATAATGAGTAGGAAAGGGGAAGGAAAATCGACTCTGATTTTTTTTTATAATTTAGAGATTTACATTAAGAAAAGGTGTAAAAGAGATATAAAGAAAATCTAGAAATTACTGAAGGGTTAGAAATGTCTACTTATACTTGGAGAGGGACCATTATGGGAGAAAATACTTGTTATTAAAGGTTTGTTTAGTCTGGGAGGAAGACAGAGAAAGGCCAGTGGCTAGAAGTGAAAGGCAGAGGGGTTGGAGTAAATATAGGATAATAGCACTCATTTTGTGAGTATAGAACACATCTTATGCTTCATTTTCAGGTCTCCTGAAAGGTTTGCCACCTTTTCTGTTAGATGACTCATTAATACTGTTTTTCAAGTACTTGCAAGTTTCTGAATATAGTCATAAATTAAAAAAATCTCTTACTGCTCCATGTAGCTGGTTCTTACCCTGATTTATATTTAATTCTGTTCTTCCTCTTCTGATTTTTGTCTGTCTTTTTGAACACAGATTCTTCAGTCTTAAGGTATGGCTTATTCCAAATGTAGGAATACCCTGGCAGCACCAAATAATACTGCTAAAGGTGCTGGTGGGAGAATCTCTAATTCAATATGGCTTCCTGCTGAGGTTAAGTAAGATATATGTGGAGAGAGAGAGAGAGTCAGGCACATCTTAGGAATGAGAGAGCTGAATAGTAATTACTTTTTGACCTGCATTAGTTGTGAAGTGTACTTGTAAATAAATATTTTAGTAGTTGTTTCTGAATAGATGGCAATTGATTTTGTTTTCCCAAAAATGTTATGGGATCTGTTGTATTTGCATTATATGTTTGTGGACATATTTGCATTTTGATTTGTGATATGCTTAAACTCTCAAGTTGAATTTTAGTTTTGGGGTTTTTTTCTGGATGGGGGGATTGGTTTTTTGGTTTTGTTTGTTTGTTTCAATGCTTACAGATCATCTGTTGACATGCAGTTAGGATGGGTTCTTGTATAGCTTGAAGGTAAAACAAAATTGTGAATAATTGATATGGTAGCCAGAGGAGGAATCACAAATATAACCATTTTACTGGGATTAAGTTATTCTTGTCTCAGACTAAAAAGTGAAGATAGCTGCTTTGGGGGGGTCTGTGTGGTGAAGAGCTTCAGAAAGAGAAAGGCTTATGCAATTCCAGAATAAATTAAGCCCAAGAACAAAAAATTACAACTTTTTGTTTTCCCAAGAAATAGAGAAAGGAACACTATCAAGGATTTTGATGAAATACTGGATGATCAAAATATAAAGCCATTTCTAGAAGATGCTAGGTCCAAAGCTCCTTTTCACCCATGTTTACTACAAGGAAGTTTAGAGACTTTTGACATCATGTATTGAAGACAAGTGAGAAGGGAATGGAATGTTTTAGATTGAAGTGTTCATCTGAGGATGATAAATAACAAATTGCTTGGAACGATGGTCTTCACCATTCGTTGACCTGAAAAGAACTCTAATATCAAATCCATTTAATACTGCTGTTAATATTTTAGCAATTACTTAAATGAGCCTTGAAATGAAAGATAGAAATAGGATACCAATTTTTGAGTTTGCTTGAGGATTCTGGGAAGTACAGACTGGTTAGCATGAATTCCGTACTGGGTAATTTTTTGAAGTTACGAAATTAATGGTACTATTAGGAGTGCCAATTTAAAAATAATAGTAAGAAGCCAGTGTGAATTTAAAGAAAAGTTATGCCTTACTATTAGAGCTTTACAATGCACTTGGATTTTATAAAGGTTTTGACAGGTTCTGTCAGCAAGACTTCTTATAGACACAAAGTAATATTAGGATGGAAAGGAAAATCTTTAGAGTAATGCTTGTCAAGAACAGGAAACAGATACATTTTTGTTATTGCAAAATGTCACTAGAAGAGTTTCATATAAATCTGCAAGGATCTGTTCAGCACTGGAAATGGTCTATAGTGCAGTGAATTGCAAGGGGTAACAGTTATTCAGGGCAGCACTAATTGAAATGTCTGTGAAATCCTCATTCTCAAACAGGCAAGGTCTAGAAAAATCTCTCGAAGGAGTGCTATCTTTTCTATGGACTCTCTTCAGCTGTGGGTTTAGAAAGTAAAGAAATCACTTGGCTTCCTGGTAGTGGGGTTTTGGTGGGTTTTATTTTTTAATGTGGGGTTTTTTTTTTCCTTCTCCCTCCTATATAATATCTGAAGCTGTAGAGCACAGCAGAAATATATGGGACAGAGAAATGAAAAGGCAGCAGGGTATGGTAAGAAGTGAGAAACTGTGTAGAAAGCCAGCTTATGATGTTGATGTAGAGCAAAAATGGGATGAGGAGAGTGGACAACTTCATCATTGGCTTTGTAACCAAAATGGATTCAACTTCATGCTTAGGAAATTACTAATCCATATTGGGGACAGCTGTGAGAAAGGAAAGAATCTCTGTCCTAAAACATTTGCTGCTGCATGTGGTAGAAGACCTGATATTGAGGCAGATGAAACTTCGTGCTCCTGTTCTTAGGTTCTCACTCTTCTCTAGGAGCTGTTGTCTACTTATATATATTGTTTAGTATTTTAATGCTAAAGGCATTCCTGTCAGAGGAGTAGCATAAACAAAAGGTTACGGTTAGGTTATTATTTTGACAACTTTATAAGAGAAGACAGTTACTTATATCTTCATGTTTACATGTAGTTGCTTTGAAAAATTCTAAAATTAATGTTCTTTTAAACCACTGTAATATATTGTTTAAGATTAAATTATTTAAGTTACTGAGACCAGAGGATGGGCAACACAGAGTTCAAAGAAAATTTAAGGATTAAATAATTCAAGTAACTGTTTATATTCATGGGTGCCTGGGGACTGAAATGGCAAATGTGTCATTCTGCGTATTTATTAAGTTGTCAGTGGAATTCAGGGACCTTTACAGGCCTGTACTTTCAACAGCTCTTTAGAGAAAACTAACAAAAAACTGATACAAAGAGAAGAATTCGTGAGCATGAGGTAAATATGACCTGCAGGGAGTCCTGAGCATTGCTTCCATAATGGGAAGTCCTGCCTTAAACCCTTTGTGGTTTATAGAAAGATAAACAAATATGCAGAGAGAAGGTGATCTAATTGATAATGTCTGCTTGATTTTGCAGAAGGGTTTAACAAGGCTTGTAGGTTCCTAAGGAAAGAAAACAGTCATGGAATAAGAGAGGCTATTTCCCAGACAAATAATTAAGTAAAAGATGGGGAATGGAGGGTAAAAATAAATACCTCTTTCAATAGAGCAAGGTTAGCAGTATGGTTTGGCTGAATTTCTGCCAGGAATTTTGCTGTTCAGTGTATTCATATAGTGAAGATGGTAGTATGGTAAAAAGTTGATTCTTGAGGTGAGAGAGCTTATTGGTGGTAGTATTGTGTGGAACAGTGAACATGAGGACAAACACTGGAGAACTGCAGAGTGATCTTGGGAGTTTGACTGCTTGGGCAATAAAACAGCAGGAAAATTTCCCAGTATATAAATACAAAGTGATGCAAAGGTTGATACAGTGGATGACTGGCCAAACTTCATGCACAGGATAATGAACTCTGAGCTGACCTTGATCCTTGAGGAGTTATCAGTGCTGGCTTCATTGAAAACATCAGCTCAGGATCATTCCAAAAACCAATGCAAATTGTTAGAAATTAAGAAAAGAATAGAGAACAAGACAGAAGAATCCTTATTCCACTGTATAACTTCTGATTAATCCTGCTCTGTGCAGTTTGGTGCCTCATTTCAAAGAAGGTGGTTACAATGGAATTGCAGGCGGTTTAGAAAAAGGCATCATGGGAAGTATTTCGTGTACATGGCTTTACAGCCAAGTAGATCAGAACTCTAGCCAGAAAGAGACAACTTACAGAGGAATACTCTTGAGGGGTATTTTGAACAAATTCGTAAGTGACATGGTAGTCAGTAGATGCAGACTATTTGGAGGTGACTCTCTGAAAGTCAAGAGCCAGATGTCATCAAAGCTAGTGGGAGCCATGTTCAAACACAAAATAAGCTGAGTTATTTTATAGTGAGTGGCAGATATGTGCAGCTCCTCATGAACCTGATGTTGCATATCCAGAAAGTTTACATAGTTTCATGGGAAATTGGAAAAAACTGAAAAACAGATTAATTGAGATAAATAAATCTAAATAGATAAAATATATCAGCTAGAAGTATTGCTTGATATGAAAATAATTGGAGTTGGGAGAATATTAGGGGAAGCATGGGTAACTTACATGCTTCTACTAACTTCTGTATGTGCATATGGTCCCTGTTTTTCAGAGCAGGGTGGGACTGAAAAGAATGAATGATAAACATAATCTTTCTTGTTATCACAAAGTTTTTTGTTGCTGCATTCCTTGAGCACAAATGATGAGCTTACTGACCTGCTCTGACCATTGCTCTGAAACCAGCATAGCTTTGTTTTTGTTGGCTCACCTAATGAAAACAGTACTAGTGAAAGTTGGATGTGTGTAAGAGCTTTGAAGGACCAAAGGGTTATTTATATATGAACATGTGGCTTTGAATATGAGTTCAGATCATTAATACACTTTAGCTGATCTTGAGAGCTTCACAACAGATCTTTAGAACTGGAAGAAGACCCTTTGTGTTCAGCAACAGCTAGATCACAATGCCAAATGTGTAGTAAACTAGATAATGCAAGACCGAGTTCAGACTTCTTGTAGCCAAAGCAAGAAATTATAACAATATAGAAGAATATTGTAATAAAAGTAAGACGTTATGAGCAAAAAGTTAAATCAGGAAAGTTACTTGACCAAAACACCACCATCCTGTAGGTTAAATGTTTTCTGATTTGCAAAATTGTCCACAATTTTACTAGGACCCTTGGTCTAAAAATATTTGTAGAGGTATTTTTAAATAGATGCTGCCTCATGCTGTATTTGCAAGATCATGGACTAGATGTGCTCAAAATCAGTGAATCACCAAAATTAAATGACGTATAGCATAAAGTTCTAAATAGATTGAAATGTTAGCCAAACTTCTGTACAACAGTGATTTTAATTGAATATGCAGTATATTGATGACAGGAAGAAATTATCTAAAGCTAAAATTTAATCAAGAAAAAAACAAATTATTTCAATGTCAAGGTACTGTAAATGAGTCTGAAAGTTTCCTTAAAAACTCTCAAACACCAGCCACTTTCCCATTTTATCAGTAAAAGCATATATAGTTCTATACTTATTAACAGGATTAAATGAGTCAGACTTATCTTGACAAGAAATGCTTTGTTGTCTAAAAACTTGCTTTTAATGTAATTGAAAATAGTGTTGCTCATATTTTAAAAAATTGTAATAGTGTAAAACTGTCACGCTGAAAGAGGTGGGATGGAATTGCCAAGTGCAGATGCACATGTAAGAGTGATGCTGAACAATAAACCACATTCATATTTCTTTTCTACAGAAGGTGCATAGTGGTTTGGGTGAACTAATCCCTCAATATTGCCAGCTATGTACAATAAATCATGCTAAAGGATTATTATTTATGGGAATGCTATGAATTTTTTTACGTCTACACTTGTAGCTTATTTTCATTTTAAAGACTTTAGACCATAACTCTCTACTTTTAATTTTGTATTCAGTATGGGGAGTTAATCCCAGAATGGGGCTTTTTGGATGCAAAATCTGAATGCTTGTGTAGTAACAACAGCTGTCCCCTCACCATGTGGTGTCTTCCATTGCTTTACTGTAGAGATGAATTTTGGCCCAGTGTTTCAGTAATATTGGACACACATGGTTTTAGGTGACAAAGCAGTATGTTTATGCATTCATTTGACTCTCACAGTTACAGTTGGCTACAGATTAGAACGGGGAGAATACATTCACACCATGACCACCCTCGTAGCTGCTTGTAGTACTTGGATCACAGTAGGCGCTGTTGCATCTAAAGACACAATTAACTGTTGCTGAGGAATTGCAAATTCACAAAAGCTCCTTTACAGCTTTTGCTGTTGAGAGTGGATTTAAAAAAAAAAAAAAAAAAAAAAGCTTTTTCAGAGATTTTCCAAATTTATAAACGTTGTAGATCTTCATGTTCTCAAATTATTGTCAGCTTGAAATAAGATTAAGAAGTTGATATTTTAATGCAGCTAATGAATTTGTGTGCCCTGCATTAGCTGTGTGATTAACTAGTGATCTACAGAATGGTTTGTCCATTATTTAGGAAGATAACCTCAAGAGTTCTGTAATATTTACAAGTGGTTAGTAAAACTGTGAGCACAAATCAAAGCTTACAAAAAAAAGTCTGAAAATAAAACTTAGCAGAAAGCTTTCAACATCTCTATATCACTGAAAAGATCATCTTGATTTCCATGTGTAATTGCTTAGATATGCTTTGGATATGGTAAAAGAGAATAGCTGTGAATGTAGCTGTAAATCTATTAAAAAAAAAAAAAAAAAACCACAAACTAAACCCCCACCAAGTTTTAGTACAAATTAAATAGAAAATTACAGTAAACCACATATTAACCCTAATTTTGAAGTTTAAAATTTGGCTGATTTTTAAACAAAAGACTTTCAACCAGAACTCTTTAGAAGAATTCATTATTCAAATTAGAGTGATAAAAATTTTTATAAGTAGAACATTAAGCACTGGAAGTCCTTCTTTACAAAAATTCCTGAGAAATATTTTCATATAAATATCTTTATGGAGTATAATGTAATAAAAGTATATAGTATATTAACTTGTTAAAACAAGTAAAAGTAATAAGGCTGTTTTGCAATGTAGAGATTTTTCTAAGCATGTAATTTCTTCTGTAGGCCAGGGTGTAATTGTATAATGCAAGCAATGTATGTGTGAGATCTCTCACATGCACACACGTTACTTAAGAGTCTTGTGTTTGAATCATCAGAAATAATTCATTTCATTTTATTGTTGTATTAAAGACTATGAATGTTTGAGGCTTTCAGCATTGAATCAAGGACTACATGGATCCAAACCAGGAAGATTGATAAAATCCTTGCTACTATTGGCTATTATTTACTGTCTTTTAAGTGGCAGGTTGTATTTATGCCAATTTATCTGCTTCAGGGAACACTCTTGATAGCAGAACAAAGTGAATAAAAGTAGTTTGCTTTGCAAATGAATGCAAATGGTGAAGCCTTTCGGGAAGCCCTTTAACAGGAGCAATGCACTTTGATTATGAGTGAAGCTGCCATTTGGACATGGTGAAAAGAGCACGCTTGAACCATTGATTGGGGGAGACAGTAAAAAGTCAGGAAGGGCCCCGTTAAGCTTGCAGTGCGGCGGGCGGATGTCAGTGTGGTTAGAGCACAGTGGGAGAATGACAGGCAGGATTAGTGTCAGGGAGAAGCTTTGCTGTAGTTGTGGAGATGGTCCCTGGGGTCACTCACCTCTGACTGTTGTTCTGTGCTGATGGCTCTGTAATGCAAACCGCTTGATATGTGCCTGTTCATTATCGGAAATGGTGATTAGAAGAGGTATGTCATAAAGAATTCCTTAAAAATAAATAAAATGGCAAACTACTGATGATAACAAAGATTTGGCTCTGCGGTCGTTGCTGAAGATGCTGCAAATGTCAAGGACGGTTACTGCGTTTTGCCTTCTGAGGCAACCGCGATTTCATGCCTTAAAGTGCTCTAATTGTGTGTTCCTTGCTTTGTTCACTTTTATTTGGCCGTTATGAAGACAGTCATTGTTAACAGCTTGGCATGTAGTTAGAGTAAAACATTTTTATATCTTTTGGTTATTGGGTAGTAGAAGCATCCGGTCTGGTTTTCTGGCATAACTGCATTTCAGAGAGGGGCAGGGGTGTTGTTTAATTGTCCTGATGGAATATTAGAGTTAACAGATTTGATTCCTGGTTCATGTTAGAGTGCTAAAACGCAGGATGGTAACAGTGACAAAAAGCTAAGATGACTGTCCTGTTTCATTTAGAGACTTTTTAAACATGTCAAAATGGAGATATTTTGTGTGTCTCTGCTGAAAAAAATATTAGATAGGCAATTAAGTAAATGTTTAAAACTTTGTGTCTTAAACTGTGATTTAATCATGGAAACATTTAGGTTGGAAAAGGCCATTCAGATCATTGACTCTAACCATTAATCCAGCACTGTGAATCCCACCAAGTGTCACACACATGTGGTCTTTTAAATACCTCCGGGGATGGCGATTCCACCACTTGACTGGGCAGCCTGTTGCAATGCTCAAAAACCCTTTTGGTGAAGAAACCTTTCCTAACATGCAATCTAAAGCTCCCCTGGCACAACTTGAGGCCATTTCTTCTTGTCCTAGATCTTATTACCTGGGCAAGAGGCCAGTCCGTACCTTGCCACAGCTTCCTATCCCAGGTAGTTGTAGAGAGCAATAAGGTGTCCTCTGAGCCTCCTTTTCTCCAGGCTAAACACTCCCATCTCCCTCAGCTGCTCCTGATCACACCTGTGCTCCAGACCCTTCCCCAGCTCCACTGCCCTTCTCTGGACTTTCTCCAGCACCTCAATGTCCTTCCTGAATCGAGGGGCCCAGAACTGAACCCAAGATTTGAGGTGTGGCCTCAGCAGTGCCCAGTACAGGGGATGGTCACTGCCCTGCTCCTGCTGGCCACACTGTTGCTGATGCTGGCCATTGGATGCCGTTGCCTTCTTGGCCAGCTGGGCCCTCGCTGGCTCCTGTTCAGCTGCTGTTCAGCAGCACCCCCGAGGCCTTTTCCAACTTGCAAGATCTTTCCAGCCGCTCTGGCCCAGGCTGTGGCACTGCAGGGGTTGTTGTGAGCCCAGGGCAGGATCAGGCACAGGCACTTGGCCTTGTTGAACCTCAGACCTCTGGCCTCTCCCCATCAATGCAGCCTGTGCAGATCCCCCTGCAGAGCCTTGCTGCCCTCCAGCAGATCAACACTCCCACCCAACTCAGTGTGTCTGCAGCCTGACTGAGGGGGCCCTGGATCCCCTCATGTGCATCCTGGGTAAGGATATTAAACAGAGCTGAGCCAGCACTGAGCCCTGGGGAACACCACTGGATGCCATTCCATTCACCAGCACCCTCTGGGCTCGGCCATCCCAACAGTTTTCTACCCATCCAACAGAGCAGCCGGCCAAGCCGTGAGCAGCCAGTTTCTGCAGGAGATGCTGTGGGAAATGGTGTCAAAGGCTTTCCTGAAGTCCAGGTAGGCACATCCAGAGCCTTTCACTCATCCACTAAGTGGATCATCTTATCATAGCAAAGGAGATCAGGTCAGTGAAGCAGGACCTGCCTTTCACAAACCTGTGCTGGCTGAGCCTGATCCCCTGGTTGTCCTGCGCATGCCATGTGATGGCACTCAAGAGGATCTGCTCCATGACCTTCTCTGGCACCAAGGTCAAACTGACTGACCTGTAGTTCCCTGGATCTTCCTTCTAACCCTTCTTCTAGATGGGTATTGCATTTGGAAACCTCTTGTGAACTGGGATCTCCCCAGTCAGTTGGGTGTGCTGGTGAATGTTTGAAAGGAATTCAGTGAGCATTTCCTTCAGCTCCCTCAGTTCCCTTGGGTGGATCCGATCCAGCCCCATGGACTTGTGTTTGTCAGGTTACAGACCAGTATTGCTTGGATTATGGCGGCTTCGTTGTGCCCTGTCTTCCAGGTCAGGGACTGGCTACATGGAGACCGTTGAATCTTTCCATTAAAGACTGAGGCAAAGGGGAGGTATGAAGTACCTCAGCCTTTTTCTCTACCTATGTCATTGTTTCTGCCCGTGTTTAGTAAAGGATGGAGATTCTCCTTAGCTCTCCTTTTGTTGCTCATGGATTTGCAGAAACATTTTTTGTTGTTGTTGTCGTTCAGGGCAGTAGTCAGATTAAGTTCTTATTGGACTTGGGCCCATCTAATTTTTTGTTTAACCCCATATTCATATAAAAGTATTGTTGAATATTATCTTTTCTGCATTTTATAATGTTGTGTTATGTATGTTGTATTAAAGTTAATAGACATTAAATGTGGTAGTCTACATAATAGACAAAGTGTAATTTTTGAGTGTTCAGGATTTTTAGTATCTTACTGTTGGTCTGTTGGTTCTATCCATTTTCAACAACAAGAGAGAAGATACCCAGTTTGGGTTTTGTTTTTTTTTTTTACATTATTAGATTAATTTGTTTAAAGATTTTTTTTTCTGTCCCTATATTACCTTGCAAATAAATGTCCAATATTCCAGTGTAATGAATGTTTTACCAATGTTTTACAGGCACCTGAATGGACAGAGGAGGACCTGAGCCAGCTGACAAGAAGTATGGTTAAGTTCCCAGGGGGGACCCCTGGTCGATGGGAAAAGATTGCTCACGAATTGGGTCGATCAGTGGCAGATGTGAGTTCACTCAGATTTGCATTGTGTAGAGGATGAGAAACCAGAAGAAGACAGGCAGTGTAGAAGGCAGCCGTATATGGGGGCCGACATTGTCTTTTGAGAGAAGCTACAATCCTTTTAGGACCTGGAAGTGAACCATTAACTAACTATGCAAGAAGCAGATGTCAGCCAGTCTCTCCCTCCACAATTAACAGCTGTAACTGATCAGCTGGATGGGGAATGCTGATGCTTACAAACTTCAGCTACTGTAACCCACTAACAGCAAAACAATGCACTGCAGGTTTTGTAGCAACCTCCTTTCACTGCAAGTGAATGTTGGTGTGACTTGGTTAAAGATTACATCTGTTTCAAGCCAGTCCTTAAAAAAAATGCATATAAGCTAATGGTGTTTAGACAGGTGGTTTCCATTAATTAAGCAGAAATAGCTTAACAAATTTTAAAATTAGTAATGTGTATGGTACTATTTCAGTGCCTTTTTCAGCATTATAGCATGCTTAAAAATTATATTATGTAAAGTAATTAATGTCCTTGTTAATTCATATTTTATAGTACGTGCCAGATACCAAAGCAAACTTGTACCTACCATTTTTAAGTGTTATGATCTTAAAACCCTTAGGGGCTAGACTGTAAAAGACTTTTCCTTTTTAAGCAATAGATCACTAGAACATGATGTAGTGTCTGTTGAGGACCATTTGAAAACCCTTTCATCTGATCCTGTTTTACGGGCTCTGTAGGGGTTAATGAAAATAATGTTTAAATCTGTCCATGTACACTTTGAGATTAGATGTTCTTTATTTATCATATTTCAGGAATTATCTTAAATAATAGGAAACAAAGCCACTGACTACAGCAAAACATTAGAGCCCCCTGGAAAATTTGCATACTTCTTAATTTTTTTTCATCATTGTTATAATCACAAAAAGACATTTTTACAACTTACTTTTAAAGTTTTAATGCACTTATATTGTTCTGATCATATACTAAAAAAAAAAAAAGTCTTTTGTGTTATTCTAATTTTACAATACATTTTTTGCAAAACAGTGTATGTAAGCAAGAAGTTACTAACCTGCTAATCAAATTAAATTAGGGTTTTTAAGGTTTATTTTGTTCAGTAGTACTATATATCTTGAAGTATTCATAATACTGATCTGGAGTCATTTTATTAAAAAGGTGCTGCATTTTACTGATATTAACAGCAAAAATATTTCACTTTTTTTTTTTAGTATACAGTGTTAATGGCAAAGAGCTTTTGAGATTGGTTTGGAAAATTTATTATCTTGATACAGATATTAAGAACCTGTGGAATAGTTCTGCATATATCCATCACAAAACTAAGACTATCTTCAGATTGCCTTTTGCACCCACTGTCTGCTTTATTCCTCGACTTGGGTGTATTAAGAATCCTTTGCATAATATATTTGGCCATCATACTTGCACA
Source organism: Hirundo rustica (assembly GCF_015227805.2). Taxonomy (NCBI): domain Eukaryota; kingdom Metazoa; phylum Chordata; class Aves; order Passeriformes; family Hirundinidae; genus Hirundo; species Hirundo rustica. Next base: position 137,875,569 of record NC_053450.1, on the reverse strand, counting down.
CAGCCAGTACTGGAAAGAAAGAAACAATGCTCACTCACTTGTTTCTTCCATTAGATGAGAGGTCCTCAGCAACTTGCTGTTTTGTTTCAGAGAGTAGGAAAGAGAAATGAAAGAAATGTGATTGTTCTAAAAGCTGTCATTTTCTTGTATGAAGAAAGGAATTTCCAGGATTTTTATGTGCAGAGAAAGGTCTGAGTGTAATCCTTTTTACTTCTCGTAACCTCCAACGATATGATTAATGTAATTGTTCTCCACACAAGTTTTTACTTCTCTAAAAATTTTCAACTGCTGCTAATGCTAGGTCAGCTTTCCTGATACAAACTAAGTATTAGAGTTTCTGCTGCTTTTATCATTGCATTACACAGAATTGCAGCAATTAGGTGTTATGAGCAAACAAGAACGAATATTTTACAAAATGAATGTTTTAAACAAAAGCTTCACGGGAACTTCTTCGGGTCTCAGATTGTTACTGCATCAGTACTAGAAATGGTAAAACTGGAAACTACTTAAGATATTTCCATTCAGTAAGTTTTCAATATTCAATAAGATGTGCAACTTATCCTGTATATTTCTTGAAGATAACATAGAATCTAAATTTACAGCAAGGATTCCTATTTTGTTTGCGTATAATTAGATAAGAAATGTTATGATGAAGCTGCAGGAGAAACTTCTGGATTGTTAAACTTTGTGTGCAGTAAAAAAGGTGTTTGCATGTGCAGGCAGCATTTGCTGCCCCAACAGCTGTTCCCTGTTTCTGCTGGGAGCAGGGCAAGGTGATAAGTTCTGGTGTAGAAGGTGCTGCTTTGAAACAACTTGTGTAGCAGGGGTTGGGAATGCCTTGCTTACAGCTGGTTTAACAGGAGTCAAGGCAGAGAGGGTTAGAAGTATTTATTATCTAGCCAATGGACTAGGTCTTAAAGAAGAAAAACATTCAAGAATGAATTTGAATTTGGTTTTCTAACATTTTCTAGTACAGGAAATACTTTTTAAAAACTTGAGATTAGTGTCTGCTTTTTTCTCCTGCAAAGCATCAAGAGCAGTAAGGCTTGGTTTTCTTTTCAGTTAGGGAATTGTGATAGAAAGGATTGATAAGGTACAATGTGCTTGTTTCTGAGTGATTTTATGCATTCAAACCTTTTTTAATAGTAGATTAGCTAAATAGGTATTAATAAAAACAGCTCAGAGCAATCCAGTCCAAAATGAAGTTTCCATTGTTGCTTCTGTCTCAAAGCTTTCTTCCTCGGGGGGGAGGGGAAAAAAAAATTAGAAAAAAATCTCAGAACTTTTTAAAGGATAAACTGACACCATTCATATCTATCAGGAAAGCATCAGGGAAATTCACTCCCTCTACCCATCCCAAAGAAATTCTATTTTGTCTTTGAACTTTTCAGCTTCGTGGTGTTGTTTAAACTTACTACATCCTTAGTTTGTGTCTAGATTTCAGTATTACTCTTAAACATGTGGTTTGATAGAAAGAGTCCAGATGAGAGTGAAAGGTTCCTAAAATGTTATCTACAAGGGAAGATTGTGAAGGAATGAATGTTGTTGAGCTAAAAAAAAAAAAAAACAAACAAAAAACACCACCACAACAAACAAAAAAACCCCCACCAAACTGAACTGAGAACATAAGTATTCAACTACATAAAAAGAAAACCACAATGAGGAAAGGTCTTTTCCACAGTATTAGTTTTACAGGACAAGAAATTATTGCCTTAAATTTAGTCAGAGGCTGCAGAGTTAGACACTGGAGGACAAAGAATTACAATGGAGATGATAAAGCAGTGGAATAAGCTGCTGTGGAGTCTCTGTATTTGTGGGCCTTTAAGGACAGGTTACACAAACATCTGCAAGAAACAACATCAATATAGTGATTCTGCCTGGGGTTAGGTCCTTCTCTTCATATGGTCTGTGATTACACTAGCAAGTGCAAGCTATCTGGGAGGAAAAGGGGAGGAAACAAAACCTTCCCTACAATTGGAAGCATGTGTGAATTCACTTTTAAAAATGTAGAATTAAAGCCAGATAGTCACCATAGTTGGTGCATATACCTTAGCTTGACTTCTTAAATTCAGTATTTCTTAATACTGTTCCTTCAGCTTTTTTCTTGTCTACTACTATTCAAGTTGGTGTTTTGTAGACATTTAGTTTGTTAATTGTTATTTCCCAAAGCACAGCCCAAATAAGGATTTCTGTTTCCATTATATGGCTATGTCTACCGGATACCCTGTCCAAACAAGTACATCCATCTAGTGTGATGCAGGCTGCTGGGAAAGTGCCAGCTAAAATCCAGAAATAAACAACTGCATCCATGCTCTAGTGTCCCTGAGCTCATCCTGCTCTACTGTTTCTGTTGATGCTGCCTCATGTGACACCAGTATAAATATCTTTGCAGCATATTCCTGTGCTTTGCACCTCAGAGCTAGGGTCTGCAGCCGTGGTACAGTCATACTGTAAGAAAGGTTACTACTACTTCTGTCATGGTAAATGTAGGATATATTTATCTTGTCTCTCTTTGAGAAGACATCTTTTAACAGCCAATGAATAATCGACCCAAAATAGATGAGGTTAAGTTGTGCTCACTTTATCAGTATGTTTAATTATTTGAATTATTTGAATTGTTAATTGTCACTTCGTACGGGCATATAGGGAATTTAGCAATCTTTTCCTATAAAGATGGTTTTCAGCTGGCTTAATATAATGAAATCTTACTGCTTTCACAACTGAAAGCTTCTGCAGCTTTTAAAGTAATTTTTATTGCAATTGGCTGTTATTGTAAATTAGGTTTTCAAATATTTTGATTATGAAAGGGAAATGGAGTTCAGTTAACTCTAATCAGGATTCCTGCCTGCTGACCTGGTTACCTGTACCACTGCTCTCTGTCATCCTCCAAACATCTGTTCTTTGACCCATTTTCCTTGCTGAATTTGTTGCTCCAGGGTTAGTTCCCATTCCTGTCTGCCAATACTTAAGGAAATAATTGACCTTTTAAAAGAAAATAAAAAAGTTATGTTTGAATTTCCTAAGCACTGTGAACACTCTACAACATACTATAATGAATGGAGTGGAGTTGCAATACTACTATTTCTGCAGAAATTATATTGTTTGATTTGACAAATGCTAAGCCTTATGAAGATTTATAATAATGATTGTCAGCTTTTGCTGAATTCAAAAATTGAGAAAAAGCACTTAGATGGGAAATTATAGAAGTATATTGTACTTGACAATACCAACCTTTATAGATAAAAAGTTTTTAAAAAAATATTTGCTGAAAGGCATAAATTAATTTCAGTAACTACAAAGGACGTTGAAATTGTAAAAATAATAGAGGAAGTAAAAGCTGTCTGGCATGCCAAACAGACTTTAATGTGATTATTAGGTACAGGTTTTTTAAATTAAAGGCAAAGAGATCTCAGATTTCATACTTGTGAAGTAATATCATTCACTTGTCTTACAGGATTTAAACTGATTCTGTTTGCTCCTGCAGTCACTAATCTCATGCATTTGTGTTGCAAAAACAGACTGATTGGGATTTGCTGCTTGTATAGAAAAACACTGAGGTAGACAGCAAAACAATAGCCAGATGGCAGACATTCTGAATTACCATGAAACCTGAAAGCATAAGGTGGGGGTGTAGGTGCTTATTTTGGGATATCTCTTGTATGCCCAAGCAACAGTTTCAACCTGTAAGTCTGACTGTGTGAGTTTATACTCATTACACTTTATATGCCATTGTGAAATAGATTTCTTATTTTTGACAAATGCAAGCTCATTTCTTTGTCAACAAGAAAACATCTATATGAGAAATGGTTCATATGTAAAAGCTCATGAATTTATTAGGTCTTTTGCTTCTGGAGATTAACTGTTTTCCTAAGACTGTTTTACATCTCATTTTGTGTACTGTGTCTGTGTTAACTCAGTTACGGTGCAATCCAATTGTGGATATTCTGCAACATTCACCCTTAGCAGTTTGCATATATTTATGTAATCAATAGTTCTCTCGGTTGCTTATTCAAGTATAAAGACCTAGATCGAGGTCCAAGAGAGGTTATGAATATCTAAGATGGGGTTTAGATAATATATAGGTCATGTAGATCCCTCAATCTGAAAGTGACATCTTCAAAACACCCGTCTAATCTCACAGACACACTAGAGTGACTCTGTTGATACTCAGAGGGAGGAAAAGGTGGATGCTGTTCACAGCAATCTCACTGGACAGTTTTATTCTGTGCACTCCTACAGTTGCCCCTGCCATTTTTACAGGATTGGGCAGTACAATGCCCCTATAAACAAAATGGATTTTTGTCTCATAAAGCATGACTAGAGCATTCTTCTCACTTAAAGGAAAAGTTTTTTCAGAGAAGGCAGTGGGACAGCAACTTTTGGTCCAGATAGATGTCTTGTTAAGGGGTTAAGCCAGTGATGTTGCAACGTTTTATAGAGTGTGTAAATTAATGTCTCACAAAGCTCAAAGTGAGCTGGGATTGAAATTCATTGCAGAATTCAAATTTCTGACTGTCAAAAAAGGTAATGCATTTCACATCATCAGTAACAAAATAAGATGACCAAGTAGTTGTTGCAGTGGACATTTGAGTCAAACTCCTCTCCTGCATGAGTGCCCATAGGACAGAGCTAAAGACTCTCTCATGGATTTTAAGTGACAAAAAATAAGCACAGTATGAAGTCTCCAGCAAGTCTAATTCTTCCTCTTGTGTTCTGAAGAATGGAGTAATTATTTTGCTGCTTTAAATTAACTGTTTGGGGACTTAAACTGAGAAATTCTGCATCTGGTGATTTAGACCAAATCTGGTTTTTTGCAGGCTACATCTTAGGCTGCCTCATAATTAACATACAGTTGTTTTGGGGATTCTGTTGCTGTGGCAAAGTTCAGCATCACACATGGCTTCAAAGTCCATAAGCATAAGAAAACTGTATTGTTGCTGGCTGCAACTGGTGTTTCTAAGCAAATTCAGTGACATTCTTAACACCTTCTGTAGTTCTTTCAAGAACGTTGTCCTTAAAATACTCATTTGCTGTGTTAGTATGAAATTTAACCTACAATTTAATCTCTAGTGTCTAGAGATTAGTTACAGTACCAACTTTTTGGGAAAGTTTGTTACACTCTATTAAACTATTACAAGCAGTGCGAAAACAAAGGTACATCTGATTTGAAATACTTGCAGGTGGTCTTGTAAGTTGCAAATGAGGATAGTTGGAAAAATGGAGAATAATTTGGCTCAGTACTTGAAGTTTCCCCCATCTGGTAAAACTGAAAGACCATTTTAGCAGCCCATCTAGTATCTACAAGAGAAGACGGAGCATAAAGCAACAAATTTTGAGTCACATGGAAATAAAATAATGGATCATTATTGTTGTCTGACTTATGTCAAACAGTGCTTGATATGGTTGTAGCTGATATGGCAAAAGCTGTTTAGACCTAGATTGGAAGAAAATTCAGTGCAACGGGTAGTATTTTGGTTATAAGGGGAGAACTTTAAATTTGGCAAGATATTCTGTGTGGTTCTGGGCAGTTAGATCTGTAAACACCTACTACTTTGACAAAGGCAGGACGCCATTAAAATCCTTCTGTATCTGGCTTTCCCTTATAAGAAAAAATGTGATTACAACTCACATTAACCTCAAAGATTCAAGAAATTCCTCATTGCTTCGTAATAATCTGAACTACCCACAGGCTGTCTCCACATTACTTTTTTCTGTAATTCCACAGATCTTGGCATTTTTTCATGACATAACTAGATGGGGGAGCATGCAGGAAGATGACAACTGGGTGCAGGAGACTGCTACTGGGAGACCAAATTTCTGATAGTTAATGCTGAGAAACCATGACACCTTTAGCAAATACTTAGAGAACTTCTGCTCAGGAAGATGCTGAGAGTAATAAAAAATGTTTCCAGACCCTCCGGCATTCAGCAGCACCATAATGTCATCCTTCTTTGCAAAAAGTTTACATACACTTGGAAAGCCAAGTGATGTAGATTTTCTCCCCCTACAAATCCCTACAAATTATTTTCTTAAGATATCATTAGAACCCGAGAGGTTGGTACTTCTGTGATTATCTGCTGCAATTCTAATCAAAATAACTATCCTGGAGAAGGAAGGTTGGTTGTTGCCCACAGCAGATTGCCAGGAGACAGCAAATGGTGCAGGCTGCAATGGCACATTGGCGTGTGACCTGGGCTGGGGGTGGTGCTGGAGGGCTCAGCTGAGCTGGTGGCTGCTGCTGTGAGAACAGGGAATTGCTCTTCATCTTCTGCAAAAGGCTTCTGTTGATCTCTTTAGCAGCAGTAGATTCACTGTACCTGACTTTACAGGGTTTTCCCTCTAGATCTGTCACAGTTTTATGCTTTTTTTTTGTCTGCCTTCCCTGCAGGGTGATATGTACCCTCTCATTCATGTGATAGCAAAGTTTGCTTTTTCCTGTGCATCTGAGAGTTTTTTAAGCTGATTCTGGTTTTTTTTTTTCCCTGTATATCTCTGAAGTATCAATTGTCCCATCTGAAAGAGGTGGCAGGTGTCCAGGGTAATAAGAGATTTAACATCTGGATGGTCATGATGAGGGATGTTTTTACTTCTAGGTGTCTTGTTAAGTAGCAACTAGTCTTTGTGATCTGGACTAATTGTTAGCAGTACAGGAGGAAACCAGCTCTGTCTGGCTTTCATCACATAAAATCATCCCACTAATCCCACTTGCTTTCGATAGAATCTTTTTATAGCTGAAGAGCTATTGAAACTCAGTTCAGAGGGGAGTTCTCAGAAGCAAATGGTTCCTGTGGTTTCTTTCTGTAGGTCCCATAGTAAGATAGTTTGATTTCTACTCCAGCAGTTTGCTTGCATCCAGGTGTTTTTTTTGTCATCTTTATCTGTCTAAGGAAATCTGTTTCACTGTGCATGATATTACCTGACTTTATTTGTGGCTTCTGTTACCCTGGTGGACTACAACATTTAGAGTTGATTCCTATAAAATAATGCAGTGTGTCTGTTCAGCAGTACAAATACTTGCAGGAATATGAGATCTTCTGTCTTCCATTTTAAATCAATTTCATAGTCTTGATCCTTATTATTTAAGGTGTCCCCAGACCCAGGATTTCTTAAGGGAGTTGGCTAAAACACTGGTGAAAGCTGTTATCCTAACAACAGGCTTTTTGCACCCTTCTCACAGTCAGGATAAAACTCATAATTTAATATACATGAAAACTGTAATTTTAAAGCATTATGCAGGAACAAGTAGCAGTAATAACTACAAGAGAGTATTCTACAGCTGCTTCATACTTTGAATAAGTTTTTCCAAGTATGTTATCTGCTAATTAATGACAGTAATAATAACATGTAAGCAAGCTATGATAAGTCATTGAGTAGGGAGAGCAGTGGAGCAACTTATATTGCATAACTTAGTGAATATTTATGAATCAGTTGGGAACTAGCTAGTAAATAACACTCACTATTCACCCCTGGAAAGGAAATCTAAATTGATACTATGGATGTCAAAAAGCATGGAGGAATGGGCAACAGAAGAGTCTGCAGATTTGAGTGGCAAGAACAATGATTAAACTCCAATGGATCAAATTGAAATACAATTTCATATGTTCCATAGGCTGGATTCCTAATAATCCTCAGCAGTTTAATACTGACATGTTAACGATTCTTGGCCTGTGTCAGCATCTGGAATGACAATGACAGTTGAGGCTGATGGACACATAAATCTGAAGCCTAAATAAGTGATACCTGAACTCTCAGTGAAAAGGGCCAGAGTAAATGTGAACTGTACCTGGAAAAGGACTTGCAAACATCCCTATGAAGAAGAAAGCTGACAAAAATAATAATAGACAAATAATCTTCCCCTGTAACCTGTGAATGATGATAGTAAAGCTGTGGGAAGCTTGATGAGTTGTCAAACTTATGTCAACTGAAGGTGCTTGTTCAGTGTTTGAAATGGTAGATTTTCAGTATCTAAACCATACACACAGTTGTTATTTCCAGCTTACCTGGTGAATGTTCAAATTGAAAGTCCATCAAAATATGGACAGATATCATAAAGCCTTCAAAAGATAAAGTCTTGGAAATATTAGATGTGATGAATGGAGTAACTTACTGCAAATGTTATATCTGGGTTCGCCAAGCTATAATGACTGAAGTTGGCCAACGTGAGATAACCTATGGAAAGACTTTCTCCTGATTTTTTTGCATGTAAGGGGAAATATGAATTGCAGTCAGGATCTGGGAATAAACCAAAATCCTTCACTGTTCAAATGGAGAGGAATGGTTTAGATTCCAGTTCAAGTAGATGTAATATGCAGCAAAATTTATATCTGTTGTGGGATACATACACTAACTGAATTTGGGGATCCCTGTCTTGTAAAGGAAACTGAAATTCAGCTGATTTGCACCACTTCCAAAGCAAAGTTTGTGTTGCACATGTAGCTTGAAAGATAAAATGGTAATTGCTGACCTCTGAAAACACCAGAGGTTCGACAGAGAGAAAACTGAACTCAGTTGGCACTGAGGCAGCAGCTCGTGGTACCTGTCTTTGTTGGCAATTAATTCTGCTCTGTTTTATTCAGGGAATCTTTTCTGCTCTCTTCTCACCTTCATGTCCTTATGAGCAGACTGTAAATCTCTGAAAGACCTACTTTAAAGATAGAAGAATGGTTTAGAGACAGTTTTCTGGAATACACGAGAACAGATAGGGTCTTGTCATATTTACAATGAATCCACTGCGTCATTGCAGGAAGCTCTAAAAGCTACTTACTTGCATGGCAAATTCTTCTCTCTCTTTTGAAAATAATCTATTATAATCCAGTTTATATAACATGATTTCTATTTAAGTGATGCATAGCAGGACACCACTAAGGATCCGTCCTGTTCAGCAGTCAAGAGTGGTTTCTGTTCCTCTCAGCCTTTTAAATCATTAGTACTGTAGAGACACTGCTAAAGATGGAACACAAGCATTTTAATTTTGATTACTTTAGAATATAAATTTTTTTTAAGGAAGGCAATTTCTATTAATGGATCGTATTTTTCAAAGATCCCTTGTGTTGTTCCAAATTGGGATCACAGGGATCCCAGAACTGTTAGTGCCGCTTAAAATTATCTGTTCATATTACAGTATTCTGACACTTTTCTTTGAACAATTAAAACTTTATCGTACTGCAGCAGTAGAAACTGGAGTTTTCTGTGCCAGATGTCTACCTCTGGATAAAGGTTTTGGTTAATTAGAGTTGGGATTTCATTGTTCACAGAGTTTTCATTTGAACTTAATCATCCCAGAAAATGAGGCTTAATTTGTAGGGAAAATAGACCACTTTGCCTTGTTAAGTCTTGCTGTCATTTCCTTAAGGAGATCCAGCACCAGCCTATTTTTACAGCAAACTGCTGCAATTTTGTGGGCAGAAAGGTGGGTGGGAGGAACCAAAAAGACCAGACTAGAAGCAGATGTTACCAAGGCATTTTAACTATTGAGGTGCTCACTTATGAGTCTTGTGATAGAACAAAAATCCTGAATCTTATAATTTAATTCTTCTCACAGCAAAGGGCTTTACAACCCCTCTGGCAGGCTTGCTCTCTAGTGCTGCTGTGATAAGAAATAATTGTTATTGTTAACATTAGGTAGCTAAAACAGCAGAAGTCTGTGCTGTGGCTCAGGAGGCCTAAATGACTCCTGTTGTGGGTAAATCCCATAAATCCCACACAGAGGAGTTCTTGACGTTGTAAGTGATGTGTTTTTTATTTTTGCTCTGGGCAGCGCACTACCACACACCTTACACCAAATGGATGTGAACATCTGAGGTCCCAGGTTCAGAGAGCAGGGAACACAGGGAACCCATGCCACGTATCAGATTTGATTCAGAGGCTTACCTATCCACATTTTTAGTTTGATTTGAGTGGTTCAGACTACTTGATTTCCATTTCTGGCTTTTTAATAAAGTCTTCATGTTAAAAAAAATCTATATCTATCTATATCTATAGTATTTATAAAACATTTTCAGTAATTAAAAAGATTGTATAATTCTTTGAGCACTACATTTTAAGATGCTTACGATACCTGAATTTGGGACTGTAGGCTGCTACCTAAAAGGAGCTGCAAGAGAGCTGGAGAGGGACTTTTAACAAGTGCCTGTAGTGACAGGACAAGGGGCAATGGCTTTAAATTGACAGGAAGCAGGTCTAGATGAGATATTAGGAAGAAATTTTTTTATTGTGAGCATGTTGGGGCACTGAAAAAGTTTGCCCAGAGAAGTCATGGATGCCTGGAAATGTTCAAAGCCTGGTTGGTCCAGTGGAAGGTGTCTTCATGGCCAGGAGGGTTGGAATCAGATGATCCTTAAGGTCCCTTTCAACCCAAGCCATTCTATAATTCTGTGGTCATTCTATATAACAAAGATGCTAAGTAATTAAAGAATCTTAATTTTGAGTGAAGCCTGGCATGTTATCTGTCGTGAAGTCTAGAAATTTGGGATGAGGAAGCTCCTTGTTCTGGGCGGGGAGAGAGCCTGTTTGTTTGCTTACAAACAGAACAAATTTTGAATCACTTTTTACTCTAAAAAAAATAAAAAAACTAGTGTCATTTTTTCACTCAGGACAGAGATTTCAGTATACATGGGGAGGTTGAATCATGCAGTTCTCTGTCCTCTGGACTATCAGTAATAACTTCTGCTGCAGTACCAGGACTTGGGAGATGTCTTTGCTGATCTTTGGCAGTCAAACTGTTATGTTTTGTTTGGGGGCTGAATGCCTGTCCACTTCTGTGCTTCATCATCTGGATCTGTGTGGTTTATTTTGTCTTTGTTCAGTACTGAGAAACTAATATATAGAAGGTAACTCATTTGGTTCTTTCCCCCCTATCCTTGTGGTATTTTTAGGCCAGAAAATTAGGGTTTAACAAGGAAAGAAAATAAAATTTGAGTATCAACTGTGGTGTATTATAGTGATAGTAATAGAAATGTGTAGCATTGTTTATATTATTTTAATAAGCCAGGAATGGTTTAGAAGGAACTAAATATAGAAAGTTTCTTTAAGCCAGTTTGAGCTCCACATATGAGCAAAGGCAGCCAAAGAACAACAGCCTCACCATATTTACTGTGTCTTCAACGTAGGTGATTTGCAGTAGGCTAATAATGAATTCTTCAATAGCCCCAAATTATTTGGGGCTGTAAAAACTGTAACTTGTTAACAGTCCTTCATTTTTGTTGTTTTCATGCAGGTTACCCTGAAAGCCAAACAGGTGAAGGATTCTGTTACATGTACACCAGGTGTGTGCTTATGAAAATGACTGGGTTTGGGTGACAGCTGTGCCTTTCATAGTCTGCTCTGTAGATTTTTGCAGCTTTGCCTTACTTTGAGAAAAGAGATCTGCTGGGTATTCTGAGGGCACATTTCCCTTCAGCTACATCCTCCCAGGCTTTCTTATTCCATTTATTGTGGGGTCTGGTAATTTCTTCAGGTTGCTCTCTTCACTTGTATCAGTGTGAGAATTCAGTAGCACTTCCCACAGATCAGATAAGCTCCTAATTGGCAAAGTTCATCACTTTGATCAAGTGAATGCCTTGATTTCCCAATTTTGTTTTTCTTAAGCTGTCAGTTCAGAAGAGTTTTTTGTCCACTCTGCACTATTCTGAGAACCTTTAATTTGTGGGCAGTTCCCTGCTTGTTTGTGGAGTGTTTTACTTTTTCAGAGGTGTAACAGCAGTGCTTCTAACAGGTGTCATCAGGCTCTCAGAGCTTAAAACGCTGGCACACAATTCCAAAAATTTCAAAGTCAACATGAATCTGCCGGATCACATAATCACCCAGCGAGAAAGGGAAGAGGAAGTGGAGGAGGAGGGGAACTACAATCTTGTATCAGAGCAGATGGATATCCAGACAGATCCAAAGGAGACCGTGGCAAGTGAAACTAGACACCGCAGACGAAAAATTGTCAAAGCACCTGAAACGGCTCTGCTGGCAACAAAAGAGGCACCGGAAGAGAAGGGCAGAGGGAGACGTCAGAAAGATTTTGATAACACTGAGCAAGAGGAAGAGAGTGATGATGAAAGCAGAAGAAGGGAGAAAAGCCGTGCACCAGAAGAAGTGTGGACTCAAAATCAACAGAAACTTCTTGAAATGGCCTTGCAGCAGTATCCAAAGGGAACATCGGATCGCTGGGATAAAATAGCAAAATGTGTTCCTGGAAGAAGCAAGGTATGACTTGCTTTGACTGAACTATAATATAAATTGAGGGGAAACACGTTGCTACCAACTTACGATTACCTTAAGAAGGGGAGTCCATATAGAAAGGTGAGGCCTATACTTGGCCTCTCAGTCCAGACTCAGGTGACCTAAAGAGCGTTACTGTCACATTTGTTGCTTTATTTAAAACATTTTTTTCATTTATTTCAGTTTGTGTGATCTAATACAGAAAATTTTGCAAGAACCTCCTGTTTCATTTAAAATATCTGCCTCTCCACTGCCTTTCATATCTTCAGCTGCAGAACAAAATCAGATTTTAAACAAATTTTGAGCTGCTTTGCTTACACTTTCACAATACCTGTCTCAACCCATCTCAGTGAACAAACAAAATAAGTAATTCATCTGCAGTGTTAAATGCTCAATAATCTATCTAATGTTCTTTTTATAAGTACAATTTTAAAAAATAACATTAAATGTCATTGGGATAGATGGTCTCTAGTAGATTTTCTAATAGTTGTGATAGTTTGCTTGCTTCAGCCATTGTAGCTGCAGAAAAGCCCTGTAATACTTGCCCCAAACACCGTGAGGGAGCAGAAGTGCAGTGGGGAAGGATTTGGGTGTCTCTCTGGCTCTGAAGCTGTTCAGCAGTTTCTGGGGTCTGCAGGAGCTGCACTGGTGACCTTGAAGGCTCAGCTTAGCCTCCAGTGTGCCTCACACTGGAGTAGCTGTTTCAAACAGATACTGCAATACAGCTGTTCCACAATTGCTCTTGCAGTCATTGTCCAGTATTGGGCAACTGTTTCTTGGGTCTGTGTGCTCTTCAAAGAGATAAATGAGACACTAAGAAATGTAAATTGCAAGTTCACTTTTCTAATCCCCTCTTCACTAGATGTAGTGTGCAAATTCAGTGTGCAACTTGAGAACAACAAGAAAACAACTAACCAGCCAAGAAAAGCCCAACAAAAACCTCGTAACCAAAAAAATACCTACAAACAAACAAAAAACCCAGACCCAACCAACCAAACAAGCCCCAACACAACCCCCAGAGCCTAGCTCTTCTTCTAGAATAAAGTAGCATGTATAGCGTTAAAGCAGTACTAAAATATCAACCTTTGAATAACACTTCTGTGTTTTCTTTCAGGAGGAGTGTATAGCAAGATACAAGTTGCTTGTTGAACTGGTACAAAAGAAAAAAATGGCTAAAAGCTGAATGTTGTGAGCAAGAAGAGATGTGGCTCATCTTTGTCAAAATGGGGTTTTAAGTCTCATATGCAGAACCTGCATTTTTGTACCTCAGTATTTCTATTTGTCATGTGCCTTAGTAAAAGAAAATAATAATAAATCTTGTATCATCTTACCTGGTTTGTGTGTTGAAGAAGGAAGGTGTGTTTGTATTGAAGAGCTGCTTATGCAGATGTGTGATAACGGTGTTTAAAAGTGAGCAGAGCTTCAGGAAAACCCCCTCTGATAATCACATACTGAATAATCTGGTAGGTTTACAGCCAATGGTATACAAATAACTTATATTTGTTTTGAAAGAGAGAACTGACCTGAAACTGTTAAGAAAGCACAAAAGTAATGAAACTCTCCACTCAAAATATTTTTTTCTTTCTTGCACCTCTAAGTCTAAGACCATGTGCTTATAAATACCTTATTTTTATAAATATCTAGTGATATTTTTAAATAAGTAACATTTCAAATATTAACTTTCACATATATTTATATGCACCTGCAATATAATACCTTCTTTTGCCAACCCTGCAGTGGTATTTGATAGCATTGTTAATTCAGTAAAGTTGAAATGGGTAAAAACACTAATGGCCTTCATGTTTTAATTAGAAATTAGGAGATAAGGTACTTCAGGACCACTTTTTAAGTACAGAATAGCTAACATTCTTGGGCTAAGAATTCTCATTTTGGGGATGGTTGTACCTGGATTTAATTTGAAGAACAGATAATAAGGGTTGTATTGTTCCATACTTGTAATTTTGTTTTGTATAACTTTTCCAAAATTGTGAAAAGCCTAAAATGCTGGAACAAAGGGTATTTAATGGGCTGTAAATGACAGCAATAAATCAGAGCAACAGTTACAGCTGAAAGAAACAGTAAGGATTTTTTAAAAGCATTATTTACCATTCAAACTGTAATTTAATACAGAATTCTAAAACTTTAGAATTCTGAACTTTAATTCAAAATCAAAATGAACTCAAAATCGAAACTTGGTGGCTGAAAGTCTCTCAATTTCCTGCCATTTTCACTGCTGATTTCCCCAGTAAGTGTCCATTGTGCTCCTTCTGCCAGATCAGCACTTCACAACGTTTCATCCCATTCCCATAAAACTTTAAGGGCTAAGTATTTAGGGAATATAACAATGTTTCATATGTGTTCCTCTACCAATTGGAGCTTTTTTTTTTTTTTTTCTTTTTTCTTTCTTTTTTTTTTTTTTTTGGTCTGATATTAAAAAAAAAATCTTAGTTGGTAGAAATAATGGTATTATGGAAACAGCCAGATACAAAATAATGCATCCAATTTTTTTTTTTTTTTTCACAGAGAACTTCACAGCTTAACTGCAGTGGAAGTTAAACATATTTAGAAGCTGTGGTCTGGGTGCTAATCAATGGAACAGGAATTCTGTGCTACTTTGAAGGAAGAATCTTAGTGAGATCAAGTGAGGTATTTTCAAGAGGTATCAGGAGAACTTAACTTTGAAAAGCTTTTAGTCATCCAAAACACTCAATGAGAGGTGAGGTCATTGAAGTGGCTGCAAAGAAAAGCTGCTAAAATGGTGAAGGGAATTGGTGAGAATTAATGGGTGGAGCTGAAGTAGAACATGAGCAAATGGAAATGCACTGTTCATTAAAAAAATAGAATGGTAATGGGAATATTTCTGCAGTTTCTAAAAAAGAAAGCAAATATAGGAAGAGTTTATCTTCTGAAGAGGAGAGAGTCATCTTTCTTTTCCACTCTGGATTTACAAGACTTACCTGGGGTGGTGTGCCTGGTTCAGCGTATCATGCTTTGAGATGCAGAGCATCCAGAAGAGAGCAGAGAGAATGATCCAGTTTGCATTGCCTGATTTGCTAGGAAGGTATTGTTGGTATTTGCTCTAGAGTAGAGGGAGAGAAAAGGCTTCCAGATACGTAAAAGAGCGCTTTGCAGTTGTGTGAGCTGTTTCCCTGATGCGATCCATATGGAACTGTTACAAATCTTCTGTGGCTGTGAAGAATAACAATGGGCTTAGTTTGGAGTGAGAAATAGCTTAGTTAGGTGTCAGGGCAAAAAAATCCAGTACCAAATGTAACAAGGACTTGGGAGGACTCTGGACACCTTTATTGCTGGAGATGTAAACATGAGCACCTGCTCAAGGCTGCTCCCATCCCCAGCGGGTGTGTGGCAGTAGTCACAGGCTGCCTCCCAACGCCTTCCCCTTCCCTCCACCACAGCCTTTCGGCACGGGGGTCAAAGGAAGAAGGGCAAGCACTGCTGACTGGTAAGAATTTCTGTTTGTTTGTAAGACCATTCACACTGAGAAACTTAAAACAATGCTCCCGACAAATCCAGTTTACCTGAAGGAAGATGTTTAAGGATGGGCAACGGTTGTACAGGCCACATGGTCACACTTGGGTTGAATTCCTGCAGTGCTGGATGTCTGTCTAATCACAGCTGCTGCTTATGCCTGGATAGAAGAGCTTGTTTTTCTAAAACTTTCTGTCCATGAAAACCAAGGTCACTCAAGACTTCGGATTTAAGCAGCTTCTTCCAACTTCTGTTCTAGCACGGAGTCTAACAGATTTCCTTTAAGCAATGTTAATATTTGCCTGCTAGCAAAATATATTCTCTTTCTTGGGGAGTTTTGAGCTGTAGCTCAGCAGTGCTTTTGCACCATAACTTTGTGTTCAGTCCTAGAGACAGTCCGTGCTGTAGGTTCTGCACTCTGACTTGCACCTAAAGGTGTCTGATCTGAGCCTGCTTTGAGTGCCTTTGCTTGTCTCTGCTGATGACATGGGCAGAACCCTATGGAAAGGAGTTTGTTGCAGCAGGGAGGGCAATATTCTCCTACCATGCTGAGGGTAAAGTCCAGTGCTAAGCTAGAGGATCCTGACAACCATACACAAGTGAGTAAGAATGTGACAGAGATGCTGTGAAGTGCTCTCATTTAGGCTGTTCAGTTCTAGAGGAAAGACCAGCAGATGCTGTTCTGCAGCATCCTTTTGTAAATGTAGGTGTTTGGACTATATTACTCTCAACTTTATAGTTCTCAGTGTTTGAACTAATTAAAAAAAAATATATGGAAAATGTTTCAGGAAGGATTTTGCAATGTGCCCTCTGTGAGATGATAGGTCCTGAAAACAACAGGAACACTCAAGAGTTCTCCTTTAGGCAGACCCAACAGTATGACTTTAGTGCAGTTTATGAAAACAGGCATCAGAAAATGGGTCAGATTAAATGTCACACAGTGCAACTGCTGAGTGAGTTGCTCCTGCTAACACAGCTGGAATGGATAAAGTTGATAAAGGCAGGATTTCAGGTGTTGTAGGCTTCCCAGAATTAGCTGGCTGCTGTAAGCCATAAGGTTTGTTGGCATTGTTGTGAGCTAAGTGGTGTTTTGCTGAAAAATCTTCTGAATGCAGCACCTTTGGTCTGTGCTGCTTTCGTGACACTGAGGCCAGAGCAGCTCCCAACACACCTGGAGAGCTCAGGCTGCCAGGGACCTGCAGGGGAGCCTGGGCTGCTTTGGCATCCAAGGCATTCCACAGGGACAGCAGCATAGGCTTTACTGGACTGGTGCCAAATCAGCTGCAGACCATCATCTTCCATGTCAGGACCTGAAAAATCATTGAAACAAGGTTGGTTTTGACTGCATCTGACCCTCATGGGAACTTGGCTTTGATGTGGTCTCTTTCTTTAAGGGGCTGGTGAATTGGATTTTTGTTTGGATGTCAGAACTGTCCTTTTCATTATTTCTTTACTCTTGCTGTTGGTGTACCAGGTACTGTAAATCACCCACTGCTGTCCTGGGCTTCTGGCACCAATCTCTTTTGACAATTTCATTAATATTTCTATCCTGGCCTGTCTTAGCAGCAGTCAGGTACCAGAGTTTAGGCAGTCCTTCCAATAGAAGAAATACACAAGGAAAGGCAGGACTTAGCACTTTTACTGATTCCTGTGGTAAACCTGTCGGGTTTTTCTAGTCTTGGGGAGGGTGGGAGCAAGCGATGCCCCTTTGCTGTGCCAGGTGATGTTTCACATTTCCCTGCTGTTAGTTCTGAGCTTGTTCATTTACCAGTCTTCTCTCAGGACTCCAGTTTTCCCCATTGGAAAATAAAACAAAAATATTCAATACTTGGGCTTTGAGCAGATGGAACAACACTCAAATGGCCCAGGCTCACAGCACCACCATCTTCCTGCTGCTTGTCCCAGAAGCTGCTCTGAACCTCAGGCTGCCCCTGACTAGAGAGGGGCTAAAAACTGTGAGGAAGCCATAATGCATCTCTTGTCTGTCAACTCCTGACAAGCACAACCCCTCACATTTTATCTTCAAGTGACCTGTAGAGGAAGGGTTGAGTTCTCTTTGCTTCCTGGGAAAAAAACCAGGAGTTTAGATATTTACCAACCTTCCCATGGACAGTAAACAAAATTCATAGAAAAAAGCACTGTGCTGGTTTTACAGAAAGTGCAGAACAACCTCGGCCTCCCTCCCCTCACGCAGCCACGGTGCAGATAAGGGAGCATCCCCCCCCTGAGCTCTCGCCAAGTTACCGCAGAACTGGAGCCACGGGACAACAGCCACTGCTATGATTCCAGTCATTCCTCTCTGAAGGGTGAAAGCAGAATCTCACATCAGCCCCGCGGCTGCAATGGGCCTTTCTGCCCAGTACGCAGAAGTACCCTTGGACAGTTTTTCAGCTGCATCAATGCCTCTTGAAAGCAAAAAATTTACATGAGAAATAGTTTTTGAAACTTCTCGTATAATAAAATTTAGTAGACGTGCAAATCAAACTCTTCCTCTCGTGTGATTTAATAGAAATACTCCTTCTTCTACAAGACTCACCTTCACACAAGTCACATACAATGATAAACATTATTAAAGTTTATTAACAAAAGCTTTGTACATATCTTTTCATACACTTGGAATTTTACATCTAGTCAAAATAACAGCACATTTCCATCTTACCTTTTGTACAAATTGTTACAGAATATCCACCAGTGGGGCGAGTAAGTAAAATAAACCACTGGTTTACTTTTGTGAAGTATCTACAAAAGTGATTTGTGACATTTTTAAAAAATTCCCCAGAACATATAAAAATAAATTATTTTTACTTTTTCAATTAAATCTACTAATTAGAAATATTACAAATCAAAATATCAATGCTTTTCTTATGAATTCTTCACAATACAAAAACAGATTCACAAAACTTTATTTACAGAAATGAGGTAAGAACTGTGCAATGTTTAACTAAGAAACATATTGCAGAATTAACATGTTTTTCCAAATAAGTACACAGTGGAGGTCTAATTACAGCTGGGTCTTTTCCGCTAATAATTCCCACCTCACTCTTGATTAGTGGTCATTACCCCCATTTAAACTGTCCTTCACCACCCTGCATAGACTCACCACGAGATCAGCAACTGCCCGAAGTGTCGTAACACGAGTTCACCCGTTTCAACCACTGGGAAATCTTAGTGGGAAATGGTAACTCACTTTTTGGTAATTTATTAGTGAAAAGTGACCCAGGTAACAATCTGCCTGAGCTCTCTACAGTGGTATAAACACCTCTAGGAAAGGCAGAACAAGGCTGCTGGTGCAAGACAGAATATTCCCGCTGCTAACAAGGACACATCTAGTGCATGATCAGCTGTTTGCAGCCATTTCAACAAAGTGGAGGTAGCAACAGGCACTTGGTTTAGGCCAAACACTACACAAACGTCTTCCAGTGTGGCCTCATCTGGTAAGAAAACTTTGTCACTGGAACCAAACTGGTTCCTTTAAAAACCTCAGTACTCTAAAATCTACACCAAAATTATTAAACTTTGGATTCCATACCATAATTCTTATTCAAGAAAAACTCCAACTATACAACAATAGGAATTTAAAGGACTAAAAAGTTCAGAAGTCAATTCCCTTATGAGTCAAGTTCCAAAACAGGTGTGTAAAAAAGAAAACGATGAACAGGGAGTCCCAGCTGCCATTACAAGCTCAGTCTAAAAGGATCGATTATGACTGCAGCAGCAGATCAGATGGGCTGGGGTTGGGCTTTTAGAACTACTGCTCTGAAACCAAAGCAATGCATTGTGCAGACAGTTTATAGCCTTTACATCTGTGACAGTAGGACTGAAGAGTCGAGTGTATGTTCTTCCGTGGTTGAATTTGTACTTAGTACCATCATATTGACAAAATAATTATGATTTGCAGAGTTTTATCTACTTCACAGTCTGAGACATTAAAAAGTACATCCATTTTAGTGCAACAAGAAAGCAAATGAAAGCATACCAAAAATATCCTTATGAAAATTATTAACCTCTTGCTGTGCAGTAAGAGTTCCTTGTTGCTCTTTTTCAATCTGCAGAAAGGGAACCTGGGGTTTGCAGCCACATGAAGTGCTATAACAGCAGGATGTGCAGGGCTCAAGTGTCATTCAAATGTCAACTCTTCTCTGATGCAACTGGTCCAGTTTTATCATTGAGCCTCTGTGTAGGAGAAAATACTTCTAAAAATCAGATTATAACATACAGACCTAAGTAAAATTCAATTCATAAACAAGATAAAGCAGTTGAAGTACATTCACTAGAGCCATCTAAGTAGTAATTTCTGCATGTACTGTAGAATGAAAAATGGGAAAGGAAAGAGTAATTAAAAGAGCAGTCCTGTATTGAAACAACTACTGCTAAGGTCATGACAGGCAGCATTAGAAAACAACAACTCTCCTTCTAATTTCATCCCAACAAGAGTGGCTGTTCCTGGCCATGGGAACATCTCTCTAAAACTGCAAAATGGTAAAGTGAAACATCAGGTGACCTCTGCTACATTTGCCCACTGGAGAGGACTGATATCTACACCTCTCTGTCAGAACAAATATGATTTCCAATTTGCCCCATCACAATTCTTTCTTTCATATATTGCTACAAAGGCATTTCCTCCAAGTATTGAATACGACTGAGCAAAAATCTCATCTCATTCACTGAACATTCAGAAACACCTGAAAACCTGTTTCAACTGCAAATGAGATTAAAACAGTCAAACTCTGGCAAACAGAGAATTTGTTAAAAACAGTTCAGCAGTTTATGCAACTTGTCTCAATTCTAGCCTTTAAAAATATAAAATCAATTTCCAAAGAAATTTTCAGTAAGGGTTTTTTTCAAAATATGTTCTGAGATTTCTTGGAATTATTTACAGCTCTCAACATAAAAACTGTAATGGTATATTTGTAAAAATACACTGCACTGTACAGACCTAGTAATGGCCATTTTAAAAAAATCAAAATAAGATCACAGAGTATTTTGCTCGGATGTACACCAAATATAGGGTCTCATTCACTACTAACTTGTGGAGAATTGAGGGGAGCTCAGTTTTAAACATATGAGAGAGACCAAACTGAACATTTCTGAAGGAAGGCAAGGCCTGGAGGCAAGCCCCGTGCCAGCACGTTTGCTGTGACCCTGACAGCGGGGCCCGACCACAGTGACCATTCGCAGCAACGTCACCACGGCCCAAAAAGCACAAAGCTGAAGAAAACTAAGTGCTCACAATTTTGAATGGAAGGGAGCTGTTTCCAAGGAAAATCATCTTGAAAATTCATCATTTATGTGGTTTGTGTCTGGAAGTGTGTACTGCCTGCAAGTACCACAGAAGCCCAGCCCAAGTCCTCCACCACAGTGCTCCTAAAGTAGGTGGAGGATTTGGGAGTGGGGAGCAGAGAGGGGATTCATACTTAGCCCAAACTCTCCCCACCTGCTCTTGCAGACAAGGTTCTTCTCTACCACTACCACATGCTGTCTTCTCCAAGGAATGCTGAAAGTTTACGTCTTTCTGCTCTATTCATCCTTTTTTTCCAAGTCTCTTATGCTCCTTCCTTTATCCTCTCCTCTTAATTGCAGGACCCTTGCAGGACCCTTAAAAAATGAAGCCTGTTCGCTGATTTCTTGAAGAAATTTCTTGTCTTGTGGATGGAGACTATGGGCAAATACTGAAGATAATGGAACATCTTTGCCAGAAAAACATGTCTTGTTTCTTTATCTGCCTAGGAAAGGTTTTATTACTCTATGAAGCAGAAGCTCAGCCTCATTTTTCCAGCCAGCACCAAGATGCACATAGCCCATTCTCCCAACACAGATTCCACCTTCCCAGCAACGGGCTCCTCACCTCTCAAGCCATCAGCTAATCCCCACCTCTCCACAGGGCCTGAGGCCAAGGCAAAGCCACCAGTAAGGTGGTAAAAGGAATGATCCACAAAACAGTGGACACAATGCTGGGAAAGAAGTAGGGTGAGGAGGACTAGGGCTGCAGTTATAATTACAAGAGGAAGGCAAGGGTCACTGGACTGGTGTCGTGATCCAGGGAAGCAACAGTGTGCAGCAGACATGTTTGGTGTGACTGCAAGTTCACAGAGTTCTGAGTCTCATTTAAGTGCAGCCCGAGGCTCAAGAAACAAAAAACAAAGACAAAAGATCCGCCATCTTTGATTTGTGAATACAGGCACATAACCTGCTTCTTTTCTTTTAGTAACCTCCTGGAGGTACTGCAAGGTAAGTGAGGTGAGAAGTATACTTACTGTCACCTTCTGAGCTGCGTTATCTCCATGAATTGTAAGGAATGGGTTGGTAGCAGCTGCATTAAGTGGTGAGGCCTGTGTGCCTGAAAGTAAGTTGTTTATGGGTATCTGTGCTCCTCCAGTAATCTGCAATTGCTGTACTTCAGACTGATGGTGTTGGTGATGGTGATGCTGTTGCTGCACTAGTTGATACAAAAGGGCCTGATGTTGTTCCTTGAGTAATACGGGGAGAGGGAGGAGGAAGAAAAAAAAAGATCAATAATTAGTTGCTGAAAAATAGCTCCTCCCTGGGTTCCTGCTTATCCAGATCTTCAGTCAGTGACACCCTTAAACTAATCCCAGCTAATTTAGGTTACACTAATGAAGTTCCATGAGACTGTGGGAAAGGAAGTTCCTGTCAGACTTCCTGAAATCAGTGGCTCAGCAGAAGTTCAGCTAAGCCTGCTGGCTTCACCAGGCCCCTGTCAGAACAAACATATCTGAGAAGACTGTGTACTAAAACTACACAAATAACAATACAAATAGTTAAACCAGTTACCCAATGGCCTATATGAATAGAGCAAGCAGAGCAAAGACAGCTCACAAGATGATATCCATAAGTCTTTTGCTAGTGTTCCAGTGGAATCAAAGACAGGTCACAATACTGTTAGAATCCACACATGCTCCCAAGCTCTGCTGTCCACAGTTGATGCTGAGACAGACAAGCCTCCATGTCCATACACAGACAAAATGGAACTGAAGGCACCCGGGAATGATTCCTCTAGCCATACACACAGCCCAGTAATATCCTAACATTTTACATGACTATCATCCAGAAAGGTTGAAGCAACTGAAAAACTAAAATATTATCAAAGCCTTTAATATCAAGTTAAATGCATTACTACTCTTTATATTAAGCTGAGGAATTTACCCATGCCTTAGAACACAATAGAGGAATAAATCATAATTAACTGAAAAACTTACTGATGTGAGTTGCTGGGTACTTAGTAATTGCTGAAATTGCTGGTGCTGTTGATGGAGTAATAGTTGTCTCTGTTGGTCAGAAAGCAATCCTAGTCCCGAGGCACTGTAGGGTTTGACAGGGTAATACTGTGGTTTATATGGAAGTATGGGAACTTTTTACTTCAGCTTTCCATTAAAGAAAAGATGTACACAAACAGACAGATCCTATTTAGCATTTGAATACTGCAAATATTGTCTGACTGTCCAGCTGCAATTTCTGACACCACCCCCAAGTCTCATTTATGCTGAGCAACAGCAACATCTTGCCTGTAACATGTCTACTCCATGCATGTTATTTGAAACTCAGAAAATAATTACCAATCATAAAGCACTTTTCAAATACTTTATACAGAAAGGTCAGATTTTATATTACAAGACAGCTCTTGCCAAACTTTAACACCTAGTTACCAAGCATTTACTCTGCCTTGGTTTCCTTCTAATGCCCATCTTTTTGTGTCATTCAAACCACTCATATTGCCCACACCTTGTCTAATTCAGCAAATATCTTCAGCCTTGCAAGGGGCCAAGGGATGCTGCCAGGGAATGAAAGCTGCCTCTGCTTTTGCCAACTATTTCACTCCCAGTCTCTATTTTCATGACTACATAAAATCATCTGCAAATATTTAGGAAACTGGGCAGGGAATAGATCCAGCTGAGAACTAGGCTGTAAATAAAGGGTTTCTTCAGCTCTACCAGTTTACTGCAAGACCAACAACATGAACAAGGGTGTGCTGGGAATAGAAGACCAAGAAAACAGCTGACTTTACTCTTTCAGTACAGTGTTGGCTTTTACTAGTTTTAAACACCCATTGAAATATTAAGGTGTTGTTTCATGGTAGGTTTATCCAGCTGTTGAAAAATTAAGTATTTCCCTTAGAGCTGTACACTTCTATCCCCCCCCTTCATACCGGGTCCTGCACAGGCTGCAACCTGTGGGAACTGAACTGAAGCTTTAACCAGTACAAAATGCACTGACAGATTCTCTGTTAATGTAGATGAGGTCACTATGTGATGCAGAAGTTCTGGTAAGAAGGTGTGTATAGGATGAAGGGATTTCTTGTTGGGATTGGTAGTAAGGAATTATTCACTTAAATCAGTCACAAATCTACACCATTAGGCTACAACCATGTGGCTCCTCAGGGCATGATATTTATCTTGCGTTTTTACAGCAGCCAGCAAACTGTAGATCAACTCTGCTGTAATTTGACTTTGTATTAACCAGCCAATATGAAAGTACCCAAAACATCACCATTCTCTCCTACTGGGGCGGGGCAGGGCACCTATAAACTTTGTCTCATACTCTGCTGCACGGTCTCAGCACTACTGGACACACCTGATGGGCTGCACTTACCATTTCCTATGGGGAAAGGGAAGCCTGTGTCAATGGGAAGTTTAAAGGGCTGGATGGAATCCACTCAAAGCTATGGAGGGAAGTGCACACAGAGACACTTTCAACCATTTTCCAGCAGCCCTGGCTGACTGGGATCTTGAGATCCCAGCTGACTACAAGATAGCAAATGTTATGCCTGTTAGAAGAATGGCTGGAAGGAGGATCTCGGCATCAGGCCTTGTCAGTCTGACCTTGGTGCCAGGGAAGGTCATGGAGCAGATCCTCTTGAGTGCCATCACACAACATGTGCAGGACAACCAGGGGATCAGGCCCAGCCAGCACAGGTTTGTGAAAGGCAAGTCCGGCTTCACTGACCTGGTCTCCGGTGACAAAATGACCTATTTGGTGGGTGAGGAAAAGGCTGAGAATGCATCTACCTGGACTTAGGTAAAGCCTTTCACACCATTTCCAACAGTATTCTAACTAATATTGCCATTATTTCCTTCTCTTTTTACCTCACATTTTCTGTCTTCTTCTATACTGGAATGAATCTTTTCTGCTGTTTTTGTTCATTCTTTTATCCCATTCTTTCTTTTTCCCAGATCATGTTTTACCTTTGCACTTCTTTTTTCTGCTGTTGTTCTCCCTTTTCTTTAATCGCTCTGCCTGCCTCTCTTGCTCTGCATTGGCACTTGAAAGAAAATACCCTCAGTCAGCACCTGAGATCTCAGTGTCTAGAAACAAAACCGAACTGCAGAGGACAAAATGCTGCAGCTCCCAAGCTTCCCAGAAGAGACAGTTCCCTGGATTTCACCACAGAGCTTTCTCTAAACCAGATCAGCTTGGAATGTAAATTTAATCCTTTTTAGCTTCTCATTAAAAGGTACATGATCGGTCTGAAACTCTCCATCCTACACTCTTCTCTGGTTGCGAGAATTTAAAGAAACAATCCTGTCTCTTTCCTCAAATCACTTAATCTCCCACTTGCTGGCAATCTGTACTAAGCCATCTTTTTTCCCAGAAAAGGATCAAGTATTTTTCTCTGCTGAATGAATGTAAGTTCTTTTACCTACAACCTGAAACTCTCTCCAACAACAGCGTGCAAAGCAGTGTTTTTTCACCTCCTTGTGTGCCACAGTTAGAGAGTTCATATGAATAAGGACAATATTCATAAAGAAGTCTTCACATATTGGTGAACACTCTGCCTATTCTTCACATTGAACTGTTGGAACAGATTCTGAAGCTTGGGAAGTTACTGTAACAAGCAACTTCCAGGAACATCTGGCAAGTCTTTTAAAATTACAGAACAATACTCTGAAGTTAGAAAGCAGGGCTGAGTTCTCATGTAGCCTTCCAACATGCTGATTTAAACCACCTCCAACCTTGACCCCAGCACACAATCTAACCAGGGTCAGAGAGCTCACATCACCACGGCACCAAACCTTTGAGCCTGCCTGTGCTTGGTACCATTCAACCTTCCCACCAGGGCAGTTCAAAGAGCAGGGGCTACCCTGGGAAATTTAACATTAAAGAAATGGTCAACCAGTTGCCACTGAAGCAGCACCGAACTCAAACCTGGCAGGTGTCCCATAGAGTTCCAGAACCAATAATTTCAAACACTGGAAAGCATGTTTTTGTCTGTTTTTTTTTTTCTTCCTTCAAAATCATCCCAGAGCCTCTCTGCAACTTAGTTCCCATAACAAAAAGGTTTTTTTCATGTATTTCACTGAAGCATTTGTAATGGGACAAACAGGAATGAGGAATGCACGTGTCATTACCAGAATCATATTAGCACTAACATTACTGAACTTTTCCCTTCTAAACATACAACCATAAATACTGAAAAGTCACAGAAAATGAGGGTAATTGTGAAACACCTCAAAAGGAGGGCCTGGGAAATAACGTGGATGAGCTCAAATAAAGCAGAGAATTGTGTTAAAAGTGCACTTTTAAATTTAATATAAACATTAATTTTAAATTAGTGTTATTGAGGGAGCAGTGCAGAAGGAGATCATGCCATAATAGAAACAGAGAAGTGGAAGTGCTGACAGACTTGTACAGCATAAGCTTGTTGTAGCAGAAAACAGGGAGTCACTGGGAGTACTCCAGACTCTACTAAAGGTTAGAATGAGAGCTAAACAACAGGATACTGGCTACAGTATTTTGCATGAATTGGAACATTCTAGTACTAAGCTACACAATGAAGAGTTACAGCACTTAAAATTAATATTAAAAAAGAAACAAAAGAACTTCTGCAATACAAAGAGAAGCAAATAATCTGTGTATAAACAAAATAATTTGAGAAAACAGTGGCATGACTGGTATTTAGCATAACTGATATATTCTGGCAGTACCTGAAAGTGGAAAGCAGCACACAACTGGTTAATATGATTGATCTTGTCTAGTATTTCTCACACTTTTGGGGGAGAGAATGCAAAAGTGTTGTGTTTTTTACAAACCTCTGATGCTCAAGAAAGACAAAAACTTTTCGTGAACAGAATGTCTTTTGTTTATCCTATGAAACCTCATGTTCACAGAGGATAGAAACTATGAAAAATACAGGCTTCTCAGGAAAAACATAAGAACACATGCAAACAACAGGATACACTTGGAAGTATCAAATTTTATGAACCTACTGAAGCAATACCACACTATGATACAGTACACAAATATTCAGAAAGAGCTGCCAAACCAACAGGAAGCAAAGAAACTGGAAAAGGAAGCTAGGGGAATTAGGGATCCCTAGCATCATTCCAATCACGTCTTTTTTTGATGGATAATCCACCATAATGTCCAAAAATAAACTCTACTTAAGGACAAGTAATCCGCTCCCTATTTACAGGCACTTCTTTCTACACAGAACTGTACTCCTCCTTCCTAAGTGAAGGACAGGAGAAGGGGTGTGGGGAAGGGGAGCAGCAAGAAAGAGTTGGCCCAGGCTCTGCTCTACCCCAAAATACTTCCAGACCAAGAAGTCCATTCCTCCTCCTGGAAAACAGCTGTCTCCTTTTGTTACCCATTTGCCTTGCAGCTCAAGCAGCAGCAGTTCATGTTACTGAGGGTACCTGGCTTTGGTGACGGGCTGTGAGAAATACCCACAAATTAATCTTTTTATGCATTTAGAAATCCATAGGAACTCTGCTTGAAAAACTAATTTTGTTGGATTTGGAGTCAGTGCAGGCAACTGAAAACCATGCAACTGTATTACAACTCTGGTTAGTTATGCCTATTACATCTTGAATTACATGACCATATACCCTACCCTTCTCCCCCTCCCCCCTTCTCACTACAACAAATGGTAGCTTTTCCAGTGCTCCTTTAATCCTGGAAGAACAATTGGCAGGACAAAGAATATTGTTTTCTGAACTAAAAAAAGGAGTTGAAGCTCATTTACATAATTACATTTGTTTGGGAATGTGACTTGATTAAAAAACAGGAATTCACTAGGATTCCCAAAAGCTCTAGAGAAAACATGTTTTCTTCAACTTGACTATTTGTGCTTCCATTGAATGCCTCCTCACTTTCATTCACAGGCCAGGAGCAGAAGTTACTTTGACAATTATAGGCGAAGGAATAAACAACAGATTTGGAGTAAGACAAAAAAACCCAGCTAACCTGGAGAACAGCAGCCACTATGAGGAAAAACATAAAACTGGCGAATCCTTACCTGTTATTGAGCGTGGTTGGCAGAGGATGTGTTGCATTGGGTGGCACGGTTGCGTGAGTGAGAGAAGGGTTCTGTGATATTGTTGCTGGGGTCTGAATGACCCCATTTAAAGCCCCTACAATTCCATTGATTGCCAGCTGGCTGGCTGGCAGCGCTCCAATTATTCCACCCACGGCCGGCACTGCAGGAATGGTGGAGGTTACAGTCTGCATACCACTAGCCAGTGCCCCCACTGTCACACCATTGACCTGCTGAACTCCGGGGACTCCCGAGCCTTGCTGGGCCGGACTCTGCCCAGCAGGTGGTGGAGTGGAAAGCGCTGATGAACTGCTGGTGCTTTGTCCGCTGGAGGTTATCTCCTGGTGTCAAAACAAACAACAAAGCCCCCTCAGCTGCATAAAATTTCACCTAACACCGCAAGGCAAGGACTGGGATGAGTTAACTTGTAACAAGTTTAGGTTTAGAAGAAAGAAATAAAAATTACCTGATTTAATACAGGAAGAGAATTGTCTGGTAAAAAGCTGTTTCCCAGATGAGGGCTTTTACTGCTGTTCAAGGAATCGGTGCTAGGTGCTAAAGTAATTTTTTCAAAAAACACACAGTGGTTAAATTTCTGTAACGTGTAAAAAGATTCAGAATTATTATTTCAAAATTATGGAAGCTAAGCAGAAAATGTAAAGTCAACTTTAAAATCACTGCTGAATAGTAAAATATTAACTAAGTAATTGGTGAATCAATAGATTCAAACAGATGTGCTCCAAACTGAAGTAAAAGAGAAACTGCACTGAAACAAGTAGTAATGGTTCAGAAAAATAAACCGAATGATGTTTAAACATTTAGCACATCAGCAAATACTTGGTCTATATTCATCCCACATTTATATTCATCTCCCATCAATGGCATGTGTGGATGAAATAGATATTTCATATAAATACATGTTCAAATTACTTTGACACTTTAATAATCCCCTCCACTTACGTGGTTGTACTGGAAAGGCATGTACTTGATGAGAAGGGCTGGGATTTGAAGTTATTGTTGGAAAGGGCACTGAAAGCTGTGCATTGAGAAGCTGCAGTCGCTCCTTCTTTGCAGTCAGATTCTTTATCTGTTCTTCCAACCGCCTATTTTCAACTTGAAGTTGGTGTAATGATTTAAGCATTCCTAAAACTAAGACAAAAATGCACACATTATATTCCACAGCCACATTCAATGAACGAATAACACCTTCATTCAGTTCTAAATTCTGCATTACATTAAGACTAGCACATATGTGAAAATATAAAATTATTACAGTTGTCTGAATTTTACTGGAAAGATTTAATATTAACTTCGAGTAATTTAAATTGCAGAAAAAAGTTCACAGTGTGTTGTGACAGTAATTTTGGAATACCTCTACATCCTGGCTTAAATACTGATAGAGCAGCATAATTAGGGCCAGCATACGTTTTTAAGCAAACTGCAGTATGTGATAACTTAGCCCCAAATCAGAATATAAAAGCAGTAGTATTTTAGAAGCACAGGTTAACTGCATAGTTCAGCTGCAGTATTAAGAATTGCAAACCTTATTATAAAACAGACGTCTGACAAATACATGCTCAACTAACAGCACAGGCAACAAACAACGTTTATATAAAAACAACCAAGTTTGTGAAGAGGGAATTTTTCTGATTTAATGACTTGTACCTGATTTAATGACTTTTGAATCATCAGTGTATAGAAGCAATGAAAAACCAGAAGTCCTCTACCGTGAAGTTGTGCCAGCGCACCTTGGCGGCGCTGCGAGCGGCGATCTCGGAATCCCCCAGCAGGGAGCACTCTGTGAGCACCGCACTTACCCCCCGCGCTTCCAGAACCAGCCCATCACCTTCTCCACTGACCTGATTTTTACCAAGCACAGTTTTCTCAAACTCCCATTTGGTTTCAGAACTTGGATTTCCCGACCAGCACTAGAGTGTGACTGTAAAGCCACAGGGAGAGCCTCCTGTTTTTTCCTTTCCTTTTTTTTTTTAATTCTAAATTGTATTTGTTTAACATGACCTCTGGAGCTACTACAGACATAAGTCTACTGGTATAGGCACATCTGGTCATTTCCCAAGGATTTAGCTTTTATCCCTCCTCTTCAAGTACATACAAAGGAACCCTCAGTGAGCTCAAATGAGATGCAATAAGACTTAGCTAAACCTGTCCTCCAGCTATCATGTTTAAAGGATTATCCCTGCATGAATTTCCTCACAATTAGCATTTTTGTCAGGATACCATTCATAAAAATACTAACTAGATACCTCTTCACACTACCAATGAGAAGAATTATGTGTTCAATAAAATATAATCCAAACCAAAACCTGGAATAAAATATTTTTTTTAATATATTCAGTGATTTTCTTTGATACTGATATGTTGCTGAATATGGAGATCCACGTGATCTGCTGATCACTTATGCTTTTAACATATTCATTCATGGACTATTCCACTCTATTAAACATAACTTGAGAAAATAATAATTTGCTTGCCTTAGGAATTCACAAGAAAGGCAGAACATAATAAAGACACGAAAGCTCAGTAGGACACCTGCCTAACATTTGTAAATATTTTCTTTTCAAACAGCAACCAAAGTAGAAAAGTCAGATTTTAAAATTTAAAAAAAACAATAAAAAATTATTACGCCAATTTATATCACACAATATAAAGAAAAATTAGGTACTACAATATTTGCAGTAGTGGATCCAGGAGTTCAGAATTCTTTTCCAAACTCTGCAACTGGACCTGCAAAGTCACCTCCTCTTGCATGACATAATTTCCCCATGTATAAAATGTAGATAACTATAGAGAAGTCTTTTGTAATCTACTGATGCCATAGGCTGCACAAAGAACTACGCTAGAACAGTACACCACAGTTATATTTCAATTCACAGCAGAAAATAAATTTTATTAAAATTCTCGGACAAGCACAGAATAGCAGTTCTGAGTAACAGTTGGCAAAAGTCATCATAAACAGATTGTGAGTACTTACTGTCACTGGGGGTGCCTTGCTCTAATAAAAACTGTTGTCCTTCACTCCACTGCCTCTCCAGAAGCTGTTCTATGCTGGCTGCTACTGGGGGCAAATTTTCCCCACAACCATTCCCTGATTGATCATAGCGAATCTGCAAGCTGCTCACAGGGGATCTGTTGAAAATATTGCAATTTATTGTTTGAAGAAAAGGATGAAAGGAAATATATTAGAAAAAGGCTGTTGAAATTTCTTATATCAGCCCTTAGCACCTATATATCTTATTCTTCCAAGACTAAGTTAATTCATCAAAATCGCTAAGAACTCCTGGTTCTCACTGCCAGGGCTTTAATAAAAGAAAGACATATTATTACAGTGTGAGAATTTATACTGAGAAAGTACATAACCTTTTCTTGCATACAGACTAACAACACGGTAACTGACAAACAGCATTGAATTAAATTATACAACACACACTTCTACAGCAGGAAACCTTTATAATATAGATACACAGGACACCGACCTTGGGGGCAAAAAAAAAAAAAAACAACCCGCACCAAACTTCAAATCTTTCCCTGAGAAAACTGGGAAAAAGAAAACCAATTTATTAAAATCATCACATAGAAAGGCACTGACTAAGTTGTTCCAAAAACAGTCATGCAAATCTGGATTTTTGGTATTTCGCGAAGGATGCAATGCAAGTTACAAGTTATCCTCTGCCTATACTGTGAACACTTAATATACCTCCTTTTTCACTCATGATCACACACAGTTCAAAGAATAATCCCCTTGCCACATGTCTTTTCTCGTTCAAGAGAAAATTAAATATTCAGCACACAACCACTGTGAAAGCTGGCTACCTCTCTCAGGCCCTAGGAGAAGGCTTCTTTTGCACTGGACGGGGCACAATTTAACCTGTGAACAAAGCCAGACCCTAGTGTAGTTCTGACTCAGGTTTCTGGTCTAATGTGTGCATGGTCCCATTCCTCCTACAGGACCAACACCAAAGCCCACTAAAAGCTGGTTCCTGGTTTTGCTGGCTGTTGCAGGGGGCAGGGGATTAATCAATTCCAGTGAGCTCAGATTCTCAGGCATTAGTTATTACTGTAAGCAACTGGTGCCATCACGGGATCACAGCCGCACTGTTCCACCCCTAGTGCAAACTTACTAACAAGACCACCACAGCCCCAGTACAGGACAACACAGAGAGCTCAGGAAATCAGTGTGTTAATTATGATTACCGTAATAAGCAGTGGTCACAGCACATTAGCTACCTAATGACTGTGGAGCATTTTGTAGGCACCAGAGCAAAGCGATTTTTATGAGAAAAGGTTTTAAGTAGGTGACTTAAGAGCTCTGTTAAGTATTTATAAATAGTTCCTCTTTTGCATACAGAAAGAAAGGAAAGCACTTGTTAAAACAAAAAGCCCTGATGAATGGGTAACCAAGGTAGTGTTTTTTGACAAGAGATGACAACTCAACTGCATGTAACAGCTCAGCACAGAGACAGCAAAAGCAGTCTTAAAACGCACTGTTTACACGATGTGCTGAAGCAGTAAGAAGGAAAGTTTACACAGGAACATTCTACACAGAGGTACTACACTTACACTTCACGCAAACAACCCGTTAAAAAAAAACAAAACAAAACCAAACCCAAAAAACAAATACACAAAACCACTGAACAACTCCCTCAGAAACTTCTCTCTCAGTCTGCACGTTCCTGAGCAGCACACAATGCTACCCTAACAGATTTCCCTTTTGAATTATAAATCACCAACAAAATTCCTGTTGGGCTTTGGACTGCCTCCTATCAATTTTGAGAAGGCAGAAACAAAGCAGTACATGACGGTATTAACCTCTGCAATCCTTCACTGGGACTCTGCACAAGTGAAGGATGAAAAAAAATAAAATCTAGATTTTGGTGTACTGCAACATTACTCAATCTCTCCTCTTCCAACTGAAACCCTGGCTCATCCTTTAGACAGGGTATGGTTCCTGCATGCTAGGGCTGAATCCTTATTCCAAATAGTATTTGATCAGAGTTTCCAAGAGGATTATAAATGTGCTGTCTGGACTGATCCAATCCTGCCACAGAGATGAGAACCCTGTTTCACTGCTTGCCTGCTTTCACAACTGCTTTTTCATTAAGTTTGTTAGTTTGCTTATTGTTTCTAATTAATGCACTATAGTTACTCATACTATAGAGCATTAATTAGAAGCAATACTGCATTCAGATATAAGCATACATACAGATTTCACTGCAGGTATTACATAACACATTTTTAAATCTAAGGTTAAGTATGGGGTAAAAAAAAGTTTAAGTGCTACCTTGGGAAAAGCAGCAATTCCTTTGCAAAATGGAAACAGCTCACATATACCAGCTATATTTATATTTCTCATATAGATATTAAAAGTTAAAATACGACAGCTTAAACATCAAACGCTGTGGTTATATTGGGGTACAAAGATATAACAATATGAATTGGAAATGACCATACAAGCTCATGAGTCACATATGTCCTCTCTGAAGAGCTGCAATCAGCTGCGTCATCAACAGCAAACAAATGTTCTGCAAGTGTTTTTATTTTAAGCAACTCGCTGAAAATCACATGGTTCTTTCGGAGAACCGTGTTATTTATGTATCTCATAAGCTTCAAAGGGAACAGAGTCAGAACTTGCAGCTAAATAATTTTAATAGATAAAGCAGGTAACATTTGGAGTTGCAAAATTTCCAGACAGCAGATTTTTTTTAAGTTAGCTTTTTATTCACTATAAACCATATTCTAAGTAACCAGAGTTACCTATTTATACTGAAGTGGGGAATTACCTACATATTTTAGAAACCTTGACATATGTGTAATCTTTTTTGTTGCACAAACCAGGGGTGAAATTCGCTGACTACTGAACTTAAATGAATGAGTAGGTTTTCTAATTTTTTTATGGAAAAAATTTAGAAAACCTACTTCAAAAAATTTTCAGACTAAGTTTTTCTATCTTTCAATTCTGTTACTACAGCACCAATTTCTCCCTCTTGCTTTCTCTCACACCACCCCCACCTCCCCCTCTTTTTGGCTTGTTTTTGAACAACCCTCCCAAGCAAAATCTCTCTCCTCTTTGCAAAGTGCTACAGCTTCCATACACTGCAGGAAGCTTTTCAATTGTGGACTGAGGTGGTCTTTGTACCATCCAGTTCTCCTTTAGCATCCCTACCAAAACCAGTTGGAATTTTAACATGCTGTACGTACCCTGAACATACACACACTGTGGAAGCATCATATTTAAGAAGTTTACCTTCCCAAGTATTTGACTAAAAGACAGACTGAACACAGCTATGCCCGATGCAAATCGTGCAGAGACCAGGTCTTTGCACATTAATTAAGAAGGCATTAAAACTCTTGACTATCACAACATGTAGAGGACTACTTAATATAAAATCAAAACTTCTGGAACATCCTAATTATTGAGCATTTCCCTTTGCAAAATTCTCTGAAATTCCTTGTCTGTATAGATCAATTTATATGCTAATGTAAGTATACATATTTATGATTAAGAATACCATCTAAACTAATTTGTAAATTCTCTATTTATTATTTTAAAAGCAACACATACTGCAAAACTTAAAAACAAGTTCATGACTAGGTAATAACACCTAAGTATTATAATGGATAATCTCATCCCATCCAGCAAGATGTCTTTTGATTAATTAAGGAATATAATACAAGATCAACAACACCAGGCATGTACATTAAATTATCTAATTTGGAGATATTTGTTATAAATTACCATAATAAACACATGCTATAGCAATAAAATTCATTATTATAATGCTATTTCTGTGTAACTAGCATTTTTTAGCTATCCTAAAATCTTTTTTCAGAATAAATCTTTTTTTCAGATAAATCCTTTTCACTGTTAGTCCCTACGTAAAAAACACAGCAATAACATCATAAAATCTAACTCATATTGGATCCAGTAGAGAAAAGCCCTCTAAAACAAAGATTTGCTTAAAATATACAGAAAACATTACTGAAATATTTGATATACAATATTGAAATTTTAACAGCAAATATTTTAAAACAAAATATCATGATGCAGTTTCAGCAGAACTATTAAAGTTTTCTAGCAAATGTGAATTGCAGCAGAACAAAAAAGAGAGTTTTTTCAACAGAGAGTTGCTACAAATTTTGAAGTTGTGAGGCAAAAGGAAGAAAATATTTGCTTGGAATTTCTACTGATATTTCATGTTTTACACCATCTTATTCTTGTGATCACTGTTAAGTAGATGGAATTTTGGAATTTATGCAAATATTACTAAATTAGTGGTAACAAATCTGAGAAGAAAAGCAGTACATATGTATTAAATGATAGATAAATCCTTCTGAAGCAAGACTCCATTTCTTAAGTAAGGGAGTAAACTAATTTACCTACAAACCTTTATTTGTAAATCCAATTTCAGCTGATACAAAAGTAAATTTCAGCATAATTTTAGCTCTCTGGATGTATTAGGGATTTTTTAGAAGGATATATAGATACAAAAATACACGTATTTATACATGAGTGTTTATATTTTTATATATATGGGCTTTTAAAACACTTTGGTAAAAAGACAGCAAAGCTTGTGAATCTTAAAACATTTCCTCCGCCTGCACTCTCCAATGTAAATAGCGCTTACCGCGGTGAGAGACTTCCTCTGGGTGATCCTCCTCTGCCAACAAGACTTCGGCTGTTATCTCCAAGATCTTGATCTGCAGTGTAAATATTTCACAGCTGATAAATCGCCTTTTCTTAGATAAGAGTTTTAATATTTGATGTAGATACTTTAAAAATACCTTCAATCTCAACTTCTATCTCTAGTTACTGCTGAAGAGTGAATAAGTAACTAGTTTAAGATTGCTGAACTGTAGCATGTAAGGTGTTGTCCTTACACATTTCTGAGGCTGTACCAGGCCATGGATTATGTTCACTTCTTTCATTCCTTTCAGTTTTACAGCACAGAAGCGTGGTTTGCATTTGCAGTACCCTCCCCTCAGCCACTTTTAATTTGTACGGTGAAAGTAATGAATCACAGCTGTGGACAGCTAATCTGTATGCTTATCACAGCAAATCCTGATGCTCTGTATTTTTTTAACACTTTGCATCCCAAAACAACTCATAAAATATATAACGTATTAAACTTACTGCTGCCATCTAACAAGCATGCATTATTCCACAAATTTACTGAAAACTTTATGAAAGCGTATAATTCACTAATTCCTATTTATAAGCAAAGTATAGGAAAGCCCCTTGCTAAAAAGGTAGTAAAACAAACAAAAAAGGCCTCATTAAATATACGAAAACGTTTTGCTTGGAAGGACTCAAAAGGGTTATTTTCCCTATGGCCTCTCAATAAAATAACCCTATCTGCCCCCTTCAAGGTTGCCCTCCCCCTATTCTGAGTCAAGCGACCTCCGACCCCTTGGAGGGCAAAGACATGACTGATCCATTCTTGGTAAACTGCTAAACTCATTCCCTTCCCCCAAACAGGCATGACTACTACGACATGTCAACAAATCCTTACGGAGGGAATGAAACAAAGCAAAGCCAGCGGCTCATTAAAACCGCAGCGGAGAGCCCGCGGTACCAAATGCCAACCGGTAAATATTCACAAGATTATTAAATGCTGCGCAAGTTCTCTAACGGGATCTCTTTCACACGAACTTGTATGTAATGCAATTTCATGAATTATGCAAATAAAGGTTTCAACTATTCACGACAAAACCCAGAGCTGTGTCACTCGGGCTGCAAAGAGCTGGGAACTGAGCGCATCAATCACAGGAGTCACAAGAGACACTGGTGCATTCCTGCCTGCTGATGGCTCTGCTTAAACATTTACATTTCACACACCGAGGGGAAAAAAAGGGGGAAGAAAACCCGCGCTGTTCCACAGAACAACTGAGAATTTACTTCCAACACAGAACAACTTTGTACAGACATTTAATAACCAGAAGTTGAGCAGAAATCAAAAATACAATTTAACAACCTTTTTAAAACCAAGTTCTGTGAAGCTGCACATTTGCACCAGCAGAGGAAGCTTACCTGCTTGGCTGTTTTCAGACTGAGCTATAAGTGCTGCCATGGCTGAATTTGGATTCAGCCTATTGCCGTACATGTGGGATGGAGGCAGACTGAGAGAAGATCCAGGTAGGGTGTTTGCCTGCAAGAAAGCAATTAAAACTTGAATCCTTTTTTTTTAACGGGAAGAAATGCTAAATGTATTTTAAAGAAGCCTTCTTAATGCACATGTATTATTTTTGTAAGTTGAATGCTTTTTAAAACAATGCATTTAAAAGAAAAAAATGTTTTCCATTTGTGAGTATAGAAACAGAATTGCAGCACTTCAAAAACAGATCAGGTTTTAAAGTGTGTTGTATTTGTAGTTGGTAAGACGTTCTAATTAAAGAAAACCCTTCTAATAAAAAAGTACTGTAGCAAATATTAAAAATACCGAAAGTGCATTTTAAAGCAACCACAGTTTGCAGGACGGGCAGACTTCCTTGCGATCCTGAAGTATGCGCTCAATGCTAGGACTTAGTAGCATGGCGACCATGTGGTTATCCTACTAATTATTTAATCTTATTAAACCATTTACAAAATAAGGGCAGGTAGACAACAGATGTCTCACAAATGCTTGGGTTCCTTACATCACAAGCCGGCTGTGGAGGTCAAAAGGTCCAACTTTCAGCTCTATAGTTTAACTACACAGAGCCATATTTCCTTTGCTCGACTCCATCATTAGTAAAACGTGCACAGTATTTTGTTACTTCCTATTTTGATAGACTTGGAAGCCTGGTGTTTTTTTGTTTTGTTTTGTTTTTATTTTAAAGAACGCAAACAGCCATTACAAGTATGTTTTCTATACAATAGGGGGCTCTGGGAACCACAGCTTTGCCCTGACCCCATATAAGGAACTGTATTTTTGGCAGTTGGCCAGCTCTACTTATTGAAGAGCTCCCAAAGTTTGTGTTCATTCATGTTGCTAACCACAATTCTGAAGGTCTCTGCTGGGACTTGTGCCAAACAAGCGAAAATGAACCCTTAAACAGATGAAGCTAAGGAGGCTGGCCAAAATCTTGCATAATCCAACGCAATAAAAATACCTTCTTCCTTGGCTGCTTATGCTTTTTTCCCTTTCGAAGAAAAAAAGATTTGTGTCAAATGCTAAGTTGCAGAGACAGGCAATCAAAGAAATAAAAACACGGCTGCTTATTTTAAAGGCATTTTCCTACCTGATAAAATTATTTCAGAGTAAAGAAAAGATTGCAGGGGGGGAAGGGAGGGGGTAGAGGGGGTGGAATCAAAGATACGCTAACCTGTGTGATCACTGGTTTTAAAATTAATCTTCTAAGTAAATGTAAACAACCTTTAAAAATGAAACTTTTTTTGAAAAATGAAAAAAGAAGGTGAACTGTAAGGAACTCAATTTGTGGGACATTTTGACATGCATAACTGCACACAAGAGACAGGGAAACATACTGGTTATTACAGCAAAATATTACGGAGTATAAACT
Source organism: Hirundo rustica (assembly GCF_015227805.2). Lineage (NCBI taxonomy): Eukaryota > Metazoa > Chordata > Aves > Passeriformes > Hirundinidae > Hirundo > Hirundo rustica. The sequence continues at coordinate 137,837,084 of NC_053450.1, read as the reverse complement.
ATGTCTCTGGAAAGAATCACACACTACCATTAACTTTTGGCTTTCCGCCAACGTATTAAACTTGATGAATGGACTTTTATGAATTCACACAACTGTTTTCAATGATGCTTTATTTACTATATACTGGTGAGAAATTGTGCCTGATATTTACATTCTTCTACTGTCACAAAGTTAGAAAAAGCCACAAGTAATTACTTACAATGATCAGGGGTTCATTCACTTTTCAGTTTACAGGTACGAGCAAGATCGCTAGACTTGGAACCACAGTGTCACTTCAAACATGGCTGTTACTTATTCTGGTTGTTTGTTGGGTTTTTTTTAAGAATTGCATATCTTTGGTAGAACTAATCTGAATTATTTCTAAGTCTTAAAAATAATGCAGGCATTCCAACCTACCCAGGTACAACAGCTTCCAGAAATACAATACATATTAGGACTGTGACACTGATGAAGGCAGCAATACTGCACAGCTCCTGCTATTTTCCATTAAAAAATGCCCATAGGGCAGTTCCAACTTAACTATTGCTGTTCCTAGCAACCTTCAGCTCTTTTCCCCTCAAAACCAAACAAACTTCAGTCAAATCTTTTCACTGATAAAGCCTTACAGAATAGAGAATTAAGAGATTCAACCAGTACTATCATTCAACTGTATCTACAAGGCTAGACTAGGAAAATGAAAGTTTATATGATGTTATGAGTTCTACTCATAGTTTCAGGGGTAGGGGGGCAAGTTTTAAACTCCAAACACCAGGTCTTAAGCCTGTTTAGTTTTAGCGTATTTCCTTAAAAGATTTAGTTTAATTCCAGTAAGTGTATGTATGGCTCACATTACACAGCAGCTTCTACACTTAGCTCTCAGTAATTCACGGCAAGGCTGCTTAAAACTGTGCAACTGCAGCTATATATTAATCTACGTTGGCAGGGTAGCTATAATCAGCAAGTGGAATACACGTTTATTTGACTGAAACAAGCACAAATAGCTTTAAGAACTTTCTGAAAGTACCTAAGTACCTTGAATGGAGTTGCTAAAGTTTGTTAACTATCACACCACAAAACAGAAGACATCAAAGGAATTAAACGTTTGCTAAGTGGGTTGATATAACAGATCAAAAGACTTAGCAGGATTTAAACAATATCTAGGAATTTGCGTTTTTTCACAAGTAGTGGTTTCACCCTAAACATTACCCCGTTTGCATTTTAAAATAGTAGTAAAGGATTGTTATACAAGTTCCAATGCTATCCTGCATCCTATGCAACTCTTAAAGCAGAAAGACACAATGAAATTGTTCAAGTAAGGTGAAGGCAAATAAAAAACCTTTGAAAATACTTTTTTAAAATGGCAATGTAAAATGACAAGAATAATGATTTGTGAAGCTTTCTTATATATGTGACAACTTCATCTGACAAGAAAGTAGAGAAGGTGGAGGAGTGCTACATTATTTAAAGGTGAAATAGGAGCTTCATGTTTCACTCATAGTTGAAACAAGCTGTAGCAAGCATTTATTAAAAATGCACAATCATCCTGTCAATACATATTAAGGTCACAGGACTGACACATGTTCTAAAATGCAGAACTTTTAAGACTGTATTGCTCCTTATTTCAACTGCTTCTATTTAAACACTCAACGCAATACATGATCAAAATGTATGAACTAATAAAAACCCAAGACTACTAAGTATTTATTTTGAAAAGGCAGCAAATTTTCCTGAAAATATTTTAGCAGAAGGATTTAAGCCCATCTAGAGGTGTACAACACACTGCTTTCCTTTATGGCATGTTCAATAAATCAGTAAGGCCATAAGCAGCAGAGCAGCACAGAAGGACAATGCACTGTAATTCAGAGAATGCTCATGTGCAGTAAGAAATGATTGATATTTGACTGATGTTTAAAAATACTTCCTCTACATCAAGAGAGAAAGTACAAGCATATTCTTCTAACTAAAGGACAAGACTTGCAAGTTACCTTCATTTAATTCATATATATAGATGCCCTCAAAAATATTTAGAATAGTTTGCATGGCTCTAGGATAGTATTTAACAATATGTCTATAAAGTTTCCAGAGCATTCACATCTGAACATTTACTCCTATCTGAAATTTCCAAAGAAAGCAGTCTCTTCAATCCAAAGTTACATGTTCTTTCAGCAGAAAAAAACAAAGGGGAGAAAAATGAGACAATACTCAGCTGCATGCAGTCAGATTGAGTCTCAAAACTTTGAGACTCTTTGAACATGCCTTTTCTCCCATTCCTTTCAAGTTTTACGCTATGAAATATTTTCTGATAACAGGACTCATTTCTGTCTCAGCTCCACACCAGTAAGGTTTTAATACTCAGCGTGTGATGAGAGATGAAACCAAGTGTGAACAACTTTTGGGTCCCATGAGTAGGCTGACTGTTGAAGCTGTCAGGTTCAATTGCATCATTCCACATTATTCAATGCCCCAAACTGCTCCCTAATTGTTAGAGGCTTAACATATTCAAAACCATTGTTTAGGCTAATGCTGAAATGCCTACAGTCGAGTTTCCACAAAGAAAGGGGAGGGATTTAATTGCAGTTAAACCATTACTGAACTCTCTTCCTTTCCTGATAGGGCAACAACGATGGCCAGAACAACCAATTCCAAGACAGCTTCTTAATCAGTTTATATCCAATCAACACCCCTTTCTGTCTCTGCTTTAAAAACTGTCATTGCTGTATTGTAGCTTTGTATTATATCATCATCATGCTTTACAATTAGTGACACATTGCCTAATTACCTATTTCCTCCAATATTTATTTGTCAAAAATAATTTCGAAGGTTAATTTTATTTCTTGTTTAAAATAAAAACATATCATAGTTCCTGTGGTTGGGGTCACACCATTTACCAACCATACCAGGTTATTCATCACAGCATGATGCTGTGATATGAAGTGCAGAACTCCCCCTTGCTCCTACTAATACAAAGTCAAGAAATAAAGAGCATTAGAGATACCACTAACAACTACTTACGGTAAACTACTACTGAAATCATGTAAAAAATTTTGATGCGGATGAAATTTAAAGCTTAATTTTCTGCAAGCTGCCCTGCTACCCTTTTGAGATGTTAGAAACACTTTCCACACGTGTCTAGCTTCATGAAATATAGAAGGAAATTCAAACACAGGACCAAGAGTTAGCATCAGTTTACTTCATCTAGAACACATCTTAAGCTGATGCATTTTGGTCTATGGCCAGCAACATTTATCTGAACAATTAATTAATAAAACCTGCATTAAAATTAAATTAGATTAAATATGAACACATATTAATTCTAAACACATAATTGTAATAAAAAATATAATGTGCATATATATAAATTATTTTCTTTTCTGAGAGGAGAAAAGAGCTACCTATCAAGAGACAGCAGCAGAAGCAACCTTGCCTTGTGTTTCCTACCTTAATTTGGGCAAGTGAAGAAATATTATTTTCATCCCTAGAATTTTTTAAGGCCTTTTCTTGGGTATTGAAGGCAATTGGAAGAATATGCTCTTACTTCCTTTTATGCTATCAGTACTTATGGTACAACCTTTAACTGCATTTAGGAGAGGTGAAGGACCCACCAATATCCATCATCACTCTCCTCCTGTGGGAAGGCAAAGCACACCCACAGAAGGGTGGTCACAGCACAGTACAGTACAGAGGAGTCCTGCCACACTGACACCTTCTCATGCATCACTTCCTGCGGCACAACCCTTGAAAGTTTTCACCACAAACAGTTTTCACCACAAATACAGAATTCGCTTAGATTATCTCAGAATGCTTATCAAGACCTTGTTTCCAAAGGAAAAACAAAAATGTAAATTCCTGTTTGTTTTCCTATATGCCAAGAAACACAGATGGAAGACAACCCAGAAAATCCTTAATAAAATATAGTTCCCACATTTCTTCCAAAAATTATCATCCGACTTTTCAAAACAACTAGCAAAACACAAAACAATATTAATCTGTACTATGACAATTACAATTAATATATTTTAATTAAATTGATACTTTGATTTACATATTTTTAATATTTGTTTTGGTGTCTTAAGCTGAACGTAACAAAATTTAAAGCAAACGATATTGACCACTTGACTAAAACAACCTACAGCACTACTGATGACTGGAATCAGAGTGAATTTTTACAGCAAACCTCACCTGCTATCACAATCACCAATTCAAATCAAACCCAAACATCCATCATAGTTTTTTACACATTCATTCTATGAAAGCAACACTGAGGTTGATAAGATAGCCCTCCCATACTGCCACCATTACCATCCCAGCACTCCTAAAGCCTTGAAAGTTCAGGGATTTTTTAAAACAGATAATCAAGGTCCAATAGCACAAAAAATGTTTTTGCCACCTAGCTGAAATAAAAGAATTAACTGGGAGGTATAATTAGGAGGTTGGAAACATTAAAATAAAATCAGAAAAAGGGTTTATGATGCCTTAGAAGAAAAGAGCAGCTTTTCAGTCAAAAAGAAAAAGAACATTAATTACAAGTGTACAAATCATCATTATTTAAATCTGTCAGGAAATCTGTATTTGTGACATCGTTCCGGGATACAATATTCACATTGCTAGTACTTTTTCTGTCTGCAGCAAAAAATAAATCCTTTGAACTTCTAGCTGTAATGAAGACTCTAGCTTATGAACAAGCTAATAAGCAAATACTGTCTTTGAGAATCAATTGTTTTGATTAAATATACAAATAAATCCATCAATTAAATGAAACCATCTAACATTCAAACACCAGCAGTCAAATACTTTCCAAGAAAGGCATGAATGAATACAACTGGGAAACACAGTGGGATTTGAAAGGCAAAATGAAAAATTAATGGCACACCTACAGAAACTAATTTATATCTCTGCCCAGTGTACAACAAGGGCACATAAAGTCATTAAAAACCACATGGATAGAAGGCCTATCCTCCAATAATGTGAAAACACTAACCTCAACTGTACTACCACTTTGCTCCTCTCTTTCATGTTAACTAACTAAATATTATGTAATTTTTAACCAATTAAGATCTATATATTTATATATAGACATTAAAAAGAGACTTAAAAAAACTTACTGGAATGCTACCTCATTAAGAGGTCTTTTTTGTTTGTTTTTTTGTTGTTGTTGTTTGGGGTCTTGTTTTGCTGCAGGTTTTGGGTCGTTTTTTAAAGGAGGCTTTGCAGAGATAAGACCCTGGGATTCCTCCAAAGACCTAACTGAAAACAGAGCCATCATTTCAACACAAAGCCCACTCACCTTAAGTTGGATGCTCTATCCTTTCCATCATCTGTTTTCACAACACTTAAACTGTATGTGCTCTACATGGACATGGAAGCAGTCTCTTGCCCAAGAATTTTAATCTATATATGAGGAATCTCAATTTCACTCTCACACTGACTAACAGAAAAAATGACTTTATTAGGAAACAACCTCAGTATACCCACAGAGGCATCTATTTTCTTCATACCAGTATTTCAAAGAACTTTCAAAAGTATTTCAAAGTATTTCAAAGAAACTTGCAATTTGTAAATAATGGATCTAATAGAAAAGTGCTTTCAAGATGATCTATAATTTCAAAAAGAGTAATAATAAAGAATTAGTTACTTATTCACAACCATGGACATTTTAACTATCTAAATAGCAACAGTCTTTGCTATTTAAGTGATGAAACAAACACCTTCAGTAGGAGATTTGCTGCTATGCAAAAATGTTTGCAAGATTCTCAACATTTATATAAGGTCTGTAAGGCCACCGTCTCAGCAACCAACACACACCATGCATACTTGAAATCTTTTTCAAGTTAGACCTAAACATTGTTTCATTTAAACAGTTTTATTATTTCCATTGCATACGAACACGAAAATTTCACACTTTTTACATTCAACACCATTATTATCGTCTCAGGCTGCTAAATTGAAGTAGAGCTACACTCAGTTCAACGAAGAGGTCAATGTGCCTCAGTTGCCTGGAGACTGATGGTTGCTACAGCAGCACCAGATAAGCCAAGCTAAATAAGCTTCAGCTTGAAGGCAGAAAACATTTATTGCTAGAGCGAAACATTGATGCAGTTGTCTCAGCATGCGGCACAGTGCAAAACCTCGCAACCGCCTTTCAGACAACCTCTATACTGCACAAGTCTACATGAAGACAAGCTTTCTGAAGCAAGAGGAAAACAAGATTTTCATTGGGCTAAATACTAGATTACTTGCAACTATGATTCCTTTGTTCTTCTAGTTGAGTCACATGTTAGAAGGAATTTTCCCTCTGGCTGTAAATTCTTCCTCCTTGCTACTTCTCCTCCTCCCCCACCCCAAAAATCCTCAGCAAGACTGCATGAAAAGAAAATTAGATTTTTAACCGTTTTGACCAGAAGTAGCTAAAAATTAAAACAGCTTTTAAGTGAGACACAAGACAATTTTGATGGAAAAACTTTTACTAGTACAGTTCTTTCACATTTTTCATTTTGCAAGACTGCAATTTAAGTGGCTGTGACACAAATATGATTTGGTGGGTTTGGAAGGAAAGTCTGGTTTGCACTGACAACCTACACCACAATATCAAACCTCTCTGTCTACAACATGCTGAAGGATGCATTTAGCACCCTTTCCCAATCTAGAAGCACTGACGATTTCCTGTGGCAATGAGTCCCAAAGATGAACAACATACTCTGTTAAGAATGATAGCTTTTTGTTCTGGATGCACTGAGATTTCCTTTTGTATCTTGCTTTTAAGTTATAAGATAAGGAAAACCAAATAATTTCAGCATCCAAACATCCTGTGATGCATGTTGATATCTTACCTTTGACCCTGTGGGTAGGAGCCTCATTCAAGAGACTTTGTCATCAAGAAATGTTTTGAGAGTAACATAAAATATGATAATTAGTTTTCATGTATCCAGCATTTCTATTGATTAGAGAATTCTAGTACCACAGTAAGTATCTAATTTCATTTTTCTGGAAGCATGCTGCTTAAACCATGTAATATCATTATCTCCAGATGTTTTATTAGTCTCTTTTTAATTACCATTCATATTAAAAATAATACAAACAAAAATCTCTAAAACACTAAAAAAACCCACCAAACCCCCAACAAACAACACCCCCTCCCCAAACCAACAACATACAGTGTATGACAATCTATAAACTGAACTTAAAAAATTAACTAACTTGTTTTGGAGAAATTTAGCAATATATTAACATATTGTCATAATTGCTGTCTATGCTTTACCTTAAGGACTAATTACTAAGAGGTGAGAGGTTTCACCACAAGGCACCCACCAAATATGCAGTAGAAATCTATACTATCTGCACTCTGGACTTCCTAAGAGCTCTTACAGCATTCAGTACCTCAATCATTTCTATGATAAGGAACAAACTTCAGAAAGTGGCCTGAAAAATACGCAAAAAGAGAGTCAAGTTTTTCTTGAGTTCTGGAAATCATCTCTGATTACACATCTTAATGCAGTTTAATATAATTATGCTAAGTTCTTTTGCACTGCAAAAAAAAGGATTATTGCTTAAGTAAGTTGAGGTCATGTCAAAGTCTCTAGTTTTAAAATGTTCTGATCCAAAGGTGACTACTGGAGTATTACACCAGCTCTTAACTTACATACAGTTGAGATGTGCATCTTTGGGAGCAGAGCAGGAAACCCACTTAAGCAGCCAATCATCTAATGCAGTTCACATCTGTCACACCTTAAAGTCCTAGAACTGAGGGCAGCTTGGCTTTTTTTTTTCCCATGCATTTATTCTACTCACCAAAGAAAATTTGATTAAACACTGATAGCTGATAGACCTGCCATTTTCTAGAGTATCCACAGGGAGCATGGCCCAGAACCGTCCCTTAAAACACTGCAGTCTGCCCAGCTCTAGCAAACCTCAGATGCTTAACCTGAAACTTTCCTTCTTTCCTTCCTCACGTTTACTTTGTGCTGAGTATTAAATTTAAAAAAAACATAAATCCAAAGCAGCAGGAAACACAGGGTATGTGTCTCTGATCAAGAATGGGAAAGAAAGTGGACAAAGGAGTATCTTTCTTGGCCATACTAAATTTAAGAATGCAGCATCCAAAATTTGAGGTCACAGTTGTAAACTTGAAAGCATTATCAATAAGGTAGGTGCATTTTACTTCCCATGAAAATGCCCAAACCCCCTCCTGCAGACTTACAAAAATCCCTCTTACCTTGAATTTTCAGCAAAGGAACATCTACTTGTTTAAGATGTACTATTAAGTTCCTTCATAATTCCACCCCTGTTGTGGAAGGTATAAATAACATTGCTCTCAAAACTGTTTCTAACTTCTCTGTTGAAAGGAACAAAAACTAAGAATAGAGTTCCTATTTCCTGTCTTTTCATTTATTTTCCCACGAGTGCCAGAATATAAAATAAAAAGGACAAGAAAGTTCCCTTGATAGCATGCAAAATGATGAGCAGACTTAAACTATGACAAGGAAAAAACCCACTAAAACAGGAAGCCAAAAATAGTGTAGACAAGTAATTTGGAGAAAGAGCTGGGGAATACAGAGATCCAAAATTAGGGACTAGATTAATTCAGAGAATGAGAAAATAAAAACCACAGGACAGATGCAACTGAAACATCACATGCCCTACATTCAGAAAAGATCCCAGGATTCCTTAGCTTTCACATTCCTCTGCTGTTAACAAGTAACTCCAAATATACTGGAAAAAAATAAGCCTTATCTCCCCCTAGAAGCTGGATCAGACAAAGGAGGATAACCACCTCTATATGAATGCCAAAGAAAACCCTGCTGCTTTTGTACTGCTCCTAATGGAAGTAAAGCCAAAGGAACTTTGGAAGGGACAATGGAAGTGATAAAAAGCGAACTTCTTTCACTCCAAATTGCAACTGAGCAGCAGCACCTACCTTCCCAATTACCACATCTGCACCCTGGAGGCAGTAGTTCATAACTCTATGTTGAAGTGAACCTATCATGCCATCACAAACAAATCCTGGATGTAAGGAATAACAAACAGCAACGATTCAGTTTCCCTATCTCTGTGCAAGCCACAAGAACTGCTGTTACAGATACTTCTTGTCCTTTTCCCTCTACACTATCTGCCCCTGTGGTAAAGGAAGCACAGTGCACAGAGCAAGAGTTGGGAATCTAGGAAGAAAATAAAACAAAAGCTGCAGAGGAAAAACACTTAGAAATGAAAGAAAAATCTAGCAGCAGCAGCAGCAAAAACAAAAACAAACAAACAAACAAAAAACCAAAAACAAACAAACAAGAAAAAAAAAACCAAAACAACACCACAAAAAAACCCACCACCACCAACAAAAAAAAACCCACACAAAAAAACCCCACCACCCACCATAAGAAAATCTTCTGGATTGTATCCTTAGAAGAGGTTAGTAACAAGTACAAGCCATATCGCTTAAAATTGAAGATGTACTTATTACAGTCACCAAGAGCAGAGATACCATCACACAGCAGAATGAAAAAAAAAATCAAATATAAACTGAAAATCTGATATTGAATTTTCAAAATAAGAATAAATCCTTAAAATTTCTCAATGAACTGAGATTACTATAATGTAAAGATCATACATTACTGGATCATACAATACCAATCCCAGAAATTTGATGAGCTACAATTTTTTTAAGTAAAAGACTATGTATTAAGCGAACTACTACATGCCATTTCCACTCCCACTAAAAGCACTACTGAAATGAGATTACAAGACACTTAAGTACTTTTTTTCTTGAAAGCAACACAGTCTGAACCATTAAATGGCTTTAACAATCAATGACTGAAGAAAGCCCAGTCAAAAACCTTTACTTCTAATTCTGCAGTTTGATTCTGCATTCAGCACCTGGGGACCCCAGTAACAATTGGCCACAGAGCTCTAGTAGGGTAATTTCACTAATTTAAATCATCAAAAAGAACACACAGCTCAAGCAATTTCAATCTCAATCCCAACCAAAGTAGCAAACATTCAATTATACAGTACTGAATGAACAAAAACAAATCCTGCTGTACAACATCAGAAGATACTGAGGCACCCAGATCACTATGTCTTTTATGAACACGTTAATAATTAAGAATAACTTATCAGAAAGAGCAGTACAGCAAATTGTTACAAAACAGCATAGCAGGCTAACAAACATTTTTTGCTATAACTATGAAGCACTATGAAATATTTGAGATAAAAAACGAGCATAGGATGTTCAAGCGGTGCAACTCATGACCTGGCTTAAAAGGGGAAAGTTGATATACAAAATCCAAATGGAAGACAGCAATTTTTCTCTAACAGAGCACATATCAATAACTATATGAAAGTTAAAGACACACTGCTGAGAGAAAAGACACAAGTTTGGGATACAGCAATTTGCTGTTACATATCAAATAGGCATTACCCACAACCATGTCAAGAGCACCAACTCATGGAAAACCAGGAGAAAATATTTGTGTGGACTGTACACCTTTTTAATTACATTTTGCAAATGTTAAATGCATTGTTAGATAATAAAGCCTTATTGAATTAAGCAGTGTAACCTGAGTCTATGGCCAAGACATATTAAAAAAAGAAAAGCATGCAAAATAACCTGCATTTCCAGCAAGTGGCATTTTTACTAGTCCACTGGTTCCCACCTGGTGAGGAACACCAGCACTTCAAATCAGTTACAGCATAGCATGGAACACAAGTTCATAATGTCTTCTGGGTTTATTAGTTTGGAATAAAAATTATAAGTGGCATGAGGGAAAAGAAAATGAGGCAGAAAAGGGGATTGTAACAAGGCCCACACTGTGTTTTTGTCTTAAAAACAAACAAACAAAAACCACAGTATGGAAACTATCATACTAGTCAACAGAATGAAAACTCAAAATCCAGGATTTTCATGCTGTGAGGATTTTTTAAGCTTTAAAATCAGTGTTGCTTAGTTGTTGAAGGAAAAAACTGCACTTCAGGATTTTAATCACCGAAGTTTTATACAAGCCTGTAAGTTATTAAAAATAACAGAAGTTATTTTATCATTTTGAGTAGTATTAATTTAATAGCAGTTTTTAAAAACAGTATTACCTAATTTATGGCAGTTGCTTTCAAATTTTCTGCTTTAGATGCCTATCATGCCATTATAATCAGAATGTATCAGCTAATTCTGAGACTAATTCTATGGGAATATTATTTTTTCCAAAGACCTTCTCTTTAGAATTTCTTGACAACTTTTAAAAAGGTTGCAAAAAAATCCTTGAAAAAATGACAAATTTATGATGTCCTCAAAATCATAATTACAAATGCCCAACAGAGACTTAAAAAACTAGCTGAAATCTTACAGGATGCACATTAGCAGCTCATTTTTGAGACTATTCCAAGTTTTAGCACCAACAGCACATCTGCTAACATGACTAAGTGAGCAGACAAGATTTGGTCATACTTGCTCTCTTAACTAATTGTTTAAGTAAAACCTAATTTTTTAACTATTACTTTTTTCCTGCTATAGAGATGCAAGCTTACCTTAGCTTATAACCTAGGATGATGGGGTTTTTTTTAATCAGAACACTACGCAAGAAACATATTGGCAACACTCCAATTTGAAGACTTCCATGGTCAAGAGGCGGGTAAACATTGAAGATACATCCACAAGAGCTCAGTAAGCAGACAGCACTCTGATGGAACTACACAGAAGTAAGTAGGTAAACCACTAACCCTTGACATCTAATCAGTCATTTATGCTAAATGGAAGGTGGTGGGGGATAGGGGAAGAGATTTAAAAAAAAAAAAAAAAAAAAGGTTGCTTCAAGGGAAGAGCAACTGGGCAACTGCATGCCAAACTATGCTAAACTAGGCTCTCCTGGCCAAATCTCTCCAAGATAGCATGGACCTTATGCACTGAAAGGAAAGAAGATTCACTGAAGCAGTGGAGGACTTTGTTAACTCAGATACAGGAGCTCACCTTTACGGCCGTCAACCAAAACTCACAATTTCAATCTCCCTGTACATCTCAAACCCAAGACTCTTTAAATTGTAGTACCTGTGACTAGGATCCTGACAAGTAAATCTATGACCACTTGAAAACAAGTTTGGTAGTGAGGCAAGATACACAACTCCTTTGCTTCTTTGGGGAAGAAAAACAAAAAAGTCCCCAAGGCAACTGACAAGAAACAAAGGCAAAGGAAGGACAGGGATTTTACGCAGTTAACCTATGGAGGGCTCTCTAGTTCAGCTAAACAGTATGAGAAGGTCCATCTCCTAGGGTATACTACTCTTTTTTTCTGACAACAAGAGGGGAAAAAAAATACTATTGTGTTTCTCTTCCTGACTCATTAAATATGGGTTTTGTCTAATTGTTTTTTCAACCTGTTTATTTTCTAACAGAGGTTAACAAAAAGAAGTGATAGTGCACAACTCTTGCTTATTTAACTTCTTCATGTCAATTTATTTTACAGACCTTTGTCTTATCCCATCTCAGTGTCTCTTTTTGAGGCCACAAGTCCCTTACTATTTACTCACTCCTTATAAAGATGTTCTTTGCCATTGTTCACTGCCATGGCTCTTCTTGTACCTCTTTTGGCATGTACCGTCTCTGTTTTGAATAGAAACTGTCCTTTCCCTTTAACATTGATTTTATTTGCCCTCTTACCACCTTGTCAACACAGGCTAGTTGTGGTCTTTCAGCAGTTTGTGACAGCTGATCTCATAATGGCTCATTGCACAACCCAGCATAATCAGCAAACTTGGGTGCCTGTTCCTCCTCCTCCTCCTTTCCTCAGACCATTTATGAATACATTGAGCTGTACAAAAAAGCCAAGTCTTCCCAAGACTCTGATGGCAAACCTCTCCTCTGTGAAAACTGAGCATTGACTTTTTTGGGGTTTTCTTAAAACTTTTAACCTGCTACTAAACTATGACACAACCCCTCCCCTGAACTCCAAACTGTTCGATTTAAATGTTGTCAATGAGTTAGACTGCGTAACGATTTTTGGAATTAAAATAAAATTTGAGAACTTCCTAAAGTACCAAATTTTTAATTAATTTCTTTAAAGTAGTTTCTACTAATTTGTGTAAAGGAGGTACCACTCAATTTTGGGTGAAACCACCTTATTTCTTCAGAAAACCAGAAGAATGATGTTAAAATATGAACTGCCACCTATAAGAACAAATTGCTATCTGCTATTGAAATGTAATCTGTGTTGGTCTTCACAGAGCATTTCAGCTATCCACCCACTTGTGCACACACACACATTAAGCTTTTTCATGTTTATATCCACTATCTTAGATCACTGTAGATAAATTATAAGTTCACTGCTTATAAGCACACAAAAATACATGGTTTTGATACATTCATTTCAAGAGAGATTCCCATCAGAAAATGAAAAATGCAAGAAACAAGGAGTATAAAATCATCATGTATATTGCAGTATTCCTTCATATTTCAACAGTAATCATGGTGATTTTCTGCAACTATAACTTATCCAACTTAAATTCATACAGAATACTATCATAAAGGTATTTTTTCTGGTTCATTACTTCAACTATGCCACCCTTCTACACTTCTCCTGTGCCTCCCTTATTCCCTCACAATCAAACATGAACTGTGGATCTTCATTTGCATGACTTTTCAAATACAAAACTGTAACATGTATGTCAACATTCATTCGTTACCAAGATGTCAGCTTTGGCCATCTCTTTGCAGGGTTAATTGTCCATCTGTTAAATCTCCCAAACAAACCACTCTTTAACTGATACCATCATTTTTGCATCAAACATGGAAAATGTTACATATTTTACTCTTTAAAATACTTTCTTATGTTCTGATAAAACACTGATGAACTACAACCAGCATTTATGCTACTAGTCATAATATTAGTTATTATTAATAAACACTTCCTCAGACTACATTAAAAACAAAACAAAACAAAAACCTATGTGCTTTACAGATTAAGATTATGTAATACTATGGGGAACTTCCAGCCACTACAGTATTTCACAACAAATATAATGTTTATTAACCAATTTTCCAAAAAAATTACCGTTCCTTTTAACATTGAAATCAAGCAGGTCAGTAACATGGTTTTCTATCTTAAACTCTTGTGATAGTTTACCTGAGTTGCAGCAACAACAGTAGTTACAGAAGGCGCAGTTGAAGGTGATAGAGCTCCCACTTGCTGCAAGTGGCCTGAAGCCTGCTGAGGTAAATGAGAACTGGAAACGGGAGTGCTAGATCCTGAGCCAGATACTGCATTTGGAAATGATACTGCTACATCATTGCTGCTAAAAATACCTGAAAAAAATTACAAAAACGATTACATGCATCTTTCTCTCTTCCCCTCCCTCTGTTTACTAGCAACCATGTAAATATGCAGTAGAAAATTAATCAAGACAAACAAGATCACTTTATACGTAATGCAGAAAGCTCCTGTGTAGAAATTCTAACCATGCTGATTGATACAAGTGCTCTCATCACTTATCATTCTACGGTTCAGGGAACACAGATTGATTCACTTTTAAGTTTTTGTAAAACATGTGTGATAAATCAACTATTTATGTGCATTACAAACTGCTCAAATATTAACAGTGGCAGAATTTTTGGCTAAAACGCCTGCCTTCAACTGAGTCTGCTATCTGAGTTTGTTCTTTCAATGTGTTACTATTAAGTAAAGAATGAAGTATTGGGCTATATAACTGAACACACACCATACAAATGGAAAAAATAGTTTTTAACTTTTAAGTAAATGTTACTAAACAACATACATTCGTTCAAAACTGTAATTTTGGCAACTAATGATTGCTTGTACATTTTCAGAAAAATATTGACAGCAAGTCTGAGGACAAGGTACTCAGATTTGCCGACAGAACTGGTGGTATTTCATTTATTCACGAACTATAATTCCATCCATGATCTATACGAATGCTTGACTAACATTTCTGCTAGAACAGCCAACAAATAAATGACTAAACACATTAACATTAGTCAGACTTGTAAGTTAGCAATTTAAATAGGAAGAGTTCACACCCCTCTGTGAAGCCATTACTTCTGTTCATCTACATGCAGGGTAAAGTTCATTATAGAGGTTGGGAAAAAAAACCCTACTGACCAGAAGCCCAGGACAAGAAGTAGTACCTGTCTATGAAACCGTTAGGCTCCACGTGCATTAGATAAGTGAGCTGTCAGCTGGCCAAGGAATATCAAGCATGGTAGCACTGAACTGCAGTTAGAGGAAGAGTGCCACAGGGAGTAAACAGAAGTAGAATGAACATGGTTAGATCAAAAAAAGCAACAGAACTGAAATGCCAGTTAGAAGGCAAAGGGTGGAGCTAGTTTGTCACTCATACAAATAATGATTTGAAGAAGGCAGTGACAATAAGAAGATACGCAATGTTAAAACACCACTCGCCACCCAGATATCCCTCTGAGCACAGGCAGTCAAGGGAGACTAACATCATCCAAACCCACACATAATATGCAAACACCGATGCATCTTAAATCCCCTGACTCTATTAACTGTCAAGAAAAATGGAAGAGAGAATCAGCTAGACCCACTAGAGAAAGAAGATACGAAAAAGCAGCTGAAGACACAGCCCGACAACACTTTTTTCCTGCCTAACCAAGGTTAGTGACCTATCTTCTCCCCATCTCTCCATCATAGAAAAACTCCATATCCACTCTGCTTTCCTACTGACCTTTGTATCTTTTTCCATTTAGCACACCTCCCCCTCCTTGCCTTTCTTTTGGTCACTATCCCCAAAACCTACAGTTACAGCCTTATTAGCAGTTAAGATCCTTGAAGTGTTCACTTTGCCAAGATCTTTTTCCAGTTCTAGCTGGATAGTCTAAGTAGACAGCACATTTTATGGATCCTGCTCTAATTCATCCCTACACACCACCAAAATGAACATGATTACAAAAACAGCCTTGCTACTGAGTCTACTCTTAAATGTTACATAACTACTCCACAAAAACTGAAATATAACCCAGGTCCTCAAAAGATTTTTCAATTTGCTTTTAATCAACAATTTCAAATTAATAAAAAGGATGAGATCTGATTCTTTGTTTTCTGAATGCAGTAAAACAATTAAATATACAAACCTTCTTGAAAACATGAGTTTCTCATGAATTATCAGGCTTCAGGAATCATAAATTTTAAGAATAAAAATAATGAATTATCACAACACCTGTGAGTAAACCACAAGAGCTCATCACCACAAACACTATCACTCTCATAAAACATCAGTAGCAATGAGAGGAGAAAACAAAATTTTTGGTGAGAGACAAGTACTAAAAATGAAGGATATTTTGCCAGACAGGGAAAACAACTCCAAAATTTTAAAGCTATTATAGATTTTTTTTTTTCTTAATTTTTAAAAAACTTATACATTTAGTAACTGCAGAGCTTCTGCTGCTTCTATTTTAATGATAAGGTTTATTCTTCCTCTTAAAAACAAAATTCTGAAATACAAGCAGATAGTTATGAAATCACAGGCAAAAGAATATTTCGAAAGAAAAAAAGCTGCAAACTGGTTTGCCAGTGGAATGAGTTAAGCTAATATTTGTTGCCAGTTGCTGTAATAGTAGTAAAACCACTATTTTGTTGATGCTGCAAAATACAGGACAAATGTAACCTATCAGCACACTCTTTTTGGGATAAGTATTTCCATTTAGCAATCCCCTACTTAACACATAAAGTACATGCACTTTCTGAAACCAGTCATGCAATCGAGATACTACTCCATGCAGCATTCAAATAAGAACTGTATGCTGAACGTTCAATAATTTCTTGATTTTCACACCATTTCAAAAATACCTGTATAAAAAACTATGTGTATATCATATTAGAAAGCCGAGACAATACATATTTGAAATGTCTCTAACATATTAAGTTGTCCTTTGGGGTTTGGGGAGAGATAAATCACTTTCTGGATCAGGAAGGAATGATAACCAAAACCTAAGCAAATCTCTGTAAACTACATTAACGTTTAAAACAAACAAACCACCTTGAAGTCCTTCCCATATTACTGAAAAGCCAAAGAGCTGTAACTTGTGATGAATGGCACTTTTGCCAGCACCTTAAACAGCATGGTCAAATAAAGCCTTCAGCATTAAGCAGAACACAGTTCTTCAGCTCCAGGTGGAAATGGACACATAACACTGTTCATGTGAACTCTGACTCTGCGTGACACAGCTGCAGAACATGGACTTCACGTTCTAACAGATAGAATGCACATGAGCCTACACTGCTGCCTTAAAAGGCTTAACAAAGAGGCAACTGGGGAAAAAAAAAGTATCTCTGGCCAGCAAGTAAGTGCCTGCTTAGTGCAGAAAGGTAGTACTATAGAGGAGGGAACACATCAGAAAATGCAGATTTAGGAAAAAAGTGCATTCTTTATGCAACATCAATGACAAATTTGGAAACAGAGGATATAAAAGCACTTCAAGAATAGTGAAAAACAAAATAGCCTCAAATCAAAACTAGCAATATAGACCAGGTGGCACACGGAACAATTTTAGTGGTTTTATTCAAGATCTCAACAGTAAGTAGTTTCACGAGAAGAGTTAACAGAACAGGTTAAATCCTGGATTTCCACAGTGTTGCATCGCATAGATACAACACATCAATACACTAAGCTTTCCCGCCACAATTTCTGTATATAGCTATGAAATCCACTCTTCTTATTTTCTAGCACTACAGCCCCCTCCATTATCCAGCTCTCTTACATTCCCTTCTTATGCTGGTGACTGCCTAGTTAAGCAAGAGAGAAAAAAAGGCAGCTGGTTGGTTACTTTTGTACCCTCACACCATCCATTCCTATTACAGGAACATATGTGTTTTAGACTTTTTCTTCTGTAAACTGGACAACAGACTTAAAGCTTACTGCGAGCCAAAATCAAGAGAGAGAACATCTAGACTGCCTCCTCAAGAAGCTCATAAAATGGTCTCCCTAAAGCTGTATTTTCTTTTGTAGGTCAGAAATTTGAAACTATTGCAACAACTCTGAAAAGAGGAAGTTATCTGAGATATCTTCAGAGTTTGCTCATCTTATGATTTTGTCAAAACTTCAGGAATAAGAAGACTATGGCCAAAAAGGCTGTTTTTCAAATGTAAACTTGCAGGCCCAAAGAAGTCGCACAGAACTACAAAACCTTCCTACCTGGGGAGGACAGATGAGCATGGGGTTGGGACAACAGCCTCAAGGGAACTCATAGTAGAAATCGCAGAAATAGAAGGAAATTCTGAGTTATAAGAACAAGAACTTCTTTACACAAAGTGAAGCTATAAACACATTTTCAGCACCTTCACTTTGTGTGGTAATCTGAAGAAGTCTCCCCTAAACCTACGGCAACTTCCTACACAGTGCAAAATGAAAAAGTGTCTTTGCATGAAGCAGTTCATTTATTAGTAACTAAACATGCACAAAAAAAACTGAGTTCCATGACACAAGAAAGAACATGCTCTATTCCAGTACAATGTTAACACTGCAAGAAGTACCCCACTATGTTATTTTGTAATATGATCATAGGCTGAAATGAATCTAAGGCAAAACAGAAGCAAATAAAACCAAGTTATTTTTAACAGCTGTCAAAGGAGAAGAAAGTTGCACTTGAAACTGCCAAGGCAGCAACAATATTTCACTTCAATTTATGAGATAATGAGCCTGGATGCTCAATTGCTCGGCCAATCTGCTTCCTTCAAGAAGAAATCTGAAATCTAAGAATCAAATAATCACAGTTTTCCTGCTGGTGATGAGGAAAGTGGTAGGGTTCACTTTCAGATAGGTTTCTACAAGACTCTGCAGTAACAGTTCTAGAGGTGAAAGTTACTTATCTGCGGCTGGATAACAAGCTACATTTGTAGCCCTTTCAGTGACTGGGAAGCCTTTTTTGATGGAGGCACAGCAGCCTGTCACAGATCAACAGTCAATGGCTTCCTTTCACAAAGGGCATTCTGAGTCCTCTCCATAAGGTAGAGTTAGAGGTAGAAGTTAAAAAACCCCACAGGCTCAGTATACCCCACATGGTGGGGGTGGAGTGGAGAAGGGAAATACAAGTGTACATGTTTTCGAAAATTGGTTTTCTAACTGTTTCAAAACAGTTGTTCCAGTTTCATACCTACTGACAGAAGGCAGACTGCCACAATTACTCCCTTTGAAAATACTCTGTAGAGTGGATTTATAGTCAAAGACCAAAATATTTGTCAAGAACCTTGACACAACTGAGGAACACAATCCAGCATGGCAACATAACATATATATGGTGAATCCATGATCGTATCACCTATATATACAGCCAAAGACCTGAAGTTTGCTATCAAACTCCATTACAACTAACCCCAAATCCTTGAGAGCTCAGCCAGCAAAAGATGTTCAGGTAATCTCTTCTGTCTACCCCATCCCTACGGTTAAACCCCATGACTGTACTGCTATCTATAATCTATCAGAAACGTGTTCAACAGCAGAGTGGGGGTGAAGGATCAGAACAGATCCATGTGGTACTGAAATGGTCCACTGTGTTCAGCTAGTCCCACCTGCAGGAGTGAACAATGGTATTTTACACTTGATTCCATGTTCATTGATGACCACTCATGTCAGCACTCACGCTCCCACTTTGAATTAATCCAAGCTGATACAGATCTCATACTGCAGCCCTCCATTGAAGAAGGGCTCAAACCCACATTTTTCATAGCCCACTCAAGATGAATTTTCACTGAGAAAAGGTCCGAATGTGACACAAGGAGACAGCTGACATGCTAGACAAGGAAGACACAGAGAACTGTACTGTTTTTCTGTCTCACTATATCCATCTCTAACAGTGAACAATAATAGCCCCACAAGGAAAAGTACAAAAAAAGGGCAAGCATGTAACAGCAATACTTTCCTCAAATGCTCTCCCAGCCTCTATAACTCTACAATGAAGGAATTTTGAGTGTGAGGAATGGTCTTTGTAATTATTAGTCTTAAATATGCTTCCAGTCTTGCCCAAATGAGTATTTTCCAACCCCTTCTGAACAGTTGAAACTTTTCATAACGGATCTCATGGCAAAGTTACACCTTCGTTAAACTGTGCAGTCTTTTTTGGGGGTGGAAAATGGCTGACAAAGGGACAAAACTCCTTTCACTTGTTTCCTTCAGATGTTCTGACTTCTCACAATAATCTTTGAAAAGCTTTATAACTGCCTGTTTACAATTCACAATTAGTTCAGCTTTATGAAATAGGACATGTTAAGAATTTCATACTTTTTCTACCCCAAGTAAAAATGTTTTCAAGTACAATTCTAGAATAGAATCCTAAGATAAAGACCTCCGTGATCATATCTGAGACACATATGCTCAGAACCACAACAAGTGTGCCACAGCACAGAAAGATCTAAAAAAGAAAGTAAAACAGATATGTAAGAACAATTGATAAAGACCTCAACTTTTTAAGGTTCAAAGTTTAAAACATTCACTTTGTAACGGCGAGCCAATACATGCAAGCCTAAGTTACTTAAATACAACAAACTAAAACCAAAGTAGTTTTAGGTTCACTTAAAGAGTATTCATGAATAGGAGCATGACTTATGATCTACATTTCTTAATGATTTCAGAAAAAATTACTGTGTTTGCTTAAGACCTCTGAAAACATAGCATAGCTTCAAACCATTCGGACAGCAATCTACCTCAGTGCTGGATGGTGAGCCACTGGAAGCACTGGATTCCTCTTCACTGTGAACATAATATGGTCCTTTATGGGAGTTTCTCCCTTTTGGATTCCAGTGATCTGAGGCTAGTGTCCTCAAAGGGAGGGCTGGAGGAAAGGAGATGGGGCACCCATTACCCAAATTTGTGAAGGCCAACAAATAGCTGTCATTAGAAACAGTTACAGCTTTCAAGTGGTATTCTAGAACCTCATAGTCAGATAGTTACACTTAAGGCTGCACCACCTGACAACCAAACATTAATTAAGTACTTCAAAATGTGCTTAACTACTTCAGGTTGACTTTTTAATTGGCCCTTCTCTTGTTCTTTGTTCTTATCAATTTAGATGGTTTAGCTGAGCACTACTGTCTCCAAGCTTCAATACAGGCAGACACCTTTTAATCAACACTGAACAACTCTGCCCAAGCTGGGCAAGATTCAAAAATTGTAATTCACACTCAGTACAGAGATTCTGTTTAAGTTTAGGTTAACTTGTTAAAAAAAATCATAGCATATATATGAATTTTGCCTGCATTGATGGAGAGGCCAAGGCTACAGAACTGAAGTTTCTTTGGAAACATGTCTTCTAAAAACAATCACAGCACTGAGACTGGCAGAACGGATGTCTGTTCTGTATTACAACTCTCCTCACTGCAACTCAAAAATCAGCTTAAGACAGAACAATCAATAACAAAGACCTAAAAAACGGCTACAGGAATACGAAATAAAACAGATAGAAGACAGAACAAGCAAGAACTGAAGTAACCACAGAAAGGCAACATGGAAACATTACAATTTACAGCTATCGCTAACATAAAATAATCAGGTCATTGCTTTTCAATAGTCTTTTTTTTAAAGTACGCACTAAAACTGCCAAGAGATATGTATGCTCTATGTGTATATACATGCATATGTATATCACTCTTGCTCCTTTTCAGTGGTAGACCCATAGAGGAAGAGATGAGACTGCAAGGTCAGAAAAGTTTGACCATAAGATCCAGAGTATGATGTGGAAGGACAAAGCGCATTGTAATCACACAGTGAACGGCAGTGACAACTTCACAGCTCTCAACTGCAAATTTTGTAGGTTTTTTAAAAAGTGTGAAAAATACAAGAAGTTGACTATACAACTGCAAAACATATCACTGAATATACCAAGTCTCTCACTGGCAAAACTGCAGTGTGCCACTGTCTGCCTTGAAGTGTCTTGACTCCTTTCTATTAAGGCAGGCATCTTAATGGAATAGCTTTCATTACTCCATTTTCTAGTCCTCTTCTTTAGGATCAGATTCTTTTAAACCAGTTCAATATTTTAGCTATTATCTTTCGTCCTTCAGAGTTTGTCAGCACCAAATTTCAACTGACAGGGTTTTCCCACCTTCATAGCAAAACTATTAATAATAAACCCCTCTGCTCCAAACTTGTGTTCATTTCCACTCAAACTACAACTCACAGGTTTTCTTTTCGGCACTTTATTGCTGATGTGCTGCTAGCTTAAACTCAATGCAATGAAAAAATGAGCTCCTCACAAAGAGTCCATTAAAACTCTTACTGACAGTGACATTTATAATCCTCAGCATTATCCTGACACATAATCTGAATATGCTGTTGGAGTAAATGATCTTCCTCTATTTAAATATTTATCTCAAGTTTTAATACTTTCTTTACATCCTACATAAACACACATGACAAGATCTCTTCTTGCTGTTCATATTATCAAAATTTCTACCTACCCTCATTGATTTCATCCAGATATATGCTTATGACAAGAGCCCTACAATACCGGGATGGGGGGAGGAAGGGAAGGAAAGAGAGGCAATACTGGGGGGGAAAAGTAACCAACTTAACCTCAGAAGGTATCATGAAACATCATCACCACCACCCCACCACCCCAAAAGAAGGCAATTAGATGATAAATCCTGTCCAAACACCATTCTGAAACAAACATGTAGCTACCATCATGCTGTTCCACAACAGTAAGTCATATAAAGCATTACTATTGTTTTGGTAATATATGCCCTTCCAACTATCTATGCCATTAGTTTAAAAAACAAAAAGTGCAATGTGGAAAGAAGTCACAAATGGCATTCCATCGATTTCTATTCTGCACCCTCTTGGCAATCTATACCTCTTCAACATTAAACAGCAAAAAGGCTCTGCTTATAAAACAGCAGAAACTCACCAAGTCCAAATTCAGCACACTTTGTCAGATACCCTTCAGATGTTTTATTTTTGTTCAGAAAAATGGTGAGCTTGCTTTCCTTCATCTCAAAGCTGGTTCAGAGCACTGTATACCTGGGAGAGGGAGAGGGAAACCCTATATCAAAAGGAAAAAAGGCTAAACCTATTTTACTAAAGCAAAGCGAATCTAGAGAAATTTCAGTATTTCTCACCACATGTAGACTATGAAACATAAAGTTAATGCAATATTAGAATTTTTACTATTTAAGAGACCCACAACTTCAGACATCTGTCTAATGGGTGTAATTCATGGCTCTGACAGTGTGAAAGGCAGAAGTTCTATAAAACCATAATGATTGCTGGCTTAGAATGCAAAAAACTTGACTATGCAGTTTCAAACATTTAAATTCTTTTGCATATGCTGAATTCCAAGTCAATACAATTAGCAACGCATAGAGCACTGCTCTTCTAACATACGTGCACAGCAGTAAGAGAACTTTTATTTGTGGCCGGTGCAACTGGATAAAAAATTCCAATTTTTAATAACAGATCACCCGACACCAATTAAATATTACACTGAGAAATAAACTTGACAATCTTCAAAATCAGCCTCATGAGAGAGTTTTAAATCTTCCAACAGCTTGTGAATACAGCTATGATTGTTTCCTACAAACTAATAATACCCTTTAAAAAGTAAACTAATTTAATAAGATATTTCATTTCCACTGGCTATGAGTGACTACAGAAACAGGGGGACAAAGCCAACGCTGAATACTAAAGGGAAACAGTCATTAGATACATTAAAGATTCAATATTGCTCCCTCTGAAACTGATAGTTCTGTTATCAGTGACACAAATGAGCAGCATCAGGCTGTCAGAACAAAGAATGGACAAAACAAGGCTACCTTCACATGCACTACTTGTAGTAATTTAAGTAGTCAGGAAGGGAAGTGGGAGAATGCCTGAGGTAGACACCACTATAACACACCTATGAATGGAGCACAGAAGAAGGACTAGAAAACACTATTCACAAAATTGAAGAAAAGAATCTCAGAACTGGAATAAAACTGTTATCGTTTTACTTCACACATACAAAAAGATCATAAAAAGAGAACTGAGGAACTATTGACCTATCAGGCTCCTGCAGACAATCTACAAAAGTTTTCACTCAAGTACTGAACAATTGACGCACTGCAGACCTGTATTTCACTCAATCCATAGAATATGCAGACCTTCAATCAGGCTTTTCCACAAAAGGCTACCCTTTGTGATAAATGAACCTCTGAAAAAGATTCTAATATAACTTACCATTATGTATGGCATTCATCAACTTCACGAAAGCTTTTGAGTTAGGAGAAAAAGGGCTTCATGTTAAGATCATGTTTAACAGACACACAAAAGAATATATGTATAGACAGGAATTTCAGTGAACAATAATACACCTGAATACATCTTTCTTGTATTACAGCTCTGATCATTTACAGTAGCACAAATTGTAAAACAGATTTATTTCTATCCACTATAATTTTTTACTTATATTTCTTTTACTAGTGTTGGTTAGATTTTAAATGTCAATTTTAAGAACATTCCAGAACAATGCCAATTAGCTGCATTCTAAAGCTAGTATTACAAATAAAAATTCAAATTCTTTCCAGTGGCACTCAGTCCCCCCAAGGAAAGACAGATTTTAATTTCACTGTCTGCAACAAATTTAGAAACTCAAAAGGAAGTTGCCTTAATTTTAATCACGAGGCATCTGTTTTGTTTTGTTTCACTGGTAGATTGAGATGAACTCAAGCAATCAAATCTAACAGACTCCTGGACTTGTGCCTCCCGGAGATTAGAGAGCACAGTTCAAGAACAAGTCAGACACACAGAAAGAACATTCAACTAGTGGTAGACCAAAGGAGATGCTCACATGAGCTTCCTTTCCTTCCTGGGTTGGGTTCTTTAGAGAGTATTTATTGATCTCTGATCCTGAAGTGCCAGAACACACATCCTCTGCTGTGCAGCTGAAGGCTCCAACACAGCCTCCACAGCATCATGGCACTGTAGAGCCCAGCTGCAGAGTGGTGGCAGTCATGCAGATGCCAGTCCTCTTCCACTTAACGCACCAGCTTATTCCTGCTTAGGATAATGACCTCAGGACTACAGAATGATTTTAGTTTCAGTTTGCTTGTTCACTCTTTCACACTACTAAGGAACACAGCCCTCAGTTTACACATCTGGTTTAACAAGGTAATAGAATGAATGACTTTACAGGCCAGAGTGGGGCCAGCACCTCTGTCATACTCCCAAGGGGGAATTTTCTACATTCACCAGCCTCTGAGATCTGACTGCAGTAATTATTTGGGTTCCAACAGGACAACTGCCCTTAATGCTTTATTCTTCTCTTCTTTACTCTTGCCACAATTGGAAGCTACTAAACATTGCTGTCATAAGCCATTTTTTAAACTCCTCTGAAGGGTCTTCTAAACATCAGAATTTCAAAAAATAAATGAACAAAGACATCTTAAACTTGTGTCATTCATACTCAAAGATTACAAAACTATGAAGCAGTTTTTAGAAATTCAGAAGCTTTGACTTTTACCTGCTGACTAAAATTGAATATCTAGCCAAAGGTACTTCAAAGCAAATACTTCTAAAATTCAGAATATTTAAATTAAAGCATTACATACAAAGTGTGTTCTCCAAAAAACACAAATACTAATGTTTGGGGGCTTAAATTTTGTGGTACAGAAAAAAACACACAATGTACAAAATTCTGTAAGATTCTTGACGTAAGTGCATTAATCTGAAATAAAGTAAACTGATAATTTTAATTATCCTTCTTAACAATTTTCAGAGAACTAACAAAATACAAAAATACACTCAATTTACAAGGAAAAAAATTACTAAAATTACAGAGCTAATATGACTGGAATCAAATTATACTATAGAGAAAAATTCTTTCTCAGGGGCAGAGGATACAATGCAACTGCAGTCTGCCACTCTTAAGTGCAGAATCATTTCACCCACACCTACTCTCCACAGCCCTTATTTGATTATAATTGTATCCATTCTCTCCAGTTATGCTCGATTTTTGTGCACAAGAAATAGCAGCCATTTTGATCCATCATTGCTTTCAACACTAAAGAAATCCCTTTCAACTTTAAGGAACCATTGGGTAGGTTTGGAAGGAGGCTTGGGGCATGGTGGGTTGGTTTTTTTTTTTTCTCTTATTTTTTATTTTATTCAAAAAAGCTCAGTCCTTGACTGCCAAAGCTATACCTTTTGCTTTTGTTTCTTTAAAACTGTACCAAACATGAGACATCACTAATACAAGCAAACACGTACAATGTATTCCCAAACATCACTCAAGAGGTATGAGAAAGTTTCAAAGCAGAATAGACATGTCCCCAATGCAAAATTTACTATTCTAAGATAACAACACTTCATAGACAAATGAGGAAGAGATGCAGTTAAAGAGCTAACAAAACACGAGCTGTTCTAACACAGACCTCATCCAATTACACAAGGAAGGGCCAACTCTAGATCAGTCCTGCTTCTGCCTGATGGAGCTAATTCTAGACTCCCCCCAAGCCTCTAAACAGAACAGAAGGAGAACTGCTCCCCTACCACCACTCCCTTCCACACCCCATAAATTAGTAGAAAGCAGATGAAAAAAGGTGTTTTATTCTGAAAGGAGAAAAGAGCTACTGTCTTGGTTCCTGTGTAACTGCCTTTATTGGCAGCTATGTCTTTCCTGACTCTTGCTCTGAAGTACCCCCTTCACAGCCCCCCAGTTTTCTGCTACAATGTACAGCCAAATTGAAATCCAACATGCTAAGGTGTCAAGAAAGGTTAGGGATGCTGAATGGGGTGTGTGTGTGTGTGTGTGTGTGTGTGTGTGTGTATATATATATATATATATATATGCTTCTCAATGTTTTCATTTATTTGCCATCTCTGCTGTCTCCCGCACTTTCCTCTCAGTCTTGGCTAAATCTTTCCTCTCTTCATTCAATCCTTACAGCAGCTGTTATTGTTTGCTTTACTTAGAACCTTACAATTATTTCTCCTTAAAATCAATTCTGCTCAGAAAAAACTTTGATGCTTCCAGCTCATTCATTTCAATTTTGAAAATGACCCAGTATTAAAACCTACATCCAAGCCACCACCCTCTGGCTGTTCATTACTTGTTTTTAAGGGAATTGGTTATGCGTACAAAAACTTAAGTTCCATTGCAAGCTTACCGCTACTCCACAACAGAAAAAAGAGCTTAGTGACTTCATCCCTAGGAAGGATATTATTTGCTGTAACCAAGCCCTAAATCCATCAGATTAGGCATTTGTCCATGACAGTTATCACACTTTAAGGGGAAAAAAAAAAAAAAAATAATTCCAATTTGCATTTGACATTCCTGTGTGAAAGCTAACTACACTGACAGCTTATGAGCCACTTTTTCATTCGAGGGAATGTGGGGTGTTTGGTTTTTTGTTTGTTTGTTGGGGTGGTTCTGCTGAGTTTTTTTAATTTACTTGGAATCTCTATAGTCATTCTTATCTCACAGCTGTTCAAAACAAATAAACAATGGGAAACACAACTAAAGCCAAGCCAAGTACATAGGATCTAACAGGATTACTCATGCACAAGTCCCAGTCACATGTTCGTATTCTTCAGTTCCATTACCAGCTTCCACAAATCTCTTCTCAACTCAGATTTCTAGAGCTATACTGGTCCAAAGAACATAGATGCTCACTCACTTTTTTATTACCAAAATTTTCAATTTTTTTCCTGTTACTTAGGTTAGTGAGAACCCTTTTCTGAACCTTCTACCACTGCATGTAATTCTCTCTAACAAAAACATATGCAGCAAGCTAGATCACTGTCAAAATAACAGTTTTCTTCCTATTATCCTTATGGCCTTCTCACATATCTACCAAATCTGACACTGAAAGATGAAGATTTCTATTTAAAAGCTGAATAAAAAGTATATAAAGAGCAATATGAAGCAATGAGTTTGCATCTAAACTAAGTGTTAAATCCCAGTTTGGTTCAAATGGACAAAAAAAAAGGCTTTAAATTCAGGATCGAATAAGAAGTAGCTTTTCTAACAATACAAAATATTTTATTTCATTATTATTTCCTGCATTACCACTACAAAAATCCTTGCAAGAACCGTCCTGCTAAGAATTTTGACAGCACACTTTGTGTATAAGGCGTACCTGTACATCAAGTTCCTACAACACATTTTCAGGTATGCCTAATACTCCTGAAGCAGAGTTTTATTTGAGTAACCTTCTGGCAATACCTTGCTGGCTTACTGCTGGAAATTTTCTGCATTTTGATCGTGTCAGGGAGATTTCTCAAACAGGAGCTCCCATTCAGATGGATGGACACGCAGCCGGTGCAGGTAATGTCAGTGCAGTATCAGGAACGCTGCGCAGTGAAAAGGCACTGGACACACTCGGTACCTCGGGCACACCTCTGTGCACACCTTTGTGCACCCCGAGCTGCCACGGGAGCACGTGGCTGCCCATCCTCCAGTGCACAGCCAGAACTGCCGCGGCGCACGGCTGCGGCACTGTGCCGCAGTACCACGGGCCACCCGCAGCTTCAGAAAGCTGCTGCTCTCAGTCTATCGCACCCAAACAACCTGCTTAAGGAAGAAAAATAAACTGCTTACATAAGAAGGTAGCATTGGGACCTGATAATCAGACACTTAGCCCTAATATATTTGTTTTAAAAAGTGGTATAGCACCACTACAAATGTGAGTGTCAACCTATATGAGCATTACATGAATCTCTCCATTCTAAGTCATAATGGATTTCTCCCTGAACAACATCTTTCACAGAAGAGCTTGATTATTTTAAGGTAACTAGTCTTTTTTATGCCACTGTATTTTGTTAGCATTTCTATTTAATTTTTTTTGTTTTCTTTTTGAAACTTTACAAGGGAATTGCAGAAATTATTATGGTAATGAACAACAGCTCTAGACATCATAGCCTCTCCCAAGATATAATCCTGAGAAAAGCTTCAGTCAGTTTAACTTCTGGTACTTCAGCTCTTCATGTCAAATAAATGGAAAATTTAAATGCTAAGTACACTTCCTTCTGATTTTAAAAACCTGACTGTAGTGTTGTCACCTCTGACTGACAACAACAACAAAAAAAGAATTTTACCATATGAATTGGACAGTCTTCAGAAGGACAAAAATGCTTCAAGAACTATCAACACATACGCATCACTTATTTTTCAGCTATATTTGATTTCTGCAAGACTTGAAAGTCTGTAAGATCTGAAAAGTACAATTTTCAAGGAAGGTTAAAAAACCCTACTGCTCCTTTTATAGTCAAGCCTCTTGTCTACCCTCCCCCAAAAGCACTTTTTATGTTCCCATGTCACCTTTAACAGATTTTATGGAGTTAAAAGACTGATTGCTATCTCACATTTGACTTACAAAGAATGCCATACTCTAGTAATTGACTCCAGATGCTGAAAAAAATGTTCACACTCAAGAAGATGAATATTTTAATTTAAAAAAAAAGAAAATATATATATATACAATAAACCTCTTAATTTGATAATATTTTGAAAGTCTTTTTTTTTTTGTTTTGGTTTTTTTGGGGGGGGGGTGTTCGATTTTTTTTTGTTTAAGTTAAGCCATTTTAAAGGAGTTACTGGGAACTAAACAGTTACAAGTAAGCAAACGCTTGTATCTCACTTTATTTTCCAAGCAGCAATAGAATTAAAAATATATCCTTGAGCTTCAGAAAAGGGATACACCTCTAAAGCAAATATCAATTTCTGCAACAAAGACATCAGATAGGATAGAAATCTTAATTGCCTCACAGTGTCTCCTTATTCCCCCACTCTATCTAAAATTATAATTCTTGGCTTTATAGTAAGAGTTAAAGAACTAACATAATCTAAGCACAAAACTGGAAGTTTCATTACATCTTCTCCTTCTGCCCTTGTTTTTTTAATGTAATAATGATAATACCATATACTTTTACTCCACGTATTTGCAAAGACAATCAGCCACTGGAAAAGCAGGCAATTTATTTTCTTCATTATGCAGACAATAGCAGCAAAGCTATCAGCCAGATCCCATCCATGCAGCGTAGTTCACGCAGATTCACCAGGCCTAAAGGAAGTTAGTTTTTATCAAGAGTTCAAACCTAACACCAAATATACACAAGGCACTCTGTAGGCTTATGGGTCAAATATAAGAGAGAAGCAAGCAGTTTACAAAAAGCTCATGAACTTCTCTGAAAACCTTCCCTTAGCAAACAAAACAGATTCACAGCTAAATTTGGAGAGTAGTTAAGTACAGAAATTTAACCAGCCTTTAAGCCCTTCCCAGTCCATTTTCTTCTCTGCCAAAATAAATACAACTAATAAATAGTCATTGTATTCATAAAGATACTTATTCTGTTTAAAAAAGTTTGTATTTAGATGCCAATTCTGCAAATAATTCTGTATAGGCAAAAATCTAGACCTGCAGAATTTCTTGTATTTAAATTAATATTTGGGTAGAAAACTCGCAAAGCTTGAATAAAAACAGTACTTCAAAGAGTTTAGAAATATTTACATCTTTTTGATAAGCTGTTTAAAACTATGTCTTTCTCCTGAAATTAATAACTACCAAATTTTTCTTTATTTTGTTATTAAATGAAAGAACTAAAAGTGAAATCAAGAAAATACACATTCCCTTTTCCATATTGATTTTTTTGCTTTGTTGTGGGGTTTTTTTTAGCATTTGAAATGTATTACAATTTCATAATTTAAACATACTATTTGCTGTTGACAGTCAGGGTATAATAAATAAATAATGACATCTTTTGAAATTTAAATAGAAGCTAATGCTCAGACTCACCATAATTTGGGAATGTAGTTTAAAGATTTCTTCAAAATTTCTATTTTAACCTCACAGACACATTCTCATACAACAATTAACTAGTCATGTAATTTCCACAGCTGCCAATATCATCTCTGAAATCAGCTGGCCTTTGCAGCCTGACATGAAAGCTCTATCCCAGTCAGTAAAATTTCCCTTCTCTCGGTTTTTTGGGTTTTTTTTCACTTCAGAAAGCCCTCCCATCTATTTTCACTCAAACCCAAAAACTTTACAATTTTTTAAGAAAGGAAAACTTTGCCTTGTTTTTAATCGAGTTTTGTTTTAAAGCCATGTTCCAAGAGTTTCTGGTCTTGCAACACTCACAGGGCGGCCGATTTGCATCTCATGCACAAAACACTGCTTCCATGGAAAGTCAGGCAGCTTGGAGACTTCAAGAGGGGAACAGGCTGAACATTTCTTGTTTTCAGCAGCCCATCCAATTAAGCACTATACTGCCTTTTTCTATTAACTTAAAAAAAAAATAAATAAAATAAAAAAGGGCAGAAAACAGGGCAATTACCAATATGCAATTACCAAAAAAATCTTGACCAGGAATAGTAATTCTTTTTGTACAATAATTACAATCATGTTTCTAAACATCTCTGTAAACTGAAATATTCTCAAATTAAGGATATTCCAGTCTAGCAAAGAGCTTCAGACTCTTTGAAAAGCATGTTTTAAAATTATCACTCATTGTATGCCTCTTCTCAACTTTCACATTCATGGTCATATTTTAGAAGGAAATTAGCATCATAAATAAATATAGTACTTTGCTATCTGCAACATGTATGAAATAGTTCCAATTAATTGTGATGTAAGTTTTCTACCCCTTCTTGAAATGAGTGTCACAGTGACGAGAATAACCTTTCTTTCCCTTTAAAGAATAATAACGTTCAGTTCTCCATCACTACTCAGAAGGTTTTCATAACTGTTTTCAAAACACTTCTCTGTTAGAAGGTTCACTGTTCAGTATTTTTTTGCCCACAGCCTTCTAAATCAAGGAATTCTTATTCACTACATCCAAGCATACTCTATGCAACATACACCCTGAACCCTCAGAGCAAGCAGCAAAGATGACTTCTCAATCTCTGATAAAAGCACAGAACATACTATGCTGGGAAGCAGTTCTAGCAGACCCATGCTGCCTGAAAATTTACTACCAACTGCATTTTGAAATGCATTATTTGCCCAGTTACAAACTATGTCATATGCTAAACTGATGCCCCAATGCTAAATGTTCTTCTAAAAATCAGAGATAATACAGCGCAAAATTAGGTTGTTATATAGGGATTGAACAAGAATCTTTGCAAGCACATTGACTTCTAGCTCTAGAACATCCTCCACCTGCAAATCAAATAAATACATTCGACTCAACGGAACTGATTTGTTCAACTATTACTTTCTTGCACTTGATGATGTTTTACTTTTTTGTTAGGTTAAGGATCATTGTACTAGTTTTCAGTTCCTCATATGAGATCCATAGCCTGATAAACTCACTCCCTAGCAATTCTCCAACAATGTGCTTTTTCCAGTCATTGAATCCGTCTCGTGGCTCTTTTCTTTACACAGAGCAAATCACAGAACTACACATAGTATTCAAAGACCAGACACACTCTGAATGTGGAGCTGCCTTTCTCATTACCTTGCTGTTTATGCATTAAAACATTTTTAAACACAGCTCAGCACTGGAAACTCAGATGCGACTGATTAATCACCTTTATCCTTTTTCTCTACAGCCCTTCTTTCCCCAAAGGCCATCCTTATCCTGCAAGTACACATCCATCTTTCTAAGACAATCCTCTACTTTAGCTCCACCAATAAAACTCTTAGTTCGTATTGCTGACCAAGAGATTCATTTTACCCTGTCTTCATAACCAGGCTTTTTCAAAAACTGCAGAATTTTCCAATAGATTTCACAGACTATTCTGAATTGGAAGGGACCCACAAAGACTGCTGAGTCCAACCCATAGGTGAACTGAGGATCGAAGCTGTGACCTTGGTGTTAGAAGCACCATGCTCTGACCAACTCAGCATAAGGGGAAACAAAACAAAGAAAACACTGGTTTAATAGTCCTCTGATCAAAATAAAATTGAAACTTAGCTATTAACTGCAGTTAATGCAAGGATTTGCTGACTTCCTATCATTACAAGACTTTACTTAAAATGTCATGCTATATCAATTGAAATGTAGACACCTACTATGCCACTTATTAAAAACAGAAAATAAAATTAGTTCAATAAGTTATTTTCCATAACTCTCAATATCCACCACCAATCATTACACCTTTGTATGTCATAACACCTTCCTTTCTTCTGTCAGACTCATCCTCATTGCATAACATTAACTACTTGCCAGTCTCTCTTACAACTTCATGAGTTTTAAATACTTACTGAAATTTAGCACTGACAGTCTAAAAGCATGGAAGTACTGGTAATCATCATCAGGAAACATCAATATTTCAGGCTGTAGCTGCTGATAACTGTTTTATGTAAGAACTTTGATGCCATTTCATGATAATAGCCATTTTAATAAGCTACTACCTCATGTGATGTCTTTCCTGTTACCTGATGAACGTCTCCATGTTTTCTACACCAACAATCATCAATTTTAACATTCTGATCTTGTACACCATTCACCAATCTCAACACCACTTTTGCTCAGCCTCAAATACGAGGAATGAAATTCTCCATGCATTGATTCTGCCTTGTGTTCTTTCTTTACCATTTGCTTAGTCCTAAAAGGCCATTAATATCTATTAGTATCAATTTGTTCTTTATATTCTATCTCCTCTGAATTACAAACTGGCTTTTTAACACAGCCAGTTTTTTAACTTCTGCTTTGGTGCACTTTGCAGATAAGCATAATAGCACAAACTGGTTCAGAACAATTTTTCTTAAACTCTTCCTTCCAGCAGATTCAGATACTAAGTCAAACTTTAAACACAACATCATGAAGATTTAACATAAGTACTGAGGGACTTTGTATCTCAATGAGAATAATTTCAAGTTACTCTTCTACTTTGAAACTCAAGAGTTTCCTTATGTCATCAGTGCAACAATGAGCTTAACAGTACAATGATCTTGTACAGCATAACTTGTCTAAAACTGACAAAGGTTTCAGCACTGCTTGAATCAGATGGGAAAGGAGAGCAAAATACATGGAACTAATCTGAAGCATTTAGCAAACTTGTCTATAGAGCTGTAATTTGACTGCACAAGACAAGATCAACTCAAGAGGGACCTGTGCCAAAAACATCAATGGTTTCTCATAATTTGAAATACTGATTTAATAAGGTACAACACTGGGTTTGGACGAGTCCTTTATTCCAAAAAGTGTCTAGTGTTACCAATCAGAGCATACTGTAGATTGGCTAAGTGCAGAATATATATGATGTGGAAATAAAAATGTAGGAAGGCAAATTCTAATTTTGCTTCAGTCAGGACAAAGGAATTCCAGAAGATCGACACAGTAAGGGTGCTGAAACAATGGGCTAACTATTTTGAGGCCCAATTGGTCATTTAATCTTTTCCAGTCTTCTTAAAGAAAAAAAAAAAAAGAATTAGCTTTTTATAGGGTTTACAGTGCACATAAGGGCATAAAATCAATTTTACAAAAATTAAAATATTGAAGCAAATAATCCCCTGAAGTCCTTAGCCATTGAAATTGATACTATACAATTTGTTGTACACTTGAAATCAAGAGCAGAACTGGGAAAGGCATTATAGTGCTTCAGGCACTTCTCTAACTTCAGCAGCAAGCATGCTGAACTTGGAAGATAACTGCACAAGAACTTTATCTATCATGAAACAGAAATTTCAGTTAACTTCTGATACTTGATTATTTCCATTTTTCATTGCTACATTATTCCACAGAAGTCAGAAGATACTGTACATCACATAAAATATTCTTTTTCCGATTGCTGAGGAACACAAGCTCTCAATGCTTTACAATACTAGACTAGAAATCTTTTCCCTAGAAGGATGCTGAAAATGAACTTAATCCTGAGAATACAGCTAGCATGACCTGGAAAGTTAGATAGATCAATAAAATTCTTGAGTTCAGATTAAATCAACACACATACACCCCTCCCCCCCCCATTAAAAGATTCAGATCCTGAAATCACTCCAAAGACCAATCCTATTTGGGGTGAACCATTATTAGCTTTATGTAACTGCTCCAATAACTGCCTTGGGCCTTTTTAGGCAATAAACTTACAGTGCTTATGAATTCTCAACAAAAAGAGAAGTATGGTTTGTATATGACCTGATATCTAAAGAACTTTGGTGGGGATTTTTTAAAGAGGGTACTAGTAAAAGTTTAATTTAGTGCAAAAATTTCGTATCACCCTACCAATTTATATTTTACTCCAGATTTTTAAAGTTAATTTTATTCCTTTGAATACAATGTTTAAGTAATGCATAAAATGTTTCCTGTCAGGTAATAAATACATTTCAGAAAGAATAATAAATAGCATAAAGATTGCACATGTAAGTTCAACCTTGAACACATCAGATCTGTTGCATGGTAACCGAAATACAACCTGAGTATTGTAACAGCTTCTAATAACACGTCCTTATACTATCCCTATATTCATGGTACATCTCTGTTCTTATTAAGCAGGAAAAGAAAGGTCCTGTGGACTGGATAAGTTTGGAAATGTCAAATATTTTTACAAAATTAACTGAATTTACTTATTCTGAATAAAACTTTTTGGGAAGACATTTAATTATGTATAAACAGCACATGCTAAATCTGCATTACCTTTTAAAATAAGCTTCCCTTCACACTTCACCTCATTTGAATGTTAACTATGAACACAATTATCATACGTCCATGAAGTAATGTTTTTCATAATTTTTACGGATCTTAACAAGTACTCTTAAGAAAACTGGAAGAGAACGATAGCTTCAGAGAGCTGCTGTCAGAAAGACTACTAAAAAAAAAAGAAGAGGAGATTCTTGCAAAAGTGCCTCAAAAGCTTTGTTCAGTATTGTCTAGCTCATTCCTGATTCAGCTTCTTTGACGTATCAAAGTAATTCCAAGTAAGAGGCAATAAAAAGTTTTCGACTTGAGTACCCTGTGTTTTCACTCACTACATGTGCATGGAAAAAATCTTATCTGGGAGCTTGAGTCGACTAATTTAGATTCACTTGACAGATCTTGTGGACATGTGGTGGGCACACTGAAAAGATAAAGGTATTACACCGGAGAAAATACATGTTTCTGATAATACTGGTAATACTCAGATGTCCTTCTTCATTGCAACATAAATTGTAGTAAATTGGGTTACTGGGATGCTAAACCAAAAAATACTTAGGATGAAGCAAGGAGAGCAGCATGTAAAAAACCAGGAGATGAGGGAGAAGAGTACATTACAAAAATATGCTCTGATTCAGGCAGAAGTTTCTGGATAAATTTAGAGCTTGTGCTCAAAGACATCCCATTTGTTTTTGTATCTCTGGGTTTTCTGGTTTTTCCTGGGGTGATTTTGTTTATTAATTTTGTTTGTTCATTTATTCATATTGATGTTCTTTGGCATCCACAGTAAATATCACTGTTTTAGAGGACAAGTCTAATGCTGGCCAACAAGAAACTAAGTATACTTAAAAGATGTTAAACTATAGGCTGAATATCATGATAGAAGTAATAAAACCAACACAGTATTTCCATCCATGTATTTATCTACAAAGAGTTTAACATCATCACTGCCATTTTCTACATGGAAGAGTGAGATGTAATGAAGAGCACAAAGGAAGCAAGACTGGACCTGGACAGGGAAAGGCCTGTTCAAGGAGCTGACGAGAGCAGAATATTCTACCATAAATATAAGAGGGGAAATGAGGATCATTCACTTCAAACCAAGACCTTGTACTTCTGTCTCCCAACTACAACAATACATAATCCACCTCAAAGAGATTATAAAGGAATAACAAGGATCATACTATAATAATCAGAACACTGATGTAAATCTGTTAGATGCTCACTGTTCATAACAGATAAGAAGTGAATATATTCTTAAAACAGAAAGATAAATAGTGAACTATGAAGTTTTGTCATATACCATTTCTCACCATTGATTTTAATACAGGAAAAGTATTTTTTAATATAGTTGCTGCTGCTATTGCCATTATTACCCATAACAAAAACAATCATTTGCCTGTATCTAACTGCTTTAAAACAACGTGGCTTTGACATCTAGTTTTTAAGTACCTGCCCTGTTTTGAAAGAAATACAGGGTTTTTCTCCCTTCAACTATGTGTATTTTAAAAATATTTCTTGCTTATAGAGTGAAAGTATACAATATAAAAAGCATAAAACCCTCCCCACAAGTTCCATTTCTAGTATTCAAGCTCCATTTCTCTTTTCCCCCAAAACAGAAAAATTAAGCAAAAAAAAAACCCCTAAACCCACTATAACAACAAAAGGGCAAAATTTCGAAGTTTCAAAAGTGAGGTAATTTGGTTTTTTATATATCACAAAAGCTTTGAAAGAAACTTCAGAGCAACAAAGACTTCAGTAGATAAGAGCATTCTGCCAGGCCATTCCACACACAGGTTTACTGGAAACAGAAAGCTTCTCACAGCCCCAGATGCGCATAACATTTAGAGCAGAGGAAGAACAAACCAGCCAATTTCAATTGCTAAATAGCACACGAGAATATGAAAATGTCATCCAGCTGCACAGGAGTCCAGATTCAGAATATAATTTTACATGTTTAAACTGGCCATTCCCCACGTAGACATTCTGATATTCAGTTAATATAAATTGGGAAAATCTAATTGAGGGACACATTGAGCAACGCTGACATACATGAGTACCAATTTTGTTTTCTCTGTGTAACAGTACACATAGACAATAAAGTCCATACTAACTATCACTTTTTTTTTTTTTTTTTTAGCTGAACCTGTCACATGTATTTTTCAAAGAACCTATTCTCGTGCAAGTTTTCCCCCTACAGCTTCAAAACCTGCATTTATATAGCCTCTAGGTCAATACACAGGTCAATCTACTGCAGCCACCTACAGCGCAGTGCCACCTATACATGGAACAAAACTTACTTTTCCAACAGTCCTTTTTTCCCTCAATGTGATTTTCATGATACTTTAAATGACACTATGTTCTTGAAAAGCATACTCAGAATAATAGCTAAAATAATAAAAACATATTTTGAGGTAAGAGAACAAATCCAATAAATGCCTACCTGAACCCACTGGAGATGAACCAACACTAAGACTTTGTAAACTTCCATTCCTGAGCAAAGTTGGAGATTTCTGAAGACCAGAGCTTGTCACACTTCCTGCAGCAGATGCCACAGATGAAGTTGGGGAAGCAGAAGAAACTGAAAGATGGGAAACACCTTCTTGACTTTTATTTCCTTTAGGTCTACCAGGCCCATGTTTACTTTGTTTATTTCCTTTCCGTTTCTTCTCTGTAACAGTTTCTTCTTCTATTCCAGAAGTTTGAGCTCGTTTGTACGCTGTAGAAGTAAGGCTTGAATTACTTATGTCTCCAGGTGAGCTGTCAAAGTTTTTAGATTGGGAAACAGCTGCTGATGATGAAGGGAGACCAATTAAGGAAGTGAAACAATTGACTCCTCCCTCTTGGCTCCCAGCCTCTCCTTTATGCACATCTTTGGTTGATGAAGCCTGTTGAGAATGTGTGAAACTGTCACTTCGCAGATCTGTGTCAGTAAAACTCAAAAAATCTTGGGGAGACTGAACTGAACTTCCAGAAGATGACTTTATGCTCCCAGGAGTGCCCAAAAAGCTTCCTAAAAAAAAGAAAGAAGTGCAATTATGTTTTTCCCTGTAGTTGATAAAAACTGATAGGATGTATTATAATCTTAGAATAAAAAACCTTAATGTGAAAGGACTTTTCTGTGAAAAGCTTTACCAAGAGCTAAAGAATTTTTTAAATAACTCATTGGTTCTCCTGCAGATCTTCACTTTGCTGGATATGATTCTCAGATTCCTGTCTGAGATTCAGATTTTCATCTGGGGCACAAACAAGGTGAAAATTAATAAAAGAAGAATAACAACTTTGTTGCTTAGGCAACTTTAACGTCCATCAAGTTTTGAATCAGTAACAAACACTTGGTGCAAACTTGAGCAGGTTTTTTTGAACATATACATATATAACAAGAAAGCTGATAGAAATGTGCTATGATCATATACACTATGCCTGCAATCTTCCTTACCATTCTACCTAAAATCAAGGGTCTGACACAGGTCAAGGGAACAATAATTGGGCTTAATTCTCCCTGGCTGAGGAGGAGTTCCACAGAAGATGTATTCTTCAAAAGTACAAGAGAGAAAGTGAAAAACTGTGTATAAAATTGGCATTTTAAAACTTTTTTAGCACTGTCACAGAATCATGTCACATTATATCTTTAGTATTTGGAATGCAGTCATTTCATCACTGTATTAGTGCATTATATCACTGCATTCAAGGCAAAAAATTAAGCACTCTTGGGAACTACACACATCTATTTGCACTAAAATTCATTCATTTTATATAGGTAAGTGTATGTGGGTACTGTTTCACAGAATTCAGACTGATAACAACATCACGAAAATATTCCTAAATATGACATTAGGTATAAAAAACCCATGTTCTTTAAAAACTAGTGGTTTATCATTAGTACTCCACGAAACATTGTTAAGAATTCCATTTAATATACAATTCACATAAATACAGCTATTTAAAAAAAAAATAACATTGTTCTGTATTTTAAATAAGTTAAATCAGCTGCACTTAATGCAGCCCAAAAGAAAATACATGCACATAGTAAAGATCTATTTTGCCATTTGCAGAAAGATTTTTCTTTAAATAAAGAATTCCAGAAAACGATTTTCAAAGTTTTAATAATTTAAACAAAAAAAAACCCACTTCCTCTTCTTTCAGGTTAAAAAAAAACCAAAAAAAACCCCCAAAAAACCCCACCACCCAGAAATATTGAAAGAGCTCTAGACAAATTTACAAGTGTTCACTGCATAAATAAATTCAAAGGAAAATCAACATCACAAAGCCTAAAGGACAGTCAGATACTAGACACCACAGTGAAAATTACTTTATAGAAGGCCTAGTTCGTTGTGTTTCCAAATAACATGTTTTAATAATTAAAGAATTTTTTAAAAACCTTTTAATTTTTTAAATATTTTTTCAACTCTGACAAAGATGATGAAAGCAAATAAAATTTGCTTTTTAGAAGTGTTCATAGTGCATGTAGTGGGTTTTAGCAAGTTTAAAAAGTATGACTTTGTATTGTCTAAGGTAAATAAACCTTACATACTTTTTACATACTCATCTTCTGTTTATATATTTCAGTGACAAAACAATGAAGTGGAAAGGTCTTTTGCTCTGAAGCAAATGGTATAGATTAAATATCTGTATCTTGAAAAAATACTGAAGGGCCAATGCATCCTATGCATTAGGTAGTGCCAGTGCACTGACTAAAAAACATCAGTATTATGTCCTTAAAGAGCTGAGACCTCTAGACTCAAATTCGTATTAAAGTTTATCAAGACTTATTTTCTAGCACATAAAAACACTTCTGTTTGCAGCTAAAGAGGATACCTTAACACTCTGAAAAAGACCATCAGTTCTGCCTTTTAAAAATGTACAACCTTCTTTCTCATGTTATAGCAACATACATTTTTACTCTGAAAAAAGTTGGGTTTTTCTCTGAAGCGAAATAAGAATCTCAGTATTTAGGATAAAAGACTAACTACTTTTCAAGTTCTGCATACATAAAATTTCTAATTCATGTCAGAGCAGCAGTTGTGTTACAGCGCAACAATCAGTACCTTGCTGAAAAGGGCTAGCTGCAGTCACAGTTGTTCCTGGATTTCTTCCAGCACCAGGCTTTCTTCCCCTCTGACCTGAGCTGTGACCTGCAGATTTCTTCCCTTTGCTCTCTGACCCTCTAGCCTCTGAAGAATCTTTTCCACTTGAAACATGTGTAGGAACTTCCTGGAAATTTGCATTTGTGAATCGAGCTGAGGTATCTTCCAATCGCTTCAAGGAGCCTGACATGGAGTTGTTGCTAGTGCTTGTGTATGTCTGGCATTTTAAAAGAGAGAAGAAATTAAAGAAACAAGTCACACAAAAAACTGTAACAATTGTTTAAAGGACTTCATTCTTTCAAACAAACACAGAAGTGTTCAAATACTACTGTAACCAGAAACAGCAGGAATTACAGCAGCTGGACTGTGAAGATTCTCAGCAAACAACTGAAGTACATAAAACATAATTCTGTGGGAAAAAAAATGCATAATGGCTTTGGTTGAAATTTTTACTTCACTGAGGTAAGTGGAAAAATCTCATGGGTACGGACTTTGTAGTCTCTTTAAATAGGGTATTGTTATTTTATGCTTAAAATTAAAAAATTAGAAAATAAGCTTTTAATGCTTTTCTGAACATACTATTCTTATGCATTTTTTTGTTAAAGCTGGAAATGTTGCTCCATCAGCAGTGGAACTGTTGAAGGCATCAGAATCTAAGAACTTGGATTTTTAAGACTTTAGAGCCTCAACACCAAACGAAAATCAGCTCCCTGGCATGTGAACCATCCCCCATTCATCCAATTCCTGAAGAATCATCAAGTAAAGAAGACACATGAGAGAGCTGACCAAGACACACTTACTTCAAACCTGCCCTCTGACAGGAATGAAAACACTCTTGAGCTCCCCGTGCAAATTTCTTCCTCAGCCCCTACCCACCCCCAAGAATTCTGACCCTTTTCCTACACTCACACACTCCCCACAGGACTTTCAAAAATTTCATCTTTAGGTCCATTATTTGTCTGTTAAATTTTACCAGAATCATTCCTATTGGTGAACAACAGTCAAAAGAGGTTTCACAGAAAGTAATTAGGTGGGCAGGGAAACTGCATGCACAACATTAGGAAACCATACAAGGGAATATTATGGTCCTCATGACTGAAAAAAAATGTGGAGCTGTGGTAACAGAATTTTAATAACCTAAGAAAGAAAACAAAAGCAAAATCAGGAAAAAAAATTCTACTGTTATTTATACTCAAGCCACCTAGTAAAATAGCTATTTAAAGCTACTTAAAAAAAATACAGATCAAACTCAGAAGCTACTCATCTGTTCAAAACAAGCTTGTCCGTTTTTCAGTTCTTTACAGAATACAATTTAAAACAGTATCTACAGTTATCTCCATTAAAGACCACAAAAACACAAGCCTCTTAAAATTGAGCATACACACACATCTTCCCTGCCCCAAGTAGGATGCTTGCTGAATTTAAACCTACAACAGAATGTTTCTTCATCTTTACATAAAGCTTTGTACACCAGCTATGCAAAGTTTTCCATATTTTACTAAAATAGCTAAGACATTTACATAAACCTTACTTTTCAGTTGCAAATGACAGAAGACAACTAAATATACAAGCTTTGAGGAAAGCAAATATTTCAATCTATTTGCATACCAGGCCAGGCAATGACAAGCAGGCATTAATTTGCAAACACTGTGCTGTGATTTGGTTTGACTGCAAGCCTGAATCCCAATCCCGGCAGATTTTGAGGAATATGCAAACACAACACAGTTCTACTTCGGAAAATTTTGCTCCCACAGCTATCTGTGTTTCAGAAGGGGCTCTAAGGTGTACTGAAATCTACCTGTTTACTCAGAGAATCATGAACACTAACACTATGAAATATACCCTAAGCACAAAGAGCTAGTGTCACTTTTACGCTCTCCATCTATCACTCTGTGTGCCCTGAAGAGTCACACCATCCATCTGCAGCAAGTCTTAAAATTTCTGGGGATTTATGGTAAATGTGCAATAATCAGTCTTGGAATACAGAGTACGTCCCAAGGATTGAGTGGCCTTTAGCCCTGCGCAGATACATAAGGCAGTGCCATTGCACAGGGAGGGGAAGGACCATGACAAGTAATTCTCCACAAAAATGCCAGATGGTAAAAACAGTCTGAGCAAAAACCAATCAACCAAAAAAAACCCCAACACCAACACTGGGCTGGCATGGCCAGGTTTTGCGGGGGAGGAGGGGGCTATAGGCAGGGCTTCTGTGAGAAGCCACCAGAGTTTCCTCCATGTTCGATGGAGCCAATTCCAGCCGGCTTCAGAACCGACCCATCTCTGGCCAGGGCTGAGCCCACCAGAAATGGTGGCAACACCTCTGTGACAACACAGCAAAGAAGGAAAAACAAAAAGGGCTATTGGGCAGATCTAACTGCGGCCAGAGAAGAGCAGACTGAGAACATGTGAGAGAATCA
This sequence comes from Hirundo rustica, assembly GCF_015227805.2. NCBI lineage: Eukaryota > Metazoa > Chordata > Aves > Passeriformes > Hirundinidae > Hirundo > Hirundo rustica. The sequence continues at coordinate 137,794,117 of NC_053450.1, read as the reverse complement.
ACTCTGCAGACACCAAGGTCAGTGAAGAAAGAGAGGGAGGAGGTGCTCCAGACACCAGAGCGGAGATTCCCCTGCAGCCCCTGGTGAAGACCATGGTGAGGCAGCTATGCTCCTGTAGCCCATGGAGATCCATGGGGATGTAGAGATTGACCTGTAGCCTATGGAAGAAACCAACACCACAGTAAGTGGATGTCTGAGAGGAGGCTGTGACCTCATGGAGCAAGCTCCTGGCAGGACCTGGAGACCTGTGAAGAGAGGAACCCATGCTGGAGCAGGTTTCCTGTTCCAAGTTCCAGCACTTGTGACTCTGTGGGGCATCCACACTGGAAGCAGGCTGTGCCTTAAGGACTGCACCCTGTGGAGAAGTGATCCACGTTGCAGCAGTCTGTGGAGAAGCGTAGCCCATGGGATGGACTCACAATGGAGTAGTTTGTGAAGGACTGTCTCCCATGGGAGTGATGCTGGAGCTGGGGGTGGATTCTTCTCCTTAAACAGCTGCAGGAGCAACCAGTGGGAAACTGATCATAACCCTCACTCCCCATCTCCCCACACTGCTGGAGGGATCCAAAGCCCAAAACATGGGACGGAAATTTTTTACCAGGAGTAAATACAGTGCTGATGGTGCTTTCCAACTAAGAAGGCAGGCAGAAGAAGAGGCAGCGAAGAATTCAGATTCCAAAGTTATTGTAGTTCTTAAAACATTCTATATCTATGTTCCAAAAGTGAAAAACTGTAGTGCTACTACATTCATCAAAGAGTAGTCAGGCATTTCTTACTTCAAACTTTTTCAAACCGAACATTTGCTGCGACATTACAGGAATGCACTAAAGTGCCACTCAAAATAGCAGGGGCTGGAACCTCAGTAAAATTTCTTGAAATTAAATTCTGCAGGCAATTCAACTATACTACTGGAAGGTAAATTCAGTCTATTGTGCAGCCTTTCACGATTCTATCTAAAGAAATCAGTCATGCAGATAAAAACATGCTTTAAGATATCACCTGCATAAATGGTCACTACCACTGGATTTACAAAGGTTTAACATCTTTAAAAAGGATAAACAAATTCATTTCCCCCCACAGGAGCATTACAGTAGCAGAAGTGATTATATACCATGATAAAGCCAGGCATTCAATACAAGGAAAGACTGCTGTGAAACAGAGGTCAGGTTCAAATCAATTCTAGCAACTCTATGTAAAAGGATACATAAAAGAAATACATTAATACAATATTCTGAACCAAATATTCAACTCAGAAAAAAATAAAGCTTGTTTCATTACTAAAATTTCAAAGTTCTGAGTAACACATTATGAGTCTATAACCTAGAAAAGCAGATGCATGTAAATGGTGTTAAAAGGACTTAGGAAAAAAAAATTAACTCAAGGAACTAGCCACAACAACAAAAAAATCACTTCCGTATATCCAGTAGATACATTTTAAAAAAACTTAATCGCACTTAGGAGCCTCTGAACACCAATTTTCCAATAAAAACACCAGTAAAAAGCTGAATACTAATTTTCCTGATGATTTGAAGCACTATTTAAAAAAGGCAATAAATGAAGCAAACAGGTTAGGTAAAGAAAACACACATGCAGAAGATTAAATAAAAAAACTAAAAGAGCATGATGATATTCAAAATCCACAATTAATATTTTGCTTTCGTTTAATTAAGTTATAATTTAAGTTCTAGAATTAGAGATTTTCTGTTCACTTTAGTGTTGCCCTAGCTCATCCTTGTGACTATCCATAGGAATAAACCTTGTAATTAGGAAAAGGATAGGGAGGACAATGCAATTAAAAATAAGCTCGGCAGAAAAACAGAATCCAACCGTGTCTTTGGCATTAAAAGCATATTCTAATAGGTAGCATGCAAAAGATAATCAAGATTTCCACATATTTTCTTTAACTTTTACAGAAATATACAGTAATATCACTTTTTGTAATAACTTATGATGATAATCAAAGTGCAAGAGGGATGTAACTCAAGAAAAACATGCTCGTACATAGCTTAAAACCTAAACAAAGGTTATAAAGTTTAACGCTTCCATGTAAATTTCCATGAAGCCTCTCTTACAGGCTATGAATTTTAGAATAAACTCAAAAGGAGTATGTTTAGGGCAAATTAATAAAATGAAATTACCAATCATGTGGACCAGTCAATACTCCTCAGAGTGTTCTACAACTTGATTTCAATAGAAACTGTCACATTCACTGACTGCAAACTCTAATTGCTCTTAAATCAAAACAGCAAAGTGGTAAGCTGACTAACTTCTATTTTTTTTTTATCTATTAAGAGTTACTGAGAGTTTCAGAAAAACACTAAGTTTCACTTGACACAACAGCATCAAAGAGAATACAGTAGAACAAAGAACAAGACTCAAGAGAAGTGTGAGCGACAAATAACTGGATGTCAGCAGGTACAAATTCTCAAGTTAATAAATAATCTTGCTATTGAGAAGAAATATGCAAAGCATACTAAAAATCTTTCTTAGAGATTGCTCTTGAAATTGACACGGCTAGTTGAGAGAATACTTCCAGAGACCAGAGAAAGTTGGCATTTGAATCGTTTCACTGCATCCTGATGAGATCTTCGTGTACCATATGCAAACACACATTTGTTGAATGTAACACCTCAACAACCAAACCACACAGTTATACACAAGCCTCAACACCTTTGCTAAAACACGATGATCTGTGTACTAAGCACAACTCAATTCAAACCATGATTCCCTGACTCTGATGTCAAACCTCCCCACATGAGCAGGACACGTTTACTCCAACTTTGAAATCAGAAAACCCATTTCTCAATAGTACTGCCCGCTCTGTAACACCAACGTTAGTCTCATTTTATTGGTGGATAGCAAAAGTGATTCTTGCTGACTACAATGAGACTGTCATTATTTAACCCTGTATGTTGCTGCTGGAATTAGGTATTTTCTAACACATCAACAGGAAGGAAAGGTCAGGGAACCTAATGTAACAGCCTGATAATAAGGCAAATTATATGAAATATGAGCTGTAATTTCATAACTACCAGTTTAAAATGCTTACAGGTTCAGTGTTGGCTCAGTGAACACAACTGAATTTTGAAGGAAAGTCTTTCTAAAACTTCTAAAACTTCTCGAATTATTAAATATACCTCAATTAAGTAAAAGTTACTGGAGTATCACTGGTATCTAACTCACAATTTAGGTACAAAAATCTAAGCCCTTCTCCATATGGTAAACCGCCAATTTAGGATAGGAGGTAAACCTCCTATTTTAGGATTTTACATTACAGGAAAAAATACCCAGGATGCTTGATAATTACAGAAATGATGCCATTATAAAGCTCCTGTATATATAGTGGAATGATTACATCATGAATTTTTGACATGAGTAAGTGAAGTGGAAAAGGAGAAAAACATATTGACTTACTTTTTCTGTAGTTACAGTAAGAGATGGAACCAAAGATGGTGATGACTCCGACTGCTTCTTGTACTTTTGCTTGTGTTTATCTTTCTCTTTATATTTCTAAAAGTTGTAAAACACAATAAAAACTAAGTTCAGCTTCACTTTTAACATAAGCCGTTCTATATTGCATCAAGTGTTACCAGAATGGAAGAGAGATGGCAATAATGTCCTGTGCTATTTGGAAAACACATTAATCTTTTGAATGTTTTATAATATAATTTTATAAAAGCAAATCAAGTATTTATATTTTCAAAGTGCATAAACTGAAATTCTACAATTATAACCAGCATTTATGAATGCACTGTTGTTAGTAAAACCCATCTTTACAATAACCACTTAATCACCAAAAGAAACTGGACTAAAAACAGAGACATGGCTTCTGTTTCAAAGATTGTCATTGATTCATTTTTCACCAAAGATTTCTACCCTTCTGCATCTCTGCACCTGCACAATACTTTTTTTGGGGGATACTAATGTAAATTAATGCAATGTTTTAGCTTTGGCTCCCCTATTGACATCTCCGTGTATAGAAATGTGAAATCTGATTTAGATTTCATTTCCAAAAATGGGATATACATTTTAGAGACTAAGTATTTTCCATGGTAAACTGAATAAAATATCAAAAGCTATACAAGTCAAATGTGCTTCCTAAAAGAGCTGAGAATGTAATAAGTTTTTTTCTTTTTTTAATTTTTATTTTTTAAACATGAATGAAGCACTGGCAGTGTGAACAAAATTGTGCCAACACAGAGAAAATAACTTCTTACCCCAGAGCCTTTACAGTATAACAGAAGTCTTTCATACTGGCAGAAATAAGTTTTTGGAGGATTACAATTTGGAGAATAAGACACAAATTTTATTTGTCTAAGTAGTTTAGACAAATTCTTTACAAAAATAGCCAGTCTGACAAAATTAACAATTAAACTTAGAACACAGAAGTTCAATATTTCTTCCAGTCTAATCATAAACAAGTAATTTTTTCCTTAGCAATGTAATATGGTTTACTTAGATAGTGTCAGAAGATACAAAGAAACTGCAGCTGTGAGAGGAAGTTACTTACAAGCTACTGGCACTCAAGTATTTAAGTTCTTTAATTATGTATTTGTGGACTTTTTGTGAACAAACACAAAACTCTGCAGAACAGCACAATGTACGGCTACTTGTTCAGACCGCTTCTACAGAGAGCCAGTAAAAAATGTGTATACATATCGATTGACACAAGGGGTTTAAAAATCCCGTTGTGCAGCTTGAAAAGATGTGTAACTCTGAACAGCCATAAGAAAACTCAGTAACTGTTCTGAATCTTAAAAACTATCCATGATGATCTTTCTCTAACTATCCAAATGATTGTCCAGACTTTCAAAAGAACATCATTTCCTTAACAGCAACTGCACAACCACTCTCACCAAGCACCAGGATGAGATGCAATGCCTGCATACTCTATTCAGGTAGGACCAAGCATCACCTTTTTATTTCTGCCACAACGGAAGAAATAGCAGAAACTTGTTTCACGGAATCAGCCTGAGAGAGTAAGAGAGTGGGTTCTCAAATTCTCTAATAAAGTAGAATCGGTTAGTTGACAACCTAGATGCAAAGCTGAAAGCAAAACACTTTTATCTGTACCTTTACAAACTGTAAGTACCAGGTGAATGATTCAGAGATCACCTTGTCTCTAGCCAACCCAAATCCATTTAACTAAACTAATTTTGCCAGAAATTAAATACAGTTTAACTAAGAAAGTTTATAAATCAAGTAAAAAAGCTATCCTCACTAAAATATTATGTAAAACTATACTTGCTAGATACAATGTATAAAGTTCTTTTAATTCTTGTATACTTCTTAAAACTCAAAGAGAGGTACACCTTAAAATGTTGATGTGGATTTCTAGGTTTGGAGTTTTTACACACTCAAGTGAACTTGGGGTTTTTTTCCCACTCTGCCACGTGGATAGAAATATGGAGTTTTTCCCTTCATAATGAAGTGAACAGGTGCCATAATTACAATGACATACACCATAAGGTAATACAGGCTTGTTGAAGGAGCTTTAGATCAGGGAGGTTGTGTTTGTTGGGGAGATTGTTTGTTTGTCTCTTTTTAGACCTGGAAAACACATTAGAAAGAAAAAAAACTACAGTGGAGAGGAAGGATTCAAATGCACTGCACAGTCTTTCCAATAACGTCTTAAATATAATAGTCCCCAAAGTACTACACATACTAACAGAAAAGCTGGCAGGAATCAAGGAAAAACAGAAGCATCGACACCAAGACTGCCGTGCATCCATCGATTGTGTTGATACAAAAGACTATCACCAGCGCTAAGCTACCAAACTTACGACATCAGCAGCAGATATGTTCAGAAAAACCTGAGTAACAATTCCACTGAACCCCAGACAAGCTTCAAGAAGGAAGCTATGGCTAACCACTGCCCGAGTTTCTTTGGCTTTCATCATTCTACTCTGAAATTCAAATCATCCTTTTTTTTTTTTTAATTTCTAATTTTGGAGCCAAGGGGCAATGACTTTAATACGCTTTAAGATGAAACTTCACAACAATATCAGTAAACAATAAGAAAACTTTTAAATGAGCATGTTTTACAATCTTTTCTGTCAACTTGCTAGTGTTCTTTTACTTCTAGTGTTAATTCCATCTAAAAGGCAAAAACCATAAAATTCTCATCAAAGGAACACTTAGGAGGACTTCTGATTACATTCTGTAACATACTGACATCAAAAGTAGTCCCTGCACATAAGGAAGTGTCAGGAAGGATAAGACACAAGAACAGCAGGAAGGAAGGGGGGATAAACAACTCAGTGTCTGGAAAGAATATGCTTGATTTTTGTAAAGTGAAGCATCAGCAACCACATCAAATTCCTCTCCCAGATTCAAACCATCAAGACAAAGTTGTTCAGGGCAGCTTACCAAGGTTACAGCTTTCCACTCAAAGCCACTGCAGAGGTAACCCATCCAAAGGCATTCTGCATACAAGTATCTCGTTCATAAGACATCTGCTGTCCTTAATTCTGCATTTCATTCTTCTTTTAGGTTATACCTCAACTTTTTTTTTTTTTTTTTTTTAGTAATCTTTTTTCTTCCCAAGGAAAGTTGAGAAGCATTACTTCTGAATGTGAACTGACTTCAAATGCATACATCAAAGAACTGGAGAACATAGCAGGAAAACCTCTGAAAGAAATGCTTAGCTTTTACACTGATAAGAATAAAAATTTCAACAACAAGCTGCTGAGACTTCTGAAGAGACGTAGCTCCCACCAAATGACTTCTTTCAGCTGCACCCTCTTATACCAAAAATATGCATAAAAAATATAAGAAGAGTTCTGAAATATCCATTTTGGGATTCAGAAAAGGATTAACAGAGGGACATGAATTCCCATAACATTTAACAAATATGACAGCTTTCCATCAAGTCTGTCTCAAAGGCCACACAAATTGGCCATCTTCCCTACTGCCAGAAAAACAGCAAACTGTTAGCTCCTCATGGACAACTCTGCATGCTTCAGTTTTATAAGATCTCTATTCAGTCACAGCTCTAAAAAAACTCCAAAAAACGTAGCAACAGCTCACCAAGATAAACATTCATCCATAAAATCACATGGGAACCCCCCCATTCTAGAGAAGGTAATAATATCAAATATCTGATCTTTTACAAGCTTTACTGTAAGGAAAATAAAAGACAGAAATTACTCTAAACAAGGACTGAAAATAGTATCAGCAGCGAGTGAAAGCTAAGGAAGCATTAACAGCAGGCAAAACACACATATCCCATTTATATACTTAGGAATGAGTTCACATGTTCCACACTCCTGTGCAGAGCTAATAAATGCAAACTGTACATTCTGTAAAATCAAGATTTAGCGGAAGACACAACTCCAAGGAAGAATATATTAAAAAAATAAAGGGCCAACAACAAAATTGACAAAGGAAACTTTTAATCTTGGTTCACAAGTAAGATAGTTGAGCAGACCAGGTTCAGGCAGCTCCTGAAACCTTTCTTACTGTAAGAAAAATAAGGTGTGATTGCCATGCAGCCATTAGGTAAGCACCTGTAACAATATTCATCCTGAACAACTTGAAGAGCTCGGATTTATGGTGCAGCTAAATACAGTACTAAATGCCTCGAGTTCATACATCATGATTAATCAGAAAGCTTTATTTGTCACCAGGGATATCATTTCTGGCTTTTGTTTCATACCTAAAAAACGATGTAATCCCATCTTAACTCCAACAGCTACATGTTGCTAGATAACAAAACAAACATGGTGCAAGATTTCTAGAATTCTACAGCACCTTCTGTACACTGCTTTCTTGCAGAGCAGGGGGTAGGAGAATGAAGGGGAAGGAAAAACATTCTGATTGCTTCTATTTCTCCCACAAAGATTCAATTCTCAAAATTATTACATAACATGACTTCACAAATATAGTTTGGTTCCAATTCTTCATTTTTTTTAGCTCATGTACTTGTTTTATCACTCTAAAGATCAGCACTTGCTCATTCATTTTCTTTAACTTACTTTCAGAGAAATTTTTGTCAGAAGAGTGAAAAAGACCAACATCTCGTCAAAATATGAAATTAAGGATACATGTATAACTATATTTTACTTCTGATCTGTTACCAGCAGAAGAGATACTATAAAAACGTATATTTTTAAACTTTGGACTTCCATGTTTGGAAAAAAAGAACAATACCAGTGAACAATAGTTCACTTCTAGTGAACTAGAATTTCTTCTAGTCCAGAAGAAATTAATCAGTTCAGGTTTTCTTTTAAATGGCATTAATAATTTGTAACATTTCCACATGGAAGTATCATTTAACTTGTTGAAGGTATTTACACCTATCTGCAATTCATTTTTGTCTAAGGAATGCATAGCCCTCTTTAAAGGGGTTTCTACAGGAGTTTATTTGATTAAAATACATTCCAAAGTTCAGCATTTAACAGTTCACTGTTACAAATGAAGAAAAAGGTTTTCTGACCCCACTTTCACCTTTCTCAGATTGCTTAGCTTTTCAGACTTTCCGTCTGCCCACTCAAACTGCTGAAAAGCAGCAACAAGCAGTTTTCTGGTTTTTAGTGAGCTACATTATTTCTGTGGAGGAACATGAAGGATGGACAGTAACAGGCACAAGAGACAGATGCAGGACAGAGAAACAAGAGCTCATAGGCTTGGGGAACCAGAGACTAACTTCTGTTCAGGAAGAATTAAAACACATGCACACTAACAGCAACCACCAGTGCTTAGTCCTTCAAGACCAAACTGCTTGGGTTGACCTTGAATTACTGCATTTTTATGCCTTCTCTATTACAAAAATCCTAATCCTCCACTACCTTCGGCTGTTCCAAGCTTTTAAACCTCAACAACATTTTAAAATCTACTTTCCTTATTGATTACTGTAAGCAAAATCATCTGAATGCCTAAATCCCTAATTTTTCAGCTGCTGTTTGACTCAAATAATCCCAACATATCAGAATGTTCTATTAGCACAGAGTACTCATATCAATTCTTTTGTCATTTATAGATTTTTTGCACTTCGTGCCACCAAACACTGTAAATCCTGAACTGTAACACCCTCAATGGAAAGCTGTGCATAGTTCTTGCTCGTCCCAAATAAGAGGCCAGATCTGCTTGCCCCCTATTTGGGACTAGTAGCTATTAGTAATATAACCATAATAATAACTGCAGAATGAAAGATGACTACAGTCCCCAAATTTCCAACTCAAATCCTAATTTATCTTATTTTTATAAGAACAGCCCTTGCTCAGGCATTCATGTAGCTAGCATTTTAAACAGTATAACCCACAGCAGAAAAACTCAGGGCAGCAGCAGCTGCTGCAGTCACAGTAATAGAAGGACACAGGCAAGAGATAGTTTAGAGGGAGAGGTGAGACTCTACTGCCAGCATTACTCATACACATACAGCTCTAAGCATAACACTTGTTCTTAAGAACCAGTTTTATGATTAAATTATTTAAACTCCCAAAAGCCTCACTTAAATACAGAAATAATGGTCATCATTTTAACTGTCAATGGTAAAAAGACTCAAAAATCAATGATAAAAATGCCATCCAAAGTTTCTATGAGGTGCAAGACTACCAACTCTTATCCAGAGTGAGCTATTCCTTTGCTATTTAACACTAAAATACATTGCTTCCGTTATTTGCAGTTTGATGTTAATTGTTAGTAATGGATATGCAGTGCCAAACACTTTGTAACTTCAAAAATGGTGCAAGATTAACTAAATCAATGTAACTATGTATTGTCAGCACTCACCTTCATTCATTCCTATAAAAATTACAAGTTTAAATGATGCATTATGTTTCGTACTGTGAAAGGCTCTACTGTCTGCAAGGTAACTTAAAGATACCTGTCAAATATATATCACGAAATAGGCGAGCAGAATGGTATACGGAAGGAATCCATTCAGTTTTCTGTCTCGGTCAGTTTAACATAATAGATCATCTTTAAACTGCATATGGTCTACCAGAACCCAATACATGGCAGGGATGAAATATACAACTTCATAAGAAAGTATCCAGATTACCCTCTAGAAACTGTTACAAAGTCAAAGTACTAGTAATCTTGTATTAATCCAGGATCCAAATTCAAGAAAAAGATATTTCAAAGCACCTTTTACTTCTGCATCTCTCACAGTAATAGCTGTAAGAATTGAAATCATGCTGGTTGCAAATGGGATAGAGTTAATTTACTTCACCTAGTTGGTGGGGCTGTGTTTTGGATCAGGGCTGAAAACAGGGTTGCTAACACAGGAATGTTTTCATTTTTGCTGAGCCCTTACACAGGGCCAAGGCCTTTTCTGCTTCTCTCCCCGCCAGTGTGTGGGCTGGAGGTGCAGCAGAACCTGGAAGGGACACAGCCAGGACAGCCGACCCTAAATGACCGAAGATATCCCATGCCACATGGCATCATGCTCACTATATAAAAGTCAGGGAAGAAGAAGAAAGGGGTGGTGTTCAGAGTGATAACATTTGTCTTCTCAAGTAACAGTGACATGTGATGGAGTCCTGCATTCCTGGATTTGCCAGAACACCTGCCTGCCCATGGGAAGTGGTGAATGAATTCCTTGTTTTGCTTTGCTTGCATGCACAATTTCTGCTTTACCTATCAACCTGCCTTTATGTCAACCTACAAGTTTTTTTCACTTTTACTTTTCTGACTCTCTCCCCCATCCCATAAGGGAGGAGAATGAGCAAGTGGCTGTGTGAGGGCGAGCTGCTCACTAGGGGTTCTGAGTTTCTTTCACAGTAAGTCAAAGACTAAAATGTGTACTTTGAGATGGAAAAAGAAAGATGCAACCTAGGCAGCCTTACAAAATTCTACATCTTGCAGAGTAGCTTTTAGGTATACCTGAGGTGGTATGTTTGTCATTTTGATTTTATAATAATTAACTAATCCCAGCTGACAAGCTTAATACTATTGAGGTGTTTGCTGTGCTCCTGCACACTAAAAGCACTACTCTTTTTTCAGTAATATATATGATGTGCTACCCTAAGTTTAAAAAAATATGAGGTAGTCAAATCAGTAATTCCATGATAATCTTGAGAACTGAGACAAAAGTACCTACTTTTTCTCTTACTAAAAGAAAATACAAATTAAAATGAACTTATATTCTTATGTATTTTTTTCTTGACCTCCACAAGAGATCATTGTGCTGGTGCCAGCTCCAGTAAATTTCATGCAGCTGATTATCGACAGTTGCATACACAGAAAACAGCACAAGTTAACAGAGAACTTTAGCGAGCCACAAGTCAAAGACTGTCTCCTTTCCTCTTAATCCAGCAGATAAAAATATTACTAAATATGCTCAGATAGAGTTGCTTTCTAATGAAATTCTCTCTACACAGCCACATGCTGTCAGAATTCCCAAACAGTTAGACTTTCAACAGAATATGACATAACGAGATGTATTAAAAAAGAAAAGTCTACAATCCTACAGAAGTTAGTACAGAAATAGAAATGCTATTCATTGGCAACAGTAAAGACTGAAGGATGAAGACATACCCCTTTCTGAACTCATGGAACCCACACAGAAATTCAGTTTTAGGAAACAGGAACTGGGTTCTGCATCTTAGATAGATATTAGTGTATCTATACACTGCGACATGTGGTTAGTACTTACTGACCAGCTTTTAGAGGTGTTTTAGAGGCATGCTTCTTTCCCTCTGACTGAATAGAATTTAGAGTAAATTAACACAGATTTATATCACCGTTAGCATCTATACCACACAATTCTTATCCAAATAATATTTATATAGTATTATTTCAATTATTAAAATTGAAGTAATTTCCAAGTGGTTACAAACCACTTTTCTTCTAATTATCTGTAGCATTCTTACAATTTTGCTTCAGACATCAAGAGCAGTTGAAAGGATTAAACAGTCAAATATATTAAACTGATTAACAAAACTTACAAATTTAATAAAAATGCAATGGGATACCGCATTACTGAGATGAGTTTGGAACTTTTTTCCCTAAAAAGTTACATAAAACCCCCAAGACTCAAGCAGCATCACTTAGTTTATGAAATGAGGCAATTCATAGAGGAATGACAAATTAGAATCATCTAAAACACTCTATACAGCACTATAAAGTGACTCCTTGGGACAAACACAGATTGTTGTGGTCATTGTTGCTTTCTAAAAGAAAAAAGAAACCACTGCTTATGCAGCTGAATGGATAACTCAAAGCCCTGCAATCTGGTCCTGTTTTTACCACAGAATCTTATGTGATGCACAGCAGGTCAATTTTACCTTTTCACAGTCAGTTGTTCAGACAGTGAGGAAATGCCCTGGGAACACCTGATCTGAGTGTTTACAACTTGTCTTGTAACAGCTTACACAGTACATTAAATTCATTAAAAAGCATCAAGCACCTTTCTCCCAAATAAAATTCATTGCCTGACACACGAGCACAGGCTCCTTCACAACATATTGGCGAAGTCTAGGCAGCTCCAAATGCCGCTCCAAACCGACATACAGCCTATGGAAGCTTTCAGTGCACAAAGACATAGTTAAAATCTTCCCTTCCCGTGAGCCTAACAACCAAACTCCCAACTACAGTGGAACACGTGGAGTGACACACTGCCACAGCCTCTTCTTAGGTGTTCAAGTGTCTACCCACAAAATCAGAAAAGCTGTAATGTTTCTTTAAGAATAAGACAAGCAGCAAAAAGATGCCCACAATGCATTAGTAGCTCAGTGTTTCGGACACTTATCCTGACACCTGCATTTTAGGCTCTCTTCTGAAGCTCTCCAACTTCTGTGAAAGTGACAAGAGGCTCCTTGTCACTATTTTGCTCTTTTTGCCTCTTAAATCACAACTTCTTAGACATCTACAGTCCTCAGTCATGAGTCCACGTTTGTTTAATTTACATTATATGAGCCACTAGAGCAGTTTTAAATTTTCCCTTCCTGCTCAGCTCAGACCAAAGCCCTTCTAGTAGAAAAGGCACCTCTGTAATTCAGTTGCTATATAGTCGTTAGTTACTACACAGTATATTCACATTTTTCAGAAGTTATAAACATATAAAGCTAGTAACCTTGCCTAAGTTTCATGTTAGTGGCAAAAAAAGACTTCTATTATACAAAGGTCAATTCCAGATATGTTTAGTTCCTTCTTTAGTCCTTCCAAATATAAGACTGCCAGTAACACTAAAGCAAGGCGTTCTTCCACAGCCTCATGGTGGCCTAAGTTTTCCCAAGAAAGCCTGACTAAACACCTGGGCCCTGAAGAAAAGGGATATTATAATGGAATGTCAGGTGACATAATACCAATCCTCCTTGTAAGGGACACAGCCTCATCACTGATCATTTCTAAACAGCATCTCTGCCACAGAAACTAACAATGCTTAGGCAGCAGGAATGAGAATATAATGAAGCTATTTATTCAGTAGCTTCAACATCATCATGAAAATTAAATCATACCAAAGGTTTAGTTAGATTTGTTCAGGGGTTTTTTTATTATTATATCTTTATATATTTGTTACTGATTTTGTTGGCAGAGTGCCCAGAAAAGACTAAACACATACTATGGAAGAAAAACACAGGCTTTCAGCTGAGTCTGTTTGTAAAAATGACAGTTACCTATATTAGCATTTTCATACCAACCTCTTCTTAACTGCTGTGTAATATTTCACATGCACAAATACAGCTTTTGAGGTCTTAGCAAGAAAAGTGGTTCCAAACCACAACTCATACAGCTACTGCTTGGCAAAACAGAAAGCTTTAATGATGCCTACAGATCAGATTACCCAAATTTCCAAAGAACAAAGATGGAACTACAGCAGCCTTGAGGGGGATATGGGTGCCACACTCAAACACTACTGCATCCGTGAAGGAAGATATAAATATTTACAGTGATACGACAAAAATCTAGATTCTCGAGGGATTTACAAAAGAGGAAATAAGGAAAGTCACCCTAAAAAAAAACCTGCCCTACCCCTCCAAGATACTTAATACAGTCTATCAAATATACAGCATAAGCTGTAAAAATAGCTGACACCCTTGACTGAACACACTCAGTTTGAAAGTCCGTCCAAGTGTACCCTGTAGATTTCACAGGTATGACCTGGCAAGCATAGTATCTTTAGTGAAATTCATTTAAGAAAAACAAAAAATAAAATCCAAAATAAAACAAAAAACCCACAAACCCACAAACTTACAAGTTTTGTCCCTGTGAGTAAAAATCTATGCATGAACTTTGATTAAAACATGACCTGAAACATGACAGTAGTAAAAAACCATGAAAAAATATGGCAAATATTAGTAAGGGTTTACTGTGCAGCTAATTCTATAGTCTGTAAATCAAAATTGGGGGTTTTTTTCCTACCAACGTGTTACTAAGAAAAGAAAAAAAACCCCATACTTTTATTATTTTGGCCCTAAATTTAGATTTAGAGGTACAACAGTATCACAGTGCACTCTTTTCTTCATTACCAGATAAAGAGGGAATGATTCACCTACACCACTAAACAAGTCTAAAGATTAGACTTATTAGAAGATTATCCAAGAACAACTAGCAATCAATATCCATCCAAAACGGAAGGGATCTTAAAATCCTAATCAAATATTAAGGAGACTAAGAGTCTGAAGACTGACATTTGCTATTCAATTTCCCACTTCTATAAATATAGCTCCTTTGTATAATACACATTTAGTCAAAAGATTCTTTGATTCCAATTTTTATATAATGATTTTTAATAATGTAAAACTAAGTTTACCCACATCCACACAAAATCTTATTAAGCTGTTCGTACAGGATGTGTGCTAGTGAGCACTTTGCATGTATTCTTAGAGGCCTAAAAAAGCGCCAAAGCGTATTTGCATTATTGTGTCTGTTATCACCCTCTGTTGAATTTAGATGACAAATATCCTATAGACAACCGTTAATGCAGCAGTAACAAAAAACTAAAATTTTAATCATCATGGATTTGAAATTATTTTTTAATAATATGCGAAGTCAAATCATTAATAGAAAATACCAACATTAGAAATCAGCAGTTATGTTCTTTGTGCCCTCACAGCAAGATCTCCCAGGTGAGTAACAAGGCATTTTGCCAGCACAGTGGGCACGACCACCAGTACCAGTAAAATGTGTCAAGAGAGGTGTCAGTACTTCCATGAGAGAAAGATGCAACAGGTTGAAACATAAGGAATTAGATGCACATGTTCAGCCACACAGTTGCTAAAATGTCTACTGCTGGTTTTCTTCCCCATGCAGTCACAAAGAGTATATAAGAAAAGCTCTAACAGAAAATTAATGCAAAGGAAGTTGCATGGAACAGCCTTCCCAATGGGTATGTTCCAGTATCTCAAAACTGAATAAAAACAGAAACAGAAAAGTGCATATACAAATGCACCTGAAGAGGTTTCCTCATTGGATGCCAGCACCTACGGTTTATCACGTGCCATTTATTATTCAGTGCTTCAGAACAAGATTTTCTTCACGCTTTTCAGCAAAAATGAAATTTACCAAAAAGTGCTACTTTTAAGCAGATGTGCCACATAATTAGCAACGACAAATCCACTTACTTTTTTCTCCTTCTCATGATGTTTATCCTGAGAGTGAGAGGAAGAATCACTTAAACTTTGATCATATGACCTATTAGATCCCCGTTTGCTCTTTTTCTAAAAAGAGAAAATATATTTATGGACAGAGAAAAGGAACCATTCAAATAAATAAAAAGTATAAAGCATTTCCACTGACAAGATGCCTTATTGCTTCAGGAAAAAAACTTCAGTACTTTAGTTACTGGAAAGCTGAGTAATTACTGTCACTAAAATTCACAAGACTATTGAATGTACAGCAGGAAAAAAGCCTATCCTTTTATCAACTTTTACACCTCCCACAAATTTGCAAGATATGCTTTCCACAGAGAAATTAATATGCCACATTTTAAAGGTTAAAAGATGCTAGACACATTTTCAAGTTGTCATACCATAAAACAAAAAAGATGCTGCTCAAATGAGTATCACATGAAGCCACTGTGATGCCCTGACACATGCTTGAAATGCATTCTAAGGTGACTTCATGACTTATTTATTATTCAAGTGATCTGTCTGCTATATTTTCATTAAAATGGATTAAAAAACAGGATACAGCATGCTACAGTCATGTCTGTGATTATAAGTGGCAGATGTAATTGCCTGTATTTCTGTAATGTCTGAGAGCCTAGTTCAGGACTGCAAATGCTTTATGCTGGGCCAGAGTTCTAAAGGTTGGTTTTCTAGTAACTGAGGAAGCATTTAAAGACACTTCAGGCAATTCCTTTGTCAACCAGTTTTCAGTGGAATAGTAGACATAGAACACCCACCATCTTCAGCAGAAAATACTAACCACCTGTATTTACCAGGCATCAACAACCACAATAATCCCAAAGAAAAACTGAAACACTTAAAACAATCTTGCCAGTCTTTACTGTTCTTACCACTATAGCTTCTTACCAGAAAGCTAACTAATTATATGTCAAATATAGAGTTATCATTAAACTTGGTTTTTAAATAAACATACCTGTTCTCAATCACAGCAGCACTGCAACATTCAAATCAAAGGCATAACAGTGTAATGGTTTGCCTTCACCACTAAATAAGAGACTGTTTTCACTTTTTGTATATACTTAGCTCAAAATAGTAAAACAAACAAAAAAAGGTCTTAGCTTAGTAAGGGCTTAGAAAGTCCTGACTTATCTTCATTATGAAGCAAATTCATCAGCTTCATAAGCACAAAACTGACTTCACCAAGCTAATCTTCTAGAAACTAAAATGATTGACTGGTCCTGTGTTTTTACCTTGCTGCAACCTGAAAGTCACACAAAGTATTCAATTTTTTTAGCAGTGAAAATAAGTAATCTGGAAGTTAAACTATATTTAGAATAGTATCTGAACATAAGTCTGTATATTTTAGTATTAACAAATAACATTTTTTAAACATCAGGAAGCCCCTCAAGTCCACACACTCGCACATGTACGCAGAAACAGGTATCTGGAACTGTCAAACTGGCAAGAAGTGAAAGGAAAGACTCCAGAGGTCTGATCCAAAACCTACTGGATTAACTGAGAAAATGCAGTGTTTTTCATTTCTTGTTTGTTTTTTAAAAATCAAACCTGAAGTCACTTCCTTAAGGTTGTGCTTTAGAGAACTTACAAGGAGGGAATACTCACTGGCTACACAGTGAGCAACAGAACAAAAGAGGCTGGGCAGAAGAGTGACAGAAGCAGAAAGAAATGGAGTGCTTCTTTATTCTCTAGAACTAGTATTTTCTAGTTTACTCCAAAATAGACTGAATTCCTAGAAGGCACCTAAACAAATAGCAAAAGAAAACATTCCAGGAACTCAATGGGAAAAAAAAAAAAAAACCAACAAACACCCAACCCACTAAATGTGCACACTATTTCTAGCAGAGGGGGAAAACCCACACATCTATAAAGTAACCACTTATAAAAACATTTCCAGCCAGTACTTCTGTAACTGTGATTAAAACATTTTTTTTTATGAAATACAATCTACTTTTTGAACTACATGAAAATATTATTTCTAGTGCTAATAGCAATTCAGAATAAAAAAATAAGTCAGTAACATTTATTTATAGAATTTAATAAATACATACCAGTTTATTAAAATGGTATTTACAGTAGCCACAGTACTGGACGTTATCTGCACCATTGCCTTCCTCTTCACAAAGAAGTCCTGCAAACTGTGCACTAAAAATAAACCAAACAGCATTCAAGGAAAGCCATTTTACACCAGTTTGTACCACAATAACACATCTGATAATATATGGATGCTTATACCTGCAATTAATAAGAGGTTTCCACACAAATAACTTCCAGCGGTATGTGAGGACATAACCAACCTTTGTAGCCCAGGGAAAAACATGTATAATTCATACTCTGGCCTGTTGCCTTTTGTCAGAATCTTTAAGCCACTCACATGAGCTTACTGCTTGCAAATCTACATTTATTATGCAGCTACTTGCACAAGTAAATAAACAAAGCAATCTACAATGGCTCTTACTTCAAATTAAAAAAAAAACAAACAAACAAAAACCCCATTAAGGAAAGAACAGCTTTTAACAAAACCATACTATAGCTCCAAAGAAGAGTTTTTTTCAGAACTTGCATACGTGCATCTTTGTTCTGCCATGAAAATTACTGGGTTTCTTTTTTTTTAATCTAACTTGAATTACATAGCAAATCAAACTGTATTTACTAGTTTAAAATACTGTGTCAGGCTAATTACTTTTAAAAAGATCAACACCTACGAGCTGCATTGACTGGACTAATTATTACCTTATTCTACTACATCGTTCTCAAAACATTTTTTCACCATTTGTAATGTTGCTATATTTTCTTTAACAAAACAAACGTAGATATTGACAAACCAAATATTGTCACATTTCCATATCATTTTCATTTCCATATGTTGGGGTTTAGGATTCTTCCTTTTGTTTCTTGCCCTTAGGGAATTTTCGCCCATATGTTGCTAGGAGACAACAACGACTGGGTACTTAAGAGAGACAAAAGAAGTTGCCAAACTCAGGGGAGGAGGGCACCTGGCTGCACTTCTCCCATCTGAAGGTTTCTCTAGGAGAGGCAGAGATACCCGAGGAGGGGGCTGGGGCAGCTGCTCGCTCTCTGGAGCTCTCGGCCCTGCGAGAGGAGAGAGGCTGCAGCCGCTGCGGGGAGATTTGGTCACCACGGCGGGGTTCCGTCTCCCGCTGCCGTTCCTCTACCGTGAGTGGAGCTCCGCTCCTAAGAGCGGCCGCTGCACTGGGTCCTTATTAACACCCTACCTCATTAAACAGGGGACCCTTCGCTATCTGCTCAGGTGCCGCAGGGGAAAGCCCGGGGTCCTCGAGCCCCATCCCGCCCCCAAGGGAGTCTCTCTCTCTCAGCCCTGTTCGGGGGGTGCTGCCACTGCCCGGCCTCCCGCCTGTTTTCTCTGCCGCTACTCCGCGGGTTTCGCCGCACTGTAGCCCCACAGCCCCTGACTGCCGGGACATCCCTGCGGTTCTAGCTACAGCTGCCGAGTTCCTGACACATCTCATCTACTACTCTGGGATTGTGCTCATTCCCGCCGTTCCAGCTTGCTGCTCCCGAGGGTCCCATTGGGGCACCAGGATCGATTGCCCCAGGGGTTTGTAAAGCCAGCCTTTCTTCCATCCCATCCCATCCCATCCCATCCCGTCCCGTCCCATCCCGGCCGAGCCGCCATTACCACGCGCTTCCCCAGCTCGCCCCACAGCGCCCCCTGCAGCCGCAGGGGAATCACCGCACCCGCCCTGCCCGCCGGGAGCCAGCAGCGCCCCTGGCGGCTGTGAGCGGAACTGCACCGAGGGGGGAAAGCTCAGAGTGGGCGGAGACTCTCCATTGCGGCCTCCGCTTGGTTTTTTCTTTTTGTTTGCTGTTGCTGCCATTGCTGTTGTTTGTTTGCCTTGTTATACACACACATACTAGTAAAAAACTGTTATTCTTTTTCCCATATCTTTTGCCTGAAAGACTCTTAATTCTAAAGTTATAATTTGGAGGAAGGCTGTTTTAAGGGAGGCTCCTGCCTTCCTTGGCATACACCTGTCTTTCAAACCAAGACATCATAATAATGCAACGTTACAGTCAAAATTATACACATGAGTATTTAAATGAAGGAAGACTATACAATGTGGTTCATTTTCACAGATTTTTAAGAATATGTTCTTGGAAAACCCAGAAATACTAAATACATGCACATCTACAGCTGATACCAACTAGAAAAAATAATTAAGAGGATGTCTTTAAGCAAAATTTCTAGGCTTCTCTTACAAAAAACATGCACTCAAGCTCATTTTTCATTAGACAATAGTTGTGACAATCCCAAGCGGATATATCTTGCCCTAGATTTCTGGTAGTCTTTTCTCATTTTCTTTTCTTCTGTTTTTTTAAATATTACAGAAGCCTTTAATTATCTCCAGTCATACCACTCTTCAACTAGATATAATTTTCAGCTAGATATATCTATTATATAATAATATAATAGATATATTTAGACAGCTAAATATAATGTTTTTGAACCAAAACATTCTAAAAAGTGGCAAGATAGCTGTTTTAATTTTGATCTTAAGTCTCATGCTCTTCACAGTATTCACTGAAAGTAGGGTTTTGGAATAAAAAGATGAAAAGGACTCTTGTAGGTATCCAAGTTACTGAAAGGAAAGAGAACTTCTCATACAAGCGCTTGGATGTATACATTTTTTCACACCTGTAAGTAATCCCTTTACATGGTATGCACATTTTGAGGATCAAAATTCATTTTCACCATAAAAAGAAATTTGACATTGATCACATCCAATGAAAAATTAGATACTTATGAAAGAATAAAATCTGAAAAGTATTTTCTTTTCAAAAGAAAAAAATAAACGAAGAGTTACCAAGATTATGAGTACCAAACAATGGAATTAAACCCTTCAAGATCTCCACAAGACATACAAATTATCACTACGGTACACTGAAGAAACTGCATTTAAGTGATTTAAGCTGATGTGCAAATACCATTTCTCTGACTAAACTGGTCATGCAGCAGCATACTGGGGCAGTCATAAAACAGGTAAATCCACAGATTATGTAGCTAGATAGCCTATGTAGATCTGCCCACTATTGTAAAATAACTCCAGCTGAAATTAAAAAAACTGAAAAACTGAAAGTAATGCCTGCAAATTTTGGACTGGGACTCTTCTTGCTTCCTTTGACATGGGGTTTAATCTAATTATCCAGCCTCTTTTAGAAGTCCATAAAGTGAAACAAGCATCTCCTGAATACAAGGAAAACTATGTATCTTAAAGTGGAATTAATCAGATGGTGGAGAACACAGCTCTTTTTCTCCAGCAGCAACACACAAATTCTGAATAATTCAGGATGATCTGTACCATTTAGATAAACCAGTGAAGTGAGTTATTCCCACATGTTTGGAAATCCGTACTGGAATGGGTGAGTCTAATGCATTTTTACATACAGCTCAGTAATTTTCCCACTGATTTACCAAAAGTAAACATCAAAAGCAGTTAGCACGCAATGCTAACAATGTCTTCACACGCCCATAGCCTATTAAACATCCTCTAAGAAAAATGACCTAAGACCAAGAAAAAAACCCAAACTCCACTATACTTATTCATAGGAGCACACACCATTTAATACCACCCAAGGGAGCATTATCAGACAGTTTTTGCAGCTCACAGCAAAAACTATGCTGCCACTACCATATTGTTAGTAAACACTATTATAAAAACAAACCACTTTACTGTATTTCTTTAATCAAATATGTACTAAATAAGTTTATTCATTACACTGTGTGTATTAATTCTTTCTAGAACATCAGAGATGATAAATAATAAAATATACTTACCATGTTACATGAAAAGCTTGTCGACATCCATGTTTATTACATGTCATACAAGCACCAGTGGCTGCTTTACTTTCTCTGCCTTGTTCATCACAAATATAGCATGTCTATCAAAGAGAAAATACTTAATTTGATAAGAAGCACACAAATAAATTCTGTGTTACAGGAGATTCTAGGCTGAGAACTACTGCATTTTGCAGCTAAGCCAGTGTAAAGAACTTCTTTATGAAAGTCTAATCATGCTTGTGAGCAAAAGGAGATCACCTGGTAGACTCATGGGATCTGTGTAACACTTCACCAAGGTTAAGGCAGTATAAATATTAATTTGCTTATGTTTCATACCACTGTCAACCAGGCAAAGGGTTAAACAGCCAAGGGTTAATAGCATCAGGCTTCCCAACTGTCCTTGCTTTCAAGTTTCTGTTTATGTCCTTTTAAGTCGCAATCATTTTCATATTCATTTAATATAACCTGTATTCGTGGCATTCAGAAATATCAGATGAGACTGGTGCCTAATGGTACAATATGCCATATCGTATATATATAAATCTACACAATTACAAAAAACCTGCAAATTTAAAATTTTATTTGTACGTTTGGTGCAAAGAATTTTCTGAAGTGTCATAACATGTTTCAATATTCATCTGATGCTCAGCTACTTTTAATTAAATTGGTGTTTAACAGAACCCTGCTTTGTTTGGATCACTACTTCAGTATGACTTGGACAGCCCCATAAACATCTTGTAAATTAATCAATCAAGAGCCTTCTGTAAAAAAGCTCAAATGCATATACCAAACCCATTTCAACCTCCAAAACAAGCTAAAATGTTAACTTAATTCTTCCTCATTATTCTTTTTTTTTTTTTAATATGTGGCCAATAAATATGAATACATGTTGTATGGAAGCACACTGCTATACTAAGTGTCACTACTATCTCTCACCAGCATTCCAGGGAGAAACATCAGGCAAAACTAAATCTCTTTTCACTTTTTCCTGTCCTAATTACTGAAACAGCATTTAGAGAGAATCCAGATCATATCACATTCATGTGTAAAATTTAACAAATTAAGAAGAGATCTTTAATGGAAGTATCATCTAGCACTGAGGTGGATTAAGTGTTCGTTTTTATATGAGAGAACCTGAGTATTGAACATTAAGGACGCTCCTACCTCTGTGGAAACCCCACTGTAAGATCCTTAATGAGAAAAGAGAAACTTCTTTGTCAAAAAATGAAATTGTCTCTGTTTTAACTGACTTACAATTTTATCCCAACCTCCCTTCAGTGAGGCAGAAAATGAGTAGAATAATAAATAAAAATAACTTCAACCATGGGTAGTAGAAAACACAGTGGAAAAAAATGGACCAAGAGACCACTGAAATTTAAAAAAAACAAAACAAAACAAACTATATTATGCAAAACCATTATTACTTAGATAGGAAAATTAGTGAAATTCTGAGACAGAACAGCATTTTACAGAGGTTTTTAGAACAACAATTAACAGTAGGCGTCAGCTAACTAAAGCATTTCTGTTAATACGCAAGACTTGAAGGTAGGCGAGTTATTCTGGTACAGTTTCCACACTACTTTAAAAAGCTAATATATCCTAAAATCATACCCTATAACCTACCATTTAAAAGATCAGAAAGGGGATAATCCTACTTAATTCTCTGCCTTGCTTCTTTTGTACATCAAGGTGGTGAACACTGATAATTCAGCTGTTTGACAGGGTCTGAGACTGGCTGCTTTTAGCTTTCCATACCATGACCTGACACATTTAGATTTTAGGAACGAACAAGGTCATGATCTATCAACCTCATCAGAGTCACTATATTAAGTGTAAGTAACTTCAAAGTAAGATACTTCTATAAACAGAGAGCTCAACAAACCCCATAAAACTTAATAATACTTTCTGGTTTTTTTCAGTTTTGTTCCAAGTTCTTTAATTTTTTTTCCTCACTGAAGCTCAGAAAGAAAAGCAATACAACCATTCCACTTAGCAGAGATGCAGACACCATTTTTCAGTATTTACCCTACATGCAGGGTCTCTGTTTTGGGACCTCTTAGAGCAATTTACATTAAAATGACTGAAAAATGACTACAAACTACATTACGAACAAGTTTAAATGCAACATGGTGGACTGACTACTCATTTTAAGAAGCTCAAAGAGCTTTCTTACAATAGTTA
This sequence comes from Hirundo rustica, assembly GCF_015227805.2. Taxonomy (NCBI): domain Eukaryota; kingdom Metazoa; phylum Chordata; class Aves; order Passeriformes; family Hirundinidae; genus Hirundo; species Hirundo rustica. The sequence continues at coordinate 137,770,582 of NC_053450.1, read as the reverse complement.
TGAGAAGCATTAAACTTGTTTCCTAGTATTCCATATGAAACAGGGACAAAGAAGGTTCATCCTCCTGTTGCAACAGACAGTAAGTTCTCTACAGCTGAGCTTCTCATATTTGTACCTTCTCTTAGACACCCAAACAATTACGGAAGCCTGAGAACTTTTTTCTTTCTTTCACAAAGGAAGACTTGCATGTATTTGTGAATCCATACAAATGCTACATCTCTGAAGTCTCAGAATTGTGGAAGTTTAAAACGGTCCCACCACCTACAGCTGCACTCTTCTTCAAAACTCTTAAGGGAAGAGAGTACTCTTGCAAACTCACTGGAAAAGCAAAAGCTTTTGATCCAGCAAGGAAATTTTACTCAAAACCACAACAAATATCTTATTTTCCTTAAAGGCAAAATGTATATTTTGCACACCTGTCTTTACGTTACTGTTAGTACTTTCCCTTCAAAGATTCAAAGTGTAAACCTTCTTTGCAAAAGCAAAGACAGAAGGGAAGATGAGGCAAAAAAAAAAAAATTATAAGGCAAAAAGTAATTTCAGAAATGGTTTATTCATAACAGCTACCCAATGACATTCTCTGATCACAAAATCAAACCTAGAAATTGTACAGAAATCTCTCACTGTTGCAGCATGTACTGAAAGAAGTTTGCCAGTTGTATTCGCTACTAGGCAAATCAAGAAACTCCAAATGCATTTATCTTTTAATCACTTCTTAAAAGAGATTCCTAAAAGCAGTAATTATATACAACTATCACAGAGTTTCAAATGAACCTGAAAGACACAAATAAAGTTGACATAAAATAAAAAGATATTATCCATGCATAACCATCCAAGGAATAAGAAACACCTATTTCTGAAAAGAAGAGCAACTAATAGTTTGGTGGTTTTTTTTTTTTAGAAGCAACTGTGTAAGAAGAGCTTTCCTGATAGCTAACTCATTAATAAAATCATTCAGTGGATTCATTCTGTAATAATTTTTATCCCCAAAGCAGGCAAATTTCAGGGAAACAGCAGCCGAATGTCTCTATGTGGACAAGCTTTGGTATCTACAGCATTACTTCTTGCAATTAAGATTACTGTACTTGGGAATACTGCATATTTTGCAGTGTTTAGTAAAGAAACAAGTGCATAGGGAAAAAAACAAACATTAAATTAAGTACTATTGTCCTGGCATAACTTCAACAATATTTACTTTAAAGACTACAGTATAATTTCTCCCTCTTGATAATTTTCTTTGGCCTCTGTTTTCCCCCAATTCCATATGCTAGTGCGCTATATGTATCCAGCCATGCACAGAGAATTATTTAAAACTTTCCAGGAAATAACATCTTACTTAAAATCTATTCCAACCTGAGCTGACAAACTGAATGAAACTATCATTAAGCCTCTCTAAAAAAAGAAACAACTCGAGTAATTTTTTCGTAATTACATGTTTACATTTGTTCTCAGTGTGCAACAAATGTTTCAAGAACACTCTGTCATATCTACTTCTCAAAAAACAGCTTTTCTTTCCCATTTTTACACAAATTAATAAAGTCAGTGAAATGCTTTACAAAATTTCTGACCCAAAAAAAAGTAATTTAAATAAACACCATTTATCTTGAATAGCAATAGGAGCAGAAAGTAAAATTATTGCAGGCTACATGAAAAGGGAACTAATGGTTTGATTAGTTTTGGGGGGTATTGCTCAAGAACAGCCTACCTGGGAACCCATGGCAGTTTAACTACAGCAGTACTAAACTCAGCACCTGCTACAGACTTAGCAAGAGTCGAGAGTTCCCTGTCAGCCAATACTTCTTAAATCCAGTACTATTACAACTAGACTGTTGTTGGCACTGCAGTTAGATTGGTTTCAGAAGGTTTGCTGCAGCAACTGCAGAATGGCCATTTCTTGGTTTCCTCTGAAATCCACAGCTGCTATCTCCCTGACCCAAAAAGACCAAATAATGTCAGTGAAATCTGAGCTCTGGAAAAAAGAGAGAACCAAAATAATAGTAATTTGTAGGCTAGGGGTCTGACCCCAAACTTTGACATTTCTGACACCAGTCTCATCGTACTTCACAATCAACTATAGTAGCCGGATGAAAGTAGTTTGAGGCTGCCTGCAAACAGGCCTCAGTCAGAACACCTGCCCAGAGCAGAGTAGCAAGAGCTGGACAACATCAGGAACTCTCTCTACATAAACTGTATGGTGCCAGTGACTATCTAGCAAGAAAAAAAAAATCACAGTAACTACAGAGCAACAAAAATGGAAACTGGAATTTCAGCAGCAAAACACAACTGCATTGTCATATATTTAGAATAAAAACTGTTTGAGAAAGAAGCAACTTTAGATATGATGAAAAGGAATTAAAGACTAAACACAGAGGCAAACAATGGATTTTGTCAACAAGCAATAATAAAAGACGCAGAGTACATTTTTTGAAGTTGCAAGGATTTACTCATCCAGTATCCAATTACCATCAATGGAAATGGTCCAAGATAAAACAAAATCTAAAGTGTTCCATGAAATTTTTGAAGCACATTAAGGGAGAACCAGTACCAATTGAAAAAAAAATATGACTGACTACTACTCGAGGAAAAAGAAAGCAAATGTTCTGTTTTCTCAGAGTTGAGGAAAGAGAGGAAATAAACTCATCTGTTATAGCAAATCCTTACTGCTTTGTGTCCACAGAAACGTTTTATTAGCTCTGTAGTGAATCTCACTGTTGTATGTTCTTGCCAATGCAGAAGGAAGCAAATAGTGAGATGCCAACAGAGATGTTCAGGTAGTAACGAGAAAGCGTGAGAAAAACCACGACTTTGACTCCTGGTTTTTCAGCTACAGTAAATAAGATGGACAAAATGTATTGACAGCAACTGGAGAAAGAGAAACAGAAAAGGAAAAGACCAAAGAAAGAAAAAAGGAGAAAGGCTAGAAAAATGGAGAGGCAGCCTATAAATCAAAGAAAGAAACTTGGACAGGGGATGTGAGGGGTGGGAAAAGTCACAGAGGCAACATGAACAGGGACTTGTCTCCCTGTAGGAAGAACATGATGTGATGTATGCCTTTTTCTTCTTTCTCTTTTTTATAACACAAACTATTCCTACTTTACTCCAGTGTCCACAAACTACCATAAAATAAAGTACAAAAAAAGAGGCTAGAGGTTAAAAGAACAACACAAGAAAAATATATAACACACTAATCAGAAATTCAGACAGTTTGCTTCTGCAGAAGGGAATACACAAAGCCCAATGTAGTTAAGTAAAGAGAAAGTAACACAAGTGAAATGAGAAAAATGTAACTATCAATAAAGAACACTAACAAGCTACTGGTTTGTTGCTCAGCTTTCTGGTTTTTTTGTGGGTTTGTTTTGTTTTGTTTTGTTTTTTGTTTGTTTAAAGTCTCACCATACTTTATAAAACATTCCATCTCACTGATAATTATTTAGGAACAGTTCTCCTAGAAGCAAATAATACCACTAAAGTAAATGTTATTTACAAAGGCAAAAGTCTGCAAGCATTTGCCTTAATATATTAGCATATGTTTCTGTCCTAAAAGGAATGTTTATAAACCTGTTTATGTTAATATCAACACTTAAAACACTAGGACTTTGTGGTAATTAATAATAATATCTCATATAAGCTGCAGTAGTATTTTAACCTACAGAAAATATTTCAGATTCCTTTCAAAATAAACTGTTATTCAAAGTTCATGATATTTTTAATTAACAAAACAGTCCCTAATCTGGAAAAGACTAATAGGACATGGCAGATAACCTTACAGCTTAATTTAATAATACAGCTTTCTTAATTCTTCACTTTACCATAAAGACATTGCAGAAAACTCACATAGACACATTCAGGAATTCTATATAAAGTGCATTCTAAGAAGTGTAGTTTTATACTATTGAAGTTCACAAGTTTTAAAATAAATACATTAGATATAAAAATATATAATTATACCTTATTATAACGATCATGAGGAACAGACTGCAACACGATAGGCTCCATTGTAGAAACATTTGCAAATTGCACCTCGGGAATGTACAGAGCACAAACCACATGAGCCCAACCTACAAAAAGTTATAATGGTATTTAATGTTTTCTAGAAGCTTAAAGGACATTTCAATGTAGTACAATTATAGTACAAAGAACCTTTTACAACACTTTTCTTCCACAGACTATTTTAACTGTTTAGAATATTAAGGACGTAAATTACACTTAAGTCATGTTTACATTTCATTTTTGTTATCCAAAGTTTAGATGATCAGTAATACATTTTTAATGTAGTCAGGGAGAATTTACACGAGTAATACTCCATGAAATTCAAATACCAATGATTTATATAAACAGTGACACACAAACAGAAAAACTACTATTTTTTAAAATTTCTTGGATTAACATAGTCATTGCATGAAAGCTACACAAAGCCCTGCAAAAAGGAAGCAGTATCTGACCAAACTGGCATTCGTACGAGCATAGCACCATAGAAGACTTCTGCATATAATTTTTATTTTAAAAATGGCATTCTGATTGGAACAGACTCCCGTTTCTTTCTGTAGAAAGAAACTGCAACACATACACACACCCTCACATCCCCTCTATGAAATCTCTTGCTTTTCCATTTATAAAGTTGTGGCCAACTTATTTTTTCATAGGAATACAAATACCTATATCCAGTCCAACACTAATGCATTAACTTGGAGTAATCAATAAATGGTTAATTACTTACCATACTCTGCTTTAACAACATTTTGAGAAAGTCAACATTCTAAATTGTCTGACATTTGGTCAGATGGAGGTGGGGGAATCACCAAGTCATAAACAAACCTACTAATTTGAAGCCTTTTTTTTCAACAAAGAGATCCTCAAAGCTGTTGGTTTGTTTCAGTGGAGGACTGTAGATACAGCAGAAACTGCTATAAAGCTCATCCAACATATTGCTGCACTGACATTATTAACAGAATTATTAAATGTATTATCACCTCATCTTAAAGCGAATTTGGCGTAGCTAATCACTTGATGTGAATTCTGCTCCTTCTCCATGAGGAAAACTAAAGTTTCTTGTCACAAGATCCTCAGCATACTTTAATTCCGCTTTTCTCCTACCCAGGCTTACTTGTATGTAAACATTAAGGACATAAAATTAGACTTACATAATTAGATAATTTAGCAGATTATTAGCTAATGCAAGCAAAGTAAATTATCATTGTGCAAACTCATGCTATAATAAAATAACAACAACAAAAATAACCCCCCAAAAAAACCCAGAAAAAAAAATGAAACACAAAATCCATCATACACTGTCTCACTGCAGACCCTTCTGAGTTTTCATCTTGGATTTTCTCTTCTCAACTGCTCTACAGCATCTAAAAATTCTTAATTTCTTCACCAAACTGTACTATGATTCTTAAACTGAGCTAAACACAAAGCTGTGCTTGCTCACAGTAGTTTTGTTGAGACTCTGGAATGGTATTTAGAATAAAAAACACATATGCAATTCCAGATAACTTTTCTTAAAGCACAAAACTTCTCCAGTTTCTGCCAATTGATCTGGTGTCCCCCCCACCTCTATGTACTGAATTGGTCGTCAGAATTTCTATGGAAAACTAAAAGTGCATGCGCGCGCACACACACACCCCCCCCAGTTATAGTCAATATTCACAGTCAACGCTACATATATCATTCTAGTATTTCAACTACAACTAAATACAGCATCTGTGCTGCTCCGTAATTTTATTCACAAACAGTCTTTAGAATTATTCTGTACAGAAAAGGATTGAGACTAATAAAAGAGTAGGGTAAAAAAAGTATAAACTGCCAACTTGAGCTGCTTTTAAAACCTATTCCAACTGATCATTTTAGAATTATCATTAAAAGACAGATTGAGAGAAAAAAAAAAAAAACTATAAAAACCACAACCTTTTTTTGTTCATTTGTCTACTTGAAATATCTTCAGGGAAAGAGTGTTTATAAGGGCTTTTCTAAGAATTGCCAACTGCCTTAAGCCAGAATCATCTTACTAAAGACAAATAAATATTAACACAGTGTTACTGGTGAATATTTACCTTTAAATCTACTCTCCAAAAATTAACTGAAATAGAAACACTATTCATCTAATAAAACCATTAAATCAATAAAAAAGTGACATTGAAATTTTGAAAAAAATAAACCTTCAGTTGGCTACACATAATCAGATGGCAAAAGCTTTTACTTCAGATGTAATTAAGCCTGCACTCCACTTACACTTACATATAATGGAAAACTATTATGTAAATATACAAAATACCAGAGACCTTAGGGGAAAAAAATCACTAAGTGAACTGAAATTTCGGTAGGTAAAGAATTTTTATGAAAAGGAGCCAGTTTCAGGAGCAACTTTAACTTAACAGTGCTCCACCACTATCCTCCTCCTTCACCCCTCTCCCCCCCACCAAAATCCAAAACCAAAGCAAACAAAAACACCAACAAAACAACAACACAAAACCACCCACCCTACAATACATTCCTATTTACAAATAGAATGTACACATCCAAGACAGCTGTGGCCAGTAGCAGGCTTTTAACTTTCATGAGACCAAAACCAGTATCTATATAATGAACAAAACACCACAGCACAAAACGCTTTTTGAACACGGGTTAGTAAGTGCCCATAGAATTGAGGATAAAGGACATTTTCCACTGGTTTCCACCTGGCACCTTCAGATCCCAGATAATCTGGCCTTGTTGGAAAATCACAAAAATATAATACATCACAATAATATAATATAAAATGCAGCACCTTTAATGCTACCAGCCTCAAATGCCTACACCAAAAAAGAAGTTTAACTCCAGCATCAGTTTCCACTTGGATTCAAGACACCCTGTACACAAGCTCTTAAATATTCTTTTGTCCAAAGTTTAACTGGTGAAGAAATAGAGAACTGTCAGAGAACAACACCCAGCTGACCTGGAAGTGCCAAGGAGAGTTCCCTTTAGGAAGAGTAAGGAATGTGGTTAAGAACCGATTGTCTAAAGGTGCTGTGCAATCTCCACCTTCTGAGAACTCAAGGTCTATAGACTCCTTCACAAAACTTTTATTGTTAAGGGAGGTCAAGAAGATTCCGTTTTGCCATATAAGAACCAGACAGTAGGAGGAAAACATTAAAAAAGCAAACAAGAACCATTTTCCCAAGCATCAAGAGACTAGCCGCTACTGCTACAAAGCGTACGCATGGAAGTAAGGACACCTATAGCCAAAGTGTGATAGATCTCCTCAGTCCCGCTGATGGGTGCTACTAACCTATAAACAGAATTACCTGTAACGTTTTGTGCAACAGAGTGTTCCTGACTATATAACACAGTGCAAAAACACCTTCCCAAACCTCTGCTGACATTTCCTTCTCTTCATGCAGCTACTCAGGCTGAGCGCAGAGCTTGGAGTCCCAGCAGAATAAAGGACCTATTGCATGATCAAAGTTGAATGCTTTGGTCTGCTATTTCCTACTGGATGATAACTGCCTCCTTTGTCTGCAGGGACAATGAAACATTCTAAAGACACCCATCCAAACTGTACATAGAAGCCCATATGAGAAGCAAGCATTTAAAAGGATGTGTGGTATTTCAGACTTCCTTAAAATACTTATTATTCCATTTACTCCATCTAAGCCATAAAGTTTGCACTATAAACTTGCTATTCAAATCACCTACTACATTATCCTACGGTAACTAAAATTTTATCAGCAACTATACACCCTTTCCCTTCTCACCCAGGAATAAAAAAAATCACTAAATCCAGTCCTTTTAAGCTTTACCAATTTTGTAGTGTGAAAAATACTGTTGCACACCCATGTTTTAGGTTATAAAATAAAAACCTCCAATAGCGCTGTTCTACACATTCAAAAATATTCAAAACATTCTCCCTAGTTTCTGTTGCAACTGAAATTATTTTATCAGCTCTCCTCTTCACCCAAACACTGCATAGAAATAACCGCAAAATATTCCTATTTTTTCTTAATTGTTCTCCAAATTTAGCCAGGAACTCACGCCATTTTTAAGATCACTTCTGTTCCAAATTAGTCCATTAAACCCATCTCTATTAACCATATCATTTACTCTTTAAATCAACAATAAGCTTCCATTCACTTTAGTTGTGTATGGTTTGAATCCAGACAAATGGCCACAGATGTATTACTCATGTTCCCAATTTTACTTATGAAACTTGCAGTAATTGCTAACAAACTTATAATTGCCACTGAATTCCTTATTTCCAATTTACTTTTGGTTTCATCTCACTTTCAGGACAACTTGAACTGGTAGAGAAGGCAGGACACATGTTTTTGCAAACAGAGATACAGGCAGCATGTAAAATGTTCTTAAAACTTTCCCTTATACCCAGATTTTTTTATTTTAGTTATTTTTCAATGTTTGAGAGGGTGGCCTTTTGACATATATGCCTCCTCAATAATAATATTCTTACCAGATGATATTGCTTGCCTTGCTTACTTTAAAATGAACCTATTTTCTTGGTTTTAAATTAGAAAGCCTAAGAAACATAACACAGGGATTCAAAGTAGCCATCAAGTTCGCTTGTTTCTGCGCACTCTTATTAGAATGGTTTCCCTGAAACTGCTGAAGAAAACCCCTCAGGCTACGACAGGCTTGACAGATTCACTGTCTCTTTTGCTTCAAAAAACCACAATATTCTACAACAACCAGTGTCTCAATCCAGAAATTGTAAAACATAATTTTTAATTTTTACTTATTGGTGATAGACAAAGTTAAAAACATTTACTTCAATTGCACTTACAAGTTCAGTAACTTTGGGAAATGCTGCTTACCTTTTAAAAAAAAGCCCTGTGTGATTTCTAAGAAAACATCGCACAAATATAACAAAGACATTTTCCTTTGGAAAGGTCTTAGAAAACAAATTCTACCAACTTTAAAACAATGTGGAAAACCACATACATACATATAAAGCAACTCTGAGATCTGCTTTGGTAACAATAATGAAAAAACAGGTTTTTTCCAATATCAAAAATGGGAAATTCATGCTGAAAAGTCTTCAAAGTTTAAATACACCATATGAGACCTGTAGCATTTCACGTAAATGAATTTTTATTTTGATTTATCTCTTAGAAAGATACACTACTGATTTTGCCAATTTTTACGTTTCATTCTAGTTCACAAAAGGTTTAATTAGCACCATAGAACCTACCCAAACGCTACTAATCTTTGACATTTTTATTTCTAGTGCCTTACTGACTTTTAACTCAGTGCAAACCTAGAAGTACATACATAGCAGGTAAAATTTTAATGTACATTGTTCACAAACGTTCACAGTAACAAGGCTCAGACTTCTGACCTCTAGCTGAAAATAGTTGATCTGTTATCCCAATGTGATAGAGAAAAGTAATTCCTAGCAATTCCACCATCAGCAAACACAAGACTGCTGCCAACAAAGAGCTCTATAATTAGAAGTAAACTCTACCAAAATATATTAACGAAGTAAACCCAGAAAGATAAATAATACACAGTATGTTACCCATCTAACTAAATTTTTGCCTTTACAACTACTGCTTAATTGCCCAAAATTTGATTCACAAGCGCCTTCCCCACAAATAAACTCACAGTACTTTTAGACTGCCTTCCAGTGCAAATTTTCAAGCCTTGCTTTAATAGTCTTTGACTTTATAATAAAATAACAGCAACAAACATATAACCCATGCTACCATCCACAACAATGGACGGCCTTGACTTGCTTATGAGCTAAGAGGCACAGAGCAGGGACTCCACTAGACCCACGGTCAGTGCTGAGGCTGTGAATTAAAGCACCAACACACTGTAGAGACCAGAATCATGAAGCCACACTGAACTCCAGCCACAGGACCAGCCTGATAGCACTGGAGTTCTGGGTTATTACCACCATCCCCTAACCACGTATCAATGTCAGAGCAAAATTTGTTTATGCATTCTAAGTCCCTAAAGAGTACATTTTATGTCATTAAAGAAGTCTTACTTTATTTCTAACTACATCTCACTCCCAAACCAGGAGAATGCATTTATTATTCCAGCATGGAAAAAATCTTTCTTTATTGAAATGTTAGTTTCTTGTAAGGGTTGCTTCAAGTTGTCCATTAAGGATGCACCTCAATCCATTTCAGCTGTAGACTGTCACTGAAAAGCAGGATCTCATCTTACTCTTTGCTTTCAATTGTACATTCATGCCCTCTCCTTGCAATATGAGTTTGCAATGTAGCAGGGCAAAAAAAAAATTTTTTTCATCTCATTACTAAGTTCGCAGAAAACTTAATAGTTTACCTTTGAGCAAGATCAGTCAATGGTTTGAAGCAATCCACACTGAGGTCACACAATTACCATACACAAAACCACCAGCGCAGAAACACCCAGTCAGGGGAAAACCACAGTCCCCCCCTTTCAGCAGAGGTCAACAGCTGTCCTAGATTACATGAAATTGCACCCTCTGTTTCCACAACTATCAGATCTGCTGACTGACCCAAAGGCCAAGCTCTATCCAACTCTGCTGGATTCACCTTTCAAATATGTACTTAAGACCATTACTGTTCCTCTTTGCCAAAGGGACAGATTAAGTACTATTTTATACCTTTAGTTAAGTGTCTCTTCATTAAGACATTCCATATACTTTTAACCCTGATCTTCCTTTCCTGTAAAAACAAGAAAACTTGCAGATAAACCTGTCAGCTGAAATTACTGTCTTTCCCTTACTCTATTAAATAAAGATTTAGAGTTTTCTATAGTTAATACAGCATTATTCACGTTATATTGTTTGATCCACTCTTTGAAGAGGGGTATGAAGAAGGTGCCACACTAACCACTAGAGCTGTCACTGCTGTGGTTGGTAGTCAACCTCATCCTTGGTACAGAATGGACAATTTGTAAAAAAGGTAAAATAAATACTATTGTCTATGAAGAAAAAGGCTTCATCCTAGGAAGTCCTACTACTGAATTTCACAAAATACTCCACTTGGAAAAATCTGGTCCTCAAGTAAAGAATTGATTCATTTTGAATCATCATTCTGCAGCACAACAAATACTTTGTTTTTGAAACAGCTACGGATGAAATTCCACCAGTCCACTGAGTAAGCTAATAGCTTTAACAATTTTATCTGGTATGCTACAGAATTACTGAGTTTCTTCCACCTCTCTCAAGAAATCCTTTCATATAACAAAAGGAAGAAATGTATAAATAAGCACCTAAAACTCTAAAAAACCTTATACATATACACTGTGATTATCAGTAATGTAAATCATAAATATACAATACTTTATATGGTAATACAGGCATTTATATTACTGCAGTATTTTAAATTTATTATCTTTTTCTCTCTTTCCCAGTAAAAAAAAATACACACACCGCTATAAATCTGCTCAAAAATGACAGAACATCTGCAGGTAAGCACTTGCAAAATGCATATGTCTCAGTGTGTACATATAACATTATACCATCCACATTCTTAGACATTAACACCAAGAAAACTCATCAGAAGAGTAAACCAGACAGTGAGACTAATAATAACAACAGCAACGGGAAAGCCTAGCATATAATGTTTTTATAGACTTGGGAGATCCTGCCACTAACCCAGGGGGTGGGAAGAGGGTCTGGACCATGACATAAAACCACCACATTGTTAGCCAGCCTTTCCCCAAGCAGCTGCATGAAAGAAGTCTTGGTGAAAAGTCACACAAAGAATGCTGTTACACAGCATTCCTGATCATCATCCACTGGATCAGATTTCAAAGTAACAACTTGCATAGCAAAATCAAACCTTTTAAGCTTACAGAAAATTGTGGAAAAAGATTACTGCAAGAAAACTATTTAAATGTGAGATGCACTATATTAGATACAAGTGAAGAATTTGCTTAAAAACCAGAATGCATACTCAGTATTATGAGAATATAAAAGAACTGAGATTCAAAAAGCTATAATCAGTCCAAATGTTCATTATTTTATTTCCTCCTCACTGAGTGTCAAAAATCCTAAAGAAATTACTGCAACAGTTAAGGAAATATTATGGAACTGAAAGGCCCGAAACTATCAAACGCCAGCAGTTCTCAAGTATCTTTAAACAAATGCTCGCTTGTTACTTCTGTTTTTCAAAAAATGTGTTTATATTTTATCCAACTACTAATCCACTTACCAATCCACCAAGCTAAAGGAAAATTAATCTTTCAATAACCTTCTTACACATAAGACAGCAAATCAATAAGCAACTCATATACATATCAGGTTTTCTCATTTTAAAAAACTTTTATTTTTTTAAATGTTTAAAACCACAGCAGTTTCCCTAAATGAACATGGATGCCAAATTTATTGGGGAATTCTGTCAAGAAATATATACAGAAAGAAAAGTTCCTTTTTCAATTCAATCTTACTGTTCTACTTTTAATATCAATAAGAAAAGAATACATCGATTTTTTTATTTTTTAAATACAAGTAATAGCCTAACGGAATTTATACAATCCCAGTCTCTGAACACTGAAAAAGTCCTAATCTTTATGTAAAAATGAAGGCCATATGCAGGAAGGATTATTTTTTGTTCACAAAACCTAACCATAGCCCTAAGACAGTCATAGATATTAGGCAAAGAAAATATAAAACTTATTCAAAGCTAACTCCTAAAATTTCTTACAAATACCCTGCTCATAACTGTGCAATGCCCTATTACTTTTATAAATTAACTAAATCAAATGTGCAGCTAAATACAGTCAACTCCTAACAATCCTCAGGACAGATAAGCCCATGGACAAACAAGTCAACCACAGATACTAGTCCAGACTCCGCTTGGCTAAATCCAGGAGTATTGTTTCCAGGATCTGTGCATGTGCAGGAGTAGAAGAGCCATTTTCACACAGTGCAGAGACTGAACAAGCATGTGCAAACGGACCTTAGCTGCTCCTGCTCAGGGTCAGTTCAGATCTCTGGCAGTGGAAAGCACAGGAGGGACACTGAAGCAGACTAGGACATATTCCACAGAAACCCAGACAGAATTATCTCTTTGGGCTCACTTCAGGTTGTGATTCCAGCACAGTAGCCACATCACCAAGCCAAGAACAGGCAGGTATCTTTGTACTCTCCCGTGTACCCGAAAAGGTTACAGGAAGAGATACTGGAAAGGTGAGCACAGAATAACTGACCTTTGCCACCCCCGTTGACAAATACCAAGTGGCATCAAATAAAACTGATCAACTGCAAAATGCCTTGCCATGCAACATTATGGACACTAAACTTTTTACAGAAGGGAACACTTCAATAGTGTGACGGGCTCGTCTTCCATTAAACACAAAAATACCATGTCTGGAGCAAGAAGACCCATAGCATAAATGCTTGCAGGCTGGAAAGTATTCTGAGAAGGCACACAAGACTATTCTCAAGTATCTAGCTCATAATGACAAAGAGAGCAGGACAAATGTTGTTTGGCCTCCATGATATGCTCCTCTCCTCTTACTGTATCAGTCTGTCACTTAAGTTCTCTGTAAAACCCATGACAGTACTGCTCCAGTAATGCCATATTTAAGGAATCACTGAAAATGGTAATTCTGTGTTTGCCATAGATGACACTATGGCAAACATGAGGACCCACATTAACCTGATAAGCACAACTTAAGGCAGAGTCAAACAGACTCCAAACAGAAATCTAAAACCTAAAAAGCAAATCTAAAAAATGGTTCTCTCCAGAAGGTCAGATAAGCAGCAACAGGCCAGTAAAAGTAGGGGGAGCGTAAGGAAGAATGCACACAAAGGAACTTCGCACTATGGGGGGGAGGAGAGACAAAAACCTCAAAATACCAACACAACCACACCATATGCTACCATAATATACAGTCTATTATACTTATAGCCAGTATACTCATAAACAACACAAGTTTGATTCCCAGACTACTGTCATACATGTAGTGCCCCAGAGTCCTTAAAGGCAAGATAACACCATCACAGAAGAGCTCTTACACTAGGCTGCCTTAAGTTATAGTTGTACTAATGTACAGGCTGCTGCTAAAAGAACACAGGCCATTCCTTCTACCAGCATTAGCACGGGCAGCAAGGTCAGGGAAGTTTTCATGCAGCTGAAAAGAAATGCAGCAGCAGAAAAAAAAGAACAGTTTTAGAAGCTAGTACCACCACTAAGGAGGAAACAAAGTATAGCAAGGACTCTCACTGCAGTAACAGCATCTTACTGCAGGTTAAGAAAAATCATGGAACGCTACAGTAAAAGCTGAATAGCCCATTCATCTCCTGAACATAAAAGAAAATACAGTGCCCAAAACACAGTCCTTCACCCTACTGTAAAGCAAATATCCAGAAGACTGCTAAAAAAAAACTACAGGAGCAGCAGGCCATTTTGGGCTAAGTCACCTGCATATTCAAAACAAAAGTCACACTGCTTATTTCTGGCTCCAATATGAAGTTATTTGTTGCCAGAAGGCAGAAATAAGGAAAACCTTGAATCGTTGACTTAAAAATCAGCAATTCTTCTCTTGTTCTGAAAAGCTAAGACCATTTAATTATTTCTATACTTCAAGAAAAACTGCACAATTACAAGTTTATAAAGCTAGATCCTTACAAGGTTTTACCAAAAATGTTTGTTTCCAAGTTTCTTCTCAAATACCTGAGTCTTTTTACAATTCACTTGGCAACAGGAGGTGTAAGATCATTAAAAAAAAGTAAGTATTAACTTCCTGAAAATGCCATTTTCAACTGGCAAGCCCATTATCTGATCTTCAACAGTATTTCTCTAAGTCTAAAAATATTCTGGCACAATCTCTTGTTAGGCAGCTCTTTGAAAGGAAAGCTTCAGGTAAGAATGCAGGTTTCTGAAATGCAACACCAGTCCAAGTATTTTCCAAGGTGCACATTCTTCTGTAAAGCTATTATTTAAAGGACATTTGGTCCACAAAGTAGGATTTGCTGTTTTCAACACCATGGACAAGATCTGTTACAGAGCCTGGGTGTTTTCAGAAGAAAAATTCTTAAGCCTCTTAGCTATGGAATTTCAGTATGAAGCTTTCACTGATGAAAACACTTGGGTATTAAAATTATAGTACTGTGTTATATCTTTGCTATTTAAACTTAAAGCACTTGAATCTTATAGAGTAATTCATTTTCAGACAAGACTTTAAAATTACAATCGAGCCAAAAGAGAGATAACTAATAGGATGCTCACATCTTTGATCCACACTACCAAAGTTAGTTCTCAAGACTTCATTCAAAGAAAAAGTTTCAAAACCACCACAGACAATAGCAAAGCATTCCCAAATACTAATTTTTAGTATAAAACCAGAAAACACTTAATCTACTTCCTACTTTGCAAATTTTTCTGTATATTTCAAGATGTATGAGTCTTTCTTATTACTATTTCCTAAAAAGAAAGTGTCCAGCTGCCATTTCTAAAGAAATTAATTCAACATTACATATATCAAAATGAGAGCAATAACAAAGAAGAGGAATAAGACTTAAGTACTGAGCACTAAGTTCAGTGATGCATTTGAGTCAGTTGACACTAAAATGGTAAACCTTGAGCAGATAGATAGATAGATAGATAGATAGATAGATAGATAATGAATAGAGGAGTCAGAGGTACACAAGGGAAGGGGTAGATCAGCACAAACATGAACAGGCCCTGCGTTTCTGCAACTCAACTGTAACAGAAATAGCAAAGCTGCATCAACACTAAGCTAAGATAAAAATTAGCTAGAATATTATTTACACAGCACAGAATCTGCAGAATACAATTTACACCGACTGTCCAAGTGAATTCCAGAATACAGATCATACTGTGTCCAGGCTATTTACAGACAGATGATGGATGGGAATTTACAAGCATGTACTAGAGAGAGAAGGCGGCATTCCAAAAGTGGTTGAAAAGTTAATTGCAATTTTTCACTCATATCACCCAGCTATTAGTACAAACATAATCATGACAGGCTATTCAGTGGAGCCCTTCTCTAGCAGTTCTACTCAGCAGGAGCAGAACTGATGAAAACCTGAACAGTGAAATTAGAAAGATGCAAGGGTGAGGTGATCACTACTGCAACTTTCCAGCTTTAACTTCTTTGTTACAGAACTTATTAGTAAATCAGGCATGAAAGAGTCAACCTTTGAAAATGCACTGGTGCATTCAGTCTGGGCTACAGACATAAAAATTCCACTTTCCTCCATGAATGGTGCACTTTCAACAACTTTCGATAAATGCTCAGGCTCCAACTAAATACACCTAAAATTCATCCATTTTACCCATTAAATCTTATGTTAAAATGCAGTTTTTCTATTGTAACTTTCTTCCTAAAAATGAAACTAAGAATAATGATAGATGTCCTCAAAGTAAATTGAACTTAAAGTGGATAAAAAAGGATTACTGTAAAATAGTTACCTCTTTCCAAAGCAGTCAGTGTTTTCTTTTATGTTTAGGATCCCTACAATTTTTTTTCCAGATTTATTTCCCTCATACAAAATAAGAGAGTTCACAAAAAGCAAGAATAAAACTTACCCCCATTATCTGTTCTCTTTAAAGCACCATCCTTATGAGGGCATAATTCACATCTCTAGGAAAAAAAGCAAAAATAAAATAAAAAAATGGAATGATCATAGAAGCATTGAAAAAGAAACCACACACATTAAAACTGTTACCTGATGTTAAGGAAGCAGCAATTCTTTAAAACTAAATGGGTGTGTTTCCCTTTAACCTTTACTTGAATATTAATGTTAGTTTGTGAAAAATAAAGCTTTGTCCTCCAGATCCTGAAACTATGACACACATTAAAGCAACTCGCAGTTCCACCTCAAAGATTTTCTTTCTGGATTCCATACCCTGGAATTCTGGAGACAAGGCTCCAAAAACCATAGCATGGGGTAGACTCAAATGTCAAGAAGCTTGGATACAGTTCAAAAACTCCCTACTCGGTTTCCTTCTCCTAGCCTTGCTGTATTGACCAAGATGGTCGATCACAAAGAAGTGCTGAGGATATGATCAGCACAGGTGCACAGAACTATGGCTGGCCATACAGTCTCTGCTGACTTCTCCCACTTATCCTGAGAAACAAAAACCAACCCCACTTTCTGCCCCAGAAAAAGGAAGCTGACAACTGTAGCAAAATTACATGTCTGGAAATAAGCAGTCTGAGTAAGCTGAGTTGCAAGGGAACCACAAGGCTCATCACAGCCCAACTCTTAACCTGCACAGCACCATCTCAATGTGCCCGGACGTATTGTCCAAACGCTTCTGGACCTCTGTCAGCACTCTTAGTGCTCTGACTACTTCCCTGAGGAGCCTGTCAAGTGTGCAACTACCCTCTGGGTGAAGAACATTTATCTAATATCCAACCTAAACCTCCCCTGACAGAACCTCAGACCACTCCCTTGGGCCCTGTCACTGCTCACCAGAGAGAAGAGGTCACAGTGCCTGATCCTCTTATTCCCTCCATGAGGAAGTTGTAGACTCCAATGATGTCTTCCCTTAGTCTCCTCCAAGGTGAACAACCCAAGAGACCTCCATCACTCCTCACATGACTTCCCCTCAATGCCCTTCACCATCCTCATGGCCTCCTTCGCCCGCTCTAACAGTTTAATGTCTTTTTCATATTATAGCTCCCAGAACTGCCCCCAGCACTCGAGGTGAGGCTGCCCCAGTGCAGGGCAGAGCAGGACAGTCCCCTCCCTTGCCTGGCTGCCCATGCTGTGCCTGATGACCCCCAGGACAGGGTTGGTCCTCCTGGCTGCCAGGGCACTACTGGTTCATGTTCAACTTGCCATGGACCAGGAGCCCCAGGTCCCTTTCCACAGGGCTGCTCTCCAGCATCTCATTCCCCAGTCTGTCTGTACATCCAGGGTTGCCCCATCCCAGGTGCAGAGTCTGGCATTTGCTCTTCTTAAACTTCATATTGTTGGTAATTGCACAGCCCTCTAATATATGAAGGTCTCTCTACAGGGCCTCCCTGCCTTCAAGGGATACAACAGCTCCTGCCAGTTTTGTATCATCTGCAAACTTGCTTAGTGTCCCATCCAGTCCTGGGTCCAAGTCGTCTATGATGTAGTACTCTTCCAACATACACCAGGATCACAACAGAACCATTCTTCTGCTATCACTGCCTCCTATCAAAGTTCCTAATATCATGCTTATCTCTAAGTGTCCTAGAGCATGTGAACCAATTCCAAACCAGAGATGACAGAAATTACCTGATTTGACACACATTCCACTTCAAGTGCTCCAAACCACAAGCACAGGAACACCACTATATGGGATCCTACACCTAGGAATCACCATATTACGACCTTTATATATTTCCAGATTAGGGACAACTCAAAGCATACAAACCTTCATAATCTTCTTAAGCAAATCAAGATAATCAGATGCAAACTTAAGACCATACCCTTCAAACCTGTTCTTTTTGCTGTTCCCAAAACAGTGCTATTCTCCATTACCAGCTAACTGACAAGACAGCAGATAAAGTAGCCTGCGAAGTAAGGCCAGAAGTGCCTCAGAAACAGACTGTGCAAACTTATTTGAGGAACTGGAAATTCCATTCCTGAAATTCATAGGGTTAAAGTATACCTCAAGGACTACGTTAACGTGTAAGAAATTTGTAAGACTGTCTTTCTTAACCTGTAAAAAAAAATTATATTAGCAGCAAAAAGGCTTTCATGGAGGGTAAAACAGAAAAAAACTTGTATTATTCTTTCTCAGTGCAGTAATATAGAGAGCTGCACACAGAAAGAAGAACCTTTAGGATTGTAGCCTTTTGTCTTTGTTTCAGTCATCTCTCTCTCACACTCACTAAAATGATCAGCAATTTACTGAAAGTCAGCATTAAGTCTATGGTGAAATTTAGACATAAAAGTGGCTGAAAATGTCTTAATCATTCTGCAAGTTGCCTTGGATCATTATACTTTTTTTTTTTAGTCGACACTGAAATGAACTAATTAGGTCATTTTAAACAAAATCTTACATATACAGCACATCTGTGTGCTGTATCTGAACACTTCAGCTCTTCAAATATTAAATACTAAAGTGCTGAGAGACACACAATAGCAACAGTTTCATTTCAATGAATTTCTCATACACTGAACTAAATTCATAAAGAAAGAAGCCTGGTATGTATTGATGGTCACAATGCAATAAAGTTTGCTTCCACCCCAAAGCTGCAAGCTGGCAACTTAAAGCCAATGAGATGAGATGGTGTTAACAGCCCTGAGAGAAGCTGCTAACAGCTTCTACCTTGCCCCACCTCTGCAAGCCTACGGAAGTCTGACTTACCTTTTCACTAGTGGCAAAACGAGTTTAGGAGGTTCTCTTCTTCCCTTCACCTCCCCCTCATTATTTTCTCCCTCCACCACTCCCTCAGCTACTGATACAACTATCCGTAGGGCTGCCCATTAAATTAGATCAGTAAAATAGAATGAAATAAACTTTTTAGCATTTTTAATTTAGATCATATCATTGATGCAATTTAAGTATAATCCTACAAACAGTTGCATCAGCAAAACTGAAGGCAGGAGCCACAGCACTGCAGCACCAGTAATTAAAGAATTAGCAAGCTTCTTGTGCAAACTTTACCACAAAATAAATCAAAACGATCACAGGACACTAAGAAGCAATGACTTGAGCCAGTCCTATATGCAGAAGAGTTAAGCATGCTTCATTCAGTCTCATCAGCTTCACATAATTTATTTTTGTCTCCTATGTCTACAAGGACTCAGGTTCCTCATTAATCCTCAGCAGTCCTGGCTGCAACCAATCAGAGCAGATGCAAGACAGAAAACTGAAGTGCAGGAGGAAGCTTTGACAGTGGAAGAAAACTTAAGTGCAGAACTGCACTCATCTCTCATGGTGCTGACAATTGGTAATTCTGCAGAGATATTTGCATTTGGATGACGCAGAGCACTTCTGGTGCCATGAAATCTGGCCACAATCTGTGAGTAGCACCTTAGTAAGTTAACAGAGCAGACAGCCACCCAGAGCCCTTCTACTCCCTTTCTCTGCATTAGCAACCTAACTCCTTCCAGACTCCACACTCTCAGATTCTGTCACCCATTTCTGCTCTGTCAAGTTTCAATACACACCACGTAGTAAAACCAGGAGCTTTGCCAGGTGGGAACAGTGAATTTCATGCCTCAAGACAAGCAGCTAGCAGAGAACTTTTTTCTTTAAACACTTTATTACTAGTTCTAAAATGGATGGAATAATATTTTGATCTTTTTATCATGCATGTTGACGATGCAACACAGTACATAGAATAATCTGATAATCCATACAGATGGTCTCTAATATTTGATCATGCACCATGAAGGGCTCTTTTCTCCAGTTGTGTGTGTTATAAATCTTATCTCTGGCAAAGGATTTCTGACACAGATTTATTGTCTGAGCATTGAGAAACACTGTGGGAAGCTTCTAAACCAGCTGTGCAGGACAGAGGGAGTGGATAGCAGGAACAGATACAATACCTACAAGATACCACAGCAAATAGGGCAAGCTGCTATGACTGATCAACAGTTCAGATAAACATCATCAGGTTAAGCAGTGCAAATGTGAACACCACAGAGGCTGATTGCGACCCTAGAGAACAACCACGTCCTTTGGTGTGCTGAAGAGCACTACTCCAGTACAGGGAGGTGCAGCAGCACAGGTGGCACTGTAGGTACAGGCAGCTGAATTAGACCTGAAGCCAGCGAAGAGACAGATACTGGCTGAAGGAACACAATGAAGTTGTAGAAAATGACATCATCCTTTTCCTTCCTGTCCTTACAAAGTATAAGGACATCTCATTTTTGCAGCTCTTTGGTGGAAGAGACTAAGTTCATGGATCTAGCTTCTGTCCATGCAGAATTGGGGCGAACTCTCAGCAGGGCTGGCTTTGGACCACGAGGTCCCCTGTTGAGGACTAAAGTGAAACCAATCTCAAAGCTGTGAAGCTGGAAGTCTGACAGCATGACTGCCACAACTCACTTCTGAGCTACATAAACAGCAACTTAATTAAGTCAACAAAGACTGACCCTATACCTTTAGCATTCAGGCGAATTGAGATTGCCTGGGTCTGATGAAAAACCCATTGCCTCCTGAGGAGTCCAGCCTTTAAAACCCAGCAGAGAGCTAAAATTAGAAGCATGAGAGATCCATGCAGAAAAAGAAACTTTTTATCCCCTTAACAGTATTGAAAAAGCAAAAATAAACAATAATAAATAAAGTACTTAAATAATAATAATATTAAAAAAAAACCAAAAACATAGAGGTGTCCACTAAAGATACCCATCAGAAAAAAGTTGTAAGAATGAAAGACCAAAGTAAAACAAGGAGCTAAATAATTCCAGCTTCCCATACTGAATAAGTTACAGTCCAACCTGGCTCCACTGCACTGTGGTATAAAGTATTCTTCCTCTATCCTAGATAAATATGCCTTTCCGTTTTAACCAGAACTAAGAGCTATCTTAACCAGCACTAGGTAGCATTATACAAATATAATTTTTCAAGTCTTTTTGGTAAACCTAGCTCTATCAGTTTTTCAACTGGAAAGGCATAAAGACACTGTTTCAATCCAAAAGACTATCCTATTCACGTTGAAATTAAGGGAAAGAGCAAAAGATACATGGTAAATAGGGAAGATAAAGAGAGACAGGGACAAGACTATGCAAGCAGGAGAGAAGAAAAATAGTAATAGGAATATAAAACTGTTCTTCCCTCAGGGTTCTGAAAATTTGGAGCACATTCATAAAGCATCATCTGCAGACATCCATTATATGCTGTCTCTTGTTATACGAAAACAAAGGTCAAAGGATTCTTGTGCAAGTAATTTACTGAGCTGTGGCCCAAGCTAGGCCATTGGAACCATTCACCTGAATAATGACTGTCAGCCAAGTAAAATCCTGCAGGACTGAATTCCCAGCATTGCAATGAGGCAATAAAACGTTTCTTTCAATGTGACCTGTTAACCTAAATAACACAAGATCTACAGCAGATTTAACAGAACACAGTTCCTTAAAAGTTAGCCAAGACATTAGGCTGCAGTTCCAGCTGACTTTACTACAGGTTCACTTTAAGGTAGCGTAATTGCACTGAGCTGCCAGAAGATCACTGACCATCCCCTACTGTGTCCTTTCTACTGTCTTCCTTGTTGTGGGAAAAGCATTCAATTGACTATATGGAAATCCTAACCAGCAACCTACAATTTTTTTTTTCCCGTCAGATCACTTCTTTGAGCCACCTTTCCATAAGGCTACACAAACAACATCAGGTAACAAATGCAACAGGAACACAGACAGGCGGTCAGGAAAGGATATAAAGGATGTAGCTACTTTATTTGGGAGATGGTATTATCTACACTGGCTACAAATCAGAGTGGAAGTCCAACCAAAGGCCTTACTTTAAATAAGAGAGAAAGAAAGCAAGCAGTAAAGCAAGCAAGAAAGCATACGCTCAAAACAGACTAATTTTATGTTGGTAGTAATACAGACAGATTTCTTGCTCAATTTTGTTTTGATATTTCCCTGACATTCCTGTATTTCAAGATTTTCAACAGGCGTCAGCCATACATGCAAAATGTTGCATTTGGAAGTTTAAATTCCCTGTTAAGGTGCACATACCCAGCATGACACACTTCCAGAACAGTTTTTATTCTCCAAAGTACATTTTGATCACAGAACTACTGTTTCATACTACTTGACAACAGAAGAAAAAAAAACAAACCCCCAAGCCCCAACAGTATTTAACTGAAAGAAACAACTCCATGGGATTGCAATACATGATCCATGAAGTTACAAATAACAAAAACAGCAAATTACATACGATCAGCATAACAGTTCTTGAACCTTGACACTCAACCCCTTTCAATTTTTTTCATCAACAGAAGTTAAAAGTTATCAGCCAAAACATTTTATTCTGTTGCTCCTGTTAATTGTTAAACAAACACAAGAATGGTTAAATCCACTTGCTGCAATCTTAGTTTACATTTTAGTGAAAACATGAGCTGGAAGACAGACGCAGAGAACAGAATTAAGTCCCCATAATCCAAAAGGAAAATTGTCAGTGACCTGCCATGCCACTTAGACAGACACAAGTCTATAGGGCTGGATGGGATCCACCCAAGGGTACTAAGGGAGCTTGCCAATTCACTTTCAACCATTTACCAGCAGCCCTGGCTAACCAGGCAGGTCTCAGGTGATTGGAGATTAGCGAGTGAGGCAACTGTCTACAAGAAACGCTGAAAGGAAGATCCAGGGAATTGCAGGACTATCATCCTGACCTCAGGGCTGGGGAGGACACAAAGCAGATCACCTTGAGCACCATCACAGAGCATGTTCTGAACAACCAGGGAAATCAGGCCCAGCCAGCACAGGTAGGTCCTGATTGACCAACCTGATCTCCTTTGCTATGATAAGATGATCCACTTAGTGGATGAGTGAAAGGCTCTGGATGTGCCTACCTGGACTTCAGGAAAGCCTTTGACACCATTTCCCACAGCATCTCCTGCAGAAACTGGCTGCTCACAGCTTGGCCGGGTGCTCTGTTGGATGGGTAGAAAACTGTTGGGATGGCCGAGCCCAGAGGGTGCTGGTGAATGGAATGGCAT
Source organism: Hirundo rustica (assembly GCF_015227805.2). Taxonomy (NCBI): domain Eukaryota; kingdom Metazoa; phylum Chordata; class Aves; order Passeriformes; family Hirundinidae; genus Hirundo; species Hirundo rustica. The sequence goes on along the minus strand of NC_053450.1, from coordinate 137,747,026 downwards.
CCAGTGGTGTTCCCCAGGGCTCAGTGCTGGCTCAGCTCTGTTTAATATCCTTACCCATGATGCACATGAGGGGATCCAGGGCCCCCTCAGTCAGGTTGCAGACACACTGAGTTGGGTGGGAGTGTTGATCTGCTGGAGGACAGCAAGGCTCTGCAGGGGGATCTGCACAGGCTGCATTGATGGGGAGAGGCCAGAGGTCTGAGGTTCAACAAGGCCAAGTGCCTGTGCCTGGTCCTGCCCTGGGCTCACAACAACCCCTGCAGTGCCACAGCCCAGGCCAGAGCGGCTGGAAAGATCTTGCAAGTTGGAAAAGGCCTCGGGGGTGCTGCTGAACAGCAGCTGAACAGGAGCCAGCGAGGGCCCAGCTGGCCAAGAAGGCAATGGCATCCAATGGCCAGCATCAGCAACAGTGTGGCCAGCAGGAGCAGGGCAGTGACCATCCCCTGTACTGGGCACTGCTGAGGCCACACCTCGAGTTCTGGGTTCAGTTCTGGGCCCCTCGATTCAGGAAGGACATTGAGGTGCTGGAGAGAGTCCAGAGAAGGGCAGTGGAGCTGGGGAAGGGTCTGGAGCACAGGTGTGATCAGGAGCAGCTGAGGGAGATGAGGGTGTTTAGCCTGGAGGAGGCTCAGGAAATAGCTTATCTACAACTCCACATCTGTGTGCCCTCTGAAAAAGGGTGTAGCAAGGTGAGTGTCAACCTCTTCTCCCAGGTAATAAGTGACAGGACAAGAGGGAATGACCTCAAGTTGCACCAAAGGAAGCTTAGATTGAATATTACTAGAAAAATCAGAAAAATTTCTTCACTGTAAGGGTGATCAGGCTGATCAGAACAGCCTGCCCAGGGAAGGGGCAAAATCATCAGCCCTGAAGTGTTCCAAAAGAATGTGGATGTGGTACTTAGAGACAGTTCAGCAGTGAATACTGTGGTGCTGAGTTAACAGCTGGATTCAGTGATCACAGAGGGTTTTTTCCAACCTTAACCATTAGATGATTCTATGAAATCTTCAAATTCTTATGACTTTTTTAAAATTAACCAAGGAGGAAAGAGTCAACAGCCAAGCCTTTTATTGCTTTACTTCTGAATTTGCTTTCAAATACATGTATTTTCCAGCATGCCATGCTACTGGCTATTTCTGTGCATATCAAAATACACTCACTCAACACACTTTCCCAGAGCACATGGACAGATTTACAAAGGTAAGCAAAACAGCTGGTCAGAGGGTTAGTTTCTAATCAAAGGCTTTCCAGCTGGTAGCCCATGATGCTCTTAGCAGCTCTGACTCCTACTCATCAGTAGCTGCAGAAGCATGCAACACAACTGACTGCCCAGATACTCATATCCCAAGTCCTGTGGTAGAGCTTCATCTGCCTCCACCAGTATTCCGTAACATTTTATCTCACCCTTGGGTGCTACCAGGAAAAAAAAAAAAAAAAATTGCAGAAGTCACCTATAATATTCTTTATTATATCTAAGATGATGTTTCCCAGTCCTACAGACTTCAAATATGCTAGGTAGTCTTAAATACTACTACTTCAAATAATACTTTAATAATAATAATACCCTAATAATATGTTAATATGGATTTAAAAACTGGTTTAGAAGGTCGTGATATGGGTAGTTACTTTAGTAAAAGCAAAACAATTTAATGTTGGCAGACACATATGTATTGCTGTCAAAAACATATATATTCTGAGAAAAAAGGACTATTTAGAAAACTGCTCTGAACACAAAGTTTATTAAAAATCACAGCCAGAGTTTCAGTTATGCCAATACTGTACATATGTCATCCAACCTATACATAACTATTTAAGGTTTATTCACTTCTTTCAATATAAAATTATCTTCTAAGCTCAAAACATTATTTTCCTTCTCCCCTAAAGGATCTGAAATTAGTATTTCATTTTCTCCAGGGGAAAGAATCCTATATTTTCTAATTTCCTTTTATATTTTCCACATTTCTCTTACCCTAGTGTTCTCTTCAATAGGGAAGAAGAAAATTAAAAGTAAAAATATAACACATGTACATTGGAATGAAAACACTGAAGATAGGAAAAATTCTATTTTCCCCCTAATAAACCTAGAAAGATTTGGGGTAATTTTAGTGATTAATTTGTGCTAAGTTCAGAAAAATGCGGTACTGAACAACCAATGTAGACACAGCTTTGTCTATAGAGACACACCATATTCTAAAGACCCTTCAATGTAATCTATTGTGCTAATTTATATTAAGAACCAAAGACAAGTAGATTATAGTTAATAGAAAATCTAACTCAAATTCAGCTAATCAGAGGCTATCTACAGAGAAACAAGTATCTTAGAGCCTACAAAGGAACAGTTTTTGCAAGACTAGACGACAAAAAGAAAAACCTGCAGACAATTTGCAGAGTAGTTCAAACCAGTACACCGCTGCCAAGACATTTTTATCCGGAAATTTAGATCTTCGCATAAATTCTATCAATAGATGTGAATTTACAGGCAGTTAGCACAAGAACAGACCCAGCAACAGGATGTGCACCAGACTGACCACATCTACATCTGCTGGCAACAGCTTACCCCCAGCCATCAGAATGCAGTGACATCTCATCTTTCTATTGCCTGCTCCAAGACATCTTCAATGAAGCGAGATCACTACTGCCAACGTACAAAGACTAACCAAGGAAGAGCCACATCTCACCCCCTTGAAGCCTCCAGAAAGTCCAGTAAAACTCACAAGCATTTCCAGCAGCTGCTGAAAATTACTGAATCTCTACTCACATCAGACTTAGGCTGTTCATACCAAATGTTTTTACTCTGATATTTTACTGATAATTTCTTTCATGCTTTTTCTTTAAAACCAATTAGGTACTATGAAATTTCCCATTAATTTCTATTTTAACATCCATGCTTTGTAATACTTGCCAGAGTCAAAAGTTCATTTTTCCCCTGCTCAATACAGCAAAAAGGATGAGCTGCTTTAGGAACATGTGGCCCAGCCAAAGAAGAGACTTCTATCTACAAAACCAAACCCACACTTCCTTATTTATCAGTTTCTAAACTACAGTGGGATTCATCAATATTCTCAACCTACAGTATGTTCAGACCTTATAAACCCTATATAAACTCACAGAATACCCACCTTCACTATTTAGATCTAAGTGATTCTATAAATGGTATCTTACCACGCCAGGATTTGAAGCAGAAGTCGGCAAGGAGCTAACTACACAATTTCTCAACTGTCCAAAAAGAGGCAAATTAAAGTTACAATGTTTCACTATGATTCACACCAGACTCCAGCGTTCATAAACCACAACAAAGGACCAAAAGGAATCAAAGTATCTTCTGCCACATACAAGAATCCCCAACTGGCTGACATCACTAATAGAGCAAACGAATGCATGCTGTCAGTACTTCTCTTCCAAAGTGCTATGTTCTGCAACTTGACAACTTAAGAAATTAAGTCATCTTCATCTTCAAATAACCATTTCTTGATGCTGACAAATTTGCCAAATCTCTGCCCCATTGCTATGCAGTCATCTGTCCCAGGAGAAGGAAAGAACTTTCTTTTTAAAGCAGACAGTTGACAGGTAAAAGAAACAGATTGACTACCTGAAGCATTTTTGGGTTTATACCTGGATAAATTAAAGAGACTTGACCTAGTTCTTTTGATCAAGGCATCAGATAAAAATATATGCAAATTCAATTAGCTCTGTCAAAAATATCTACTATAGATATATCAAAAATGTAACGTATAGATAATAAATTTGTAGACTATGACAAGAAGATTAGAAGCACTCAACATGCAAATCAGCATTCTTCCAAGACCATCCACTCAGTAAGTACTACAGGTGACATTTAGTCAGTCATACTTTCACTCAGTGTACATAAGGTAACTGGAAGAGAGATAATGTAGAGTACAATGTAACATAGCAATGGTACACAAGGCGCATCACGATCTGGCTACTCCAACTTTGCAAGTCCAAAACCATAAATCTCCTAACATATACTTAAGACTAGTAAGCCCTGCTAGATATTGCAAGAATCCAAATTATAAAAATAAAGTTTAAGATTCACACACTGATCTTCAATATAAAGCATCAGACGGCTATGAGAAATGCCTGTCACTTTTGGCTGTATTTCCAACTAAACATTCTTTTTTTTCTCTCAGCCTGAAAGTATGCAACTGACCCAATTCCATCTACATGAAGAAAATGCAATATGCAATGGTTAATTTCAATGTTCTTCTGCAACATACTACTGCTTTATCCTAAAAATTCCTAGCTATAAAGTGTTAGCATCAATTCTAAGCAAGGCTTCTCACAAGTTGACGAACTCCTTGCTTACTTTAGAGACTGCCTGTGAATACAATGAAACAAACAGTCATAAAACATTTCCACACAAGGATTATCCAATTCCTGTAAGGGAAAACGTTTTGTTCTAGCCTCACTTTGGTTAGTAATTTTACCAAAGAACCCTTAGACTATTTACTGAAGTACCTGTTATATTGACATCTGTGCTAAAAAATTTTCAATCAAGTAGTACTTGAGTGCTGTAACACTGTTTTAAAACCTGAATACCCTGTGTAACCATAATTTGCATAATGTACTTATAAACTACTGCACAAATTACATGTACATTTCAGTACACTGTAGCTAATCAAAACTTAAAAGTAAAGTAGCAGACCTTTTCTGTTCTTTAGGAAAGCGCTTCAGATAAGTTTATGAACTCATCTGTGTATTTACAAACCAAGTAACAAGTACACATACAAGCAGGGAAAAATGCAGCACACAAAAAAAAAAAGAAGGAAAAATAAAAGTCGTGAAGGAAGCACAATCAGAAATGGCATTAATACTCCCACTTTGACACATCAGGGAAGTAACAGAAACCACACTGCACTTCTGCAGCACCTCCTGCACTTCTTGTACTCCAAACATTGAAGGCTAAACAATTCTGTCATATTTTGAGTTGCAGTACAATAAGGTTTTAGGTCTGTATCCACTACCTACATACACCAACAAAATGTGCACAAGAAAAAATATTGTCTCATACTCATGAAATGCAAAGCAAACTACACTCACACACCTATGTAATGGACAAGAAACACACATCACTCAATCAATAATATTTCAAAATAAAAGTTTTCACCTTCACCACAATCAGAACACAAAGTCTCCACAACCATTCCACTTTTCTCTCTAATTCTGTTCAGTCCAAGTTTTGACTGCTACCTCCCCAATTAGTTTCCACACCCTGACTTCCTTATGGCCGATCTGTGGCACCAAGACACACCATGGTGAGCAGAACCTGGCTGGATACTAGGTGCCCACCACCACTCTCCGTCACTCCCCTCCTCAACTGGACAGGGGACAGAAAGTGAAGAAAAGGCTCCTAGGTCAACATAAGGACAGGGAAAGATCACTCACTAGTCATCATCACTAAGTAAAGCAAACTCAGTTTGGGGAAAAATTAATTTATTACCAAGTAGGTCAGACTAGGATAATGAGAAAATAAAAACTGAATCTTAAAATACCTTCTCCCCACCCCTCAATTCTTCCCAGGCTCAGCTTCACTTCCCATTTCCATTACCGCCTCTCACCCAACAGCACAGAGGAATGGGGGCTGTGGTAAGTTCATCACATGCTGTTTCCTCTTCCTTTTCAGAGGCAGAGACCCTCACGCTCTTCCCCTGCTCCAGCACGGGGTCCCTCCCACAGGAGACAGTCCTCTACCAACTTCTCAAACATAAGTCTTTCTCACAGACTCCAGTTCTCCACAAACTGCTCCAGCATGACCCCTCTTCTATAGGGAGCAGTCCCATAGGAAGACTACTCCAGTATGGAATCCCCACAGGTCCCAAGTCCTGCCAGCAAACCTGCTCCAGCATGGGCCTCACTCTACACAAGCCCTGCCAGGAGCCTGCTCCAGCATGGGCTTCCCACAGGGTCACAGCCGCCTTCAGGCACATCTACCTGCTCCAGCACGGGGTCCTTCACAGGCTGCAGGTGGGTTTCTGCTCCCTGGTTAGCTTCCATGGACTGCAGGGGGACAGCCTGCCCTCCCACAGTCTTCACCACCAGCTGCAAGGGAATCTCCGCTCCAGCACCTGGAGCACCTCCTCCCCCTCCTTGTTCATCAACCTTGGTGTCTGCAGAGTTGTTTCTCTCACACATTCTCACTCCTCTCTCCAGCTGCAGTTTCTATTCAGCAGGGCTTTTTATCTGCTCTTAAATATGTTATCTCAGGGGCACTGCCACAGCTGCTGATTGGCTCAGCCTTGGCCAGCAGTAGGTCGGTCTGGGAGCCAGGCTGGCATTGGTTCCATCAGAGATAGGGGATGTTTCTGGCAGCTTCTGAGAGAAATCCCTCCTGTAGCCCCCTTCTCAACAAGACCTTGTCACACAAACCAAATACAATATGCTTTTCTCTAAGTATCCTTAGGCAGAATTTTTATTCAAGACATCCAGCTACAAACTAATATGCAATTGCCTTCCAGACTGCACAGTCATTCATAAAAGCCAGACAAACAACAAAAGCACACAGATCAATTTTTCTGTAGTGCGCTCAAAACTAAAATAATTATTCTAGTAATATTCATTACAATATTCTTAAAGTAGCTGTAGTAGTATTCTTACATAAAGTGTTCTTTAAGGAAAAATACAGATACACAATAAAGAAACATTAATTTCAACATTTATTTAAGAATTATTTCAAGGGATATCTTTAAAGAGACTGCAAAGTATATTACTCTTAATTGATGGATAGATTCAAATTGAAGAAAAAAAGCAGCAAGTTTTCTTCTTCTAAAATAAAGTTTAGTTCACCTGTATTGTGACCGTATTTATCAACACTCATTCTAGTTTATAGATTCAGGTGTTGGTAAGTACAGATCCCACTCCCCTGCAGGCAGCCTGCTGAGCCAAAGGTGTCAGAGCTCTGATCACAAATCTGTCTGCATATCAAAAGGCTGCATTCCTAGTTCCTCCTTCTTTGCCTCTTTCTGTTTACGCAAAAGGCAAGTAATACTGCACCTATGCTTATTTTATACTACATAAATGCTGGGGAAGAGGTGTAGAAGTATGGATACAGCAAACAATTATTATGAGCAACTCTACAAAAAAAAAATTGTAGATGAAGATGATGAAACATTTTTTTTAAAAGAGAATTTGGAGAGACCTCCAACTCTTGCTATATTAAAGACTAAAAAACAAAAAATTAAAATTCAAGTGTTCAGACTGAATCATCTGTGCAGCAGATGCAGGCGCAGCTCAGGTCTCATAGGATAACCAGCAGGAACCTATCTCTATGAGTACACAGCATACCTGAACTGGGTAAACAGTACAGCTGCATTTCTACTGCTCTGAACCCTTAAGTACTGAGTAGCATATGGTCTAAACTTACTCTGCAATGAGTCTTTTTGTGTCCACACCAAGTTCCAAGAAACACATGTGCAAGCACAGAGACTCCAGTTATGCCAGACTGAGCTGAGATACAGATGGACATATCTCAAGTCTTATGTGGTTAGCTCCATAGGGAGTCACAGCCCCCTCAGCACATTTCCCAGGACTAAAATCTAGGTGGCTTACCAGACAAACTGTAGTGTAACACGAATGTGCTCAGTTCTGGATCACAACTGCATTTAACTTAAGCCACCCCAACAAAAAAAAAAAAACACACCAAAAAAAAAAAACACCACAGAAATCTGAAATGCCAAGTGAAAAAAACACCACCTATGACATTAAAGTAATTTGTACCAAGTCCAAACTTACTCTTCCAGATGCAAGGACAGGCTTGCAACATTCATATGCCAGTGAAAAAGATCAACACAGTGATTCACCTGCAATGCAAGCAATCTGACCTCACATTTAGCATCTGAGCTACACCTTGAGGTAGTAAAACTTCCCAGAATTCTTAACACTTAAGTTCAGTACAAAGACCTCCTGGTCCCTCTGAATCAAGCCAGATTCAGAAAAGCGAGACCTACACATATCTAAAAAGCCTGCCCAAGCTACCCATACAAATGGTGAACTCTTGCCTGGCATCTCTATCACACAGATTACTGCAGCTCCTTCATGATGAGCATGAAGAGTAGTAGCTTCTAGCAAACCATAAACACATTGTCTATTTTTAACACACTATATACTATATTTTAGTTATTCTTAATGTAAGATCATCAAGGAAGATGTTTGACACATACCAGGATTATGGGGGAAAAAAGTCTTTTTGAACAACAGTTGTGCTACAAATCCTAAGCTTAGATCTCCAATCTTTCTTCAGGCACCAGAACTATCAGCCCTTGGACAACATACATGCACTGTCCAATTCCTCAAGCCAGGACCCAAAGTCCTTTATGAAGTAGTCCATATATATACAACCAACCACACACAGACCTCAAAATTAACTTTTTCTACATCAATATGTATTTGCCCCGCTTTTTGACTCCGAAGTTCAGGTACATCTGAAGACACCAAAAGAGCCCAATATGCAGGGTAGTAACAGCTGGTGCTGACACAGGCAAAGCTGGGAGCAGTTGCCACCAATCTTAAAGAGGCTTGAATTTCAAGCTCACCGTATGTCAACTAAGATAAATAAGCTGATTTAGAGATAACTAAAATTTTTCTAGCAATAATTAAAAACTTACACAGCGATGTAAGAAGTGCGTACTGGGATTATTACAATCTTCGACTATGCACTACATAAGCACAATAAAAAAGTGAGTCAAATAATTACCAGCCACATCAATACATCCATTATCCAAACAGTTCAGGTTTATGAAAAGTCACACTTTCTCTCACACATAGAAAAATGTGTCCCTGCTGGAACCAAAATTCAGTATGACTTTGCCCAGCACAAAGCAGTGTTTTCCGACTAGTAACTAACCATTCGGCAGCCCCGGCTCACCAACAAAAGCACAGAAGTCAACAAGCCACCACTTTGGCTCCCACCCAGTATGCACCAGCCTAGAGGCAGCACACAAAAGAAACGGAACACAGTACACACCGGTACAGAACACTTGATAGTACATAGAAAGCCACCTGCCCTAGTCTGCTGTTAAGGGGACTTCTCTGGTGACCCACCAACTTGCATTATGTGCTCCTGAGTTAGTCCATTTCTTTTCATTATTAAAGCAAGACTAACTTTAGGGTGCGCAATTAACTGGAGTTGCTTATCAGAATGAATTTATTTGCCCAGCAACTCGAGCTTGAAAAAGAAAAAACAAGAAACGCACCTCCAAAACACACAATACAGCATCAGCATGGAAAAATATGCCTTGAGCACAATACTGGTGTCGTTTTAAAGATTAGAAGTAAGTAAGCAGAAGCATAGTCAATGTAATACAGTTAATTTAATTCTGGTTTTATTTATAGGCAAAAAGGCCAAGAAAAAACTAAGCTTCAGTCTCATACAGCAATGATAAGGATGTTTGCTTTTTTAAGAAAGTATGCTAAAGCTTCTGGGTCTCGTGAACTCCTTACTGTAAAGCTCTAGTTTCCATACTGAGGTCAGGGCTTGAGTTTAGTTTATGAATGTCAAGAGCTGCTCCAAGACACCTCAGATACAACCACCATGTTTCTAACTCACTAACATACAAAGACGTGTTAAAACTTCAGCTGTTACACCTCACATGCAATTGGTTTCACCTGAGAACCACTTAAACCTACACTACATTACAAATGGGACTTCTTTTTTCAAAACAAAATCAATCATCAACCCGTTGAACTAAACAGACACTGTTTTGTGGAAATGGGAACAGAATATACTAGGCAGAAAATTCAGTTATCAGTATTCCTTCTTCACTTCAAACAGCAAAGTAAAGTAGTCTATCAAAGCTATTCTCTTGGTAATGTCGAGAAATTATCATGATGCAGTGAGACACTGTTGATTATAGAACTCTGGACAGTTCTCTTTCACTCCTTGTGTCACGAGAAGCCAGAATTAACTATACCCCAAACCACAAGGATTCCCTATCATACCCTTGGAAAATCCTACTGTAGTCACCAGCAATCTTTCTCTCTCCTCTGTATTTCTGACTTTGCTATCAACCTGTACATATCAAACTCAGCAATGTTAAAAAATGCTACTCTTAAAACTTTACACAGCTGATGGTCTTCCCAGGAAAAGAAACGGCCCTTCTTTAGAAAGGGTTTTGATTTTCTATTGACAAATACTTGAAAAGCATGCACACATCAATCCCTTCTTGCTCCCACCAAGAGGTCTGTTTTGGAAGAACTGAGTCAGTCTCGATTACCCTGGGCATTACAAACACGTTAGTGGCAAAAAAAGTGGGGAAAAGCAGAGGAATGAGATTCTTTAGACTTGTGCCAAAAACTCATTTGACAGTAAGTCTTGTAACCATTTCTACAGCACTTTATATTAGAAAAGGAAATAGGTACAGCCAACAGGTCATGCAAACACACTGATAGTCACTGACAGTAACTGAAAATTTGGTCTGTATCTCCTCATTTGTTTTTAGATATGAAAGTTAGAAACAGTTTACACACTGCTCTAAGATGCTGCACCATCTTTTCTTGCAACGTTGGTTTTTTTCAAGGCAAAGGAACGGCTTAGTCTTTCTAAATACTCTCACTTCTCTCAGTCTGTCTTTTGCTGGAAGACAAACTAAGAAGTGCCAAGTAGGGAGAAATGGGATTCCCTTTTCCTAAAAATGCCTGACATCACCCAGTCTCATCTAACAAACACACAAGTCTGACCAAAACAAAACCTCATGTAATCGTGGTAAAAAAAAAAGAAAAGCATTATCTGAATCCTCAATATCTACCATAAAATAATTACAAAAACAGGAAGAAAATACTTCTTCAATTATAAGTACCACACTCCAAATAAGCGCCGGTTTTTTGAAATTAACACTACTTATTTGGAGTGTTCCTAGACTGAAGCTTTTAACTGGCAACCCAAGGTTGCTGTAAAAGAAAACTGGACACAGATTTCATTTACTTCCTGTACCTAACTATATAAGCGTTAAACTGACAAAATTAACCAAAACCTACACCATGGGAAAAAAAAAAAAAAGACAAAAAACCAACCAACCATACTAAAAAAAAAAAACAACCCACCACCTAAAAAATAAAACCCCACACCCTGGCACTGTCAGAATACTTTAGAGACATTTACGTATTTCCACTTTAAAAAAAATAAGAAGATAAACGGTCTTTCTGAACAGCATTTAGATGAATTACAACAGAAAGCAAAGCTCTCTTATGTTATTACTGTAACACTTGGGAAAATATTATTCACACAAGGATAATAGCTAGCATTACTTAATAAACAAAACACATACCACTCTGGCTGCTCTTTCCTGAGATTCACACTTTCTGCAAAACCATGGTCCAGTGGGTACTTGAACAATTCCATAGCAAGCTGTTTTGAACAAGACAAAACATTTCAGCAAACATAAATAGCACTGCAATATTAATATGTTCTAAAAAAGCTTACTATTAGTTGATGTCACATAATTTTAATTATCAGAAAGCCGAACTGACATCTTTACATTGCACATGAAATCCTATCACAGAAGTACAAGAAATTAGGTACAAGCAGCTTAGATTTTTAAAATTATGCATAATGAAATGAATTAATTAAATGAAAAAAGAACACATGTTGAAAAGTAACATCATCATTCAAAAGCAGCAATGTTTCATATGTGACCTGTTTTGCTATTTATTTACCTGCAAAACAGGTGAGACACTTCACTATAAATGATGGATGCTTGTTATTATGAGATGTTATTTAAGAGAAAACTAAGTAACTAACAAACCTGAGGTCTTTCTAAGACGTTTATTCATACACTTACTATGCAGTTTTCTTACTCTTATAAGTAAATTAACTGGTCTTAAGCAGAAAATCCACAGTGAACTGAACAGAGTTTGCTTTTTTTAACCCCAGAAATTTCACAGAAATGTAAATACAAACTTAACTGAGCATCAGAACTTGGATTAGTTGCAACTTGAGCCAGGCTACAACACAAATCCTTAGGAAAGAGATTTTTAGACATGCAGATTTATCTGCAAGACAGTCATCTATACTTTCACAGGATATAAAAGCAACCTCAGGAGTTTGTTACGAAAACCCACAGAAAAAAAGAGTTCAGCAATTTAGCAACACTGCTCATGCTTGAAATGCACCCATCAAGCAACCTTAAGAACTACAGAGGGAATGAAATACAGAAACACAAGCGCTAGGAGTATACTCTAATATTTGTATGGGTGTAGCAAATTACAAAGAACCAAAAAGCTAAACATTTTGTTCAAAGATAATCCCAAAGTATTAAAGATAAGTCAGGCTCAATTCTCAACAATCATACATTACTTAAATACAAAAATGAAGTCTAAGCGTGTGAGTAGAAAAAAATATTATTAAAGTTATGAAGAAAGCTGAGATTAAATTAGTAACTTGTAGTTATACCATACAAATATATTGATTTTGTGACAGCTTGGAGATGAAAAATAGTAATGCAATAGTAATATAAAAACATTTGGCTAATACACATTCATTTCCATGAAGGAAAGTCAATGAAATCATTTCCTATTATATACATACATGTAGTCATATTAAGATCAGTTGTCAGATTTTCAAATATTTTTTCAAGTACCTACAGGCCAAACTATTCTGACAAGCCCTTTCTACTGTACAATAATATTCTTTAACGTGAGAAAAAAACATCTTGTTCTCGTTGCATCTATATTAACCACAGATTGGGGGACTCTGAACTCCTCTTTAGATATTAAGAGGGAGATTTTAAATGTGCAATCATACATTTAGGTTAGCAAGTGACAGTGCAGAATAGGAAACAAGTATAAAATGCAACTCAGGACAGGGCTGGCAAGTAGATCCAAAGGCAACACGAGTTGGACAAAGCCCAAAGTTGAAGTGAAGTACTTCTACTTCTGCCAGGGTAACGGAGCACACCTAGAGCCTAGAAAAGTCCACCACAGGTTTGTGCTCTGATGTACTGTGATACCCTTTACAGAGTTCTGTTTGTACTTGCACTTCCACGCAAAGCTTCTTTAAACACGTGAAGAGATCTTGTCCTTCACAACTCGCCAATGATGTAACAATTGACAAGAAGTTTCCTCTGAACTAAGAATAATTATAATAACAAAATAAAAGCAGTTAATAAAGCTTTATGGATAATACTTCTGTTTGTACTACAAATACAGATCATCAGCTTTGATCATGAGGACTACTACATTTACCACAGAAAGGCCACAAAAAGAGCCGATGTGCCTCCTCTACCACCTTTGTTTGCATGGTGTATCAAATCCAAAATATAAAGTATCAATGGTACAGTAAATCAAAACATGGAGTTCTTCTTAAGATCTCTGTAACAGCTTCTGAATTTAGACCAAGCAGTACTTTGCATACTTCTTGACAGATTCCAATTCGGGCTTGGATATGACTTTAAAAAATAAAAAGTTTGTTTTCTTGTACCTGCTGAAGCGTGTCTCTCCATACTAGAAATACTTTCTATAACTGACTTTTGTTCCCACTATTTCAGCTCCAACTGCTGCTATCATCCAATTCTTTCACTGAAAATATCAGCAAGGTTCTAGACACAAAGGAAGATGTCCGAGATAATGCAAAAGGAATAGCTGTTTCAGGTATGACTTCTAGAAGCATTCACATTTTAATGTTCTCCAGGATCCTAAGATTACACAAGAGCAGTCAACCTACTGGTTAACATTACTCAGCTCTTAAGATGACAGAAAACCAATTCAAAACCAGATTAATTTCAGAGATCCCGTCAGCTCTCCTCTGTGTTCAATCTAATGTTAACAAAAGTAACTTAATTATTTTGTATATCTCCTCTAAATTATTACTGTTTCTCACTATTTGTGAACTTACAAGGGAGCAAATACTTGGGACAACCAACTACCATATTACATCATCTTCAACACAATTTAAGTCCAAGCATGAGACACATATTAGTAGCATTTTCACATGCACTAGGCATTCAGATAAATGAATTGGATTTAGGATTTTCTGTCTCCTCCAATTTGTCCACCACCTGTAAGTAGCCAAAATGCCAGTCACTGAGTTCGTAAGACTGCTTAGGAGTTGGTACAGAAAAACTACCATCTTATTCCTTATTTCTGCTACCATAAAAGAAAAGTTATGATGACTTCCTTTCTTGCAATGTAAGCAGCAGAAGCGTCTCTTCCTCTGCTCTCACGCGAAGGGTCAACCCACTGACAGAAACAAAACAATCACACAGAGGGAACATGCCAGCTCCTGAACTGAGCTGGAAACCAACCAACCAGCCTCCACTAAGCCAAACAAATCCAGCATCAGCCATTCCAAGCAGCACCCTCCCCCTGGCAGAACCACAACAGGAAGTCTCTTCATCTACCAGGAAACATCAGCCAAATGACATTCAAGGAAAAGCAGGCAGAGATAGAAATCACATGACAGCTAAGTCTTTCCTACGCACCCCTCTCTTCCAATCCTAAACCATCCTTGTCTCCTGGCTGCCCCTCAAATTTTTCAAACTTGGGAAAGGCAGAGACAACAGCGATTGCACACGTGAAAAGAGAAATACAGCAATAACTACCAGAACTGAGTATAGTAACGAGTTCTGCAATGACCGAATGCAATTCTAGAGTCTTTGAAATGTTGCAGCTGAGGTCGTTAACAGGGTGCAGAGGCATACTGGGAAGCACAGACACAGAAAACATGTAGAAAAGGGGAAAAAAAATGGAAAGAGGAGTTCTTCCTTTCTCACAGCCATAATGCAGGAGAACACACTATGCTAAGCCTCGCGTGAGGGAAAAGAAAAACAGACGGGAAGGAGAGAAGATGACAGAGCAAGTCAAACCAGAAAGCACGTGGCCTTAGAAACAGGGAAACAGGCTTCATGGGTAAAAAGAAGGAGCTGGGAGGGGGGGGAGGGAAAAAAGGGGGGGAAAACGGCCGGGAGGTGGGGAGGAGAAGGAAGCGGGCCCAAGGGAAGAAGACGGGGAGCACCAAGAAGGAAGTGGTGAGGCTGGAGGCCGGAGCGGGCGCGCTGCCCTCGCCTGCCCGCTCACCTTGATGCACTGCGACATTGCAGCCGTGCCCGTCGCAGTAGACGAGCGGGTTCTCGGCCCAGCCCCGCTCGTCGGAGCACACGCAGCAGCCGCCGATCATCTCCTTCATGCTACTGGAGAACTCGCCCTCCAGTGACACCGGCAGCAGCAGCGGCTCGCTGGAGACCATCTAAGGGTTAAAAACACCGTCGTCAACACCGCGCACGCCACACGCGCCTCGCCCTCCGCCTGCCCCCTCCCCCGGCGGGGTCTCCCCTCAGTCACTCAGCCGCAGCCGCCGCCACCGCCGCCGCGGCGGCGCTTCGGGACCCATGACCGCCGGCTGAGCGCCTCGTCTCGCCCCCGCCCGACCAACCGGCCGGGCTGCGTCGGTCGGGCCGCGGCGGCTCCCGAGGCGGACGCGGCTCCGCGGGCGGGCACGGCGGCGGCGCCGGCGCGCAGGCGCACTGCGCGCGCGCCCGCGGGGCGGGCAGGCCTCGGCCCGGGGCCCTCCTCGCGAGGGTTCGCGCGCCGCCCGCGGAACGCGAGCGCCGCCGCGGCCGCCCCGAGCGCGCGCCCCCGCCGCCCCCACCGAGCGGGGCGCGCGCCCGCCCCTCGCCGCGCCCGCGCGCACCTGACGGCCCGCGCGCGCACCCACCTCGCGCGCGGCCACGGCCCGTCCCCCGCGCGGGACATGGCGGGGCCCCCCCCCCCCGCGCGCCGGGGCCGCGGGACAGCCCGCGCGGCGCCGCGACCCGCCCGGCCCGGCCCTCCCCGCCCCCGCGAGCGCCGCACGCGCTGCGCGCTGCCCCCCGCCCGCCCCTCGGCCGCGGGGGCGGGGAGGCGGCGGACATGCGCCCCGCTCCCACCCGCGCCGCCACTCTGCGGGCCCCCTTCAGGAAGGCCGCAGGACGCGCCCCGCGCCCGCCCCCTCCCCGCCGCCCCCGAAATCATTTTTACTATCTTGTTTATTTTCCCCCTGATGTGACTGCAGGACTAATGCATTCCCGCTCCCAACTTTTATTATCCTGTTTATATCCCCTCGGTGTGCCTGCAGGACTAATGCGTTCTCGCTATTACGCCACTTGCCTGCCCTCACCGCAACTTTTACTATTTTGTTTATTTTCCCTGCGATGGGGCTGCAAAGCTAATGCATTATTAATCCTGCTCTTTCCTCTTCCCTCAAAACTCATTGCGTGGATGCAGCGCTGCCTGGCTATTCCTGCCACGGCAGCGAAAGTGATGCTGAACGGGAGATCTGACAAATACAGAAACCGGGGAGGCCGCAGACACACAAAAACAAACCTTCAATACAGCTGCTCTCTTTTACTCAGAGGTGGACACGTCTTTCTAGAAGCTGGGCGATTTGGTTATGGTTTTTTGGTTTTTTTTTTTTTTTAGTGTAACAATTCTGTAATTCTGTTGTCTCTATAAATTAAAAGGGGGGCGGCAAAAGAAAAAAAAAAAAAAAAAAAAACGGAGGGAAGCGAGCTGAAGTGGTCAACAGAGAGGAAAATCTTAGTCTATTCAATTCTCCATTGTAAGCAGGTATGCCTGTAGCCGAAGGAACTAATTGTGGTGATTGTTAGGAGCATTGAGAAATTAAATGCAGCCTTACAAAATAATGGTCACTCACTTGCCCCCGGCCTAGCATTTATTTATTTGTTTGTTTATTTTATTTTGTGTTGGGCAAGGAAGATATTGATTCATCTTCATAATCACGTTAAAAAGTGCAGAAGCAGAATTCGTGTGGGGGCTGTATTTTTCACCATGATTTTGCAAGGGCAGCTTAGCTGGTATCTGTACAAATCACTACTGAATTATGTACATTCCTGGAGACAGCACTACCTAGACCCACACATACGCAATTATGTTATATACATTGTCATAGTCCTGTACACAAGTGCAGATACTTTATTAGTTAACAAACTGCTACATGGAAGGGAGAGGTGGGATGTGCACAGCTCTACCCCCTGCAGACATCCGAGTCTGCAGTTTATATTCAGGATATCTTAGGTCAAGCTCTTTTCTCTCCTTCAAGTTTTAAGTGAAATTATTTTGATAGAGGAAGAATGGCCGGCAGGCAAAAAAAGAATCATGGAGGTAACTTCCTACGTGCAAGGCCCAACCAAACATGAGATTATTGCAGCCATTTGGGGCGCATTCTAAGCATTTCTCAGTAAATATATGCTCCAAATAGCCATAAGAGTTAGAAATGTTTAAGATACGTGAAAAAATGGAGAGGGAGGAGACTGGAATGTAGTATGTTTCAGCTGTGTAAAATCAAAGACTGCTCTCAAAAAAAACCCCACCCTACACCAAATGTCCTATCACCACTGAAGAACAGAAATTTGAACATAAAACTATGTTATAAAACATACTTAAAACACTATTTTTATTGCTTTAAAAGCTCATAAAAAAATACCCTGAAAATTGCAGGTGCAAGCAATTACTTTGTAAGAAAATAAAGCAATTAATGTATCATGGTGTTTTAAAAAAACGCAAATTATTTGAAGCTGATAGATAGTGTCGCAGCCCTTCATTCTTGTCAAGAAAATGACATCTAATTTAAAAAGCATTCTCAATGATTCTGCTAACCCTAACCAAAAAAAAGGGGGAAAAAAAAAAAAAAAGTCACAGTACAGCAGCAAATCTATCCTTTATTTACCTGTCAGATAAATTAAAATAAATATCCTTTTAAAATGAAAATATATTAAATATATTTTGTTGGATGAATTTATACATTTAGTAAAATGCGTATTGTAACAAACAATTGTAAATTTTTCTCACCACTTTTTTTTTTTAATTCATTGAGGTCTTCCTGCAATTTCTTCTCTGAAAAGCAACTAGTACAATCAATTCCCAAGCACCTTTTTTTTTTTTTTTTAATGTTAGCTATTTTAAAGCTCAGTCTTTAGTATTATAAAGAAGCATCACCAAAGAAAAAACTAATTTCTTTGCAACAACTTGATTAAAGCTGCGCCATAGCAACAAGAGTATATTTGTGAAGAACCTACTGTATAGTTTTCAAATAAAATATTCTAATCTCACACCGTGTAACACACCAGCTCAGTACTGAACAGCCCAAAATTTTGCTTTGGTTAAAATTCAGTCAAGCCTAATACATTCAATTGTTTAATGAAACATTTGTTGTCTTCTTATAGATTTCTATTTAATTCTTTCTATAGAAAGAGTGTACATGGACTGGAAGAAACTCCATGACTACCACTTTATGGTATTGTGTAATATTTGATTGAAAAATTTAGATAACCTCTTGATAGTTCTGTAAAACAATCATTTAGAGAAGACCTTTGAAATGCAAAATAGGAAAAGAAATGCATTACCACTAAATAAATACTGCAAACACTAAGCCTATAACAGCTATGGAATCAGAACATAAAATCTTGTAGCATATATGTTCTTATGATTGTAGTATTTAATAAGCACTGACATGACACAGAAAGTCATTTTTCTTTTTTTAAAAAAGGAAGCCTGTCCTTCTTTTAGTGATATATAAGAGATTAAAATAATTAGAGAAGAATATAATTCAGTGATTCAGAATATAAATTTATTGTTAATCTAAATGCAGGGAGAAAATCCAATTTGCTTAAGGGAACCTACAAAATCAACGAGCTAAACAAGTTAGAATATATGAAACTTACAAGAAGATTCTGTTTGAATTTTTCTTAGATACTTTCACAAACAGAATGGATGCGTAAGTGAAAGAAAATAACACTCTCCAATTGCAAATTGTTTTTAAAAGTTTAAGGCATTCCTCAAGAAAACTTTAGCATATATGAGTGAATAGCACTTCAGTTTCATAAACAAAAATAAAGACGTACTCACAATTTTTTACTACAAAATAATCAGTTGCAACAATAAAACTAAGATTTTTGAATGCTTGGTTTAAATGTCACCTTTTTTCCTTAAAATGTGCAAAATCATATTGTAATTCTAGTAAATAAAACAAAGCATTGAACAAGCAAAAGTCTTTAATTTACAAAGACGCATTACCAGTTGAATATAATCATCAGAAGAATCTTCCAAAAATAACAGAATAAGCATAGACTTGATATAAAATGCATACTATGTTAGAAAACATTAATTGATATTGGGACTTTGAGCTGTAGAGCAGGAAAACTCACTTCCTTCCAGAAAGCAAACTTCTCACAGTAATTTTTACTCCATTTTCAGACTGGGTCTTTGTTGAGAAAGCTGTGATCTTTACCTATGTGCAAAAAGATACATGCTGCAGCTAAACAGATACAACTGAAAACAGAAAAATTGCAGTAGCTTAGTGATGTTCAATAGGTAGAATGATCTATCTCTTGATTATCCATTTAAAATACATTGATGCTTGTCTACCTTTTGTTTATGTGGTTTTAAATCATTAACAGCATTCACTGAAATACCTTCTAATTGTGGGTATTGGCTTCATTTCTGGGAAGGCAGCAGTGAAATGGTCACTTTACACAAAATAAAATTCAACTCTTACGTGTTGACCCTTGCACACAGTGCATTTTAAATGCCAGTCTGCCTTAGATTCAAAAAATTCTTTCTATCTACGTTCAGTTATGAAGGATATAGCATGTCTACAGAACTCACATTAATAAAGTAAATGTATCTTTACGTGCTTACTCTTAAATTGTATTGAGAAAGAGTAAAGTTTTCTTTTTCTTCTTCCTCTTTAATATACTGTTAAAATCTGTATTTAAGACCTATCCAAATGCAATGTACTGAATAATTTAGACGTCTCGATATTTAACATGTAGTCACTTGGTGATGAGGAATTTGCATTGCTCTGTATATTTACATGTCATGCAAGTACAGGTAGCAGCATTGGAAGTCATGTCAGTGCATCTCCTGGACACCATGCCTCTTTATATGTTATGCTATTTTCTTTGATGCAAATATATTTACAAAATTTGTAGTTCCTTAGACAGCAAAAAAAAAGGAGAAAATAATTCCATCAACCACTGCATTCATTTTCTTGCTTTTAATTGTATTATCATCTTTGGAGAGTTTGGTAAATTCCACTTAGCTAGCAGCAATGGATAAAATTGGTGGTTTTCAAGTACTGCTTCTGTTACTGGTGTTGGCATTTAAATGTTAATTTCAGACTGAGGTTTACAGTAAACATGAAACAAGGGATTTTCTTTGAATGAACAATCTCAAACCAAAATTCTAAATAAAGGAAACCTGGCTCAGGATTTTTAAAGTGCAGTGATTATTTCCTTTTAAAGATTCAACATTCCCTAAGTGATAGAAATTAAAGAAGTTAAATGTGACAGTTAATTTATAGTACTCTACATTAAAAAAGCATTTAAATGCTAACCACATTTTTAGATGAGTTAAGTCAAAGTAATGATAATTACAGTATGATACAAAAGAACCTGAAATAAACTTCTAGCAAACCATATTGAATATTAATGCTGTATTAAGCCCTGAAAAGCTGGGTTAGTAAACTCTGGAATGTAGATTATATGCAACTTAAATGTAACACCAGGCTTTTCTTCAAAGAAGCATTCTTCGTTTCAAAGTTTGGATTTTTATGAGGTATGTATTAATTCATTGGATTTATATTAAATACACATACATAGCATCACTCCAAGACTAAGCCTCAGATTACTTCTATTGGCATATTTCTATGTAGGATTTCCTAAATTAACATTCCATATAAATTAACAGCCTTCTTTTCATGTTTGCTGTGTTACGTTTGGTGTTGTGATACTGCGTTGTGTCACAGGTTACATTTATTTGATTTCAATTCAGGAATGGTGTCTATACTACATATTAAATAGGAGAAACAACATGCTGAATTTCCCATCAAATCTCTTAAAAGCAGAGCTATTTTAGATGGGTTTGTATAAACAAAACACATATATCTAATATAAGCGTGGGAAAGGAAAAGCTGGTTTGTTATATGCTAAAGCAAATTGGAGTAAATCAACCGCATCCGTGGGCTGGATAAGCAATACTACTCTGCTTTTCCCACTACCATTTGGACAAGACAATGTTACTTTTTTATTTAAAGTGTTTTCTTCTCAACAAGGGGCCACCACTTCCCAATCTCAAAAACACGCCCCAGAATATGTTAATTAATTGTATTGTGTCTCTGAAAGAAAGAGGTTGCCAAATGCAATAAAAAAAAAAAAAAAGGTCTTTCGAACAGTGAGCTGCATTCCCACTGCTAGTTACCATCTCATTTCAATTCCATATAGATATACATGGATACATTTCCTCCAGGTACAACTCTGATCATTAAAAGCTGTCTAAGAGCCAAAGTCTAACTTGACCACATAGAGTGTATACGGGAAGCTTAACATTCCTGGTGAATTAAGCGCACAAGCCTGGGATCACTTTTTGTCAATCCTACTACAGTGCTTCAGAGTCGGGAATGTGGGTAATTTCTATAACGTGGTACTTCCCAATTAAAAGTAAAAACAATGCTCCTCTGTGAAAAAAAAATTAATGTATAAAATATGTCAACACATTCCACACAAATACAAAATAAAGAGTAACGAAGAATGGCAACAAAACGTTTCTTCCTATTTTTTCCAATTTTCTATTTCAATTAGATAGTTTTCAAATAGAGATATATTGTCTTAGCAAATGCAAGAGTGTTAAATGTCCTTTTGAATGACGCCTTCTAAATTTGCAGTAACCCTCTGAAAATTCCCAAGCAGCAATCAAGAGCAAATGCATCTCCGGAATACTCAAGCAGGACAAGTAAAACAAAACAAAAAATCTTTCTTTCCTCGATCTTACATCTAATGCCTTTAAATATTACCAGGGTGGTGTTTTCTATACATTACTTGCATCTTCAGCTTTTAAGTAATATACATGCTTTTAACCAACCAAACTGAATTGAGTTTTTATTTAGAGGAGTCCAACAAAAGCCTGCAAGTTTTCCAAGAGTGAAAGAAAAGTCCCAAACGGTATTATCTTAAACAATGACTGCAAGCATGCAACTTCCCAAGTGTGCAGGGGGGAAGAAAAGTCACTTCAGAATTATTTTCAGCTAGGTGATATCCATAAACATCAACCTTTAATTTCTTTTACTTACTGATCACCATCTATGATAAATGTTATTTTTTTGGCATATATTTATTTTTTTAAAACAGTCTAGGCATCACTTCCAATATTTTAAAATAAATTCACAAGCACTCGGCGATAACTTGCTAAAAATAATCACAATTCTCCTAGAAAGGATTTTCTTAAAATAACCAGTTCTCTAGAAACTCTTTCGTCATCACAAATATGAGTCCCTACACGTTTTAATTTTATCTTCCAGAAACAAAGTGCAAATACGTGTTTGGGCTTTTTTTCTTAGATGATTAAGGGCACTTGTTGGAAATTTTCTTGAATATCAAGTTAGTTAATTCTTCCCCTATGGAAATACATGAGAAAGTTCAGTCTGAAATGGTGTACTGGAAAAAAAAAAAAAAAAAAAAAAAAAAATCTACTTACTTTCAGGAGGGGGAAATGCAATAAACACTTTTTCCATTTTTTTTTTTTAAAAAAAGGGGGGGGGGGTTTAAAATCTCAAACCAACATAAAACAATCACTTGGGGGGGAGGGAATCCATCATGGTGCTTATATGAAAAACAGGGTAAGATTCATCTTCGTTTTTATAGACAGACTTAAGAATAGTTCCTTCCAAATTTCTCTTTGGCTACATTTATTAATCCAAATCCAGTGGGTCGGAGCAGTTTTTCCCAATTTCGTTAACAAGTCCTGCCCTAAAATCCACCCAGAAACAGATGTTACTTTATGTACAATTCCGCTGCGGTAGTTGGGGGGTTTTTACCTTTCAAGTAACACGTGAGCTACAGCCTCAGGGAGCTCCCTCAGTGGATGGCACTTCTAAAGGATCCTCTCTACTCATGAACCCGATTTCCCGGCGGGTCCGCCCCGCTCCGCTGCCTGCGAGCACGCAGCATGCGGGGCCCGGGGCTCTCCCTCCTCCACGCCGGCGGAAAGCGGCGCGAAAAGAGGCGGCCGGGGAACAATGGGGAGCGCCGGGAGCAGGGGGAGCTCCGGCCGCGCTTCCTCCGGCCCCGCCGCCGCTTCCTGCGGGCTCGCGCGCCGCTCTGTTCCCTAGGGCAGCCTGCCCGGAGCCCGCCCCGCTGACGGGAGACCCCCGCTCACCCTTGGAATCCCCTGTGCCCGCGCCGCGCCGCCGAGGGCACCCACGAGTTTACTCTCGCAGCCACTCGCTCACCCCCGAGCTCTCCCGCCCCCGCACGGCGAACGGGGCTGCCCGGCTGGCGCGGCGCCAGCCCCGCTCCTGAGCCTATCCCGGGGTCGGGCGGGCGGGCGGCCTATGGGAGGCCTGATGCCGCTGCCCCGGGCTCCTGCCCCGCATGCCGCGAGCACTGCCCGCAGGAGAGCGGCAGCACTACAGAGGCGCCGCGGCCCCGCTGCACTGCGCGCTCCCTCCCTTCAGGGGACGGTGCTGCGCACAAAGGGCGGCTCAGCATTGTTCTCCTCCCTGACCCCCAAATCCCCTCTTCCCCGCCGGGAGAAGCGAACGGAAAGGGCCGGGACGAAGGGCGAAGACGAGGAGAGGCCAACTGCCCGCGGCGCCGACCGCTTCCCAGCGTATCCTGCCTGCCATCTTCGCCCTTCCCCAAACTTGCCTTCGTGCTGTGCCTGCCGTCGAAGCCCGCCTGCCCACCATCCCTGGTCCCCTCCTGGCATGTAATGAGTCTTTCACATGTCACCTCGACTAAAAATCCCGCTGAGGCTGCAAAGGAACCTCTGCCCGCATCCCAGACACCCATGCATCCTTGTTGAGCTTGTGCACAGGATCACCCACTTCACATACCCACAGGGGAGGAAAAAAAAACTTCAACTGTACCAATGCAAGGTATTATTTGAGGATTTTGTCCTCAAATTCACAAAAAGCGTCCTTATTTTTAACCTTGATGGGCCTGGTTTAAGCTACAGTCCTTTGCCACCTGCAGCCCCGTGCGTTCCTGTCCCCACGCTCAGAACTCCGTGGGGCAGACACCAAGACACCGGGATCCAGCAGGAAACTCAAAGCATGTGAGGAAGAGAGTCGGAGCTACAACACGACACTGAGGAAAAACCACGGCTCGATTTAAATAATTGCATAATATTAGGATTTAACTTATAAATGTTTACATTTGTGTGATTTGATTAATGTCACGTTTGATTTCCTTAAAGCCACTGACAAGGTACTTTAAAACACGAGATTAACGTCTAACAGCGATGAAATTCAACAGGCAAATCCTTTTCCCGGCGCCCCGGCTCCCCCCAACACGCGGCCAGGCAGGGACCTCAGGCTCCCTCTCTGCCCCCCGCAGCCCTTGGCCGAGGGGGCTCCCTGCACATCCCGTGCTCAGCGATCCCCCCTCCCCCGCAGGTGACAGGAATCCCGGCCGGCCCCTCCCCCGGCACCCGCCGGCGCTCCCGTTCAAACGCGGCCGAGCCCGCCTCGGCCCCGCCCCCACCCGGCCGTTACCGCCGCCGCCACAGGGACACCCCGATCCCGCCCCGGCGCTTCCCGAGGGAGGCGCCGCCGCCCCCGGGTTTTCCCGGAATGCCGGGGGGAACGGAGCGGGGGGAGGGGGAGCAGCGGCGGGAGGCTCGAGCGCGGCACGAGCGCGGCCGGCGCGGGGAACTGTGGGTAGGAAGGTGGTCGGGGCCGCAAAGGAAGCGGCAGGCGGGGATGGGGGGGGGGGGGTCAAAGGTCAGCGGCCGAGAGCCCCCGCGCCAATGGCGGGCGGGCCGGGCCGGTCCCGCTCGGCGAGTCGGGGTCGTGCCGCTCTCCGCGGCTGTAAACACCGAGCGTGTCTGCCCGCGCCTGTCCGTGTGTCCGTCCGCGCGTGTCCGCGTGTCCCGGGCCGTCTCCGCCGCCCCTTGTAACGGTCCGCGCGAGGCCCCGCGCGCGCGGTGTTTGTTCGCCCCTGCCCCTCCCCCACCGCTCTTCCACGCGATTTATGGGATTTGCAAATAATTCCAGGGCTTTTTTTTCTCTCTCTACACCCCTTCCTACCCCGGCTCCTAACCTCCGCTTCCTCTCCCGCCGCCTCGGCAGTCACCGGGGAGCTCCGTCGTCGCCGGCAGCGCGGGGCCGGGCAGACCCCGCACACAAAGGTCCCGGCCCCGATCGCTCTCCCGCCGGCCGCGGCTCGCGGGGACTGTCCGGTGAGTCCAGAGCCATGAAATCTGCAGCTCCTGCTCGCGGCGGGCTCCGGCGACGAGCGGGGGGTGACTTGAACCGCCCCGCAAGTTTCTCCCCGTGCCCCCCACCCCCGACCCGCCGCCAGAGGTAAAGCTGGAGCGAGTCCTCTCGCCAGCCCCTCGCAGTGAGGCTCAAACGGAGGAGGAAAATGGGAAATGTTCACACGGAGAAGTGGTTCCCTTTGTTCTTTCATTGTTTCTACCCGAACTGGCGGATACAAGGGATAAACACTTACCTTCTCTCCTTTTGGTTCCAAAACACACACGTTCCCATCAGCTTTAAAATACGCAGTCCGCTTGGGAAGCGACTACAAATGTCGGGAGAGTTTGTATTCCGTTCTTTTACACTCTGCTCTTTTTAGTGTAAGATTAAGTTGTCGAGCACGTTGTTGCAAGCCCCCTGCCTTAGTGAATGGTCACGTTTAGGACCCTCCAAGTCCATCCTAATTCTGCCAGTGGAATTGAGGGTATTGGAGGTCTAAACTTTCAAAAGGAAAAGGGCCTGCATCTATCGAGCAGACCTGAAAATGCACTCAATTCCTCACTCACTTCCACAAAATGGATATAAACATCTCACCCCGGACAACTCAATGAAATGTACATTTTAAAGCTTGAATGTAGAAAAGCTGTTCCCTCGGCTGAGATAAGCTAAAAGCAAATTGGCGTGAAGAAAATCTACCTCAGTGTATTCCACAGCGGGAATAGTCTCTCTAGTTTAAAACAAGTAAATAAGAGCATCATATAGAAATGCTAAGCGTAAAGTTAAAAGGAAAACAACCTCAGAAGAATATGCTACCCGGGGTGGAATGGGGAGAATCCCAGTTTTTTTAAGTGTCCCTTTTTCGCAAAAATTGCTGCTTTGCTTTTTTCTCCCCATGCAATCCAGGCGGGGGTAGAGGAACCCATTTTCTGCTCTCTTTGTAGTCCAGTCGGCATTTTGCACCCAGAAACACAGGCGGTTCCCCCCCAAACCTTGCTTTAATCTGATTACGAGGAGATTTGCTGATACAATGAATATTTGAAATGATCCTTGTGTCTTAGTGAGTGGGAAGCATTTCCAGGCTCCCGTTTCCAAGGCTCCCTGCTGCAGAGGGAAGAGGAGTGGTGGGGAGACCCCGCTCCCCGAGGCCCCGGCGGGGTGGCAGCGGGGGCTGGGGGGGACAGCCCCCTCCTCCAGGGCCCAAGGGCGCTGGATTAATTTAGCTCAACTCCCTCGGCCAGTGGTTGGAGCAGGATCTTTAAGTGCCTTTTCCCCCTGCATCATCACGCCTTCGCCAATTGAAAAATAAACAAATAATAGCAAAATAAATTTTAAAAAAGCGAGAGGATGCAGGCGACCCAAAGTAATTGTGGGACCGGGAGTGTGTGTTGTCTCACACCCCCTCTCCTCGTCTTCCTCCCCCTCCTCCCGATGTGGCCTTAATGGCAAACTGGAAGACCGGTTTATTTCATAGGGCCATATTACAACCAGCAAGGTAAATAGGGAGTCGTGGGGGAGAGGGAGGGAGAGGGGAGGGAGCAAAAGGGGCTTTTCTTTGATAGCGTTTAATTGGAATTGAAACATTCTGGGGCTGTAAACATTCTTTATTTATTCAGCACACATAAGCGGGCATTGTTTTATCACCATCATAATTACGGTGTCCTTTAAACTGACTGATAGCAAAGGAGATAAGGGAATGCGCCTGTAGCTCCAGATCAAATCGCTGGTTCGCCCCGCTCCCCGGGTCACCAGGATCCACACGGTCCTTGGAGATGAGGAGCGCCGGAAGATTGTGGCCTGGCTATCCCTTACGTCATGAAAGTGATTTGTACCACATTGCTAATTTGGTGCAATTCATAACCTCCTGATCTCCTTCGTTTGCAACTGCTTTTCAGTTTGCAGGGTACGTTTTTTAAAATGTAGTTTCCCACCATAGAAATTAAGGGTGATCACCTATGTGCAGGAGAGGATCTTGTTTCCCAATGTTTGTTGCTTTACCTTTGTCTAATTAAAAATGCAAACTTTTAGGATCCTTTCAGAACAAAGCCTCGCCAAATCCCCTTTACGTCCAAGGATTTGCAAATTTATAAAGGCTGCATTGAATTCAGCATGGGTCAAGGGGCAAAAAAAGGGTAGAAGGTCACTGCATTTTGATTATGGGTCAGTAAACAACATGGCATGTAGTATGTGTCCAGAAACTCCTGCTAAAAAGTATTTTAAAACTACCATAAGTATTAAATTCAAGAAACAGTCTTAGCCCATAGTGATTATAAATTGCACAAAATTCTAGTGTGCAGGAAACACTCCAGCCCTGAAGAAAAAAAAAAAAAAACAAAAAACCAACAACAACAAAAAAACCCCCACAAGCTTAAAAAGCACTAAGTAGAAGAACTCTGCATTGCATCTCTTAAAAAAAAAAAAAAAGGGGGGGGGAAGGGAAGAGAAGGGGGGAAGAAAAAAATGAAAAAAAAACCCAAAAAACTTCTGGGCATAAAAGTGTTAGCCAGATTATGATTTTTTTTTTTTTTTCCCATACTGATGGCTGGTATTTCTTTGTCCCACACATTTAATAGATTTAGTTATACATTCTGATACATTGTCTGACTAGAATTTATGGCAAATTTTAGTTACTACAGTCACATTTGGCTGACTTTAAAATAGCAGAAGGATCCTATTATACTATTCTTTGACCCTATTATATTTACGTTACTGGACTCTTTGTGATAGCCTCTAGCTGCTTTCTATCTGTGTCCTCCTTGAGCAAAATATACCCAACAGTAACTAGAAGCAGGGTGTAGTGTTAGAAATCAAGTTCTCATGTGAAATACATATTTCTGTGCAGCATCATGAAAGCAAAAGGTTTATTTAATACTTGTCAATACCTGAAGACATAGTCCAGCATTAACAAATGATAATAAATAATAATAATACTCTAAAAATGTGGCAATCTCAGTGTGAAAACGCACATGACCCTTAGGTTTTCCTGAAGATTTTCAGAATTCTCCCCATTAGTACAACCGGTGGTGGACATTGCTGTTGCATTTCCCAATGAAACGTTTAAAAGACTGTAAATGGTGTGTGCATTACTACATTGCAGAAGGAAGAGGTCAGGCTAAATTGCACTGGTATTTAAACATAATCATACTATGAAAATAAATCAAAACATCACGTAAAAGGAGTATTTTAAATGTTACACACGTTTTCTTTCTGGAATGACATGGCTAAGCAGTTCCCTGTGAGCATATAGATTTTAACACAAGTTTACAAAAATAGAAATATATGATTTTCAACAAATGGGAGTAGGTCTACAGCAAACCATTACAAATATTATTTTGCTCTTTCTTTCCTAATGAGGTTTATCCTTTGGCCAGACAGTTTTAAGACTGAAATACTACTGGCTATAGAGTGTAGATTGCAGATTGCACGCTACTCAATGTGAAAAGGAGCACATTTGATTGATCGCCTGTGTGTGTGTATGCGCCCATACACACAACTCTCTGTAGTTGCTTGTGTATGTATTTGGCAAAACTGGGCATCTCTGGGCATCCTTATCTTAAGAAATGTGAGACGAACATCCATTCCTTTAATCATGTTCATCTTTGATCATCAGTGAGGATGACACAGTCCACAAAATTAACAAAGAAACATCCTTGCTTTTTAGAGATAGCTACATGTACATCTGAGTCTGCACACACATGCACACGGACACACGAACACGCAGGAATACATCCCAGTAAGTAAATTATGGCATAACTTTTCACATAATTGACACCCAGACACCTTTAATTTTTCATTTTCATTCTTTTGACCAGCTTTCACATTAACAATCTAAGCCATAAATGTTGGTGGCTATTGATCGCAATCCCCTGTGTGCGTGCAAATCCATTTTCAAGTCCCCTGCCTTTAATGTGCATGTGCGTGTGCAAGGGGCCTCTGACGGCTGTTTATCAGGATCTCCCCCAGCCTGCTTGAAGACGACCCCGGATACACAACGTGTGCCGATGGCCAAGGGAAAGCACGCACACACACACACACACACACGCACACCCCCCAAAAAAAAAAAAAAAACAAAACACCAAATGATGGAGAAGTAAAGAAACAAAGCTCTCTTGTGTGAGATGCGGAGAAAGATATGCAAGCGAAAGTGTGTGTAAGTATACTGTAGGGATGTGTAGGTTGGGCGCCTGACATTTCCCAAGATTTCTCGTGGGTTTCTCCCTGCCGACATCTGGCGCTGCCTCGACCCCGGTGCTCATGGCCGCACCTTTCGAGAACCCGAGGTTTGCCGAAAAGCCGTCTCTAGTTTAAAACGTTTGGTGGCACCGGAATTTAAAATAAATAAATAAATAAATAAATAAAAATAAAAAGAAAGAAAAGAAAGAAAAAAAATAAGAAAAAAAGAAGAAGAAGAAGAAGAAAAAAAGGACATTTTTAAAATAGTTGCCGAATCCCACTGCCAGGCTATCACCGGCAGCGCGTGGGTGCGGGTCTGTGTGCCCGTGGCTCCCTGCGTGCGAGCGCACGCGTGGATTTACACGGGAATCCGACCCAGCTGAACTACCTGACAAATAAAGGACTTTTCAGCCCGTCGGGATTTTGGGTAACGTCTCCTGAGCAGCTTTCTCGGAGTTTACTGTTCCTTTACTGTTGACTCCGTAGCCTTAACCTTAAAGCAGGGGGAGGAGAGCAGTAGGGAGGGGGTGGGGGTGTTCGCAGCATATAAGTACATCAGGAGGAATTTTTAAACGACCTTATTGTCTCTAGCTCTAGAAAGACCACGATGATTTCTTTTTAGCTCCAGCAGCTGTTTTCTCTCGAAACTTTGCTTTTTTTTGCCTCTCACAAGAGCGAGCAGGAGAAAGGCAAGGCTGAGGGA
Organism: Hirundo rustica; assembly: GCF_015227805.2. Classification (NCBI taxonomy): domain Eukaryota; kingdom Metazoa; phylum Chordata; class Aves; order Passeriformes; family Hirundinidae; genus Hirundo; species Hirundo rustica. The sequence goes on along the minus strand of NC_053450.1, from coordinate 137,716,958 downwards.
TCCAGATGCGAGGAGAGGGAAGGAAGGAGAACTCCGCGGATGGTCTGAGCTGTGCCGAGGCATTGTTCACTGCTGCCTCTCGGTTACGTTTAAAGGCTGAAATATCACGAGATCCACTCAATGATCCTTTTCTAATTCGAAGGACAAAATGTAATTTGCTGTAGCTCTGCTTTCTCGGATGGGAATACTATCCCTAGGTTTCAGAGGGAAGAACTAGGCATCGCGGTTCGCACACACATGGATTAAGTTGAACAGCGGCGATTACATCTGCGCTGAGAGCAACAGTAGTCCAGGGCTGACTTTTCAAATCTCAGCCCTCCGAGTTAGAGGCTCCCTTGAATAGACTTCCTCCATTCCCGGATGCACTTCTCCAAATTCCCACTTCTCTCTTGAATTCCTGTGAAATTGGGGGCTTGCCTGCATTTCGTCTTGGCATGCAAAACGGCGTTTTCACAGAGTGATTATGCGCTTTCTTTTAGCTGTACCTGACGGAGTAACACGAACTCCACGCACCATATTGCCAACACGCGGAGTGGATATTGACGTTTGGGATTGAAGATTTTTCCCTCTGTCGATTTTTTTTTTTTTTTTTTTTTTTTTTTTTTTTTTTTTTTGCCAAGTCACAGCAGTATGAGATGTCTCATTAATCTCGCGGATGTGTCTAATTCTGGATGTGCAGTGATACATAAAAGTGCTGGTGTTTGTATGCAGCGGAACACTAGATGCACGGCAGAGATTGGTGATTTTTTTTTTTCGCAGCGCCTAACGTGCAAACCGCAAGCATCACTTTAACGTGACAAGGGAGAGGCATGCAGCTATCGCAACATTTGCGAAATCCTCGTTCTTGACACTCGAATAATTTAACGTTCCTAAGAAGAGGTCAAACCTTCATGCTGCTTCTTTAAATTGATTTTAAGGGGCTGCTATAAATGGAGCATCAAAAAGCTTCGGCAGGGCTACTCCGAGCGGAATATGCAAACTGCGAGCCAGAAGCATCTTAGTCCGATGCGATATCGTACATTGTGTGTTCCAGCACTTTTTTGTTATTACGTAAAGTCTCCTGGAAGCACCTTGGATATTTTACATTCTCCTTTCTCTGCTGGAAGCAATCAGCACGCAGGAATCCTGACGTGGGCTCTGGGACTATAGGACATTCCAGCTCGTGATCCAGCACGGTTAATCGTGAAAAGTGTATACATTTCTGGCTTATCTATGCTTTGTTATGGGTCTGACGTGAGCTCACGTCCTCCTCCCCCCTCCTGCAATATTACAGGCAGAATTTCAGTTAAAAGTGTTATAGTATCACGGTGCGGCAACCCGTGATATTCAGACAGCAAAAATAACCTTAGTACCCGGCGATAAAAAGCTAATTAAGCAGAAGAGGAAAATCAAGAGAAACTCGAAAATGTAAGTACTCTCTCTCGTTAACAACCGAACATTTAACTTTGGAGCCTCAGAAGGGGAAATACCAGGCTGTTCTGCACATTTTCGCTAAGCTTCATTTTCCATACAATGCAGAAGAAAACGCTAGTTTAAAGCGACTACGTTACCGAAGGATTTTCCATCGCTACGATCAGACTTATGTCCTTTAAATTCACGGCATGCACAAAAGAACAACGTTTGTCCAAAACAGGCTGAAAATATACGGAACGATAGGGGGAAAAAGCGGGGAAAAAGTATACAAATCCTTCCTCCGAAGCTAGCGACGAGGAAGTCTGAGAGGGCTGAGTGTGTTTGAGCTCGGATTGTTTAATAGAAAGATTTATATACTAACTGTATTATTTACTTTGGGAGGGGAGGTGGCAGTATAAGGGTATGCTAATTAGTGGGAGATTTTTTTGGGGGAAGGGGTGGAATATCAATTTTTATTGCATCACCTGTCAGGAGTGTCCAATCAGCGTTGGCTTTAGGGGAATTAATTGATGAAGGTGTCTCCGGACGAGCTCACTTCACTCTGTCATTTTATTTGTAGCTAAAGCAGCGGCGGGAATAGCAGCTGCATTTCTTTTCTCTTCCTCCCTTCACATTCCATTATCATAGTTTCCAATGGAAAAGCAGGGAATGAAAGGGAACAGGTACTGATCTTCAGCAGCAACTTAGAGAAACACTTTGGCAAACCTGATTTTTAAGATTATAGATTGATTGTAGTCTCACGGTATTTTTTAATTTATTTTTTTTTATTTTGTCTAAAGTTTGGTACTTCATTCACCAGGAATAACAGCCTTTGTTATATTTTATTAGCAGGATGCCTTGAGACAAATACAGCATCTGGCTGAGGATTGTGTGTGTGTGGCTTTTTTTTTTTTTTTTTTTTTTTTTTTTTTTTTTTTTTTTTTTTTTTTTCCTCCCATCTCTCTCTCTCTCTGCAAATGCTGGGAATAATTTAATTCACGAAATGGGAGACCTGAAGTCGGGTTTTGAAGAGGTGGATGGCGTGAGGCTCGGCTACCTCATCATTAAAGGAAAGCAAATGTTTGCACTCTCCCAGGTTTTTACAGACCTGCTCAAAAACATCCCGCGAACTACCGTGCACAAGCGAATGGATCATTTAAAAGTAAAAAAACATCACTGCGACTTGGAGGAGTTGAGGAAACTCAAAGCGATCAACTCCATCGCTTTCCACGCCGCCAAATGCACCCTGATCTCCAGAGAGGACGTGGAAGCCCTATACACATCCTGCAAAACCGAACGGGTTCTTAAAACGAAACGGAGGAAACTGAGCCGGGCGCTGTCTGCCACCGATCTGCGGCCGGAGCTCGCTCCCGCCGACCCCTTCTCCGGCTTCTGGAAGGAGAACAAACTTTGGCTGGGTCTCAGCGACTCTCCTCGGCCGCTGCTGCCCGTCCGGAGGAAAGCCCTGCGCCCGGGGGACACGGCCTTGCTACCGGCCGCTCATCTACCTCACATTTTTAGTAAATACACTGGCCACAGCTACCCAGAAATCGCTCGGGCGCCTTGCAAATCCCCCGTAAACTATGAAACGGCGCCGGCGGCGGGCGGCTGCGCGCCCCTGCGCTCCCGCCGCCCGCTCGCCGCCGCGGCGCGGCCCCGGCTCCCGACCGCCGCTCCCCCGCCCCTGCCCGCCCGCTGCCGCCGCCGCCGCCACGGGGCGGCCGCCGCCGCCGTCACGCTGGGCCCCCCCGGCGGCGCCCGCCGGCCCCTGGCCCTGCCCCGGCCCTGCCGGCCCCGCGGCGCCCCGCGGCTGCCGCTGCCTCTGCCCCGCGGCTTCGGGCCGCCCGCCTTCCCCGAGAGCGGCAGCAGCGACTCGGAGTCCAGCTGCTGCTCGGGCCGCGCCGCCCACGACTCGGACTGCGGCTCCAGCCTCTCCAGCTCCAGCGAGGGCAGCTCGGAGGAGGACGAGGAGGACGAGGAGGACGAGGAGGGCAGCGGCGCCTCGGACTCCAGCGAGGGCAGCTCGGAGGAGGAGGAGGAGGAGGAGGAAGAGGAGGAGGAAGAGGAGGAGGAGGAGGACAGCACCTCGGACTCCGACTCCAGCTCGGTCTCCAGCCAGGTTTCGGTGCAGAGCATCCGCTTCAGGCGCACCAGCTTTTGCAGCCCGCCCGGAGTGGTCCACGCCAACTTCTTGTACCATCTGGCGGCCGCCGCCGCCTCCCGGCCCCCGGCCCCGGCGGAGCCCGGCGGTCTGCCCGCCCTCCGCGGCGCTCCCGGCGGAGTCAAGCCGGAGCTGCCGGAGGAGTGGGGCTGCCCCGGCTGGGCTCCCGCCGCCCCGGCGCTGCGCTGCTCCGGCGGCCTGGGGAGCTGCTTCGCGGAGATAAGAGATGATAGGGTATCCGAACTCACATTCCCACACTCTGAATTTTCCAATAATGCCAAGAGTACTGACCTAACAATTAACTGTGTTGCAAAGGGGGCCTCTTCACCTAGCCCAAAGACAAACAATGCATTTCCACAACAAAGAATACTCAGAGAGGCAAGGAAATGCCTTCAAGCAACTACTACACACCGTGCAGATAACAATACAATAGCTGCTAGGTTCTTAAATAATGATTCTTCATCAGCGGCAGCAAATTCAGAGAAAGATTCCAAAATCCCTCATTGTATTGAATTTGCCACGGATTTGCCCTCTTTACAAACTGATCCTGCGGAGGATGCTGCTTCTCCAGGGGCAGCAGCAGCAGCTGAGCTCCAGTGCACTGATACAGGCAATAAGGCATTGCCATTCCTGCACAGCATTAAAATCAAAATAGAGGACAGCAGTGCGAACGACGAGTATGAGCCTGATCTTACGACACATAAGCTAAAGTGTGAGTGCAATGATACTAAGGATGAGTTTTACGGTGTGACTGAGGGTAATGACCAGGACGCTTTATTAACAGCCAAGGAAGATTCTGCATGCACTGAGAAAGAAACCACTTCCTTAAACCCACTGACTCAGAGTCAGGTCCTCTCATGCACTTTAGGTACTCCAAAACCTGAGGATGGGGAGTATAAATTTGGAGCAAGGGTGAGAAAAAATTACAGGACACTGGTTTTGGGAAAGCGACCTGTACTGCAGACTCCTCCAGTCAAACCAAATTTGAAATCAGCTCGAAGCCCACGTCCTACAGGTAAAATCGAGACACATGAAGGAACACTGGATGATTTTACAGTTAACAATAGACGCAAAAGGGTAGCCAGCAATGTAGCATCAGCAGTGAAAAGGCCATTTAATTTCATGGCAAATTTTCCCTGTCCACCATCACTAATTATTGGCAATGATGGGGATTTGTTGCCAGCTTATTCCTTAAACACCACTAAGGATTCCCAACCACCTCACAAGGCCCATCCTGTATGGAAATGGCAGCTGGGCGGTTCTGCAATACCTCTTCCACCTAGCCACAAATTCAGGAAATTTAATTAATAAAGTAGTTTGGAAAATATTTTCTTGCAAAACCTTTAACTTTCTTACTCTTTTTTTTTTTTCTTTTTTTTTTTTCTTTTTTTTTTTTTTTTAAACTCTGCAGCGTGGTTTGTACGAACCCATTAATGCTATACACTTTTGGAATCCTATTTTATCACATTGTGAAGACAGAAACCGGATTATTATTTTATATACCATTACAACAGTGGGGTTTTTTTTCATTGTTTTGGGGTTTTGGTAGGGTTGGTGTTTTTTGGGTGTGGTTGTTTTTTTTGGTTTGGGTTTTGTTTTTTTCTTTTTTTTTTTGTTTGTTCTGTTGCATTGTTCTTGTTTTTTGTTTTGTTTTTATTTTGTGGAGATTTTTGTTTGTTTGTTTTTTAAATTATGTTACATTCCACAGAGTACTTCAGGCTAAAGACTCAAGTTAAACTCAGTTATTATGGTAGAGCTGGAACACTTTACTGTTTAAATGCTAATAATGCATCAGTACCTCAATTCAACTGCTGCAAATAAATGTCAAAAGGTTGAATAATAAATATTAGAATGAGCCATTAAATTTATGCACTAGATTTTGAAAATGGAGGTCTAACTGTTAATTCAGTTAAACTTTGTTAAGTTACATGGTTGCACAGTAAGGGTTCACTATAATTCAATGTGGCAGCAGTCTACTTTTCGGGAGCTTTGTTTTCGGGTGCAGGGGTGTCTTTTCGAAGAGCAGTTGCACTTATTCCTTTTTTTCCGGTTTGGAAAAAGCTGGGGTCTGTCTGTGACCCCAGCTCTGGAAAAGCTGCCTCATTTGAAACCGGTAAATAAATGTGGAATTCTATTTTTGGTAAAAGGGTGTCTTTTTACTTGTACAGCCACTCTTTGCAATTGGGAAGCCTTTTTGTTTCACCCAGAGGTCTTAAATAAGGTTACTGTTATCCACTAATGTCATACTTAAGTTGTGGTCTGAACATGCCCCTTACAAACTTGCAAAACAACTGAAATATTTGCCCGGCCAGCAGTACAATTTATGGTCCAGCCCCTCATGATGGCTGGAGGAAATAGCAAAGCAGTAAATACAACACAGAAAGTGAAATGAGAGGCCGTAAGTGGAAAGATTACACAAAATGAGAAGACCATGTTATTCATAGCTTTTTGGCAACAAAACTCAGGCGATTCAACCATGTTACACTTCCCGGTTCTATCCTCATCTCTTGAAATTTGCTGTCGTGGGTTTTTTGTTTTTGTTTTGGTGGGTTGGTGTTTTTTTTTTTGTTTGTGTTTTTTTGTTTGTTTTGTTTTGTTTTGTTTTTTGTTTTTGTGGGGTTTTTTTTGTTTTTGTTTTTTTGCCATGCCATCCTCTCTATGTAGCAGAAACATTTCTACTGCACGTGACAATCAGAGGCAATTATCTATATTTGCACTTAATATCGAAATAGTCGAACAGGCAGACTTCTAGAGTCTAGCCCTTGGTAAGACATGCTGGTATAATATATTGTGATGATGGAAGCAGTAAATCAAAATTATGGAAATTTGCACTGTTGAAAAGCATGCTTTAGCTTTATTTTCAATTAAAAACACTGTTTAAAAAAAATCCTGATTCCTAAACACTTTGAATTATTGCAGAGTTATCCATGGTTTCCTCTCCGTTTGTAAGTTCACTGTTTTTATTTGGAGGAAATACGCTTCAAGAGGTTAACTGTTTCACTCCCTCCCTCCCCCCCAACCTCCGCAAAAGAAAGGGAAGGAGGGGGGAAAAAAAATGGCTGGAGGCCGAGGTGGAGACAGAGCTGAGGACGGGGGAAGGTATCTCTTGCGGGGGGAGGACGGATACAGCAACTCTGAAAAGAGCCTGAAAAGTTTGCAGCTTGAGAAAGGCAAAAATAATTGAGTTGCTGAATCAGTAGAATTTAGGATGAATAATTGCTGGTTTCTTTATTTGGATTAGCGTTTTATTTATACTAGATCATTCACAAATTAAATTTTAAGGATTCCACTCATCGATCAGTCCCGGGAGAATAATTTATCACAAATCAAAAAAAGGAAAACAAAGCAACAATGTAATGTTTACTGTGTGACTCAAAGTCAACATTTCTGCTGGCAATCCACTGCCTGGGTTTCAGTTTTTTAATTCCTGCCTTTTGTGATGCCCTGTCCCAACCGCTCGTGTCTCCAAATATTCCAAGCAGTCACTAACTGATTTCAGCTCTGTTTACTATATCCATACCGGAGTTCTCCTCTCATTGTAAGAGGCCTAGTCTAAGAATACCTGCAGCCAAATATATTTAGAAAGAGTAAACAATTGCCTTTCAGTGGAGTTACCCTTCCCCCCTGCATGCACACGCACACACACATGCACACACATCACTTTAAGCTGCCAATTGCAAAAGGTGCATTGCATACTTAACCGCTCTGCTGAAATTACGATGGTCATGAAAAATCTGCTTACTGAAGTTGTTCTGAGATGAATGTTTACATTCGTGTGTTTAGAGCTGCACAGATTACAGCCTTATTTCCAGAGAACTGTAAATACGTACTACATGTACTGCTCAGGAAAGCCCCCCCTCTCTGTTAGAAACTGTGTCTGCCTGACAAAGGTCTTCCCTTGACCAAAAAAAAAAAAAAAAAAAAAAAAAGGCAAGCCAAAAGCTGCAAAAGTGCAATATGCAAACTTGAAACCTAAAATTTCGCCTTGTCAGTTAAACCACATATCACTCTCAAAGTAACTCTGTCCCCTGACCCTGTTTACTTCCAATTAGAGATATGCTGATTCGTCTAGGAATTGTAAATTACAGAGGTGCATTTCAGGTTCCGAAATAATCTGGGATTGGGGGTTGGAGGTTAGAGGGGGAGGTATAAGCATAAATTTATACCAAATAGGCTCTGCAGAGTTGAGGACGTGAAATATGGCGCCCAGCCTTGCCAGCGGCCCGGGAGCTCCAGGCAGCCCCGGGCATCCCCGGCAGGCTGCTCCGCTGGGCTCCCCTCCATCCAGGCAGCAGCAAGCGGCAAGGAGTTAAACAGCCAAATAATTTTCACACGTGCACACCTCAGTTTAGTACAAGTCACTAGCAGGGACATTCGTGGTTTTACTACCGTTGGAGAAATTAGCCAGGTACAATAACTCACCAGGGGAAAAGAAAAAAAAGGGTGGTGGGGGGATGGTGGTGGTATTCTGTTCAATTCTGATAGTTTTGGTAACTGTTTCTGACGACATTGTAATTATTATTGCGATCAGAGTCCATTGTCATCTCAACCTTAAACATGTGAAGTCTTATCATTGAATTACATAAAAATAACCAATTTTCTCCCATAAAGGTAAGTTCCAATAATGAGGAAAACCCAAGGTTTTCCAAGGGAGACAGGCTACCATTTTGATGCGATGTTTACATGAGATAAAACTTACAATGTGTTAATAATTGCAACCATTTTCCAGTTTCTGGTGTACACTAAAATCAACAGAATTTTCTAGAGGAAAAAGCAATTGAGGAAGTGCATGTACTGTAAGGACTACACTCTGTAGGTATTTGCCACAAATACAGTTCACTGGTAGATTTATTGGGAATATTTCTGCTGCCAGATGGAAGACAAAAGAAAGTTTTGGACTCTGTTTAATTCTCTAGGACATTAAAAAGGGAACACGTGTAATGCCTTCAGCAACGAGGTATATTGCCTTAAAAGATGTAACTTGCCTTTTACAGCAATTTAAGAAGTGATTGTTCTATAAGCTACACTTACTTGACTACAGTGGGATAATCTCTTTACTGGTTGTTTATTTAAAAAGCCACTACTAGCAGTAATGCAAAATAGTGGTAGCTGTTGTATGAAGTTTACTGTTTAATCAATTCATATGGTGATTTTTTACATGGTCTCTGATCCCTTTTACGCTAACAGATTTAGTTGCCAATAAATTAAAGTTTCTGCAGAAACGAGAGCAATGTTACCATGTTTGTGTTTGTCACTGTTCACACGTGCGAGTGGTTGAGACAGAAAAGGGTAAAAAAAGTGGCATTTTTGACACACGTCGGTAATCTGCAGGAAAATATTCTACATATGCAGTATGTTAGAGAACATGAAACACGGATAACCTTGTTAATTGTGGTTTTTATGGTTAAGAGGATTGCTGGGAAGAATATGTAATGGTTCATCCTGGGATCTATTTGGTCAGCTTGGAAGCACAAAAGGAGGGCGAGCGCCTGAAAATGAAAAGCCCTGGCCAGCAAAATCAGGAGGGAGGCTTTGGGATCTACCTTGCCGAAGTGACGCTTGCAGACATTACCCATTCCCTTGGTGCCTGGCCCTGCAAGCCGCGGTCTAACAGCTCCGGCCTGACCAAAAACCTTTCGGGAAAGGACAGCGAGCAGGGTTTAGGCCTTACACGTTGCATTTTTTCACTGCGCTGATATAATTATTTCCCGTGCCCTAGGCCCCTCTCTCTCCCCCTCTCCCTTTCTCTCCGAGGCGGCCTCACAAGCCCCCGCTTTAAAAGACCCGAGATGTTTTGCATGAGGCGCTCACAATAGGGGTTGAGGGAATTGACAGTTTCAAAAACAAGGCGCCCTGTCCTTTCCAGATGCCGAGGACCCCTCTCCCGCACCATCTCTCGTTTGCTCCTCGCTGCTGGTGGCTTTACCCCTAGCATTGCAAATACTCGGCAACAGCTGTGTTTGTAAACAGGGGGGAGTGCGGCGGGAGCGCCGCCGGGCCCCCTCCCGCACCGCGCTCCCGCCCCCTGGAAATTTAAAAAAAAAAAAAAAAAAAAAAAAAAAAAAAAAAAAAAAAAAAAAAAAAAAAGGAGAAGAGGGAGGTAAAAAAAAATGCGGGAGCTTAGCCGGGGCCCCCGAGCGGCGGGGCTGCCCAAGCGCGGCGGGCCCGGGGCATAGCGCTCCTCGGGCCGCCATCTTGCCCGGCGCGGCGGAGCCTCCTCGGCTCCACGGGCCGGCTCCCTCGCTCCCGGCCAGGGTCCCTGGCCCGGCTTCCCCGCGCCCCGAGCGGCGCCCGCGGCCGGCGGGGGCGGCGCGGCAGCCCCCAGGGGCTCCCGCTCTGCAAAGTGGGGCTGTGGCTCCCACCCCGCTCCCCCTCCGGCTCATCCGCCGGGGCGTCCATCTTCCCGGGCCCTCCCGTGGCGCGGCCCCACCGCCTCCCGCCTTGGCCGCTCGGCGCTGGGGGCGAGCCAGGGGGCAAGCCCGTGGTGGTTCCGCGGGGCCCTCGGGGCAGATGCTGGGCTCCGGGCCAGGAAGCGGCCGGGGGAGGTCCGGGGGTCCGGGCCCGGCCGTTCGCCGTCCGCCCCCGCGGAGTCGGCCCGGGAGAGGACGGGGAGCGGGGTCAGCGCGGAAGGTCCAACAGGGCTGTTTGCTCTTGCGTCTAAAATGTAGCCGGAGCTGTAAAGCGTGTGAAATTACGCACCGGTCTCTTAAAGAGTGGCTAATTTATAGTAAATAGCGAGGGCTTTGTAAATGGATTTATTATGTTGTTTCTTGTTAATTGTTGAGAAAATCCCCATTGTTGAGTGTGAATGGCTTTATGGGCTAACCCGGGCCGCGCTGCAATCCCGGGGCAGTAAATGGCCGCTCCACTAATGTGGCCCGTAGCGAGAAGCCGGACCAGCCGCGGTGACCTTTGGGCGGTGAGGCCGGACATGGACGTCCCGCGGACAGACCTCGTCCTGAAGCTTCGTCCCTCGGCGGGGGACGCACCGCAACCCCCACCCGGAGTGAGCCCCTCTCCCTGCCCGACAGCCCAGGGAGCAGCGGCGGGGCCGGACCCTCCCTGTGCACGGCCGAAGCCGCCGGCCCCGCCGCGGCAGCGCACACGTGCAAGGAGCCTCTCCCGGCCTTTGTTCGCGGCCGCGCTGCCCCGGGTGCCCCTGCCCCGCACGGCCCCGGTCCGCAGGCCGGGTGTCCCTGCCCGCCGAACGGCACGTCCGCATGGCGCGGGGGGCTCCAAGGCAGCCCTCGGCCTCCCACGCCGCCGTTCCCCTTAGACAAATAAACAGAAGCCAGCACCTCCAGTCCCTTCTCCCTCGTTCCGGAGGGGCGGGGGAGGGGACGGCAGTAGGGGTATCGCAATGAACTTCCCCAGACTGCACACCGTGGCCCCCCTTCCCGGCACGCCGATGCTCTTGGCAGTCAGAAGCACCGGGACGCGGGGACTCTCTGCCGCTGGCACCCGAACCCCTCCCGTATGCGCGCGTCTGCATATCGGTGACATACAAATCACGATGAAATGTAAATTCTACTCTAGAAACTTATATTGGGCTATTCTCTTTCCTGAAATCTCTTCCCTTCTGATTTCGCTATTAGGAGAAATCCCCCTGGGTTTAGAGCACTTGTTCCACGGATTTCTGTACAGCCCACATCTGTTGCCTTTCCCTCTGCGGCTCGGGGCTCTGCCCCTGCTGCAGGCAGAGGAAGGAGCGAGTCTCCCGGCGGGCCGAGCCGCGGAAGGGCCTCGGCAGCCCGGCTCTGCCCCTTAGAGCTCAGGATTTTCCTAACTGCCTTTCAGGATCGGGTTTGAACTGCAATCGTGGCAAATGCACGGCTCCTTCTTCCCCGAGATTTGTGCTCGCAGCTCTTTTCCAGGCTGATTAGTAGTGTCGGAGCTGCTAGATAGGGCTGTACAGTCCATTTCCCTCAAAACAGGATGTTTCCATCAACCTGCGTTTGGTTTTCCCCGAAGAGCAGAGGAGAGTTTAGCTGGGAAACACGTCCCGGCTAAGACCTCGTCTTCAGCTGCCACTCGGGTCACTTCACATCACTGTATTATATTTCATCTTGTCATTCCCCTTTCTCTACCTTCCTGGGGAAAAAAGTAAATAAACTAGCAAACAAACAGCCTTTGACAAGCAGCTGGTGACGGTGAAGCTCGGGGACCCCGCACCGGCAGCGCCCGGCGGAGCCGCAGGGCCGACCACCATCCCCTCTCCGAGGCCGAGGCACGGCTCCGTCCCGGACACACCCTCCCCGACCTCCCGGCTGTTTGTTGGAGATTGGTGTTGCTCCCGGAGCAAAACCCCCTGCTCTCCTGGACCACCTCTCGGCTGGCTGCCTCGAGAGCCACGCTCTCGCTGGGATTTCTAGCGTCTTTGTGCGTTTGTGGAGATGCATGTGAATGGGGCTGCGAGTGTTAACGCTGCCACATAACCTGTGCGAACATATGTTTTATATTTACCCGCGATGCTTTTGTATGCCGAGATTCAAGGATAAACTGTCCGGGACAATCACAAACGTAGAATTATTATCTAGTAAAGTGCATGGGGGGGGGGGGGGGCGGAAATTAAGAAGAAGGTTTGTTCTCTTTTGGAAAAGCTCATTTCCATTTTCGTGGACATGACGCTTTGGTAAGGGTAAATAGGAATAGCGTGCTATTCCTTGCACAGTTTTCCAGACCGTTTGAAAAACTTTACTGTGTCTGTTGGAGATGTTTGAAGTAGCACATTATAACTAGAAGAAAGATTTTTAGGTTGTTTCCTGCTATGACATAATCGTCCCCGTCAAAATCTGGCGAAGTTCGCCTGAGGGAAAAAGATGTTCATGCTAAATGATGTAGTAGAAGAAAAGAGTGAACGGCGTTTAATACGCCGTATAAAACAATATCAGATCTCCCCGGCTGCGATCTCGAAGTCTCTCTCACATATTAGAGTAAGTTTATAAATGGTTACCTGGGGTTTACAAATTTTTGCTAATAAAATCTCATTAATTCCATTATGATTTCTGTATCCTTCTCCCGTAAATGGGCCTGTAAAATTGAGCCATTCTACATAAGCCCTGCCATTCATCAAGTCCGTGAACATTCATATTTCCCTATCTAGCTGGGTAGAGGCCGATAAATAGAAAGGCTCTCCAGATAATCGCTGATATCTCTTGCCCTCCACGCAGAGTACTTGGAGGTGTTTGTTCCGTCCCGGAAACCCGGGCTTCTAAAACAGGCTTGAAAGTAGGTTAACTTTTTAAAACACACATGAAAGTTGGAAATCTTTATATACGTGTTTGCACTACTCGTGGGGCTAAGAGGAGTATACCCGGCAGCAATTCCTCATCAGCGGACTTAAAAGAGTCTCCTGCCTTTCCCGAGGCTTTTCTGCCTCCCTCTCTCCCTCCCCTCTGTAAATACCCGCGCACAGATGCGGCGAGGCTTCCCGGGAATGCTCCAGCCCGGAGCCCGGATCCTCTGCCAGCTCCTGCCGTGCTGCTGCATTTGTTCCTCCCGTTTTCCGCAGGAGACGGATGACACCGGCTTTAGGAAAAGACTCCAGAGGGTAACTGAGAGTTCAGCGGTTCCCAGCCCCAACGCCGGCACGAAAGTACAGGGTGATATTGCTGCGGCTTCGTGAGAGCTGCTCCGTCTTTACAAAACCTGCGAGCCGGGGCTGCCCTCCACGCACAATTTACTGCTTATGTTTGGTTTATCAACGCCGATGGCGTCCGATCATTAAGAAAGACGAACTGCATAAACATCTGATAGTTTGTATTAGAATCATGCACAGTGACAATTGCGCAGAACTGGTTTTAATTTTATTCCAAAGTGTTTACACATCGACATATGGCGAATTTGTCTTCGCTGAGAAAGTTAAGAATCAATAGCGTTAATAGCTGTGCATAGATACGATAGCGATTAACATTTTTGTTTCCACCAGCCCCAGGTTTCTGAAGAGGAACTCTTGCGTGCTGAAAGAAAAAGGACTTTTCCAATGAGACTAACTGGCTCTGTCCGCTAAGATGCTCAGGATTTCTTCGCAGGCATCACCGAGTTCATCAGGACTCTCTCTGTCTCCACTCACAGACATTGAGAAGCAGCAGCTCTCTTGCTCCGTGTTTATTTCTGTTTTGCAATGACTTCCCTCGCCAGTACCTGCAAAGCTCAGCCTGAAAAAACAACTCACTGATTCCCGGCGAGGAGAGCTGGTCCATGGTCTGGAGCCTAGTTCCCCCGAACTCCGGCTGTGATGACAGCGTTTTCTAGGAGCCTTTCTCGCTCCCAGGGAGGCAGGAAAAGCAAAATTCCCGAGCCCGCTCCCTATCCCACACTTTCTATCAAGGTGCTGCAGAACCTTTGGCAAACTCTCTGGTTTTCCCAAGGACAGTCCAGCGACATCCAGTCAAAGCAAATTGGGGTGGCAAAAGCTTGGTTGTGCCGGGACGTATGCTATAAATGAGGATGTGGTCTCAAAGAAATAATTAATCTATATATTTATGTGAACTGAAAAAAAGAAAACTCATACGCGAGAATCATTGACATTTACAAATGCAGCTAATGGAACAATTTTCCTCAACGTCGAAGGACTATTATTTTTATTTTTCAGGTGTTGCTTTACAAAGATCATGAAATCACGTAGAAACTTCAAGCCTAACCCAATCCACAGATGTCTATGCACATCTCTAAGTGAAACAGGTCAAATATTTTTTAAAAGACGCATTTACCAAGGGGAGGGGGGGGAAAAAAAAAAAGGAAAAAAAAAAGGAAAAAAAAAAAAAAAAAAGCATCTAAGCTGGAAACCTGTAGGGGCATAACAAAAGGAAAGAGGCCACAAAGAAATATCCCACAGTGGATTACAAGGTTATGGGACAGGTCACTACAGGAAAGTTAAACAAAAAATGAAGAGTACATTATATAAACCTCACATAATTAAAAAATAGTTAGTTCCAATGTTGTAGTTATACCTTCAGATATTTGTTGAATTTGTTGTTCAAGTGCCTGTGAATTTATTGGGAGATTATTCTGTTAATATACCTTTATTTACTCGGCGTTTGCTTTTCCACATAATTAGAAAACTGACCGCAGCCTTTAATGACTGTGTATTTAATGAAGACTACGATTATTTTACACCCCAGACAGATGTACAGAATGTGCTATTATAGGAGGGGACGTAGTCAGACAAGAAATAAACCCAGCCTTACAGAGAGAGGGGACTCTAAGACAGTAATATATTAAATATTGCAGCGATCGATTTCAATACCCTGAGTGGACACGGGAATAAAAATTCACCCCCAAGATGAAATGATTAGGAATTCTTTGTTCTGCAAGGAAAAAAAAAAAAGAAAAAAAAAAAGAAAAAAAAAAAAAAAAAAAAAAAAAAAGGCAAAAAAAGGGCAGCTTTTTTTTTTTTTTTTTTTTTTTTTTTTTTTTTTTTTTTTTTTTTTTTTTTTTTCCCCAGATCCTTTTTGTTCATGTTAGAAGAGGGCCTGGCAAGCGTCTTTCGAGCTCTTGGGTCGCGGTTTGGGATGTAACCCTAGAGGTTAGCCGCATCTCAGTGGCGGTTTTCCATGGTAAAAAGATGGATCTTTGTCCGAAGAGAGACGGATTAAATATCAAGCCCGGCTCCGGTGCGCGGGACAGGAGCAGCCCCCCGGCAGCGCCTGCCACCCGCGGCAGGTCCGGCTGCGCACCGGGGCGTTCGCGGGGGACGGCGAGCGGCTCCTGCAGCCGGGAGCCCGGGACGGGCACGGATGGGGCGGGCGGCGGCACGGGAGCGGGTCCAGCTCCGGCTCCGGCTCCGGCTCCGGGCGGCCCCGCCACAGCCCCTCTGTGGCCAGGCCAATTAAGTCGGCGCACAAAGCTGCGCTCCAACCATCCTCCGCTCCCACCGCTGCCCCCAGCCCGCTCTTCCCTTTCTTGCTTGCATATCTCCCCTCTCCCCTCCCCAGCCACAGCCCTTCTCGGCTTTAATTAATAATTAAAAAGAGGAATGAAAATTAAAGAGGGGGCAGAGGAGGAGCGAGAGCCCGCCGGAGCCCGCCTGAACGCTGGACTTAGGAGAAGGTGGCCGGGCGTCATGCGGGGCTGCCATGCGGGGGTCCTCCCGCACCCTCCGGGCCGCGTCCCTCCCCGTATTCCAGCGGGATGCCGGCCGGGGTGGCCGTCCGGCGCAAGGCTGTTCGCGGTAGCTGCCTCTGAGGCTCGGCAGGACAGTGGCCGCGGGCTAGGGTTTGCTCCGCTGCCGTTCGGCTGCAGTGAACAGGAATTACATCTCAGAAAACGCGAACCTGTTGACTGCGACGTCCCGAGTGAAAGGGCCGGTAGTCTTTTGCATTCCCAAACCTATGAAGTTGGGACGCCATCGCTGGGCCCCTGGATTCACCTGTCACTGCAATCACTGCCCCGGAGCACTGACAAATATTCACAATAAAAGAGTGAAAGGGTCTCTTAAGGTTCACTGATTTGTGTGTAGAACTTTGGAAAACTGCAAACAAGCGAGAAAAATTGTCCATTCTTGTGAAGGGAAATACAAGTTTGCACTTAACCGTTCAGCGACAAAACCCAAGGACTGGCCAAAGAGCCGGTGACATACACTGTAATCTCCATAACAATTTCATTTCCTCTCTTCCCTCTCTCTCTCTTTACTGGTTAGCAAAGGGGAAAATCTAAGGGTTTAATCCCGAGGAAGGCTTTCCATTTATTTCCACTACAGGGAAAAGGGGATATTGAGAAAAACCAACAGATCCCGAACAAAATGGAGAGGGAAGTCCTCAGGCTCCGCGCTGGGAGAGGCGGGCTGGGAGCATCCAGCCAGAGGACACATGCGAGTCAGAGTGAAATAGAAACTGGCGCTATTAAATTTCCTTTTAATTGTGCCTTTGGATTAGTTGTACACGGAATCTAGTAATTAAGGGCCTTCTCTTTAGAGAAAACCTTTTCGGTTTCGTATTCCAGTGTCGGGCGTGATTGCTGCTTGCTCGAGAGAAAAAAACATAAAGGGCCAGTTTTTCCTTTGAGCGCAAAAAAGTTGCTGCCACATAAGTGGTTTTTACTAAAGACGACATTAAATTGTAGGGTATTAGCAGTTATCACCGAGGGATCTGTTTTGTGCCGTTTCAGGCCGCAGAATCTGCTGTTCCCGTCTTGCTGGGACCGGGGAAAAGCGCTTCCCGATTAAATTCTGCATTAATAGAACTTGGCAACCGGCAACAAAAACCTTGCTTAAGTGAAATGAAGAGACAAAAGGCACTTTAAATGCTGAGGTTGGGGGCTGGGGAGCTTATGCCACTAATTTTAAATGAAGACGACGTTCACGCCTTGCGGCCAGCGGCGAGCTCCTGCTCGGGCCGGGTGAGGGATAGCACTAATTCTCCTCCGTGGGCTCGCTGCGAGGCTCCGGGCAGGGCTCGCCGCCCCCCCGCGTCCTCCCTTGCCTGCCGAGGACACACCGTCGGGATCGAGAACTGGGAGATCCGCACAAGCAACGCCGTCGGCTCCTCTCTTAGGAGGGACTCCAGTTCTCCCGGCCGGGGGCTGGCGGGAGGTGGCCGGGGGATGTCCCCACGCACTGCGGAAGCGCCCGAAATGGGGCATTTCCACGCGCTGCTCTGGGAAAAATTGCTTCGCCCTCATTTGAGAGAGGATGGCGTTTCCCACGGGGACAGGCGACCTCAGAAGCCCCTTGGCGATGTCCGTGGGCTCTGCGGTGCGGTGGGTTGGGGGCAGCTCCCACGCGTGTCCCGGCTCGGCGGGACGCCCGGGCCCTCGGTGGGGAGACGGAGCCCGCTCCGGCGGGGACTGCGCGGAGCGCGGAGCGGGGCCGCAGCCCGTGCCGGGGCCGGCTCTGGGTGCGGAAATAGAAATGTAACATCTCCTCAGACAAATTAATTTTTGACGGATTTATGGCACGGTTTGCTTTCAGGATATTCATTGGCTCCTCCGAGCTGTAATAAAGTCCAGGGTGCAGAAGTATAAACACGCACCGTCTGCTCGGCGGAAACCCTCCAGCAGTATCTGCCAGCCAAAGATCAAGACACTTTGTGCATTTTCCACAGATAATGCCCATATTCCGAATGAGTGATCAGAGAACTCCGGTATTGTTAAGTAAAATGAGAGGAAGGCGAGTGACGTAGGAGTCGAACAATGGCATTTCTGAATCAGTTTGGTTGATTGACATTTGGGGGCTTCATGACCCGAGGGAATAGGACTCATTACCGTGAATACACCAAAACATCAACCGAGATTAGAACTCTGGATCTTTTAAAAATCCCATTTCATTCTAAATTATAGTGGGAAAATACCAATTCTAAGAAAAAAAGAAAAAGCAAGAGAGAGGGAATAAATTACTCCTTTATGCTCCTTTAATTGCTCAAAGCCCCCAAATAGAGTAAGAAATAGCGTAAAGATTTTAGGTAGCATTTAAGAAGAGAAAATTAACTTTACAGACTAAAAATCTGGCCAATGATAGAACACCGAATACGAGAAAATAGGTATTTTTGGGACCTGCAGATCTCGCGCCGAGCCGGGGTGGGAATGAGGAATAACTTAATAGGAAGGATATTTGACAGGCTGATATTAATAACTAATTAGATATGATTCCATTCTCCTTTGCTACTCGTTTTTTATCTCAAATTCTCAGGAAAGTACCGTTGGGCTGAGAGGAGAAAAAGGGGACAAGTAAAAGGGTAAGGAAAAATGTGTTCAAATCAGACTGGAGAGCCAGGAGAGGGGTGATATGGGAGTCTGTTCTGAAGACCGACTGTTTCTGAACAAAGTCCATTTATCACAAAATTCGGAGAAAAAGGAAAAGTAGGCAGGATATGTGGCACACTAGGGCACCATCTCTGAGTCAGTGACCGACCTTTCCCGGCGGAGCAGCCTTAGCCAGAGTCAGTGGCCGTCCCAATCTGACCATCTTCAAACCCATCTCCGTGTCCTGACACCGAAACCGCAGTCCCTGGGTCCAGCACAGGGCCAGCGTGCCTTGGAGCTGTGCTGGCTCCTGCCTATCTTTGGGAAAATAAATGCTCACGGGGTTGCGGTACAGGATGGGACAGTTAACCGATGCCATTCTCAATGTGGCTGCAAGGGGAGGCTGCTCTGTTATCAAATTTTCGATCAGTTATCAAAGTTGTGGATTGCCGAGGAGGTATTGCTTTGCACAATAGGACGGATTTATTTATTTATTCGCTGACCAAAAATAAAAATAATTAGGACCTTGGCAATACCCCCAGACGAATGTAATGCTTTCAGGTTAAAACACAGACACACAAGCAAACCCAATGATTATCTAAACGCTCAATTATACATTTGCTAATACGGCCAGAGACTTGCGGCCTCCGCACATCTTCTTTATACGGAGACATCTTGGCTTTAATTGATGACTGCTTTAATCTCACTATTCTTGGGAAAAAATAGGTGCCACGTCACATTAAAATTAGGATTATTTTGATTTATTTAGGCTCTTAAGCAAAAATCATCCTACTTGTATTTCGAATTACGAGGGAGAGGCGATCGAACTGGTCGGGGGGTCCGAACAAAGGCAGGGCGCCGGTAACGTGCAATGACGAGCCGGGGCTGGGGGAGCCTCGCTGCTTCTCCCGTGTCCTCCTTCGGTGCCCCCCCCCGAGGGAGGAGCGGGACGGAGGGCCCGGGAGGCCCCGCAAACCGGGGCCTGGCCGAGCCCGGCGTGTTGCGGCAGATCGGCCGGGAGAAGGGAAACCCGGGGTGCTCCCGTCCGCCCGCACATCCTCGGGCACAGCGGGGACAGAGCGGGGCTGCGGGGCAGCGGGGCCGCGGCGGGCACACCGCTCGGCCCGGGAGACGGCGGCGGTCCCGGCCCCGCACCTGCGCGGGGGCCCCCCCGGGAGCTCCCGGTGGAGCGGGGCAGCGTCCGCGGCCGCCGGGGGAACAAAGGCGGCGGCGGGGGCAGCCGGGGGAGCCGGGCGGGCCGGGCCGCGGGGCCGTGAGGGGCTGTGAGGGGCCATGAGGGGCCGCCCCGCCGAGCCCGGGCCGCGGCCCCGCCAAACGCGGGCCAGCAGCGCCCCCTGCAGGCCCACGGCGGAGCGGCGGCGCCTCGGCGGCGGCACCGCCCCTTAAAGGGGCAGGAGCTCTTAAGGTGGAACGGCCGGGGCGGCGGCGGCGGCCCGTCCGCGCAGGGAGCCCCGGCCCGCCCGACGGGACTACCCCTGCCCGCGTCCGGAAACCGCCTCGGTGCTGCCGCCGTCTCGGTCCGTGCCCCTCGCTGCCGTGAAGGCTCCGCTGTGTTTGCGGTGCGTGTCAGCAAAGAGCGCAGCGCTACCGCGGGCGTGATTTGCCGCGCGACACGCGCGGCTCGTATGGCGCCGAGTGGGTTTGCCGGTGTCGGGGCATCCTCCGAGGAGGCACGGGTGGATCAACCCGGGCCAAACCGGCCTCCCCGACGGCCGCGGCGCTGCTAAGGGGACGACCCTCCGTCCTCACGGCCCCCGGCCCTTCGAGCTGCGCTTCCTGGCGGGGAGCACCCCGCTCCTCCTGGGGTACTGACAGGCTTCGTTGCTCACGCATCATCCCTCGGGATCGACACTGGGTTCCTCGGCCGCTTGGGACCACTGGGCCCCAGGACAGGGTTGGAGAAAAAAAAAAGGGAAAGAGGGAAAAGAGAACTGGCGCCCGTTCAAGTGGTCCTGCCCTACGGGTGAAACGTTCAGAGTTCCTGCCAACCCTGAGTAGTTTTAGTTTAGGGATTCCCCGACTACCAGGGCAGATGATCTCCCAAGGCTCCGTGCTCTCCCCGTGCATACGGGCAGGGTGGCAGCTTCATTTCGTGGGAGGCGGAGTGGAGCTGAGCGGGGTGCCGTGGAGCATCCGCTCCATGCCCTGAGACACTCGTCCCTAGAGCAAACCAAATAAACTTAATGTAGTGAAAAAAACCCTTAAAACCAAAAACAAAACAAAACAAACAAACAAAAACAATACAACCCCCCCCCCCAAAAAAAAAAAAAAAAAAAAAAAAAAAAAAAAAAAAAGGCCGGGGGCAAGTCGCTCTTATTCTTCCTTTACACGGTGTTTTGCAGCTCCCCACAAAGGCCCTGCGGCTCCGTTTCGCCACCCCCGGGGTAGCGGGGGTGGAGGCGCTGGCATCCGCGCTTGTCTGTGGACCCCTCCCCATCCACTAGCCTCACCGAGCGATGATTTTACTCCGGCTCTTGGGGTTACCGAGAAGGGGCAGTGACAGCGCGGAGGGTCCTCCCAGAGAAGCGGCGGCGCTGAGCCCCCGAGGGGCCGC
Source organism: Hirundo rustica (assembly GCF_015227805.2). Classification (NCBI taxonomy): domain Eukaryota; kingdom Metazoa; phylum Chordata; class Aves; order Passeriformes; family Hirundinidae; genus Hirundo; species Hirundo rustica. The sequence goes on along the minus strand of NC_053450.1, from coordinate 137,696,151 downwards.
GTCGTGCAGGGCGCGGTGCCCGCGGCGGGGCCGGCCGGGCCTGGCAGCTCCGCCTCGGCTTCGCGGGAGCGGAGCTGGGACGAGGGACCCCGGCGAACCTCTCCGGGGACACCCCCGTCCGAACATCTTTTAGTATCTGAAATGAAGCGTAAAAGGCAGGAGCGGTGCCGGGGGATGCCTCTCGGTTTCTTGAGAGCGAGATCGTTGTGCTGAAAATTCAGGGCTGAATTACTCACGTTTCCAGCCGGGGATGGGTTTTTTGGGGGGCTGGTGGTGACGGAAACTAATGAAGACAAATCTGCGCTAGAGCTACTCCACACAGGCCATTAAGCACGGCGAGGTTCCCCTCTCGTGTTTTCGAGCGGTGATTTGTGAGCTCCGCGCACGGCGGAACGGCGGGGCGGCTCCACCGCGCAGCGTCCGCGCCCTCGCGGTGCCTTGAGACACTGAGCCTACAGCGAGCCGGCCGGAATAGCAGCGAAGCATTTTCAGAATCGAATGAGTTTCCTGCGCCCCCTTCCCTCGCCGCTCCCCGCGCAGAGGAGCTGAGGGGCAGCTGCCGGCCAGGAAGGGACTGTCATGTCCTCCACGCTTCGCCGCCTGATTTTTTGTTTTTGCGCTTGAAGTTTCCGCGGGTTAGCCAAGAAATTAGCGCCGGGGCTCGCTCGGCCAGAGGAGATCCCCAAAATTTAGTGTTCACGTGTTTAACTTGCTGGTAGGCTTTCACGAAGGGTAAAGCTGGAAGCTTAGACATGCAAGCAAAAATCTGCACCCCGCGAAATCACCCAAGTCACCCAAATACTGGGGTAGGGGGTGGGAAACGTTATTTGACCCCGCGGTTCACACATAACTGAATCAAAAATAGTACACGGCGAGTTTTTGATCAGTCTAATGTTACAGCGGGTGGTAAAATCCTGAAGGGGTAAGATGTACCATGAGAAAGCAACAATCCCGTGGACTTCAGCGGACCGTGTCACAATAAGCCATAATAACCGCGATTAAAGCGGCAGCAGCAAATCAGGTACCTTATCTCCCCTTTTTATCTAAAGCATCAGCATATTCTGTCTTCCCTCGACAAAGAAGCTCTCATCCAAAGCATTTTGTTCCCCTTGACAGAATGAAACACATTTTCCTCCCCAAAGTAAACATAATGCATGTGACTAACACACTGGCAGGGCCAACAGCAGGAAATTTAACTTTTAAAGAAACCGATCTCTGCTCGTGATTGATGCTGTGTCGCTCTGACAACAGAGAGTGTGTAGCTAATTGCCTCTATAAACGAAAAAGATATTGCCCTCATTTTATCAAACACATTCTTTGTCCGGGGCCAAAACAAGTGTCACAGTAAATGGACATGACTGTAGAGATTAATAGTTTCCCAGCAGTGAAATCTGAATAAGAACCACACGCTGGCAATCAATGTCTGGTTTAAACTGGGAAAGAGGTTTACATTAATTTTTCAGATGCAATTCCCCTTCCAAAGATCCACCCATGGAGCTACATTCACTTGGGTGCTAAGGAACAGCTTAACCCACATCTCCCGTCCCCAGGATCTCAAGGAACTTCTGGAGGCCCCTCCAGTCCCTTGGAAGTTCTCAGGGCACAGCTTTTGCCACAGCTGCCCAGGGCAGGCTGGTCTACAGGCTGCAGCTCTCACAGCCTCCATCCACAAGGCATTACAGGGAAGGGTCTGCAATAGGTTTCTCTTGTGTCTCACTAAAGGACAGGACACTCCTGACTTCCCTGCAAAAGGACTTCAGAATTTGTCTTTGCTCGTTAAGAATGTTTTATTTTCTTTACATCTTGAAAGCCAGTATTAGGAAGAAAATGAGAAAGCTTTACAATAATATTTATTCAAAGACGTAATAACAAATTCTGTGTGAGCATCCAACAAAATAGAACTTCATCTTCAGCCAACAGCCTTCTGGGATCTTTCTCTCACAGCTGCTCAGTTTATACTTTTACTCCTATTTTCCCCATACAAGCCATTCCCTCAGCTTTATAGCCAGGCAGAATAACGATGTCCTGTTGCACTCCTATTTTTCAAGGGGTATTGAAATTTTGAAGACCATGGAAAAGAAACCATCTCCTCCAAGCCTTATGGTTTGAAAACTAAAAATGTTGTACAATATGCTCTTGGAACATGTAATTTCTTAAGGGACTGGGTTACAACAGGAAATACCCTCAAGACATGGAAATATGAAGTGTAGAAGCTCTCTTTAACCTACTGGGGAAAAGGAATAGTCTCAACAAATAGCTAGAGACTGGGGCAAGACAAATTCATATGTGAGGGAAGAACACATTTGTAGGATGCAGCCCAGGGAAATGGCTGATTCATTGGTGTTGCAGATTTTAAGCCTTCCTGGAAATTATGCTTTTGTCAGACACAAGATCTTGGGTGAAATCTAATGACCAATCTTGAACAAAATGCATTTTTGTAGGTTCATAAAATTTAACACTGAGGATCACAGTTTCTTCTGTTTAGTCCCAACTCAGTGACAGGTCAAGAAGCACGTGGAGCAAGAAGCATGGGTACCTTCCCCTGAGGCTGCTGTTGGGTTTTTTATTTCCTTCAGTGTCTCTAGAGGTGCTGACAAAGTGCCTCTGGACTAAAGCATCTTTGCATTATTATTATTTACGTTCAGGTTTAAAGTCTCAAATTCATGTTGGTGGTGGTGTGTGGGTGTGGTTTTTTTTTTTTTTTTTGGTTTTTTTTTTTTTTTTTTTTTTTTTTTTTTTCTTCTCTCTCTCTCTCTCTCTCCATTTTCCTTTCCTTTGAAGAGTTTGCCCCTTATTCATGGAATAACAAGCACGTTCTCGGGTCTGATATTTTCCCTGCTGAACCTGCCTTACAGATAGCATGAACAGTGCAGTTATGCCTATTAGTCACAGTGCTCAGCCTTAGTGTTAGACTAATTTAGAAAGACTTCCTGCATAGCAAGAAACAGCAGGATTTGATCATAGTCAGAGGTGCATTACAACATGCAGCAAGGCTCTTTAAGAAGCCCTTATCACCTGGGACATTTAAAAATTGCACTCATGAGACAGCAGCAAAAAACAGAGAGGAACAGTACATTCAAAGGAAGTACATTTGCTCGATCTGCTGAATCTTTTCCATCATTGAATTCTAGGACAGTGGTTTGATTAAACAGTAATAATAAAAAAAATCTGGCAAAACAAGGGGAGAATGGACAGCAAATATTGACTCTTTAACTGCAGTGTTTTGTGGAATATTAAATTAATGTTCCCACATGATGTCCAGGCATCAATCCTGATCTCCCTGGAGTCAGTGGTGACATTTCTATTGCCTTCCGTGGAAGAGGATTATTTATCTGAGGGCATCTTGATCAAAATAAACACAATGAAATAGATTGTCCTCAAAAATATTTTGAGCTTCCTTTTGCTTGATTTGAACAATTGCTTTGGTCCTAGGTTATTAAATCTTGACTTTACCCCAAGAGAGGTTGCTGTTGTATTACTATCCTCTTTCCTTTGCTGCAGGGATAATCAAACATTTCAATAGCTTTCTGTTGACTGTGAGACTATAGTTACTTTTAACCCTTTTTCCGCCTAGTCAAACAAAAATGTTAATGAAAACATCTCCAGATAGCTCTTGGTCAATCTAAATATCAATTAGAGTTTAAAAAACCCTAGTGCTCTAGGTACTGCAGGTATTTTACAGAGAGGGAAATATATTGATGCACTTTGGACTGAAAAGAAAATCACCTTGTGAAATTTGAGTGCCAGTACCTGGCAAATACACAGATTTTGATTACATTTTCTGTTTTAAAATGCCACCCTGGAGCTCACAGGTCACATCTTGGGCTCACAGCAATTGACATCTCCTTTTTAAAGAAATGAAACAGACTGATTTTCAAATGAGCACTATAGAAGGGGGTGGGGAAGTGCATCTTCTCTGGTTTATATGGGACAGGATTTTTTTCCTGCCTTCCTGTAGCTTTTTTTTTTTTTTTTTTTTTTTTTTTTTTTTTTTTTTTTTTTCCCCCATGAAAACATCCCCACAGTAAGACGGACAGCTGTTTATATGAACGTCTAACTCTATTAGCTGCAAAGGGGGGCAACTCTACACTTATCCAGTTATCCTTTGGTTTTAACTGATGTAGCTGTCGCTGAATTTTTCCTTTAGCTTCCAGGACAAAAGTAAGTTGTACCGGAAAAATGTGGTTGATTTTCCAAATGTCTTTTTGTAGGATCCTGTAAATAGCAGTAGTCAGAAGCATGTAACGTGTGAGTCCCGTTATATTATGACACCTCTCAGGCATTAACGATGTGCATTTATATACACTTATTTAGGCAGTCAAATTACCAATAAATACAGATCAACGCAACAAACTCAGAGCAAGAATTTTTCGTCTGCGTCTTAGTATAAAACCCTTCCCCAACGAGTGGATAATTTACTTTCCTCCTTCAGCGGTATGAGTAAGCCGGGCGATTAGGGGCCCTGGTATTTTGCCAGAGTTTCCGGGGGTGGAGAAGGCAGGGAAGGGTTAAGCCGCCCTCCTCCCAGCCTCTTCCGAGGGGGTGGGTGCAGGGGAAGGAGCGTGGCCTTTTTCTAAGCCGAGAGGGGTGCGAGGGGAAAGCCCACTGGCTGTGTCCGCTGTTTGGTCAGATGAAAAAGCTTTGCTTGGTGTTACTCCGTGTACTAATGAACCATGCCTTAAGGGAAGGGCCTACGAGAGATTTGGGAGTTTCTCGGGCGGGCAGGAGTCTCCCCGGGCGGCGAGGGATACTCCGGAGGGATGCTGAGACCCCCGCGGGTCTGTAGCCGTCCTTCGGGAGCACAAGTTATCCTGCCAGGACGCCCTCATACGTGTTCCCTCCCCAGAGCAGGCTCCTTAGGAGCCCGCCCGCAGTGCCAGCTCCATCCCCAGCTCTCCCGGCCCCCGCTCAGCCCCTCGCGGGGCGGCGGGGATGCGGCACCGGCTGCCGCTGCCCCGGGGCCGCTCAGCCCCGCCTTTCGCCCGTCTCTTTCAGGAACACCGTGTCTTTACGGTTGCGGGTACCGTTTTCCGAGGACGGAGCCGTCCACGCGTGGCAGCTCCGGGCAGCTGCGGGCGGCGCGGGAGCTCTTGGCTCCTTTCCTGCGGAAAACCGGGCTCGAACCTCAGCCGCCGGGCTCAAAGCTCGGAGAGGCTGCGGCTGCTCGGGGGCGTCTCCTGCGGAGACCGCGCCGTCGGTTTGACCCACGAGCTTAAAAACACGCGCGGGAACTTTCCGCCCCGTGCCCGCCTGTCCCCGGGCTGCTTGCGGGGAGCTGTTCGGCTCTCCGGCGGGCGCTGGTGCAGGTCAGCTGCGCCCCTCGCCTGCTTTTCCTCTCTCGTTTTTCTGCGAGCGCTCCCCAAACCCACCCTTCGCTCCTTCCGCACATCCAGCGTCCAGAATGCGGAGAACGAATCAGCAGTATCGGGTTGTGGTATCCACCACGGGTTCGGAAAACTCCTTTTGGGAAACTAAGGACGATAGAAAACTGGGAGTTACTTAGTCCACGTCTAAATCTAACCCGGAGTCTCAATGAGATAAATATTTCCCTAAGAATAACCTAATTCATTACACACATGATTAATGCTTTAGCTGTTTAATGACTACCGAATCAAACCTTGTGGAAAAAGAAAAAAAAAAACCCCAACAAATCCTATCCTTGATTGTGCAATTAAAGTCTGTCTTAGAGGGTGAGCCCATAAACAACTAAATGAAAAACCACGACAAGCAGTCGTATTCCAGCATCCTAACTCTTCGGTACTTTTCATTGTAGACTGGGTTTTCCAAAGGTGAAAACAATCTCTCTCTCTCTCTCCACCCCCCTCAGGAGGAATTCCCAGCGAGGGCAGCAGCAGCATTCCTCGTTAGCAGGATCTGAAACATGAACCTCTAGCCGGGCACCACAGCTTGAGTTACAGGACAACCCGCACAAGTCCCATCCAGGACGGCAGCGTTTTTGGGGTGTGGAGAAGGGATTCCTGTGTCAGGCCGGGCTGCGCATCCCCTGCTCCCCCTGTCATCCTCCCGGCCTGCCTTCACCCCTGCACAGGGGGTGCTACTGCTGTTCCCGTAGGAGTCCCTTGGCCCGGCCTTTGGTTGAAATGTGCAGTTATTTTTGGTGTGTCATCACCATTTTTGTTGAGATTATGACCGATGCAAATGTTTATACTTTGTATCTTGGTCAAATCATAGCATAAAGTCATGAGACTGAGAAAAGCTTTTTTATTTTCTGGTTCTGGGTCTTTCCTTTTGCTAGAATTCTAAAGTCTTTTGCAATTAAGTTAAAGGTTTTATAAATTCCCTGAAGTATTTTATAAAGCAAAGTGTTTGGCAGCACAAATACTAAGGTGACCACTTAATTAGGTTACCAGTATTTTGATTTAATTGTATTAATTCCAAGGCACAATTGACAAGGTGTTTGCTGCTTGCGGGCTCCATTCTCATTTTAAAATTATCACCATTTCTGGCATGATAAAGGACTGATTTTATTATTGTTGTGTGTGTCTGCATGTGAAAATCTACCACTAAACAGATTTGTCTTTTTAGAGAGGCAAATAGGAAAGATTGTTTCTATGTGCTCTTAGTAAGAGGACTACTTTTTCCTGACAGATTCCTGCAGGCTAGTGCTGATTTTACTAAAACCAAAATGCCTACTTTGACTTTGCATTGTGCATTATTTTAATGGCAGAAGATGGCATATAAACACCTTTTATCTACTTTCCCTCCTACTGGGCTTGCAACATCAAAGATAGACCCATTCATCTTTGTTTCGAGGCGGGCTGTAAGTTTTCATTTGGCAGGGTTGTTGAAAATCAAACTGACTGTACTTGATCACAGTGGGATCTGCATGAAAATCCATCTACAAGTTGAGCTGTAATACTTACCTGTCTAGGTCAATTTGAGAACAACAAGGATGATAAGCACATAAAGCTGAAATACTGTTGTTCCACAGTAGGGCTGTTCCACCACTGGTGTAGCAGATAAGGCTTATTTAAGTAACTGTGGAGCCATGTGCAAAGCCACGTGGTTTTATCCCAGAGGTCCTTAGATGCAATTCCTTGTGATAATTTGTCTTTCCACTTGTCCTGACTTTCTATTCCATATTGCCTTGGATTTATCCCGGATAAGGAAGAAGGATTGAGTTATGTGAAGGAATATTGTGGAAGCATCAATAGAGGTTTATTTTAAACTAGGGAAGAGCAAAAATATCCATGCATGTGTCTTGGTGTCACGTGAGGAAAAGCTGCTGGTTTCCAGCGGGGCTCAAGTTGTCACTGGAACGCTGATGGGTGCAGCCACCACAGACACAAGCTTGAGGTTCAGCTTCAGCCTGTGGCCAGGGAGTCCTGTGTGAGTTGGTGTCTTATTGTTGGTTGTAGCAGCAGACCCAGCAGCAGATCACACATTTATTTACACTTTGGTATTCTATCAATGATATTTATATATGCAGAACAGTGAAAAGATGAGAGAAATGCTCTCGCCTTTCAAAACGAAATGGAAGTATGCTATGATGTTTTGCCACTTTTATGCACCCTAATTTATCAATTAACCTAAATATATTAAACAGACAAATTGGCACAACAATTCTTTTTTTTTTCCTGAGAGTTAGCTTTGCTTTTAAAAAACCTGTTTCTCTCGACTTAGATATGCTGACACCGCATAGACATGAGTAATGCTAAAGAAGCTGCTCCCATGAGTAAGTTTTGGACATCATGTGTTTATTTGGAAATTCAGTCATTAGCTATGCATCTTCCATAATTGAGAAAGTTTGCCAGATATATGAGTGTTTATATGTGTTTTAATGGCTGAGCTAGTCTTATTGCCTGTAACATAAGCTTTCTGAATCTTTCCATTATGTGGCCATGCTTATACCTCAGCCAAACTTTAACTACTGGGACTGAAACTTTCCAAAGAAATACTAAGCCTGAGGCAGAATTTGCAATGGAAACCTTCAGCTAAAAGACTTCAGATTTCTCTAAAAAGAAGAGAAAGAAATTTGTTTGTTTGGCTCATGTTAAGAAGCAAATAAAGAAAAACAATTTCCAAACCTTAGAGAAAAGCTGATATTTTTTCCTGTAGCAGTATCACAATCCAGTATTTGGGAGAACAACAGTATCTGGAAAGACACTTCTAGCTGCTCCTGGGAAAATGTGTGGGAGTTTAGTTGAGCCACGATCCTCAGGGCAGTTACAGCTTGTGTGTGTTTGGGCTTTTGTGCTCCAGTCTCCTGAGGATTTGACTTGATTTTTGTCCTTGTTCTTCCCAGCCTTAGAGGATGCCATAGAGTTGAGGTCTCTGGACAGGCTGGGACAGCGCCCCAGAGCATCCCATGTTTTTGGGCTAGGTGGGTTGGGAGGAGAGGGGTTGTGGGATGCTGCCTATCCTCTCCATGAAGGAAATTTCCACAGGAAATTACATACAAAAATAAGTGGGGGTTGTAAAGTCAAATGCTCAGGAATTAGGAAATGCCAGAGTGATGTTTCCTGTGCTGTCTTCCCTCTTTGTCCCCTTTCTGTGTAGCCGTTATGATGCAACTTTTGGCCACTCAAACTGCTTTTACAGGTTTCTTGTTTAAGTTCTGCTTAAATTATTTTTTTTCTGAAAATTAATAGTAATTGAGAAAATTGTTTGGCAGCGATAGCCTGATGGCTGTGCATATTACAGAGTAAAAATGGATTTATTTTCTGGAGCAATATACGGCTTTTTAAAATCAAGTTTTAAGGCTGTTGAAATGGAGTGTCCTGTGACCCTAATGAAAATAGATGTCAGTAAATGAACTGGATCTCTCAGAGCTGTTGTCTCTCTTCCTTGTCTTTTGTTTGTTGTCATTTTTGATTTGTCTTGGTCCTTATCTTAATGTTATACCAAGGAGATCAGTATTCAGCGAAACAAAAAAACGCTAACTTAAATGGAGCAGTTTATGTTGCCCTAAAGAGGAAGGAAGGATGCCTCTTCCTGCCTAACCGATGGTGAGATCTGCAAGGCGTTACTTATTGCTCTGCTTTCCCCTGCCTGTTTCCTGGAGGAGGTAGAAAGCAAATGACAAACGTCCTTGGCTGAAACTTGCACAAATTGGGTTACAGAGACAAATTACTATCCAGATCTTCTTATTATACATCTTTGTCAGATTTTTTCTAAAATTAAAAAATAGGAATTCTGTGTATTCCTGCTCCATTATTGCCTGCAAATATATAATTTAAACATATCAAAGCAGAACAGATTTAAATTGTATCAGAAACATATTATATTTTTTTCCAAAAAGAAAGACGTCTGAGTGAAGAAGATATGACAACAGTGGTGAAGTTCCTACTTTCATGCTGCATCACCACAGATGCAGCACCATGGGCTGAACCACAGCAGCATGGATTTCATCAATGTGTCTGTAACAGTCTCAAGCTCCTTTTCACGCTTCAGCAGCTCTGCTGTCACCTATTTTCAGACAAATCATATGCAAGAAATGGGTGATTTCCAGATTTTTAAGTCCTTGAAATTAATCTGTATGAACTCCAGATGATTACTCTCCTGTACTGAATTTGAACTGGGGTCTCTTGACAGACATTGTTGTGCATAAGAAGTAAATAGGATCCTCAGGTCAGTCTTGTCCAGTGGAGGGAAACCAGAGGGAGCCTGCGCACACTTGTGCCCTGCAAACAGCAGTCACCATCTCCTTTTGTTTTCTCTTGAGCTGAGAATGTTTATTCGGCTAGTTTGTGAATCCAGCTCCATGGATGTCTTGCTAGGCTGTATTTGATAAAGGGTTGCTACAGGCTGTTGTGAGCCTGTGTACACTGAATTCCTTATTGAGTAAATGTAAATGAGAGGATTTGAGGACTTCCACAACAATTGAACTCTTCAGTTCTGTAGCAACCTTCATTTAATCTGTGTGAAAGCCATCAAAGAACACCTACCAGCCTCACAAGTTCTGGATGTCACCAGGAGATTTTGGGGCATTTCAAACTCCTGAAAACTGAGGGGTGTTTTTGAAAACCTGAAAAAAACATGTCTCAGAAACTGTTCATTTGTTTTACTCATCAGCTTTTCTTCTTCCTTTGGCTAAAAAGAGCCAAAATTGTTTTCTTAAATAACAAGATGGTGCTGTTGGTTTTGATAACGTGCTCAAAGATTTTGTAGATGTGATGTCTTCTGTGGTTTTGCTTCTTTGTGGTTTTATTCTTTGTTTTGTACGCTTTCTGGTGGTGCTCTGAAACGTTTAGCGGGTCGTCACTGATGTTATGCTCAGGACACAGTTTCTTACAGGCTACTCTTTGTTTCTTGATGTTTAAGTCTTTAAAAGTTTAAAGATCTTTGCCATTCTTAATGTGTCTTATGAAATATGTGAAGGTGTTTTTAGTACTCAGAAACAACACTTTGAAGTGAACCTCCTTAGTTCTTTAATTTCAAAAACTCTGTAGATCCTTCAGTATTTCTAATTTGTGCCTGATTTTTTCCAGGTTCAGACGGACTGAAGTGATGCAGTTTATTTTCTTGGTCCTTTGACTCCCTCCTTACCTGTGATTATACAAATTAAAACTGTTGAAATGTCTTGTTGCTAATGTTTTATCCATGTGTTTGGCTTGCCTGTGCATTACATCTCATGCAGCCAATGCATGTTTTTATGTCTCTTTTGGGCTTTTTGAGGGTAGGGATGTCCAGGCCTAGGCATGTTGTCCAGTTAAACTAACCTTGAGAATACTAGTTGCTTCACTTTTACCTGGTATTCAGGGAATTAAAACTGGAAACTGCCTGCCAGGAACACTCCTTAGTTTAACAGCAGTCTGACGTTGCACTCGATTACACCTCAGCAAGCTCCCCTCAATTCCCGGAGGATGCACTGGTGTGGTGTTGGTGTTACTGCAGCTGTGCTAACTGCCTCCTTTCACTACCTTGCACTAAGGCTTCTCTTAAGTCAGTCTCTGGCTCTACTGCTCAGGCTGCCTCAATACCTTCCTCCTCTGTTGCTGTCAGAGGTTTTGAGAGGCTGTCTCCAATGTCTGATTACTGGCTAGCTGCGCCTCCTGCTCAGCCTTAGCGATGGCTCCTGTGCACAGCTCATTCCTTGTTTCAGCCTGTAACATTCTAGTGCTGAACAGCAATCTCATTCTTGTACAAGAACCCAGATATCTTCATGTTCAGAAAGAGCTCGATTTCCACTGTTGACAGCACCGAGTGCTCAACAATAGCCATTACTTTCATTTGTATAATCCACTCCTTCTTTCCTTCTAGCACACCAGTGTATCCAAGAATTGGAGTAATTTCTGATGTCTGAGCCACCACTGTGGTATGCTGGTATCCTCAAATCCAAAGGAGTGTGTACAACACTTTGCATGGATCATACCAGAAGTTCCTGACAGTGGCTCTTGTCCACCAGCAGCTTTGCTTCTGGACAGCCTGTGCTTAGTGCCTGCCAAGCATACCCTGTGGGCACAACCTAGCCTGGGACCCAGTGGGAAAAAGTTTCTTTTATCCACTGTAGGTCAGAGCTTCTGGCCCATTGCCCTCTGTAATGGGGTAATTGCTCCTCTAGCCACTATTTCTCCAAGTGCATAAAAGTTTGACAAAGGAGCCCTCCTCTGGCAGAGAATTAACAAAAAATCTCTCTAAAGTAACTGCATTTCTGTTTTTACAGTTTTAATTCTCCAGCAGTAACCTGGACCAGGATCTGTGGCTGTAGTAAGTCGACAATTGCCAGGGCACTAAACTACTGAAGACTTGCAAAATGGTCAAAGATTTGCAGCATGCTCTGCTGTGGTGATTTAGCACCAGCAGGAAATTAAACTCCAAATAAGCCACTCTCCTTTCCTACCACCCCTTCTGGTAAGGGAGAGAGAGAAGCAGAGACCAAGTGTGCAGGGGCTGATCCTGAGACCCTCCTGGCGCAGAGAGGGAAGCAAAATGGTGCACTTCCAGCGGGGTGCTCAGCGTTACCTCCTGGAACCGTGTCCCCAGGGGTGATGTGGAAGGTACAGAAGAAATCCGCACCGCACACACACAGCACTAAGCCCTGGCCCCTCTCTGTGACCAGGACATTTGCTTATGCCAAGGCATGGGACACCAGGCTGGTTTCTCTTCCTGTGGGAAAGCACAGAGGCTCATCCTGGACAGGGTGGCTGCTCCTCCCTGCTGGGTATCAGCAGTCCAGGATCTGGGCTGTTCTCCTGGCTGTTCCAGCCAGCTCTGCCCCTTTCCAGCAGCCTCTTGTTGCAGCAAGATCCTTGCTGGGCTACGTTGGGTTGCTTGTTCCCAAAGGGCAGAAGCTGTCGCTTCCCTTGCGCCAAACACCAAGCTGGCTGTGACCTGCTCCAGACAGCGCCCTGGCTCCCTGCCCTCCTGTGCCAGGGGTGATGCAGAGCCCTCAGCATGCTGGGCTCTCCTCTGTGAGGATCCTCCACCACCCTGGGGAGAATGGGGCCAAGCCCCCTCCTTCCAGCCCCTCTCTGTCCCCAGAGGAGCCCAGGGGGCTGCCTGCTGCTGCCCATCGGCTGTTCTTTGTCACCTGGCAGGGCCACCCCTGTGTGCTGCTGGCTGCCTTGAAGGGAAGGGCACCGGTGTGTGCTAAATTGTCTGAAGGTGATAGAAAGCAGCTGGGTGGATGTTTTAAGCAGAACATTCGCTACATCTGTAAATCTGTAGAAAACAAATGCCAAGACAAACCTTCAGTGAGTTCATAGCTCTGTTTTGTGATTCCAGCTCTTCAGCTCCAGCTTTTCCTGCTCCACAGAGGGGGATGCTCTGACACAGGCATTTGGGCCCTCAGATACAGCCTTTGGTCAATGGTCCAAATCCATATGACATAACTTTAAGACTGAATTTCTTTTTTAGTCTGGGCGACTCCTCTTTCTTCTTGTGATTCAGAGAATACATTTATTGACTTTTTTTTGTGTGAGAAGAAATGTAACCCGTGCATTAGTGGATGTATTCCTTGTCCACTGCACCCATTGCTGACCTCCCGGATATAGAGGGACCATGGCTCTTTTGAGAGCCTGCATAACTCCAGATCTCATCATTGTGTTGAAATGCAGGTATTCAATCTGTGGATCAATAGGAGGGAAGTGGAAGGTGCAAGTCACAAAAGCTTTCAAATGTATTCCTCATAACTCGTGGCTCCCAAAATACTGTTCTTCCCTTTATCCATTTTAATTCAGCTTCCCAAAGCTTTTTGCCTTAGCTATCACTTCAAGTGCATTCAACAAGATCTATTTACTGTCAATTTCTGTTAATTCCTGGAGAGGGATTATTTCTTTGTTTCATGCCTAATGAACATATTACAGTGTGTTTCTGCCCAGTGAAGAAATGAGAACTGTAGTCAGAGCCTTGGGGAATAGCTTGTTGTACGTAGGACAGGGCAGAAGAAGGGTTTTCTCTCCTTTTCACATTGGATTTTTCTCCCACTGGCTGGGTCAGGAGATGGTAGGATCTGGCTTTCCCTTTGTCACCGACACAGTTAACATCTGTGAGGGGTTTGGAGACAAATGACAGAGGAAGAAGAGCTATTTAAGGTAGCAGACAGTGTTGGGTCAAGTGGGGTATAGACTGCTAATGAATAAATCTTACGTAAAAATCAAAAGGTTTTCCGCCATTAGAAGAACAGGGTTTTGGAGGCTAGATGGTGCTTCCTGAGGTTATGTGACATGATGTGTGCTGCAATTGGGAACTCTGATTTATTTAAACTCTAGTTTCATTCTTGACCTTTAGTTCTAACTTAGGAACCATGTTTTCAGGAGTTTGCAGATTTAATAGTCTGCTTCTTTTGATGTCAGAACAACGTATTTTCCATTAGGTTAAAACTGAGGAAGGAGAGGAATTTTTATTCTTATTTGTCTGTTTTTGCACTCGTATGTCATTGTGTCAATAAATATGACATAGGAATAGGGTATACATATTAAGTACATTTTATATGTCTATTTAGTGTAATAATTACTTGGAAAGTTGAAGCTGCTATCTAGTATGAATAAGAGTTTATAGTATGAGCTTCCAGAAGTGAAGAGCTGGGGTTTTGCTGTTAGACTGGTGAAAAAGGAGACCCAGAGCCCTTGCAAGATGATTCCCCCCTCCACGCTCCTATCTTTCTCTTTACGGTGAGAAGATGTCAGATGTCTGAGACTGGTTTCCATAGGTAGGCTGAGGACAGTCAGCCATGAATTATAATTTGTATGGTGGGAGTCCATACTCCTACACTGAATCCACTTAACTGCTTGGAAATGTTAAACTAATAAAGTTGCAGGCTGCCACTGAAATCCATCCCAGAGACTGTCTTCAATAGCCTCCTTGTAGTGATTAATGACAGCAAGCCCGTTGCTGCTTGCAATGAAGGATTTGCTTGTATCTGTCTGCGTTTGCAGATAGTGAAGTTTCAGATAACGGATTACAGTTCCTGTGGTCCTTTGTTGCCGAGAACATGGCACAGAAATTTTACACCCCTGTAAATTGTTGCCAAATGCTGCTATTCTGGTTTAGTTATCCTCATGTTCACTTTGCATAGCTGTAACCAAGGAGTTATGGTATAATGGTGGGAGGAGAATTGGGACCTTTGATTCCAGTGGTGTATCAGTAGTTCAGGTGGTTTTTCTCCTTCCATTTCTGGGTAGATGTATACTAGAATATTTTTATAGATGCTGGCAGCTCAGGGAAGAAGAATTAGCATGATGATGATTAGCAATTTGCCATCAATGGCCTGTTTTATTTAGAAAACATCTGTTCTTACCAATTTATCTTCATTTTTTATCATGCTTGTACTCATGACATAAAAATTTTCTTTTTTTTCCCTTAAAAACATAATGACATGAAAGTTTCTTAAATATAAGTAAAACAAACAGTAGGCATCATGAAATAATCAAATGTTTTCTATGTAGGTACTAAATTAATTCTCTAATTTTATTTAACTAACATTTTAAATACTCTTCAGGTCTTAGTAGGAAGAAGAGATAGAAAGCAAAGATAAAATCAAGTCATCAAAAGATCTGACTCCCCAAGACCATGTCTTGGCTATTACAAATGCTGTTGATGCTTTTAGGATGGTCAAACCTCAAAGAAATGGACTTGCTGAAGTTCCCTCCTCCTGCCTTCCTGCTAAGCTCACATTGGTTTTTAGATTTCTTCAGTGCTTTGTGCAATAGCCTCAGGTGTTAGCTAGATCTCTCAGTTAGAAGCATAATGTTAAATGTTTTGACTGTCAAAAGCATCCCTGTAATTTACAATACGGCTGCGAGGTCCAACTTACACATATATATGCTTGCAAATTGAAAGTAGCTTTCTGTTTGGTTTGGTACCAGTCACATTGCAGAGGAGCACACAGATTTAGTGTGTTCAGCCACAGAGCTTTTTGTTTACTTTGTTAAAGAAAATACTTCCCATTAGACTTGGGTGAGTGAATAAAAAAAATTCAGACTTCTGTAAACAGATTTCATCTGACAGATTTCACTTGACTTTGAGGGGTCAACCCCCCCTCATATTATTGCCAGCTTCTTCACTTTCTTTCTAATTTAATGCTACATTTATAGATATTTTTTACATTTTATCTTTCCCTTTGGATGCTTCCAGTATACTTCCCATCAAAATCAATATTGCCTTACTGGGGGAAGGGAGGGAGAGGCGGGAGGGCAATGGTGAAATTCCCATTCATTGGTTCAACAGTATTGAGGGAGCTGAATGAAATCTTTCCACTCATCCAACTTCTATGGCCTAATATTCACCACCTTGTGACTCCTTGGCTTGAGCTCATGGCACACTGAACACCCAGATGGTCTCTGCATGAAATGCTAGCCAGGCCTGGGACTGTTCAGCTTCCAAGGCAAGGCAAAACTGGGTGCATTGAGTCTAGCGTGGCAGAAGGCCAACCTGCACCTAACCATGTAATAATTTACAGATACATATGAATCCTTCATATTCTGGAAGATATTTTTCATTTGGTGTACACATATATGTCCCATTAAACTGAGTAGCAGTTATTTGTGTTCTCAGGGAGGAGAATAACTTCTGTGTTTTCCTTCTTACAAGGCATATGCTGTTACGATATATATTTTTAATTGATTAAGAGGTGGGAACAGTAACAGTGTATCTGATCCAAGTTTTTAGCAAAAAGACTCTTTATTGGCCTCTATACTGTGAAACATTATTCTAGGCATGATCCCAAAGGCATTTTTAATCATCAGGATAGATGAAAAGAATATATATTTCTAAGTATCCTGGAAGTACCAGTAATTTAAATTACAAGTTTATTTTGTTAACATTTTGTTTGGTGGGCAATAAGCCACAATTTAGAGAAGTTAAACAAAATCCTATCTTTTTTAGAAAAATGCATTCCAGGGCTTTGGAATCTTCTCCCATCTCAGTCCTTTACCATTTGCATGGCAGGATCTCGAACACTTGTCATAAATAATCTCCTTGTCACTAACAGAGGATTGACCTCACCACTGAGATCGGGGTGGCTGCAGCACCTCAGGTTATTGTCCAGCAGGGACCTGTGCATGACCATACCATGACACCTATCTACCTGTCCTAGACACTCTGTGATCAAAAATGATGTCTCATATCAAAAGCACAGAGAAGGTGACCCTTCCAGTATTTGCAAGGCAAGTGAGTGGCTGTGGCTGGAACCACAGCTGCAGCTCATACTTGCAGGTGATTGTGGGTTTGCCTTGTGCATGTATAATTTCTTTGCTTGGGACTGTAGACCTCGCTTCTCCTGTCCTCCGCAGGCACAGCATACCCTTGGCACTGCTTCCCTGAAAAGTGGTCTCTGGAATTCCCCCATCATTGTATTTTTATATTTTAAATAATGCTAAAACATTTTAATATGAAAGACCAATGTAAATATTTATATATACTTAAATAACCTAAATGAATATGCATTTCTATAGACTCTTTTCTTAGAAACCCCCCCCCCCCAATAATATTCCTTTCCTTTGCAAATGATTTATAGTATGAGATTCTATCACTATTTTCATAAGCTCATACCATATGAAAGTATAGCATGGACTATCTCAGAGCTATTAAAATAGGTGATGAAAACCATAAAGTTATGAAAGTACACAATTTTATGATAACTATTCATATGTCCACTTTGAAATAAGAATATGCCACGTAAAAGTTAAGTTTTATGAGCAGACATGTTAGCACGACCTCTTATTAAGGTCTTCTGTTAGTTTCTCCTAAAAGACTTGGTTGTCAGTTGTTTATAACTTTACCATCTGTTATCTGCTTAGGCTGAAATTTCCCTTAGACTGAACTTGGGTTGGGCTGTATTCGTTTGGAAAACTTAAGCCAGAATTGTCCATCTGGTAAGTGGAAATGGCTTTAGCCATGGTAAAATTATTTTTGAATAGTAATTGAGCTGCTTCTTTGAAGCAGGCTTCTTGATAAGGGGATGGGGATGGAGGGTCTCAGAGTAGGATTTTTTGTCAAATTCTGAAACTGATAACCTGGTTAAATGGAGTTTATAATACAAAACCATATTATACAGATGCCCTGTAGAAATACTGCAGGCTCATCTCTATACTTCCAACTAAAATTCTCATGCATGGAGAGCATCTCAAATCCTTGGAAGCTCATGTGTGTGGTTAGAAATCATGTTTCTGACAGCAGAGGAGGGTGACAGTGCACCCCAGCTTCGGAAGGTGATGCCTTGCACGGTGCTGCCATTCCCAAACAGGATGGAGTTTGATGAGAAAAGCATAGACCTGTCTGAGCAACCATTTTGTGAGGAAGCAATGGCAGGCAATGCCAATATTCCAGAAAGTTCATCTCATCACATCTGGTAGCAGCATTGTGACCCCATAGGCTGCCGCACTGCCTTAACATGAGCAAGACACAGGAGTTTTCCATCCTTCAGTGGCCTTACTCCCAGATGTCTTCCCAGAGCCGTAAAGTAAAACAAGTAAAACTGTTTTTGGTAACAAAATCTCACTGCAAAACTCAATTTGCTCGGGCCAGGGAGGTACTGCAGGCTGAATCTGTTATTCTCTGCCTCGCTTTGGTTTTTGTTGTCTCTATTCCGGCTGGAGACTTGAACTAGATGGTGACTCCAGGTTTTGAGGGAAATATCTACATGAAACAATCTCCAATTTTTGCCAAAGATCTTCTACCCGATACCTCAAGTTTTGTTTATGACTTGAAAAAGATTTTATGTTGAGTTTTTTAATGAACAATGAAATTATTGAAGAGAGTAACAGATTGACTAAAATTAACAATTTCAGTCAGAGTTCAATTAAGTTAACCCAAATACTCCTTGCTACAGAACAGTAATAAGAGAGACTCCCCAAAAAAAGGCTAAAATATCCCAGTGAATGGATGTGACATTGGTCAAAACACTACTCCTTGCTGAGGAATAGATATGCAAAGGAGAGGCTTAATGTTTGGGTAGGGAAATAAATACAGGTTACCAGAGGTTCTCCAGTCAGGGATGATGAGAGCCTGGTCTGGATACCCGTACCCCAGCCCCAGATGTGTGATGTACGCTAAGAGCAGAGTCCAGTCCTGAGAACTGATATGAGGTACCAGAAGTGAAGATCTGGACCAAAAGCTCTTACTTTTTTTACAAAACAAGAAATAGGCACTCATGAAAGGAGGGACTCCTGGAGGGCAGCTCAGACTGTGCTCGATTTGGGCTGAAGACCAGAGCTGCGGAGAAGTTCGTAACCATTTTTCTGATGTGACCTTTGAATTATGAAGACACTTAGAAATAAATCTGTGGAAGGATGGAGACTCAGAAAGACAGAAGATGGTCTCTAGCTGAAAACATTTGTAAGGTATTTACTGAAAGCACAGCTATAAAATGCAGCTTGTAGGGTCCTGTTAATCTGTACAACCTGGTAAGGAAGGGTATTTCACACAGTCTGACAATTGGGCAGCAAGTCTTTAGACAGAAATGGTGAAGAAAGCTTTGGTTGATGTGATTAAAATGAAAGGCATCAACTTTCAGATGGATGCATTCTTGCACATTAGTAAATAAAAATATTTTCATATTTAAAGATAATTACTGTAAACAGGGAATCTGCTGAATTTAAAAAATGGTGTTACACAAGGATTATTTTTTATGAAGACTATCAAAATGCAGTTATTTAATTTATGCATCATGTTACCTTAGGTTAATTGGCATTTATTTCAAAAGAAGAATTCACTGAGATAATATGATAATCATGTAGTCAATTAACTGCTTTTGCTTGGAATGATTGTATTGAATATAAATATGAGGATCGTGATGGATATGACAATCAAATTGAAAGAAGAATAGAGATGTATGAGAAATTAATTACTGGCATGAAAATATAGAATTATTTTTCTTCAAGCTCATCTGTAAATTCAGAATTTTCCGTCCAACACTGGACTTCATAAAGAAAAAGTGTTGTATTAATTTATATTATTTAAAATCTCACATAAAGCAGCAGTGCTTAATGACACTGGGATTTTTAAAAATTATTTTCTGTTACTTCATTCTTTTAGGAGACTTCTAAATTTTTAGCATTTATTTTGTTTATGCATGTGATATGCATTGAAAAAAGATATAATCTCATGATAAGATTTTCTTCAGCTATTAACCTTCTAACCAGTCTCAGATTCTGGGGTTTTTTTGCCAATTTTGCAGTAGGGCAGTATTTAGACGACATATGTTTTTTTAGTGGTAGAGTAGAAGAACATCTAAGAACAAAGCTCCTCTTTTATCTGCCTTTTGCTTCTTATCCACAACATTTGATTCACGTCACGGTGAAATGAACCTGCTCTTAGCCAAGAGGTACAATCAGTTAGTGGGACTGGAAGGGGGAGATATTCCTGGAATGTCCCTTTACTCTTGCCCTAAAAGCTAAGCCCACATGCTCTCATTGTGTTTCTAAATAAGTTGGAACCTGGCACTTGTTTCCTTGTAGCCTGGCTATTAGACCCTTTTTCCATTGGCACAAGACAGACAACTTGGTGTGTTTGCTCAGCTCAGGGCCCCATTTATACTGACAAATTTACTGTGCCAGAAGTTACATTAAAGAGTCATACTGCCCTAGTTGTTTTAGTACAGGATTCTGTAACACGGTAAACTTTCCTACATAAACATTTACCTATGCAGAATTTATGCCTGTACAGTTTTACCTTAAAAAAAATAAAAATCCCATTTTTCATTCTTGAAGTGGTGAAGACAACTTTCACATATATAATGCTATATTGCCTTTTCCTGTTTCCAGAGAAGAAAACTGTCTACTCTGAAGGCTGTACCTTTCCTTTAGATTTACAGCATTATCTGTACACTACGCAGCTGAAAATGATGAAGAGGTAGGAATCAAATAAATGGACACTTTTGGGCTTACCAGACCAGAAAAAAAATAATGGAGAGAAGCCTCAATGTATTTTATTTCCCACTAAATGATCATAAACATAACATAAATTAGCTCTCCTATTTACCCTGACTCTTATATGTGAGTATCTGGTACTCCAACATGATTGCAACGCAGCCTGTTACCACTCCTTGCAACTTTACAATATTTTGAATATAGAGTTGTGTACATGTTGACTTAAAATATCCTGGTAAGTGAGAAGCAAGTCTTTAAGACAGGGGTTTAGAAAGCTCTTCATTGGAGTGATTCATCTATGAGTAACGGGGTATGTGTGCTGAGGAAGTGGAGACATTTGAGAATTATGATGAGGTATAGCTATGAAAATTTGCTGAAATAAACAATTGAATATCTATAACAACTACATTCTGAATTGTAGAGGTGTTTGATTGTGTGGGAACTTGGAAGTTACTACCGAAGAAAGTTGTTGAAACACTGTTGTTGCAACGTTTGTAATGAAGATGGATGTGTTGCATGTGTACTGAAATGGGGTTGGTGCTGGACACACAAAGTCATTGGGAACCCTTTCTTCCTTTCGCTGACTTTGGCCTGCAAGTCATCATCCAAGCTGTGAAAACTTAAACAGTGTTTATTTGGTATTAATACACCCTAACATTCTTTAATTGATATAATAGCATAATTATAGTACTGTTCCTCCTTTATGGTGTGTCTAGTTGTCCTGGTTTGGGACAAATTTGGGAGAAAACCCCTGTATAGGATCCCTCTAAGGAAGCAAACCCAAGTGGCCCCTCCCTCCAACCGGTCCGGAAAAAAACCCCCTCTTTGGAGAAAAGTGGAAAAAACTATTTTACTAAACAAATGAAGTGCATACAAGTATAAAGAATGAATAGTATGAAACAATAAAACCTCTCCTTCTGAAGTGAGATGGCAAATTGAGAAAGTCCTTGCCGTGGGTGTAGCTCGGCTCTCTCTCAGCCTCTCCTCAGTCCCAGTCCCTCCGGCGCTGCTGGAAAATGCCGAGCTCCAGGCCCCGGTGGGCCGCAGGTGCAGCCCCCAGTGCTCCCCTGGGTTTTCAGTCCAGAGCAGGTTTAAACAGTTCCAAGAAAAAGGAAAAAAACAGTCCAGGGAAATTCTCTGCCCTAGCTAGCTGAAACTAACTAAAAGCAAAACAAGATCTCTGTCCTGCAGTCTCTCCAAGCCTCCGCCGAACACCCCGTCCGCAGAAGAATGTGGAGGAGTCGGGCAGTTTTCTCAAAACAAACTCCGCGCTTCTCCTTGCTCTTAGAACCAGTCTTAAAGGCAGAGAACTCAATATACAGCACAAACAGAACAGACGATTGGGGATACAGGCATCATAAAGTTACCCTAGGACACTAGTGTTGGGAAATCCCCTGGGGAATGCATCTGGTGGTTGGGTGGTCCCCAGGCCGTCGCTGGTCTGGAGCTGTGGTCCGGCACAGATTTGGGCAGGAGTCCTGGCTACAGCAGGAGGGTGGTGGTGTGACAAGGCTGCCTCTTCCCAGGCAATGCTTGTCCTGGATAACTGCTTGGGAGATGCAGCTCTGCAGCTCCTGCAGCTAGCTGGGTTGGAGAGAGCTTAAATCTCTGCATCAGGCTCCACTGAGAGGCACAGAACGGCCTTGAAAAGCCTTGGGATAATTAAGTTTTGCTTTAGAAGTCTTGCCCCACTGAACTCCATGGCAAAACTGCAGTTGACTTCACAGGGATAAAACCTGTCTCTTATTCTTGCTAGATTTGGACTAGAAATCTCAGCTTCCACTACAGTTAATGGAAGTCACATGCACGTTCCGGGAGGAGAGCAGATCTCTTTCATCTCTTGAGTACCATGCTCCTCTGTGGCACTTCCAAGGCTGCATCAGTTATCGCAGGTCCGTTTATTTTAATGATGCAGCAGGAGTGTCCTAACTTCCTATGAAGGTACTTTGTTGTAATTATCTTGTATGTCTAGGGGCACCACAAGGGGTTACATTTATTTTACTGCCAAAGAACTGTTGTTTCAGCTGCAGTTCTATGAAGAAACAATCACATCTCCAGCAGTTTGTTAGATTAATCACAGGTGTGTAATCCCAGCGCATACCCTAGAGGGTATATCCTTTGACCCGATTCCTTTTTTAAAGGGGAAACTCTGAATTAATATCACTTGCATTGCTTATCACCATTCACATTGGGTTTCTGCAGGATGATGCAAAAAACAAACTAAAAGCTCCTATGACCTTTATTTTACTTGTGTACAAGTGAGTATTGTAATTTAACAAACCTGAATTGGTCATTGGCAGAATTCCCTGGAATGCTGAAAGTTAATGATAAGAGCTTGAACGTAGAACTAGTTCAGGAACTAAGTAAAGCCTTTTGAAGCAAAGAATTTGTCCACCCTTAGCACATAGCTATGCTCCAGTGTTTCGTTCCAATGGCATTAGAATAATTAGTTCTTCGGCTCATCATTCATTACTTCACAGTAAGCAATAGGTAAACGTCTCTGATCCTCACCAATTTATCTGTAGTCATTGCACAGGTTTAAAATAGAATCACACCTTTGATATTAACTTAGTAATTATTCTTTCAGGTTAACAGTAGCACAAGGATGTACTATTTCCCAGCTTCATTTCATGCCTTGTGCTACAAACCAGCACCAAGTAAAGGTTAAGAGACTTCAGAGACAAAGCAGAAGGTTTTCTGGACTTTTACATTTCAATCATGTTACCATGTAATGTGGAAACAAGTAAATATCTAAGAACTTGAACTTTTGTTGACTATAGTATGTTTAAAAGCCTCATCTGGGGAAAATTAAATGAATATGTGAGAAAGGATATGCATTTACTTTTGTTATAAGTTGAACTCTTACAATAAAACAGCCCTAGGAATCAAATCTCTGTAGGGGAACGAATTTCTGCACATTAAAAAGAAATACAGCCAATGATTCATAGAAACATATGAACAGTTTTACCCGGGAGTATATTTTTAAGTAATTTTGGCTGCTTAGTCCTCTTTTTTTTTTTTGAAAATGGGATTTTTGTTTTACCTGAAGCAGTGGGTTGGTATCAGTGAGTAAGACAGCACTCCAGAGACATGTGTGCACTGTGAGAAAGTGGGATGAATTATTAGGGCTTCAGAATAACTGTATCTGTATTTCTGAACTTCCATGTTGAGCCCTGTCCTGAAACAAATACGGACTCAAGGAAAAAACACAGCTGAAGGATTATTCCAAGACCCAGCTTCACAGCAAAATGTAGCACTATATGAATCAGTGAACATGCACCCAAATAGGCATTTAATTAAGGTGATGAATGCAAATGATGAGCTGCTCTTCCCAGGCACAGAAACCTGTGGACTGCAAGTCTGTGGCAGTGCAGATGAGCAGAATTTGTAAAGCAGTGAGAACTTTTGTGGAAAAAACACCATTTGGGAACAGGTTAAACCTGAACTTTCCTGCTGTCTGTATTCTTTACTCATATTTCCTGAAAATCTAGAGTGACTCTTGAATATTTAAGAGCTGGATTGAATATAAGTATTTTGTATGCCTCAAGGATCTGTTCAATATACACAGTACATTCTTACTTCCCAGATTTATCACTAAGCACAGAAAAAGCAAGCTTGCTATAATTTTAGAAGTCTCTCTAGGAAAGGAGTGGTCTGGTGGGTCTTGCAGAATAAGGAATAACTGCAGTTCTTCAAGATATTTATATGAAATGCACCCAGTGGGGATTCATATTCCTTCTGGGATTTCCTTCTGGGGTAGAGTATTGCAAGTAATAACCTTTAACTGCTATTAATAATCTATTAACTCCTTTGATGGCTCTAGTGAACACAGCTGTGTGACAGGAAATCTTGTTTTGGGAGAATGGATATACAGAGTCCACCCTGAAAAAGATATTTGTGGGAAGAAGAAAAGGGATAAAAAAACCAAGTACCTTGTCTCAGCTGAGTGTTTGCTTCTCATACTATGGTGCTTTATAATAGAACCAACTTCAAAGCCCAATTAACACTTTTATGAACACAGTATGACTGGTGAAATAGTTCACATGTTTTTTTCTAAAAGCAAGGTTGTTCTCTGCTAGGGTGAATTCACATGAAGGCTGTCTCC
The DNA here is from genome assembly GCF_015227805.2 of Hirundo rustica. Lineage (NCBI taxonomy): Eukaryota > Metazoa > Chordata > Aves > Passeriformes > Hirundinidae > Hirundo > Hirundo rustica. Next base: position 137,671,776 of record NC_053450.1, on the reverse strand, counting down.
AAACAGACTTGGCTTGAAATTTAACTGAAAATGGCACGTAATTCTGCAGAAAATGCAAATATGAACATTAATTTCTTTTTTATGTAAAGTTTTTTACTCACTGTGATTGGGCTACTGACAAATGTCTGCTCTGCTTCCTACATAAGGCTGCTCTGTTGCAGTAGTAGAAGATCAATCAGAGAAAATGACTAATACTGGAAATATAATACTTCATTTTTCAGGTGCTGCTAATTTGTTAAATTTGGTCTGCAATGATCCAAACTATTAACAACCAGTGTGTTGCAAGAGGAGTAAGAAATCCTCAAAACAAACAGAGTGTTTGTTCCTATTGAATAATTTCATATGCTATCTTTGCTTTGGGAGCTGTTGAATGAGTATGAACAATAACAAGGAAGCATATAAACTTTATAAAAAAAGAATAAGCCTCCCACTTCCATTGCTTCCATTGAATGTTTAGTGATGTAATTTTACCAAAGGACCACATAAAAACTGAATAAAGTCTTCAGGATTTCTCTTCACGGTGATAACCTGGACTTGTACCAAATGCTTCTTTTGCCAAATCCCAAAAGGGAGTACTTTCACTCTGTGTAAGTCTTGGCAGGAGAAAACCGCAGCAATTGCCACCAGCAGGCTGTGGAATAAGTTTATTAGTATTTACAGAAAGAGGAAATGCAATGATCATATAACCTAGTCCAATGGGGCATTTTATGTTGTTGTTATTTGAATTTTAAATTGGGAAATGATAACATATGATAATCTGGTTTTACTGAAATCAAAGGGGAAAACCTGCCATGATTTTAGTTAAGCAGAATTTTATTCAAGATCCATATCTATATATAGATACATATATACACACACACATATATATATTTAATGAGAACAGTAAACATTGAATACTTTGTAAGGGTATTGTACAGAGAAAGCTTCTCCTTCACCTTCATATGTGGTTTAATTAAGATTCACTCCAGCTCCTCTGGATGGGGATGTAAAGTCACTCCACTTCGAAGGAATTAGGTTACTTAGAACAGGATAGGATGATGGGAAATGCATGAAAAGGCTGGACCAGATATGCCTGATTTATATATATACTAATTTACACATAACATAAAGTTGTATAATGCTATCTGACAATCTCTCTTGACCCCAATGGATGACTTACTGCTGTAAGTAAATCATCTTACTGTTGGTCAACACTCTCAAGACTGATGGACCATGGCCCTCTGTAGCAAACTGAGTATTAAAAGCTGGATCTCAGGGGTTGAACCCAGTGCATTATCCATAGGCAACCCTTTCTCTGACTTTCAAGGACAGCCCAATACTAGAGCATATTAATACAATAAATCTTTTTTTTTTTTTTTTTTTTTTTTCCTTTTTTCCCCCTTTCTGATTTAAAACCCACCAGGTGTAAGGAACACTGTTGAGATTTAAAGTGTCGAAACTCCGTGAAACCACGCTCCCCGCGCCCCCGCGCCCGGCAGCCGCCAGCCCCGCACGGCCGGCGCTGCCCGCAGAGCTGGTCCCGCTCCGCGCTGCCTGCAGCAGGGGCAGCGGGAGGATGGGGCTGGAGACCCCCGGGCTGATTGATGCGGCTTGGAGGCCGCTCTGGCCAGGCGCCAACGCCTCCACCGCTTTGAAAGACTTCTTTGAACCACATCTGTTTTTTCCAGCAACTGAAGACGAGTCGGTGCTAATCCAAAGACTGGCCCTGCTAACAGCGAAGAAGTCAAAATTTGTTGTTTGCTGACGGGGTTCTGATTTCTTTCTTTCTTTTTTTTTTTTTTTTTTTTTTTTTTTTTTTTTTTTTTTTTTTTTTTTTTAAATTTTAGAGGATTTTTCATCTCAGCTATGTGCTCCAGCATGTAATGTATATCCATTTGAGAATAAAGACTGTGATTCTTGTATATTTAAGTGAGTGCTGCTGTGTTTTGTAGGTGCTTCTCTAAGCAGTGAAGTGTGAAAATGGAAATGATTCATTTAACTCTTGCAATTTAGTGTACATAGGGGAAGGGAAGGGAGGGGAAAGGGAAAGGAGGAGAAGGGGATGGGGAAGGGAAAGGAGGAGAAGGGGATGGGGAAGAGAAAGGGAAAGGGTCTACCAATACAAAATTTTACAATTTTACAACTTTATTTTCACACTATCTGTAGTATCCAGTGTATGTCTGTTTTTGGTTTCTGGTATTTGACATGCACGTGTTTATTCAATGTAACCAATGGTAATCTCTCTGAAATTAACTGTTTACTAATAACACCTGTTTGCCAGTTTTACGTGCAATTGCTCTGGAATTTAATTCTTCCTGGAAAAACAGAACTGCCTCCTTCTTCAGCAAAGACTTAAAGTGAGGAGGAGATGTAGCAGAATTACAAAGGACATTGATTCAGCGCCCCTGTTCTGTGTCATATTTTTTTAAATCTGAAAACCTATTCTGTTTCCCAGCAGAAGGAAGAGCTTTTACTCAGAAAATGAAGACTTAAGATATACTTTAATTTCTCATCACTCACTCTTTGCCATATATAAGTTAGTGCATTCAAAGACATCTGAATAAAAAAAATAGTGTCCAGGTCTTTACTAAGACACTCTATCACAGGGTCAGTGTTTTATAGATATGATTCGTCTTTACACCACACAAATGTCTGATTTTATTATTAATGCCTCAGTGTTGGGGAGGTGCAGCTCAGGAACATTATTATAGAAACTAAGGGGACCTTTATGAGATTCCAGGACCCGAACTTTCAGAGAATCCAGAGAACCGATACAGTTTTATGTCCAGAGGCCAACTCTGATTGACTTTGGCTGAAGGTGGGGGAGTTCAGGACCCCTGCAAGTCCCGCAGCCCAGGGCGTGGGTTCGGTTTGCCAGAAAAGAGGAACTTACGGTTGGTGACAGTGTGTGAATCCTGTGCTCTAGGCGAGCTCTCAAAGGAGCCCGTGGCAGAAGTGGGGCTGAAATTGAAAGGCAACGCTCAACTGTCTAACCACAGCCCCAATTGTCTCTTCTTGCAACTCACCAGCGGGGTCAAAAGCTGTAGATTTACCGCCCAGATCGCTGCTGCTGGATGTAACGGAATAACTGGGTGCTGCAGCAGTTCTGATCTTCCTTGTCCTGGGGCTGTTGTCCTGTGGCAGGGGCTTCCAGAGATGCAGGAGTGGGAATGCCAGCCCATGCTGCCCTGCAGCTCCCTGGAGCCCTTTTCTTTGGCTTTGCTTTCTTCAGCCTGCTGCCTCACACCTCTTTCACAATTACTCCACTTCACTACCAGGCTCCCTGCCCCAAAGTCCTCTCCAGGGCTCTTTATCCCAGGCATCTTGCTGAGCCGGTCAGAGCTGCCACTGCCTGTGGGCCATAGCGCAGCCTGGGACTGCTGCTCCTGCCCGGCTCCTCGCTCCAGCCCAGTCATCCTGCTCCCTGTGTCTGTCCCTGCCAGGCTCCAATGTCTCTTATCTCTGTTCCGAAGCGGAGCTCTGTCCTGTTCATGTTCTCAAAACCCATCTTTACCGCAAATATATAATTTAGTTATTATTTCTAACAAATTGTGAACTTCAGGATTTTATTTTGAGGTACACAATTCCAGTGTTCTGGGATTCCTTGATTCTGCCCCTTCCCAGAATAACAAGAGACAAAGCCAGGACACAGACAACTGCCTGCACAAGTTTCCAGTTCTCTACCCAGAACTACAAAGGCTCTTCCAAAGCAGATCCAGATTTTTGGATCAGCTTTCTCCTTCACTTTTTTCTTTGAATATGGCTGAGCTTTTTTCCCTGAAGTTTTCAAGTAAGTCAAGTGGAGGCAAACACTCTGAATGAAAATTTTAGCCTGGAAGTTCAAGTGAAAACAGAATCTTGCAGTAGAAAGTGCCAAGACCACCTTCACTCAGGCAGAACGATCAGCTTATCCTGTAATTCTCCTTTATTCTTTCCATACCTTCCTACTGTTGGTCCCCATTATGAACTGCTAATCAAAAAAGTTTGCGGAATCTGTTCCAGGAGAAAAACCCCAAAGTATTCCAAAGGACAGATTTTGAGAGAACTTTACCAGAAGAATTAACAATAGAGTACGGCAAATAAGGCAAATTAGTTTAAAATTAAAATCACATGAAAGACATACATAATTAGTATAATCTTACAGCAAAAAGTGAGTAATTTTAGTACGGAAGTTTTTAAAAATGTATGAGAACACTTGCAGAAGTAAAGTGGCCAGACACAGCAACAGGTAACATGCAAAGAGTCAGTGAGGGCTAAACCTGGCCCCACGGGGGTCCAGCTGTGGGGGTCTCACTGCACCTATGGGCAGAGAGCGGTGCTGCAGCAGAGCTCAGAGCTGGAGGAGCCAGCTGCAGGGCACAGCCCACCTCTTACATCTATTTGCCAATGTAAAGCTGCATTACTGTAAATAAATACATATTGCATCAAGAATAATATGGCCAGCAGGAGCAGGGCAGTGACCATCCCCTGTACTGGGCACTGCTGAGGCCACACCTCGAGTTCTGGGTTCAGTTCTGGGCCCCTCAATTCAGGAAGGACATTGAGGTGCTGGAGAGAGTCCAGAGAAGGGCAGTGGAGCTGGGGAAGGGTCTGGAGCACAGGTGTGATCAGGAGCAGCTGAGGGAGATGGGAGTGTTTAGCCTGGAGGAGGCTCAGAGGACACCTGATTGCTCCCTACAACTATCCCAAAGGAGATTGTAGCCAGGTAGGTGTCAGCTTCTTTTTCCGAGTAACAAGTGATGGGACAAGAGGAAGTGGCCTCAAGTTTTTCCAGGGGATGTTTAGATAGGATATTTGGAAAAAATTGCTCACTGAAAGGGTTATCCATTCCTGGAATGGGCTGCCCAGGGAGTGGTTAAGTCACCGTCCCTGGAGAGATTTAAAATACGTGTTAAGAAGTGTAGATGTGGCACTCAGAGACATGGTTTAGTAATGAATATGGCAGTGTTAGGTTAATGGTTGGACTTGATCTCAGAAGTCTTTCCCACCTGAATGAGTCTATGATTCAATGGAAAGTGGTATATGTACTCAGTGTGCCACTTTGGTTTTGGAGAGCCTAGATTTAATCCTTAGCCTGTTTTTAATGGCCTGTGTTTACTCAGGCAAACCTGATCTGGTCCCAGTAATTCCTGTGAACATTTTTCTTATTGCTGCTGCTTCTTTTGCCTTCTCTTTTGAGCTTAGACCAAAAGCTTAAGTGACAGAAAGTTAGTAAACCTGTCAAATTTCAGTAGACCTGTGTCCCTACTGCCATCTTCATCAATATTTCCTGCTTGTCCTTCACCCTGTAAGTGGGCTCTGGATGCTGCTTTTACTGTGCCATACCTGGCAGAGCTGTGGAGTAGAGCTGGTCTCCCAGGGGCTGCTCAGGGGCTGCATGTGATACTGGGCACAGTGCAAAGGTATCTGTTTTGTCCCAGATATACTGGAATGTTAGAGCCTGCATTAGTAACAGCCTGGGTAAGTACAACTATAAAACTTTATCACGTGTCAAAAAGATGCTGTGTCATCCTCTGGACTGGGTTTTTATGAGGGGAAATTCTGCCTGCTCTTTTGTGTTGCTGAAGATGTTTTACTAATCCTTTCCTACTCCCTTATTTGCTAGGTAAAGGAATAGTGTAAATGAAAGAACTGGAGAGAATTCAGGTTTTGGCAGTATTTCAGTTAGAGGAGGTGAAGGAGCCAGTGCTCTGTTAAAAGATGCAAGGCTTCAGGAAAAGCAATTTCTCTTTACAGCTGGCCAGAAAACTGCTGCAGTCCTGTTAAAACTCATGATTGAGCTGGGATCCAACTGCAATTGTTAATTCCCAAGTAAATTTCACAGGAATTTGGACCATGTTTATCTGTGTCTGATGCAGAGTTTCTGCTTTAGGCAATCTCATTCTTGAAAATGGTGTTAAATAATACCTAAGTCAAAAATCCCTTCTGGTGAAAAAGACTGAGGTATATTCTGACACAATAGCTACTTATCACTGCTAAAATATTGTACCTAAGCCTCAATGTTTTTGTGAAATAAGAAAATGAGTAATATTTACATTTACTTCAAAATTCTGCAACGAGAATCTCTTCTGAAAAATTGTTTCAGTCAGAGAGCAGCTTTATGAGTGCTGAATTTGAGTCCCAAATTTGCAGGGTTTCTCCCAACATTTAGCTATTACATAGTAGTTAAATAAAACTTGATATTTGTATTAGTAGTGTCTTCTAGCCATTTATAGTAATATCACACCTTTCAGTTAAATTTTGGTGTCTTGTATGGCATATTGTGATTGACTTGTGGATGAGGAGTGAAATAAATGGAAATAGAAGATTTCCTTGGGGTGATGGCTTTTCAGAAGAGAGAAAAAACTCAGCAACTTTTAAAATACTAAGTAATTCCTTGGGAATAGAACTGTTAAAATTGTGATTAAATACATTTTGATAGGTTGTTTCATTAGTGGTTCAGCTTCAATAAATGTTTGGTTGGCATCCTTGGTTTGCCCTCACTAGAAAAGTTACTGGTCTGAATAGTTTAATTAAGCACTTGCCTATCACTTCATGTCACTCACAGTCTGATTTTCAGCAATTAAATGTAGTCAAAGCCTGTCAGCAGGTAGTTGCCTTATCCCTTTTAGTCACTGCCAAAGCAAATAACAACAGGTCAAAACTTATCCTTTTCTGGGCTTTGATTTTTTAAAAGAAACTAAAATGAAGGCACAAGATTCACTCCAAGTTATCTCTCCAGGGCTGGCTGAATTCCAGGCTTCACTCAGATCCCACCCCTGGTCCCCTGTAATAGTCCTAAACATAAGGGCTGTAACAAATATGGAGAGCCACCACTCCTGTCTTTAGTGTGGCTGGAAAGTGTGCCACCTGCCTTGTCCATTTTGAAGATTTCCCCCAAGCAAAGGCAGCAGTGCAGCTGGGATGAAACCTGTGGGACCATGCTTGTGGAGGGCCCCAAATGGAAGTGGCCTCTGGTTCTGCATTTGGTGGCTGATATGCACAAACTGCTTTGGACATGGTGGGGAAAACCTGCCTTCCCAGCAGGCAGGACAGGCTGTGGGGTTGAGAAGTGTTTTCAGTGTTTTTCTTCTCTAGGTGATGTTTTAGTGGTCAGATCAGCTTGTACTTCTTAACAGGGTACACAGAAAGGGTTTCCAGTGAATCCAACTATTGGAAAAGGATTTTCATGCAAATGAAAATAGATTATGTACCTGGTCGAAGAGAATAAATCTTTGCCCTTTATGAAGTGTCAAGATGTGTCAGTTTTGCTTGATTGTCATGGTTAACCTTTGGTGATGCTCACACAGAGGTTGATGCTCTCTAATTCAGACCCTCAGAGCTCTCACTTCACCTCAGGGCTACTTGCAAACACAAAAGCAAACACAGAGCAAAGAATGTGTATGTCTGAAGCAGATGAAACACCTGGAAATGTTTGCAGTGTTTTAGCCCAATACCACTTCAAAATGATAAACTGAAATCATAAAATAAATCTGTGTAACTACAGCCACTTGTAAAATTTCACTGTTGCAAATCCAGGTCAGGAAGACCTTGCTAACAGAAGGTTGCATCTATGACTTCTATTAAGAGAGAAAGGAAAAAAGAAAGGAAGAAAACAAGGAAGGAAGGAAGGAAGGAAAAATGAAAGAAATGAAGAAAGAAAAAAGAAATTAAAACCCCCCAACAATTTGCCATGTAACCATCTGTTAATTTTAAAGTTTGCTTTGGCGAAGAAACCTACTCTCAGTCACAGCTTTGTATCAGGATATATACAGCCATCTTTGCTTCCAATTCTAAAGCAAATTTGAGAAGATAAGAGGAGAAATTAGACAAGTGCTTTCCTTCCCCCTGGAGGCTGAAGGTGACACTTCTGAGCTGTAGCTGGTCTCTTCTAAATCCTGGCCCTTACAGCTCAAGGCTTTCAAAGAGTGAGGGTGTGTCATTGCAGCTGCTGCATCAAACAAAATCAAAGAGATTTGATTAATATAAACTTCAAAATCAGTGCCATCTTTCCTTCACAAGATACTTCAAACACAGCAAGAAATGTCATCTCCTAGATGATGGAGGTTAATCTACCTAATCTCCTCTTTTCCTTGCATCTGAATGCAAACTACTGGAATATACCCAATTATGTCTCACCAGTCAGAAGAAATTCCTCATTCCAGCAATGTCAATCAGATTTTAAGAGGAGATTTGCAGTCCTTTTGTAATATCAACATGGCTTCTGAACCTGCAAAGCAAAGCAGGACAGACAAAACAGCAAGCACAAACTCCCACTTGCCACTCTGTCAGAGTGAGTGTTTAAAAAATTCTGGGTGAAATTTATTGGACCCAGTCCCTGTGAAACATTAAACAACCAAACATATGAGCAGCATTCTACATGTGATCTGCTTCATAATATAGCACATGATTATACATTAAATATTTGGCTTTAACATTGGGAAAAAGGAGCAATTCCAAATCCCTCTGCAAGGCTATGTATCAATTTGAATGGAATTGAAATGAAACAAACCTTTTCCCCTTCTGCTCGTACTTGCATCATGCCTGCAGATCAGTGCAGTAGTAAACAAAAAATTCATGTGTCACAGTGTAATGTAGTAATATTTTCAAATTCAGTTGACACCATTTAAAACCTCATTACAAGTTGATAGTCATACTAAGATAATGAATGAAAGTATTACCCCTTGTAGAATTAATTAACTTGATGTACATATTGAAATGAGAGACAAATATAATCATTTAATGTTTCAGTTAGCATTATTTTAACTTGATGATTCACACCTTAAAAAAAAATGACACTGACTATAGAAAAATTTTTATGAGTCTGACTTAAATGGTTATTTTAGAAAAATAAAATCTAGGCTCTAATATTCCTTAGTACTTCCCTGTATTTAAATAGCCCTTTGGAATCAGTCACAGTGAGATTGCTGCCAAATTTCCAATTGCTAGTGAATTAAAGCTAAATAAAGCAATTAGTTGCCAGACAGAGCAATAGTCTGATGCTTTTGGCATTAAGAAATATGCATATGAAGTTTTGGTATTGGGATGGCCAGCTGTGGTGATTGAATGGAAATAGAATTGAAGACCTCAATGGAATTGTTTCAACTTCAGCAGTAAGCTCCCTGCTGTCCCTGCAGGCACCTCCTGGTGAGCCAAGCTGGGACACAATGAACTGGGGAACAAAGGAACAACTACTAAAAAAAACCCTACTAACAGAAACTTTTAACTCCTGTCCATAATCCCAGGGTTTGAGGAAAGTCAGTTGCAGGGCTGCATTTTGGCTGAAGGGTATAGGAGAGCAGGACAGAAATATATTTGGTGAAGTTATACTGTCCTTTTTCAAGAAGGAAGGTAGGTGAGGAAGAAGATTGGGCTGGGACCAATGCTGGAGTCCCCCATGGTCTGAGCAGCTGCACTGAGGGACAAGGCATGGAGCACTGGCAGCAGTGCTGGGGTGCCTGGGGAACATGCAGCTCCTGCTTCACTGGCCCTGGGAGAGCAAGGACAGAGCTGGATGCAGACAAAGCCAGCTCTGCCCCCTACCTACTTTTCTGAATCTTTTCTGTGGGATTGGGTTGTACCAAGAACAGCTCATTAAGTCCAGCAGTGCCTGAAATGAAAATACAAATGTTCAGAATCTATACTGTGGCATTATTAGGTTACTTGGGTGAACTTTTTTACATCAGGATTTCCTGTATTTCATAATGCATTCAACAGCTAAATTGGCCAGTTGACAACAACCAATGAGAGCAATGAAAAATCAACTCTAATCATGGTAAAATTAACAGCAGAATGCTTTCAGATGCCATGCAAAGTCATCAGCTGTTTCATGTATTTGTAATCTGGAAAGAAGAGAAACAAAGGGAGAGAAAGGACTTTGAAGACAAACTTATTTACATAGATAAACTGCTATGAAAAAAAACCCCAAACCCTATAACAGAAGTAGATTAAGATTTAAACCAACTAGAGGAACAACAAAAAGATGGTAAATGAACTTCAGTGTTGGTAAATGCAAAGAACTATACCCTGGATGGAAAAATATAGAATATTTCTTTTCCTTTGAAAGACCCTTGACTGTAAGAGCTTTATGGTGTTAGATTGCATATGCACAGAAGAGAGATTAATATTGTAATACTTTTATATAAACACAGGTGAGCTCCCCCTTGGGAGAACAAATACCTTCTGCTCCAAAGGGTATTCCTGAATTAGGACACTCAGAGGTGACCAGGATTGAATTATCCACCTCTAATCACATAGGTATTCTATACTGAGGACAAATTCAGTTGCTTAAACACAGGAGTTGGTTTAATTTTGGATACAATAGGAATTCTTCCCTAGTGTACTGCTGCATCCCGGAAGCACATGAATCTCATACAAGGCCTTTGATATATATTACAGCTTCACATGGTAGTCCTGAAAATGTAAAACAATTGAAACGGCACTGTGTTTAGGCAGATAAATTTACTTTCTAAAGTTCTCTTCCTTTTTTTTTTTTTTTTTTTTCCCCTCCTCTTTGTGTGTGCCCTGTTTAGCTTCCAAAAATCTCACTCATGCCTAGAGAAATTGTTTTCTTCTCTGGTGCACAGTTGAAGAAAACACTTATGGTGCTATTTCCTGTTCTTAAAGGGGAGTTGTGAAAACCAGCTTTCGGTTAATCACTATGTAGTAACTCCTTACCCAGTGTTTGTATGCTCTGTTTGCTAGAGCACTATTAAGAGAGTTCATGATCTTGTCCTTATGGCATGTTTGAGCTGTCTGTTTCATTTGACATCCCTGGCAAATAGAACATCCTCTCAGTATAATGTCATGTGTCTGCCCAGCTGGCAACAGCTTAATGACAATGAGCATGGAAATTTATCTAGAAAATTAAAGAAATGAGCAAGAGGATAATTTTGTTGTTGTTGTTGTTGTTTCTTTGTATTTTTTATTGCTATGTGACAGTAGAACTGAGCAGATCTTTGACATAACTACAGTGGTTCACATTCAGGGAGCCATTTGCACAACTGCGAGGGCAGGATTTTCCCTTTTATCCTTAAAAGAGACCTTAAATTCTGATTAAATTGCTTGGGGTCACCTGCAGTGCACAAGATGTCGCATTAGTAAGTAAGCATTAGTAAGTTAAATATAAGCACTGTTAGCTTTGTCTGGCCCTGCATTCAATCACTTGTCGAGGAACTGCACCAACCAACTTCTTTCTAATCCTTTGTATAGTTATAGGGAATTAATCTAATACACCTGACATCCTCTCCCTTTAATGCAGTTAGTCGTATTTTCCATATTTGCCTCTGGGTTTTCATGCTATTTATAGCACAGAAATACCCAACATACACTGGGCAGTCTGACATACAGCTGACCATTCTCAATTAGCTGGAGAACAGAACTGTAGGCATGACCTGACCGAGTGCGAGGAGATGAATTAACGAGACAAAGAAGTCTAATGATTATTAAGATGTTATACAGATTTCTCAACATTTCCAAATTCCTTTCTGAAGTAAACTGTCCCTTTAAATTATGACCATCTTCAGCTGTACAGCCTCCCATACACATGGTGTCTGCCTTCTCCTCTTATTCTGGTCTCCCTCACCAGCCACCAGCTCAGCCATGCTCTGCGCTGATGTCCTGCCTCACTGCCCATCCACCTTGCCCTGATGTGGCTGGACACAGCCCATCTGCCAGCAGCAGCCTCCTCTCTCAGCATGACTCCTCTCTTTCTTTACAGCTCTGTGTTAGATGTTTCCAGGCCTGCTTTTCCCATTCCTTCTGGCTTTCCCAGCCCAAATTGCATGAACAGGCCTCACTCCAGGGAGCATACCTATGTACTCTGGCTGGGGAACTCACTCCCTGTATGCCTGGGGAAGGACTGCTGGGATTGAGGACCCCATGGATTCCTTAGTTATGAGCTGACTCTTGTTCCCAGTGTAACATACTCTGTTTGAAGGTCGCAAGTTGGGAAGAGCCAGCAGCTCTGGCTGGATTCATCTTCTCTTTATCTGGTTGGCACAAACCCTACCCTACCCTCAGTGCTGCTCCTACCTCTGAGACCTTGAAAAAACAAAATATTTCTCTTATCACCCACTCACTGTTTATGTTTTGTAGACTTGCAGGGTATGAAATTTTTCTTTGATGAAGCAGATGTCTCACTCTGTCCTCCCATTTGTTTATGATATCTTGACACCTGGTTCTTTCATTTGTATTTATGGAGAGATGCTTTTCTTCCCTGTGAATGACCAGAATCCAGATTACTTTTTTAAAATCTCCATTTATCCACTTAAAAACCTGACTGGGGAAGCTTTTTCTTTATTTTTCTTGCTTAGTGGCAAGATTTCCCTTACAGAAAAGCTACAATATTTTCTTACATTGTAGTGAATTACTATAAGGGACTAGCTGGGCCATGGCAAAATGTGGAACTCTTTATGTCTACATATACATTATCTACAAGTGGTTTTTAGTGTGCTTTAATATGTCTTAGTAGTTTCCAAAACTGACCATTAATGCTTTATTTCTGTGAAGATACAAACCACAGTATGAAAGATTGAGCCTGCCACATGTACCCTCATGTCTGTCACTTTCGTAGTCCAATGACACATTTACCAGTGTAACACTAAAGTTAATTAGTTGTCAGTTTTATTAGCTTTTCTTTATGTTCTCGCATTTATTGCTGTTCTTGTATTCTGTCTGCTTTCACTTTCCTTCTCTTCTTCCATTTCCCAAGGTAAATATGTTCCTGATATTTAGTTCCTGCCTTTGGCAGCTACATTAAAGCCTCATCTGGCCCAATTTAATGTCATACATCAAGGCCAGCTTCAGAGAAAAAACTAGAGGCTGCACAGTTACCTTCCAGTTCCCTGTAGAACCTCATCAGTCTAATTCCCTGAAGAGCAAGGGTTTATAGCTTCATTCTTTTAAATAAAGTTTTTTTCCTTCTAGTTTGTGAATGATTCCTACTGCATACGTGCAGTACTCCTAAGGACTTTTTTTCAGTTCTCCTGAGTACTTTACCCACTCTTGTGAATGAATTCCACAGACTGGTAATACACGATATTTTTCTGAGTAAAAAAGTGTTGTCTTTCATCAAATCCATGTTTGTTGCTGTCACTGGCTGTCTCCTTGCTCTTGTACTAAAAGAATTATGCTTTTTTCCTCTGTGTATTTTTCATTTCTCTCATGTTCCTTCTCAGGTAAACCATCCCAATCTCTGAAAATTTTTCCTGTGTTTTTGTTCTTTTGTCATCTGTCTCTGAAGCCATTTTGCAGCTCCTTCATCTTTTCTGAGATAAGCTGACCACAGGACATCAATTCAAGTTGGTCTTGATTCATACAACTTTATTTCCAGTTCTTTCTATCCACCTCCATAGGTGCTCACATCGTGTTTTCTTGTTTGTCCACCACTGTAAGTTAATCAGAGCAACAAATACACATCAGAGGTCCACAGGGCCAGTAAAAAGGGATATTTATGTGGTAGTCCTGTGGCTAGAGCACTTGTTAGGCAGTAAGCCCATTTTCTCATGCGAGAAATCTGAATCTGAACAGAAAGCGCTTAAGTGCTCCTGACAGAATTTCATAATGCTTTTCCTTCATTAACCTCCTGTGGCAGCAAGTTATGCAGCTTAATTATAGACATTGTTTATTAGGAATATATTTTTTGCTTTGCAGTATCACATCATCCCATCAAATGTTCCTTTGTTGTTGTATTTGATGGATAGGTCAGAAATCTCTGTGCTACTCTTCTGAATCTACATCTCTGTACATTCTCTCTTTTTTATTCTCTTTGTAGGGTATTTCCAGAGAAAACTGCTTTGGAAATTTTTGCTGTTTCCATGTAGGAGGTTCCTGTCCTCTCGATCCTTCCTGTTCTAGATAAAAAACCCGAAATGAGCTCAAAGGCCACATTGCTGAGAAGTACTCCTGCTGTATTTAAATAAATGAAAGAACAATCATCTTTAGTAAATATATATATGGTATAGGCTATCCTCCTTTGAATTAGAGAAACTGAAATTATAGTATGGAAGCTATGGTACTTTGCAAATTGATGTTTCACAGAACAGTGAAGGCCTGACAGAAGCAGACAGCTCTGCATGAGTTACTGATGGTCAGCTGTGGCCAGAATATAGAACAAATGTATGTGGCTTGGGAGACATCCAGATACAGCTCCCATAGTAACATGGCTTAGGCATCAACTGCATGTGCAATGCTGATGACGGGAATGTGATTATGCACTTAGTGTCTGGATAAAGTAATTAAACAATTGAGAAATGTATGATGGGCATACAATAAAAGATAATAACTAACACGTGATACAGCATAATCAAATACTTGTAAGGGGAAACCAGGGTTGCTCTTGAGGCCAGTTCATCATTTGGAGTGATCCAAACCTTTGGATGGATGGGATCATGCAAAATACAGCTGGGGCATCCGTCAGTGCTGTCTTCTCAGCTCCAGAAAGGAGCCTGAGAGTCGAGTGCTCAGCTGAGTCTTCTGGCTGTCCAGCAGGTGGTTGAGCTCAGTGTTTGGAATAGATGGGTAAGAAATGAGCTGTGGGGCAGCCTGAGCCCTGGAGAGCTGGCAGTCTCTGCACAGACAGGTGGCCATTGTGGGACAGAGTGGCCCAAGGGACGAGCGAGACTAAAGAAGCAGGTAAGTTACATATTTGATTTTACATAAGAACGTGCAAGATCTGGAAGGTTTGGAAAATATGTGCAGCTGTCTCAGTATATGGCTTTGAAACTTTGGGAAGGCAGGTAGTGACTCCTACCTCTCTTCATTTCTGTAGGTCATTGAAGTGCTGGTTTCATTTGTTTATTCTACAGTGACATTTGGAAACCTTCTCTCCTCTATTTTGTCCTCAGATTCTTTTGTCAGACTGATCTGGAGTTCAGTTTCAGTACTAAATTTTGCCTCACTGTAGTAAGTGCTGTCCTTACAATGACTTTTGTGGGCTTATTGAGAATTGATTTGGAACAATATGATAAATGCATTCAAGGAACAACTGTGTTTCAAGGATTACTGAAAAATGTTCTGAGGTAGAAGAAATATATACACAGGGTAGGCTTAGCACACAGGCTAAAAGACTGTAGAAACTTTCCTGAGTCCTAAAACTCTCCTAAAATTGCCTTTAGCCAGTACAGTGTAAGGTATCCTGCATAAGCTATCTTTTAAATAACTTTAATGAAAACAAGAATTAAACCATCAAGAAAACATATACTTTTCATTTATGCTTGGGATTGATTTCTACATCTGTATGAGAGAAGAGCCAAGTGAAAGGCATGTGATTGCATGAGTGAATTGGCAACAGCATTAATATCTTAGGTCATAAGGTTGTTCATCTAAAATCTTCAAACAGTTGGCTCAAAGCCTAAAGAGAAGGTACAAGCTTAGGTACAGATGAGTTGTCTTGAAATCTTTGTTGCCTCTAGCACAGATTGTGTAGACAAGGGGAAAAGAAAAAGGAAAAAAAAATATTGCTCCTTTTTCTGGTGAAAATTTGTTATTTTACTCCTTTGGACTGAATGCATAGAGCCAGATATTTTCCATAACTCTCTAGGCTTTTTCTCTTAACTTTAACAGTTTTCTATTTTACTAGAAGCATTATCAGGAGATTTCAAGACTGATGATATTTTTCAGAAATGCAAAATTTTTGGAATCAAATACCTTGTGACAATCTCAGATTTCTATCTCTGAAGATATCTGAAATAATGATTGAGAAGAAAAGCTTGTGACTACAAGAAGTAGAAAAAGGAGTAATAAAACTTGAATGTTAACAAAAAAGAACTTCAAATAGTAGAATTCTGCATCAGACTTTCACACCTTGTTAGCTTGTTTTAGTAAGGTGTATTGTAACATCCCTAATAATCTACCTTCAACTTAGTATCCTGAAATTCTGCAGCTCTACAGGGAGAGCCAATGAGAGACACACATGGAAACATTACCCTCCAGTTAAATAGGTTAACAGCATAAAACAGCATTTTTGATTAATTCAGACCTATTTAACTCTGACTTGGAAACTGATATAAAGTCTACAGAGGAAGGACACCAAGTTGATTAGAGGGCTGGATTATCTCACCTATGAAGAAAGACTAAAGCAATTGGGATTGTTCAGCCTGGAGAAGAAAAGGCTGCAGGGATTTGGTGAGCATTTTCTAGTACCTAACAGGGAGCCTGCAAGGCAGCTGGAGAGGGACTTTCTGCAGTGGCATGTGGTGATAGGACAGGGGAAATGGCTTTAGACTGAAACAGGGTAGGTTTAGATGAGATACTAGGAATAAATTGTTTGCTATGGGCGTGGTGAGACACTGGAACAGGTTGATGAGAGAAGCTGTGAATGCCCCATCCCTGAAAGGGATGGTTGGATGGAACCAAGGCCAGGCTGGATGGAACTCTGAATGACCTGGTGTAGTGGAAGATGTCCCAGCTCATGACAGGGGGTTTGGAACTGGGTTATCTCTAAGGCCTCTTCCAATCCAAACTATTCCACGACTCTATCGTTCTGTGATACAGAGTAGCATCTGTATGAAGTTGAGAACAAACCAGCACGGCGCCAGAGGGAATATTTGTCCTCGTTCTTGTAACATCGGGGTCGCAGGCTCGGCAGCAGCAGCAGCGGCAGCAGCAGCATCGGCGGCAGCAGCATCGGCGGCAGCAGCGGCGGCAGCAGCAGCGGCAGCAGCAGAATCGGCAGCAGCAGCGGCAGCAGCAGCGGCAGCAGCAGCAGCGGCAGCAGCAGCGGCAGCAGCAGCGGCAGCAGCAGCAGCGGCAGCAGCAGCAGCGGCAGCGGCGGCAGCAGCTCTCTGGCCTGCGGTGACAGGGCCTGACTCCGGCCGCGGGACAGAGGCGGCTCCGCAGGGCCGCAACCGCCGCGGCCTCCAGCAGATGGCGCCGCCGTGCAGCACAACCCGCCGCTCTGCGCGCCCGGCACAGGAACGTTCCTCTTCCCGGGCTCTCTGAGGGAAGAACGTTCCTCTTTCCCGGCCTCTCTGAGGGAAGAACGTTCCTCTTTCCCGGCCTCCTTGAGAGAAGAACGTTCCTCTTTCCCGGCCTCCCTGAGAGAAGAACGTTCCTCTTTCCCGGCCTCCCTGAGAGAAGGAACGTTCCTCTTTCCCGGCCTCTCTGAGGGAAGAACGTTCCTCTTTCCCGGCCTCCCTGAGAGAAGGAACGTTCCTCTTTCCCGGCCTCCCTGAGAGAAGGAACGTTCCTCTTTCCCGGCCTCGCTGAGAGAAGGAACGTTCCTCTTTCCCGGCCTCTCTGAGAGAAGGAACGTTCCTCTTTCCCGGCCTCTCTGAGAGAAGAACGTTCCTCTTTCCCGGCCTCTCTGAGGGAAGAACGTTCCTCTTTCCCGGGCTCTCTGAGAGAAGAACGTTCCTCTTTCCCGGCCTCTCTGAGGGAAGAACGTTCCTCTTTCCCGGCCTCTCTGAGAGAAGAACGTTCCTCTTTCCTGGCCTCTCTGAGAGAAGAACGTTCCTCTTTCCCGGCCTCTCTGAGAGAAAGAACGTTCCTCTTTCCCGGCCTCCCTGAGAGAAGAAGGTTCCTCTTTCCCGGCCTCCCTGAGAGAAGGAACGTTCCTCTTTCCCGGCCTCTCTGAGAGAAGAACGTTCCTCTTTCCTGGCCTCTCTGAGAGAAGAACGTTCCTCTTTCCCGGCCTCTCTGAGAGAAGGAACGTTCCTCTTTCCCGGCCTCCCTGAGAGAAGGAACGTTCCTCTTTCCCGGCCGTCTCTCCGAGATCAGAAAAGTTTCTCTGTTTTCCAGTTCTGCCCACCAAGGAAAGGAAGGTTTCTCTCTTTCCCCAACAGCGTAGTTCAGGTTCTCAGATGCACCTTGCAGTCTGTAACATGCCTTATTTGCATGACAATCTAGAATAGCCTGTTTGGTTTTACACTCCACACCGCCGGCACACCCCCCCCCCCCCCCCCCCCCCCCCCCCCCAGTTATCTAAAATAATTGTTCTGCTGTATGGAAACTAAAGGGAGCAAGAGCCTTTAAAAATTGCAGAGAAGCTCTTGTTACACAAGCTGCCTTCTTAAGTGCTGTCTCCATCAAGCAGTTGATACTTTATTCTACTTTCCACCTACATTTACCATCGATATAATTTTCCACTTTAAAAATAATATGCACACTACTGGATATGCAAATGCATTCCATGCTTTTATAAAGAGCAGAAAACTCTTCTCTTCAGTTATATTCAACATGAAGAAGTCAGAGCTCGGGGAGTGGGCCTTCATAGTGTACTGATACTTCCATTATCTGAGCTATTAAAAAAAAGAGAGGAACTGGCAAAATCCTATAGAACTGTACATGGACAATTTTTCTAGTTTTTGAAAAACTATTTTTAAAAATTACCTGTCTTGGCATGCCAAATTTGTTCGGTTTTCCTGTACAATGTGGCTACTTTTTACAGCACAGCACAATTCACTCTTGTGAGTCAAAAGAAGACATTTAATTGTGAGGATGTTCTTGTAGGGAGGCCCTGTGTCCCTTGCATTCTGTGTGAGTCAGCTCATGTCAGCTCCCTCCTCACAATGTTCATTCAAGGCATGGGAGGAGTGTCTGGTTACAGGAAAAACTATGTCTGGAGCAGCCCCATTGCTGTCCATCCTTCAGTGCACAGCAATGCCTGGGACTGGGATAACTCCCTCACTGCACTTCCACCACCACCACCTCCAACAACTTCAGAGCAAACTGCTGATAGGTTACATCGGCTGTGAGGAAAGATTGAGGGAATTGGGATTGTTCAGCCTGGAAAAGAGAAGGCTTTGGGGTGATCTAATTGCTGCCTTTTTGTACCTTAAGGAAGCTTACAAGAAAGATGGAGAAAGACTATAGAAACACTAAGAGGGAATGGAGATTAAGGCTTTTTTTGTTTTATGTCCAGGGGAACCATATCTTCAACACAGAAGAGGCAGCTGAAGCTGTGCTGAAAAGAGAGTAGATTTAGATAAGAAATTAGAACGGAATTCTTTACTGTCAGGTGATGAGGCACTGGACCAGGTTGCTCAGAGAAGTTGTGGCTACCCCATCCCTGCAAGTGTTCAAGGACAAGTTGAATGGAGCTCTGAGCAGCCTGGTCTAGTGGAAGATGTCTGTGCCCAAGGCAAGGCAGCTGGAACTAGATGGTCTTTAAGATCCTTTCCATCCCAGGCCATTCTATGATTCCATGATTTGATGACCAACAGCAGAATTAGAGTGTTTTAAAGGAAAGCTTTCATCTTGACAGCTACTTCTATTTGGTATTGGGTGGAACAAAGTGAAAAAGGAATATTTATTTCACTTAAAAGAGAATAAATATCATAGCTAAATATATGTGTGAATGAACACCAGATCTTTTAACTTTAATGCTCTTGCAGTTTCTCTCTCGCAATAGCTGGAGTCCTGAATTAGTCATACTTGCTTCAAGCAGTCACCAAGAGATTTGCTTCTGACAGTAAAGACAGTGGAATAAAAAATCTTGCACAGCCTCTCAGTGCCGTGCACTGTATTTACCAAAAGCCTGGGACAGCCACAGCTACAAAAGAATGATCTGCAGTATCACTGACCAATGCCCAATGAGCAGCTTTCTTTTATTCACAAAAAATGCCTGCAAATTAGTCTCTCTATAATTTTAATCATCTCTCTGATTAAATCTCTTTTTAAAATTCACATATAATTCCCTCCACATCATTCTGCTGGAAACCAAATAGCTTATAAACCTCTCAAAGCCTCAGTCTGTGAATTTCCCTGAGCTGGCCCAGCATTGACAGGAAAATATCACCAGTGATTATTTCTGCATGTTGTGATCTGTCCCAGTGATTCCAAGAGCCAAATATTCAGTTACACATCTCCTACGGGTGACTTACAGGCAAACCCATCTTAAATAAGTAGTAAATGTGGATAGTTTGGAACACATTTGTAATACCATTTGTTATTGAAAGGGCAAAATAGAGAAGTAGGTATTGCTAGTGTTCACCAAACTACATTTTATCTAATTTTTTAATCTTCATCAGCTGATGTCGACTTTGATCAGACTCAGCCACTGACTGTCCTTTTGTTCTCTTCCAAAACTTGCTGGATGTTCTGCTTTAAAGACCACTGCTGTGATCTGAGGAGTAGCAGGTCATAGCTGCCTGAAGGTGCTGCTTGATCAAAGTCAGGAGATTACATGTTTATCTTGCTGCTTTACCCCTGGACCTGGATAAGCACATTCACGGCTTCCACACAAACTCTGGGCTTGGTTTCTTTCCTTCAAAAGGCTCACTGTTTATAATGCAGTGCAATGTTGTAACAAAGAACAATATAGCATGGAATGTATTTGAATATAAAAACATATGCCCTGGGCTAATAGGAGCTATGAATGTTTCCATTTCCTTTTGAACTACTACATTTTTTTTTTAATGCATTATTTAAGAAATATTCCATATAAGGTGTGTACCCACATTCTCTTATGTTAACTGCAGAAAAGATATTATGTAGTATTTGCTTTAGAGAAGTAGCCGAGATATTCTGCAAAATTAAAGTATCGTAACTTTTATACTTATTTGAAATAAAACATATTTTTTGTTTCAGTGTAAAATCTTTGCATGTTCAAAACATTTAATTCTGATTTAAATTTGAGTTGCCACTTTCCCCAGCTATTTATCCTCATGAGCTGTCAGGGATGAATCACTCTGCCAAGAAGCCATCCTCCTGGAGGATGTAAGCAAGGTTTTCCTCTGAGCCAAGAGCTCCAGGGTGCACAGGAATGAAGCCGGCTCTGTTTTCTCTTTGCAGACTCACAATGCTCCTGGATGCCACTGACCCGGTGAGAAAAAGTCAGGAACTTGATCCAGAATCCTGAGACACCTGGCCAGCTCCTTTAGCCTTTTCAGTGGGGCCCTTTAAGCTAAAGAATTTGTTTATAGTAATATTTATCCCTCACAGACATTTTCCTGGGGCGGTCTCTCTCATACTTCTGCTCATTTGATTAGTTTCCATAGTGACACTTATTTGTAGAGTTTAGAGTTGCTCATAGCAGGTTTCTGCAAATGCCAGCCACATGCATGCCATGTTAATAAGACAAACTCAGTCCTATTTCTTTCCCTTTGTGCTCTGATTTTGCTTTACAGTTAGGAGCATTATTGGGAAAAAAGGAAAAAAAAAAGGGGAAAAAAAAAAAAAAAAGGGTGTTGGGGGCTGCTTTGGACACAGGATCCAAGGCCCATTGGTTTATTATTCTGGATGGTGTTTTTGACTGGACTTGTTCTGTCTGAATTGCAGTAGCAGCCTCTGAAGGACTGTCTGTCTGCGTGAGCTGTTATATAAGCTGGGGAAACCTTCCATTACAGCACGGCCTCTAGACTGCTCCTTTATTTAAAATGCAGAATTATGTGAAAAAGCAATTCACTTGAGTGGTGCCTTGTAGGTTGCCTTTTATCCCAGGCTGAAGTAAGACTTTGCTTTTCTTGTAGGGGAGTTGCTACCATTCTAAAAATAGAAGAGGGCTAAAATCAGACACAAATCCATGTACACACACACACACATAGACACATCTTACCAGTGTGCCTGTCTGTCTGTGGAAGGGATAAACAAACATCTGCAATAAGCGAAAGGAGATTTACACACTGACAATTGACAAGCAATTTCAGAAGCATGGTTACATAAAAACATGCTGATTCTCTGTAGCAATCACAACAAATTCATAGCAGGACAGAAGAGAGCTAGGAAGAAAAGAAGTTACTGTTTATGAGCCATGGATAAGTATCCTCACCAGACAGGCATCCTCAAAGGACAAATTCCAGAATTCAGATATTAGATCAGTGCGCATATTTTTTCTCTAATTCTGGGGAAGAATAAGAAGTAGAGGGAAGATTATTTGACAAACATTTTGTCACACTGCATATTAGTTCTCTTGGGTTTCTTGCAGAGACTGTGAGGTCTCTCAAGTTAGTTTGACACATTTCTTTCTTCAAGACCCTGGAAGATTGTTTGTGCCATGGATATTTATGCATAAAATAAGGAAACAAACAATTGCAGGAGTTCATGATAGCGTATGGCTGGAGGAAAGACAAGGAAAAACACTCCTGGCAGACCAGAGGAATGATTCTGCTCTTGTGCAATGAAGAAAACAAAGAACCCTCTGAAGCCACAGAAATTAACCTGGGGTGAATGTGATGTGAGTCCTGCTGGACTCTGGCCCTGGAGTTCACAGCAATCTTAAATGTACTGCTGAGGTGGAGCCAGAGGAAACCAGGCGTGTGGTGAAAGGACTCTCCTGCCCTACACAAGGGGAAGTGCCAACCTCCATAGCACATCCTACAGGAGCCTTTAACTCTCAGTAATGTTAAAGAGGATTTATTTTATTAAGATAAATCAATGAAATAATACAATGAAATTATTGCTAAAACCGGTTGATTATTGAAGGAAAAAAGAAAATAAGAGACAAACCCCATTTTCCTCAGGAGAATTCTAAGGTAAAAATTCGTAACTGTAGAATGAGAGCTAAAATTTTAAAGATTGAGTTTTCTCCCCCTCTAGTCTTTTTAAAAGTATTCAGTGGTGGAAAAGAAGAAATCGGGTTTATAAAAGTAAACCTTCTTGATATCACATCAGTATGTGATAATTTTTAACAGCTAGGCAAGCATGCCCTGTAGCAGTTCCAGCATCGGAAAGGAACCATCAGATTATGAATTCTGTGTGATGCAGTCAGCCTTCAGAAACACTGCAAAGAGGAGGAGAAAAGGTCCTCAAAATCATCCCATGCTACTCAATAGGATTAATAGGATTTACTGGGGAAACTCTTCAACTCTGTCTCAGTTAGCCAGATGGTGACTGCAGGTGAAATCTTTCCAAGAAATCAAATTAAATCTCCTTTGAATATGATTACTGGTCTAAGAGCAGCTCTCTCTTTATTTAGGTTGCCTAATTCTCCATTTAAAAAATACTTACTAAGTGTTTTGGTTTGTAAAAGCCCTTAGAAATTTGAGAGGGAGAAAGTCTTGTGACCAGAGAAGTACATTGTCTTTGTCCTATGAATTTCCATTTAGATTTGATTGAGAGATTAAGCCTGACAGGAAGGAAATGATGATTTATTTTAGTTGCATAATGAACAAAATAATGGCAGTGTGTCAAAAACAATAGGTTAAGATAAAAAATCTTGTCTAGGACTGAATCTGTGCAAGCATGGAGCAAAAGGCACTGAGAAGAACAGATGGTCTCTCTGGAAACAGGGAGGGAGAGCATGGCCAAGCTCCTTGGACTCATCCGCCCTCCAGATAAGGTGTGTGCATCCAGACCGAGTGGCAGTGGCTGTGCTGGGGCAGTTGGTTGCTGCGTGGTAGCTTTAGCAGACAGTGTGCTCTAGAGCAAAACACTGGTTTGCAATTCAGGAGGTATTAATTTGAAATCCCATCTCTAAATCAGGTTTTATCTGCTGCATTCAGCTAATTTTACTAATTTGTGCCATCAAACCGGTAATGTTCTTCTCTGATGGAGATTATACATTTGTGAGGCACAAAGAAATGTGAGTAGTATAAGAAAGGCCTTGAGGAAACTAGTAACTGTTTTAATTGCTGGCACTGGTTGGATCACTGGAAAGAAATATGCTCTACTAATTAAAAGATAAAGGATAAAAATATCGAATGCCTTCCTCATTATATGAGCATCAGTCAGACAGATGAGTGGAGGCAGGGAACAGTAATGATACACACATGTAGGCTGACAGTGCCTATCACTGTAGGTTTTGATTTGGTTCCTATTTACCTTGGTTTCCTGAGGAAGTGAGACTTGTGGAAGTGCACTGTCAGCCTGTCCATCTATGAATATTTCTATAATTTCCCTCCAGTAACTTCTGAACTTGGTTAAATTCCATCAGTTCTGACAGGAAATCATGAAGTTATGAAAATCAGCATGTGGGCAAAACCCAGAGTCCTTCTGACTGTCCTGGCTTTGGCAGGGACTGCAGTGGGAACTCGAGAGCTACTTTTTCAGTGTAGTTTGCCATGTAGCTCACCCACACAGGCACTGTCTGGCCAGTCAGCATGGATGTGTCTCAGACACTGTGTGTGCTGCCTCTTGGTGAGCAGGGATTTATTTTACAGACATGAGAAAAATATGAAAATAATGGACATGGGGCTTTACTGAGTTTGAAGGAGGACTGGAAGCACTGCAGAGAGGTTATAGCTATTTCGGTGGGATCTGCTGAGGCAGGACACATCTCTGGGAGACCAGACATCACTAGGTCTTTGACTGTTCACTGATTTCCAATCAGGAGGTGTGTCTACATAAAGAATACAGATTTAGGAGAAGATTTTATTATCATCCAAAACTGAAGAGACAACATTAATATTTTTCAAAGTATTTTGGCATTTGTATCTATTGACTCATGACTATTGACTGATTCATGGTTGTTGACAGATTCAATGGGCTAAGTCTGCATTTACTCTACTGCAGTGAAGAAATGATTTAAACTGTTCAAGCCTATCATGGTCAAAAACTTGTTCTTTTATGAAACATTTGCAAATTGAAAATCTGATTTTGTATATGGATGTTTGAAAATATTCCTTTCTGAATCTGATCTCATGCAGATTGAAGACACATTAAGGGTTCCTAATGACTTCAGAGACAGGTAGATATGTTGCTTTAGAGTAAAGTTTACTAAATATAATAAAGTATCTGACAGTAACTAAAAAGTTAAATTGTCAAGTTGGTGTAGAACTCCCATGGTTGCAGAAGATATCGCTGCTTTAGTAATCTTGGCAGTAGTAAATCTCCAGGAGTGGCAGACACGCCTCAGCTATTGGTGGTACAGGTAAAGACTTGGTTAGGACTGCTGGTGACAAAGGTGTTTTTTCCCTTTTCTATTTTTTTAAGAAAAGTGATAATGGACAAACAGAAACTCATACAATAATTTTGATAGCATTCACGTATTGTGTGCCACTGATTTTACAAACATTCCTTAAAAACCAGTCTGCCACCTGATTTTTTTAAAATATAAATTGAATTCTGCACTGGCGCTTGCAAACAAGTCAGAACTCCTATTTCACAGGTCACATATTGTAAGACATGCTCTAGAAACCAATCTCAGGAACCACAATTTATTGGTATTCTGTAAATACTGCATATTTGCAAGGTAGTTAAATTACTGCCTTAACTTTTTTTTTTTTTTGGTAACATAATTGTTTCAGATAAGACATTTGTGTTTTAATTATCACTTTGTTTTCCTTGTAAGCAATTAGACACTACAAAAACTAACAATTACTTATCTTTCATATGTTAAGGCCACAGACACACTTGCTTATCACAAAATGAGTCAATATTAAAAAAACCCCCTAGGGTTGATTCTCACAAAAATTAATTTCACATTTCATAACAAATCCAGAAATATCCAGGAGGTTAAGTTTTGTCTTTGAGGTCTGTCTTGTCTCTTCCCATCTACACAACACCAGATGACTCATTTTTTGTAAGTCCTGGTTGTTTTTTACCTGCTCCTTGTGTTATAATCATTTATAATACCCTACAATGAAGGTCATCTTCTTCCTTAATAATTAAGTAGGAATTTACTCCATCAATGTGACCTGGATTAAAAAAAATGCATTCTGATGCATTTTGGCATTCCAAATGACGTTTTGAAAGAAGAGTAAGACGAACAGTGTATTAAAACCAAACTCACTGTTTGGCACCATACCACGTACCCACGCTGCTAGGGAGGGATAATGAAAGCATGCTACAACCTGACATAGGTCCCAAAAAGTATCCATCACATAGGTTCAGACCTCCAAGCCTTCTACCTCCATTACCCCCAGCTTCTTCATGACTCTCTAGAGCAGCAAACAGACCACACTTCCTCATTTCTGAGCCTGAACTCATCAGCTGATAACTGTGCCTAAAGATTTAAGTGCGATGTACCTGCCAGTACCATGCAGAGATGTAAGAGCTGCCTCCGAACCAAGCCTGCTGGGGTAGCAAAATGAACTGTACTAAATCATCCTCTCAGAGCTCTTCCCAGCTTTGCCTTTCCTCTCTGCAGGAGCTCGCCCAGGTAAAGCTGCTCTGTGTTGTGCTGGGTACACGTTACACCTGCACTACCCTGGTCAATCCTGCACCCCTGCTCAGTACGGAGTCTCTGAAGTTTTTTTCCCTGAAATCTAAAAATCAAGCACCCATTCTAAAAATGGTTTCTGTGCATACCTTCGACATCTTTAGTCTTCATGCCATGATTGACAGTGCTGGACTTTTTTTTTTAAATGTGCATTAAACTTTCAGTGTAACACTCTGTAACATTTAAGAATTTTAGTTTAGTTTAATAATTTTCTTCGCTATGGAACTCACAGTAATTTTCCAGGCTGTTTTTATCCTCCAAAGAGAAAGAAGCATCGACATTTAAAGTATTTTTTTTCCTCCTCTAAAAACTTTAATTACACTTCCAGTTGTAGGATCCCCGTTATCTAGATTAAGTTTTGTCCTCAGTCATATCAATTGTGCAAACATTTTATTCAAGGGTAAAAGCTGTTAACTAATTTTGGCTTATCTAGCAATTAAACAATCTGTAGTAAACCAGCCAGAGTTACAAAATCAAGCTCTGAAGCTTAGAAGCCTATTGAAACAACACCAAAAGTAAACCCATTAAAAAATGCATGTAAGCGGAAAACCTTATTATAAAACATAGTATGTTTGGAATATTTTTTCCCTGATTCTTCTCAAGTGAAGTGATTTCTTCTCATAGTAACTGTTTCAGAAAAAAGATTTATACAGATGCATGCACTGTACTCATGTAATATTCATGGTAATATTCACCTGGACTTTATCACACTTTGCAGTGTTGATGCCTACAAATGCAGGCATAGATGATAAACCCTGATATCTGACTAAAAAGCTGGTCAGGATTGACTGAAGTTGTTGATGACTCTAGATTTCATAACAATTAGAGAAAGGATTAAGGGATTAATATGTGCTAATCTTGTTATCTATGAGGTCCTGAAGCTGCAAATTTCATATTGAAGCTAAACTGGGATAATGTGTGAGATTACCTTACACTTTGTCATAAACTCTGGGTAATGGCAACATAACACTTAGTTTTGTCACCTTCATTTTGATGATTAATTACAAATCCTTCAAAGAAAAGAATATACCATGCAGTGTATAACCCAAGGCATGGACTTCTACATCCCTCTGCCGTGCAGTATGTCGCCTGCAGTTGCTGTCTGCCTGCAAGGATAGCCTTGTTTAGAATCCAAAAACATAAATTGTGGAAAAGAAGCAGATTCTGTGGAAATATGAAAACCTAGAATAAAAGTTTGAAATAAGTTCAAGAAGAAAGACTGCTTTATACTTGATTTCCACTTTTTCTATTACATTTATGCAATTCATATAGTTATTATCCCTAAGAATTCTTGTAGAATTCTTAGTATTCCAAAGTCATGGATAAGATCAGGAAATACAAAAAGTTGTTGATTTTTACTTTCTATTTTTGTTATCTGCATAACACAAATATTCAGTGTAGAGGAGTAGAAATTCATTAAAAATTTAAATCAAATTGAAATTATTGCAATCTTGCCATCTCTGGATTGCAGTGTCTGGAGTTTTAATAAAAAAGACAATAGCATATTATTTCAATAGAGGTTTTCTTGCTAAGAAATAAAAGCATTATCTTTAATTTCAACTATATTACCAGAATTTCCCAGCTGTGGACTATCTATAAACAGTTATCTTGTATTGCAGAGGTGCTGTCCTTTCTTGTACATTTGATCTATTATCCCGTGAGTGAAAAATAAACTGTTGTGACCCAATCCAATGCCCAGTGAAAGGGGGTGGCATATGCAGCATTGCCAGTCCCTTTGTGACAGCCTCTTGCTGGCTTCCTACATCAGACAGGAAGGCTACTTTACTGAGATGAGGGCAGGGACAGGAGGCATTTTAGGAGTCCTGTGAAGAATACAGTCCTCTGGATGCAGTGGTGGCCAATGCTGGCTTCCCCTCGTGTCCCAGTTTTGGGTAGGATGTGTGGGAGGAATATGGAAGCAGGGCTGCTGATTTGGAATTGGATCACCACTTTCTGCTATATTGTGCTTCTCTGTACGAACACCTGCTTTAAATTCTAAAGGGACATTTAGTCCTTAGCATTTTTAAAGTGTGCCACACAGTGATTTGCTTGCTTCAGCGAGACTTCACTCACAGCTATTTTGCACAGTCAGAGCAATTTAGAGTAACACTGATGAAAAAAAAATCTCTTGGGGGATGGGGGTGCGTCCTTTTTTTCCTCATTAGATGCATTATTTATTATGGCAGAGACTATTCAATTTTGGAATAAATCTTTAAAATTCCTAATCTCATTTTCTATTGATTCTATTTAAAACTGGTTCCTTTTATAAGTAAATTTCAAACAAATGTCTCCCTGTTCCTTTCTGGACTTTTAAATCATAATGATTTTCTCCTGCCAGTGATGGTAATGTTGCCTAGGCGTGCAAGTGAAAAATGGATCCTGGATCTCAGCACGGTTGTGTAGTGGCTGACCTGGACACCAGGTGCTCACCAAGCTCCTCTATCTCTATCACTGCCCTTCCCAGTGGGACACAGGAGAGGAAAATCAGACGGTGAACAACTAGTGGCTTGAGATAAGGCAGTGTACTAGTGCAAGAAGAAAGCAAAAGTTTGTGCACGTATAAGCAAAGGATAAAAAACTTAAACTCTGCTTCCCATCGGCAGCTCAGCCTTTTGCTGGGAAACAGGGTTTCAGCACTCACAGCAGTTGCTGCAGAAGGCAAGTGCTGTAAAAAATGACTGGCCCCCACAAAAACCAAAATAACATAATTAAAACACAAACCAAAATATGGATGATTTATAAAAAAATCTACCCCTTGACCAATCACCACAATTACAGCAAAGATTACTCATGTTCATTCTACTCTCTAACATTGTTCAGGGCTTGTTTTGCCCATCACCTCTTCCAATTACTACCTTTATTTCAAAACCCACATGGTTTTCCCATATTCTTCACCAAAAAGACTGTAGTGGGTTGATGTTGGTTGGATTCTAGGCACACACCAAAGCCTCTCTATCGCTCCCCTCCACAACTGGACTGGTGACAGAAAAATACAGTGAAGGGTTAATGAGTTATGGACTGGATGATATCACTCCCAATACCATAATGGGGAAAACAGGCTAAAATTAGAGATTGATTGAATTTATTGCCAACAGAATCAGAGCAGGTTAATGAGAAATAAAATCTTAGAAACACCTTCTTCCCACCCCTCCCTCCTTCCCAGTGCTGTATGGAGACAGAGAACAGAGGGTATGCTCAGCTTGTCACATGTTGTTTCTTTCCTGCTCAGAGAGAGGAGCCCTTCCCCTGCTCCACCCTTGGGTCCTTTCCATGGCAGAGAGTTCTCCATGACCTGCTCCAACACGAGGCCTTTCCATGGGCAGGAGTCCTCCACAAACTGCTGCTGTGTGGGTCACTCTTTCATGGGTACTGTTCTTCTGCAAGGACAGGCTGGTCTAGTGTGGGCTTCTCTCCCCATGGGCCTCCCACGGGATCACAGCCTTCTCCCAGGCATCCACCTGCTCTGGCACAGGCTCCTCCATGGGAGGAGAATCTCTGCACCCCCCCTTACCTCTGTGCTCTGCAGCGGCACAGCAGCTTCACCATGGTGTCACCACGGGCTGCAGAGGAACCCCAACTCTAGTGCCTGGAGCACCTCCTGCCTCTTCTCCATCACTGACCTGGGTGTCTGCAGAGTTGTTCCTCTCAACTATTTTCACCCTGCTCTTGTCTGGCAGCAATTACATCTGTGCTTTTTTAATAACTTTTTTCTTCTTCTTAAATAAGGTATCACAGAGGCATTACCACCATTTCTAACTGTCTGAGTCTTCACCAGTGGCATATTTTCTTTGGAGGTGACAGGGACTGGCTTTGTCAGACATGGAGGAAGCTCCCAGCAGCTTCTCACAGGAGCCACCCCTGTAGCCCCCCACTGCTATCAAAGCTTGGTAATGCAAATAGGATGAAAAAGATGCATAAGTTTGTTTGAATGCGATTTTTAAGTACACTCGTTTGTAAATGTTAAAACCCACTGACAAATTTCACTGGGATGCTAAATGGTGTGTGACCTCAACAGATGAAAGAAGCTCGTACTGTGGGAGCAGAGGGAAACTCTCTCCACAAAATTGTAAAACAACTTTGTGGAAAGATTACTGAACAATTTCTGCAGATTGTCATGCTTCCAAAGGTTTTCTATGACTTGGGGAGAATTCCCTATTCAGAATTCCAAATTCTGAATTCCCTGAATCTCCCATGTCCCCCGCCTGCTGCTGGGACAGACCTGCAAATCCAGTGATGACCTGTACACCCCTAAGATTCAGATGACTGGATATTTCATCTGAAGCCTAAAAGGCTTACAAGATATTCTGCATTTGCCTTAAAACAAAAAATTGGAATTTTGGATTCTTGGAAACTCCTGTTTAAAAAATAAACTCACTTGGAACCAGTTGTTAGAATTAAGTAATGAGCTATGCTGGATCAATGGATCTTTTAGCAGATCAGACCTGAAGCAACAAAGAAACATTTCCAAAAGAACATTATTGAATGTACTGGAATTTTCTCCAGATTCTGTTAGAGACTTCTAGATGGAGTCTCTCAGACAAGTGCCAATGAATCATTACAGCAGGGAGAAACTTATGCTTAAAAGAATGTGCTGCAGATTGCAGGATCTGGGTCAGCTTTTCACTTCTGGAGTACAGAGCAATGCTTCATCCACCCTGGAATATCTGAAAACAGGCATCAGTGACAAAACTTTGTGGCTGGTTAGTGAGCTTTGCTGTCCAGGTCCTTCACAGCCTGATCCTATGTTTCTACTGGACTGCATATGAGCCTGTGAGCAATCTACAGCCCTCGTGGGCCACTTGCTTTTCAAAGTTTCTTTGTTCTTTCTCTCTTGCTGGAATGAAGCTCACATAGATATTCTTAAGGTCATCTTTTATTCTCAAAATATATCTTTCCAGTAATGTCTAAGAACTTCAGTCTGTGTGTGTATGTAAATTATTACAGTTACCAACATACTTTCATTGTTTTTTAAATTTTGCTCATGCCTTTTTCTACCTCTTGTCTGTTGCCTCAGACTGCCAACTACCTTTGAAATCAAATGCATTTTGATTTTTTACTTGATTGGAAATTCATAAAACAGAATCTAGAACACTAAATTGCATGAATATATATTGCAGTCACAATCACAAATGTAAACATTATCCCCTTGTGATGTGCTGCATTTTGTGAGTGTGCATTTTCTGAATGTTGGACTGAAGACCAGCTCAGAATTAAACCACAATGTTTTTATAACTTTCCTAATCCTTATTTTAATAGTAATTCTCAAGATTCTTTGTCCCTTAAAAAAATATGCAGGCTGTCTGCAGCAGACATTTAGATCTTTGCTCGAAGGCAGATAAATCCTCTTAGACCTAATTCTTCTTTAAAAAGAGGAATTAATGAGCAAACACAATCCTTCTGGAGTTAATATACATGACTCTACCCTTGCTGAGAGATAGATTCTCTAACTACAGCTTTCCAGACCAAATACCTAGAATCATAGAAGATCCTGAGTTGGAAGGAATCCACAGGGATCATCAAAGTCCAGCTCCTGGCCCTGCACAGGAGAGCCCCAAGAGTCATACCCTGTGCCTGAGAGCATTGTCCAAATCCTTCTTGAACTCTGCCAGTCTTGGTGCTGTGACCACTTCCCTGGGGGGCTGTTCCAGTGCTCAATCACCCTCTGGGGGACGAACGTTTTCCTAATATCCAACTTAAACCTCCCCTGACACAACTTCAGGCCATTCCCTCAGGTCCTGTCACTGGTCACCAGGGAGGAGATCAGTGCCTGATCCTCTTATTCCTCTCACAAGGAAGTTGTAACTGCAATGAGGTCTCCCCTCAGTCTCCTCTCCAGGCTGAACAGACCAAGTGACCTCAGCCACCCCTTGAAGATTCCTCTGTGCCTGCTGAGGCTCTGCTTCTGTGTTTCCATGGTTTTAATATTGGTATTCATGTTTGTCTTCAAGTCATCTGGATTTTGGGATTCCTCAGCCAAGCTGAAAGGCCCATGCAGAGCACTCTCTGTGGCTCTGTCATTTCTGGGGTAGAACTGGCATCTCTCCAGAATCTCCATTTGAAGCAGGTGATCCAACCTGCCCAAGCAGCCAGGAACCCTGAATGTCTGTGGTCAGCAAAGGGCAAACCTTGCCAGCTACTGAGCTCAAGAACAGACTTTTCTTGTGCTGTTTGTACTTATCATTGCTCTGCACAATTTATAAGAAACAATTTAAAGTAAGATATACCTTCAGCTTTCAGTCTGGGGATAAGATTTTTTTTTTAAAGCCTTCTTTAAGATATGGTTTATAACTTGCTGTGGTAGTGTTTATGTCCAGTACAGTATTTCATCAAGCCTTGATGAATACTCATGCCTCTCCACATGTTGACTAATGAGAAAGCTTTACCCAACTTTTGAGAACACATGTTGCTGATTTGTTAGGACTGGGCAGGATTTAGGCATTGCACCACTGCCTGGGTGTCTGTAATTATATGGTTTTTGAAGAAGCATTAGCAGTGACATTCTGAAAGCCTGCAGCTGCTACCAAAAATGAAGCCTTTGCATTACTTTCAGTCCAGTGCTCTGAAACTAGCACTAACCCTCTCGATACCACTCCTTGCTGAGCACGCACGCAGCTCTAGTGAAAGGATGTGCTCTTGTGCTCAGGGGCAAAAGACACCTGAAATGTGTGATCTCAGCCCTTGTGTTGAGGCACTGCATCTGTATTGGCTCACATGAAAGAGATCCTAACAATCAGGAGAGGAAAGAAAGCACAAACATGCACATTCACCCAGCTGCAGCACAGCAGTGTAGCTTCCCTTTGGCCATGGAAGTGTTAGGGAGAAGCTGCAGGACTGTTCAGCACTATGGGAGCTACCAGTGTTGCAGTGGGGTAGGTGAAAAGGAGTCAGTGATGGGGGGTAAGGTCTTTCCAGCCTCCCCCTGGAAATTGTGCTTATATTTCACTCTTCAGAAAGGGTACAATAGCACAAATTGTTTACACAGAGATTCAACATGGGCACTATTATGTAAGCATGTTCTGCATTCCCTCTAACCTAAATTTTGCTTACAGAGAAAATACAGAAGGATTGCAGATACACATGAACAAAAACATCCAAGTGTCTTCAGCCTTCTAAGCACTACCCGGTTAGACTCTTGATTTCATCTTCCTTTCCATTCTTTGGCTATCCTTTGGCTGTTCTGTCCTATTTGCTGAGGCAGAGCTACGAAGAACCGACCTTATCCTGTTTATAACTTCCTATTCCTTTTTAATTATTCTTAAAGCTTCCCCTAAGGATTACTGAGATTTAATGAATTTTTGAAATTTAGTATCAACTTGACATACAGACTCAAAAATGTGATTCTTGCGGCTTAATCACTCCTTGTAGTCAACTTCAGCTGACTGTGAAGAAAGACAGTCCTCTTCACAGTTGTAAGAGTTGATAATTCTGCGACATGGCTTCTGTGCAATATGTGACAGTTCCTCTAAGCAAATGGCTGATTCAGTCTATGTGGAAGCATTCATTACAGAGCTTTTATAAAAACAATAATATTTTTTGGCTTATAGATAGATAGATACAGAGGTATGTAGATACATTTCCTGCTATCAAAAAACACTAAGAAAAGGATAGCCATTTTCTTAGATTTATTTAAGAGATAATAGTTTTTAACAATTATTTAAAGACAGGTTCTACGAGGCAGTTCATTATTTTTTCAAAGTCTTCCAATAAGTGTGCGAGACGACAGTGGAACCTGATATATCACACTCTGAGTCAGTCTTTGAGCAGTCAATCCAGCGTTCTATTTGGAGCATGTTCCATGGCTGTTTTGCGTCCCTCAAAAAATATATTAGCTAGTTTGCAAATAACAGGCTGACCAATTAAAATTCTTGCAGTAAAAAGTTGGTTCTGCATCCATTATAATTTTTTTTTGTCGAAAAGCCCTTTCCCAAATTTTGTATCATTACTTTCTTAGAACAAACCTAATTCAATAAAAGGATAGGATCAGCATTTTTTTTTACTCTTTCCATAATTTGTCTACACTGCTCTGTAGTGTCTACTGCATTTTAGATGGAGGCATTTCCATGTTATATAAATAGTCCCAATTTCTGTGGACTGATGAAGCAAGTTCCTTTATCCAGGAGGCAGAAGGAAAGAAGAAAAATTTTGTCCCTCACTTTCACTTGATTTTCACCAAAGTTTTCATTTATTAAAGAGAAGAGCTTTATATATCACAGTAAAATCAAACTGTAAATGAAATCTAATGGCCACACATTTTCTGATAAGCAAATATTTAATGTACTTAAATTTATGTGTCTTTCCCAGTTTATTCAGGACATCTGAGTGCAGAAACCACTCACTGTTTTGGGGGGAAGTAAATAAATTCATTCAAGCTCCACTAAGGACCTTCAATGCAGAGTAATACTATTACTACCGTTCCTCCTTGTATAGAGAGGATACTCAATGTTCTCTTCTACCAGCATTTCCTTTGGGTAAATGCTTTCTGTTAAAAAGCAATCAAAAATTTTAACTGTCCTTGAGATGTTAAGTAGTAGTGTTCCAATCTGTTGCTAAAATGGCAATGCTGGGCAGTAGTAAACCTGCAATTTTCAAAGCTGGATAATGCATAGAACAAAGTTATAGGAAATCCTAAATTATGAGTAGTCATTCATTACCTTCAGTGAACCTTGCAAGGTACTGGAGTACTGTAAACATAAATCATTATAGTTACAATGGAAAAAACAACACTTAATATATTTTCTCCCCTGAATAAAACATTTCCATCTTTTCCAGGAAGACGCACATTTTAAAAGCCTCTTTGCACTTACTAAAGTTTCCAGAAATGTAAATATATTTTAAAGATCACCTAAGTAACTTCGCCACTGCCTCCTTACAACAAAAAAAACCCTCAACAAAATAGAGGAATTAAAAAAAAAAAAAAGCCAGCAGACTGCTACTCCTCTCTTCAAACAACGGATATCTTCACTGCTTCAGTGACATGGAAAATTGTGAAGCTATCTAGCTGAACATTTACATGTCTTGTTTACAGACCAGTTGGGTTTTAGGCTCTTCCAGTATTTACAAGTGAATTTCACTTGCCCTTTATACATAGTAGAGCCAAATACTGATGTAATCTTATGTAATTAGGTGAAGTCTTTTAAAGAGAAGACAGTCTTGTAGCAATTTCATTAAATTAGGGATATTCACACTCTTCGTTCCAATGTAGACCATTTTTTATTGAGAAATCCCTTTTCCCAATATCAGAATTGCTTACCATTAAAGGTAAGTTTTGCAAGGCAGGATCCTACCTCAGCCCAGTTTTCCTTTCCTGTGCCCTCAGACTCTTGTCCTGCTGGCGGGGCTCTTTGCTCTCCTCTGGGCTGGCGCAGGCCACCCTGGCTCAATTCCAGCAGAGAGGCACGTGAAACACCAAGGAAAATCCCTCCCATGGAAAGCTGACATAGTAAACATGTCGAGCCACCTAGTCAAAGCATTGGGCTGAAACATAACTCAAAAGATTGACCAGCCCTAAGATCTTGTCTCAAGGCAGGATCAGTACTATCTATATTTTCCTTGACACAGTTTTAAAACAATGTAGATTGAATGGGACCCTACTCAGACTGTCACCTGAGGTGTGCTGACTGCAGCACTGGCTAAAAATTTGTAATGCCTGGCAAGGACAGTGACTCCATCATGACAGGTTATATGCCAGGGTTTTACTGTCCCCACTCTTACACATTCTTAACAACTAACCTGGATTTAATTAATTAATGAAACCATAAAAAGTTTATGACCTTTTCTGTGTTGATCCAAGAAATCACTGTTGTCAGGAGAGGGAAAAAAAATAAATCTGTTTTCAGTGCTATAAGAGCAGCCAGCTCCACTCAACATAGCCCAAAACTTGCCAGGCTTAGACATTTCTTAATCTACTGTACTCATGAGGGCTGGATATCAGTGGAGATTTCATTATAATTAGTTCTCATTATTTTGTAACAAATATGTTTTCGTTTCATACATATTTATATGCTGTAACTTTCTGTTATTCTCTATTAACATTATAGATATATATTTTAGCTCTGTAAGTTACCTTTGGTTATTATTATAATTTTTGGGATTAAGTTGCCCAAAGTAAATATATGGTTTGCATTTCAGGCTGGTTGGTAGGCCAGCAGAAGGTTTTGACTTACATTTGAGCAGTTTGCAGGTTAGTTTGTAGGAATAGCAAAAAGAATAGAAGAAATTTCACATGACAGTTATTACACATAATTATGAGGATATACTTGACAAATTTTGGTGTAATTTTAAAATCTGACAGCTTGTGGGTTTTCTGATCTATCATTAGTTGAGTGGATTAACATTTACAACTGGTACTTGTATGCACTTGCATTCTTCCCTTAATGATTTTGCATATTATTTTCCTTTCCTGGACTATAAAGAACTTTGCAGAGTGCTGTGTTAGGAAAATTATGCCTAGTAAGAGAAACATATTTTAACTGAAAACCAATTAATTATAACAAATTTCCAAATATAGATTCCCTGATTTTTTTCTTTCCATTATGCTTGCAGTTGAATTGGGTTTTTATATTTTCTTCTAAAAATAGGGTTGTGATCTCTTACTGAGTAGGACTGCAGAATAATAAGTAATAAGTAATATGCTGGATCCATCATACCAGTCACCCTCCCACTGCAGAGGCACTCAGAAGTTACAAGAGGGAGCACAAAGACATGAGGTAGAAACACCTTATGGACTAAGTGACCGATTTGGTGTTAAGATGATTGTGATGTTAGGGTTGGCCCTGCAGCCTGATCAGTGTAGACATACAGGTGCAATTTCAGTTTTACTTATGGGGAAAGTTTTCTGATTGGATATCACTTTTGATCTGCAGTGTAATCCTGCCTTATTTAACTGGATTTATGGAGTTGATGTACTGTAGCTGCAGCAGTTATCTATCATGATATTTATATATTGACCTCAATATTTACCCCAGTTGCAATACATGCTGAGCAAAGGAAATCTGCCAAGTGCCAATCCAGAAAAGTCTACAAAATGTGGCTTTTGCTTAACTTAGGAGAGCCAGGCACAGCAGGTGATGTGGTCCTAAGTATGTGGACTGAGACAATTTTTCTGAATGATAATTGGTGGGGTGTGCATTTTTTACACCAAAGAAGTGTAACTGTTGTGTTGTCATTTTTCTCTTCAAGTAATTTGATAACATCAAATTGGGGAAGTATTACTATTATCTGTGTTTTGTTTGAAAGTTTTCCCATAATACAATTTCCAGGGTATTGAATTATTAAATTTTCTGCAATCATGAATAATTTTTTTACTAAGAACCTCTTTGAAAGCTGATTTGGAGTGGTTAACATCTGTTTCTCAGGATAAACAGCTCTAAAGTTTTTCTAAAATAATTCAGTACAATAGTGTTTGAAATGGCCCCCAGAAGTAACAGAATCATAGTATCCTAGAATTGTTTGGACTGTAATGGCCCTCAAAGATCATCAAGTTCCAAACCCCCCTGCCATGGGCAGGGACACCTTCCACTACACCAGGTTGCTCAGAGGCCCATCCAACCTGGCTTTAAACACTTTCAGGGATGGGGCATTCACAGCTTCTCTCATCAACCTGTTCCAGTGTCTCACCACCACAGTAAAGAATTTCTTCCTAACATCTCATTCAAACCTACCCCGTTTCAGTCTAAATCCATTCCTCTTGTCCTATCACCACATGCCACTGTAGAAAGTCCCTCTCCAGTTGCCTTGCAGGCTCCCTGTTAGGTACTAGAAAATGCTCACCAATTCCCTGCAGCCTTTTCTTCTCCAGGCTGAAAAGCCCCATCTCTCTCATACTGCCATCATAGGACAGGTGCTCAGCTCTCTGATCATCTTCATGGCCTCCTCTGGACTTGCTCTGGTGGATCCATGTGCTTCTTATGTCGGGGGCCTTGCAGCTGGTTGCAGTTCTCCAGGTGGGGTCTCACAAGCCCAGAGCAGAGGGGGAGAGTCACCTCCCTTGACCTGCTGCTCCTACTTCTTTGGATGCAGGTCTTTCTGGGCTGCAAGCACACACTGCTGGATCAAGAATCTTGTTAGCTTCTTGTCCACCACCTCCCAAGTTCTCCTCAGGGCTGCTCTCAATCCAGTCTCAACTCAGCTGTACTTCTTCTTGGGAATGCCCCCAGCTGCAGGTTCTTACACCTGGCCTTGCTGAATTTCATGAGGCTGGCACAGAGTCACCTCTCAGGCCTGTTAAGGTCTCTCTGGATGTCATCCCTTCCCTAGAGTATGTCAAGGGCACTGCACAGCTCAGTGTCATTGGTAGACTTGCAGAGGGTACACTCAGTCCCACTGTCCATATAGCCAGCAAGGATGTTAAACAGTGATGAACACCACTTGTCACTGGTCTCCACTGGACATCGAGGCATCGACCACAACTCTTTGGGTTAGCAGAGTTATCTACTGAGTGCCCATCTGTCAAACACATCTCTCCAGTTTAGAGAAAAGGATATCACGTAGGACAGTGTCAAGTGCTTTGCACAGTTCCAGGTAGATGCTGTCAGTAGCTCTTCCCTCATTCGCCAACACTGTATCCCCACCATAGAAGGGCACCAGATGGGTTAGGTATAATTTGTCCTTAGTGAAGCCATGTCAGCTGTCATAAATCACCTCCTTAGTTTCCATGTCATAACTTCTAGGAGGATCTGTTCCATCATCTTTCCACAACACTGTGGTGAAACTAACTGGCCTGTAGTTCCCTGAGTCTTCATTTCCCCCCCTCTTTTAAAATGAGGGTTATATTTCCCCTTTTCCAGTCTATAATGACTTCTCAGATATGATGGACAGTGGCTTAGCCAATTCCTCCACTGGTGTCTCGGGATCCATGGATGTATCTCATCGGGTCCCACAGAGTTTGGGAGCTTGTGCATCCTCAGGTTCCTTAGATAGTCTCAAACTTGACCTACTCCCATAATGGGTGGTTCTACATTCTCCCAATCCCTGCCTTTCCCTTCTGTGGTGGAGGTGTGGCTGGAGCACTTGCTGGTGAAGACTGAGACAAAAATGTTGTTGAATACCTTGGCCTTCTCTATGTCCTCTGTTACCAGGACTCCCATTACCTTTCAGAGAGGGCCCACATTTTCCCTAGTTTTCCTTTTATCACCAGTGTACCTATAGAAGACTTTCTTTTTGCCCTTGATATCCTTGGTCAGGTTTAATTCTTTCAGGGCTTTAGCTTTCTTGACTTGATCTTTGGCTGTTTGGACAATCTCTCTGTACTCCTCCTGGGCTGCCTGCCCCTGCTTCTACCCTCTTTTTTTTTGTGTTTGAGTTTGTCCAGGAGTTCCTGGCCTTTTTTCTGAGCTTCCTTTTTGTCAGGATGCATTGCTCCTGGGCTTGTAGGAGATGACCTTTGAATATCAATGAGCTTCTTTGGGATCCTCTTCTCTCCAGGGCTTTATATCCCATAGCACTTTATCAAGCAGACCCCTGAGGAGGCCAAAGTCAGCTCTTCTGAAGTCCTGAGCAGCGAGCTTGCAGTGACTCCTCCATGCTGCTCCAAGGATCTTGGTCATTTCATGGCCACTGCAGCCCAGTCTGTCCTTGAGCTTCTTCTACACCAGCCCCTTTGGCCCCTCTTTCATCAGAATTAACTGTGATGTAGAGAAAGATTATACCTATGCAAAACTCCACCTCAGTAGCTTTCTGTCCACTTGCATCAACTGGTGTGTGGAAGGAGCTCGTGACATTTAAAGGGGGTGTATGGTGCCAGTACATAAACAACTACACAGTTTTCTGTTTATGCTGAAACCCCTCCTTAGTGCAAAGTAAATAGTCTATTGCATTTAAACTCTAATCTAGCTGTCCTGGTTTAGGGCAAATTTGTGAGAGAACCCTGAATGGGGTCCCTCTGGGAAGCAAACCCAAATGGCCCCAACTGGTCCAGGAAAAGAACTTCCTCAGAGAAAAGTGGAAAAAAATATTTATTTAACAGAGTGCCCACAGGCATAAAGAATGAATAATATGAAACAATAAAACCTCTCATTGCTCTGAAGTAGCATGGTAAATTCAGAAAGTCCTTGCTGGGGGCAGTTCAGCTTGCTCAGTCTCATCAGTTTCTCCCGCAGAGGAAAGATGCCATCCTAGGCCCTGGGGGGTGCAGGCATGAGATCCGGGTGTCACTCTGGGTTTTTCACTCCAGGACAGGTTTAAACAGTCCCAAGAAAAGGAAAAAAACGAACCAGTCCAAAGAGCTCCTCTGCTTCAGCTAGCTAAAACTAACTAAGAACAAAGCAGATCTCTATGGCGCTGTCTGTCCATGCCTCAGATGAGCACAGTCCAGGAGTGGAATGTGGAGGAGTGAGCAGTTTCTCCAAAATGAACTCTATGCTTTTTCTTTCCACCCTTCACTCTCAGAACCAGTCTTAAAGGTACAGAACTTAACATACAGCATAAACAGAACAGACAGTTGGGGATACAAGCATCAAAAAGTCACCCCAGGACACTAGCACACACAGACATAAGTAAAATTGTTTCAGTTGGTTTTAACGTGCGCTGACTCAAATGCCAGCAGTCCAGGAACATCAGGTGCTGTAGGCACACTGATTAATTTGGGAAGTTCTCTTAGAAGGCTGGGGTGACAGTTCACGGCTGTGGTGCTAATCCTTCATAAGAGAGTTCTCTGCTCTGAGGCAGGAGATGTGACACACTGCCTCATACAATTGCTGCTGCAGGAACAGGGCGCTCTGGCTGCCTGACAATCACATCAGCAGAGGCTCTGAAAAACAAGATCTTGAGTTTTTCCTCCTTCCCTTGATGGACCAAGTATGTCACTCTTATGACAATGCAATTAAGCTGACCTGGTTTGGGTTGACTATTTGTTCTGCGGTTTACAGCAGGGAAGGGGTGCATACAGCAGAATCCACAGTAGGACTTTTATAGGGTGAATTAAATGAATGAAATATTCTGTACAGTGTAACTTCACAATGATTCCCCCTGGATCATGTTCCAAAACTGCATCCTTCATATGGCAACTCACTCATTGCTTGCCACTATGTAACTTTAGAACCATTTAACTATGCTGTTTTCCTTTATTTATGGTTTAGTAGTCAAAAGAAAATTAACTGGTGTCTACAGTGTACCAATATTTGTGCTCTGCTTAATGCTCCATATAATAATTGCATTTCCTAAGATAACATTTAAGATAATTCATGGAAAGCTGTCAGGGAAAAATGAGAACTTCACACTGAAAATACTCAATTACATGTTAGAATATTTAATTTATGTCAAATACTGCTCTCCATTTACTTTTTGAGTCTAAAGTTAATGTGCTAGCTGCAATTTTAAAGGTAGAAGGAAAAGAAGTGAAGTAGTCCCTTTTCAAAGTTCGAATTTGTTTTGTGTGTGCCTTTGTATCATATCTAAAAAAGCTCTCCTCCAAAATGCAACATTATTGAGATTCTTCCTTAAGGTCTAGACTACTCAGATAAATTTTTTGGCTGAACAGTTAGTTTTGTTTCTTGTCTTCTAACTTTTTATTCATGAACAAGTACAGACATAGGATGCAAAGAAAGGCACATGCATCTTTTCCATTACAGTTACATTGGGTCTGCTATTTCCCATGATGTCTCATGCAAAGAGAAGAGAAATAAAAAGAATAGGTTCAGACTAAAAATATGAAACATTTAATAAAGCTCCTATATGTACAAAAATTTCTATTCATAGCACAAGCATTTCAGTTAAAACAGTCAAGATATTTGAAAAACTTACACGGATTATGAATTTTCTATTGCACTTTTACTTAATTTAAAATAAACAGCAGAAATAGATAGTGTCCCTATTTAAGGCTTATATACCTTCATATGACCTGTGTTTAGGAAGATGGTCAAAAGAAGAACTTGTTCTGTGCCCAGTAAAGAAGCCTATGAAAATACAGTCCAAAAGATCTTGGAGAGAGGACACTTTGCTTCCAAGTTATTATTCATGGCTTTTCAATGAAAGCAGCAGTGCACCAAGCCACAAACAGTGCCCTTCGGGTCTCAGAGAGCCATACAGTGGTGAGGGTAAAAGCTGTGTCTCTCTCGGGGCCGTTTGTTCCCAATCTTTCCATCATTTGAAAATCTGTTTTTAAAAATTCAGGTATAAGGAAGAACTCACTCACATCTTTAAAGTGTCTGAGCTGAGCTCAGAATGAGATGGGTTTTGCTAAATGTACTATTGTTGTGCTTTTAGCAGTTTATCTCCAGGTATGTTCAGGAAGGCGAATTTTCCTCAATCCTTTCCCTTACTCCATTAGCATATTCTGCAAGCCCAGCACCAGGAATGGCGCTGCAGAAGCCAAGTTATTGCTGGGAGAGGAATATCACCACTTATTGTCTTGCTGACCTAAACCCGTAGCGTGTCTGATCTGTATTTTTTTTTATTTGTTTATTTATAGATTAAATTTTTAAAAGTTTGTAATATATTATTTAATAGCCTTAAAACTCATAGTGTTCTATGTTCAAAGCAGAAAACTTAAAAAATAACATAAATTGGAGAAAATGCATACATTGAGCTATGAGTAGATTTTACTTCTTACTTTCTGGAAAGGGATTTTGCTGGTATTTCCAGGAATTCCCCTGGAATCCATTGTTCTTTCCAGCAATACAGCCATGCTGCATTGTGCATCCTGCTCCTCTTTCTGACCTTTTTCTGATACCGCCCAGTAGCTGGAACTGTTTGGCAGACTGCAGCTTGGGCCATCCAGCTGAGCCTGCACGTGGGGTTACAGAATGGGAGAGCAGCTGTGGCACAGTGCTGCAAATGAGTGTAAAACAGGTCGAGCTGCAGGGGAGGGAGTTTGGGAGCTAAATGTGTGAGACTCCCTCTTGATGTGTGAGATTTGTCAGGTCCGCACTGTGAAGGCAGAATTTTAAAATCTTTCTAGAAGGGTTAGAAACTCAGATTCCTCTGAAGCCCAGAGTTAAGCTTGTTAATGATTATGTATCTTTATTACAAGAGGCTATTTCTTCTGGCAATGGAGGGAGCGTGTTCCCTGCGATACTTCCAGGCCATCTACAGAGTAAGTGTATTTAGTTACTCTGAACTGGTCACGTAACCTTTTAAAACATTAACTTAAAGAATCCAGTCCAATCACAGCCCAACCCTTCCTGTATTTCACTATGTTGTTGAGCTTCAAAAAAAGGAAACCTTATTTGAAAAAGCTTTATAGCCCAAGTTCTATCTATGTGAACTGTTTATTTAGGCAGGAAGCTATTCAACTACTATTTTTGGAAATA
Organism: Hirundo rustica; assembly: GCF_015227805.2. NCBI lineage: Eukaryota > Metazoa > Chordata > Aves > Passeriformes > Hirundinidae > Hirundo > Hirundo rustica. The sequence goes on along the minus strand of NC_053450.1, from coordinate 137,628,534 downwards.
ATGGGAAAATGGCTGCATAGACAAGAATATGAATAATGGCATTGTTTTCTTTTATTCAAAGCTACCAGAACCCTCTAGTTAGATTTTAAAATTCAGTTTAGGACCCTAACTCTAACTTCCTATTTTGTTCTCAGGCTAAACATAGATCAATGAACAACATCCACAATTAATAACCTTTTCGTTCTGTTTACTCTTCATGAGCAAAACCAAGTAGCTTTAGTAGTAGGAATAGCTATTAAAACAGAATGAATAATTAACATTCTGTCCTTCCTTAGCCAACAGTTCAGCATAGAGTCTTTTGCCTGTTTTGGATTTGTTGTCTGTAGCGGTAAAATTTTTGAAAATCTCTTTGAATTGAGATAAAGCAACTAGTTTTAATTCTTGACACAGGATATAGGGCTGACAGAAGACAATCTTCTTCAGCTTCTCCAAGAGCTCTGATGACAGTTTTTCATTCCTGTATAAATTACTTGATGACAAATAGTTAACTTATCAAGCAAAATATGTAGACTTTAAATCCCTCCTAATTCTTATTTTCTATTAATTTGTTTTTATTCCTGCAAAACATGGTAGCATTATGTTTTCCTGACTAGGAAGGGGTGTAACAACAGAACTGATAAAAAAATTCCTAACACATTCAATGCAATATACATAAACAAAAAATATTAATTTATGTGTCTAGAACATCCTCTGAGCTGTGTTGAAAAATACAGTGACTGTAACAAAGAGGAAGGAATTATAGAAACCAAAAAAGGTACTAATAATGTGTATTTATTCTAAGCTCTGTCACTGAATGCGGAAATTTGGTTTGGAGGCTTCCAGATTTCAGCCTCCTTTCTATGCCAGCAGTGCTTTGGGTCCTGCTAGTTCCTCACCTTGCTGTGTAGCTGTAATGATGGACTGAATGGCTGAGCTGAGGCACTGGGACCAGCACAGCCCTGGCAGCGAGGAGCACTCTCGGACATGCAAGTTTAATGTGAAGGGCGTGCAGCACCCCAGCCTCTGATGTTAGAATACATTACTGAACCCTAAGTCAGGCTGACTTTTTCTGCATTTCCAAGTCACCGAAGACACAATTTACAAAGTATTGGATGTACGGTTACAGCTTTCTCTGGGTGTTCACGTGTCTCCCTCTCTGGGCATGCCTGCCAAGGCAGCTAACACTCATGCATGCACTGCCGAATTCGCAAAACACGCTGTGTATTGTTATCCACAGAACTCCACCTGCCTTGTGCACCTGAATTATAGAGTCTGTATGCTTCACTAATGCCAGATGCTTTTTTCAAAAACACATACATATGACCAAAGGTAAGAAGTCTTGCACCTTAATGAAGTCTTCAATCTACTTTTTGCCCATAAATCAGCTATTGTAAGTTCAAACAAAACCAAATGAGCTAGGTAGCAACTTTCTGCCCAGCATGATTCAAGTAACCATTTTCACTAAGTTTCTTTCATAACATGAAGTGAAATTAATTATAATTCAGGAATCCTGAAACATCCAACTTATTAGGCAAAATATTACCCCCGTGCATAAATTATAGGAATTTCCACTGTAACATTAATACTAAGAGAATAAGATCCCCTCCCTCTAGGCAATTCTGTAGTCCATCCAGAGGGTGGCTGAGCACTGAAACAGGCTTTCCAGGGAAGTGGTCACAACATGTGGTCACAACTATCTGAGTTGAAATGGTTGGCCAATGCTCTCAGGCACATGGTGGCATCCTTGGGGTGTCCTGCACAGGGCCAGGAGTTGAATTTGATGATCCTGACAGGTCCCTTCCGACTCAACATATTCTATGATCCTATAAGTCACACTGACTCGTCATTATCACATTTTTATATATTTGTTAAGCATACAGGTACTGTGGGATGCAGTATTCAGTTTGCATGATTTTTGAGCGAAGAAAGGAGATCCTGAGAACAGAAAACACTGCTGCTGATTGAATAACCATTTTTGTTCTAGTATTTAATTGCCCTATTAGATTAATCTGAGCAGCTAAGGATTGAGTAATTCTGAAAATGCACATTGAGATTCCGCCACAGAGTGGAATTTGGATCATATTGCAGAAAATAATAAAGTCTAAGCATTGTTGGGTTTGTTTTGGTTTTGGTAGGAAGCTTTTCTATAGCTGAAGTTGAAAACATGCTTCCACCAACCCTTGCATATGAAAGTATAAATTACCCTTTCACAGTAGAAAATGTAAAAGTACGTTTCTCTAACAGCACCCTGGGTAGCTCTAAACAAAGTCACATTAAAGTTACATTGTTTCTATTTGAAATGTAACCATGCAGTTTCTTTTTCTAAGTGGCTAAACCCAAGCCGGAAGAGTAAGTGAAAAAAATTTGACTGCTAATTCCTCTGCCAACCAACATCTTGGTTTAAAGTTTTCCCTTCCAAAATAATTTGGGACAGCCATAGAATTTCACAAAACCTCTATCAGTATTATTTATCTGAAATTCTCCATGCAGTGCCTTAACTGTGAGGGCATCCTTCCACTTAAACATGACACAATGCCTATGATCTGCTAGAACTAGTACCCAATAGTTACGAACTTTTTACAACAATCAGATACTATTTTTAGTACATTATCTTAATTTCCCAGCTATCCCACCTTTTATACCTGTTTAAAGAACAGACCAGGTGTGAAAAATCAGTGAAATACACCAAACAGTATTTTAAAAACAGTCCATCAGGGTCTAAGTATGTATTGGCATATTTATTTCAGAAAAATGAATGAATAATGACACTGTAAGGGGTGCATCAGACATTAATTGGGGCATATTACCTACAGATTTTTCCCACAAAATCTAAATTAAAAATATATATTTCTGAATGAAAACAAAGCCTCATTCTTTGCTATGGGAAGAAGATATCACTTCATTACTAAGTTTACATGAACTCCTATTCTGTCCAATAGGGTTTTATACAATCATAACTTCATGAGAGGACTCAATTTGTAGAAATTTGGGTGAAAAGGCCATGTCTTCATGCCTTCACTTTTAAGCTTCTCTTTCTCTGAGCTTTTATGTATGGCTTATGAAATGCAGGGTGACTTGCAGGACAGAAGGCTTTGTTTTCATGCATTTTCAAATTCACTTGATGTCTTCAACAAATCTAAACTCCAGCTGTGGGAGATTATAAGGAAACTATTCTGTGGGAAAGAAAGCTGAGGAAGTTCCAAGAAGTTTTTAGAAGAACTAGATATAAATCTGAGATACCTACAAGCCTCTATGGGTTGTCTCTTTCAAGATGTTTTCAAGTCACTTCCAATAACGCAGGGTAACTTTCTGGTTTAACAGGTCTTTGAAAGCTTTCGTCTCAGGTAAAATTCAGTATCGACATGTGGAAATACCTCTCACTATAATTATTTAGGTGTTTTTCTGCAGCACACATTGGTATGTTTATCAACCAACCAACCAAAACATATCACTGAAAACCTTCCTCTCAGACAAAGAAATACGAAATGCAATTGATGAGGGTATTGCCATAGAAAGAGAAACTTTCATAATCACCATTTTACATAGTCATAATATTTCTAATGCTGTAACACAGCTGTCCCAGAAGGTCTTTTGCACTTTGCCACTGTAGGCATGCTGTAAAAGCATCTATGTGCAATCTATGTAATTTGTACTGCTCAGCTAAACACACACTTTTCAATTATCTAGGCTAGATAACAGCCCTGAAATACACCAGATGAGAAAAATATAATAGCCTGAAATCTTGGGATGCCACTTACAGCTTGGCAAGACGTACCATCTTGGAATCAATGCTGGAACCTGTCTAGAGGTTCCATGCTGGCAGCAGCAGTTCTTTAGAGTGCAAGGTCTTTGCCCCTCTGTGCTTCACAGTCTTTGGTTTAGTCAGTGACGTAGCAGGGTTGTTGTATTTTGCTTTGCTGGACTTTACCATTGCACCATTACCTACCCAGAAAAAGGAAAGTCTACTGATGAGTAACATTTCATGGCTTTCTCACTATTATGGGTGAAGCAGATTTTTCTTTCCTACTGGTTTGTATAGAGCAAAAGAACCCATTTTTCATTATAGTAGCCACAGAAAAATGTTGCGACGATGAGGAAAGAGATCTGTACTGTGGAAACGAAGACTGGGATTCAGACACTAACTTCTCCCCTTTCTGAAGAAAACTAATAAAAGTGAATAAAAGGATCCTGAAACAATGAGAAATATTGGAATGGTTTCATACTGCTGAAATACTAAATTCAGATCCAACAGCAGGTATTCCTGTTGATGTTACTATTCCATTTTTAGTGTTGGTATTTTGTTTAATAGAAGTTTTTCGGTCAAAAGTAAGCTGAGGAATTTCATTGTAATATTGAGAGTAATATCCAAATGATTTTTGTCTGCATGAGAAGGCTCGACTTGGTATTTTAATAATCTGGAACTTACAGGAATGAAGTCCCTGTCTCAAAGACTTCATACTTGCTGATTGGGTAAGCTGCATTCCTCTAATTATTTCCAATGGGCTACAGAATTTTTTCACATACAAGCCATCAGTAGAATCTAAGTTAGGAAAGAATTAAACCATTTAAGAAAGATGTTTTTCCTGTATAAGTAACATTCTCTGCCTTCTATTTGAGATTAATTTTAATGAGTCTCCATCCCAGTCCCCCGTAGAGCCTTGCTGCTCCTCCATACTGTGTAGAATGGGGACTGCTGCCTGTGTTGGGCCTAATTCAACTCAGATGGGATTTTAGACAGATCCCAAACAACAGTTCCCACAGAAAACACTGAGTTACCATGTATTCAAGTTTCCTTTATCAGCATACTCAGATGCCTAGCATTCAGAGTTCCTTGAATAAAAGCCATTGTTCACAGCCAGTCAGACTGCCCAAGAGAGAGTGTAAGGTAATCTGTATAGCACAGAGGTAGCAGAGGATGAGAATCACTGCATCAGCACTGCAGGGTGCCTGTGCACCTATTTCTGTCTGGGAAATCTTAGACTGAGGCCAATTTGGCCTTGAGGTATTTGTGAAAAATTATCATGCTATTGTCAATGAGGAACAGTGAGAAGACAAATCTTAAATTCCATATCAAAGGTAGTTTTGTTAACAACAATAATAAAAAAAAACCTCAGGATTTATGAGACCTGCATATTGCTAGCACAGGCTTCAAAAAGGACCAGCAGGAAGATCACAGGAACAGAAATGGGGCTGGTCAGCACTTTGTCTATTTGCTACTGCACGGGACAGCCACAGGAGAAAACAAACATTTACAGGACTACCTGCAAATCTGCTTCCCTGTGGCTTGCAGCACAGCCAGCATCCCAACACTGAGTTTCATTGGGTGCCAGATGTTTCAGGCTAGATGAGGCAGAGGCAGCTTTACAACTTCCATCATGTAATATTTAAAGCCTGATTAGGTGTTTCTCATTTAATCACATATATTATTAATTTCAAGGAAATTACTGTTTCTCCCTGTGCCTTTAAACAGCCACTGAATAAAAGTTGGGTTGCTAAGGCAGAATTATAGCCAACTATTCCAGTTTAGCTGACTGCATTCTGATTACTTAATAACACCCAACTATGTGCAGAATTTGTCCTTGCTGTGAGCCACACAGAGTGTTGCGCTACTGAATAAACCCTCAGAAAAGGCCGCGTTGCTTTGCCTTAAGAGCTTTCCTCAGCGTGGCTTATATTCCAGATAGTTAAGGAAGTCGCCAGCGAAGAAAAATCGAATGAGTTCTTGCCGTACCGCTCCACAGCGCTGCAGAGCAAGTCAGAAATGACTGCCCAAAGCCTGCTCCGAGGAGCGTCATTTGCCATTCCGGCTGCGATTCGGCCGCCCCGCGGAACCGCTGGCGAGACCCGGCGAGCCTCAGCCCCGGAAAGGCTGCAACGCCGCGCCCGAAAACTCATCGGGACACAGTGCTGGGGGAACGCACAGACGTTCCACACCCGCCGGTGGCTGCGGGGGCTGCGTGTGCAGCGGCGGGGAGGCCGCGGCCGCGGCCGGCAGGTGCCCAGGGGGGGCCGGCCAGGCCTCGGGCCTCGCTTCGGGGTCTCCCGAGCTCCCCTCTGCCCCGGCAGCGCCGTCGTTGCCCCGCGCTCTCCATCTCCATCTCTCTCTCCGTCTCCATCTCCCTCCCTCTCGCCAGGGCGGGCCCCGCCCCGGCGAGCCCCGGGCAGGTGCGCCCGGAGGCGCAGCGGGCACCCCCCCGCAGCCATCTCGCCCCGCTCGGGGCGGCTGCGGCGCGGGGCTCGCCCTCCCCTTCTGCCCTCCCCTCGCTGCGGGCCGCGCCGGTGGGCTTGGCTTGGCGTGCGGCTGCAGCGCGGGGCTCGGCGTGAGTCACCCGGCCCGCGGCGCGGCGAGCCGAGCGCGCAGGCACACGGGGGAGGCGGCGGGGGCGGGCGGCGAGCGGCGGGGGCGGCAGCACCGGCTCCCCGCCCGCCCACTCGCACATGCTGCCGAGCCGCAGTCAACCGGAGCGCCGCTTCCTCCACAGCCGCCGCCGATGACCTCCTCGCCCTCCCGCAGCCGCTGAGGACCCCCGGCGTCCGCGCCAGGGCAGGGGATGATAGATCGGCCTCCCGCAGCCCCGTCCAGCGCAGCCCGCCGCACCGCAACCTCGGCCGCCGCCGCCCGCCGGAGCCGCCGCCCCAGAGGAGCCGCAAGATGAACCCCCAGTGCGCCCGCTGTGGGAAAGTGGTCTATCCCACCGAGAAAGTCAACTGCCTGGACAAGGTGCTGCGGCGCGGGCGGGCGGGGAAGGCGCCTCCCGTGCGTGCCCGTCCCGCTCCCCGCGGCTCCGGCGGGGTGGGCAGGGCAGCGCAGGGCAGGGCCGAGCCGGCAGGTGGCAAAGGCAGCGCTTTAAGGGCCGCCGCTGCGCCGGCATCCGCGCCGTCGCCGCCGGCGGGGGCAGCCGCCGTGTCACCGCGCTGGCGCGGGGCGAGCGGGGCCCGCAGCGGCCGGGGCGCCCCGCGGTGCCCGCCCGGGAATGACGGCGCCCGGGGCTGGCGACGGGTCCCCGCGGCCCCCCCGGCTCCCCGAGGGATGAAGTTGTAGGCGGCCTTTTCGCGGCTGCTGTTGTCGGTGTCTCTCCGAGCTGGGGCGGCTTCGGCAGCCCCTGGCACCGTGTCCGGCCCGGCAGGGACGGTGGCCGGGGCAGCGGGGCGGCGGCAGCCCCGTCCCGCGGGGGTGTCCCCGGTGGTACCGGTCACAGCCCAGCGCCGTCCCTCAGTAAATAACAACACTGAGGCTGAGAGAGATGCGCCAAATTACCGTTCCCGGAAAGGCGAGGCGAGGCGGTAGAAGCCACCGGAGAAAATGCCGTATTTTGTGCTAAATTTAGTGTCTGTGCGGCGTACCTAAAAGCTAGCCGTCACATTAGTTAGTGATTGCATTCGTGTAGTATTGCATTCCTAGCAAGAGGAGTATTTTTTTTTTTTTTTAAACAAGGAAAACGTCAAACTCCTGCTTCAGTTATCTTTAAAATTATCGTGGCAAGGTCAGCATGCAGGGGTCTTGGCATTCACCTTAGCAGAGAACTTACATTTCTGAGAGTGTTTCAGAAGCACGTTTGGTTTCATGTGAAAGTAATTATTTTGATTTAGTTTAGAGACCGATAATGCATGGCCAAAATATTGACAGTAATTGTGTTTTTATGTTTACCATACCCTAACACTGCTTCCAAAACATCAGTACCATAAGTAATTCTACTTTACATTTATTTACAGTACTGGCATAAAGGATGTTTCCACTGTGAAGTTTGCAAAATGGCTCTGAACATGAATAACTACAAAGGATATGAAAAGAAACCTTATTGCAATGCGTAAGTATTGTAAATGTCAAGTCTTGCAGAAATGCACATGAAAAGAAAACCTGGCTGTGGATATTGTCAAATAGGTATTGTCGTGCTGTAAAAACTTAATCTAGAGAGAGCAGTGCAGTCTAGAGCAGTTCAGTATCTTTTCAGATGGAGTATTCTGCTTGCATTTGTGTGATAGAAGGTGAAAATATTTGATTATGATGTGTTTAGGCAGTGTTTTCATATCAGTCTGAGGATACAGGTCTTTTCCTCTCAGAAAGTGTTGTACCTAGTGCTGACTCCTGCTACATTCATTACTGGCAATGCTGGATTAGAGTTGTCCATTATGCAGCTCTCTATTCAGGGTTATGGACCTGATCAGCATTTTGTAATAAGAAAACAAAGTGCTTCTTGGTTGTGTGGTTTACACTGTTAGAAATCATGACAGCTCGTTTTTAAAACTGTTAGTTTTTCCTCGTATCTTGGATTTCTAAGCTAGATATTTACAAAATCCTTGCTTCTACTGCTTCATGCAATTTTGCTATTCTCTTAGATTTTGATTAAGAAAATGGAATAATGGTTTTATTATAGTATAGTATACTAGTATACTCGTGATGCATTCAACTTTCAGGTTTTATTGTGTGGATTTTGAAGAGTGCTTTGATATTTGGTTTGCAAATACTGCAGAAGAGCATTTGATATACGGAGAAAAGAAGTTGCTTTTTGTTCTTTGTATTATGCTTCTAAAATTCACTAATTGCATTTCAGAGTGTTTCAACTTTTAGAAACCATTATAATATGCTTTTTTAGAAGGATAGCTCTTAAGATTTTGGAATAAAATGTAATCTTATATGTTATTTGTATATTGTTGTTATTTCACCTTTATGTACTTAAAACATGCTTTAAGAGACAGAGTTTTGAAGCTATGGACATGTTTTATTTTTCTTTATAAATATTCTCCTGTACTTACCTTAAAATATTCGTTTGATGTTGAGATAGACAGTCTATGGCTGCCCGTAACAAAAAAGTTCAATAGCATATGTTCATTTCTTTCAGGTTAAAATAAAATCCAGTCAGTGTCTCAAATACAAGTTATGTTATAAATCTGCTGTGCTGCCAAAACTTGAAACGCCTGTTTCAGTGTGCACAGTTGTACTTGGATTGCTTTAGGAGCATATGGAGTTACATATGTAACTTCCTAGCTTTCCCTAAAGTGCTCCACACAGTGTACGAGGGTGACATTAGACCTCTCCTAGCAAGGGGTGCTCTGCTGCCAATGTCACGGGCTGGAGAGAGCCGTGTAGCAAGGGAGTCATGCTCTAACAGGTGTATGCTACCAGTTGAGACTAACCTCGAGTACTGGCCCTGGGTGGGACCCTGTACGTGGTACCATTTGGGTTGAAGTACAGGCTTACATCCTTTACAGTAATTATAACTCTGATAGGTGCCTTTTTACCTATATTTTTGTGGTTAAATTTCAGTGATGATGTTTTGGTTGCTTGATCTTTCTCATCTAATTAAGTATCTAATCAGATACTTAATTGTATTTAGTGAGATTGTTCACTTATAAAATCTCCTCCATGCTAATACGTGAGGATTTCCAAGCCGTGCATATTTAACTTCTGTTGCAGGAGAGTTTTTCATATATGTAGTTATGGCCTGTGGTGTGTCCTTCTGTTGATGGATGAGGGGGAGTAAGGATGACGGATGGATCTGTTATGTACCATTCAGGTGCTATTCTTCCTGGCAGTTGCTTTAATGAGCTTTGTGAGAGTGAGCCTTGAAAACATAATCTTTACTTTTGAAATGTCTCTCAAACGTGATGCATGAAAAGGGAAGCAGCAATATAAAACTGTGAAAAGAATGGGGGATTTTTTCCATTAAAAAAGAGACAAGACGTAATGTGTCATATCAACAATGTGCATTTTGTTCTTAACTTTTAGTAAGCTAAAGTTTGGTGGGTTTTATGCCAGTCTTTTTTTTAATGAGAAACTTTAATCATATAATGTAAATAATTTCAAGTGTTCTGTGTAACCATGAAGGGAAGAATAAGGCATGCTTTTTGGTTTCAACGAACTTTAATATTCTTCAAAGGACAGCAAAGATGTTTTTGCAAGACTGTGTTTTGAAAATACAGTTAGTTTAAAATTTGACAGAGAATCCTTGCATCTCAAAGGTTACTAATTTGCAAGGCAGACACTATTACAGTATTTCAAATTATGATGTGTCTTATTCTGTTTTCATGAGTAAGACACAAATCCATTTTTATGTTAACTGTTCCTTGATCATGAAATCTGCAAAGGAAAGAATGTAAATTTACTCAAACACTTGACAGAGTAATTACTACTAAACTGTTTATTGAGGTCATCCATTGATAAGAGTGCAATTTGTAGATAAAAGTGAAGAAGTGTGCATTAATTTAAATGGGAGAGGAATATCATGAAGTTGTTCAATAGGTTTGGAAGCCATAGTTAGTTTCTCATAAGAACAAGTTGGAAAACATGTATCTTTAATAATATCTCAATGTGCTTTGATAATTCCGAGGTCAGATAAGTTTATTGAATATATTTTGACCTTTGGTTTTAAAATCGTCCATTCTTTTGTTTCTTCAAGGGCTGAAATGAATGAATTTTGTTACTTTACTGGTAAATGTCAGAAATTATTTAATTGTAAAACATAATTGTTTTTCTGTTAATATAACAAAAAGATGCTCCTCTGTGATTGTTCAAACTATAATTTTGGTGGAGATGAGTCAGGTCAGATGTGTTAACTGGAGCTAGCAAACCAAGAAAGGAATATATTGTGGAGCACTTTAAGTCGGTGCCCATTAGAAAAGGGCAGAACTATTTGTAAATGCAGGAACCATCCTGCTTTTTTCAAAGTCAATTTTTTTGCTGGACATCTTGCCACATTTCCATCTAAAAGATTGTATATCTTCCTTGTGATAAAGAGACACTGATACTAAAAGTAATGTCAGGGCTACTGACATAGCTTCTATAAATTGTAGATCTATGTAAGATTTTACAACAAGGTTAAAGGGCAAATTTTGTCTGTGTGTGTGTATACTATGGCTTTGAAAAGAATCATCTTTGGATCACGGAGTTTTCACAATCTGTCTCCTTTAAACCTTTCAGTTCTCATACTTGTAGAGAAAAGCTTGAACAACTTGGTTCTCTCCTCCCTCTCTTTTTTATTATTTACATAATTTGTGAACTGTTTGAGTCAGGATAGTTAATTCTGCTTGTTTGTGTGGTGCTTATAGTGTCGCACTTTTATCTCAGCTGGGATCTCTGAGCAGTGCAGTGCTGCAATAACTTACGGTATTGTGTTTCTCACTTTGCTTGCGTTCTCATTTCATTTGAAAGGCCTCATACACAACATCTTGAGGCTTGTAGATGCACAGCACATGGACACCGCTGGGTTTGCCTTAACGACTTTAGCCTTGCCTTTTATTTGCAGTCTGATTTAGATATGCTATATTTCTGGATTACTGCCTGATTTGTGAAATAATGTTGATGAAATGAAGGGCTCAGTCAATTTTGCAGTTCAGCCAGGTGCTATGCATTGCCTGAAGCAGGTGAATGAGTCATTCTTTGTTTCTCTGAATGCCCATAAAAGTAGTAAAAGAGAGGTTAAGACAATTAAAAAGTCTTTGGTAATCTGATTTATCAAATCACAGTGGCTTAATTCAGATGTGAATCCCTATCCCACCTTAATATCTGCAGATAGATATTATTAAATATTATTTAATATATATGGAAATGTCAAGAAGAAAAGTTGATATTATGGTCTTTTGCAAACTCAGAGCTGACCCTTTCCAGGTGCAAATAACCAAGACGATGTGAGGAAAGGAATGGCATTTTGGCTGCTAACCTTTTGTGTTCTCAAGCTTGTTAAATGATTGAATCATGTAGGATGATTATATGGTACCTTATTCTTACGGATGTTCATATAAATTCTTCTTTTAACAGATTCACTAGACCAAAACACCAGACTACTTTTTATGCAAAATGTAGAAGCTGAAATGCACATTTTTGGAATATGCTCTCTTCATTAGCTTTACCTGCTGATGCAGACAGACTTTCCTTCATGTGTGAACACATCCAACAGAGACATACTTTTTAATTTCTGCATACTTAGTAGCTTCAAGTTCCGTAGATCTGATATACCCCCTTGCCAAAACAACCTCACTATTGCAATAAATTCTTCTGAAATACTTACTATCTAAAATTTTGCTAATTGCCTGCACACAGGGTAGTTTGATTCAAGTTTTTATATATGTCAGCTGCCACAATCATGGAATGATTACATAACTTAAAATTTAAATCTACTGTCATCAGTCTTAGTGTGGACTATTGACATGAAGAAAAACTCATAATCAGTTCTACTTTTTTTTCCTCTAGATTTAATTTCTTTGTAACTGGTACAGTAGGAAATGGCTATGTGAGTGCATCTGAAATATTGTGGTGTTATTAGAAGTAGTACATCTTCAATGTGCAAGAGCAGTCAAACCCTACATTTTAGTATACTCTAGGGGAGGGGTAAAAAAATATGAAAGTGATTTTATATCAGCTTGGAAATGATAAGAACATGGGGCAGCTATCTAGAAAGTCACGTGGTCTGGAAAATGGAAGCAGTTGCTTTTAGTCAGTGGATGGATGCGGTCATTAAGTGCAATCCATTGTCTTGAAAGGTGAACTTGTGTATAGAACTTTGATTTTAGCTGTGAAACATGACTGTTTTTATTTTATTTTTTCTCTACCAGTCAGAAATTTCGAGATGGTAGCTAGGAGTGGGATGATATTATTCTTACTAAAAATAGTTAGCATTATCTTAGTTTTCAGTATTGATTTCAGCAGGTGGTTATTTCTCAATTTAAAAATGCCAGGAAGAAAGAAAATTATGTAAGAAGCAGCGAGAATGAGCCTGAAATCTGATGGGGTGATTTCTAAGAGTTGCTGTAAGAGAGTGCACAGAATAAATAGGTTTTTCAAATTCTTCATCTTCAACTGGAAAAGGAACAATCCATAAACTCCCTTGTAAACCTTCCTAGAAAGCAAGAATCTGTGCTTTATCACTTTGTTAGCATTGCATATTGAAGGCTTTCTTGTTAAAATGTAATATTAAATGGATAATGGAGATGAAAGAATTACTAGAAACACAGCTGGTAAGGTAACTCAGAGCCAATTACACTTGCATCTTTAATGTCCATTACTTCTTGTTCAGCATTGCATGAGTATGAACTCCAGTATTTGAAAATATTTGACCCTCCTCAGCAGAACAGCTCTAACTCTATCCTCATCCTGATGGATTGTATTTTATGTTAATTCTTGTTTCTTTACCTTCCAGTATTTCCAAAGTGTGTATTTTTCATTTCAGTGCCCAATGGAACATTACCAGAGCTGGTACAACAACAAGAGTACTTGTACATAATTTTTCTTCTAAATCCCAGTACAGTCTTTGCCTTTTAATTTTTTCTGTTGTAAAACCTGAACTATTGTTAAATTATATTTAGATTATTTTGGGCTATGTTTTTATGCAGAATTGCAACATCAGCAGTGATTATTATCCATTATTTGAGCAGTTAATTGTTCTTGGCTAAACACAGAATCTTCCACTTGGTTCTCATTGAACTAAATCTCTTTTTTTCCCCAGGCTGCTTCTCCAATTTGTCAAGTTCATTTTATATTCTAATTTTGTTCTCTAATGTGCTTACAGCCCCCTCCTATCAACCTGTCAACCCTCCCACCAGAAAGCCTGTGAGCACATTGCAAATTTAATAAGTATAATCTTTATTTCATCACCCAGGTTGTTACTTGAAGGCCTGGAAGGGTATTGGGACCAGTATGTACCATCAGGTCTGATGCAGCCTTCTCTTCTGGAGTGAGCAGTGATGAATAAGAGAACTACTTTGTCTTCTCCACCTATTCATGGAGTGCTAGATCAAGCATTGAGTTCTGTGAGAAAAAGTAAAATTGTGAAATAGCATAATCATGGATATTTATGCAGATTCTGCTTACATATAAGGGACAACTATATTTAGAAGAAACATTCCTGCTGCTCAGTTCTGTGCTATCTTTTTTTGTTAATTCAGTATTCAGTCCAAATTACTGTTGATGGTATCCAATAATGTAAAGCTGATCCTATTTGCTAGAACAGTCGAAGGGGCTTCTTAGGCAAAATATATTTGAGTCTCTTAAAGGTGTTTGATGCATATCTTTAAACTGTTCCAAAAAGGCACAGAAGAACACTTTGTCAGAGTTGCTACATAATGTGCATAAGGCAGATGGTGGTTAGTTGCAAAGGAATTACTAAAGAATAATCATCCCTGACACTTGGATCTTGGGAAGAGTTGGGCTGTTTTTTATTTCTATGACTGCATGTGATTAATGGGATACCAACCCATTTCTTGGGTTCTGTTTCAACATATTTAATTTGTCATGTCCTGATTTCGTGTTTGGTCAAGATCTGCATGTATTAATTGCATGGTGGGTGTGCAGGGGGAGGACTCTGTGAGCTCCAGCAGGTCCCTTGGTTTTCACTGTGGCAAGCTGTGGAGAGCACCATGGTGACCTACAGCTTAGTGCCGCCAGCCTGCTTCCCTGCTGGTCCAAGTGGATAAGAAAATGACCCCAAGGGAGATGAGTTGTTACCTTTTTCTCTCAGAACAGATGAATTCTCAGATTTTATTGAGCCAGTTCTGTCATGCATAGTTCCTGATATGAGTATAGGGTCTGTTTGGAATTCCTATTTTAATATTTTACCTGTGGGTAAAATACTGTTGGTTGCCCCTCTTGTTGCTCCAAAACACAATTACAATTTAGTACTACTTAGGGTGTTGCTGGGACAAGTAATAGAAAATACGCAAATGAATATAATACATTTAATTTTATTTAATTGAAGACTGTGCTAAGCATAGACAACTTTGCTGTGTGGAATCTTGACCTGTTGCCAGTTGATGTTTTGGCTCAAGTAATTGTATGTTTTTAATATATATAATTATTGGTCATTGTAGACAGTAGACAATTTTCTAAGGAAGAACGCATTCATATCCTCAGCACTTTTAGTTATAAAATATACTAAACATATTCTCAGGAGACTGTGGTTATTGAGACACAGTTGTGATAAGTGAGTTTTTCTTTGTTTGCTAGTCTTTTAGCCACTGTCGATGCTTAAGATAATCTTCAGGTTTTTTACTGTTGCTTTCTGTACCCAGTCCTAAAGACTGATGAAGTCAATTTAATTATATTTATTAAAATATTAAGGCAAGAGAACAAGAACCATAGATGAAATTTTGTGATTCCACATAATTTGCTTATTTTTCATTGCACAGCTTGAGCTTTGGAACCAGTTGTAGCAAGCTTGTGAAGCCTTGATGGTATGGTTTGATAACAGCTTTGTGGTTTAACTCTCTGGGGTTTTAAATGTCCTAAACCATAGAAATTCCCATCATATTTGCCAAAGAACTTAAGAAAAATATTTTCAGCTGGCTGAATCTGAGGTTCTGTGCAGCTCTGCTAATGTTGCTGTTGGTAGCACGTGAACCTGCTCTCCTGAAATGCTCTACTTTATAAAGCTTGAAGAAATATAAATGTATGTTGCAATCTTTCATATAATTTTGATTTTTTTAGAGCTGGTGATTGCCAGTTGGGAAGGACAACATCATGTCAGTCAGCTCGGTGTCAAGAAGCATGTGTTGCTGTTTGCATACCATGTCAGTGAAAGCTTACTGTAATTATCCAGACAATAAACAATCTTGGCTGAGTGGTCAATTATTTTAATAATTTTGAATATTGTGAAGTGCTTACAGCATCTTGCTAAATTTAGGGATTGTTACACTGAGGGCAGCATGGCTGGGTGATGTTGAAGTCCCTTGAAAAGGAGACAGTAAGCAGGACTCACAAAGGAAAACTTTGTCCTAAGAAGATGTGGGTGAAGTATTTGTTGAATAATTGGTCTCACTCATTATAAATGACATCAGCCAATTCATGCTGCTTTCAGTTATGTCATCTCATATTGCAGCTTTTTGGAAAACAAAAACCCTGCAGTAATTCTGCTAAATTTGCAGATCAATCAATTTCTTTTCTCTCTGCCTCCCTCTGTCTTCTGATGTTGGAGTAGATGTTACATCAGGGTTAACCAGGGTATTTTCCCTTTCTTTCTCTTCATGTTGGCTTTGTAATTTTCATTTGTATTAGGGGGAAACGTCTGATAAGTAAACGTCTGGCTGATAAGTAGTGCAGAATTTTTAGTCTCTTTTATTTCCTCTTCCCCATGTCTCCTGTTTTCCTTCTGCAAAAAATTCTGCTCTTGGTTGTATTGCAGTGGTGTGGTTGTAACTGATCCCATCGCATCTTAGTATGAGGAGGGCACAAAAATATGCCATCAATGTCACACTTGAGAGGAGACTAAAACAGCTTAATAATGAAAAACTAATTGTAATTTGGCCAGTTGTCATTTAAGCATATATTGCAACAGTTTTTTCTGGGAAGTGCATAGTTACTCTTTAAAGAGGATTTCTAAAAATGTAGAACTATATGGATACTGGACAAATTTCCTTCCTTGCTTCACAGTTTCAAAAATTCACACTATGTCTTTTCCCCTCTTAGGAGAGCAAATGTGTGGAGGTAGTCCATCATGTTCTTCCTCTCTAAATGGCAGCTTTTTTCATGCAGGTGTATTGGTGCAATGCCAATTTCACAGATTTAAAAATAAAGTCATACTGCATTTTAATTTAGTTATATCTCAGGTATTTTTTAAAAACTGGCAAACTAAGTGGTAATAGGTGTTTTTGTTTTGTTCCGTTCCAGTTTTATTCCGGAAGAATTCAATACTTGTAATGCAATTCCTTTTGACATGAGAAAACTTTGTATAGAAATACTTAGGGAAAAATTTTAAAGAAAAAAGATGCTGGTTTCAGACTTAATTAAAATGCAAGTGGCTAAGTTTGTGGAGGGGGAAAACTGGCAAGAAGAAATAAACTGACTCAATAAAAAAGCATGGACTATTTCTGCTGAACAGTGTAGAGTGGCATACATTGAACACAGTAGGGTGTTGTGTTGCATAGTATTGGTGGTGTGTATCTGCAGATGCAGAAGGGAAAACATTTCTGACTGGATTTGCTCAGCCATACAAAAAGAAAAGAGACCAGTAGGAGGATTGCTAAGAGCAGAGGTGCTCAATAAGTGGTTGATCAGGAATTGATTAACTCTGTTAGAACTGGCAGCATGCTTGGTGTGTTTCTGCTGTAAGGCAGGTGCGGGTACATGTTTTAAAGAACCTACCTGGAAATATATATGTTGAAAAGCAAAGCTTCTTAGAGGGCTTAGAGTTACAATTATGCTGTAAAATAGGAAGGTCTGAGAGTTATATTTTGAAGTAATTGGAAGGAATTTGTCAGGCTATTAGAAAACAGAGATGAAGCTTGTTAGAACAGTTATTAGCATAACTTGTTCAAACACTGTGTCGTTAGCATGGAAGTGTTAGGACTAATGGAGAAAGGTAAAACTGGTCTGGGAGAAAAAATGCATCAAAATATATATTTAGAAGAATAATATTGTCTGAAATATGACACCTCTAGTAACTTTCCCAGAATTTATCTCATTTAACGGTGATGGTTTCTGCTTATATGAGAGAAAAGAAGAGGATGTATACAGAGAAAAAAAGGATAGATGGCAAAGAGAAATAATTTATAAAAATGTTGGCTGAACTTCTCAGTTTAGCAATAGCAAACTTTTTGAGATGGTTGCTCTTTGGATTCCTTGATTAGGAATGGGCTGCTATCATAATGAATCCTGTCATGAGCTTTTGGATTATTTTTATCTGAAGATCAAAATGGAGATTAAACAGACATTTCCAGATACCTCACTATTGATACTGCTTTGTTGCTTCTATTATAGCTGTATCAGAAATGTTGGAAATCCATATTAACAAGAAGCTGGAAGGATAAAAAGGAAGACCAAGTAGATGAACTTGGATTGAGTTAATGGTCAGTCTACTCCATGCCATGCTTCACCACGCAGTCAGATCTCAGTTCTTGCACAATAGTTGCTCAGTCTGAAATCCTTTAATTCTACCATTATCTTAACAATAAATTAATATTCAGAATAGGAGATACTGTTACATGAAATGTGGCTTGGTTTATTGCCACTGCAGGCGCTGATGACTTCATCCTGTTTTGAGGACCATGCAGTGAAGTGCTACGAAATTAGGAATTAATGAGAAATATCATGACAATTGGGAAAAAACCCCATAGTTTCTCAGTTTTATGACCCCTGAAAAATATTTCTGTACATTGAGCTAGGCTACCAAATAGTGCCCCTAGAAAGGTGAAAAACTTGAGGGGAAACTGTGAAGTGCAGTGAGAGTAATGTGAAAACAAAAAGAAGAGTTTGCTTAGTTTTTTTTGGTAGTCTAATTCAAGCAAGGGTAGATTGCAAACTTTTTTTTTTTAAATTTTTTTTTTCCCATTGAGATGAAGATGGTTATTCTGAGCAGTGGTAATTTAGATTGGTGCTGTTGATGTTTTACATTTATTAATTATGATCAATTTAGCATAACCAAAGATTTATTTTTGAAATTTGCCTTGAAATATAAGGGGTCTATGAAGAGATTTGGTTCTATAGGCTACCAAGCTGCTTCAGTACCTATGGATACTTTTTGTAAAACTCAAAAAACGTATCCCTATTTATAAATAATTGTTTCTTCCACTAGGTACTTCAGAAGTTTGGAAAGACATTCTAAAGTCTGAATACAAGCTGATTAGGCTGTGTATTTATTTCTGTGTTAAAGAGCTTTCAGGATGACCCTTGTCTTTGTGGAGCTGAGACTCGGAAGAGCAGTGTTCAATTTCTTATACTGATTAAATGCTTACCTTTCATGACCATGCTACTGCTGCTGTTTCAATCCTCATTTGTGTCAGCAGCAGGAGTCTCTCTTACTGCCCAAAAGGCAACGACAGATTATGTCTCTTATGCAGAATAATACTGCATATGCAATATATTAAAAGGAAAATTTAAGCTTCTTAGGCTGGGTGTGGATGACAAGGAGATTGCTTTTAGAAGTTGAAGGGAACCGGGTAAAAATGATTATTTTTCTCTAATTCTTTCACCCTGGGGGAAATGGCAGCTCCCTATTTTTCATAGCCTCCATCATGTCACTTTTGTTCTGAGAGAACACAGGCTTTGACAGAATTAGTTTGGTGAGCAAACAGGACAATTTTGTTTTCTTCTGCCATTTTACTTTGAGCATTGGCAAAGCCACCTGACAGCTTGGTGTCAGATCCCTCCAGCCAGTTTCTCATCTCCACTGCAGGCCTCAGGCGTGTCAGTAATTCAGCACCTGATGTGCTGTGACCACTGCCCCTGGTGTGGGACAGGTGTGCCTCCCTTGTTGCACTGTTTGCACTCCTCTTGGATGTGCTGTGTAAATGCTTAAGGGTCTCTGATGCGTATCCTCAGACTGCTGCCAAGGCAGAGCTTCACAACTGGGATAACAAATAACTAGTACATACAGTTAATAGTAACCATAACAGCTTATACCAAAGAAATTGGAACTGGATGTTCAGGAACATGCTTGTAACAGATCTTTAAAGCTCACAGTCTAGTAGATTAATGTTTCATAGTAATAATTATTACTAATTAATTTTATGCCTGTTAACTTTTTTTTCCAATGGAACACTTTCTTACTAGGAGATGTCTTGCATGAATTTACAAGTCTGAACATTTTTTTTTCCCCTGTAAGAATCTATATTTTATCTTTGTTGGTTTTGTAGTAGTAGAATGCTTTCAGGGACAAAGTGTTTAGTTTTGTCACTTAAGATTATTTTGCTTACATGTATTTTGCTAAAACAACTACTATGTGATTAATATGGATGATATTTCTATATTTTCATATATTAGTTTTATTGTAGTTGTATTTTACATTTAGTGTTATGGTGACAATTTACAAGTAAAAACCCATGAATGTGGAAGTGAATAAAATACATGATTTTCAAGAGCATGGGGTTATAATATAGCTGGGGTTCTTCCCTATAGCTTGTGAAGAATGGTAATTTTTAGAGAAAATGTTCATTTTGGAGAAAAGTTTGATCACAGTTCTTCTCAAAAAAAAAAAAAAAAAAAAAAAAAAAGTTGTTCCTGAATCACACATGATATTAAGAATGGTGTCTATGCAACTGGATGTGAGAAACTGCTGCTTCCTGAGGTGTGGGAGAAAGTTAAAAAGAAGTTTGTAGTAGTGATGGCCTTGTGGAACACTTTAACACAGACTTTATAGCTGTTGTAGTCTCCATTTTAAAATTCCTTCTTCTTAGGCATGTGTTTTCTCAATTTTATTTGGGCTGTATTAATAAACGTGATATTTCTTTTTTTATAAAGACTTGAATTAATATTTTAGGTTCTGTCCCCATTATTTTAACATATCAAGCAGTGTGTTACAAAGGCTGTCCAAAAGTGTGTTGAATATTGCCCTGGAAAGCACTAATGAGTCATCCAAACAATCCCAAGACTGTTAAAATGCTTACAAAGCCTTTCAATATAGATCTAACTTACTTTGAATTGATTTCCTTACCCTCTGTGGCTTGTGTTTCCTGTATGATTGCTCTAGAAGGTTTTATCTCAAGTTCTAGAACTGATGGTGTATCTGCCAGTTTTTAGTCTTGCTCTGAAGTTGCAAAATCAAACTTAGTCTTATAAACCAAGTGACATTTGGAACTTGATGTCTTCTGTACTCACATGTATGATGAATATATTGGTAGAATGGAGACTTTAAACAAAGTAATTTAAAATTTAAAAAACATGTTCTTTTTTCCAAGAATGATGCTTCTTTTGCTATGTGTTTTTGAGAGAAACCTTTAAGAAAAGAGATTCTCTTACTTGCACAGCTGTTTTATATTACCCAAGATAGAGATGAATTTAAAATTTTATTGTGTTACCATGAACATCTATATCCCTTATATACAACAACAACAAAAGGATACTGCTTTCACTAGTTTCTTGATAGTTTTAGTGTAGACTGTTACAGTTATGGTTATTTTAGATTTTTGTCCTTGTTGCTTTGTTTTTATCTTATAGTAACATGACCAGTAACATCTTTCCTGGTTTTACACACTCCTTGCAACATAATTGCACAGGAACTGTGAAAGTTAAGGTTAAAATTATTAATTTCCTTTTCCTCCCAACTGTATGCACGTCTACTTTCACATGAACCAATTAAAATAAATGGATTTGAAAAAGAACAATTGTAAATGCAAAGCAAAAATTAATAAATTGTGTTGCTTTCCCATCTTTATAGCATATTAGTTGAAATGTGTATATTCTTGAACAAGCTACATTGGTCATTTCAGTATATATATTGCTTGCAATTTTTATTTTGGGCAGTTTAGGTCAATGAGACAATGTAATAGTAACAGTAACTTTTTTTTTTTTTTTTTCCTGTCCCAATGTAATTTGCGAGAATGGTTATGTTAATTTTCAAAAGTTAGGGAAAAATAAGGTCAAATAAGTAATCTGGCATTTTTGTTAGCACTTAATGGCACCACTTTCTTATCTGCTATAAAGCAACTATACTAAAAAATCATCTGTTTTGGTCATAGTGTATTAAGTAGTAAATGGGCAAGAGCTGGGAAAACTTAAACATTTAGAGCTCTAAAAATAGTCAGACACCTATCAATTTCCCCAAAGAGGTGATGGGATTATTCTTGAATAGGAGGAGCTTAATCACACCTTATAGTTTGTGGAAGACCCTGGATATGAAGCCATTGGGTAATGCTAGAAATATGCATCTGAGCTTAAAAGATTTTTCCATATGCCATCTTCATGAAGGCTGTGCCAAGCAGAGCTTTGTAAACAATTCTGTGGATGCATAGCAATTCATCTCAGCTGTGTTAGCCTTGCAATAGAGATGGGTGAAAAGCAGAAAATATTTGTAGCTCCCCCCAGAAAGTCACGCCTTAAATAGGAATGCACTGAACACTCAAAAGGCGAAGATCCTGCTGAATCAGAATGCCATTTCTACTGTCATTTTGAAAGTGAGGTACTTGAAGAATACACATTACATAGTTTGTTTGCAGAATGTCAGCTACTGTTGTAGTTGAATACTTTTTACCCAGGAGATGTTATGTAAAGCTGATGGGACAGTGCATTGTAAAACAATACCTGTTTCTCTGAGGGGGGACTGGAATTCTCCGAGTCCCGAAACATCGTTTTGAGGACTGACTAGTAGAAGTGAAGACAAGTAACTGAAACAGCCTTGCCATAAGTGTAGACTATTGAAGGAAGTTTGACAGAATTAAATACTCAAAAATACCATGTGAATGGTAGTACGGTGGTAGTTTTTTTTTTTTTTTTTTTTTTTTTTTTTCTTCCCAGATGCTGTATTAAAGGGGACCTTTTAAAAGTTAAAGGTGCTTTTTAGATGTGGTTGCAACTAGTCATCTTAGAACTATGGCTTGTATCTCCTAAAATGCTCTCATTTCTGGAAAACAGAAGTGTAGACGATAAAGTTAATTGAAGTAGGCCACTAACTAGTCTATGTTCTTTTTTTTCTCAACAGGAGGAATTAAGAAATATAGCTTTTTGTACATTTTTTAATGTTCAATTTGTCACCCTTTTTCCAGCAGGAAAGATATACTCAGTGGACTATCTTGTGATTTGTTTTCGTTTGTGCTGTAGGCAGAGCAGCTTTTATTGACCTTACAAGAAGATGCACACATTAGTATAGTGGATTATATCATTAATTTATATTTTGTCTGACATAAAATATTAAGACTCATAACCATTTCTCTAGGACAAGAAATATGGAAAGCAATGGGGAGAGAAATACTTACTGCATGGTACCACCAGCACAGTGGTATTAAAGTGCACTCTTGGTGAAAGATGAATGGGGAAGTAGAGAAATGTGCCTTTCCAGCAAGGCTGGGGTATGGACTAAGTTGTCACTGCAAGAGAATTCAGGATAGAAAGGGCTCTACATATATTATATATTCTTTGAATGTAGAAAAGAGGCAGAAGAACTTAAAAGCCATGAGTGAATAAATCTGGCAAGTTTTCCTTTCTGCTCCATCCACACAGTTTGTTAGATGATTCTTCTTGCTCTGGTAGCGAGAGCCTGCCAGGAGTACATTAAGCATAGTGATTAATATGTCACGTGTTTGTTCTCTCATCTTCTGCCCAGCGGGTGGTGTGTATATGCAGTGCACATTTTTTTTTAGGTTTAACGAAAAGACACTTTGCGAAGATGCATGTATGTGTAAAATGAGGCAATGTCAATTAAGTGGAGCATGTGCTTGGAGCAGAAAGGTCTTGTGATATTCCCGAGTTCCTGAAAACTGGGCTGAACAAGGAACAGAGTATCTCCAGGAAGATTCTGTCTCTATTGCAGCTGATTTCTAAACCATGGCTTGTGAGCCAGTAGTAAAAATAACAGTGCTTGTCCCTTAAGATTGGGTTAACATTGGAGGCAGCCTGGACTGTAGTGACCATACCCTGGTGAGTCAGGGATCTCAAGGAGCAAAGTCATGATCCAGAATTTTGGAAGATTGAACTTCCAGTTGTTAGAGGAGCTGGTGAATGAGATCCCCTGGAAAATTTTCCTTAGGGACAAAGGAACTGACCAGAGCTGGCCACTTTTTAAGGCCACTTTCCTTAGAGCACAAGAGCTTTCAATCTCAGTGTGTAGGAAATTAGGTAAGGTAGGCTGGAAACTGGTGTGGCTGAGCAAGGATCTACTCCTCTCACTGAGGAGTAAGAAGGGAATGCAAAGCTAATGAAAGCAGGTCAGGTAACTTATGGGGAGCATAGAGGTGTGGTTTTACTCTGTAGGAGTAGGGTCTGGAAAGCCTATGCTCAAAAGGACCAGGGCTTGGCAGGGGATGGGAAGAATAACAAGAGGGGGTCCCGTAAGTCAGAAAAGAAAGGGCAAGGACAGTATGCCCTTCCTGAAAAATGAGAAGGGAGAACTGACAATAATAGATGTGGAGAAGGCTGAGGTAGTCAATGACTTTGCCTCAGTCTTTGCTGGCAGCCAGGCTTCCCATATCACTGAAGTCTCCAAGCCTCCAGGCCAGCTGCATCCTGGGCTGTGTCAAAACTGGAGTGATCAACAGGTCAAGAGAGCTGATTCTCCCTCTCTATACCCCACCTGAAGTGTTGCATCCAGCTCTGGGGTCCCCAGCACAAGAAGGATGTGGACCTGCTGGAACTAGTCCAGAGCAGATCATGAAGATGATCAGAAGGGTGGAGCGCTTCTCCTCTGATGTCAGGCTGAGAGACTTGGGGTCATTCAGCCAGGAGAAGAGAAGGCTCTAGGGTGACCTCATTGAAGCCTTCCAGTACTTCAAGGGGATTTACAAAAAAAAGTGAAAGTGGCTTTTAAATGGATACATAGTGATAGAACAACAGGGAATGGGTTTAAAGGAGATCTTTGGATTAGATGTTAGGTTGAAATTCTTTATTCATGGTGGTGAGACACTGGAATAAGTTGTCCAGAGAAGATGTGAATACCCCTTCCTTGTAAGCGTCCCATCCTTGGAAGGGCCCACAGGGCCGGCAACCTGATCTGGTGGGTGGCCTTCCTGTCTGTGGGGTTGCAGCTAGATGATCTATCTTTAAGGCTCCTTCCAACCCAAAACATTCTGTGAGTCTGTGTTTAAATTTGGGTTGTGTTTTAAAGTATTTAGTCACATTTGTTACGAGGTCAGATAACTTGAATTTTGAAACTCTGTGGGAAGGCAGAACTGACAGAGGCAGGAAAATTTCACTTGCTTACAACAATCTCTTCTGCTTAGAGAGTATTTTTGTCTACTCTGTTGGAATTGGAGCTTCCTCATAAGCCTGTAGAATGTCTGAGTGCTGGAGTGATGGAGACATGCCTGCCAAGTGCAGCCAGTTATTAGAAATGTGCTTATACTTCTGTATTTATGACTGGAAAAAACTAGTTTTTTCCCCATTGGAAGTACAACAAAAAATAAGTAATCATTGCATTACAGTGTTTTTCTTGTACACTGTGCATGTGAGTATGATATCTTCTCTTAGAAGTTGTAGTAATGACTATTAATAGATTATTTAAAATAGTACATTTTTGTATCATTTAGATACTGTTAAATGGCAGAATGAAATGCATATGATGAATAACAAAATTAATTTGAAAAAGTTTTTAGTTATTTTGTCTGAAAAATACACCATGATTGTTAGGGTTCATTGTATGGTGGAAATGCCTACAAAATGATATAAATACATTTACATTTTCTGTGTCTCTAAACTGCTTGAACTAACATAAAACTAAGCAGTCATTCTTCCTTTAATATGAACACATTCTACTCTCTTTGGCTGTGCAGGTTGTATTTGGGTACCGTTACCTTGGAATTTTAATCTTATTTACACAAGGTCTTGGTTACAGTTGCTTAGTAACACGCTGTGGAAAACGGAGTTGTTGATTTATGATAAATATCTACAATATCCTTATAATTAAAGATGTTGAAAGGAAAGCAAGTGCACAGTATGGGTGTGTATTCCAGCTGTGTGTACATTTCTAATAGATCCTGTTTTCACTATGTATCTTACAATGAGTGTCTTTGTAGAGCTTGGTGTTTTATGTAACTCACCTGACTCACACCATTTTACCAGGTTTTGTGGTAGCTTTGGTGAATCTGAAATCCTGAGATTTAGCAAATAACTCCACTGGACTGCAGTTCCACTACAGCAGCTATTTTCTCAGACTTGCATTGATATCAGGAATAACTGTGTGTGTGAGAGAGAGACTCATGTCCATAGTGTTACACTCATATTCCTAGGAGAGAGAAATGTGTCAGAGATTAAACATCATGAGACTTGTAAAACATCTTTTTTGACAGCTAAAGGAAATATCTAGAGAAGTATTGGCTGTTGTGTGTTGCATGTCTTCAAGGACTTAAAATTACTATATTCGAAGGTTTCCTGAAATGTTTAAGGTCTTTTGTTTCTTTGCAAACAGGGCTCAAGTTTTCTGTTTACCTCCTCTGCAATGTATTAAAGAAGAATTTAGAAATTGAGAAGTTTTAACACTAGCTAATTGTTTAAAATGCCTGTGAAAGCAAAAATTAAGCAAAGACCTCTGGGACAGGTGGAGGGTTATTAAAATCCTAGAGCCTACTTTAATCACAGACCCAACCCCATGAAAAAATGCAAATTAGTTTAACAAGTTTATATATAAAGCAAACTAAAAATCTTGTATGATTAGGCCTGAATTTAGTCTCTTGTGCTTTAGAATATAAAACTCAAAACATTTAGAAAACTGTGAGGCCAGATAACAGGTTTTGTGCAGGGCAAAACATATTGGTGTTATATAATGAAATAATAATAGTTTTGCCTTTCTGCCTACTGTATTTGCCTGTTTCCTTGTGAAATGAAGTTATTCAGGCTCCTATGAGGCTGAGAAAATTTACAAAGGCAAAATACATCTATTTTCTTCAGGTTTCTCTTGTATGTAATGCAAGAATATGGAGATACCAATTATTATTTTAAAAGCGCCATTCACAGGCCTCAGCTCAGTTGAATGTTTTGCTTCCTGCTTTCAAATACTTGTAACCTTTTATGGTTGTTTCACTATTATCATATCCCTTGACTGGAAAACTGTGGGTGGCATTCATCTTGCCTACCTTTGACATATCCCACACCGATGTACGTAAGCCAAAATCATTGTAATAGTCCTGTTTTTGTAGTTGGTGGAGAAATAAATGCTTTAAGATTTCAGTTCATCTGACTCATTTTATGATAGATGAAACAGACTTTATTCATCATTAATTATGTTAACTTAATCTGTATGAGTTGGCTCAGATACAGAGGCTTATCTCTCATAAAGTGAATCTTCTGTGAGAGAAGCAGTTTACAATGGCTGTCCCTGGACAGCTGTCAGAACCAAGTATCTTAATTTTCTGGAGCTCATACCAACTCAGATTTCCAGTCACTTGGTGTTTCATAGGCATTTGAGCAAGTTTGTGGGAGAAGAAAGATTTCAGTTGTTCCACTCAATTTTTAAGCCTATTTTTGAGCTCTGCCTGTCACCTCACTGCACACTGTGTTCCTGCACCGTTGCCCTCCCATTCTTGTGTTATTCAAACCTGCATCATAAATGTAAAAAAAAATAAACAACAACAAAAAAACCAACTACAAAAAAATCCCCCAACATTTTGTATCTCCAAATAATTTATCTCATGGTTTTAGAAGAATAATATTTGTTGTTCTGTTTTTGGTGATCTTTTTCTGCATCTCTGGGCTGCAGTTGAGGAATGTGTTCACAGCTGGTCCCCACAATTAAATAAAGATAAGGAAAGATAAGAGAAGATTCAAAAGAGGGCCACAAAGATGATCAAAGGGCAGCAGTAACTGCTCTTTGAGTAAAGATTGAAGGCATTAAATATTTTGTTCCTGGAGAAGAGAAGACTCAAGGAGGGCCTCACTGCAGTGTTCCAGTACTTACAGGGCAGCTACAAAAAGGCAGGAAGCTCTCTCTTTGCAAGTAACCACATGAAGAAGACAAGGGTACAGGTTGCATTGGGAGAACATTTATCCTGACACAAGAAAGACTTTATTGATTTATTACAGGAAGAACATCTTCTCCGGAGATGTAGCAGAGTCTTCATCACTGGAAGTTTTCAGAATGCAATTGGACAGGAGGCCAGGTAATCTCACCTGGGACAGCTGCCCCATGTAAGGTTGGTCATTTGTAGTCCCTTCCAACCTGGGTTGTTCAGTGATTGTATGATAGATCTGAAATTTATGTCAGTATTGCCTTGGGTCTAATAACCAAGGACAGTTGTGAATTCCTCAGGCATAGTTTTGAGGAAAATTAGGCAAATTAAAACAATTTCTTGTGTAGTGATGAGTTTATGGAGATTTGATTTGTTATAAGCTCTCTTAAAACTGGCAGTGCAGGACTAATTCAACTCAGATTATGAATTTTGAGCTACATGTTAGACTGACATTTAAAAAAAATATGCCATATAGCCTGGGTAAAAAAGGTTTCATAGACAACTAAAAATATTGCAAGATGTCTGAATTTAGTCATATGCTTTTTTAATCTTAATGAGAAATATAGAGTAACCCAGCAATAAGAATCTCTGCTATTTAGAAAATTTATTTCTAAATGCATCTCTTAAAAAAAAGTTACACAGAATTGGATTTGTCTCTGAGACTATGTGCAGAGGACAGTGAGGTAAAACCTTTTATGACATCCAGAAATACATGATGACACTGTATGGTAGGCTGTCCAATGAGCAATGACCTTTTTCTTCCAAGACACAGGATCTCAGTCACTTGGGGCATCCTTGCAGCCAGACAACAAAGAAGGCCCATACTCTTTTATTTAGGATGTGATGGAGTGCTGGTTTATTTTCTTTTCTTCCCCCCAGTTTATTTTTATCCTTTCAGAATGATTTGATTAATTGGTATTCAGTGTTTAGAAACCCTTTCTATAGTCTTTCATTAAACAAAAAAATTAATTTGCTCAATCCAAGTCAGCAATTTATCTCTTCTCTCCAACCTCTCTATTTGTTTTATAGTCTCCTGTGTGCTTTGTCGGTCTTTTATTAAAAAGAAAGACATAAATTCTTGGACAGGAGATCTATGGAACTCTATACCTAGTAATTCTTAAATTTGTAGAATAAATATCTGTCCATAACTTTATCACATATACAAATACTATTTAATGAATTCTATTGAAATGTATCTTTTTCTGTTAGCTTCTAAGCTCAAGGAAGAATTTTGCTGATGATGGTGATAATTCTGTAGGCAACGAAAGCAGTACTTTCAGAATACTCTGCTGGTTAGTATGAGCCTTTTTTATTTACCAGGCTCTGGGAGGTGGTAGTTGGCATTAGATGCTCGTTAGTCACGGCTGCAACACCAGCAAACTCCGCTGACTGCACATCTCACAGCATAAAGGAGTGGCCGTGGCCTTGCAGTGGCTCCATCTCCTGTAGATAAAAAAGGGAACCATATTGTGACACTCTGCCTGTAAAAGGACCAGAATTCTCCCTTTTTTATCCAGGTGAATTTCTGCCCACAGAAAAGCATTGTGCTGCCTTTCTGGCAATATAATCTCTCACTTGGTAATGAAGTTTCCATCAAGCAAGTACCCACCTTGTTCAGTCTTTGAAGTGTTTATTTCCCAGTTGTGTTGAAACTCGGAGGCTGCTTTCTACTGTTGCTTTTAGGTTTTTGTTTGGGTCTGCTGGATGAGGTGCTCTTAGAATGTTTGATAAAGCAAGATTCAAACAGCTGTTATCCCATGATATTTTTTTTCCTGTTTGATTAACAAATGTGAACAGTGGCTATTTTTAGGTAGGAAAAAACCTTTACTAATATTTTAGAAATGCAGGTCCTTCTACATTACCTTTAGATTTCCTTCAACATCAGTACAACTTCTCTTCAATATGAACAAAGTATTTTACTAAGAAAGAAACACTATCGCAGCATGTTCTGTTTAGTTTGGTGGTTGATGTTATGGGTTTATTACTAACTAATAATGTGGAACTGTATTTCACAGAGAAAAAGAAGTTCAGATTTGGCCCATGTATGGCTGTCATCTCACTATTTTTGTTGTCACTCACCAAAGTTTGATTAACAACTCACCAAGTTGTTGATTAACAAACTTCTGGAAAAAACCTTGAGGCTGGTGAGCTCAGTAATCTATAATCTGTCACAGTGAGAGAACCCACAGAAGTGTTTTCTTTGAAAGAAGATAAAATACCTTCTTTAAAAAGATTGTTTCTTAAGCATTTAATACTTAAACTGTTACATAGTCAGATATTCTAATGGGAAAATATTCCATTTGATTTGTTGCTACTTGTTCTTTTTTTAGAGATTCTTTCCGTTCTCATTATTTGTGGAGTGAAATTTTGCTTAAGATGGACATTTAATATTAAAATTCTGGCCTACTTATAAATGTACCCACAATCTCATAAATATTATTCTGACATTATCTGTGAAGTGAAAGGGAAGTTATGAATACGCTTCTTGTTCTGTCTTTATAATACCTTATGTAAGATGTATACTTCAGTATACATAAATTAGCATTTTCTTTTTTCATAAAACAGTTCCAGTATAATGAAAAATTAGATTTTGTGGACGTTTATGTTTATTTAATTTGAATATTGATTAGATTTTTGACCAGCAAGTATATCTGGTGGAAATACCTCAGCTTCATATCAGTATTCTTTGCAAATAAAATATGTTGAAAAATAATGAATCTGGTTAGATAATGAATGTCATATTGGTCTGACTAGCATTTAGTGTTAATTTTCATTTTGTCAATTAATACAGTAATGCATAGAACCAGAAGAGAGCACCTTCTTACCCCCAAGTTTCTTTATTGATGATAAAATCCTGTCTGTTTAAAAGTATAAGCTGCCCTTCATGTTTGGTGTTCCCTTAGGTAATGATGAGGGCAAGCAAGCCCTATTCCAGTGGTGAATTCTTTCCTAATGCACTGCTGGATGGGCTCAAAATGGTACTGGGGGGAAAAGCCCAGGGTGTGAGAGTTGGAAAGTTATGGGTGAGCTGGGTAAGGCAAATTCTGTGGAAATGGGACTTTCCATTTTTACAAGCATCTTTGTTATTTCTTACAAGCGAAAAGACACCGAAGACTTGTCCTTGCTTTAGCTGGCTCATAGGAGCAGGCTAGGTAGGACACAAATTATTATAGTAACTGGCACACAAGGAAGTGATGTACCTAGCAAAGTGCCTGGGGCTATTCCAGCTCTCTGGCACGAGTGATGGATGAGGTATGTACCCAATGCAGGTCTGTGGTAAGAAGCTGTACTCAACACACACCAGTAAGGAAATAAGGTAATAATATCTAGTGGTAGAGAAGTGTCATTTTTTTCTACCCTAAGTGGAAATAAATTAATACTAATGAAGGCAGTAATAAAAATTAAATGAAAAATCAATGCAATTATTCCCATTGTTCTGTGTGTCTTTTAATAAATATATAGCTAATGCATGCATTTGTCTTAGTGTAGTGCATGGAAGAGCTAAAGACTGGAAATCAACTTTGTATCATTTTAGCCCATCTTGCACTGCAGTAGGACTGTGTTTACCTGCATTATGCTGACTATATCTTTTTCTAATCTGTTCTTAAAATTTAGTTTGCTTAGAGTCCTTGTTGTGTTATGTCCTTAAAATTCTTATTTTTTCAGAAAGTCATCTTATTTTCTGTAGCTTTGTCTCAAATATTTTTCTTCTTTCCTAGTGGGTGTTGAGAGCAATTGCTATCTCTGACTTTTTGTAATGTTTTATATCTATTATAATGCTATTTCTGTAGCTCACATCAGACTTTGTTTTCATACTGAAAAACCCCTAAATTCCTCTAGTCCTTTTTAATACTTTAAGAAACTCTTAGAATTCCTTCTGCTTTCCACAGATTCTTCCTAGTTTGTCTTTTTTCATAGTGACATTCACATTTTAACAACAGCATTATATGTTATACTGATGACTTGCTTTTAGCCTGCCCTCTCTTACCAGTTCCAGAGATTCTCTTCCCAACTCTTGTATAGACAAAAAGGAGCTAATGGGAAATGCGACACTGGAATCTTCTGAGAAGGTGTCTAAAAGGAGGAATACATGTCAGGTGGCACAAACAGATATCTCCAAAGAAGAACAAGTTGTTTACTGTCTGTAGGGAGCTGATTATGTGAATACTTCTGTCATATTAATTAGATTTCATAATGCAGCTGATGCCAGAAGTTGTAATCCTCTCTAGTGGGTTGTGCCAGTAGGGCAACAGGCTGTGGTCACGGTAGAGTGCATTAGGAAGAGCCGTGGCTGCCCAAGGTGGTGGTCTTGTCCTGTGGCTGGACAGCTGCTAGGATCTGAGGAGACCTAATTTCTGTGCAGATTTTCTTGGTTCTACTCAATCACAGAAAAAATTGTTTCTTTACATCTGAGTGCTCTTCTATTCTGTTAAATGTGGAAACCGGTTTGCTATGCTCATGAGAAGCTCTATGTAAGAACTAATTTGTATTCTATTTGTTACAAACATGTTTTGAAATTATATGGTAGGATACTATTCCATATTAAAAATATATATATATATATATACTCTTGAATGGGTATAGGTTTATTTCAATGTAACATGAAACATTGCTTCAGTTATTAGACACCTGTCATTTCTGTTTAAAATGCACATTCACTGAAGAACTATTGGAATATTGTGAGGGCAGCTTTACTGCACAATTGCATGATTTGTAACAGATGCAGTGAAAGCACCTGAAATTAAAGGATGTATTTGGTTCTGTATCAGCTTCCTTTTAAGTACTGAAAAATGTTAAATCCCCCCAGACATCCCCCCAAATTGCCTGAGAGAAACAGCCCAAAGTGCTGGCAGGATTAAATGTTCCATCAGCCTTCTGATGAGAATTACAATTCACTTCATATACTGAGTAATTAGGGATCAGACTGTCTGTATGTAAGATGAGATGTCAAGATACTTTTAGCAGAGCCTCTGTTTCTGAGGAAGAGAACTCTGCCTGTATTCCTGGATACCCACATTCAGCAAGGTATGCATGAAAACTTGGGAAATGAAGTGAGCAAATATTTTTTAGCTCTTTAAACTTTTATGATTGTGAATATAATGGCAGTTATAATACCTTCAGTCTTCAGTTCAGCCTCTTCCAGCCTTGTAACTTGCCCAGCTTCTCTGTTTTGTGATGAGGAGCAGAGGTTGATCAGCAAAGTGTACAAGAGTGCTCTTAGATTTGTAAGAATATGAAAAAATATTGATGTTATTCAAGCAACTTCCGGATTCATTTGTAGATCCGTTTACATGCATATATGGATATTAAGTATTAATGTGATAACATATAATGCCAATGTATTACACATATTTTCATCTTTACTCTCTTTTGCCTAATATACAGGATAAATGTGCTCATATTCTCTGATGTTCTTCCTTATGTGATAGATCAATCCCATATCTTGCTGGTAACTGTGCAAAAGACAAGAAAAGATTATTTGTTGTCAACAAGCCTTCTCTTAGCAAATCTTCACTAAATCCAATAAACTGCAGCTGTCATGAAAACTTCATCATCTTCTTAATTCTCTTTAAATTTTCTCCACTGAAAATATCTTAGGTGTAATTGAAAATGTTTTTTCCTCTTCTTTTTAAACATAGCATCTCTTTCCATTTAGTTTAGTGACAAAGTAAGGGATGCTGTCAAGTCTTCCCCATGTGTGTGGTCAGCTACCAGCTGACTGGTTAGCCAGTCTTGGGGCAAAGCAGAAACAGGGATATCAGACCTTCCTTTCTGGCTTCGCCTCTCATTTTTTACTGTAGGTTTGTACTTGAAAGAAACCTTCATGTTAGGTACTTTGCCTGTTTCTTTCTTTATGCTAGAGAATCAGTTCAGTAATTCTCTGTGGTGTATGCTCTAGTGACTTGGTGTGCAGAGACTGCCAGGTGTGAGCTTCATCCATAGCTGTTGTCTAGTCTGAGGGGTTGAGCTGCTTGAAATCCAGAGGTGTGCATCCTGCCATGATGGCTTCTGAGACCAGCAGTTTCTGCTTGTCCACCTCAGGATTTGAACATTCCCATCGCACCCACCTGAATCCAAAGGAAAATAATGGCACCTGGAGCACTGATTATGATCTGGGCCAGGGAGATGAAGTGAGGGAGTAGTATATGCCACTCAGCAGCGAGGCATTGCCATATCAATGTTCAACCTCCTATCTCTTTTCTGAAATGGGTATCTGCTATTCTGGGATTGGTACCTGGTATTCAAGGTTATTAGTACAACAAGTCATTGAGTCAGTTTCAAAAGAAGTACAGGATCTGGGGTATAGACCATATAGGTCTTATACCATATAGGTCTTAATAGCCAGGTAACCAGTTACACTTGAGGTTTGAGAAGAACTCAGAGAGGACCTAGAAATCGTGTCTGGATAGGATAATGATAGCACCACCACAGTGGAGGTCTTGTAGCAGGACTGTGCCCTACTGTTTACCTGTGCACGTCCAGCAATTTTGAGAATACTTAGGCTGATTGTGATTGTCGTTTTACCCAGCAGGCAGAGTATCAACACTGCCCCAAAATACATGGGGCCTCCTTGTGCTTGGGTTTAAACAGACCTGGGAGAAGGTCAGATGCAGGTGGAAAGCAGCAGAGGCTGTCTAGTTTGGTGAGCTGATTGCAAATTGTTGTTAGTTTTGGTTTGAAATATATTTCTCTCTGACATTAAAAAAAAAAAAAATTCTTGAAGTTCTTTAGCTGAAAAAAATCACTCCTCTTCTGGAGATGGGAATACTGTAGATAAGGCATTGCTGGGAAAGCCTATTTATGTTTTTATTAAAAAAAAATACAATATGCTCTTGCCTCTGTCTTCCCACGCACCTCCAGGAAGGAGCAGGACTTTGATCTTCCTGTGAGGAGTATTCAGGCCCCTTGTTGCCTGCAAACCAGGGCAGTGCATGAGCAGCGTGGAGCAGGGCTGAGTCCCAGTTCCTCGAACAGGGTGCTGAAGAGCTGCTTAGCAACGCGCCTCAGTGCCAGCGGCCGCCCCAGCCCGGGGAGGCTGCCAGGGGAGACGAGTTTTCAAAGTGAGATCTTCTATTTAAATATTTCTTACAGATAGCTGGAAAAGAGGGCAGCAGGCAGAATGAAAGCAAAGAAACTGCGGAGGAGGAATGAGAAATAAAGGAAGAGTGTCAAGGCTCTGAGTGAGCAAGGATCCAAGGAAAAATAAGAGAGTAAAATTGGAGAAGGAAAACTACAGGATGCAGGAGGGGATGTGATTAAAGTATACAGCAGATATTCAGAACTGGAGCTGCTAGAAGAGGGAAGTCTTCAGGATGAATGTTTGGCAATAAAATATTACCAAAGTGAAATGATATTGAAATAAGATGATACAACAGTGATGATAGAATTTCTGTATTGTTTTTCTTTCATTCATTTCTTTTCAGAATGAATTCGGAAACAGTTAAATACAATTATGCAGTAACTATGATGTGTTAGTGTTCACAGTAAAATGACTTAGTAGTCCTTATTACAAGAAAATTTGAAAAAATAGGCAAGTTCTGTACAAGCTTTTATGCTCTTAACTTCACAGAGAGTTATTTCTCTTTGTTTAAGATAGCAGTGAATTAGTCAGTATAATGAGAAGTGCTTTCTCCCCTTTTCTGTATAGACACAGGCAAGTTAAGAATTTCATTTATCATCAGAATTTTTCTGATTTGATGGAATGGAGACTTGGCAACATTGCCTTTTTCTTTCCACTTTCCTTAGCAGCTACAATTGCCCTTTCCTTCTTGCTTATGCTTCTGTGCTACTTGAAAATTTTGTCTACTCTCTTATCCTTGACCTTATTGCTAATTCTCTGACAGGCTTTCTTTGGTCTCATTTACTCCCTGAAAATTGCACTTTAGACTTGGTAACAACAGATTTTACCTGGCCACATCATAAATGACCTTTTACATTTGATGTACCTGGGTATTTTTGATGACATGAGAATCATTAGTCACATTTATGGAAAATTCTTTTTCAGGCTTCAGGAAGTTTGCTTTCCATCCCACCCCCAGGTTTGGGCATGGGTTTTGCCAGCTGTTGTGGCATCTTCTAGGGCCTTACATGCTGTTTTATTTATAATGTGTGGAAAGAGAATTCCATCATGTCTCTTGTCTGACTTGGTAACATCCCTGGGTAACCTAGTTTTGTTTTCGGACTGTTATATGATGGGTGTATATAAGGGTTTAGTAGATGAGCTTCCCTCCTTATCTTAGACTTTTCCAATGGCATTCTACTAAAAAGACATAAACATGACTGAACCTCTCCACCTCTTTTCCCCAGGCTCTTGTACTTCTGCATTTCCTTGAGGCCCACTGTCTTCATCTTCTGTCCTGTGTAAGCAGCACAGTGGTGTGTAACTTCCATACCACTTCTTTCTCCCCCAGCTTGACACAATTTCCTGCTGCATTTCACTCATTGCATCTTGAGTAGTGTCCCCCTTGTCTCATTTTCTTTTGAAACCGTTGTCTTGGCTTTGATGGTTTGTTTGGCACCTTTTATTTACTCGCATGCCCATTTCCCCATCTCCTGCCTCTCTTCAACTTCTCTAAATGTGACCAGGAGCTACCCTATTTTGTCTGTGTTTTTTACTTTACCTACTGGATGGCATATAACTATTAATTATTTTTACATTCCCTCCAATTCCACCCTTGTCTTTGTAGTCTTGATTCCATTCTCATTCAAATCCCTCCTTTGTGAACACACTTTCAAAGGACTTTTAAATCCTGTTTTTTCTGTTGCATCTTCATTAAGATTTACTTTAAGAAGTAAAACGAGTCAGAAAATACAGAGAGTAAGCAAAAGCTAACTCCTAACCTTGACTATAGCATTCCTGCTCTAGTCTCTCGCAACTGCTTTGACCTTCATTACTGCTTCTTGTGTTGTCTATACAGATTATAAAAAACTGTATCAAAGACTGAGTTTTTCTTGCACAGTACTGTGGGTGTTCTATAAAGAGAAGATGGTGATGAGGATTTAGCAAATTTAGTACATTTTTAGATTTTATTTTAACATTTGACAGATCCTTTTTTAAAGTATTTCATCTAATAGAATGACTCCTGCAGTATGCACCTTGCAAATAATGACTATGGATTTTAAGCTCATTTTGTTGTTTAGAATTTTTTTAATAAATACAATTTTCTGTCCAGCTTGTTGCTAATAGCAGCAAACATTATGTTCTTATCCATTCCCCTTCCTCAAGCTTTGAATTTTCCTAAATCACATAAAGTCCTATTGAACTCTGAGATATCCTTGTGTGATAAATAAAATAGTATTTGACATCCAGACTGTATCAAGAAAGTTTACTTGATAGTTTGAAAGTTGATATCTTGATATCTTGAAAGATTTCTTCACAAGAACTTCTGTTTGAATGGCTCTCACTAGAAATGGACATGAGATTATAAGCAGAGTAGTAGGGTTAAATACCTGAGGTTTTTTTCAAAAAGTAATTCCTACCAAAAAGTAGAGTATCTGCTCAGAGTCTGGGGAGACTAGAGCAGAGATTCTGGGGGAAGGCTACCTCTAGACTGAGGACATCAAGAAAGGTTAGAATAAAGCCTGAGGAGGATCAGAAAATTCAACAAGTTCATGAAGCTTGTAGTTAATGGAGCTAATGAAAATGGGAAGGGTCATCCACATGTTCTCTGTAGGCATTAAAACATGTGTAAAAAACAAGCTGTGTGTATCAGAGGTCAAGGCAGATGAAACTAGAGATGAATTTAAAATAGTGACAAGGGGAAAAAGAGGTGAAAAATCAGGCAGATGTGGAGTCAGGCTGTAACACATGTGAGAATAGTTGTTTTGATCTGCAGTAAGGTGTTTTGACATATACTTTTTTGTCAAACACACATTAAACACATGTATTTTTACCTAGCTAGTGTTCTATGTGTGTGCTGTGGCTGTAAAATGTGTACATTGGAGAATTATGGAGGGGTTGACTAATTCCTAAGGCAAAATCAAGGTATTAACTTTAGTTTCTATTGGTACTGGTTCACAAGCTGACCTTGTTTTCCAGTTTTGAATACTTTTCATGTATAAGATCCAAGTGTACCTTTAAAGTATGCCGGGAATGGAAATTTCCACTGTCAGATTCTCCTTGCAGTAAAATAGCTTGCCTCCCACACTCTGTAGTAGTATTATATTCACAGTCCTACACAGGGTATGCCTGATCTGTTCCTTCACCACATCATGCTCAAACAAGGGCTGAGGTGGAGCTTCAGATGTCACTGTACAAGTACATGTAGATTTGCTTTGTTTCTGTGGCTCACTGAGCTGTCCATTGTGGAAGAATTGAAACACCTGCCACGGTTTCAGAACGTAGCTGTGGAATGGTGGAAAACAAATTTACTAAGATAAAGTCCTACAGAATTCATTCTCTGTGTAAGTCTGTGAAATGTAGGACGTACTTATTTATCTTTATAATATATGGAAAAAAGTGCACACCCAGAGGGAAATTGCCACTAGGTAGTCAGGATTTTCTGGCAGCGACTCAAATAAGCCAAGACATTATTATTCTTGAGATTTGCAGTTTTGTATTCTACTCCAAGGTAACATCAGCTTTTTAAAACGATGGTAGAAACAAATTTTTTCCATATCAACTACAGATGACTATCTGCAGTGTTGGAAAATTCTGTGCTCGGTTTTCAGTGTTCTCGTTCTGGAAGTGGTTTTGAGTTGACTTTAAGCATGCAATAGTGTGTCTTAATTTCTTCTTAGCCCTAGATTAAAGCTACCTACAGCCTGGGGAGAAGACAAAGCAAAGAGACGCAGACTAGAGTACAGCTAACTCCATTTTTGAATGTGATGTTTGCATTGTAAGGTTAGACACTCTGCATGAGCAGTGGAAGTTCTTGGAAAGTCCTGGCAATTGCTGAGCTGCCTTGAATGGTAAAAGTTTAGAAAATGTGGGTATATCTATAGCTGCCCTGCTATGAGAAAGCTGAAAAGCTGTTGCTCCTGCTGGGTGTTGCTTTACTGCTGAGTGCTCAGCAGCTTGGACAATAGGGTGTATTATTTCAGTTGGGGCAGAGCATTTGCGAAAGTTTCTAAGCCACTCTTATTGCAACAAAAACTGAGTTCCTTTTGTTTCATATTTTCCCTTGTAAAAATAGATGACATCTTTCTTTTCTTAAACTTGCTTTGAATGCTTATGACTTTGAAATATCACAACTTTTTTCTGCTATACTCAGAACTTATTTCTGTCAGTCTTAAGAAATTAATTCTGTGTGTAATCAGCTGTATTGTTGGAAATCTTATGTTAAATATTGCTTGCTGCATGGCTGTGATTTATGGTGACTGCAACAATTCATGGCTTGATACCAGCTGTGGGTATCAATGAGAAATTGCAAGGGTGTTATTTCACTGAGCTGCATTTGACCATTTTCCAGCTACTCTCGTTTTCAACTGATGTCAGAGGAGTACAAGGTTTCTCAGGCATGAGATAATGTTACAGCCTTGGCATAGTGACTAGAGCCATGGGCCAGACTGGCTGCTGCATTTTCCCATGGAAAAAATGCAAAATTCTATCATTACACAATTAACAAAAAAGATGCACAAAACTGATGGAAACCATGCCTGTTCCTTTTAGGGCAAATGTTGTTCTGTGTGAGTATTCAGTGATAATGGTGGTGAGATGACATGATTATCTGTTAGGAATGTGCCACCATGGAGTAAACTGTAATGGCTGCAGTTTAAATGCTTGACTTGTCTCTCTGTGTTTGGCACAGTTTTAGTATTACTGCTTCCAGCTGTTTAGCATTGAGCATTAATTTTTGAGACTGTTAGATGCTGTAAATTAGAATGCCGTCTTTCTTGTTTGAAACAGTTACAAAGGAAATGAAGTATCTCTACTGAAATGCTTATTCATTAAGTTAATGTAATTTAACAACACATTATGCAAAAGAAGCCAAAAGTGAAACTAGAGGATTGTTTAACAATTAGTAAATCTTGCATGCATAGACATTGGGAGATAATGGAGAAAGAAGTGTTGCTTCTCCTTCAGATTTCTAGTAGAATGGTTTTATGATGATTAAAAATACATGACCAAATCACTTCTTGATTTGGATGAGTTTGAAAGAATGAAAAATTTGAGAAAGTTATAAAACAGTTGATGACATCCAGAAAAAGACAAGCACAAAAGGTCAGAGAAATTTTGCATGATTCAGTGTATGAATAATACATTATTTTCCAGAGAATATTTTATGAAGTGATTGTCCTTTGTTATGTTTATGTGTGAGAATTGGGTTTTGTCACCAGCAAGAAGAATTCATTTTCCTGTAGCTTTTTCTTAAATGCTAATTTATTGCAATGAAAGATGCCAAAGTGACAGATCTGAAGAATGAAGCCCTCTATTTATCTTCTGAATGGTTGGAGCACGAGTAGCAGTGAAGCCTTTCTCATGCTCTTTTGCCAGCGTGCCACAATCTTTTTACCATATCCTGAGCACATTTTTACCAGTGAGAGGTGCTTATTCATTCCATAGTTTCCTTAATGGACTACCAAGGGTATCAATTAGTGACAAGTGAACAGTAGCTTTACAGCTTGGATACCTGCCCAGTAGGAACAGAAAATACCAACTCTTTCACACAGGCCACAGGACAACCATCAGAGCAGTGAATTAGTGTCACTGCAGATAGGAGCTGCTTGCAGCTGAGCAAAACGAGGACAGAAGGATCCTACTCTTACCATCAAACATCTCAACACTTAGTTCCAGTTCAGCTCACTTGTCTTTACACTGTGCAATAAATTTTAAGATACTAATATTGCCCTAATACAGATGCTGCTGTAGAGTAATAAGTAAATAATAAATGAAATCAGTTTTTGAGTGCATGTTGTCTCAGTGTCCTTTTATCTGCTCGGTATGAACTTGATATGAGTAGTACCAGCTTTTAAAAACCTAGGACTAGAAAATAGGATTATTTAGTGGCTTAGAACTAGCATGTACATTCCAGTTTTAATTGCAGTGTTATTCTTGGTTTGGCTGTGGTTCCTGAATTTAATTCCTTGGTCCTGTGCACATTCAAATACAAATAAGAAAAAGACATTGCAGAAAAGAGCATGATAAACTAGAATCTTGTATAAAACATGAGTAAGATAAAAGCAATACTTGTTTACATTCAGGTAATACAGCTTTCCATGTTCTCAACAATTGTTCCTGTGTCTAGCACCATATCACACCAGTTATTCTACAGCAAATTTCTTTCTGTGAGTCTTGTCCCAGCTTGTTAAGACTTTTATGTTGAGTTGAAGTCTCTCCTGATTCCCTCCTACTTCCAACTCCCTTGTTGTCAGCTATGTGCTCCAATGCAGGCACAGTTCTGTCCCCTCAGACTGGTTCTGGCTTGCACAAAACCCAGTGTGTAAGCCAGGAGGGAAGCTCCCGAATCCTGCGTTTCACAGCCCTTTGCAGAGTGACTGTATGGCCCCGCTCAGAAAAGTGAAGTTTAATTAACAAGGGGGTGAATTTTTAACATATTAATTAAACGAGATTAAACTAGGCCACTTTGCTTATGAACGAAACCATCCACATGGGGGTTTAATATGTTTTAACTAATGCGTTTTGAATTCACACTTGAATTCAATTTGGCTCAGCATTCACAATTTTCCCAGCGCAGACATACCCATAGAATTTTAAATAAGAAAAAGATTTAATGCAATTTCTAATAAAGGTCCACCCCTACTTCACCCCCAGGAATTAGATGTGCAAGTTTTATCTGTCAGAGAATGAAAATAGTCATGGAAGGCAGATGTTGAACAGAGCTGGTGTGGTGTTCCTTATGCTCCTGTCAATTTCCAGTCCTGACAAGGATTGTGGAATCCAGGTATCTGTTTTTCAAAGCAAGCTGAGCTACCATATTTCGCTGTTTGTGCAGTCTAGGTACCAGTAAGGGAACATTTGGGACGCTTAAGCACTGTGTGTTTTTTTTCCTTTCTTTTTTTTTTTTCCTACCTCCCAAGTAAAAGTCTAAAACATAGACTCATTCTGACTGTGTTGATCTCTGACTCAATGAGTGTTGAAATACTTCATGAAAAGTCAGGTGCCTCTGAAGAGAGAAAAATTAAATGAGACCTCTCCAGAGTACTTAGTGATTCAGCAGTTAAGGCAAGACTGTCTAATAATGCTTTGTGTCAAAGAAAATTACAGCTTGAGAAGGTGAGGTAGTGTTTCTTAAAATAAAAATATTTACATTCAGTTTTCTCAGAAGTTATGTTTTAAAAATTGGGTCTTATTGAAATGAAAAAAACAATTTTTGCAGTCATCAGTTTTAGTGAAGAAAGTTAATAGATTTGGAATGAAAATAACTTTATTCATAAGACACACAAGCTATAAACCTAACAGATTTTTTTTTTTCTGTTTTAAAAGCAGAGAGAGGGGACAATATACTTACTTTTTTTTCTACTTGTAAGAACACAAATATGGACCAATTGTTGCATTTTTATACAGTATCGGAATGAGATTGACACTGGGGATCTTGACTAATACTACTGCTTACTTATTACATAGACCTAGCTAGTAAAACTTCTATATTGTTTGTTTGTAGTAACTGTGGTTAGAATTCTTCTAAAAAGAACATAAAAGACAGCTAAATTGTGAGAAGCCTTTCAGTACCATCTTTAAAACATTCTTTTTGTTGTTATCAAATTACACTTTCCTCATAGACACATGTAGCCATTTTTGTCTGTTTAACAATGCCAGAAATTTTGAAATTCCCATTCTGCTGTCATTGTTGGTCTCTCTTTTATTTCTCTGTTCTGAAAAGACAAATGTTTTCTGGGGGCTGATTTTCCCATTATTTATATTTGAGGGAAACTCATATTAGCAAACTGTTCTAGCAGCGTTCTGATTCGCCATACTTTTGATTAAAAAGTAAATAACAAAATCTTTAACTATAGTTTAGCTATGTAGAATCTGTTTTCCCTCATGTAATTGTGAGGAAACTGAGCTATAATAACGGTCTATCCAGACAACATCAGCATTTATGAATGTCAAACACCACAGACCACAAGCATCTGTTCGCAGTAGTTCCCCAACAGTATCTGTACCTTTAGAGTATTTAGACATTAGCTGTCTTGTTTTTCATAAATCTTACTAAGTTTATAAAAATTCCTATGCTTAAACATATTTTAAGAGTTTTTTGCTGTAGGAAGTTGGAATTTTCAGCTGTATATTGTTCTAGAATCACTGAGCATGTTGTTTGTAATCCTGACATTAATTTGGGCGCTGCTTTGTGATCAGTTTAAGTTGATCCCAGACTGCATTGCCATTGAAAGCCTCAGTTCTGTCCTTCTGCTTCCATCACTTTCACCTTTTTTTTTTTGGGATTAGTACTGCTGCTTGTGGGCAACGTGTCTGGCAGTGCTGAAACAAGAGGGACATGGGGATTGCCCAGCAGGGTGGTGGGGCAGAGGGGGTGATGAATCCCATGTTTCGATGGTAACGTGGTGTTAGGTTCATGCATTGATCTAAGCTGATTAGGAAACCAGACTTTCGGCCTATTTAAATTATTTGTAATTTCAGCTGAGTATGTGGCTTGTAGGTACTGCCCTGATTTCCAGTGGAATAGTGGTCCACATAACTTCAGTACATGTAAAGATGCTTTAGTCAAAGCAGTAGCAAATAAAAGTTATCTGGTCTTAGTAGGATCCTTTTGGCCTTCCTGCTGTTCATTTCCAGGTGCCTCTCAATTATTTCCTACTTGCAAGAAGCATGTGCTGTGTGAATACTATATGGCTTCTGGTTCTTTCTGAATTGTTTCCACGTTAGGAGATTCGGTGTGGAGTGAGCAGGTGGATAGGATTTTCCAAACAACCTCAAGGCCAGCTATGGTGAAGTACGCTGACTATAAAGGACTAACATTTAGGCAGATTGTGGGCTCCAACTACCCTGTCTT
The DNA here is from genome assembly GCF_015227805.2 of Hirundo rustica. Lineage (NCBI taxonomy): Eukaryota > Metazoa > Chordata > Aves > Passeriformes > Hirundinidae > Hirundo > Hirundo rustica. The sequence continues at coordinate 137,585,350 of NC_053450.1, read as the reverse complement.
CTCTCACTGTGGCTTGGCTTGATCAGATACACATACCTTAATAGCAGTTATAGTGGAAAACACTGAGATGGTGGCACTGCTTTGAGCTGTCAAGTTAGACAGAATCCTTCTTTTCCCTCCTCCAAATCCAATTAATTCCATCTGCAGTTTCTTCTAATTCCCAATGGTTTTTATGAAATAAAATTGTAAGTTTCTAATCTAAGAACTAATTGTAAATTAATAGCATCTGTATGTAACAAGGAGAAGGATTAATGCAGGCCCACACATTCACTCTTCCTTTTTGATTACAATTCCGCATTGGATGGATCTCTCAGGACTGCTACCAAGATGTAACATAGTCAGAAAAGTGTTTATACAGTAATGAGAGATGTGTGGGTTTTTTTCCATACTCACAGCTGGGCTAGGTTTCTGATTTTTAAAATATTCTGTGTTATTGTCCTGCTAACAGTCTTATTACAATTTTGATGATTGCAGTATTTGTTGTTGGGGGCATGGGAATGATTTAGAGTAACAATAGATAGTTTTGCAAGAAAATCAATGAGATTTGTGTTTTCTGTTGGTTTGTTTTTGTGTTTAAGTGTTGACAAATACTTGTAAAATGTAAGGCCTACTATTGGAACAGTATTCATGAACTGTATTTTCAATGTCCTGAATTTGTTACATACTATAAATTCTTTTGTCTTTTCTGTTTGTTTAGTTGAAGACATTTATCAACTTTCTATACATTCAAGTATATTTGCTTGTGATGCATGAATTTACAGTCATCTTGGAAAGGTAGTGTTAAGTGCTAGTCTGATGATGATTAGTGTCTTTTCTCATTAATCAGACTGTGCTGCTTTTCTCTTTGTGTATCTCTGCTTTTCATTAGTGTAAATGTTTGGTATTCTATGCAAGCTCTGTATGACGCTGGAGGAAATATCTGCAGCTTGGCTCTTGTTTGCTCTTAAATCTTTTGCCCTGCCATTACTTTGGTCTTGTAGGGATGGTCCTTCATAATTTCCTTTATTGTCCATGTGTGTTCAGCCATCCTTGATATTAGTAACAGATCAGACCTTCACTGTCTGCCATGAGATCTAAATAATTCCACTGGGATTAACATCCTACCAAAGAAAGAAGAAACCAAGGTTACTCTTTTGTGTCTTTCTCTGTGAGAAAGAGATATTAGTTCATTGTATTTTTTCAAGCAAGAGACTTTGCAAGACAGAACTGCTTTTGATTTTTCAACATTGAGTATTTTGTTGTCATGTGGTATAAAAAAAACTCATGTGCAAATTTGGAATTTAGGCTTAAGAAAAGTAAATACTTCCTTGAACTGGAGCGTTTAGAATTCAGTTCACTTTCTAACTCTTCTCTGTCATTGTGCTAGTTTGAGAGCTGTGCAAATAATTTTTTGACAGGACACCTCTTAAGCTTAATTACAAAATACTGATGCTCAGCATCTGTACCATGTGTTTTCTCAAAGGAGTGACAAAAGTAGATTCAAACACTGAAACACATTCAGTTATCCAGTGGCTCAATTCTGACTCAATTGTCTATTGTTTCTTTGGAGCAAAGAGGTCTCAGCCTGGCTGAACCAGGTGGGATTTGCAGCTGTTGAGCTCCTGAGCAATGGAGGATGGAGCTGTTTGCATTGTATCACCTGGGCATTGGTGGCAGAGCTGTGCCCAGAGGGAGGAAAGGTGGGACTCCTGTATTTCACCAGTTTGTAACTTCCAAGTAACTCCCAACTACCAGGCTGGCTATGGGAGTCTCTATACCCTGGATTTTTAAATAGTAACATCATGAAGGCCTGTTAGGATGCTTAGGAGGAGACAGACAGCATTGTTTTGAGCTTCCTAAGCTGGAAGTAAAGCTGGAAGTCCGCCTTGAAGCTAACTGCCCTGTTCAGCCAGAGATGTTGGCTGTTCTGAAAGACTCTCATGGGAATGGTTACAAAGCCTTTCCTGTGTGGAAGGAGTGCAGATTTGTCTATAGCTAGTGACTCAGACAAATGTCAAACCAGATTGGTTTTGAGTTGATTAGCAAATCTTTCCTTGATGGACACGGTGATGGAAGAATCAATCACTGACTCTCTTCAAATCTGTCGAATTGTAGCCAGTATCTTTGGCAACAGTACTGACAAACAATGCTGCCAATAAATAGTGGACCACTACATAACTCTCTTTCTCTGACTTGCTTAAAGAATTTGATAATATATTTGGAATACTGATGAATCTCCTTCATTGCAGTAAGCAGGGCTTTATTTTTCTTGCAGTAGGACATTAATATAGAATGCTTAATTTTTTGCTGCTAAATAACCAGCAATTGCAGTTGTTAGACTTCAGATCACCCCTTTGGCAGGAAAGCAATTAAAATCAAAGTTTTGAGATAGGAGAAACCTATCTTGCTGTTGCTGATTTTAAAGTGCATAAGATACAAATGTTGCCATATAAAAAGGTGAGAAGTCTGGATGCTGAACTCATATTCACTCCCTACAGCCCATTTAATGTGTAGTAGATGGAATAAATGTTGCTACTTATTTATGTCAAGCTTGGCACAGTAGCAGTAAGTGTTAGAAAGTGAACAATTTTGCTGAAATATATTAAACTATGTTGGTAACTTAAATTGACTTGTGACATAATTTTAAAATATATCTAGTTGGTATATTCTTTGTAATACAAAGCAAGCAATAAATACTTTTATTTATAAAGATGAGACATTAAAACTTGTAATAGTACATTGATTGTACTAAATTTATATACTGGGCAGTTTTTAGAAATTTTCATTTTTTGCTGTGTCAAGTGAAAGTATAAAGGCATTTGTCTAAATTAAGGTGGGCATGACTTACAGTCTATTGTGTCAAATTACATTTCACTACAGGTCAGTGTCCACTTCTATAACTTTGGCTCCAGTTGTCAGTGTCTTATACTGGATTATTGTTAGTGACTTACACAGGCAGGTGTAAATCTCTGGCATGTGCCCTAGAATATTAGTTGGAAACTGTGGAAACATTACACAAAATATCTTTGAGCAGGATGGTTAAATTTCCAAAGGAGAAATATTATTTCTTGAACAGCTATGCTGTTAATACTGATGGCAATACTGTTTGCACCCTGGTATGTTGTTCTTCTGTGAGTAATGAATCCTTATGGTCCTTGTACACGTTCACAATGACAACCAAAAGGACTGTCTAAACATGGAAATTAGTCTCTCTATCACCTCTTCTGTGCTTGCTGTTCTTCTGTCATGGCACAGGGCTTTTGGAATTGAGTTTATTAGAGCTGGAGTTGTGTAGTATTTTTGTGGCTCTTTTAAGTTTTTCAGCCCACTTTTCTAAGACGCTTTCTGGTTCAGGGTCTTATTGATCCATTTCCTCTCTCTCACATATTGCTGATAAGAGGGCTGGAATTATACTCCATCATTTGGCTCTTCATTGTACTTGGTATATTTGAGGAGTGAGCTCTAAAATAGCTATTGGGAGATTTTGTTTAGCAGTAATAACAGTATTTTGTTCACAGACTTATTTTCTGCTTTTAGGAATTAGATATGCTCCCATTCCAAAAAAACATGCTGATTTTGGAGACCATATTCTGTTTGCTTTGAGCAGTCACACGTCTCACTTCATCAGTTAATAAAAAGGAAGTGCTGAATTTTGATGGTTAAAAGGAGCTGAACCACTCATTGAAGTTGTCACTTCTTTAAGAGCTCCATTCACAAGCTTCAGAAGGCAAAATTCTAGTGGTAGTGGGAGTTAGAAGGAAATTACACAATTCAAGAGAGACATCATTTTGCAAAAGGTGCAAATTGTAGCTGGCTTTAGAGTTGTAAATAATTGCTTTGATTTGTTGACTTAAAATTGTAAGGCGGGGGAGAGAAAAGCGCTGCTGGTGTTTCTTCATGCAGCCTCTGCTGGAAGCTCTTGGTGGCATGTTGTGTGTGTCTCGATTGACGCTGTTCTACTGCTGTTATTGTAAACAAGCAAACTCAAACCAGCTGGGACTCTGCCCCTGTATGGATTGTGTACAATATTACTTTGTCTCATACTAGCAAAACAATTGTTTCCCTGTTTGGCTTTGCATAACAGTGAAAGATTTATGCTTCTTTCTGTCTGAACGAAGATTACCTATTGTGCTTTTTCCGGACAGGAACCTGAACAGGGTTCAAATTGCTGTGTGCCAAAGGAGTCAGTTAAGTGAGCTAAACTCAAAATTAAGGACGTCCATGAGAAATATTTTGTGAAAGCATCTGTTTTACTTACATAAAAAATTTATAGAAACTAAAGATGATTTTGAAACAGCAACCTGTATCCAGGGCTGAGATATTAAACCACACCTGTTCTCTTAGTTGTCTGTTAATGAAATATACTGCGTGTAGGTCCCAGGGGTGTTTTCTTCTGTTTATCTGTCACCTTATAAGGATTATTCATATTGTGTATCCTTTCCACGTGGATATATTTATAAATGGGAAGAATGCCTCCAAACCCCTGTTTGTCAGCTCCTGTATTTCACCAAGCTCTGCTTTGAAAGTCGAGCATTACAGTCTTGCAGGGGTTGTTACCTGGGATTCCTCTTTCCCTGGCAGCCTGTACTAAAATGTTGAGTAAAGATGATAGAAACAGCCCTATGGGGTCAAGCAGACTCCATGTAGCACACATCCTATTTGTAGCAGCAGCCCTAGTAAAGAATGAGGAAAGAATCCCTGAATACAATAAGGACTCTGGAGATTTTTTGTCATATATTCCTAGTTTCCAGCACGCTGTGATATCGTACTTCCTCAGTTAAAGTCCTGTCTTTATGACTTAAAACTGCCTACAAGATGAATACAGGCATCCAGTTCTCATCTTGGAAGCTGGTACACAACTTCAAGGTGCTTATAAGAATACAGCTCTCAGAATATGTCCCTGAGGCACAGCGCAGAGAGGCACTCAAGAGGCCCCAAAGAAGCTTGTTCAAGTACTAAAAGAAATACTGCTGTGTTAGCACGAAGATCTGCCCAAGGTAATTAATCCTGCAGTGGAACAAGTTAAAATAAATGTGGTAGACAGCCATAGTTACACTGCAGACCAGGGTTAGTGGAAAAGAATAGGCTATTGAATAATTTTTCTAGAATTGAGTATGTATATGCCATAGAGTTATGCAGTAATAAGGCAAACAAGAAAATCACGTTTCTATGAATTTTATGAAATAAAGTCACAGGTAAAATCTGGTTGAAGACCATAAGCCATGCGTTTTTCACCTAGACCCACCAGACGTAGTATTGCTCATGAAGGGAAGTAAAGCAATTTTAGCCCTTCCCTGAGCATTGCACCACACTGTGTATGAGATTCAAGCTGGATGACATAATTAGTATAGTTTTGATGTGCCTCTTCTGTCCCTTTCTTCTCATCTTTTTCACATGGGCTGTAACTAGAGCTGAACAGTCTCTTAACTGCTTACATTAAGGCATATTTGCTCTGTGTGCGAGCAGAGTGACTCATGGTTGATAACCAGTGACTTAACACCTACCCTATCTCTTAACTCTGCTGTCAGATAAGAGCTAAACAGTTGCAGGAAAAGTTTTGGATCTGCATATCCTAGTGGCCAAACCATATGCACATAAAACCAGTGGCGTGTGATTGTAGTAATTGGTCTTTCTGGCTGCTCCTTTCAGAGATGCAAATAGAATTGCACAGTCCAGGTGTTGAAATACGGGAAGCAGCAGCAGCAACAAAACCAGGTTTGAAGTCAATGGCACTCTGCTTGCAACTGAGCGCTGCCTTGAGGCTGATCCTCAGCTGCATTTCATCTCTTTTGCAGCATGAAAAGGACGTGCTGTCTTCTAAGAGGCAGAGATCCTCCAGCAGGGAGGGAGGGAGCCAGAGGATGGCTGGGCAGGAGGACAGCTTGCCAGGAGCTGATGCACATCTGTGCTGGGCTGCTGGGGCACAGCTCTTTGTGCTAGGTATGAAAGCTGAAGAGAAAAGGCAGAAAGGAAAGACTCTAACAGGAAAAAAAGGAATATCAGAATGAAAGAAAAAGTCTGATTCATTACTGAATTATTTCAGGATCTCAAAATTGCTGAATTCTTTGATACTGCTATGAACTGCTGGCATGTCACTGAAATAGTAAGTCTAGTGAGAAGGGTCAGAACCAAGACTAGAGATGTGAGAGAGTGGTATAATTTGCCTTTCACAAAAATAAATGCAGATTTTTTTTCTGGAGTTTTCAAGTAGACTACAGTGAATTTAAATTAGCAAGCCTTTAAAAATAAATTACTGCTTCATGGAGTTGATGTCATTATAGTGACAGATGACCTGGATTGTTTTGCTGGGAAGGAACCACCCTTCCCTTGAGAAAAAGTCAGAGCTGCTTATCTCAGCTATGCAAACCCAAAACCCCTTAAATATTGAATTATTTACGTATTTTACATGGAGAGTTCAGAGAGGAAACATAATTCCTAATATTTACAACAACAGTGAAATAATTCAGGATATTTTTATTTTTTTTGCTTTGAGGATTTGTTCTGGATACCAAAAATACCTGTGGTGAGTTTGCAGTGATCACTGACAAGCCTCCAAACCTAGCTAATGGAAAATCAGTCATGTCTGGCTAATTTTCATAGTGGCTAATTTTAAATTCTTTGGTTTTGTGCTTTAATCAATGATATTCAGAAAGACTGGTATGAAAAAGTGTAATTTGTTTTGAGACCATAGGAAGTAGACAGGGGTAGTGCTTTTGTCTCCCTGTTCTTGCCTCTGCAAGACTGCCTTTCATGTATGCTTGCATCTTACAGAACAAAAAACACTTGGGGATGTCACTGCAGAAGTAAGATTTGCAATCTCCCCCTTCTCCATTGATTTAAATTTAGATATATAAATTTGTGTATTTTCAGAAATGGCATAAAACTTTTTTTGTTACTAAGAGTATATCTTGTGCATAGGGCTGAGAAATTTTATTTTAAAGTGTAAAAATACATACTCTTAAACACAGAACAATGCGTCTCTAAATCTCTAAGTCCTGTCACTTTAATGTAACTTCATGACATGTAATCAAGCATATTTTAATTAAAGCATTACTAAATCATGTTAGCATCTTAAAAGCAAAATATTGTTGTCTGTGCACATGCAGTGATGCCATGAGAAATACAACTGTTTGCTGAAAGCATGCAAGTTGTTATGTTGGCACGGTTTTAAGCAAGCAAGGCTGAAGGAGGCACAATATGACATTTTGGAGTTCATGTTGGGAGTAAACATGCCACAACAATCAAGTATCTTGTCAAAGAGCTACAAAAATAATTTGTTTCCCCTCCAGAGCAACTCCCAGGAAAAGAATATTTAGTGTATTAGCTGTCTGTGAAAATATTAATATACAGCTATGAAAGAGGAGAGTGTTTGCATTATTAGAAAAAGAACCATCGAAGACTATAGTTTGTTGAGTCTATTTTTTTGAGCACTTAAGTGAACAGTTTACCATAATTTCCATTTAAGCCTGTTACATAATGAAGCATATCCCACCAGCAGGACGTATAGCTGAAACCACCATTTGAATATAAAAGACATTCTTGACTATTTGGCAAGTTCTTCCAGTATTTTCCTTGATCTGTTTGATTCTTGAGCTGTTCTCTGAAACCAGCAACAAGAACTACTTAAGAGAACTTCCTCATCAGATGTGTTTGTGCAGAAAGCAGAATACTGGCAGGTACAGCTAAGGACTTTTCTGTAAATTGCAAAGGCTTCTGCAGGCAGGATTTTCGGAAAACTGCATTTCTTGGCCTGGGGCAAATGCTGAGGATCTGAGCCATTCCTGAGCACTTTACCATTACATGATATTGTTTCAGGTTTCATTGTGAATCAAAAAAGTTTTTTGTTTCATGTGGAAAACAGCTCCTGTATTTAAGGAATTAAAGAGAATCTGCAATCTTTAAACCTCATTCACAGAAGTCTTTAGCAAAACCTTAAATCATGACAGTAAAGACTGAATTTTTGGGCATTGAGGAGATTGCTTTTTTTTTTGCATTTTGGGGGGCACTAGGACATAGGTCAACGAATTTAAAGGACTGACTTTAAGATTACTCTGGATTGCAAGTATATACAGTGTTATGACATGAGAATGCTGTGTTAGGTAAGATTACTGATGCTTTTTTTGACTTTAGTTGTACTGTTTCTTTCCCTTTGTTCAGGCAAATGTGACGCCAGTCTGCTTTCCTCCTTATGCTGAGCACATACCCCGTGTCTGGTCATTCCTCAGCAACTTTTAAGTTTATGTTTGGTTTCAGCCAGATTCGTTGGAAGAATTAAGTCAAGCTAATGGTTTGTGTGAGTTTCCCAGAAAGGCACATAAAGAGAAGAGGGAAAGAACAGGTAAAAGCTTACTTGGAAAAAAACATATAATAAGCAAAGTCCTGAATTCACTGCCTCTCCTCAGGATATCTGCATGTATTATTAACTTCCAAAGTTGTATCTACAGAACCCCAAATGTCAGCTGTCCTGTGCTTGTTTTTGGTCACATTTCAATGCTACTTTTCTACTAAACTTTTCTTCATTGAAAGTTTTCCTTTGATTTTGACTTTTACACTAAAACCTGAATCTCAAAACTGTCTTCTGAAATACCTGTGTGTTCTTTTCCTTAGTTGAGGATGAAGGCCTTGGTAAAATTCAGACCATAATAGGAGATTCTGTGACCTCATTTCTGAGATTTCAAGGAACTTTCTTTGGCCTAATTTATTCTCTTTTTGGGTGGTGTGTCTTTTGTAACAGGTTTTACCAAGTAGAAGTGCAAAATATGTATGTGGTACTGTTTGGGTTGGGGGAAGGGAGATGCACATTAACATGATTACTTGCAGGATGAAAGATAGTGAGGTATTTTAACTGGTTTTGGCGTTAGACCAAAGTGAAAAATTAATGGGCTGTGATGTTGTTGGCTTTGATGAAGTGCTTAGTGAATGTTATTCAACGGAAGAATAAATATTCTTGATACAGTTGAAGGAAAAGAGAAAACTTTGCAGCACACTGTAGCTTGGTGGTGTTAAGCATTCATTTAATCAGCACGTTAATCATTAGCTTTGGTTTTGGCTTTTAAGTTTTGGAGTTGGGAAGGGCTGTTCAAAAGAACAGTCAAGAATGTGAGGTGGCTGAATCAGAGAGGCTTAATTACTGACCAGGTTTTGTTTCAATGTCAATGTGGTAAATTGCAAAGGGCTGAGATGGTGAAACTTTGCCTGACTTCTCTAAATTTAGGTCTGGTTAGTGCACTTTCATTGCAGTGCCCATAAATTTCTCTTGTCTCTACAGCAACAGGATCCTTCTGTACACTTAAGGTTATTATGGGCAGCTGTTATGGCCAGAAAGTGCAAGATGAACAGCTATGTAACTAAAGAGATAATCTAACAAGGACAGTTGCATTGAGGTTACCAGTGGATTGATATATAGTTGAAAAAATTGTTACTGAAGAAGTTTGTAGTGAATAAAAGGTATACAGGACAAATAAATATTTAGTTTAGCCATTGCTGCAGCACTCTTCTGGGTATATTAGTGCTGATCCTCCTGCTCAGTAGCAGTTTGCAGGGAAGGGTATGATGGAATGGGGGATGTTTGTTTGCCCTTTGATGTAATATTCTTGTGTGCAGGTGATGCAAAGAATTTTTGCATGAGAAATATAAGTTGTGATTGAAATCTGTGATAAAATATCTGGTGGATGCTTAGGAGAAACTCATTTTAACTGCAGAATGAGGGGAGGAAACTTGGAAGAAGTGACACATTTCTTATCTAAATATGGGATGATATCTTGTTGGATAAAATATTAAATCATACAACCTGTTGACATTTCTTGGTAGTTTGAAGCTTCAGATATTGCGTAATGTGTAATTTAGAGGGTTTACTAAACTTTAGAGGGTTTACTAAAGTATCTTTCTATTATTTTTTATGTATTGTAAGAGAGGTAGTGGTGATGGAGTTGGTAGATATCTCTGAACTACAGTACCCTCTACTATTGTTCCAATATTGCATTATTAGGTTTTGTTATTATTTAGTTAAGCTAGAACAAAATTTTCAATTAAAATTGATTATTCTTGTATGTGCTACATTCATTTATCTAATTTTGTGAATCAAACTTAAGGAAAAGTGAAGTTAATTTGTATTATAAAGGGACTTGGTTACTGCAGATATGATAGAATAATTCTAATAATGCACAACTTAAACCAGTAGCAGAATAGGATAAAGATGTACAGATTTTTCTTTTGGTAAATATCTCAGGTTTTTGTCAGTCATGAAAGTTAATTTTTAGTGCTTCACAAAAAGGGTACAGAATTTCAAATTGTCTACTCCCTGCACGAAGCTTTTGAAGTATCTGTGAAAAGTGTTGCTAAAAGTGCATTGTATGTGCAACATGGAGTTTTTTCATTTTTTTTAAGGTGGAAGCTGCCTGTACAACCAATGCCAAAATATTTTTACATGGAAACCATTTACAGTGTTGACTGGGAGACCGATGTGTATTTTCAAAGAACAGGACCAATGAAATCCACCATGAGCACTTCATAATCATGTACATTTCATAATCATGAAATTTTTTTTGTGGAGTAATGGGAGTTCCCTTGTGCTGTCCAACTGCTCTGTTGTGTTGCAGATTTTAGACACACAGTGAAACCACAATTCTTCCTGCAAGGGCAGAAGGCTCCTAGAAATGTGACATGGAGTCACACCATTGGTGTGAGACACCCCAGGAGTGCTCAGATCTTTTGGAACAGCAGTAATCTTGGAGATGATTTTGTTTAACATAAATTCTCAGAGTGCAGGTGTTCTGGATTTAGGAAAATTCAGTTTTAAAATCCTGAAAGCATAATTTGGTTTTTGATGCTGTCCTAGCCCCTTGTAGTGGTTTCACGTTCACTAAATTCTGGTCTTAGTACTTTTTCTGTGGGAGAGAGACTAGGAGAAAAACAAAGCAGGCTCGACTTCAAAAATGAACAAATAGTTTTATTAACACACACTAAAAGAATAGGAAAAAAAAAGTTGGAAAAAAACTAAAACAGAATGAAACTTCAAAAACACTCTTCCCTCCCCTTACAAACTTTACTTTTTTACAAAACAACATAAAGAGACAAAACTTGTACTTTTCAGTCAGTTTCACTATTTGACAATAGTCTTTCATCAATTCATTAGGGGAAGAGTCTTTCTTAGACTTTCACTGACAACTTAGAACAGTTCTCTTGTGGGTTTTAAACTGTCACAAAAACAACTGCCTGGAGAAACCTGCCTTTGTGACCCTCCCAGGAGGAGGTTCCCAAGCTGCTTATGGGTCATGGGTCTTAAGACTTTTGCATACTGGGGTGTCACCTTTTAAAGATGAATAACTCTAAAGCAAAGGATTCTTCACTTCAAGGTACAGAGATATCTTCTCACTTCTTCACTGGTGTAGAGGGCTTCTCATCTTTATCTCTGTTTAAGCATCTTATAGGATTAATATTACTTAGTCCATCACAAATACCTTTGCTCAAATCCACACACAAATCTAAACAATCATCTCCCCAAATGCCTATCTTTCCCATGATTTAAAGGAATGATTTAAATATAGAGTTCATTTCCATGGCTCAAGTAAGAATGGAACAACCAACTCTTCAACCCTCTGTCCCAATAGTCTTTTCACTCTTGCTCTATTGACTTCATGCTGTTTTCCTTTATGTTCACTCTGTCCTTTCTTACTCTCTCAGAGAAGGGCCAGGCTCTGGAAGCTTCATGTTGCTAGGAAAGGGTTAAATCTGCTCGGAGTCTTTGTCTCTCCTTCTGTAGCTTGTGGTGTTAGATGTTCAAGGCCGAGATGACGAGGGAGGAAGAACTCACACAGAAACATCAGAGATCAGAGCACCCGGGCAGTCTGGAATCATAAAAAGACTAGGCAGGATCATAAATGCCTTCCCAGCCCCACCCCTCAGTGTAAATCGGGGTGGCCTCAGCCTAAATGGTGCCCACAGCTCTTATCAGGGGCCCGGCAGAAATCTCTCTCTGATCCAGAGAAGTTTAAAGGAAGTAGTTGTTGTAAAGCAGCATGTAGTTTTCCCCATGAGACTAGACGGCCGCCAATGGCAAAAGTAAGAGCCTGCTCTCTAGCACCGGGTGGGATTTTACAGCTTTTATTCTTAAGTCCTGCCTGCTTTGCTGTAGACCTTTTCCGATGGCTCGCTGATGCCAGAGAGCCCTGGCCCTTCCCCCGTCATGGCTTTCTCCCCCAGGGGGCAGGGCCCAGAGGCACCACCCGATCAGGGAGAAGCAGGAGGGGAACAGAGTTAGGCTACATTTCAGTGTGGGGGATGGGCACTGCTGGGCAAGGACAGATAGAAAAGAACATTACAAATCCGATGAAATATAAACCCAATTAATGCATTACAACAGCAGCAACCTCTCCTTTCCCCCCACCCGGGAGCCGATGGAATCCGGCCAGGCCTCAGGCCAGCTCCCATCCCCCAAAAAGGGGGGAGCAGCAGGCCCAGCTCGATGTTACCTGTCTCTCTCCAGCCAAAGGAAATCAGGAAAAGGACCCACCCCCAGGAAATCAAGGGGTTTTTTATGGTACTTCCCAAAGTTGCAGTCAACAATTTTCAGTGGTCGGAACAGATGCCAATATTCCAACTAACCCTCTGATAGGTCCCTGTCTCTTCTAAAGCAATTCTCAGGTCCTGACCTGGAGAATTATTCTACATTCTTCTATAACTAAAAAACCAAACTGTACTAACCCATGACACCCCTGCTATCAGAATTTACCTTTGATAGAGTACACTACAGTGAGTTTTAAGAATTGGGTTCCCAAGGCCAGGATTCTGTCAGCTGCCCAGGCACTGTTGTTTCCTATACAAAAATGAGCTAATACTTGAATTGAATAAAAGCCTACCTTTATTTAAAAAACTTTAAAAAGTTATGCATAATACTTGCCTTTGATGGCAAAATACAGTCTTGTCTTTTGTGAACCAGGAAGACCAATGAAAATCATTAAAATGACTGAGAGTGGACAGATAGGTAAAACCAGAGTATTGGGTTTTTTTTTCAATTAAAGTTTTGTTGTAATTTTGCATATATCTAGATAATGTGTTAAATTCTCTGAGTAGTTTGAGCCTATGGAAAATTTAAAATTGTAATGGTAACCTTTTTATTTTTAAACTAATGATATCAAAAGAAGCCCACTGGGAAAATAACATTTTCATGGCATGGCATTGTAAGATGGACACAGAAAAAAAGAGTTTCTGTTAGAGAGAGTACTGTTGTGCTTTGATGGAACTTGGGGAGAAACTCAGGGAGCAAATAAGCTGGTGACCTGTTCCAAAGGTATAATGTTCTGGAACTGTGTTGTTTCTATCTCTTGCTCTTCTAAGGGAGTGTTACAGTAGTTCTGAAAGGAAGCCGCTAAATACTTCTCAGTTCCTTCCATAGCTGTACTTAGTAGATGATCTTTTCCACAAACACTAATGTAATACTGTTCAGCGCTTTGAATAGCAGAGCAGGAAAGTAAAATTAAACTTTATCATGAAGTGCTTGGAAGAGTTAAACTGATGCCAGGATTTAATGCCACATTTATTATCTATTGCATTATACAGCATTACTTTGTACTGCAGTTTATCCTTGCTGTTTGAGGCACTGAGTGTTTGTGCTGATGATTCTCATGGCCAGCTTTTACTCTTGCAGTTTTTGAGCACAACAACAGTATCTAATCTAAGAATATTGTCTTCAGAAGCACAGAAACCCCCTCTGCAGCAGAATTTTGGTGCAGTTTGGTATAAAGAGTAGTCCCCTCCTGCATTTTTCCCCTTACTCTCCAGCTGGCTGCGAAGTCTCACAACACCAAGAACCTGTATTGCAGAGACTGTGGCAATGAGAGCAGCCTGCTCTCACCCATGTGATTGTCATGTCCCACAGCTTGGCCCTCTCCCTCATCTCTTCAGACCTTTCCTGGAGCTGGGGCTCGAGGTGCCATTCATTCTGGCCTCTCACTCGTGCCATTTCTTAGACTGTATGCTGCTACTCAGGTCACAAGAGAGAAGAGCTCAGTTAGGAACTCAGTGCTCAGGTGCAGAAGGACAACCAGCCTCAGAATTTTCATTCCATCCTCTAGTCTTCACTTTAAGGAATGCCCTCTCATTCCACCCTTGCTACAGCTGCGGAAGGGATAGGTTGTCAGGGTTAGTGCTGGTGGGGGGTGCCGTAGAGTCTCAGTCACTGAAGGATTTGAAGAAACACTGTTTGTCAGAAACAGGCTGGATGGTAGTTCTGAAGCAAGAGATGAGCCAGGCAGTATCTTGAGCTTTCTTCAAAGCCCCTGTTTCAGGATGTTGTCAATAGTCAGTGACTATACTACTTATCAAAGTCAGATTTACACTGTAATCCTTTTGAAAAGAAACTGCTTTGCTAAGAATTAAAAAGACTGTCTAGACACTATTTTTAATGATCTTTCTCCCTTGCAGCTTTTAAATTTTCAAACATGTATTTTATATTTTACTGCACTACAGACAACCTGACATGAAAGGAGAAATTTAACTTCCTTCCTCCTCTTCCTCCCCTTCCTCCCCTTCCTTGCCTGCCTTCCTTCTCTCCCTCCCTCCCTCGTAAGGGGAAGTAAGAGAATTAAGACAGTGGTTGGTGTGGAAGAAGACTGTGAATTCAAGGGGTATTGGAGAGAAAGTTGTGGTTGAGAAACAGCCTGTTTACAGGAAGAATTATACTTACTGAGCATCCTGATCCATGCTCCTTTTAAAAGTGTACTTTTGCTAATTCCTTGGAAGGCCACACATGCACACAGCCTCAAACACCTTAACTGGCTTCTCATTCACACACTTAAAATGGGCTTTTCATTAGTCCAAATAATGACTTGCAGGCACAGGTTTTATTCCAGCTCTTCTTTTACTGCTGTCAGCTTCTTCCCGTTCCAAAGCATTGAGATAGTCTGGTATTAAGGGCATGAAAATTAGGTCATATGCTGTAATTTATTGAGCCGATCTTATATTTTCTTCTTTTTAAAATTTGTCTTTTTACTGTCCTGTTAGTAGCAGAACATTATTTTTTCCCCTTGTCTTTCAAAAGACATCTTTGGTTTGGGGACCTCTGACTACTCCCTGACAGATTAGATCATGACAGTAATTGGAAGTTTTGGGCAGAATGGACATTTGCTTGTGTAAATTGTGTAGAGAGAGGGAGGAAAAAGGGCCAAAGATGAAGATGTTTTATTTGCCACGAGGAAGTGGCTGCTGCCTGGGGAGAAAATCCTGGATGGAATTCCAGTAATGTGTTTAGAAGGCAGGGAAAAAACCCCAACAGCCTAGGTAATGATTCCCAAAACAAAATCAGATGTCACAAGCTCTAGGTGACCAGAAGCTGGCAGCATCAAGGATGATTTGATTGCTTGTTGTTGATTGTGATTCAGAATTTTTGGGAAAATGTCCTGCCATTCTAGATGGCACTCTCATAAGATCTTCTCATAAACAGATTAGAAAAATACTCCCAAGAGCTCTTCCACAGTTAGAACATGATAGACAACTTCACAGAGGTGTATTCTGTGGATATAGTCAAGTATTTTCAACTGAAGAAACAAAAAAAAATTCTAGACTTCAGCCATAAAAATGAAATTGAAACTGTAGCGACTATCAAACAATCTGACGCTAACCCAGATATTTTTCAAGCTTGATAACAAACAGTGCGGTGTTTGTGCAAGTACTATGAACCTACAAATAGATGAATTTCAGTTAGTTTTGAATTTCAAGCATGTTACAGTAGGACTTTTCAATACCTCAGGAACTGAGACTTCATGGCTATTTTGCATATTAGAATAGAATAATGTATTATTAGAAAAATTGGTTCATTCTCTGTGATCTGACTCTAGGAATGTAAGAGAAATACTTCTGTCCCTGATAAATGTTTCTCATTTTATCAGACTTACAGTCAACAGAAAAGGGGTTTATCAGAGAAAAGCACATGGAAACTAACAGAAGTGTTTAAAAAACCTGTAAGATACTGCATGGAATGCATGATAAGGCCTCCCTGTTTTTTGTACAGGAAGCAATCATTGTCCTGAAAAGTTTCTTTGCAGTTCTTATTTTTTTAAGAATAGCTTTATAGTCACTTATATTTGTATAAAAATAAATATTTGGAAAACTTTTGCCAGAAAAGTGACAAAAGATAAATATTGATTAGTATTTTGATTTATAAAAAACATCTGGATAAATAGAGATTTCTAAGATTTTTATTTTTTTAAGCCAGAGTTCTTTCAGGCAAGGGAGGAAACAAATATGTTACATGTACAGTAGGCCTTTGCTTTCTTGTGGTGAAGACTGTTATTTTCCCAAGTGTAGGAAGTGGTATAGATTTTTCCAGATCAGGCACATATGTTGTATTGCGTTCAATTTGAAGCCAAAATAATATTGTGCAGCAGCATTCTTTGCTAAAATGCAAGCATAGGTGATAAGATCCAGTGATTATTGCTTAGAAAGGAGTGTCAAGACTCATTAATATCTCATTCAGGTTCAGTAACTGTTGGACTTCCCAGGCGTGCTCATACCAATTGCTATTGACCTGAACTCCTGTTTTTGCTGAAGGTCAGGAATAGTTTGTTGCAACAAAAACCTTGTTTGTTTTTCTCTCCCTGATGTAGAAATCTGAGCTAACAAACTCAGTTTTATACCACCTTGCAAGTATTTGTATTAATAATACATGAACCCTGAGGTAATTGTTGCACTAAACCCCATGAATCGAAATGCAGTGCCCTTCTGTAGTTGCTTAATAATTGTTTCTGGGAAGGTGTGTTCCATTTAGTGCCTTTTTGGGCCTTCTTCATTTGAGGCATCTTTGTTGTGAAAAGTTTATAGAACACATTAGCATTTTATATAATCAAGATTAGTCAATTTAAAAATATCACGACTCCTAATAACAGTAATATTTCCATTTACTCTGTGTGTTATAACTCTGCAGCTAGACTGTCAATAGCTATAAAAAGGAAATTCTCACTTCTTAATGTATTTTTTTAAAATTGCCATTTAACAGCAATGCTCTAAAGTTTACTATCATACTTGAACAAAAATAACTGAGTGAAGTGGAGACATAAATATTTTTTTTGTATTTAGTATATTTTTCACAAGTGAAATATAAATATCATTAGTGCCTAGGAATAGAGGAATCTTGAGTAGGCTGAGGCTGGGGGAAGCTCCTCTATCTGCTGTACTTCAGTAACCTATATGCACATGGAAATGCTGGTCTATTCTTTCTCTATACTCTTCATTGTCTCCAGCAATTTAGTGAAACTCAGGGTGAGAATAGTTTCAGGTTTCTTTCCACAGTATAGTTATTTGCTTTGTTCTCAATGGTTATGAAGATTATCGCATTAACTAAATGTCAGTGCTCTCAGTTCAAGGTTTCAAAGAGGGGAAAAAAGTATGTGCAGAGAGACTGGATAGGATAAATGATGGCCTGATGACAGTGCAAGAGGAAATGGAATAGTACTTTGCAATGTTTTGGCATTATATTCTCAATAAATAGTACTATTTGCTGGGAAGTTCTCAAAAAACTGAGTGGTATCTCTTTACTGGTGTGAGCCACTGCCTTCCAAAAGGTTCTGTGGAGGGAGTGGTGATGGGTTCTGGCTTTTTTTTTCCTGCTGAATCTACCTTTTATACAGAGTAGTATCTTAGCTCTTAGAGAATAAAATGGGTCACCATTTAGATGTGCCTGTCTGTCTCCATTGATGTGTAGAGGTCGCCTTGTTGGTTACTGAAATGAGATTGATAATTTAAGTTCCATGCTGATTGTGAAAAACTGAGTGCAGTCTGTTATTTTTTTTTTGGAGGAAAGTCTGATTTTTGTCACCTTACAACTCACCTATCCTCTCCTGTTTTAGAACACTGACACACCTTACTGTACCATTCGTGACGTACAGTCAGGAGATGCACTTGGGCCTTGAAAACTCCTGGAACAAGGAGCCCAAGTAAAACTATTGCTAGAAAATTCTTCAGCTGAAACTTGACCCAATGTCAGATTTTTGGTTAGAGATGACAAAGAGGGAAACAAATCATAAAAAGCCATTAAGACTTCTTACATACCTGTGTACTTGGAAAATGAGGAGCATCTTTGGGTGAAACAACTTCTGTGTTGACCTTAATTTTTTCAACACTTGTATGTTGTTATGCCTTTATCAAATTTGATAGTGAAATCAGTAAGAAGTTTGCAAAATCCATGCAGTATTTTTGGGTGGAGCATAAATTCCTGAGGCTGTATTACAGATGGAGACTGTCTCCAAAACCAAAATATGCACTGGCAGCATTTTACTAACATAGGGCCATACATTTTTACTGAGGTGTTTGTGTAATGTGTTCAGGTTTGTTCATTTTAGTTTATGTCCTATCTGTAATTTTGCCATGGTTCACATAGCAGTAGGCAGTGTGCTGACTTCCAGGCTGGCCAGGACGCTGTCTTTTTGACTGGAGGCTGCAGACAGTCCCTTGAGTGGATCGATTTATCACAGATCTCATCCGCAAAGCCCATTAAGCTTTCATTGAGGAAAGCATAAGTAGTGCATATGCTTTAAGATGGTCCTTGTTCAAACACAGCTATTGGTGATTAGATGTCAGCATTGGGGATCTGTCAGCAAAATTTTGCATAGTTGTTAGCTGTAACAATATGAGTTGTTTCTTTTGGTTGACCTTAAAAAGTGTTAGTGATTTTTTCCATATAGTGATATCTGGGCAGTAGACTGTACCCATGCAGCTAACCCATCATGTGATGCATTCTCTGGAAAACAGAGAGCCCAAGCTCCAGCTCAGCAACACACTGACAGCACCTATTTACTGTGGGGGCAGAACATCACTGTATTTGCAATTGGCTTCACACCTCTCAGAGAGGATAATAATTTATCATCAAAGTAACAGTCGAAAAGTAAAAGAACAACCACTACCCACCTTGCCCCCCCACCAAACAAAACCTCGGTTGCATATTAATTTCCTGTCTTTTTGTGTAGCTGCTGTCCAGTGAACCACCAGTCAATAGCCATAGTCCATATTCTGACTCCTATTGGGTTATTGCCTGAAGATCAGCCTGTGACAATTTTTCTTATTTCATTTTTCTTTTTCTTTGTCTTTTCATGCTGAGCCAACAGTCATGTTAACAATGACATGCTTTCTTCTAGCTACTGCTTCAGCATTGTTATTTGTTAAAGATGATTGTGCCTTCCTCTATGTTTTCTTCCCTGCAAGTTTTTCTGATGCAGTTGTGAGGGAGTAATTTACCCTGCTGTGCAGTTCCTGTATTTGTGATTTCTAACCTAATCAATATCTTGAGAGATTGAAAAAAAAATTTGCAGGTTCTGGATGGTAGGCCTACAGAATGCTGAGTCATTTTCCCCAAACGGCAATAAAACATCACTTTTTAATTTCATCTGCCTTTTTATCTCACTAATTTTCTCTTTTCTGTCTTTTTGCTTCTGTATGTTTCTTTATGAAACTGTGTGTGTGTCTGTATTTGAATTTCTTGGCCTGGCTGCCCTTGCCTGCTTTATTTTTTTCCCCCACTTTTTTGTTACAGATTTCTATGGTGACACTGTGTGCTACTGGTGAAGTTGCCTTTCCCTGCTGCTAGCTTTTGTAGGTTTACTGTTGTTTACCTGCAGACATCAGGCTGTTTATCCAGAACTCTGAGGTGTGGTTAAAAAAAGGACGAAAGTGGTAGCAAAGCCTTTGCAGAGCAGGGAATCATGACCTTTCTTAGGGTGTACCTCACTAAAAAATGCAGACAGAGCAAGTTTGCAATTCCACACAGGTTTTTTTGAGGATCTTTGAATAAAAATCCTCTTGTTTCTGTTATCTTCTAAATGGGAAGTTCTTTACATCTCACTTAATGCACTTGAATTATAAAGGACACTCCACATTCCTGAGACTCAGCTAAGAAGGACTCAGTGGGTAGCTCTTCAATTGCATAGAAACGTCTTGGGTCTGGTTCTGTTTGTTTTAAATATCTTTAAGCTAAATCAAATACAAAATGTAACCCTTGAACACCATATGGATTCATGATGTTTTTGAGAAGAATTAGGAGGGATACGAGATTCATAAATCAGGGAGTGGTTCCCATTGATCTGTAAGTGTATTCTCTTCCCTAATGACAGAGCTAGATAATCATGTTCAGATCTCCTGACATTTCAGGGCAGACTGTATTGTAGAAAGCATAAGAGACCTGCTTGTACTTTGAGTGCATTTCATGCTATGTTTCTAAAAGACTGACCTGTCCTCTTTTCTTTGGGACAGAGATAGCATTGTGGGGTTTCTCTTTGTCTAGCAAGGTTTTGACCCATTTTCCCTCTCTTTCTGTCACTGTCAGCTATTAAAATAATGGCAGGAAAGAAAATAGTTTATGCCTTATTCTCCAGCTACTCTCTTCCATTTCCCTCTGTTATGAAACATTTTTGAGACTCTGCTTTTCTTCAACTTCTTCCTCTCTCTTTTTTTTTTTTTTTTTTTCCTGAGAAAAACTGAGTACTGTGTCACAGAGCTGCCTTTTCCCCATCAATATTTCCTTGCATGCTCTCAATTCAGATTGTTCTGCCTCTCAGGGAGAAGTTAGTGTTCTAATCCAAGTGAAACCTTTTTTAAAAACAGACAAAGATCAAATTGAACTGATCAACTCAAATGAAAGAAAATGGAAAGCACAAATCTGCTTTAATTCAAAGCCTGTACCTAAGGCTAATATGGATTAGGTCACATTTGGCAAGAGTGTGTATCTCTGAGTTGCTTCTATTAACTGGGTCCATGTTCTCAGACTTGCTGGAAAAATAAATAGAAAAGTAATTGGTGGAACCTAAAGTTACAACATCGACCAAAGACAGAAGATAACATTGTGTTTGCTGTTCTGGCTGCATATGCAGGTTTAACATTTGAAATTGTTTTTAAAATAATGCTGTTGCATCAGTTCAAAGCAGAGTATAAATTTCAATTGAAAGACTAATTGTTTTAACTGGTCACCCTTTCAGTCTTTGAATTATTGCATATTTCTAATACTTTGCCTTTTGCTTGCACCTTGGGTCTGTTACAGAGAATAAATAAGGTTCTGTACACATATCTGTTGTTTTAGTCTGTTAGACTTGGGTATAATGAGGTTGTTTTTAGGCCATACTGTACAGGTGGGACTGCAGTGAGAAATCTTAATAGGCTTTCCCCACCTTAAGCCAAGTCCTGTTAGCAGGATAGAAAGCTATGGATGGGAAGCTACGCTACGTTCCCATTGAAGTGTTTCTCAGAGCTATTTGGAGCTGTGTTGTGGTCACATACAGCAGACTGTCCCCTTTCATGTGCTGACCCAATTGTTCGCTGTCTTTCTGTTCCAGTGACAGCCCCTACTGCTTGTGTGCATCAAGAACAGCTGCTGCTTACCCTGGGTAACCTTTGCTTCCTTCAAAGACAGTTGTGGCTAGAGTGCTTTTGGACTGATGAGGGTCTCAGTGGAGTATTTTGTAGTAGATGTATGTGCATGTGTTTAACACAACACAGCACAGTAGAAAGGAATGTGCTTTAAACAAGGTCATTCAGTATAAGGGTAATGGAGACATGTGAGACTATTTAGTTACTGTAGCCTGGGAAAACAGAAAAAATGGCCATTACCTTATGAAGGACATTGTAAATTTTTCCTGTATGCCATATTTTGTGCCCAGTCCAGGTTTTTACTGGCCCATTTCTGTGCATTGACAAGGTTCCTGCTGAGGGCTACTGAACTGGAGCATGATGAGAGTACTCTGTACCATATTTACTGAACTTGTTTTTATTATGCCAAATCTATTTTATTGAACTTAATTTTATCCATGAGGCTTAAAGCACATGCTTATACATGTGATTCATGTATAAATTATCACTGCTTACCTCATGTCAAGACAGTTGAGTTGTTGATATCTCCTTACTTCTGCACCCAGTTCCTCGTGGTTAGCCTGGTTATTGCATGTCTTTCTTTGACTATAATGAAACTCAGGGAAAACCAAGTCGAGGGCTGCTGCTCTGGCACAGTCTATTTTCTATTCTGGCACCTATTTCCTTTTCTAGTGTGCTGGGGTACAGTGCAAGCAGGTGCACTATCTTCATGTAGTTCAAGAGGGAAATAAGACTCAGATTTTTACCAAGTATCTAAAGTTCTGCTGGGCATGGACCCCACTATCTTCAGTGTAAGAGCCCGCCTGTTCAAAGATGTCTCTACAGAGCCTTAGAAATATGAGTGGCTGCTATCTTAGGATCATGTGATGATTCAGACTGAAGGAACCTCAGCAGGTCTGCTCAAAAGAGAGTCAGCTGTGACAATTCGGATCTTGAAAACATCCAACAGTGGAGCCTGTATAACTTCTTTAGGTAATCTTTTCCACTAGTTGACTGTCCTTATGGTAGAAGAGTTTCTTATATCAAGTCTGAACCCCTCTTTTTTCAATTTGTGTTCACTGACTATTGTGTTCCCATAAGGCACCACTGTGAAAAGCCTGGCTTCCTATATTTGATGCTCCTTGCAGAATCAATTTTTCTTTTTCTTTTTCTTTTTCTTTTTCTTTTTCTTTTCCTTTTCCTTTTCCTTTTCCTTTTCCTTTTCCTTTTCCTTTTCCTTTTCCTTTTCCTTTTCCTTTTCCTTTTCCTTTTCCTTTCCTTTTCTTTCCTTTTCCTTTTCCTTTTCCTTTTCCTTTTCCTTTTCCTTTTCCTTTTCCTTTTCCTTTTCCTCTCCCTTTTCCTTTTCTTTCCTTTCCTTTCCTTTCCTTTCCTTTCCTTTCCTTTCCTTTCCTTTCCTTTCCTTTCCTTTCCTTTTCCTTTCCTTTTCCTTTCCTTTTCCTTCCCTTTCCTTCCCTTTCCCTTTCCCTTTCCTTCCCTTTCCCTTTCCCTTTCCCTTTCCCTTTCCCTTTCCCTTTCCCTTTCCCTTTCCTTCCCTTTCCCTTTCCCTTTGCCCTTCCCCTTCCCCTTCCCTTCCCCTTCCCCTTCCCTTTCCCCTTTTCCCCTTTTCCCCTTTTCCCCTTTCCCTTCCCCTTTTCCCTTTTTCCCTTCCCCTTTTCCCCCCTTCCTTCCCCCTTCCTTCCCCTTCCTTTCTTTCTAACTCCTTGCAGGTGTTGGAATGTTGCTGTTGGGTTGTTTCAAAGCCTCATCCACAGGCTGAACAAGCCATGATTCTTTAGTCTGTTCTCATGGGGCAGGTCTCAGCCAGTTGACCATCTTGATAGCCTTCTCTGATCTCACTCTGATTTATTGATCTTCCTGGTATTGCAAGCCCAGTGCTGGTTGCTGGATTGTAGATATGGCCTAATGAGTGCTAGACAGAGGGGGATAGCTGCTTCCCTTGATCTGCTAGCTCTGTTCCTGTTCCTGCAGCCCAGGCATCCTCCTGTGCAAAAGGAAGCT
Source organism: Hirundo rustica (assembly GCF_015227805.2). Classification (NCBI taxonomy): domain Eukaryota; kingdom Metazoa; phylum Chordata; class Aves; order Passeriformes; family Hirundinidae; genus Hirundo; species Hirundo rustica. The sequence continues at coordinate 137,562,028 of NC_053450.1, read as the reverse complement.
ATGTTGCCCACGCAGGGCATGAGCAGAGAGAGGCTTAAGGCTATCTAACATAACAAGAGTGTCTTAAACTGCAGCTGGCATTATCATGCAAGTAGCAGGAGACAGATGGTTGAGCCTTCTCTAGTAGCAATCAGTATGTCACCATGGTGTGTCTCTTTCAGGCTCCAACTGTTGTCAGGCTGGTGGTGGAGTCACCTCTGGTGGGACATATGCAAGGCTATCATTGTATACAGCACCATGTAGAGAGAACTGTACACTGAAGAGCCTTTGTGCAAGAATTATTGTTGGAAACAGAACTCTCTTCTGGCATGTGAGAGTCCTTGTTCATTTATTGCTTCCTTCCCAACACTTTCCGCCAAGAACCAATAAGCAGAATTTTAGGGGCGGAGATTTGAGAGGAGGTCAGTAATAAAAGAGACAAGAAGTGAAATACACTAAGACAGTGAGCCTTGTTTCCCTGGCCAGCTGCAGTGCTGACCCTTGGGAAAATTTTGCCTTCATCCCACTACTGGTTTTACTTTGATTATGAATGTTTGCAGCTGTCCTTTCCTCATTTACCTTACTTAGCAATTGTCAGCTTCGGGGATAAAAAAAGAAGTTACCTGATCTGTGTATGAGAGTTCTCAGTAGCAGGCAATTTACCATTAAGGAAAATAATAGTAATGATAAGAAACTAATGACCATAATAAAATTTGAATGTTTAAATATTAAATATATGTGTCTTTTTCTTTCTTATTTAATCCACTACTAGAAAAAAAGGGTCAAATAGGGCAAGTCGAGGGAAGTCATCTTTTACCTCTGCTCAGCTCTGGTGGAGATCTGCAGTGGAGTACTGAAACATACTGGAGTGAAGCAAAGGGCCACACAGATGAACTTGAAGTTGACTTTCCAATTTGAGAGTGATTGAACACTTGACACAGGTTGTCCAGAGTGTGTCTGTCCTTGTAGATACTCGTAAGGGCATGGTCTCAAGCAACCTGCTCTAGTTGTCTGTGCTTTGGCAATTTTCAGAGGTCACTTCTAGCCTCAACTTTTCTCTGGTTCTCTGATTTAGAAGCAAAGGTGCAAGAAGCTTTGGAAAAGCCACACAGAAGAACACACCTTCTTAAAATGTTGGAGCAGAAGTTGTTGAAGTTTCTTCCTGCAGAGTGCAGGGGGTGGGAGTCCAGTGGTGTAGGAACTCCAACTCAGACTCCTTTGTTTTATCTGTATTAGCAAATTAGAGATATATACATAGAGATATGTATGAAACTCATGGTTAAATTGCTGAAATGCTGACAAGCACAATAACTTTAGCCTGTGTTTGTCCTCTCTCCCAGCCAGTTCCTAGGTATGGCTCTGGAGCCGACTTCTGCTCCACTCAGGCACTTTGGATGTGGCAACCCTGTTTTGGACAGTAGGGGAGTTGAGCAGTAGCAGCCAGCCTCACTACCAGAGAGCGTGGCTAGATGTTTTTAATTTGCTAGCACCAATGTAAAAGTCTGAGTGCCTGGAACCTGAAGACTACCTGAAGAAATGTCTTTTGCTACAGCTCTAGCTTCTATGCTTTTAGGCTTGTGGATCAACTGGATTTTCAGGGCAGGACCTCATCAATCTTATATTATTGATAGGGAGCCATGAGATAGACACTGTCTGAGCCAGAAACTCCCAGAGATTGAGGTCCAAGTATCAGCCTAATTTATTAAAAATTCAAGAACCTTAAAAGACACAAGATGACATTAACAGGGATATTAAAAGACTTGGGGGAAAAAAGGAGCTTAAAAGACATAAAAGTGTTTGCATGGGGAAGGTATATATTTTAAATTCTGAATATCAAAAATAACTATGCTCTGTTGTTCCATTTTATTACTTATTAAACCAGAAATTAAACAGCTCTGCTGACACTAATCTCTCTACATATTCTTTCTAATATATCCAGTTTCTCATTAAAATGGAACATGTAGTTTTTCAGCAGTGAGCAAAGCACAACTTTTGTATTTTTAAGAACTTTGACAAAACCAGGTTAATTCAGTAAACCCTCAGACTTTCTTCCACTCGTCCTCCCCCCAGATATCTTTTTGCTCCATAGAATTTCTGTCTTGTAAAAATAGTTTGTTTTTTCAGGTACTTATTTTGGACTTCACCATAGCCTTTTAGACTCCACCATTTAGATTTCAGTGAAACTGGGAATGTTCACTGAGTCCTCAGTGTGGCCAGCTCATTCAGATATTTAACTTTTCACTTGAATAACATGCTTAGCAAACTTGGGCTATGGTGCGCAGAGGATTTTCTTTTTTTGATTTTGTTGACCAGTGCAGTGCTCCACAGATGACTTAGCTTTCTCAAGTGAGGTCTTCCTACTCCTGAGTAGAGTAGAAGTGACAATGCTCAACACCTTGGATATCTCAGTTTTGATAGAAAGGTGGACAGACGTCTGTCAGTCAGAGGCTCTCGTGTGCTGGTGCAGGAGGACAGACAGATGAAGGAGCCTGGCAAAACAGCTCTTTTGCAGACTTGAGCGATGTGTTTTAAGATTTAAATCTGTTCTGAGTTTTTTCAGTTTTAAGCAGATACTCAAGAGTTGCTTTAAGCATTTGGAAATGCTCTGGTTTGAATATAGAAAATGTTTTATTTTGTGCACTTGTTCTTGTGTTGAAAGCTATTTATGGTAGGAACTCTATGCTCCTGTCTGGTAGTATACTTCCACAGTATAAATATCCATATGAAACTCCCAGGAGTAATCTCAGTAATCTCAGGCAAGGAAATACAATTACATATCCAAGAGACATGTGCAGCACAGTTCAGTTTTGACAAAAGGCTTATGGTTTGTTCAACTTTAAAATACTGTTTTGTTTTTTTTTTTCCTGAACTATCACAAAATATAGTTTTTGTAAACTAAAATATCTTTTTAGTGTAAGTTTCAACAGGTCTGTAGAGGAAGCAATGTGCTCTACCAGTGATTTCATGTGACTTGGCTGGCACTCAGGGAATGTTAGACCCTGAACTGCTTCAGAGGCTCCAGGCTTCTTCCTCACTGACTTGCAGGAAATTGATGAAAACATACTTTTCATTTCTATGAACAGGCAGGCTTGACTGGATCATTGCATGCATAGATTATTATAAATCTGTAGGAAACAAAAATAATCTAACTCCCAGTGGAAAGCTTTGTGATTCTATGGAAATTGAATTGAAGTTACTTATAAATAATGAAATAATGAATGGATGTCTTCTTCATTCATTTTTTAAAAACCATTATTTAATTTTTCCATTTTCATAATACTTTATTAGTAATAATTTGTGTGTAATTGTAATAAAATTTAGCAACAACATCACTAGCACTGTAGTGAAATAGCATGTTTTGGATAAAAAGTGGTTTTTGGGTCAAAATGTAAATTACCAGCTGAAATATATTACAGCAATTTAAAGGAATTTCTGTGGTCTTGAAACCTTGATTTATTGACTTGTTAAGATGATAGTTTAATGGTTTTACTGTCTGTTATGCTAGCAAAGATCTGGTACTGATCATGCCCTAACAGGGTAAATAATAGTTTTTGATCCATAAGACCAGTTTTAGGTATTCACGTGCAAGCTTCAGTTGTGAACTTCAACATAGCAGCTACAAATAATTTTGAAACATGATTTTAAAGAGTTAAGATTTTAGCTAAGAGTTAGAAGCAATTTATATTGATCAAAATGTAAGTTAGATTAGTAAATGGTTAATGATTATTAGATGCCCAAGCTAGAGCTAACTGCTATATTAAGTGAACTGTCATAAGAACAGATTGAAAACACTAAGAACAATGGCCAACACCTGGACTTGGTATCAATCAATCACGAAGCAGGGGACCTTGGATTGTGCCAGAGGGTCACAGAGACCTGATGAAGACTCTCCTGACTTCATCCTATGAGACCACTGTCCCAATTCGAGACCACCGACCCAATTCAAGAGAAGAATTGCGCACGCATGAAGGACTAATAGCCTCATTTTAATACAGGGCAGGGATGGGAGGTGCTGGGGTTATGCATATGTATTGTAGGTAAGGTCTTGGAAAATAAATAGAGAGCAAAGAGCCTTGTTTGGGGTGGCCACGCCTTTCGGAGATGACTCCCGTGCCGCCCGCCGGTGAATAAACATACCACTTTCTAACTTTAAAGGGTTAGAGGGTCTTTGTCCGTGACTATATTGGTTTTCAATGACTCAGTTTGCTTTGCATTTCCTGTCATCTCTATCTGTTACTCAAAGTTTTATTCTGAATGGATTTTGTTGCCCTGTGAGGGCTCTGGCCATGGAGGATCTGGCTGATGGGTTTGCAGAAATGTAGTAATAGGTGTAGAAGGGGCTCAGACAGTGACATCTGACAAATCTGTGGCCTGCAGTATTTAGGAATAAAAAGGAAAAGTAGGAGAAATTTCACTTTTTTTTTTTTTCCCCCAATGTTACGAATACCTTCTCAGGCCTTCTGTGTTCCTGTGGTGTAAATGCTATTTAATGACTAAGCTGTGTGATCTGAAGCATGAGCTTGTCCTTTCATCTTACGCATATCACTTGTCTTTCCACTATTTGTTCAGTGACTTCCTTTCTTCTCCATCTATCCCATAATTCACCTTTTTGCATTTGATCTGGCAGTGTGATAATGTATCTGCTCTGACATGCTGAGCTTTAACATACCTCATGGTAATAGCTTTTTCTCTGCATTTTGCTGTAGTTAAAGTACTTGGTTTATGCTTTGGGCAGGCTAGTTCTGTAAATTGGCTTAGGAATTGCTTGCATTCCCCTTATATATGATGGTGTTTGTGCCTGTTTTACATCCTAAAGGATTAATTTGTTAGGATATCAGCAGCCATTCATCAGCTGCTCTCTCCCAAGTGGGGAGATGAAAAACATTTCTTTGCCTTTTGACCTGAAGTTGTTGAAAGGCAGATCTTCAGCCTAAAAGAATGAAAAGTTTGGGAGATGTTATTGAGTTCTGCTTGTTTGCAGAGAAGCTGTGGATGCCGTGTCCCTGAAAGTGTTCAAGGCCAGGTTGTGGCCTTGAGCAACTTGATCTAATGAGTGGTGACCTGATCTAATGAGGGGGGTTGGACTAGATGATCTTTATGGTCTCCTTTAGCCCAAGCCTTCCCATGCTTTTACGATTCTATGGTTTGAATAACTTTCCCTGTGGAAACTTGTGGAAACCATTTGGGCGACATGCAGTGCAGTTGCTTCCATTTCTGGAACAGTATTTGGGTGGAATTTAGGGTCTACGTCCAAGAAAGTGATGAGAAAGCTTGTGCTTTATGAATTACATAAAGCTTGGTCATTTGCCTAAGTCTTTAATTGAAAATACTAAGAGCCATGACAGAAACCCCTGTACTTTAACAGGAACATACCCGGTAGTATTGTTTGAAGCAGGGAGAAAAGACAGAAAGCAAAGAGGAGAGAGGACAGTCTTTGTAACAACACTGATGGAGCAACTGCACCTGGTTCTAGACAAAATAATTAACAGTCCATGAGGAGCTGAGAGCATAATATATGCAGAAGTTCTGTTGGTGTTTGCAGGGTATTAGTGAAAATATGACGTGGTTGTTGGTTTTTCATGTTAAATACATAAAAAGGAGTCTGTGGTTTGATTGACATATGCAGGCCTTAGAATTTGGAACTTCTGTGAAATATGACATCCTATGCCACATCATGAGGGGCCTGTGATGGGTTATATAGAACAGTGTTAAATTAAATTGGTAATCCATTGACTTCTGCCAAGGATTTACATTAAAAATTATAGTGTGTGCTTTTGCACCCTTGTACCATTTCATCAGAACAAGCCAAAGAGGTTCTACTGACAGTATTCTTCGTTTGTGAGCAAAAGCTGAATGTATCATTTCCATATGCAAATTTCCATATGCATATGCCTATGAAATTGTTTTACACTATACTAGCATAAAATATCTTTTATAAACCAAATAAACTTTTCTTTTTCTATCAATACAAAGTCTGTAGAAATAGATACATTAAAAGAGAGACATTTTATAAAACTGCACAGTTCACATAGCTGTTTAGATTTTACAGTATATGAATAAACAACTAGTAAAATTTTCTCTTGACAAAAAAGCAGCCTTTGTTTCCTCTAGCATACATGTAAACATAACTACTTAATGTACTTTTTTTTTATTCTAGCTTGGAGCTGCGATGATGGCAGCATTTTACAGGACAAACACTTAATATACTTTACAGTTAAAAAGGCATTTTTAACTGTATTTGCCATGTCTTGAATGACACCTTTGGAATTCAGAAGCACCAATGAATTGTCTGATGAAGCTTGGCTCTCTAGATTTGCTACAGAAATGAAGAAAAGCATAAAGATTAAAAGCTAGAAAACTTACATGGAAAAGTTAAGAAGTAGAAAACATGGAAGCTAGGAACTAGTCCGTATTTAGCTTCCCAGGTTTTGGCTTATATCTTCAGTTTTAGGAGAGCACAACAGCTGAACTCCAGTTTCATTACAGCTATGATCCAGTGCTATATGGCCTAACACATTTTGAATGAATGAATGCATGAATAGAAGCTTCAGTTTTTAGTAGCAAATATTCATTCTTGCAGTCAATACTCCCTTGGAAGAAGAAGACTTGGTACAAGCAGTGAGCAGTGGCTAATCACTCGTTCTTGATTTCTGATGTTATTTTAATAGATTTTTGGCATAAAAAATTTTAGAGTTAAACATCTCCCGTGTGTTGTATTTCTTGCACTTGAAAAGCTGCAGAGAAAAAAGCATTATTAGGATAGATGCAAGTTTTACATCTCTTTTGTTTGTGGCTGGTCCTTGTATCTGAAGCCATATATTTGGATGTCCATTTAGATGTCCTATTTAAATCCCCATACTGAGTGCTACCAATTACCTAGGAGCAATGACAACTGTATAATTTAGTGTTGTGCTGCTTGAGATACCGATATGTTGAACATAGAATAAATAACAAGAAAATTTAGGAATTTTGTAAGAAAAATTGCCATTGCTGTATGCATGAATTATACCTCTTTCTGACATCCTTAAAAAGGACAGCATGACATTTATGGGGTAAATTATGGGTCATACTGTGTATTTCTTTACTCTGCTAGATCAGCTGCTGCAAATTGAGAAATGAAGTTAGTGAGAAATTCAGCTTCAGTCTGTGTTTTTCCTGCTCATATTCATGTTCTTTTGTCTTCTGGATATTTTGGAAGAAATAATAGTCCCAGTAGCTGGAAAAAAAATACTTTGGAAATATTGAATCATCAACCTTTTGTTACACCACTGGTGTTTACAAAGTTAAGAAAACTTCTGTGGAGTTTTCTGTGTCGAAGTGATGTATAAGCCTGGATGAGCTCTGGGTGGGCTCACTGGGTGATATCCTGGGATCAGTCTAGCAGTGACAAATGTTAATATGTATGTGCGTCTTTGGCAGATTTTGCTTTTATTTTTAGTCAGATTTTTGTTTATCGTTTTGTTTTGCTGCAGTTGCTTCTTCCTTTCAAGTTTCTCTGAACTTTCTGTGCATCTTTTGTGTGTTCTTCTCCAGCAGCGGTTCTCACTTTTTGATCTGTTGTCAATACCTGTTAGTGTGCTGCCAATAGATTTCTGCACAGCTCCAGGCTACGCTGTAGTTCTTGGTCTGCTGCTGCCTAATTTTCTTTTCCCAAGCACTGGAGTCCCATAGCTGAGAAATAGGTAAATTATTGAAAGGGTGAGTGCCTGGCTCCACTGAAAATTCTCACAGTTCTGCTTTTGAAATCTGTGATGCTTGAATTTTACTCTTTTTGATCTTTTTGCTGAATCTGGATGCTACTTGGCTGAGATCTGTATTATAACAGTTCTTTGTATTATATGGTAAGATACGAACTGTGTCCTGCTGTATTTTTTCCAAATCTTTAAAATTAAAATGTTTTGACCTAAATTTTTTAAGAAGCAAGGCTTGCCTGTCTCCTTAACAATGTGTCCTTCTACGTATAATAAATATCAAATTGCAAAAGAGAGAAGAAAAATGTAAGAAATGAAGAAAAAGCTAACATCACCTGAGGGCTGGGGTATTTTTTAGTTCTGAGGCAGTTATTGAGAGGAAGCTGGAAGACAGCACTCCTTGGTGGTTAGAGCATGTGCCCAGCTGCCGGTGTGACACTGATGGTGTTGGCCTAGTGGCACTTGGCTTTCCATCTTCACCAAGCTGGCTAAAAGCAGTTTTCAGAGGAGCTACTTGAAATCAAAATGTCAATAAGGGAGCATTTCAAATTCAGACCACCTATGTATCTATGTATTTGGAATAGGTTTCTTAGTCATTTGATACTGTAAATACAAAGCAATTTAATGTTGTGACCTCTATGCTTTTTCTCTAAAACTTAGCCAATACTGGCCACATGACTAATGTTAATTCTTTTGGATACATGCTGTGAGAAAGTTGGAAATTTACAAGATTTTACTATTTTCAAAAATTAACTGGCCTTTAAAATTCTAAAATAAGCTACTGCAGTTCCAGATCTTCTATCTAGACCTGTTTTCCATAGCTGTCTCTTCTGCCAGTGATTAAAAGATTACTGTGCAATCTTTTAATCTCTGTTCTTTGGGCTTCCTCAGTGTATGACATACATTTGCAGAGCTAACTGCTCTGCTAGTTTGGTACAGTAGAATTTATGAGTGACATTTCAATGGTGAGAGTCATGAAATTTGGAATTAGAGTTGGCTACTCAATTTTTAAACTGTTTTATCTAAAATATAAACTTTTTTTTCCTCCTCTCCCCCCCCCCCCCCCCCCCAGTTATTAGTTCATTTTTTTCAGGATCTAATAGAGAACGGTAAGGCACTAACATGTGTCTGGGGGCCAGATAGACTCAAAATATTTAATGTGGTCCCTTAGCTTAAATTTTGAAGGGAGCCCCAGAAATGGGTCTCTAGTTGTGTATCAAGTGCCAGTCTGATAGCACAGTGCACAATGTGTAACATGTGCCTGGTTTTATGGGATATGTGGACTTTCACTCACTCCAGGAGCAAGGATGTTATGGTTTACCTCAACAAACAAGGGGAATATCCTTACTTTTTAAAATGGCTCTTATTGCTTGCTCAATCTCCTGCAAATCAGTACAAACTCATCACTCTAGGGGATTTTTCTCATGAAAAAGGAACTTGCATTTTGCTAGCATATGGGAGGAACTTCCTCTTTTACTTGAACTAAGAAGTAGAGAAGAAATTGAATATTTGAAAAGTTCCTCTCAAAACAGAAGGCAAAGATTGAAAAATGTTTTCCAAAGCAAGCTAATTGCAGCCAGAGTTCTTCATTCAGGTAGCCAAAGAGAATGCCATCTTCAGATAATTTCTGGAGAATTGTGGTGTGTTTCTTGTTCACTTGATTGCCCAAGTGCTGCCATACCAAAGCTGTCCTATCCACTAGTTACATTATTCCTATTACAAAAGCCTTTATAATTGCATGAAAATGAGTGATCTCGCATAGAAAGCTCAAAACAAAAGAGAAAACCCAGAGAAATCCCTCCTGGAGCTTCAGAGCTGCAAATGCAACTGAGCACGAATTTCAAATCAAGTAGTCAGCTGTGGGCAAGATTTCCCTCCTGCTGGTTCTTTCTCTGCTGTTGTGCATCTTACATGTCTTTCTATGAATGACATGGTTTGAAGGTGAGAAGACAAAAGCAGTCCTGTGTCTCTTCAAACTGCCAGTTTAAACACTCCCTATTCATGCACAGCTAAATGCACAACTTGTCACCTTTACCCTGGAAAAATGATTTTGTTATGTGTCTTCTATATGAGACTTAATTGGAGATCTGTGTTTCTCCTCTCTGTTTTTGTGCTGTTTGTTTGTGTGGGCTCAGATCACATTTACCAGATTGGGCCCTTGCAGGTCTGAGATGGAACTTCCCTACCTGTCCATCATTTGTGAGCTTGGGTTACATCCAGACTGTTAGTTCATTATTCACTGTTTAATTTGACTTTGCAATTTTTGCATACACTGTACAGAAGTGCTAGTTTTAAAAGCATAACTGACTTTTATATTTTTCCATAATTCTTGTAAGATTGGTTGAATTTTATAATATTGTCTTGCAGGTTTATTTTTTTTGAATGTAAATTACTGCAAGTGAAAGTAAGTTTTTTTTTTCCCCCTTCACTTTTAAACCTCCTTCTCTTTTAGAGATTGTTTAAATTAGAAGAACAGTCATTTCAGACAAAACTTAGGAGAGGAGTGATAGCCTAATGCCAGTGATGGCAAGTGTTATTATGAAAAGATGTGATGGAGCTGTCCCTCTGCTTGGGAAAATAATTTTTATTTGTATATTTTATACTTGTTCTCTGGTTAAAAAACGTAAGAAATTTATTGTTGTGGGCAAATATGGAAAAGGTATTTTAGGGGAGTCATAACTCCATGGAAATCTAGTAACTCTGACAAGGGTTATAATTCTGTAACTGAACAGTAACAGTTAATTTACGGTTATAAAACACACACACAAATCTATTAATAATTTGTAAATGTTGGTTAAGTCAGAGTGAGGTATGAGGAAGGTAATTCTAGTAGATGCTTGAATTTATCTCAATCTTTGAATCTGACCTTTTACAGAAGAGACAAAGCTGAATCTTCATCCCATTGTCTCTCAGAACATTTTTCTTTCCTTTTGTTGGATTGAGAGCATGGAAAAGCTGATGACAACTTTACAGCCAAAAAACTATTTTGGAAAATTTCTATGTTTAGTCATTGGAAAATTTCTATGTTTAGTCATTGGAAAAGCTAGGTAATTTTCAGGTGCTTTCCTGAGTTCTTTGAGGCTTTACTTATCCTGTTTTCAAATATTGTAAGTGAAGGAGTTTCCTCATAAGCAGCAAGAGATTGAGTTGTGGTTTGATTTATTAATCAAGCTGTGCAGCTTAGGCAGGCAACACAGTAACCCACAGCAGAGACACTATAGTGTGTATCCTGATTTGTTCTGGAACTTCTTGTATATATCTTTATACAGGATTAATCCTAATAGAATTAGTGTGGTAAGACATATTGCTAAGCAGACTTAGACAACTAACAAAGACTTAAAACAAACAAAAAAAATCCTTTGGACATTGCTATTAAATAGCTGACATGACATCAACCTCCTTAACCAATTCCTGGCTCTTTCCCAGACATCATCTTGGACAAAAGGGAAACTGAGCAATGGATTACCAGGGACCACTGTCAGCTTTTTGAATTAAAGGCTGTTGCCATCCAGTTACTTATCCTTATTCAGAAAATTTTGATGAAATGTGGTATAGCTCTAAACTGATAGTTAAAAAAGCAGATTAATGAATTTTAACACTCGTTTTCAGCCTTTTATTTCAGACAACATATCCAATGGCACAATGTATTTTTGATAATTTTCACATAATTGAATAACTTAAATACTGGTAATTATCCTGAAGACATGGTATCAGTAAGCTTAAAACAAATGGGGAAAGCTGAACATAGGATTTAAATTTAACACTAGTCTTTTTAATGCATTTTGGGGTAGTATTTCCATAAATTAGAAGGGATGTGTCTAAATCCATGTCTTTCTGGTTTGAAATACCATGTGAGTGGTTTCATAAATCAGTGGCAGTTAAAATGACAACCCATAGCAGAATGCACTGCTAATTTAATTTTGCTAAATGATTCTTATTTTAACCACTGTAATACATTTTGGTAAATGGTTTAGATGATCAGTTTAAAGAGCAATTTAAAATTCAGCAGTTTTGTTCACTTGTCATGTGTATTGTTTTCTTCCATGGTCAAGTGTAAATACTTTTCACTGATAAAATCCATTTACATGGTATTTTCAAGCATATTAAAGTACTGCTTCCTCAAGACTGAGCATACCTTGTTTACTTGAAGAATGGAGCTAGTGCTTCTAAAATAAATAATGATCTTAGATACATTGGCTCTCAAGTGTTTTGCTGGGAATGTTAAAATATGTTTGAGCTTCAAAATACTAATTGTGGAAGAAAGCATTTCTTTTACAAATGATCAGAAGTAATAGCTGGTGAATGATAGAGACAAGGTGTATGTGTTTTATGCTTCAGGATAGAGAGGTTTGATTTGAGAACCTGGGTTTGCAGTTATATGCTGTTCCTAACAGGGTCCCTGGGGGCTGTGGCTGAGACACTTACCTCAGTGCTGTGCACACAATTCCCAAGGGGACCAGGCAAAAAGCCTCATCTAAGCTGGCTGCACTCTGTGTTCTCCATGTTAAAAAGGATGAATATATGTGATTACTGTGATTATTCTACCAGGGTCATGATATGGTAAACATGGTGTAAAGAAAGGCAATCAGAGTTTATGTTTTCAGCATTTAATATGTGCATAATGCAATATTTTAACTGTGTGTGTGGCAGATTACATTTTTTTAGGGACAGGGATTTTGTTGTCTACAGGAGCTATCCATGGATATCTCACGGCTGCTATATGAAAGGCTGCTATGCTTTAAAGTGTGAATTGTGCACCATTACGACAATCTTCCTTGGGCATCAGCAAGCCCTGGCTGTGAGGTGGCTTGTTGCCTTCCCCATCTGCTCATTGCTTCTTTCCAAAAAGGGCTTATGACCCTCATTGTGGCCAGTCTGGCATTTGTTTTTTTGCCTCTATACAGAAGAATGAAGCGTGAAATAGAAAAAAATAAAATGAAGGGGGGGGGAAAAAAAAAAAAAAAAAAAAAAAAAAAAAAAAAAAAAAAAAAAAAAAGAAGAAGCAGCCCTTCTGGAAGTATCTTCCTTGTCCCAAGATATCACACAATGTTGACACCATCTGCCTCATGCAAAGCCTAGTTCTGCCTCCCTGTGTATTGCTGGAGCTGTGGCTAAGCCGTTCTGCTGGCTGGTGTTGGCTGCCTCTGAGGGAGTGGTGGTCGGGCAGCCCTGGTTTGAAAAGGAGGGAAGATGCAGCAGAAGTATGCAAAACTCAATGCTCTCTCTGGCCAAAGCTCCATCTTGGGTGGGACTTTGGGAGGACTTGGCTGTAACTCCAAAAGAATAGTCTGAAAGGTGTCATGCCTAGAAATTTTGTTTTCTAGTTTTCAGTGACACGAGATCTCTGAGACAAGTGGCTGACATAATGGGTGGGAGTGTGTCTCACCATAAACTTAAAGTACCATAGTTTGTCTATCTGCTAGTACACAGTCTGGGATAGTTCTTACATTTCTGTGAGGAAAAACTTTTTTTCATCAAGGTGTTTAATTTTTTGCTCTTTCTATGCAGTTATTGGCCATTGAGAGCCTGAAATTCCTAGGTTGTCCTGTATTTCTCCTGTTTTCCCTGTGTAAAGACGCCATAAATGAGGGGATGTTCCACAGCCTCTTCTTGCAGGAGTGTACTCTGTTGTTCTGCGGTGTAGGAGTCTGGCAATGCAAGATGTCATCTGATGGGGGCAATCAGGCCTGGAGCAGTCAACTATATGAAGTTCAGGCAGCTGAACTGTTGAAAATGATTTTTCATCAGTTATTGATTTTGCATTTCTGAGTGGCAAACATTCAGCTTTTGGATAAAACCAGAAATACTTCTTAATTTTTATGCTTGTTTTATTTTCTCAGATTTTTTTTTTTTTTTTTTTTTTAACTGAAACCATGCACATCATGGAAATAGTACTTGTACACAGAAAATTTTCTAACAAAATACAATTTTGGAACAAAATACATATCATGTTTACACAGAACAGAAATTTTATGATGAAACCATAGCAACAACATACAACTAGCTGCTGAAAGAACACATTAGAGATGGCCTGGAGTTTGAACATGGACATTTTTAATACTGTATATCCTCTGTCTTCAGACGCTTACTGCTTTCTCTTTCTGTGGAACCTACGCTGCAAATGTTATTGTGTCCCTAACACTGTGCCTGTTGTCTTGAACTCTGAAATGTTGGAGGCACAAATGGGGGAGCTCGCAGACATGGGAAGCCGTGAATGGTAACTGAAGACATGAATGCCTCACATGGTAGAAAAGTGAATATTTCGGTTCCAGACTGAAGATGATGGAAAGTATTTAGTAAGAGTCAGTCTCCTCATAGAGTTTCTGGCTCATAATAATATATCTATTTTGGGATGTGCTGTTTCATTTTGTTATTTGCTTCTTTTTGTGTTCTTTCCTGTAATGGAACTTCCTGTTTGATGGCAAAATTGTGAGATAAATCCATGAAAATTAGTAAATATGGTTCTGTAAATGAGTAGAATTTGACTGCTACAGTTCACAGAATCACAAAATGATTAGGATTGGAAGAGATCACCAAAGGCCATCTAGTCCAACCTCCCTGCTCAAGCAGACTCCCCTAGAGCAAGTTAACATAAAATGCCAAAGCAAAGAGTAGGAATGTATTGTAAAGATGTAAAATTTCAAATGGAAAGAGAGATGCCTGATAGATTGCAGTTCTGAGACACCACAGCCTTTGGTACTGGACATTGCAGCACTGTATTGACATATTTACTGTTAAAGCATTTGACTTTCATCTACCCAGAAAGTACCTGCCTTGATCCTTCTGGTTCCTACCTAAAGAATTAAACACCCTGTGGTACCCAGCTGTGCTCCCTTATGTGGCATCGATTTCTGTAAAACAATTTAATTTTAAGGGCTTTTAGTTTAGTCTTTGTCCAGCACATGACTATACCAAGACAATGCAGTTAAGCATAGTTTAGATCACCCAGCTGAAGGCAGATTTTGGCTGATTGGTCTTTGAAGTTAGTGGGCAGGATTAATGGGTGGGATTTAGACTCATTACAGAAACTCCTTTTTGTTGTTTCTGTAAGGCATGTCTGACACAATATTTTTAGATACTTCTAATTCATAGCAAACTATGAAAGAATTCTGTGCACAGTATGAAAGAGCACTGGGATGCATTTGACTTTCTAGAATGTGCAAATATTTACTGTGTGGCTTTGTGCTTCTTTTAGACATTACCCAAAGCAGTCCTTCACTACGGTGGCTGATACGCCAGAAAATCTTCGCCTGAAGCAACAAAGTGAATTGCAAAGTCAGGTGAGTAAAACAACTCTTTTGTCTTCTTAATATTAGATGGTCAGTCCACTTCATTATAGTTGTTCAAAGTAGTAGTAGTATTTCTGGGTGCATACATAGTAGCACTGCAGTATAATTTTAAAAAAATACTTGTAAGTTATTATAATACTGCAAAACTCAAGGTTTTATTTCTGTTCTCACTTATACTAGTTACCATACCATTATAAGTCCATTGACATCACTGGAATCCTTAATTTTCAACAGTACATTAAGCATCTAAATAGTTTTTAATGTTCAAAGTGATATAGCTTAACTCAAAAGGTTCATTTTCCTTCAATGAACTACTATTGTTAGCTTACATTAAGCTTAAAACAGAGTGAGATTAACAAACAACGAATTTGTCATTAGGCGATATTTAGAAGCCTTTAATATTTCCTAACAGTGAACTGAATAATCAGTTTATGGATCTCTTATGGTGTCTGTCAACTAATATATGAAGCAGTCTGTAAGCTAGTTGTGATAAACACATTTTTAATCAAAACTTATGTAGATTAATAAGAAATAAATTTAAATTAGAATTCGAAGGGGAAAACAGGAGAAGAAAATGGCAAAGAAGACTTGGGTGACCCAAATACCATGTTGGCTATCTACCATAATATTGATATTAATTTGTGTTTATCTGAAAAGCCCTCTTCTCCTCCATTCTCAAGTATCATTTTATACTGTTTTAATTTATGTAGCGCTGGAAGTTGTCCTGTGTAAGACAATTGATAATATTTGATTGCACTTTATATTATGAAAATGCATTATTTAAAAAAATCTATTGTGTTTTAACTGGGATCTCTCATTATGAATTCATAGCTATTGTTGTCATACAAAACTGTAGCAAAAAAGAGAGAGTGGACACCAAGACCTTTCTTTTTTGGGAAGGCCCTATACCTTGATGGGTAAAATTGAAGGAGTGCTAAATAGAAAGGGTAGCACATATTGCATGGTGTACAGTCTTAAAAATTCTTTACCTTCTGCCATTATGGTTATTGATTATAGAACTTAGAGAAATAATTTCATGCTGAAATTCTGCCATCTAGAAAGAGGAGAGTTCATGGACTCTGTTTTCTCTTGACTTGACTGGATTTCAGATTGCAGTCTGGTTCATTTTCTTGTAATTCAGTGGTTCTGTGTACCGGAGTCATTGTCGTGTCACAAAGAGGGACTTAAAACCAGTACTTTTTACCGATCTTTTAAAAAGAATATAAATTCTCAGCCCAATGTTTTTTAGGGGTTTGACAGAAAATGTTGAGATTCAGTAGAATAATAAAATATTACTGCTCTTTACAGAAGATACAGCAGAAATGGCTTTCCCTAATCTGTTTGAAACATGATTCTGTGGCATTATGGAAGCATAAAGAAACTTTTTTTTTTATTTTTTATTCTCTATTTTTAAACTGAGAAATTAGTATTATAGAATACTGGATAAACAGAATCAGCAAGAAACTTGGAGTTTGCCTATGAATAAAATTGCTGCAAATATTGCATTGTCATAAAATATTAGATAAGAATCTACTCAAACCTTGGAAATTGAGAGAAATCCTTAATTTTTACAATGTGCCTTTTTACCAATATTATTAGTCAGGAAGGAAAAAAAAAAAAAAATAAAGTCTTGCAGATGTAAATTATAAGGACACAAAATTGCCTACTTGGAAGAAAGGTCATAATGTTTTTGATCATAATTTGCTTCCTGGTTGATTTACATCTAGACCATGTTAAGCAGCCTAACCTGTAAGTCATTTCAATGCTGAAATAAAGATATCAGGTACTTTTCCTTATCCAAGATAAATCTTGTCCTAAAATGGGGCTGTAAATTCTGAATACTTTCTGTAATACTTGGAAGAGTATAAGGACAGAGGAACTGCCATCCTCAATCAGTCCTGTTGGCCATCTAGTCCTTTGTCCTGTCTTTTCAGGGAAAGTTGAGACTCCCAACTGAAACAAAATACGTGGGATATAATTTGGCATTGTTCAGGTCTCAGTCCTGTGCAGTAGAAAAAAAGCGTGTGCATGGTTCAAGAAAAGCCTTTCATATGAAACCAAACTTAGCTGGATAAAATCACATTATTACTACCTTCCAGTATTCATCAGAGCTGCTTGAGCCTCCTGCCAATGCATTTGACAATTTGGGATTGAGCAAATTCCATGTTACGTAATGTAAAAATTATGTTGACTACTGAGTAAGGAGAAATGCTTTTCAAAAGTAATAGCTGCTTCCTAGTTTCTAAGTAAGCATCTTTAATGCTTTTAGTGCTGAAGAGGCACAACCCTGTGTTTAACTGCAGGACTCCAAGGGTTTTTTCCAAATCTATAGCTTTAGGACTACTCTTTATTTTGCTCAGCAAAACATGAAGAATTGGTAAAGGAAACACCATTAAATATTGTGTAAAATACACAGTTTTTTTGTAAATCTGTTGTTTTTATTTTCATTTAAGCAGCAATTGACAGTGTTTTAAGTTGCACTGCTGGGTCAAGAATCCATTAAGTTTAACATCAGGTGCCAGGGTGTCATGTTGACATAACACAACAAGAACAAAACTAACAAAACAAAATACTGTTTTCTGGTGGAGTCAATAGAAAATGGATAGCTTTTTGGAACACTTGAGAAATTACATTGTTAAGAAATCAAAGAATGGCATTTAAAAGCTTTCCAGAGAACTCTGTTCTTCTATTTTATATAATATCAGACCTTTTCCTCCTTTTAGGATTTTGCTTCCACGGGCTTTCATTCAGCTCTGTATTTGGAAGGAGATACAAATGCATTTTAGGAGACGCTGTGTTTGTTTTCCATTCTGGAGAGCTCCACAGTCCAGTATGCTTCCTGATAGGAGAAAAATGAGTTTGGAGGTCTTTCATCCTCTAAAGAGTAGAGACAGAGATCCACTGTCTCAACAAGATTTTTCTTTATGCTTCTCTGATGAAAAATCACTGTCTTTTTGGGAATGAGCGCATTCTCTTACTCCATAGCATGCAATGAACAGTTTCTACATTTACTTCCCTCTCTTGGATAAACTCAGCTACGAAGTTACTGATATGCTCATCTCAGCTTTGTTTACTTGGGAATTTCCTTCGGGTACCTTAACCACTGATCTCACTTTATAATAGTGTAAGTTGCTCCGTGGCCTTTAGTCCTCATCTGTGGCAATGTTGTGTACATCAAAAGCAGCCGCTCCAGTTGAACTTGCAAGAAGAAACAGAGATGTTCTGCAGCAGTTCTTGGCAGGAAGAATATCAAAGTGTCAGACCAAAGAGAGGGCTGATGTTTAAGGTGTTCTACTCCAGTGCTTTCTGAGGAAATGCACTTTCCAGTAACTCATGGGGAACTTGATATGAAATCATGGGTCTTGTCTTACTTTCTTCTTGTCCTGGCCTGTGCTGCTGTCCTTGGGAACTCCATGTATTTTTCATGCAGGAGAAAATTTTTTTACTTCCCTTATAGGAACTTGGATAATTGAAAGTGTATCTGTTTCTTTAGGCAGAAACATACTTGAAGTTTATCTTGATAAATAAGAGTCCATAAAGCGTTGATTTTCAAGAAGCACCTTAATTTCTTTTGAGACATACACTATTGAATCTGACTATTAATGCTAACAATATTATATTTTAACAGTCCTTAGTTTCTCAGGAATTGCTTGTGTTTGAATCTTTATCTGCCAGCTCTCACCAGATTAATCATAGTATTGAGCATTTGGAAGAGAGTCAGTCTCAGAGAAGGGAATAACAAAATCTTTATGATCAGATGTTTGCATGTAGGATGGCCGTGCTCCTCCTTGTTCAGGCTGAAGATGAGACTGACACTGTGTAGCAGTTCTGTGTAAAAGTGCAAGAGATGACAGGTGTAAACTGAAGTGTGAGAAGTGCCTGGCAGCAATGGGCAGAAGGTGCCTGGAGAGATTGTGGAGTGACCACCCTAGGAGATTTTCAGAAGAGGACTGGGCACAGTCCTAAGGAATCTGTGGTAGTTGACTGTGCTTCGAGTAGGTGATGCACTAGATGACCTCCAGCACTCCCCTGCATCTTCAGCTCTTCATATTCAGTGATTTGTCTCTGTCCTCTCCTTCCTCAGGTTCCTCTCGACCATTTCTCTCCTTGCCTTTTTCTCTTTGCTTCTCTGTTTCAAAAATACATGTTAGCGAACTTCCAGACAGATTATATTATCAGCTTTTTGTTAAAAAAGCCTTTTGAGTTTATATGCACCTCTTTTATGAAATCTTTGGAAAGAACTGCCACAGTGAATGCTATAAGGGAATGAAATGCTATATGAATTAGTAAAGCAGACATTGGATGGATTTCCTGGGGTGCCCTGAATTAGCTCATTGGAGAATTCATGGAGAAAACAGTTTTTGGAGCTAGAGACAGAGATAAAAATATGCTCTTTCATCTGGGAAAAGGAGGAAGCAGTATGACATGGCAAGCAGAGAGACTTTGGTGTACTTTTATGGGTTATTTTGTAAGAGGGCCCTGGAACATATTTTAAAGATGGGACTTTTCCAGATAGCCATCAGGAGCTGATTATTTATATATTCCTCTCAGTTATCTGAGGATCTGAACCAAATCCACCATATGTGTATGAGGAGAGGGATGAGAGAACCAGGACAGTGCAGGCTTCTCAGGCATCTTCTTGCTATCATTCCTGAGTGGCAAGTCCTGGAGACGCTGATTAGATTGATGCATTAAAATAAACCCAAACCTCCTGCAGAAAACTCTGCCCTACTCCTCTGTGAACCCCTTCACAGTAGTACTGTGTAAATCATGCTTACCTACTAAATGTGATTTTTTTCAGCTCCTGGTTTCTTCCTTCTTTTCCTCTGAAGACCATTTAAATGGCTTGTTTTATCTGTGTGAATCAAAGGCATGAAAATCATTCTTGATGTGAATAATACAAAGCTCCAGAGGATTGCAGGAGGCAGAATGAATTTCAGTTTTCTGGGAAAATTGTTGTCACCTCTTCTGATTTTTATCTTGCCAAGTACGTGAGGGATTCTCTCTGCATCCTGTCTGCACTGGACTGGCTCCTATTACTGTGACACCATATATTTACACTGTTTCGGTTTTGTTGTTTTTATTGTTTGTTTGGGGTTTTTTTTTTTGTCCTTGTATTTACTTAGGCTGTAAGATTCAGAATATGACACTACTGTTTCCATTCCTCTCCTCTCCTGTCTCCTACTCTTTGCCGTCATAGATGCTGAACCAGCATGTGGAGATAAACACGTTGTAACCCTGTGGTCGGGAGACACCAGAACATGAGGCAAAGGCACCAAATAGGGTGTAGTGGTAATAGAAAAACAGGTTGTGCAGCAGAAAGGAAGTTTCTCTGTGGAATACATTTTTTTGTTATTGACATGTAGCACACTGAAATTTTTCGGTTTCATATGTGAAAATACAAATCTACTGGGACATAAGATATGTTATGGGCTTCTTTTTGAAACAGAAGAGTTGGTTGCCTTAGCTTTAAGTTGTTAAGACTGAAGTCTTAAATCTGATTCCTGATACTGACTGCATATCCTAATTTAAAAAAAAAAAATCTACTATAAATAGCCTGTATAATTATACAGAATTTTATACTGACTTTCAATGGAACTGTACTGATCAGTTTAGGAAATATTACTTGTGTAAAGGACTTTAGATGGTAGTGGTTTTTTAATGGTTTTCTGTTTGTTTGCTTGTTTTGTTTTATGTGTCTATAAAAAGAATGATTTTTCTTATGATATTGACTGTTTTTCCCCGTTTTCTTTTTGGGTCACAACACACCTTGACAATCAGTAAGTTAAGCTCTGTAGATAAAAGCAGTAATTTTTTTTCTTTTTTCTGAACCTATGTTATTATGTATATCTGCATTTATATCTAAGGACAAAATTACATGTTTCAGTGCCTTAGCAAAACAAGTGCTTCAGACTACTCTTTTGGTTTCCTCATCTCTCTGAAAAAAGATCTGCAAAGATAGTGATGAAAGGAGCACCTTACAAAGCAAAGGTGAATATACTTATAGTAACTTTTCATCAGAATAATCATTCATTCAGAAGAAACTTTAGACAGACTTGCACATGGAAAATGGTCCTATTGGCTTTTCACTCATGATTTGAGGATATAAAATTTTTTTTTGCTACAATTTTTTTTTTTGCATTAATGCTTGCCCTGTTGTTATTAAACACAGTGATGTGAAAATCTTATGTAATTTGATAGAAGAAAACCAGAACAGAACTGCAGAAAAAGGGAGCAAAATAGTATCTACAGAGTCTTGGAAGCAAGTAGTGCAAACCTCCTGCTGGCTAAAAAGTTAGGAAGTCTATATAGTACACAGTCACAGGAGAAAAATTGCATCTTCCAGTGCCAAGACTCAGAAGTAAGCTTCAAAATATATTAACATATTTAGATTAATTTTTGTAATATATGTTAATGAGAAAAAAAATAGTACATTTTCTTTCATGTGTATTTCAGATTACATAATGTTTAACTCTAAAAAAAGATCATCTATTTACAAGAAATAGAGATAATTTTTGTGTCAGGATGAGGGCAGAGTGGTCATGATTTATTATTAATAGGGTACTTATGGACAAACCCATTTTCATAGACTTTCTTATGACATCAAATCAATGGGCAAGTAGGACATCTTCAACAGAAAATCTTATGATCAATAAAATCTAAAGTGATTCCCACTACTTGTGCTTTCAGAAGTGCAAGTACTTTATTTGTACAACCAAAAACAATAGAAAGGGAACAAAAGAGAGCCACAGAATTCACAGCTTTTATTTGTGAACTGAGTTGTGGAATTCTTAACTGCATCAGCACTAGTATTGAAATATCTATAACTTTTTAGAGGAGCAATTAATAAAAAGAATAACTTAAAAATTGAGATATCAGAATTTCTAGGATTTAAATATTTTTACAAAATATTATAATCTTTAAACAAAGTGTCTTTTTTGTTCCAGATGAGGATGGAATGAAGAATGTATATGTTCTTTTTCATTCAAGTTTCTCTCCAGATTCTCTTGAGCTCATTTCTGGTTTTTATTTTTTGAACTAGATTTTTAAATGGTCACTCTGTTTCTTGCAACTGTGTTGTGGGCAATTGGATGCTGTGATTCTTTTAAGTTATGTTTTTGTTGGATTACTGCACAGCATTTCAACCCACATGGAGGAAAAATGCGTTTAGTTTTAGAGAATTTAAAATAACGGCTGAAAACAGAACAATTGTCATAATAAATGAGCCATCCAGGGATTGTAATCAGGTGCTGAGGATGTACCTCACCTGTAGAGTACAAGAGGCTCAGGAAGAAATTCCTGATCCCAAAGACAAATAGAGTGTACTGGCTTATGTGCACACTGTGTATAGCTTCTCACCCTATAATGGATATATATTTCTTTTCCATTTCACAGTGTTTAAGATGGTGTTTAAGAAGGCCATCAGACTGGCATTTGAGAAGTGTGAAACTGAGCACACGTGAAATGTGATGGTAATCAGGAATTTGTGGGGTCAGTGTCCTCTGGGTTGTGTGCAGTGACTGGTCAGGTCAAGAGGAACAAAATGGGTGCAGGCTTGTCCTTGCAGCCTTTCAGAAGAGCTTCCTCCTCTGAAATAGACACTGAGCTGTGCCAGGTCTTGCCTTGGGAATGGCTGGGGAACACACCCAGCAGTGTCGGGCGTTGAGGCTGTCCGTACTGAGTTTGTCCCCTTGCTCTCTCCTGTTTAGCAGTGTATTTTTACCAAGAGATTCTGCCAAAGCCAGAAAATGAGATCACATTACTCTTTCTTTCCTTTCTGAACTTCAGATCTCCATCTTTCAGAGTGCCACATTCAATCAAAGTGGGTCCATGTAGTCCTGCTCCTTATTGCTGACACTGCTTTTTTCACAAAAGCTGGCAGTACGTGTGATCCAGTGTGGAGTGTTGGTAATGTCATCATTGAAAGCAAGGACAGCTAAGGAGCATGCCTTTACTTATTCATTGTGGGATATCAAAAATGAAATTTTCAGGAATATGGTTTTAGTCAATGCACTGTATTAGGAGAACTTGTTTTATTTTCTTGATGTTGCTAGAGTCTTCCTCCAGAAATTTCTTAGTCTTTGCCTTAGATTTCCGCTTGTGTAATGGCTGGGATGAATTATCTCTTCCCCCACACCTCCAGCAAATTGCAGTGGCTGGCATATTTAATAATTTATAAAAAGTGGCATATGAGTATTTTTGTTAATATACTTTCATCCAGAGTAAGGGCTCAATATTTTATTTTCCAATGCAAGATTACAGGAGTGAATTCTTTGTACATCAAAGCATTAGATAAATCCATTTGGAATGTCACATTGTGACAATTAATGATTTCAGTTTAGCTCCTTATTTTAAGCTCACTTCTTTTCAGAAGTACTGACCTGTTTCTTACCAAGTAATGAAACTGGTCAACCATCTTGTTGTAATGAGTCCAATTTTTGTGTTCATCTGTGGCAATATCTTAACAAATTTCAGAGGTTCTGAACAGAGACTTTATAGAGGCAATGCTAATTTTTCCCTTCATTTGTTTCTTGTCCTTAGTCTCATGGCCTTAATGCTGAAACAGTATGACAAAAACTGTGTTTGCCCTAATGTTATTGGTTCTCTGAAAACACTTTGAATTTGGCCCTTATCTCTTGTTTCAGTTTCTTTCCACAAGGTTGAGCCAGTTTTACGCTTTAGACATCAGGGATTTTTTTCCTACCGATGCTACAAGCTCAACATGTCATGAAGAATTTCTTCACTGAAAGGGTGGTTAAGCATTGGAACAGGCTGCCAAAGGAAGTGGTGGAAACACCATCCCTGGAAGTGTTCAAGAAACAACTGGATGTGGCATTCGTGCTGTGGTCTAGTTGACATGGTGCTGTTTGATCAAAGGTTGGATTTGATGATTTTGGTGATCTTAACCACCCTTAATGATTCCATGATTCTATGTCAGTTTTTGTAGCTCAAGGGACTCTTGAGAGGGATCATTGCCCACAGTGTTGCACTGTTCGCAAATATCCATAATTCCATTTCAAAGGAGAAAGAAAATTGAAGGTTTTTACATGTATTTAAGTTTACCAATAGATTGAGAGATCAAATTAGTTGCTAGCACACATCTGGAAATTGCCTCACTACATTGTTAGTTTGTCCCATAGCTGAATATTTTTCCAATAAACTTGTTACATATTTGTATTATGATGGGAGTGTAGAATTAAAGAATTTCCATGAGCATGATAATATTTATTCTTATTTGATGCAACTTTTTCTCTTCATTAGAATGCACCCACTCAGTCTTTAGATCTATATTGAGAAGAAAGGAAAATACTGATTTACTGACATGTTTCTCTCATGTAATTAGCTGTGATTTAAGCCTGCGTAAAGAAGTCAATCCAGATGCATATTTTTACTTTGTGTAAAACAGCTGTTCGCATTGTGTGCATTGGCTACTGAGTAGTATCCTTTAAATCCATTATCAATTCTGTTTTTGGTCAGCATTTGTTCTGGAGGTGGTCTTAACAAAAAGACCAGCAAAGCTGCTTAATAGGAGAAATCCAAGCCTGGTGAGAGTGTCACATTCTCTTAATTGGAAGCCTTACAAAGGAGAAGCTTTAAGCAAATGAAATGATGAAAAGAGCTTTAGCCTGAGCAGAGAAATTAAAAACTGAATAAATAAAACCTCTGTCTTTCCCTGTGTTTCCCAACAAAATGTAATATTCTGGCTTCTGGGTTTTGAATAGCTGCAGAAGGGCTTTGTGTGCTCCAGCAAAAGATACTTTTTGCACTTTGAAGCTTTGAAGATATTTCTCTCAGCCTGTCTGTCTCTTTGTTTTTCAGTTCTTGATAATTTCTGACCTGTTTGTAGCATGAGCTATCTGGCCATAGTGCACTTGCAATATGCTGAGTGTGACTGTGAGAAGAAGAAAGGAGAAATTTGCCTTGGCTTGCCTGATGGTGCAATGCCAAAACAACACATGAATCCAAAATTGCATAGTATTAGGCCTTTCAGAGTATTTGGATGAAGAAGAAAGGCAGGAGGGATCCTGGGCAGTCCTACCCCTTGACCCCAATAAAAGGCCATGAGCGTTCATCAGCATTTTAGTTGGTCATTTTCCTGATGCTTAGGTTACTTATTGATGAGGCTGTTTTAGATCCAAGAAATATATTGTCCTCCTGATTTATTCTCAGATGGTGCAGGGACCATTCAGAGTTCAATGATTTCTTGTAACTGCTGCCTCGCAGGATGGATTGAGGTCTATTCGGGGTGATAGTTTGTCAGGTAGTGCTATGCTTGCAGGAGATTATGTTGATGGGCTTTCAAGTGAAAGGGTCAGGAAAAAAAGAGAAAGGAAAAAAGTAGGATTAGTATAATGTTTAACCTAGCTCAAAATAAAGCTAGTGGAAGAAAATACTAAATGCTTTAATTGCACCAAATGTTACAGCTTTGAATGTATTCGGTGGAAACATTTGGGGGAGGAGGGGAGCAGAGATTTGATGTTAGAAACTCCTTGGAGCAAAGGTTTATTTTTTTCCCCATAGTTTACTAGACTCAAAATGTTTAAGGAGAAATACATATGATGTTTTAATAATAATAATAAAAAAAAAAAAAAAAGAAAAGGCAAAAAAGGCAACAAAGATGATTTGTAATTTACTGATAGCAATGACAAAAAATTATTTTGTACTTACAGTTCGGGTTAGTTTAAAATATAAATGCTTTTATATAGATATATCTACATATATGTTAAATATATCTAATATATGTTACTTTTAATATCTTGTGAATTAAAAGTAGTTGAATTCTACTTAAATGAAAATAATTTTACTGAGTAAAACGAAGCATAAATTTCTTGTTTTAAATTTTGTTCAGGGCGTATAGCTGAATTGCTTTAAAGCTTTGGGAAATGTAAATGCGAAAGAAGATACCACGTATCTTTTTCAAATGCAGTATAAATTTTTAATAGTGTAATATATTTATCAGTAAATGAATTGTTGATATAAACTTAAATGTGTAAACATGGTCAGAAGAAAGGTCCAGGTTGCTCAGCCCTGTTAAGAAGGGAGGAAGAGGGATATGTGTTGAGGACGGGATGCTCCAGTGCACGGGTGATAAGACTGGAATGCAAACACCCGGCACAGAGCCAGGCTGGGCACACGGTGCAGCACCATTCAAGATAAACGGCAATTAGGTTATGCTGCTCGTTCTGATCAAAGGAAAATGCTTTGATCAGTATAAGACAAGAATAAAAAAAAAAATCAAATAATGTTGTATTTGACTTGAGTTGTGGCTTTCTGGTGCATCACTGGTGTGTGTATCCTTTCATTGACTGTACTATGCCTTGTGAACATGGTGGCCTTTGCCACCAGCCTGAGCCAATCCACTCCTTGTGGATTAAAATGAACACTGGATATTTTTGATACTGCTGTTGTCTCCATCAGCTTCTGCAACAGAAACTGCTCTTACTTTTCCCTCCTTTTAAATTTAAACTTCAGTTTAGTTCCATCCTTTTCCAATCTCTCATCCTGTTTTACAGCCTAAAACCCAGCTCTTGTTTTTGGCCTTTGCTTGTGTTACTTCTACTTTGCTATCTAACCTGACAAATTTCTTATGACAAGATGTGAATTGAGCATGCAGGAACTGGGATATTTTGAAATGAGTGATACCAATGAAAAATGGAGCTGCTGCCCTGGAAGGCTGTCAGCAGTGTGCAGCACCAGAAATGGCAGGGCTCAGTGTGTGAGCAGACATGGAATGGGGATGTGGAGGGCAGGACTCCACGGGGCCATCACCCATGTGCTCCAAACATGTTATAGTTACGAAAATGGGCTTTGATGGTAGATCTTATTGGATGAAGACTTTTAAAATCTCCTCTGTTTTTATAGATGCCAAGGCCATAGTGTAGCGTTCTTCTGCCACCTGGGGTGTAAAATGATCTGGATGGATCAGAATATCTAAAAGGCTGTATGAACATTGCCCCTAAAAATGCCTGTTTCTGCCTAGTGTTTAGCACTGTATAAAATGTCATGGCTTCTCAGGTAAAGACTTGTAAAGTAGGATTGAATCAGCTGTCTGCTTACATAGAAGACAGTGTTTGAGTGCTGATTGGTAACTAGACCAAATTTGGCTTTTAGGAGACTGGAGTCAAATCTAAGAAAAAAAGAATAAAAAGAGAAGGGACATATCAGGAGTCTAATGAAAAGCACATCTGCTGTCCAGAACCAGCAAGCTGTGGAAAATTATGCTGATCATCTTATTTTATAGCCCTATATAGAACCTTCTTGTTCTGAGAAGCATGGTGACAGGGCTCAGCAAAACCTCTTTTGTTTAATGTTTTACCTCTGCTGCTTTCTTCTGTTCAGAAATAATGGAAAGAAACTTGCTGATGGACCATAGGTATTGAAGGTATTTATTTTAAATTGCAGCATAGGATAAGCAGAGATATGCAACCTGAACACTTTTCTAAGGGAAGTCCCAGCCTGCGCAAATGAGTTGAGGAGTGGATGTTTTAAAATAGTTTTAACAGGCTTTTCTATTTAATTTTACTTGTTTAGTTCTTTATCATAAGTATAAATTGCTGGAGTGTGTAAGTGTTTCTGATTCATTATTTCTGCCTACTTGCAAGAAAATTGTGTTTTACTAGTTTGTTGTGTACTTTAAGGACTTCACTGGCAAAAAAAATCAACCTTATAAAATGAAAGTTAGTTTTCTTAACTTTTAATCCACACAATCCATATAAAATAAATAAAACTGTTTAGCTCATTCCTAGAAAATGTTTTTGACTCTGTAAATCATGTAAGTTTGAAAGATGTTAGTTCACTGATTTATTTTTAGTACCTATAAATGTTGCCTTTAATGCAATTAAAGCAGAGAAGATTTTTGGCTAGATTTTCAATAATAGTCAGCTTTGTTTCTAATGTATGCTGAAGGAAGCTCATATTTAGTTTTAAAATAACATGGTTTTAATTTTTGATTCATTTCTCTTTGCTCCAAAACTTCGGGTGCATCACTGATGATGAGAATTGCTTAGAATTTTACTGGAATCACAGGACAATATCATTTTGCTGAAACAAGCTGACAGTATAAAATCACATCCAGGAACTTGCTCTATCTGGTGTAGTCATCCGTGGCTACTTGGGAGCTAGATGCAGTGTAGTTGCTGCTGTGGGTCCTCAGCTAAGTGAATTTATTCAGCTGAGAATTTTGTATTGCGAAGAGACTTAAACAACAGCATTTCAGTGCCTTGGATCTCTTTCTCTGAGGCTGGATGGAGTAATGCAGACATTTGGTCTGTCTATAAACTGACTGCAAAAGCCTTCTCTTGGAATCATATTTAAGTGGCTAAAGTCAAAATGTCAGCTAGGAAGTTCTTATTTTATTGGACATTTGGTTTACTATAGATTACTTTTTTCAGTTGTATGATTATGCTATTACAAGTCTCTCAGAAATGCAGTGCCGAAGAAGCCAAGTAAATAGCCTTTGTTTTGACAGTTTGCTATTAAATTATAAATACTAATATTGTAAGGAAAACCTAAATAAATGCAGCTTTATACTGGAATTTCCTCACTGTGAGGGGAAAAACGTTAGCAAATGTAATCCCAGGGTTAAACTGGACATTTATCAATAGTGTTGCCTTACAAATAAATAGAGCGTTTCCTTTTTGTAATCCTTGAGATGACAGCAGTAAATTATTCATCTGCAAACTCTGTTTCTGTACTGAATTGATGGCTGAGGTTCATTGTGTTCACCAGGCTGATTCATGTTTGCTGTGGAAATGGTGGAGTAGCTGCCTGTTGTTACTACCTTGGTAATGAGCTACAGCAGCAATGATGAGATGTTGTCTGTCTAAGGGAATAGAAAGATATTTCACCTAGGAAAGGAAAGACTGGGGAAATGTATTTCCTGCTTGATATTTTATTTGAAAGAGCAGATCAGAAACAAACGTGACTTAAAATTGCTTTATATCCTATCTTCCCTTACTTACTTTTTTTTTTTTTTTCTTTGAGGCACATGTTCTTGCAGCAGAAATGAAACAAATATTAGCTACTTTCCTGACCCTGATTTGGAAATAAATTACTGAAGCATATTATGTCTTAAGGGTGTTTGCTTTGTGTATATTTCAATTACAGTAGGAATGTATGCTATTGAAAGGCAGAGGTTATTGCCCTAGTTCTTTCTTACCTCGCTTTCAATTAAATCTGATTTCTGTTACCATAGCATTGCCTGCTCATATGCTGCTTAGTCCAGTGCTGGTCATTTGTGCATGTTTTCTATTTGACTGTGTGGCTGTTCTGACTGTTCTGAGCTAACAGCCTCTGTATCTTTTTGGTCTGGGAGAGGGTGCTCAGGCAGCTGTTTTTCACAACTGGTGCAATTGCTAATGTTTCCTATGCAAGAAGGCAGACTTCTACTCAGTACCCCTGGGGAGTGTAAACATCATTTTTATCATGTTGGAACTACAGGCTCTGTCAGCCCAGCGAAGTTGTTCTCAATTAGTCTGAGGCAGTCCAATTCAGAAGGGAATAGCTGCTCCTGTTCGAGCCCATTTTTCTTTGAGTGTTGCCTGTGCTGATTTCCAGCTGTTACCATGCAGCTTTGGGGAGCTAATGGGGTTCATTTGGAACATCTATCTCAAAAGGAAATGCCTTAGTCAGTGTCTAGTTGAGTGATTGGATATTTTCATACACAAAAACCCCAGTTAATACCCACTTAGCTAATTATCTCCCAATGTACATGATCATCCTTTTCAGTCCACTAATTAGAGAAAATTAAGTGGAACCTTGCTAATTTGCACTAATGTTAGGAACAACCTATTGCCAATTACTGAATTTTGTGAATTAGTGCAAATGAAAACAAGCACTTCTTGCAAACTGTAGAGTAACACGTGCTGAGCCCTATGTGACAGTGCCACGTTAATATTACACCGCCAAGAACTCACCTGTACAGGCAGGGGAAGTTTATACGATGTGAATGGAGAACAGAATCATTCTTATGCTGAAGTTTGCCCTTTGTTAACTGTGTATAGATAACTACACTGAGGCCTAAAGCCACGTGATGTGTCATGAACACCATTCCCCTGCTTTCTAATAGAGTTCGAGGAGACCTTTGGAGATCTCCTTACTAACACAAGTTAGGTTTCCCCTCTTTCAAAGCAGCTGCAATTGTCACCATGGCTGCCAGAGTCAGCACATCTTGCTTTGATCCTTTCGGGCTCTTGCAAGGGGCTAAAAAGCTGGAAAAAACAGCCCTTCTGAAAATCCAGAAAGATCTAACTGCTATGTTTTCAAAATGCTTCTGGTTTGTATTTTTTTTTCCCCTCCATTAAAGTAGTTTTGCTGATGATTCCCCTGTGTGGCTGCATTGCAATCCCAGTCCTAATCTTTATTTCACAAGGCTCTTTTTCCAATCCCATTTATTGTGCCAGAGTTAACCCCATGTTCCCCAGATATCCATTTTTTTCTTAGACTTGGTTGGGTAATGTGTAGAAAGCAGGCTACCTTCTTGCCCACATCCTTTATGCTAAATCACCCATTGCTTTTGGCATGATCACTGTCCAGATCCCAATAAAATCCCAAAAGCCCTGGTGACCATATGCAAAGTAACTCCTGGCTGTTGCCAAATAGTTCGGTGCCACTTACAAACCTGATCATGAAGGTGCAAAGGGCTGTTTTGGCACATTGTGAGATTTCTGTACCATCTCAGTCTCCCTCATCTGAACTCCAAATAATGTCAATCTCACATTCAGCTGTAATTTTTCAACATGTTTATGTGCCTGATCTGTGATTTAGTGGGAAACAATTGAGAACACCTTGCAACAAAAATTTGTTGTACTTCTGTTCCCTAGTTTCAGGAACCATCTTTTCATTGTGTTCTATTACTTTTGAAGACAACAACAGCAAATCAGAAGCAGAAGGAGAAACACTTCTTCCTATTTGTGTTCTACCTGTCTCTGGGAAGCTTCCACTTCTGAAATTAGTAAAATTTATCTACAAAGCCAAAATGTTTCCTCTGTAACTTTAGCTTTGCAGTCATCCTTTCTAATAGCACTGTATCTTTCCAGGGCCTCTCTCCATCTGGTCCAAGGTGGTACCTGAATTTCTTTTACTGGAATCTCTCCAGTCACAATAACACAAACTGATGAAAGCTTGGATGCCTGTAAGTTTCCAGAGCTCCAGCTTAGGGGTAGGGAGGTGAAATTGTATGTAGAGCAGCCAAATATGCTGTTTATGACCTAATGGCAAGAATATGACAGTCTATCAAGATGACCTGCTTTTTAGCCTAGGCTGCCTTTTACTTCTCTAGTTATGGGGAACTGCCTGTAAGCTGCAGGAGCCAAATGCCTCAAGCTTTTAATTTTATGTGATTTAAATTTAGGAAAATAGAAAGTGGGAAACTAATAAAGATTGCGTTTCTTTGGTTGCATTCTACCAGCTCTCATTTTTGGTGGTGAAAGAACTTTTACAGAAATAAAAATGGTGTTTGGTAACCTTTAAAGTTATAAGGAATGAATCATAAGATAGGGTTTTCTTTTTTTTTTGCCTTTTGAGACTTATTCTTCTAAGTCATGTTATAGCTTTTTGAAAAGCATGTTCTGCCCTAGGTTGTATTTCAAAAATAAAAAGAAATCCAAATGAATTCCACAAGGAACTCCCTTT
The DNA here is from genome assembly GCF_015227805.2 of Hirundo rustica. Lineage (NCBI taxonomy): Eukaryota > Metazoa > Chordata > Aves > Passeriformes > Hirundinidae > Hirundo > Hirundo rustica. The sequence goes on along the minus strand of NC_053450.1, from coordinate 137,530,437 downwards.
TAATGGTCTTATTCTGTAGTTTTGATACAAATTGACCCCTGGATTTGGGTAATTAGAAGTAAGAAACAGTACTAAGATAACTAGAATATAAAAGTCAGTGTAATTCTCTTCATAAAATCAGGTATTATGTGCTTGGGATAGGTGATGTCTTTAAATGAGTATTTTAGCATGACTGCCTGCCAAACTATTTCACATCCTCAGTCTATTCACTGAGGGTGCAGACTGAGAAATATTCAAGCTGTGAAACTGACATTAATGTGTTATGTACACTGTTTTGGTCACATGTCCAAAACACAGGACAGTACAAGCTGCTATGAAGAAAATTAATTACATCCCAGCCAGCCACATTACAGCCATGAAGATGTTAAAAGAGAGGGAGAACTTGATGTCTGAACTACTGCTGACAAAACTGACTTTGTCAGCCTCAAGAAGAGAAGACTAAGGGGAAACTTAATCACAGTCTTCCCATGTCCAAAGATAGGTGTAGACAAAGTGGAGGTTCTCTCTTTGCAAGGTTGCATGGCGGTTGGAGAAGAGGCAATGGGAATAGTTGCTTTGGGAGAAATTCTGTCCTGGAGATAAGGAAAAACAGCTTCACCATGCAAACAACTAATCATTGAAATAAGTTGCCCAGAGAAGTAGTGAAATCTCTCTTGCTGGAAAAGTTGAAGGTTTGGCTTGACAGGGCTCCAATAACCTGATCTAAACCCAGGCTTTCAACAGGAGACTGGATGAAATTCTTCATGAAATGCGGACTGTTGGTTTGCTGATTGTTTAAAAAACAACTTTTAAACTGTTTAAAAAACAGTTTTTAAATCAGAGCTGAAGTGCTATAAATACATAAGATACTGCTGTTTAGATTTAATGGGATTTTTTTTTAGTGAAATTCTTAAAACTGAAAAAGAAATATGAGTCAGTAAGCAGTGACATAAATCAAGATCTACTCTGTTAACTGGGATGTTCAGTATTCTCCTCTTTTGCTAGTTCTGTGATCTCTAAAATGAGGAAAATGTTCTTATTTTTATACACTAAAAGAACAATATCCAATAAACATCTAGTGATGAAAGTGCTGTTTGTGATGCTGGTTAATTCCTTTAGCCAAGTGCTTCTTGTATTTAGCAGATATTCCTCAGGGACAAGGACATTTTGGGTTGAAATTTAGCGATATTTAAACAGCAGTGAAATTTCTAGGTTTTTTCTGCCTTGTAAAGTAGTCTAATTTTAAAACTTAAATAGGATGCAAGCTCTCCTAGGGCTTCTGTAGTAGGTTACTGCTTATGTAAAATTTTTGTAGCTGTTTTTTATTTCTTTGAAGGGAAATTGCTCAAATGCTGCTTTAAAGAGACTTATTTTTGAATTTTTGAAAGAGTCACTAAAATCAGGAAATAAAATTATATTCCTGATATTGATAGATATATATTGATTTTTGGATTGCAGTTCAAGATAGCACTGTTCAAAGGGCACAGATTGAGAATGCAACAAAAACCATCATACAAATATTGTCAGGAGTGGGAGGAGGAGTTCGCTGGAGTTCACAGAGTGTCATGAGGAAATATTTCCTGGTGTTGATTTTTTTCCTTTAATATATGATGAGCATTTATTGTAGCCCATATGTAGAATTGTAGCTTCTACACGGATTAATAAGAGAAACTAAAAGCAAAAACTATGGCAAAGTAATTACATGACAATCGTATGTTTCCGTAAACAGTATCTGCTGTAAACATTTGTCTAATTTTAAAATACAAACTGAAGCCGGAAAATAAATCAGGTTCTGTCCTTCATCAAAAGAATAGTGGATTAAAACTTCTGAATTATGCAGATGCAGGACAATAATTGTACAGAGACACTTAAAAACTGTGAGGGTCAAGATGAAGTCTTTCAGAAAAAAAGAAAAGGAAAAAAGAATTCCCTCAGATTAAAACAACTGTTAAAAAAAAAAAAAAAAAAAGAGTTTTAGTCACAAAGTAGAAATGAAGAACAAGGAAGAGGATTAACTGTTGCCTTCCCTCCTGGGAAATATATCAGACCATATGTCTGAAAATAAGAAAACTTTTTCTTCAATTCCATGGCAGCTGATGTCGGAAAACACCGATGTAGATAGTGCAGTACTGACCTCCTGTGTTTCACAATATAACAAAATAATGTGTGAGAAAATGTTTTGCAGTTGTGAAGTAACATATTGATGGCTCTTTGCTGACATGGAGGAATAAAAGAGAACACTGTCTTCTTGTTTAGCATTATAAATACACTCATTTGGGATTTCAGATTTAGCTTGCTGATATCAGGCTGTATACAGATAGTAATTTTGCCAGGGAACTTCATGTTAGTGCTTGAATTTTCCTAAGAATGGGTGAATCCATGGGGTTTGGATCTTCCTTTCTTCTTTTTAAACATTTGCTATCGCAATATTGCCCTTATTGTTATCCCATTTTCTTTATTCTACAGTCTTGGGGGGAGTTGACTCACTGAGTAAAAGCCCAAATAGTGAATTAGACAAGGGAAAATGTACTCATAAATGAGAATGATACTAAGAAGGTTCTGAACATAGTGTATCTGTTATTTAATTTATATTAATTATTTATTGTCTTACCCATTGTTAATTTTTCTTTCAGTTAGTTTCCTTTTATTTCTGCGGTCTTCTATTAATGATCTGCCCTTCATTTTATGTTTTCCCCTTATCACACTTTTCAGTCTTTTAACTTTTTCTCTGATCTCTTCTAAAAAGAATTTTGCATGTACACAAATGACATAGTTATCTATCAAAGTCATAGCCATTTCATCCCTAAAATTTTGTTCAAAGGTTCATGTTTGCTTTTGTAAAACAAATAAGGAAAGCTTTATGTTGGCCTCTTTTTTCTCTGGAAACCCTTGGTTGTGGAAAGTAATTGATTGTTATGTCAAGATGCAGTGGAATCCAGCTTGGGAGGATTGATTATGAGCGTAAAGAAAAAGGCTCCATCTCTTGTGATGGGTTAGGGGGGAAGGGAGATGAAAAAGCAGAAAAAGTGGGAGAGCACAAGAGAAAGAAGAGGTTAAGGCAAAAAAACTTTAAGCTTTTAGACATCATGAAAATGGGCCTTGAAAGACTGTGGCAAACAAACTTTTTTTAGATGATGTTTTGTGTTATTGCTAATTAATGTGTGATAATTGTATGTTAATGTGATAGGGCTGGAGAAATAACTACAATGGAGCTAAATCCACCTTGTGTTATTCACTCAGTTTTTCTCAAGGGTCTGTGGCTTAATGTGTATTAAAAATAGTCGTAGTGTTTCTGGCTTATTATAGAGGTTTTGAACTCTTTGCAGGGTTAGGTTTTGGGTGGTGAACATAATTTATAGTTGTAATTAGTTAATGCTGTGAGCAGTGCTTTCTGCCACTTGATAAGGGAAGATTAAGCATTGCATGGGCATTTCTAACCTGTACATTTAGGACACAGGACTAGATAAGTGAATTACAAGAAATATTTTCATTCTTAAGCATGTCTCTAACCATGTGTCTATATTGCTTTCAGCAAATTAAAAATAATAAATAGATGGTATTTCTGAACGTGTTGCTAAAAGCTATCCAGGAACAAACTCTGCTCTTGCCTTCTGCTTTCTCCTCATTGAGGGTCAGCTAATAATGTGACTGATGGCTCAGCAGGGGTCTGAGAAGCCTCTCTCAACCTCATCTACAGTTCCTGTGCATCCCAGTATGGATGGAGGTAGCACATCTGGCAGTATTTGCTTTGAAGCAGGAAGTGTGAGTTTGGGATTGTGGCACCATCTCCATTGCACTGGCTGGCAGAGCAGCTTAAGCACGTGAAAAGCATACACTGCATCCATTCAAAATGTGGTTGAGCATCTGTAGCAGTGTATACTCCCTTGAATTCCTGGCAGAAATTCCAGCTGAATCAGCTAGAATTGCACCTGGCACTTCCATCGCACTATGGTAAAAGAAACGGGTTGACCTAAAAGCCAGATTTATGTGCATTTAGTTATGGAACTCTCAATAAAATCAGTGCTAACTTTAAGGGCTGTATATCACTTTGGAGTTGATAATATATACTGTGCTTGGGGTTTTTTTTGCCTTTTTTTCTGAGGGGAAAGAATAGTGTCCTGTTTTGCTTACTGAGTCTTTCTTGGTTGTGAGATGTGTATGTAATTACTGGAGTCACGGAACTGCTTTGGTGTGAGCTGAAGGAATCATAAAAAGATTCATGGGAGAGATGGTGTTTCTCTGGGCTCTGCTGAAGCTTTTTATGACATTTAAAGAAGCAAGATGTGGTGTGGAGTTCACAGAGGATTTGAGGCTGTAGTTAAAAGTAAGTTGGAATTTGTTTGACCTTTTTCCCTGTACATTCTTTTCAGAGCATTAGGTGGCTGAGGTCAAACTGAAATGTGTCACTGGTCAGTGTCTGAATTTAATTAGTAGGCAAGGACTTGGAGAACTCTAAAGTGCAAGATGCTTGATCACCACCTTCCCTTTTCAAATAAAAACAGAACATGATCTGTTTGTGTTTTCCTTCCACCAGCTGGTACGGTTTCTTGAATCTGTTTGTTTCTAAATGTAAGGTTTAAATGCGGGAAATGTTACAGAAAACTGTTGTGCTGCCAGGCTGGTTGTTCAGCCTGGTTTATGACATCTGCAATGGTTTATGTGGACAGTCAGTACTATATATAACACTTAATGACAGAAATTATGAACAGTTTACCATATTTGTGGACCTGATTTCCTGACTTCCTAGCAAAATTTCCAGATTTATGTTGATTTATAGATAAATCTAAAAAAAATTAAATTCATACATTTTAGTCTTAAAGGGACAGAGACTGTTGTAGATGAGTAGGATGAACTGTGATATAAATAGTCACTGACATTTAAAAAAAACAATACCCGACTAATTGAGAATGGCTTTCCTAAGCCAAAACACTGTAGTGACACTCTGCATCTTGGTAACAAATATGTTTGAGATAACTCAGACATATTGTTTCTGCAGTTCAGCCTAATCTCTTTACATATTACTCTCAGCATTTAAAATAATGTCAAGCTTGAATAGTTTTGAGTGAATGACATGCCCCTGGTTTGAGTTTGTAAAGAAATTTTTTACATATAGTCTTTTAATAGTTATCATATCAAAGAGAACAGAAGCAAAAATTTCTAGAATATTAAGTGTGTGTAATAGGGAGTTTTTATAAAATAATCCACCTTTGATATGCATAAATTATTTCCATGTTACCAAAATGACACTCTATAAGTCCTTGCCAAAATACAATAGGGCCTGTTATTTTGAGACTTGAATTATTTAATAGCAGTTATGGTAATACAGATTTGTGTCTAATTTTTTCCCTTAAAACTGGAATATCTTTTATATTGACTGTTAAGGAGTAATGGAAAAGGAGATCATGTTTTCTCAGGAAATTCTCAGTTCTTTCTCTGTGCTGTCTCATCACTTAGTCACGTATTTTCTGTGGTGTAATTCTGAATTTTTACTCACTGTGCAAAGTGATGGGCAGCTGAGAAGAGACAGGGTCATTGATCTTTTGCTAACCCATGTTTTCCACAGTGTAGTTATTTTTGTCATGATTTGAATAGAGAATATAGGATATTGAGGCTGTGGTGCTCTAATTAACACTTTAGTGATTTTGGTAAAAGATGCCAGTGCAGAGTCCTCGGTAGCAGGTTTGAACAGGCATCCCCATGGATGCGGTGGGGATTCAGCCCAGTGGCCACGTCTCTGTGTATCTAGGTTTCCTAGTGTTTACTGGGGATTCCTCTTCACTCTGTGCCTGGTGTGTCCTTCAGTGTGTCCAGCAGGACTCCCTTTATTAGGTTGAACGGATAAAAGCTTCAGTCGGCATCTACCCGTAATTAATAATTTCAGGGGATAAAATATTTGTCAGAAATTTAGCTGGCAGGTGGAAATGGGCAAAGCAAGTTTCACAATACAGTGCTGTTAAAAATTAGTAGAAGTTAATAAAAAGAAATAATTTAAAAAATCAAGATATTTGTCAAGAGTTTTCTTGTGGCAGAGTGGTGTTTAATTTTAGTGCACAGTATGATTGTGATAACAAGTTTCTGCACATATACCATGATAAATAGATGCTATTCTTTGATGGAAATAATTACATTGTATGCCTTGGCATTTATGGGACCTTGTTGCATTTTTTTAGAATATTCAATCTTCTCACTGTGTTTTCATCTATTGTTTTCTCTGACAGCTGGAATAAGACCATGAAGTCAAGTGGCAGAGGCCAGGAGGTCTTTGGTTGCTGAACTCCCTTCTTTAATTTTCAAATTAAATTTGTTTCTATAGTTGTTATTTTTCTGTTTCTACTTGGTGGTTTTTTTCAGTTCTAAAACAACAAAGCAAAAAACTTTGTGCCAAAACTCCTTCTGCAAATGTAGTATATTAGTAATGTGCAAAACCAGTGTCATGTAATTGCCTACTGCAAGTAAGCAAACAAGAGGTTTTATATGGAGGCAAATCAATCTGCAGATAGTTTTTCCTCTCTCTCCATCTGAAAAATTAGCCTTACATATGCTTCATATTTTAAATAACTGATCTTCATTTGGGTCAATAACCACCATCTTGAAGAAATGACACTTCAGAGAAGTCATAAATTCTTTATGCACTTACCTCTATCTTTGACAAAAAGAGTTCCATGTGAAATTCAACTATGGTTTCTTTTTAATTTAATTTTAATTGACAGATCAAGAAATGTGGGCCTTTGGATTTCTCCTTTGTAGTCACCTACAGCTCCGGCACTGCTGCTGTTCCGCTTCTTCCTCTAGTTATTTTTCTTCTATGATGAGTTGCCTTCTTGGTAATCTGAACATTTCTGGCTGCTTCTGCAGCTCTCTACTGTATGATGTGTGGAGGAATTGGAGGGGAGGATGATGAGAAACTATTAGCAAAAATATCATAATTCTTTTGCAATATTACAAGCATTAAATTAACTGCAATTTAGTTCTAATTCAGGGTGGCTGTGCCTTAATTTTTTTCTTTTAAATGGTTTGCCATGTGTTTCACACTGCTATCCATTTGCTGGATTCCCTTTGCTTGATGGTAGCTTTTATCTGTCTAATTGTGTATATTTTAAAAATTAACATTTTCTATTTCTGTCTCATTTGATGCTGGTGCTACTAACAAAGAGAAAACTGAGACCAGATGGTTGCCAAACAGTGAAGCCACCTGGTATTCTTGCGATGCCAAATATATTTTCCCCCTCCATTTTTCTTTCAAAAATTTCTAAGACAGATCCAGGATGTTTTGAGGATTCCAAGAATTCTTTCATGCAGTCAGAAAAATATCCCAAATCCTCTTAAATTTATCCTTGAAATTCTCTTCCCTTCTATTCTTCTCTTTGACTGGTGATTCCATCTCATGCTTTCACGGTACCACTTGTATCTCCCACTGGAGCTCCCGACTGCCGACACTCACACACGTGGTTTGCAGACTTTGCCCACTGAGGAGGTGAAAGCCTGCCCCTGAACCCTGCTCCATCACCTCTGCAGCCGCCAGCACTGCCAGGATGGGACAAGGAGCTCCCATTGCAAGCAAAATCCCACAGGGTGCATCTGCCAGGAGTGCAGCAGGAGCCTCTCCCCACCTCTTGGGGTATTTTTAGTGTGTAGCAAACAAAGGAAGAGCCACCCTGAGGAGGAGGACATTTTGGATACGCAGCCGTCTGATTGCCATCTGATACCTTGTTGATCTGGGCACACAATCTGAACTGATGCTGCTATCAGGGGATGACAGTGTGAGCTGGGACTGACATGACCATTGACTGAGGATACAATAGCGCGCACACAGTGCACAGTTTGCTCAGGGTAAGTTAAACTAAGCTAACCAAAAATATTATTTCTCTGGTACGAAATCTCATCCACGCTCTGCTCCCCGTGCCAGTGCCGTATGCCGATGTGAGCCGCACCGTGTGCGTGGTGACAGATGAGCTCCTTGAGTGTGTGCTTCTCACACTCTTCAAAAGTCTGGTATAGGCAGTGCCTGTGTCAGTATTGATCCATCTCTGAGACAAGCTTTAACGCACCATATTGACACAGGCCTGGGTTAGGGAGTGGAGTGTAACTCCTCACTTAACTGCTGCCTGTCCTGTGTGTGTTCTTCCTTCCTCTGCCTTTGTAGCTGATTTTCTGGACCCTGCTGGTTTGTAGACCCCAAGCACCTTGAATAACACTGACATGAACCCCTGGGTGCTGTGGCTCAGTGAGTATAGGTGTGTCCATCTGAACACCCGGGTTGAATTCTGGCAGAGAGATCAGCTGCCACTATGTCAGCTTTCAGCAAACACCCAAAATACTGCCGCATTTAATGGCCATAGTCCTAGAGTGCTTTGCTAGGAGCTGTACAAATTCAATACAAAAAACCTGTAACTGCTTGAAAAAAACTTATATTCCACCTGTAAGAATCAGGAGAAGGCTGTAAACAGATGAGGAAATGAAAACAATAATAAGTTTGGTATTCAGTAGCATAAAAAAAATAGCTGTCTCTAATGCTATGTGTACAATGTACCTACATCTACTAATTTCTTATAATTCCTTTCCTCTTCCTGCTATCTAACAGTGGTTGTGGCAGCACTGAACTTTCTTTTCAGCGCCAGCTGTCTGGTGCTGAATATATGGTATCTCTATTTCTTTGCTCACTTTCTTTTTATATTATGAGCCTGTTTCCAAGATGTTTTACGGGTGTCAGAAAAGACAGACATCCTTCCTTTGGCAGGTTTTGATCTTCTGTGTTGCTCTACCAGTGGCCGCTTCCCTGCTAACATGGTGTCCCTAGATAGCTGCATGCAGAGCACACCCCTCCAAACAATGACTGCAGCTGAAACTGGGTTTTGAGACATCCGTGTCCCTGCTGGTTACAGTAGGTTGGACACAGTCCCATTACAACACACAGAGACCAGTTCAGCAGTAGTAATTTCAGGGAAAATACATCAGAGTGGCCTCCCTTCAAAATTTCCCATGCATTGGAAAATGGAAAATACTCCCTTATATATTTTCATCAGGCAGGAATTATAATGTGCATTTAAGCTTTGTGATAGGAAAATAACGTAAAGCCAATATTGTGGTGGAAATAATGCCCTTGAAGTGCCTGCCCAGAGTTACTCCTATATGGTCTGTTTAAGCAACATGACATAATGATTCAAATGTGCTTTACACAGGTAGGTGTATGGAGCAAAGAGGATGTAGCTTCTCGTGGTTTTTCCATTGTGAACTATCAGTGTTTTTCTTCGAGCTTCTTTTCAGCATTATACTAGAACTAATTTTGCAATATTTACCATTCTCAAAGTCCGTGAACTGTAATTTAGACAGGAGGCCTAAAGATCAAACTTACTGCTACCTTTCCCCACAGCAGAAAATACTGAACATTTTCAAGGAAAAAGACAATCACTGTTTGAAATCTGGGAAGCTTGTTTCTGTTCTCTGTAATTCAAATAAGTGTGTTGGAAAGCACATCGTGCAATTGCCGCAAGTTGTGTTCCTTTCTTATAATGCCAACACGTCAGGGTACTGTAGGCATTGGATCAAATTCTTAGTAATTAATGAACATTAAATTCAAATACATCTTTTATTTAGCTTGTTTGATGTGTGCAGGCTGGCTCCATTACTACTCTCAGAAGCTGTACTTACTTTCTGTAGAATATACCTCCCTGCACAGGTGAGTTGGACAGAAATTCCTGTTGCATCTTACCTGTAGGATATGATGTTTCCAGAGATATTAAGAAGGGATATGGCATGCTGGCTGAATGTAGGCTGACACTTTTTCCTTCTAAATAAAGAAATCTCTAAAAAATATGCAAACCATGTCATATCCAAGAAAAGTAGGTTGTACTGGGAGGGATAAGTTCCTTCTTAGTGGAGGCGAGAAAGAAAAATAACAGCATTGAAAGTTATGAAAAAGTTTACAGAATCAGTCTCTGTTTCACAAGTAGAGGACTTTACAGTAGTGATAGAGTTCTGTGTAATGTTTTCAAAACTTTAAAAGCAATCAGAAGGTAGGAATCAGAAATAGGAATGTCATTTCCCTTTTATAAGAGGGAATGACCTCTTCCCTAGTTTTCCCTGATCAGTAAATAAAAAACCCCAACTCCAAGACTTCGGCTTGGAGCTGAAAAATTGCTTTCATTGCAATTTCTAAGGAAGTTTTGAAAAAACAGCACGGGATAGCATTTAAATAACAAAGACCCGTCTTTAAATTCTCACCTTCTCTCCACTCACTAAGGACCACTTAACAAAGGGAGCAGTTTTTACAGCTGGGGTGATTTGCAACTATTCTCTTTCTCTTTCCTCCCTCCCCTACTGCTTGCTCATTATTACTAGCTAACATCTCTGCTAAAAAATGGAAAGAACAGCTCCTATCTGTTCCTTCGGGATGCCTGGTCTTCCTTTTCTGAAGGAGTTATGTTGTTTGTTTCCCCCCCCCCCCGCCCCCCAACACTTTTTGTTAATTTCTGTAGTAATTCCTTGAATTTGTGGACCTTTTCTTTTCTTTACACTTTTTTTTTTTTCCTGTTGTTGTTATTATTTTAATTTTTTTATTTTTTCTTTTTTCCCCATCTAAGCAGGCCCTGCTGCTACACCCCACTTTTTGCTCTGATCCTAACCCAGCCAACTGTCACTTTTTAGCCTGCAGGGAACCTTCTGGTACTAACATTCCTGCCTTGTTTTTATTAGAAGGGCATCTCTCACAACATATCCCTCGCTGTTTGAAGCAGAAGTCATGTGTATTCAGTAGGAATGAATAATGGATGTATTTAAAGGGTAACTTGCCCTTCTCTTTCCTTTGCACATCATAAATAATCACTCTTTTAGTTCGGTTTTACATATTGCTCTACAGGCACAGTTTGAAAAAATCTGGTGATTCAGCTTTCAATTTAAAAACCACTGCTGTATGCAGCTGATAGTTTCTGTGTCTGAAAACTGATCCCACACCCAATTCAATGTTGGCATCTGTGTGCAGTTCTGGAATTCTGAACATTTAGGAAACTGGTCATGAATTTATTTTGAAGTAGCTCACAAGTATAGAGCATCACAGGAACTGTGTGGACAATATAATGGGGAGTGTTAGAGCTCTGGCTAGAGTTAATTTCACCTGGCTTTATGTATCTTTTTTAAAATAACTTTAGATATCATCTCAAGAGATCTAAAGGTATTTTTAGGTAGTTTTAACTCATATTTTTACATTTAAGGTATTTTAAAGATGTTTTAAATATAGGGTTTTAAAAAATGTTTTAAGTGTCTTCAGGATGAGCCGAAGATACTTCTCTCCCCTCACTGTAAAAGTGAGTTCGATGATGAGATTTTTTGTAGTGACATCTTCATTTTGTCCAACAAGCCCACTGTTTCTGGCCAGGTATCACCATCTGAAGAATACCCTGGGAAAATGGTAATAAAGGATAAACTGAATGTAGTTAGACTTTTCCTACTAACTGTAAAAAGCTTTAGTTGAGACACCCAAAGAAGATCTTAAAATTGAAGGCCAGACTTGGAAGATGATTTAATTGTTTGATCTCAGTTGAAGGATGTTAAAGTGAGAGTCTGAGCAGCAAATGTTTTTGGTGCGGGAGGGATGAGGGAACTGGATGTATTTTTATTGCCCATTTTACTTAGATAACTGACAAATGGAGCGGCCTAATTTCCCTGCTAACGTCAACACCTCAAAACTAGCCCCAAGTTACCATGTTCTCTCTAGAAGACTTTCACCTTGAGTATGTGGCTAAGATTTTTTCATATGTATGCTTTGGGTCCTTTCATGTTAGGAGCTGAGGATAACCTGAGTCTCTTTTCCAGTGAGTTGTGGCAGGACTGAGGTCCAATGTCTGATGAGAACAGGGAAGTATGAACACAAGCAGAGATTCTGGAGTCATGTTCCAGTATCATGTTTGCAAATGAGGCAGATTTACCAGTGCAAGCATTTTCTAGGAGTGGACGCAAATGATTTGGAGGTATTAGAAATTGTGTATTCGGGTGATTTGAGCATCAGCATTTGTTAAAAAATACAGAACCAGGTTGCAACCCTGATTTTACTGGTGACCTTTGGCATCTTCTGATCTCAGTTCATATAGCTATAATTTTGAAATTGTATGAGTTTCCTGTCTAACAGTTTCACTCTACTTGTTGTTATTGTGTTATTTGAGAGGCTGTTGCTGTAGATATTAGATTTGCATTTATAGGTGGTGTTGGGGTTTAAGTCTCCTGTGGAATTTTTTCCCCCCTCCCAAGTTGCTAGGAGACTAAGTGGTGAGTGCTTAACGTGGACAAAAGAACTGATAACTTAGTTTTGGGGGAGGGGAAAAAAAGCTCCCGGAGAGAGCGGAGGGTGGGGGGATCTCGCGGTTTTTTCTCTTCTTTTTTCTTCCGGGGGGGAGCACGGATCGGGCCACGGCTGGCTGGAGTCCACGGTTAACGAAGGAGTCTGGTCCTGGGAATTCTACCATCTGTTGGAGTATCCAGGAATTCGGAGTTTCTTCGCTGTCCTGCTGGATTTTGGGTGAGACCGGGTCCCGCCGCTGCTTCTTCTCCGGCACTGCCACCTCTGCCTGCCGAGGACACCCCGTGCCTGCGGAGGACAGTCCACCGCGCCCGGCTTCCAGCCATCAGCGCCGGAGCTTCCACCGTGTGCCCTCGGGGTTCTTGGTTCTGTTCTACTATTGTTATAATTGCTGTTGGTTTTTTTTTTTTGTCTGTCCTGTTATATTTACTAGTAAAGGACTGTTATTCCTTTTCCCCATAGCTCTGACTGAAAAGTTTTATTCTTAATCTTCCGAATTATAATAACACGGAGGGAAGGATTCAAATTCCTCATTTCCTAGAGAGGCCTGCCTCTCCATAGCAGATACCTGTCTTTTCAAAAACCAAGACAGGTGGTTACGTACATACTGAATTGTATAAGAAATGATTCCCTCAATGAGATTCATCTAATGGATTTCTTCAAAGATTAACATTTGCAGGGGTTCAATCCTCTTTACAAACATTTGTCTTATGATAGTTTTTGGAATTTTAGTTAGGACAATATATTTTCTGTCCGTTCCTTCTGCAGCTGAAATTTATTAAGACAATCAGACATATGTGACATTTAGAGTTGAAAATGAATGAAAATCTAAACATAAAAGGCCGAACTACCCACTTTGTATTTTCTGGTATGAAATTACCTTTCTTACATGTATCATTTTGCACTCACCTTGTTTTTATTCTTGCTTTAAAATGAAGAACAAAATAGAGAATTTTGCCTTGAAAAAAATGGGGTTTAAGGTCAAATTCTAACTAGAGTTTAACTAAGACTAATTTCTGGGTGCCAAGCAGTATGTATTAACTGGAAGTTGATTTTATGGACTTTGATTTTTTTTTTTTTTCCTTTTCCCCTCTAACTTTCGAAAAGGAAGCTCCTTCTAAAGTCCTATGCTCATGGTGCCTTCAATAGTTTTGGCTTTATCTTTATTACTGAGTGGAAGAAAAATTGGAAGGCAGACAAAATTTTAAGGATTTCAGGATTTGCTTACAGTGAAGAGGAAGTGATATGTAGTCTCTTTCCTCTGGCCTTGATTGTACAGGAACAGAAGAACTGACTGCATGAGACATCCGTAACTAATATGGCCAAGGGGGCACAAGTTCTGTGCAATGCGCATGGATTTTGCAAGCAGGGTTGCACTGCAGGCTCTCACGTGATATAGCAGTTTTCAAGAAATGAGCCATAAGTGGCACAGCAAACAGTTGTAAGAAGGTTCCATAAGAACTCCTGAAGTCAAATGATCTATTATGATCTGTTCACTCTGTGGAATAAGAAATTATGTGTCTTTACCATGGAAATAAACAAGAGGAGCTGCAGCTGAATGAGACAGGAGGATATTTACTAATATGAGTGGTATATAAGCTGCCAGCTACGTGATGTCTGAGTGACAGAGAGACCCCAAGCTTGCTAAGCTGTTACCAGAGGCCAGAGGGTATAATTGCACTGTCCCATTATTTCCTGTGACTCTTGTGTGCCTACACATCTGCATCGCTCAAATCTAGATTTTTTCAGTTCCTTTTCCTCTGCACTTTGTTCTGTGCTGCATTCTGATGGCTCTCAGTTGGACTAATTTCAGCTTCTTTCTTCTGCTACAGCAGTGAACGTTCTCTGGTTTTTTTTGGCAGTTGTTCATTAAAGTTTTATAGGTTCTTTTTATTCACGGGTCTTGCAAGCTTCTGTTGCCCATTAGTGTTTGTTTTGGTTACCTTTTGTGGCATATGACTACAACTTGTGCCCTTGGTCTGTATTACTGTTTTCTGAAGTCAGTCTTCTTTTCATCCCTTCTGTGGTTAATCTTCTTTACATGCAATGCTGTATTTTTTAGCTCTGTTTTTTTCTTGCTTCTTTGTGTGAATATTCTATACTTCTTGGATGAATATGAGCATTGCGTTGTTTGGAATTTTTATTAAGTAGATTTTGTGAGATTTTATTTGGCGGGGCTTTTCAGGGAAGGGAATGTTTGTTGTTTCTTTTTTAAATCCCCCCAGCATAGCTGTAGCTGCCTATCTTTTGTGTGGATGTGCATTTGTGTGTTAATATCTTTCTGGTACCAGGTGACCAGATGCCTCTGAGCTCTGCTAGTACTGTGAGCCAGCTATAAGCTGCAGAACCGTGGTTTGCATGGCGCTGAGCCTGAGCTAACACATCCTGCCTCTCAGCAGGACTTGCTAGCTCAGTCTTGGTGCCTTAGCCAACCAGCAGCTATGTGTTTTCTGTCCGCTCTGGTGTGTAGGCATACAGCAGCTCACATGCTCATGATTTACTGCATACTTCCTTTAGAGTACACAGCTCATGAATTTACAGTTGTCCTGGTGGTTGCCTGGCCATTCTCTTTCCCAATGATGAAAAGAGCAAGACAGGGGCTATATGTTTAGTTTCAGACCCTGAAGATAAAAGCGATATTCCAGGATTTAACAAATCTATACACGAGACATTTAAAGTGTTTCCTTCCCACCCCCCCTGCTATGTTGGATAATTATCATTCTGTTTGGAGGAGTTTGCTGTCAGTGGTTTCCCTTCTGAGGGTATTATTAAAATTTGTGGTAATTTATCTTGCTACATTTGGATTATATATATCAATCTTTCATTTTCTGCCTGGAGATGAGATATGGTAAAGTCAGATCTCTTTCTGTTGTGGTAGAGTAAGAAATCCTTCACCTCCCCAGACTTCTGTTCATTGGAGATAAAGTAGTTCAAACACAGCGTATATCAAGTGATAGGGAGTGGACAGAAGATCTGACACTATGTCTCTGTCATGAAGGTTGCAACCTCATATCTCCTCAGCTGTGTTCTGCACAGAATTTGTTTCCTGCTTCTAAAATATGGATGTAAAGTTTGTTGCACAAGTTAAATGGATGATAATCACTGGTGGACATGGGGCGAAATCAGCTTGTTTTGAGACTGGCCAGTTCTTTGTGTCATGTTCTCTGCGTGTACAGCCTTTGGAATACATTTGTGTTACATTTTAATAGAAAAGAGTAGAATCTCATTGACTTTCACTTTGCCCAATAGCAAAACAAAGTGCAAGGCACTTTAGAGCATACTCAGTGGCATAAAAATAATTTCTTGGGCAGAAGCAGCTATGTAGTTTCAGTGGAAGTGATTTTTGATGGAGTGGAGCCTCGTTGACTTATTTGGATGTAAGCCTATGGAAACAGTATCAGATTGCACTCTCTTCTGTCATAATTTTACTTGGATCCCAGCTACTGTTCACATGCTGTTGTCATACATCCAAATGGAGAACTCCCATCTTTTTCTAATTCTGAAATTTTTGATCTCTCACTGTGTCCAATTTCCTGTCCCTACACATCCTGGGGTATGGAATGCTTTTGCCCATGCATTTTCTCTGAGCCACTTGCATCATCCTCAGTATAAAAAGACCACATTGTAGAGACATTCTCTCCAGAGCTACTATTCATATATTTTGATTTGCCCCCATCCAACATTTTAACTGTTCTGACGTGGATTCCAAGATTTTTTGTTATTTAGCAGTAGTTCCCTGCTAAAAATGCTGAGATCTTCAGGAAATTACAGTGCAGAGATTTGCAGGTGGTCGGAGACTTGCTAAGGCTGTACTTCACAGGGTGACACAGACAGACTTGCCCAATGTCTGAATGAGGCATGTAAAAAGACAGAATATTTAATGATAGCTATGCCACTTGAAATTTTTACTCCATATAGCTGCAAAGACTTTTTGATGTGTTGGAGTATTGATGCTTTCAATTTTACATTATCTTTGAATGGGAAACTTCCTTCTCTCAGAAAGTTCCAATTATTATGATGAATGTTTCAGCTATGAATTGTGAATATGGCTTTTCTTCCTATAATAAAAGGGGAAAAAATCTAAAATATGATTTTGTGCATTCTAAAGACCATTTGAAAAAAATGCAAACTTCAGTCTTGGGGAATTTTTATTTTGCTTTATCTGAAAAAAGTGATGAAATCTGTAACCCTTCAGTCCCCTGTTACAGCAGATCTCATTCACCAACGGCCTTTTGGGAGTCCATAGCTCCTTGACTTCCCTAAGGAATGCCCAGCCTAGAGCTTCGAGTTCATATAAAAATTTTCAGGACAGTTTGATCTATCCTGTATGTTATTCTCAACTCCTGTATTCCTGTTTAGATTTACTGTGGATAGTAGTTCTAATTGTGTGATAGTGGGAAGACCATATTTTACTGCCATTAGGAGATGCAATATTTCAGCTCACTGGGTACCATGGTTGGGTATTAGATGGGCCTAAATGTACCTCTAATATGAGCAGAAGGTTAATGAGATGTAGCGCTGTGGACAATGTTAGAAGACAAAGTACACTACAAAGACTGAAACCTGTCTTTGTCAGATAGGACAGTCAGGGATCTTCCTTAAGAAGGACTAGTCAACTAAAAAGAAGTCTTACTGAATTTAGTCTAGAATTGTTCTTTACATTTGATTTACCTGTAAACCTTTGTTTTAGTCTTATTCTTAAAACCTAATTTACAAAGTAAATTTTTTCTCGGTCTTGCCATTAATTTTGTAAGAAGTAAGATAAATTGAGACAAAATCAACAGTCTATGTGGTCTATGGAAGAAGCAGAGCTAAACAAAGGCATCTTTGCCAAGATGTGCCTCTAGGACTTGTATTGTGGGAGAAGATTTTTTTGCCAGTCTGTAAAAACCAGTGTATTAGCAGATGGTGACCTTTGGGAAGTAGTTGTGTCTGCTGGGCACAGAAGGAGCAGATGGCTCTGGGCAAGCCTCAAACACGGCATACCGGAACAAATTCATAAATATTCAGGGTGTAGTAAAGACTGTAGGTCTATGAATGTTCCTCTCAGGGCAAATGTGGGTGTGAGACGTCCCATCCTCTCTTTCTACCTGCTTATTCCTTCCTTGCTGGACATGAAACAAGATGATACCACGATCTGTGGGGCTATGCCTTGTATCAGATAAAGAAGGAGACTGAATTTCACAACTATCCCGTCTGAATGGGAAAGTGAAGAAGGAACTGTACAGAAAACTAGCTTTAATATTGCCATAGCTTTTGGGGAATTAATATTTGCTCTGCAGTGGCTGAGTATCTTTTTGAGATGCAGATGGAATAAATTGTGTTTCTGAGGTCAGCATAATTCACAGTTCTCCAGTGATGAGAAGAGCATGATAATCCACCATGTTGAATTCTTTCTCTGATATTTTTTCTTTGGTGTTTTTGGACTCCTATGGTGTTCGTTCAACTGATATGTGCTTTTGGTATTGTAAATGAGGCTGGACTACAGGTAGGTGCCAAAACCCCTGAGAGTACAATCAATCTTTTATGCTCCATTTATATTTTCAGAATATTTTTCCCAGGAAAAAAATTAATCTTGTTATTCTAAAGGTGGCTTTGCTGCCAAGTGCAAAGTGTTCCTGCAAAAAAATATGAGCAGCATTTTCTCCAGCATAATATTTTATGTAGAGAGTAAGATCGACCCTCTGTCCTTTAGAGTAAGATGGACCCTCTGGTCATGCTTCATGTCCCACTTCATGCTGACCTCGTGAGTAGATTTACATTCCTATCTTTGGGTCTCTCAAAGATCTCTTGCTAATGTCACAAATCTGAGAAATTTGGTTTGTGAAAGATCTGTTGGATCATTTAGTCCTTTCATTGTTGGTCTGTGCAGAATTACTTCTCATGAAGTATTTTCACGTAAAACCTTTTCATTTATGGTGATTTATTACAGTTTAATTTCTAATGTTTATGCCACACGTTGTCTCTCAGAAGATCAATTTTTCAGGGCAGACACCACTGAGGGTTCTCTGTGAGACTGCATTTTGGAGCCAGTGAGAAGCATTACGAGCCACTGGCTGGGATTTTGCTGAGAAGTTACTAAAAATCATCTTTGTAGGAAATCACTACATTTACGATTCAGTCATTAGGGATTACACATTTCCATTTCAAAACTAAATTTCAAGGGTTTCAGTTTGTGATGGGTTGACCTTGGCTGGCTGCCAGGTGCCCACCAAACTGCTCTCTCACTCCCTCTCCTCAGCATGGGACAGAGGGAGAAAATACAAAAAACCACAAGCCCCTTATGTGTTTAGGGGAAAAATGCAAGGACTGCACTCAGAAACAAAGCAAAATAAAGATTTATTCTCTACTTGCCATCAGCAGGCAATGTCCAGCCACTTCCTGGAAGTAGGGCTTTGGTACACACAGTAGTTGCTTCAGAAGACTGTCTTAATCCCTCATGTCCCCTCTCCCCTTTTCCTTTTGTTGACCATGATGTGTTAAGATATGGAGTATCCCTTTGGTCAGTTTGGGTCAGCTGTCCTGGCTGTCACTTCCCAACCCCTCATGCACCCCCAGCCTACAGAGGTAATGTTGAGGATGCTGCTGTGCGAGCACTGCTCAGCAATAGCCAAAACACTGGTGTGTTATCAGCGCTGCTCTGGGTACAAATACAAAACACAGCCCTATAATGGCTGTTATGAAGAATGTTAACTCTATCCCAGACAGCCCTGGTGTTAGATACAGTTAGATAATTTGTTTTAGTGATGTTTACAGCTTCTGTACAAAATATTCAATTCTAAGTGACTGATGGCATCTTTATTATTTAACATTTTCTGGAAACTGAGGTCTTTTTTTCTTTTGAACTTATACTAACTAGTTTTAGTGGGCCACATTTCACAGAGCTTTGTTCTTCATGAAACATTACATTACTTTGTGATTTTTATAACTCAAATTTAGTTTGGTAGAAAAATCCAATAATGCATATATTAACTCTGCTAATATTTGAAATAATTTACTTCTTTAATGGTTTCAGAGTAGCTACTCTGAGAACTGTAGTTAACCTTATTCCTGTGAAGTGATTTATTAATAGACAGTAGGAGCCCTTTTTATCTGACTGAGGGATTAAAATAATATTAAATTAAAACTATCTAGTTCCCTCCCTCTCTTCTTCTGTTCCTTTGTAAGATGAGTAAAGGTCATTTGGAGTTAATGGCTAGTACATTTGGAACTAATAACAGGAAATGCTCTAACAATAGGTAATCTCTCTTCTAGGCAGGGCTGAACCCATTTCTAAGGTATCTTAACTTGCTCATAATTCTGGTAAACCTCAAGCAGTAAGACTGAACATTTCTATGTCTGCTGCCTGATTCAGGCCAAATTTGAAATTTTTGTGCAAAACATTCAGCAGTTTGCAAGGCTGAGACTATTCCCTTACTTGGAATAATTGACAGGTTGTTTGTTTGTTTCGAGCAGTTGAGTTCAACTGAGTTATTGAACAGCTTAGTTGTCTTAGCATTTAGGGCTAAAGAGTTGAAGATTGCTGAGATGAAGCAGTCTTTTGTGCTAGTCACGTGTCCTTGGCCATGGAAGTCTGTCCAATGTGGATAAAGTTTTGTGTGACTGCAAATATAGAAAGCTCCGAGATATTCCTAAGACCTATCTCCTGGCACCAGGCAGTCCTGGAATGCATGTCCAGTATGTTTAAGGAAGCCTGAGAGTCAGTGTGAAGATGGAGAGCCATTTGGTAGAAGGCAGATAATAGACAGTGAATATTTGAGTACCTTGGGTAGAGGGATTTAACAAGAAGCTATGAAGAGATGGACTAGACTAGTTTAGAAACTCAAAATGAAACAAAGACCTGAAATATGGTGGTCAAATGAAAGGAAAGTTGCAGAGGGGTCAAACGTGGGGGAAGGGACCAGAAAGGCATGGGCCAATCAGCCCATGCTTTGCTCAAAAGCCTGCCTCTTTCCTTTGTATAGGGTCATGATAATATACTTCTGTGAAATCTACAGCCAGCTCTAAATTTGGAACACAGGAAAATGGTAGTTTATTGATGTAGTCATTTGCTACCGTGTCTCAAGGATTTGTTTGATGGGCTTATATGTGAGCTATATTAAAGAAAAAGCAAAAGTTATTAGCATACTGATTGAGGTTTAGGATGGGGAGGACAAACTATATTCTATAGCCTTGTTAGACTTAACTTTTGTGATTTAGAAGTATTTCCTGTGCATCACCATTGTAACATTAAGTGCTTTTTTGTGAAGTAAGCCTAAACCAGCCTTGAATTTGGTGCGTGCACTGGGTGTTTTCTGGATTATCAGCTGTGTGAAGGAGAATTCTTCTTTGTCTGTGCTACTGCTTTCCCAGGTGTTGCAAAATCTGGATGTGTGTGTAGTGAGTAAAGCAGAGGGTATAGAAAGTAAAAGGAAGTTGTTATGGGTAAGGTAGCTGAATCCATCCATGGAGACATGGGTCCTGACTGTCATCGATGCAGAGTTTTGTCTGTTGCTCAACAGTGACTTAAGACTTTGATGATTTCATCTTGTTTCTTTGTGTTGAAATTGAGTACCCCAAGACTGATTTGCAGAAGTACTGGATATTGTAGAAGTAACGCAAGCCTATAATTTGAACATATTCAACTGTTAGGAATTGGAGAGTGAACACCCTGAGACCCCTGTATGTTTTTGGAAAGTAAGCTTATTTCACCTCAGTTTGCAGGTTGTCCTAGTAATATGGATATTGCCATTCCCACTCTCCAGGGTGCATTATGAAGATTGATTAGTGGCTGTGACGAGACCTATATAAAAGCTTCTGAGGTAACTAATATTCCTACCTTGATGGTAGGATTTGAGTAGTCTAGGCCAAAAAAAGGACACGACCACTATGGAACCATCTCTGCTGTGTACACAGTAAAGCAGGGGGCCTTGTCAAAGGATAATATATGAATACCTGATAAAAGCAATATCCAAATGCGTATGTGCAAGAGGGACAGATTAGGCTTGTACAGGCAGCCATTCCACAACTTACAAAGGTTTGACTTCATGATATTCTAAGCACTCTTTTCATGCAGTATTTTTTTAAAGTGTAATTTATGTTTCAGCCGGGAAAGAGACTGGTAGAATAATCATGAATAGAGGATGAAATGTGAAGTTGTGTACTAGAAAACCTCCAGATTTAGTTATAGGATTTTTTCTTTGTGTAAGACTAAGTGCTGTAGTTCTGTGGTAACTGGTTTGAGAATGAAATGACCACAGAGAGTGATATTTCCACAGTTGCAATATTCGTAGATGTGAGCTCATGGCACCCCTGGAGGAGGCAGTTGCTGGGGCACTGGGATATTTTGCCCAGTTGCTGCCTAAGTTTTCTTAGTGGAAAAAGGCAGGCTTCTCCTTTAAAGGCTGAAAGCCTTTCACAAGTGCTTTATTTACACTAGAAAAAAATGCTAAATTGCTAGGGGCACATTGTGGAAAATGAAAACAACCCTGTTCTTCTGTATTTTCTATTCTGTAGGTAAAATACAAAAGAGACTTTGAAGAAAGCAAAGGAAGAGGGTTCAGTATTGTGACCGATACGCCCGAGTTACAAAGACTGAAAAGGACTCAGGAACAAATCAGTAATGTATGTGACTGCAACCTAAAGTGATTGTAGATGGAGAAATAGTGTGTCTAAGAAAAGGTGTGTTTGTTGGTGTTTTCAATGAAGTCTGTGTGAGTGAACAATCTGATTTTGGTGATTGATTTGTGTATGTCAGAATTTGAAATGTGTGTAACTGTGTACCACGAACTTGTACAGCACATTGGCAATGTGTGTTCACCTCTCCAGCTTTCAGCTAGTATGCTCAAAGTACTTTCTTTATTAAAATGATTTGACACTTTTTCCCTTTTTAATAGATTTGTCATCAAGTAAGAATACTTCTGGAACTTTTTATTTGCTTTTTATTTATATAAAGTATACAGATTATATAAGTTAAAAAGTTTTGTCTCTTTTTTAGCAGGGGCTGTCAAAATTAGCATAACAAGCAAGATGGAATTTTCTAGAAGCAGATAAAATGATGATGCTGAGTTTTAAAAGAAAAGACATGCAAGACAATGTTCTGCAATATGACAAAGGAATGGCAAATAGCAAAACCTAACATATTTCATTAGCTTACAGGAATGGAATTTTAAAAAATTTTCCTGACTTATGTTTTTGCTACGAAAGTTTTTTATTTGTACTGCATTCTCTTGAAACATGTTTAATTCACTGGATGATGGAATATTGAGTGATACATAGTGCAAGTTATGATATGTATAAAATAGGTAAGAACTAGTGTGAACTAGAAAAGATGCAGAATCAATACTATTCACTTTTCTTGGCTTCCCTTCTGATCATTCTTCTGCTGCAAGAACTTACCCCTATGGATTATTTTGTGAAAATGTTTTTGAATCATTCTCTGCAGTAATAAAATAACAGCAAGGCATCAGAGACACCCAGTGTAAGTATGATCAGAAGAAAATAATGGGATTTATTTACTTGAAAGAAAAAAAATTCAGGCTGGGATATTATTGAAGAAAAAAGTCACTGAAAAATTCTAGTTTTTCATAGCAGTAGAGGTTTACCATTCTTGCCAAAGCATTCACTAGTTAAGATTTTGTTGTCCAGAGCCGGTCTTTGAGATGAAAAATTTGAGCTCATTTCCTGGCGCCTTGGCTAATGGAGACGACAGTTAATTTAAGAGCCGTGCAACTGCTCCTGTATGTAGACAAGATGAGAACAAAAGCTCATCTCTTATGTTCATGCTGGGGCTAACTGAAATTACTGGCTTGCAAGACAGAAAAATGTATTCTTCAGAGTGGTGAAAAGCATGACCATTAAGATTTCCATTTGGGATCTGGGAAACCTCAGAAACTCCCTGGCTTTAATCAGCTGCATTTTTTATTCAGACCAGGAGCTTAAATTAGGTCCTCTCACGACCTACATAGCTTCCTCAATCAAGAGTGATTCCTTTGTGTGGGATAGCTCTGGAACACATCAAGGGGATGAAACGAGCAATGCTCTGGTGAATACTTAATCCCTTGCACGGGTCTGCTCTCTAAGGAGGGATTGAGAGGAGTGCCCTGCAGCAGGCCTGTGGTGCTCAGTTTGGGATACTGGCCTGCCAAGAAATGTATTCAGACCTCCCAAGCCCAATATCCTCAACATCAGACTACAGAATAGTATGACACAGCTCACTTGCATACTCTTATCTCTCTCTTGTTCTAAGTACATTGGGTTTTCTGTTGTGGGAAAAGGAGATAATAAAAACAAACAAGTAGTTCTGTGACATGGGAAAGAGCTTTCTTCCTATCTCTACTTTTGAGTGGATCAAGGGAGTTTCTGTCTTAGTGGAAGATCTTGTTCCATGATTTATGATACTATCTGGATCCTGAACCAAAGATACTTACTTGCCTTTTCAGATCCAGAAATAGCTTTTTAAAATGGGAAAAGTGGTTTTATTTCAGGTTTTTCCCCTTGGTCATTGCATATATGACTACTTTCTCTTAATTTCTAACCACCCAATTCTTAACAATATAGATTTGATCTATCCAGTCTTGACAATTCAGAGTTGTTTTCTTTACGTATGCAGTTGACAGAGATTCCAAGCCAGGGATCCTATTAGAAATAATTAGTCTTGAAGGGTAAAATGGAATTTTAAAATGTGCATGATAAAAGAATTTGCATTTCATTTCTGTTTACACTGAAATAATTAATTTATAGCATTATATCCTAGAAAGATAATTCTACATAGGCCACACCTTCAATTTAATTAGAAAGCTCCTGCATTATAAAAATGCCTTCCACACAGAATAGTTTCTGTATTTGTCAGATAAGCACTATACAGCATGGACTAAGGATCTAATTAAGGTTTCAAGACACCAAAAGGTAAGCTCTTTAATAATTCTAAAAAAAATTTAATTTTCATATACAGAAAAATGGAAGAATGCTAATATATCTATTTAATTTTCAGTTTAGTTTTGATTTCACCTTGAAGTACTAGAAACTTCTCAAAGAGCCTAATTGAACCAAAATTGTAACTACTTCATTGAAGGGGTAAGTGAGAACAGTTAATTGTGTAGATATCCTTGATGAAAATAAATAACAAATTAAATTTTATAATAATAAATGTTAAGTAGCATAAATATTTTAAAAGATTGTCTTTTTTGTCCTGATATGAAGTTTGGCAGCATATGGGTATTAGCACAGTACTCTGACTTTTTAAAGAATCTCTTGTGCTATGAATATAAATCTTGTGAGGAAAAAAATAACAGGGGAGTGGAAGGAGAGTGGGTAGATAAATGGGGTTGAATTTTGGTTGTTATTTTGCCACCAGCAATCCTTCCACTGAAGATTTAGACCAAACTTGTAGACTTTATTTTATGGCTCTTGTGGAGGTACCAGGACCAGAATGCAGCTTCTTAGAGAAGAATGATATTTAATATCATTTTTTTTTAGCATTAAGAGCCTAATTCTGCAGATGTACAACACATTTTGGCATTGAATATGTAGTCAACACACAAAAAAATATATGTTGCTCACCCAGAGAAATGTGTACATTTTGTCAAAGGATCTTGTAGTGTTTTTTGTCCATTTTGAGCTTTGAGAAGATATTCGGAATGAATGCAAATATTCTCAAAATGAAAAAAACCCCAACTCCATGTTTTTTATAGGTGATTTTTCATTTAAGCTAGCTGCAAAAACTGGTTTTGCAAGGAAAAGGTTAAGGTGGAAAAAGGAACAGAATAAATAAAGATGATGGCAAAAACTAGTGGACTATCATGACACAGGTCTAAATGAGGGAGTAGAAACTCAATCTAGTAATATTTTCTTTGGGGAAATGGAACACTTTCAGTAGTCTGTAGCAATGAGCTGCAGCTTGCTGCCACTGCACTTTTATGTCTAGATGTGTGACTCGAAGCATGTTTTATCCTATGTGAAATTAGTTGCTCTTTCTTTAATATGTTTCTGGTAAATGTCTGCAAAGTGTAAAAGAAAACAGGTGTCCATACAAATTGATGGAGTGAGAAGCTTTCATTAAGATAAAGGCCAGTGCTTGGATAGTAGAGGTTGCTGGCTTGGTCGTATGGCTGGAAGGATGCATGGAAGCTTTCACAGTGCTTGTGCTCATTGCATTAAGAGCCCATGTAAAAGCATTCCTTACTTCTGCATTAATGCTGTTATGAACTTCAATCATGTAAGAGCAAGAATAAGAGCAAGAAGCACCACACATTTGTGCCCTTCTTCTCTTAGAGAGACAACAAAATTAAGTAATGCAGTTCATTTATTTGCATGTGACTCATTTTCCAGTAGGTTTGCGTTGTATCTGAAGTGAAAACGGTACCCTAATGCAAAGAAGGAAAATAAGAAAGCAGACTAAATCTGCTTTAAAAAACACATTTCCAAGGTACCCTATTTTGGTGAAGATCTTAGGAAGGACAGTAGAGTTAATGAAGATGAGGTCACTGAATCACCCCTCTATGGAGTAAGGCAGCGTCTTCCCAAGTATCAGGAACTCCTCACTGAAGTAAGTGAAGCCTCTATTGGATGCAGAGTACACAAAGATCTTTCACCTCTTGAAAGTGTTATATGTGGGTTCTAATGAGAAAAGCTGTGTATTAATTTTCTTTACATGTCTTTAATGAAATATGGTGTACAGTGTGGGGCTTTTAATTATCAAGGGACACATTCTATCTCCAGTTAAATTTATACATCTTCAGAGGGTGCAGAGGAGGGCAGGAGTTCCCTCATAACTTGAATCAACTGAACATGTGCTATCTGGACAAAGAAACAAATGATAAGGAATTGGGTACTACCTCAGATGTGATAAAAATATGTCTTCTGTAGCAACTAAAAGAGGACACAGATCACATTGCTACTGTAGTTGTGCACATCTGCACATCCAAAATTTGAAACTGTCCCTAACCGACACTGAGCCATGGATCCCTATTTGGAAGCTATTGGCAGAGTTGTTCAGTCTATTTACTTGTTCAAACATAAAATGATCTCTTAAATTGCCAAAACAGATTGTAGAGAAAATTGGCAGGAGAAGATGTTAACAACATGGCCCAGAGCTCCACTTGTAGGATTCACAGCACAAAGCCTGCAGATACTTGTTTCTAAGGGATTTTTTCCCTCCATTGAGGTCAAGTGAAGGAGAAGAATAGGGAACAAGAAAAATTAACAGCAGCATCAATTACTGCATTTCACAAAACCAGCCCTGGCACATCAACAAAGATGGGTAAGTGTGCAAAAATTCTTATGCTGTTCTAGGCAACACTGGGGTTTTACTCCTTCGGAAGTAATTAATACTTAATTCCTAAGCTTTTATATTCCATGATTTTTATCTTGCTGTTGTTTCATTGGGAAAATAAGCATTTATTTTTCTATGACAATTATTTATGTATCGACTAACATCGGTGGAACAGCACTTGTTGAGCAGTGCCCTGGTGCTGCATGTCTGTGGCAGGTGCGGTCAGCCAGGTGCACCCTGGTACCCATCGCCTTCTGCTGCCCTTGGTACCTCTGGCAGTTTATCATGAACTGTGACTCCAAGAGGTATTCATTATTTGGTATGGTGTAGGCTTAATTCCACACAGCTGCACTTCAAATATTTGCATATAAGTCATGTGATTTAGCATCTATCAGTTGAGTTCAACAGCATTTTTTTCTGGAAACAAGGTTAAATGTGTCATTCCTATTGCTAACATGAGTTTATCTCTGCAAGAAGGCGAAGCTCCCGCTGTGCTCCTGTGCTGTGAACATACATGCATAGAGTCACATCCAACCTTGTTCTCTCTGTGGATTGATATTCTTAAGCTTGTTTTGTGTAGATACATAGAAATGGAAATTCTAAGAAGCTTCAGGTTCTTTGACTTTCTAATAATTGTTGAAGTTTGACTTATGAGTTTCAGAAATCATTCTACCTAAAGTCCTAATAAATACTTTAGAAATGACTTAACAAAAGAATTACATTAATTTTCAACAACTGAGTATTTTTTGCAGATTTTTACATAGGTTTTATATTTTGTGAGCTTTCAGAAATTTTTAAAATGACCGAATGCATTCTTAAGAAATGATGAATCTAAGGAAATGTCAGTAAATTTTAGACAGAAGTCATAAATGAGAAAGCAGAAAGCTTTGAGAATTAATTTGAAACCTCAAGGTGTATTCTACTTGGAAACGAAAAATCTTTCTTTACTGGTAATTATCAAAATACCCAAAATTAGAGACTGTTAAATTAGTTCCTATGTATATGAATTCTTTACCTACAATTTCAGGAAAAATTCTGAAGATATTTGGTGGTATGCTGCTTCATCACTTCTTTTTGCTGTGATCCCTGTATAGGACAATAGTCACCAAGTATTCAGCTTTCTAATATTTTCTTTCATTTGCTGTTTATTTACTGTGTATTTTGATCCTCCACACACCATAAAATATTATAAAAACAGCCTGTAAGTTCTTTGTGTTTTCATCAAAGCTTCTTTCTCACTTCTTTAACTGTATTCATTTACATTTCAGAGTTGTCCAAGAAATAAGGAGGTATGGGAATCCTCCAGTATGGAGGATGTGGAAATGTGGTCCTTATTTAAATGAGGAACTAAAGCACAGACATTATTCATGCTAATACAGTAAGTAGCACCCAGATTAAACTATTATCTTCTGTGTAGCCTCCTATTAGAAGTAGAGGGAGGCACAGCCTTTGCTAGGGAATTTTACAGTTGTTTGTTGGGGTGGAAAAGACTGCTGAGAATCCAGAGCAGTGTGTTCATGATTCATCTGGGGTGGCATTGACTTTTCTTTCTGTTCCCATAACTTTTTCAGATTCTCTTTTCTGGTCTTTCTTAATACTTGCGATTTACATAACAATTGCTCCCAACATGTGGGAGGAAACAGTATTTTTAGACCACAGAATGCCAACTTGAAGGATACTTCTTGGAATGTCAGATAGTCATTACAGTAATTCTGTGTGAAACTGTCAGTACAGGTGGGAACTGAACAATTTAGATGACTTAAAGTATGGCCAAATTTCTGCTGAGCAGGCGGATGTTCAGTTTTCAGCAACGTGTAACTCAGTTATAGACCCCATATTCCATGGGGGTAGTAAAGCAGATATCCCTAATGAGGTGAAATTCTTCACCTGCTAAAGGTCAACTTCCTGCTCCAGAGCAGGAGAAGCATTAAAGTCTATCAGTGATGTTGTTCCAAAGCTGCTTCTTTTGTAGTGCAGGTGGAAAGGTGCATAACTCTTTAGGAACAGCAGAAGCCTTTTGTCTTTGAGAAGCTGGAAAACAAATCCCTGCCTGAAGCATAATTGAATTTGGAAAAACTGTTAGCATTAGAAATAAGGATTTATAATGCTGTTAGTGGGCTGTTTATTATATGTCATACTGGTAACAATAGCAATGGATGTGTAAATTCAGGCAGGCCTTTGGGTAAGTGCACTGAGACATCTGGAAATCTATACCGAGGTTCTGGTAAGCTACTAATATGTGAAAGAGTCACATTAGCAAATTGTGTAAAATGGAAGTTCCTTTCTGTTGCACACA
Organism: Hirundo rustica; assembly: GCF_015227805.2. Classification (NCBI taxonomy): domain Eukaryota; kingdom Metazoa; phylum Chordata; class Aves; order Passeriformes; family Hirundinidae; genus Hirundo; species Hirundo rustica. Next base: position 137,501,622 of record NC_053450.1, on the reverse strand, counting down.
AGTCTATTTGGACTTGAATGGCGTTTGACCCTGGGACAATTTCTGCCTGGGGAAAGTTCCCTTTCAGCAGCCCTACTGTGAGGATGGTAAGCAACCTCAAATGAAGCTTCTCAAATGTGAATCTTCAGAGATGCAGGGGGAAATATTTTAGGTTAAGTGGATCTCTGATAGTCAAAGCAAGCAGATGTGACGCCTACATATCTGCTTCTTAAATGATCTTATTCCATATGTCTTTATTCTATAGGGTTGCTTAGAAAAAGGTTTTTTTCTTTCTTTTTTTAAAGCAAGTATAATATGATACCTATTATTGTGGTCTATGATTTTTTTTAGGGTTTCAGAATTTTATAAACTTACAGAAGAAATTATTGTAACTATTACTTTTTTTTTTCCTGTATTAGTGCTTTCATATGAAATCAGTTGATTGCAGAAATATGTCGCCTCAAAGTTTGAAAAAGTTTTCTATGAAAACTTCTACTCCACAGGGAGTAGTATAGTCTTTCTGATTCTAATTTAAATAAATAAATTTGACAGGATGAATGTAACCTTGCTCACTGTATTGACAAAATAAAATGAGTTGTGTGGTGAAAATACAGCAAGCCGTCCAGAAAAATCCCCAAAGGCATGGATCTACTGCATATGTAAGTGGGTCAACTCATGCATGAGAAACGAATGCTAAATGTAAATTGGTTGCAAAACTGTAGACTTTAAGTAGAATCGAATCAAGTGATAACCTAAATATTTTGATAGGGATGTCCTATCATGCTTCGCTTTTGAGAACAGCAAGAAAGCTCAGTGTTACAGAGAAATAATTAGATCACGTGTTTGTGTAAACTAGAACACTAGCGTCATTGCACTCCAGAATCAAAGGCATTGCATTCATTTATGTTGCTGGCATAGGTAAATTTTAAGTTGAATCTACATTTAGTTAAGCCTGTATTTGTGTTTATCGGTTGCTTTATGTCATATACACATCAGTTCAGTAAGACTGATCTATTCCTTGATGAGCAAAATGTTCAATCCAGCCTAGAAAAATACTTCTTGGGCTTTTTTGGGTAAAATAATAATAAAATAGAATCATCTAGTTAGGGGATTATAGCAGTGTCCTCTCACGCCTGGCAGGCGTGCAGGCTAGCTCAGTTCTGCACTGCCACAGCGTGGATCGGTCGGGGTTACAGGCAGGGCGAGTAACCTCCTCCCGCTGGGCTCTTGGTTCCCCACACCAGCGAGTGGACCCGATGGAGTTGCGACTGCGGTGACGGAAAAAGAGTCGTCTCTCTTTAGGCAGGGTAGAAGGTAGTTTATTAAGGGGAGTCCGGCAAGGAGCTCCGCCTCAGACCACTGCTGCCCAGAGAGAGCAGAGATCAAAGCTTGACAGCTACTTATAAACGGGGGAGGGCTGACAACGGGTCAGCCAACCAGGGAACACGGGGGTGGTAACAGGGGTGTCAACTTCTGAACAATTAACGAATCACAGGAGGGTAGGAGGGGATTCCCCGGGCACCAGCCTATCACTCGACACCTCTCCTGGATCTTTCCAGAATGAATCCAGGGAAGGAGGGAAGGGTCTCGAAGTGAAAGACAGGGCGACCACGAGGAGATGGGGGCGGGGAGAGGAGGGAAATTGACAGGAACAGGTGTAGAGAGGAATGAATGACAGAAAACGTCTGCATAAATAACTAACTCATAAGGGGGAAAACTATTACAAAACACAGGGGGGTACAGTGGACTGAACCATTACAAAAATAACTTAAAAATCTTACAAAAATAACTTAATAACTCAATAAAACAACTCTCACACCACTACAGGAGATACAAAAGAAAAAGATAGAAATTTCTGTCTTGCTGGTTTAATTTTCTATTTGTTATAACATTCATATTGCAAGGCAAGGCTTATATGAAAGGCATCAGTAGTTTAAAAAACTACTACGTAATCTTCAAATATGTAACATAGCATTTCATGGATTTCATTTAATCCACACTAATTGCCAGCTTGTTGACAGATGAATATGTTACAGATACATATTGACCTAAAGTTTTACTTCTGTACTTATAATTCTGAAAATCCTGATTGAAGGCTAAAACAGCTATGTAAATGTGAGGAATAAATTTACAGGTATGCCATTTCCACATTTTGCTGTGGTATTCACTGTATTGCATATGCCTCTTTGGGCTGTATTTTATGGTATGAAAAATTGCAAGCTGTAATGAAGACAACTATAAAGTGTTTTGTGGTAACTGTTGTAAGCACCTGTCCATTGTCTGACTAAAGGACATGAGTCTGTCTTTAAACACTAGCGACTTCAAGACTTAATCTACTTTGAAGGTTTATTCTATTTAAATATATAATTCTTTTTTTCTGTTGTGATACTAAGCAAATAAATTATGACAAAACGCCAACAACTTATTTTTCCAGCATCCTTGAATATATTTTAGTGGTATCTAAATCACTAATTATTTTTAATGAGTAAGTACTTTTGAAGTCAGTCTTTTTTTCATATGGAAAAAAGACAATGAAAACAAAACCTCTTCATGGCAGCAGCTCAACTTGGGAGCTAATTAAATTGAGGTTTTTAAAATGGGAAATAATGAATTAGCCAAAAAGTTGAGAATTAGGAGTTAGCACGTCTAGAGATCTTTAGGTAGTTAAATGCTTGCAAGGAAAATATAATTTCTAATTTCTTGTTTTACTTTGTTGTCCATTACTTGCTTGTTATTTTACCCTTTATTTCCGTCTTACCTGATGCTTTTGTGCCGTGCATCCGTTGCTAGGGCACCATCTTAGGCATTAAGCCTCCTGCTGAAGAACAAGATACTCTGCTTCTTCTAATATCATCTTTAATCTTGGTCCCTGGAGATTTGAATGTCTCACCCCTGTAATGCTCACAGGCTCCATTGACCTTGACAACAGGAGTATCTGGTTCTCTGTGGCACTCGTTTAAATTTTTGGGTTTTTTTTTTTTTTTTTTTTGGCATGTTAACACATATGTCTGTGATTTTGTGATTTCCTTAGGTTGTCAGTAGTTACATCAGTTGTGACAAAGCCAGAACTGTAATGCATATGATTAATTAACTTTTTAACCATCCTAACATGAGAAAAGAAGGAACAGAAATTTACATGTGCTATTTCTACTTTTCTAGAAAGATCTGAGAGGATTATGTGCAAATTAGAGTGAAGCAGTAAATTAGAGTGACATAAAATTGCTTTGTAACCCTTTCTGCTCTTGTAATTATTCAAATAATGATTTAGTTACAGAAATATCTGTGTACTTTTTTTGGAAGGCTCTTTGTCTCACACCAACACAGTCTCACTGTTGGAAACCACATTATTTTAATGCAAAATTGAAGGATGTTTTTTTCCCTGTACCCCCAGATCTGCCTTGCGTTTCTTTCTCTCCTGTCTTTTCTCAGCTGGTAGAGAGCGACCTGGTTCAGTCCCCACAAAGGACAGGATATAAAGGGGGAGATGCTGAATACGCCACTAATTAAGCCAGCCACAAGCAGAAAATAGAGGGAGTCTGAATATCAGTGCCTAGTGGACTTTGGGAAAATCTAGGCTGAGGAAAATATAATTTCAGAGGTGGGTTTTTTGAACTTCCCTTCTCTTATGCCCCTGCTTTGTCTTGCCCTCCTTCTTTCTCTCCAGGGAAACAGTGGTATAAAGTGAACCCATACCCAGTTTGGCCAGTCTAGCTATTTTCTAGCCTTAAGAGGAGAAATATACTCGAGAGTATGTGACTTCTGTTGCCGGGTTAACTGATTTTTATAGGGTTTGGCATAACAGGAGAGCTGTTCCCAGTTTCCACAACAGTGAGTAGGTAAATAGCTGAGGAGGATGGTGTGGATTCTGGCACACCAGAGGTGGTCTTTGAGGGAAGACTGGAGGACTGTCTTATGAGGAACCTGTAGCAAGACCCAGAGTCCATGCTAGAGCAAGGTCTGGGTGTCTCCAGGCTGTGCCTTAGCATGCCAATACTGACCAGGGGTCCTACCTCCCTCCTCTTATTAAGTGGGACATAAGTACTTTGTCACCTTTGATTTTAAGTGAGATTAGCTACCATTTTATTGCAGAGTTAGAGCAGCTCAGTAGTGCTGTTGCCTCAAGTACCACTGATGGAAAATTAAGGATTTAAAGGATCTGTGGAGGCACCTCAGTCTCAATTCTCATGGTTTCTTGGCTGCTCAGCAGAGCTCTTGCCTGCTCTGTTGTGGGCTGGGCTGCCCTTGGCTGCAGTGTTGTGAGAACAAGAGGAAGGGCCAAAGGTTTTATTTGTCCGTGCCAGCAAGCTGTAGACATGACCAGGGCAAGGGTAGCAGGCATGGAATGAGGTCACTTGTTTGGCGTTGCCTTTTGTTTAGCATTCCTTTCTGCACAGTGCGTGTTTCTGGCTCAGATAATAGCTGACATGCTGTCTTGAATTGAGTTAGCAGTCAGGGTCCTTTTCAACAGAAATGAAGTGGATGAAAGGCTCAAAAACTCTTGGTGGTGATGCAAAATTAAGCAGAATTATCAATGAAGGTGATGGCAAAAGTTATAGAAAGCTGCCTTTATTGCAGGATTGGAGATTAGATGATCAATCTATATTGAAAATTAGTGGAAAAAATACTCAGAAGACATAAATGAGGGTTGAGCTTTTGGTATGAAAACACCCCCCCCCCATTAAGCAAATAATTTATAGGTAGGATACAACTACAGAAGTGAATGTGACTATGTACAGTTTCTTGTAAGGCAAGATTTAGGAGCAGAAAATGTAGGACCCAGGCATCATTCTTGAAAGAAAAGGAAATATGTGGCATATAATAAAAACATGAAACTCATTAATACAGGAGCCAGGGAAGACTAGAATTATAAAATATATGAAAAGAAAGATTAGACAAGCTTGTGAAAGTTAAATTAATCAGGAAATATTAACTGTTGTTATCCAAATCCAGTGACAGGGTTGGTAAGACTCTGGTATGCTGATAGCAGGAAACTGAAATGATCTTAGTAAGGGGAGGCTGTTCCAAGGTACTCACCTTGGCATGCATTACTGAGCAGTGACAGAACTGTGGTGATGTCATCAGTGAAACCAATGAATCCATCAGAGAGCTTAGTACCTTGTGCTCTTTCTAGTCACAGCTGTGGCTCTGTCCTACCAAGTTGCAGCCAACCCATTGTGTCCTGGGTTAAACATAACTGGCTTGAATGTAGAGTTAAAAAGGATTATTAGTTACGCACCTGACCATAGACCCCCTCTGATATCGGTGGGCTTCATTCATGACATCTAATTGTCTTCACAGCCTTCCTGTTACAAACCAGAGAACATTTCTGAGCCTTGAATGGTGAATTTTTGAAGAGGTGGCTGAGATGCAAAGGTAACTAAGATATGATGGGTATTCCTTACATACATGCAATTTTTTGCATGGCATGGCAGTTAACAGACAAGATATTAGTCATGGTGGCTTTGACCCCACTAACGTTTTACTGGTTTTCAAGTGATTCTCCTTATCATGTTACCACACCTGACTTGGCAATGCAGGATCCTCTTAAGCATACAAAGTGAATTCATAAATCGAATGATGTGCTCCACCCACCAGAGTGTATCCAGTGCACCGGACTACAGTAGAAGACATATCTGCTTCCCCCACTTGTAAAATATGGATTTTATGTCCTTAGAACCCTTTCATCCTAGAGATATTCTCCCCTTACGCTGCAGAACTTTCTAATGGAAACATTGCTTATGTTATCAGGCTTAGAAATGAGACATCACTTTGAAGTTGTGTTCCCTTGAGACCTGAGTGTGATGCTAACTGCAACTCCAAGTTTTAAAATTCAGAAAGAGGAAGGCTGGAAATAGTGGGTGCTGAAAATCAGATTGTTGCACGACCTCTGTTTGCCCTGTCAAGAGGTCACTGAGACCTGTCTGGTGCATGCACTAAACTTGTAATTTATGTTTGTGGAGGATGTCAGGAGGAAGATTCATGCCTGGATGTGCAGGTGCTCCATTAGGACTTAGAAAGACATGGATTGATTAGGTGGTTATTGCCATCTGCAAAATTAGCCTGGTCAGAGACCCCTGACAGGGAAGCTTGGTGCATAACCAGTGAGCCAGGCTGCAATTGATAAAGCCTCAGAATGCTGGCAGTAGATAACTGTGAGAGCTATCACATCTGGTATGCCGGCTCTGAAGTTTTGGGGATGCCATGCTGTGTCTGATGTTGGAACTGAATTTTGCCATGATTTTTGGTGTCTGAATCTGAAGAAGATAAACACACAGTCTGGTGTGTGAGATACAAGAGGAGGGGGGGTAGCCAGAAATTTAGCTGGTTTCTGTTGCTTTTGGAGCAATGTATAAATACATGCCAGACATATAAATGAGACTTGGGAATTGAATATATCCCACAAGTATAAATGAGACTTAGGAGTTATCTGGTAGGCCTGTGTCTGTAGGAAAAGATATTCCTATGGTTCAGAACAGCATGAGGAACTTGGGGAATCCTAGGAAATCTGCTCCATGTGAGCAATTTGTTTATATTTTGCAACATGACCTTTTCTGACATAACTCTAAATAAAATGTGAGGGTTGAGAGCTGAGGCACACAGTCCTCTGTTAAACTAATAAAGCTGGCTGGTAGAATGTATCCTGTGGATCTGACTTTTGTTCATCTGTGTATCCTGCTCAGTGTTTGGTTTCTGTTCTCAGATATGTACTGCACAGAAACTGACCCATGTTATCAGGCTGCTTCTTACTGGTTTTCAAGAACTGGCTGGACAGAGGAGTTTCAGGAAGTATTTCCTATTGAATGAGGAACTTTGACTCACTGCACTTAAAAACATTGCATTGTAAGGGCCACTGAGGCAGGTCCTTAGCTGTCATCAGTATTTGCTCATAGAAACCTTGTCGTGTATGTTTTGAGCCTGATCTTTAAGGCCTTCAGATTTCTTGCCCTAAGCGTCTATCCAGGTGTTACCTGAGGTGTTTCTTGTTTGTCAGACGAGTTCTCTTTGACATGATTGAATGTATGGATCAACCATCACTGATTTGTATGGAGACAGGGCAATACATCTTATTACAACTGGATTTGGGAAGTCAGCTCTTTATTCCTGATCTTTCTGATGGCGTTCTTTGTTGCCTATGTCAAGCTACTTCCGTTCTGTTTCCTTTCCTATAAAATGGGAATGATTGTGCTGAGGGTCTTTGGAAAACTGTTTGAAGTTATAAAGAAAATGGTAGAACAGCTGAATGTTACAGCTGCTGGTTGTTGTTACTTGTGTGTGTAAATTTTGTAAATGGTAAGTAAGTGGAACACAGGAAACAGTACAAGAGGGAGTGTTTTGAGTCATCAGCTCTAGTCTTCTCTCTGGGAAAGGCATAGCATACAAAATTCTCAAAACCCTTGTCAAACTCTGTATTAATCTAATTACAGCTTGTAATGGTTTCACATTCGCCAAAATTCTGTTCACCCAATTTAGTGCAGTGGTTTGAGTGTCTTTAGCCTACTCTTTTTGAGAAGTTCCGTAATTTCATCTGCTGCAGGTAAAAAGCCTCATTCAATTTTCACAAAATAGTTCTTTATGGCACTGTCTTTTAGTTTGCTTGGCACTTCTGCCCCTGTTATGTGTTGAGTGAGGTGTTCTCAGACTTCTGTTATGTGAAGCAGAACAAGTAAGTAGTTTGCCTGTGCCTTGGCAAAAGTCTCACTATTCTACAAAGTCTTGACTCTGCCTGTTCTAATGGGAACTTTTTTTTTAAAGTACAGAGACTGGGTTTTTTTTTTCATGCTGTTGTGAGATTTAAAAAATACCTTTCCTGATTAATTTCAGGATTTTATTTCTTTTTCTTCATGGCTGTTTTGGTGGCCTGCGATTACTGTATGATTAATTTGGATTTGCAAGTACATCACCTTCCAACTATCAAACCTATAACTTGCAGCAGAAATTCCCTGAAGAGCATATTTTTGCATTAAGTAATATTAAATTCCCTCTTGCTCCAGACCTCCTGATTCGTTTTACATAGAGAATCTTTTTTATGGCCATACCTCATTAATAAAATTACTTAATAAAGTTAATAATGGTCAGACCCTGAAGGTATTTCCTCTTGTATCTTTCAGCTGTTAGCACAACTTGTTAAACTATTTGTACAATGAGCTGATCTACCTGTCTGAATTTGCAATTCTTGGATCAGTCAACATATTTTCTAACTCAATAAACCTTCCATAAACCTTTTGTTTTGTACTACTTCTCTGTGGCTGCCATGCCCAATTTGGTAGATTAATAATAGTCCACATAATGATACTTGTGATTTCAGAGTTCTTAGTTATTTTCAGGTTCTTTCACTTTGGGCACATAGAAATCTGGATAATAACAGACATGTTGCAAATTTTAGTGAATATAGAAAATACCAATGGAAAACTTTTATCACAAGGATTTGCAGTACATTGCTTAATAAAAGATTATTAAAAAATGTTTTTGAGAAGAAAGGATCATTTGGTGACATGTCATATATGGTGATAGGTTTGAGATATTCCTCGTCTTCTGATTTCATACAGCTTTTTGTAAGGTTCAGGTATGTGTATTTCCTTTCTTGATGTGAATATGTGAAACTGTGAAATTTAAAGACCTTGTTAAAAGTCATCGTCTTATTAATATTCACTGTAGATGTGGACAGTTCTTGTGGATAGTTCTTGGGTTTGACCTGTTGCAATAAGATTTTCCAGGATACTTTTTGTTTGAAAGATGCTGAAATTTTGCAAATGCTTTTGCTGCAAGAGTAGAGCCTTTCAAAGTTATTCATAACAGAAGTGAGCAGAAACCTATTTCTGTGCTCAGGATGTGTGATAGAATTTTGTGTGGGGCACTTGTTTCACATATAGGTTGCCGTCTCTCTGTGTTGCCTATGTACCTGCCATTGGAAAAGTCTCTCTTTAGAAAGAAGAGAGAGGGAAAGAGAGAAATCAGAATAATTAATACAAAATTTCATAGGGCCAAAGTTAAATTCAGATCTGAGTCCCTGTTTGAAAAACTTGAACATGGATCATGCATCTGTGTGCATGATGTGTTATGCCAATTTTATACAGAATTTTGGAATTCACATGAAAGGCCATAATTTTAGAGGAAAATGATATGCTGATCACCTTCAGTCCTACTGGATACACATTTAAATTGGTTTGCACTAGAAAGAGAATGGATAGGTGGCAGGCACTTGGATTTGAAATATCTGCTATAACTTTAAATGCTGCATTTGTACGTGAAAAGCAAAGAGGGTCCAGGTTTAATGTGTGAAGGATCATAGCTCCAGGTCTCATGTATCTTTTAATGCTGAGATCAGGTATTTGGCTATTTTACAGACTAGAGTCTTCTCCCTCCTTCCCTTTGTCTGTCTCCAACTCCACCAAGAAAACTGAAGCTCTCATTCTGCTGATGCCCAGCACAAGAAAAGAAATCTAGACAGTCACTACTAGTTTGACCTCACAGCAAAGTTCCTTTTTGCCAACTCAACTCTATCTAGACGATTAATGGGATGTAGAGGGATTTCTTTGGAGACAAGAGGTGTAACGTCCAGGAGAGATCTGAGATCTTTGGCCAATTTTGCCAGTGAGGTGTTCTGATGCACTTCTTTCTGTCCTGCCTTCTTTTTTAACCTGGGACTTGACTCTACCATCTCAGCAGTGGGTGGCATTCTCCTGAGGCTCTCTGGTGACATCTCATGGGGGTGGAGTGTGTTTCTTGGGAGGGGATTAATCTCATATTAGTTGTTATTTTGGTTACAAAAGTGCCAGGAAATGTAGAGGCTCAAGTGCATTCTCATATTGGTGTACTGGAACTATGAATCTGTGTACTTGTTCCAAAGACATTTAGTTATCAGGGTACAGGAGGCCAAACCCCTTGGTAGATCTGTGTAGCCAGCTCCAAATGCCTTTCCAGTGGATTGTTAAATAAAGGGAAATCCTTTAACTTGTGTATAAGCCTGAAAGTGAGAGATGTTCTGCTACTCTTTTTGGTTTTAATTTGTCTCGTGTTCTTCACTGCTATGCTGGATCCACATTGCTTCTTTTTTTGTGTTCATTTTACAAACTATTTTTTAGGGCCATGTTAGGATTCTGCTTCAGCAGACTAGTAGCAGTCTAAGCCTGTGTGCATGTGTTTGGTGCTCTAGGTATGAACTGTGAAAATTTCCCTAAGAAACTAGAGAATATTTTTAATGTTTTTAGATTTTTTCAGGATTGTTTTTGCACTGATACGTTAGGACTGTTGCATTTATATGCTATTAGAGCAGTATCAAATTGGATGATAGAAAGCATGGCTTATTCAAATGCAACCCTCACTTGTCTAGAAGCAGATGTATTTTTAATTGCTAAGCAAAGTTTGTTTAAGTTAGAATTATTGTTCCAAATGACCTTGGCAATTTGCAGTCCCCTGTAGCTAATAGCTTTCTGAATGAAAATAGTTCTGAATGAAAACCCTGAACTCTGGAGGTGAATAAAGTAAAGCTTTCCTGTGTATTAAGAGAAATTTTAAAGTATGCGTTTTGTGTTGTTTAATAACAACGCTATTTACTAAAATACTGAAGTACTAAAAGTTATTTGATCTTTCCTTTCAACAATTAACCTTGATAGACTTTGTCCCCATAGACACTCAGCATTTTTAAAATTCTAATTTATTTAGTGTGCTCCCTTCTTAAGTGAGTAGCTCATTAAAAAAAATTGTGTCCTTTTCCCTTTTGTTTAATGATAATTCTTTTAAAAGAAACCTGCTGCCGCATGGCTAGCAATAGTCTGTTTTTTTGCCTTATTTCCTTTTCTTTTTGTTTTGCGTTTTCTTGGTTACATTTGGTTTTACATCTAGAATTGGAAAGAGTCATTGCTTATTGAAATGATGGTCTATAGAGATTCCTTTGTCTTTTAAACTAAATTTCTTTTTGATATCCTGAGTCTTGTTCTTGTACAGGGTTTTTTGCTAACATCTCTGCTTTGACTGTGCTTTCCTACACAAATACTTTCTTTCCACACTTTCCTCTCGTACATCTTTAACATTGGCAGGTTAGTTAGAAATACTCTTAAATTAGCACAAAAAGAAATCAAGGCATTTCAAACACTTTCTTTTTTAATTTTTAAAGTTTTTATTATTATTTTTATTACTATTTCGTTTTTATCCTTTCCTGGACTTCCTGGCTCAGTCCAGTATATCTTAATTCAGCATATTTTGCTGTAATTCTGTTATGGAAATTATGATAATAATGACGATGAGAGTTTCCAACTCCACTGTTTGTGGGAACCTGCTTGACAGAGCATTAAAAAGTAGCCTTAACAAAAATAAATGAATTCTACTGATAAAAGTGCTAAAAGTCAACATGGTGACAGTCTGTGCTGTCTTGAAAAAATAATCTAAAACTCCAAAATCATGATATAAATTTCTCAAGGCTTTTTAATGCTGAAGTCTACAAACAGGGGTACATATATGAAGAGCAAAAGGGCATAGAAAAATTTCACTTGGCAGAACTGAGAGGAGATGTCTGCATGTAAACTACTTTGAAAGTGTGTTTTAAGAACAGAAACGTTGATGGTGTAACATCTCTCTGAGTGGTGAACAAATTTGTGGTGCTTTTAAAAAAGCAGTGCTGTTGTCCATTTTTGTCTATTTTAGCCCCTCACATCAACATCCACACAGAGCAATAACCATTAATAAATTGTGCAGGCGTTGAACTGGATGCAAGGCTGTACAGAAAGAATGCATGAACAAAGTATCATTCATCAGTATTCTACAGTAACTATCTGCCAGCTTCCTTCTGGCACTTTTACTCTGTTTCCTTCTGAAAGAAAATGAGATCATTCAAGGTAGGCTTGTCCTTGATGAAGGAGGTATAAAGTATCTTATATTTTTCAAAAACATTATTGTTTAAGAGGTTGCCAGAATAATTTTTTGCTACTAATTTTTTTATGGCCAATACTAAAAATTTGAATACTAAGAAGTAGCCGTAAGAATTAAATAAATATTTATTAAGAAAATTTTTGGGTAACTGAAAGCTATCTAACTGTTTGGAAGCAGATTTTAGTTGCCAACTCCACTCTCTCTGAGGTGATGACAACTTATTAAACCAGTCCCTTAGTCAATATGGGAGGCTTAATATCAATTTTTACTCTGATAGAGGAGAAGAATTATCTGGCAATTTAAAAATCGGCAGTTATTATGACTATGATCTGATTGAAGTATGTATGTGTGAACAGACCGTGACTCCAGGCAGTACTGTATTTATTTGGATTTTTAAAAGACTCTATTTGCAAGCCTTAAAGCAATTAACTTAAATGTAGCAAAACTGTAACCAAATTGCAATGAAATGCAACATGACACTAAACAGAATCAGTCTTGGTTATGAAGTGATAGTCATGAGGGACCTCATAAAGGGGATAAGCAAAGAATGAGACTATTTTATAAGTTATTCAAGTTAGGGCAAGAATAGAATGTGAGGAACAACAACAACAAAAATTTAAGATAAGTGAAAAATGAAATGGAAAATCTGATTGTAAGTTCAGACAAATGTGTATGTATAGCTTATTCTATAAAATAATGGCCTCTGCATTGACCATTACCTCTCATAAGCTATTTGTCTGTGCTTAAAAAAAAAAAAAAAAACCCTCAGTGCTTTGTAACAGTCAAAAACCCAATTTAAACATTAAGAATAAGTAGGAAAACAATGGAAAATGAAAGAAAAGAAACCTTGATTATACATCTGTGGCAGTCCCTTTTTCATGTGGACTTTGAATAATATTTTTTATAGTATTTTCTGTTTTTTTTTTTTTTTTTTTTTTTTTTTTTTTTTTTTTTTTTTTTTTTTAAATCTGGAAATCACCAAGGGGGATTAAATTCAGTTGGAGGAAAGAATGAGTTCTGGCATAGGAGTCTTCAGCCTAGACAAAAGAGGTTTAAAAATTCAGAAAGGTGTTTTAGAAAGCTGTACACAATTATCACAGAGTGTAGTCAGGAAGTGACTGCTATCTCTGTCTTCTCACGCAAGGACTAGGAAGTAACAAATGAAGCTCATCAGAAGGCAAACCAAACAGATCAAACAGAAAGAGGTGCTTCCTTGGGGAAGGTAGTATATGATGTATCTTTGTACTAGAAGTCTTATGTGAGTGCAAAAAATCTAGATTAGTTCAAGGATAAGGCAAGCACTGAGAAAAAATTCTTCAGCAGAATGAGAAAAACCCACACCAGGTTCAGGAAATACACCAGACTGAAAAGAACTGGAGTCAAGGAATGTGTAGGGGAAGTATATGTTTACCCTGTCCATACTGCTTCCAGCCAGTGCTCATGGTCGTTCTTGGATAAAGAACACTAGGCCAGGTGGACCTTTTGTCTAAGCCATTACTAGAGGCTCTTAAATTCTATCTTTATATAGAAGCAGTGCATAAAACATTTATATAAAATATTTTTATAAAAATATAAAATTTCAAACATTTATATAATAGATGGAAAGAAATTGATGCTGAATATAAGTTACTAGCTAAGTACAAAGGATGCAAAAATATGAAAGAGTCCATTATAAATGGCTAACAAAGTTAAAAATAATAAAGCCTTTAAAATAAAGTATAATTTAAAAATGTAGTTTTTAGATATAACCAAGACAACATCTGCCAACATTCTTATTTCAAGTCAATGGAAAGTGGTTTCTAATCCAATCCTTTCCAATTTTTCAAAGTGCTTTTACATGTTGAATTTTTATTTGAAATAAGCAAGCTCTTGTTTCACATTTGGGATTTGGGTTTCTAAAGTTACAACATATAAAATGTTACAGTATTTTTGGAATGAAGCAGAAAGATGTGTCCATCCCACTTCCTTGGGATATCTGGAGCTGCACCACAATACTGTTTAAGGAGTGTTTGTGGTCAGTGGGGCATATGGCAGATGGCAAACTGGTAGGTTTCAAGGTGTAGCTGTTATCAAAGGGGAATCTCAGATGGGGATGATTTTAGTAGTTTTCCCAGTGGCTAGTTCTTGGTTCAAGACTTGAACTAATTTTGCTCCAGTGGACAAGATGCTTGCTGGCAAATTAATTATAGATACAAAGTTAAATAATGCCCATGGTAATAGGAAACTTGGTGATCTTTCAACAAATACCATTATGGAGCGATTTCAGATTCTGGGTTAAATGGTCGACGTCTGAAAATATTTATTTGTAAAAGCCAGATGTAAAATAATCAGCTTGTGAACCTGAAAGTCAAATGATGCTTATCACAGGATGAGAGCTGGATTTGAAAGCCAGAAAAATGTAGGAGTCATTCTAGTTTTTTTTTGTCACTGTAGCACTGGGGCAGATAAGGTGACGTCCTTGGAGGTTCAGTGAGGACACCACTGGGTAGAAGGAGCATGATGCTCTCAGCAGAGCTTGTACAGAACCAGGGCTGATACCAGCGTATTGTGTCCCCATGGCAAGGTGGATTTGAAACAAATGAGCAGAGTTCAAGGGAGGACAACATAAATGATTCTGGGGATTGCAAAATAATGTTAAGCTGTTGGAGCGAGAGCTATTCATTCATCTGGGACAAAGAATTGGTTTTAGTATTATAGAGATATTTGCACAAGGAAAAGATATTAGTAAAGCTGGGACTTGACAGCAGTCCTGACAGAGATGTGACAAGGTCTCCTGGCTGTGGATTTAAATTAACTGTATCTTCCTAAAGGTAGCTGAATGCAGTTAATATTTTTATTTAGAGGAGACATAGCCTGGATCAATGCTGTTAGCTGCTACAGAGAACACTTTTAAAATGTAATCCTGTTGTGTCCTGCTCTTTTCGGCATCAGGCTAATTGGGTGTGGGACCTAGAGGTGTTTTCTCCCACAGGTATTTGAAGAGACTTGAGACCTTTTCACCTTTTTTGCAGCATGGCTGTATCTTATGCTGTGCCAAACTTCTTACCATCCTGAGACTGAAATTTTTTAATGTAGGTGAATTCAATGAAGGGCTTTGGCATTAAAAAAATCCGTCTTGTGCTATGCAGAGAGATGGAAGCAAGCTGCAAACAAAGCAAACCTCTGTATGAGAAAGACAGGCTTACTACTGCTGAAGGCTAGAATTGCATCATCATGGAATTCACTCTCATTTCTGCAGTGATTTTGTTGGTTTTCTTGACATCTTTCAAGGCTTTTGTGTATGTCCTCTCCGTGTGTGCTCATGGTGGTTGCATATATAAGAAGTCTGACTTACTCCTCTTTCCTTATTACCACTCTTTTTAACTCCTGCTGGTGACTCACTACCATGTAGCTACTCACTCCCCGCAGCCCTCATCAGTGGGGTAGGAGGAAAAATGGGAATCAGGAAAAAAGTAAAACTAATGGGTTCAGAAGAGTTTAGTACTGAAAACAGAGTAAATAATAACAATAAACCCAACAAAGATAATAATAATAGTAGCAGCAACAATAACAACAACAAAACAAAACCAGTAAAATAATAAAAAGAAAATTAACAAAAAGAGAGAAATAAAGCATAAGAAAAATGAGTGCCAAATATAATTGCTTACCACCTGCTGACTGATACCCAGCTAACCAGCAATCACTCCCTCCCAGCCAATTTCTCTCAGTTTATACACTGAATGTGATGTTCTATGGTGTAGAATACCCCTTTGGCCAGTTTGGGTCAGCTGTCCCAGCTGGACTCCCTCCCATGCTTTTGTTCTCCTTCTTGCTGTCAGGGCATGAGACACTGAAAAATCCTTGACTGCTTAGCAAGAACCAAAACATCAGTGTGTTAGCAACATTATTTTCACACTGAGTCCAAAACACAGTGCTATACCAACTACTAAGAAGAAAACTAACTCTATCCCAGCTGAAATCAGGACATGATCCTTATGTAAATAGGAAGGATTGGAATTATTTTCTTAGAGCATCTTGTATTTAAACTCTCCAGCTTACTCTTGCCTTTGCCTGTGCTGTGCTTCATTGATTGGTAGTAGTCTCTACTGACTGCAAGACCTGAGAGAACTGGAGATATATGCTATTTGTGAGGCCTTCCTACATCCACTGCTGTTGGGTCTTTCAGCACACAAAGATTTGTCAGTGTAGAAGTTAAGTGACATATTAAGGGCTTGCACAGGAGAACAGTGCCTGTGATGTCCAAGTACTTTTTCTTTGGACATTTTCAAATAACCCAGTAAAAGGGGGGCAACTGCAGAATGGGATAAAAAAGTTAAACTACTGTTCAGAATAATCACTGTATCCAGCCTTACTGTCTTTGGTAAATCTATATTTTTGCCCTTAGATCAGTTTCCCTTTTGACCTTGTGATTGACTTGTAACATGTTCACAGACATTTTAAGTGTTCTGACCACTGAGCAGCTGCGCTGGAATTTGATTGTTTTGTATTACAAATTAGAAAATTCTTATTTTTTATTAAGCAGCATTCATGAAATGAATGCCTTTGATTATAATATGCTGTTTATAATTTATATTCTGCCGTAAGGAGTGGTAAACATTACAGAACTACTTTGAGAGTATATAGATACCTGAGATTCATTATTGTTTTTTTTAGGTCCTGGGTAATCTTCTTTTGACCTGAGATTGTTCCCATATTACTGGCATGACTCCATAGATAAATGAATATTGCCTTCCTGTTCATCTTCTCTAAGAGACATAATAAACAAAGCAAAGTAATTGTAAATAAATGGTTTTAAATAATTTTGATATTTCTAGGATATATTCTTATATAGTGGTTTTATTATTTTGTCTTTCTAACATAAGCAAAGCAGACAGATTACTGTGAAATCAGATTTACTTTTTCCCATCCACTGTTACTTCTAATTTTAAATACATTTTTTAGTATTTCAGCATTTAAGTTAGAAGAGCTACCAATTTCCCTCAACAAACAAATAGGAAACCTAACAATATGATGCTTGAATGTGAATTTGGACGTAACTACTTCAGTAGAGAAAATAGTAAAATGATCCGCAGGGTGGGTATCAGCTGCTTATGCAGGGACCAGAAGAGTTCCACAATCCTTACAGGTATGAATGTATAGATGTAATTGTTTGTCTATTAGTACTAGTATTCCTCTGTAGAAGCAGCAGTTTTAGTTCTGATTAATACATTTGAAAACCTCAACGAAGTAGAGAAGGTTTGGAGAAATGCTCAAGGATTGAGCTAAGGCAAGATTTTAATCCTTAGGCTGATTTTTTTTTTTTTTTTTTAATGAAATATTGAAAGGATTTCATGGTTTTGAAAGATCTTGTGAAGAGAGAGGATGTTTGTTTGGAGAAAGAAATTATAGGTGTTGAAGAAAGCAAAACTAAGATCTACTGTATGGAAGATGAATTTTGAATTAAAGGGAAACGTTTTCAAGAGCAAAAATAATTAACCATGATTAACCATGAATGATTAACCATGAGGATTGTCAGAAAATACACATATTTTTATATAAAATATACATAAGGCTAAATAGTGGTTATATTTCTCTGGGCAAAAGTTCATATTTTACAGCAATTTGTGGATTCATGGTAAGAAAACTGGTCAACAGGTTACAGAGCAAGTAGATTCAAGACAGACTTACCTACGCTTTCCAGGAGTTAGGGGTGGCAAAACCCAAAATCTGTAGAAGTGGAACACTTGCTGTTCTTCAGGGTGGGTTATGTATACAGGATTGATGGCTGACCATAAGGATGCTTTTCAGGCTGTGGTGTGACATTTGTCTTGGGCTGACCTAACATTATCTTGCTGTTTAAAGAGATGCTGCTGCTCTCTGCTGTGACAGTGCCAGGGACGTTCCTACCCCTCCGTGCAGGAAGTTAGCTCTTTTAAATTCTGTAGGAAGACTGGGAGAGGACAGGATTCTCTTTTAAGTGACAGTGAAGTTCTGGATTTACTTAAGAGAATTGTGAACCTTGACTCATATGTTTAATGTCTATGAGAAGGTAAGAAGTTAATGGAGATGGGTAGCAAAAGTACTTCTTGCAGTGCTGAAAGTTATTTAAGATCTCAGCGCAAAATGTTTAGCTGATCTAATTAAATTAGGTTTTATGTTAGTTTAAACTAATACAATTTCTGCGTATCTGGAGACAATTTCATGAAAGGTGAGGTTTAAGATGATATAGTCACATTCTGTAAGATGCTGCCCAAGAGGTATATAACAGTTTAGTGCTTCTCCACCCTTAATGTTCATCCTTGATTCCTCCATCTTAAGAAATTGTTTTAAGTTAGTGCCTTGATAATTTTGGTTCAAGGTGTGCCAAAGCTTTGATGTATCACTGTGTACAGAATTAATGCTGAAAGAAAGCAATGTGTCTTCTCACATAGGGTATTAATCAAATTCTTCTGAAATATGGTCTGGTCCTTTTCTCATTGGTTTATATATAGGCTAAAAGTGGATCCTACTTATAAGGGCTGTGAACCCCTAAGATTTTCCTGGTGGCCTTTCTTCTGCCTTTTCATGTAGGTAAAAATCTGCCCCCAGCACAAACCTGGTGTTTTCCAGTACACCAAGAGCACTTTGAAGTAACAGACTTTCAGTTTTGGACATTTCTGCAACATCAAAAGGCTTTATGGTATCCAAGCCCCTGCTTGGGAGATGATCAGCACATCAGTGAAACTCCTTCTCATGGGACGAGGCATATAGAGCTGTACAGGTGTCTGAGGATGGAGGGCTTTGTACAGTGCAGACTGGGATATGAGACAGCAGAGGTAGGGCATTCAGGAGAAAATTCTCCTCTATAGCAAAGTCATTAAGGATTTCAAAGGGCTTTAAAGTTGTAAGTGCATTTTCAAAACAATTCCAAGTTTGGTATGTTAAAATGAAAAAAAAAAAAAAAAAAAGAAAATATCTGTGGATTGCTTAATGACTAAAAGTTGCTAGAAAAATCAAGAAGGATGTTAAAATGTTGCCTTGTGTCACGTCAGTCACATGCCTTTATTCACTTCTCTTGGAAAAGACATGGATTCTCCATTCTGCTTGCAGAAACCACTTCCATTTTTCTACCTCAACTTTTAAAACTGGAGTTATAAGGAAAAGTAAAATTTAGGCAAAAGTATCCCTCTTTTTTCCCTCCAGTCATGAATGGTGCAAATGAAGGAGATATAAGACAACATAGAGGCCAAATATTTTTCCATATTTTAATTGGTAAAAATGAAAATGTAACAAAAAAATTGCCAAAGACTCTATTAACATAGTCTCTTTTTGCACTTGGTTTTGGTGCCAGTTATAATTAAAAAAGAGAGAGAGAGAGAAAAGAATTTTAGTGCTTAATTGGTCAGTTCATAGCCAATATATGTGATAATACTGAAATTGTATTAAACTGGTAAATGAAAGTTATACTGCAATTTAAGTGCCTTTTGCTACAGAGAAAAAATGTCTTATTATTGTCTGGTTTTATATAGATAATGGATGCAATTCATTTGAAGAGGCTTTGCAATTTTGTTTTGGTATATGAAATACCATTTCATATATGCCTCTTGGCATTTTTCATGCAAATTGCTTTTTCATCAAATGCAGTTTTTGTAGTACTAGCTCTGATTTTCAAAAGATTAACATTCAAAATAAATTGATGCATAAGTATTGAATTTGTGCAATTAAAATGTGCTCCAGGAAGAGAGAGGAAGTGGTTTAAGAGTCTGCTGAGATGCTTATTGTGCTTATGACTGTTGCAATGACAATAGATGCCAGTGTTGACCCTCTGTTACTAATTTAATTGCTCATAGGGATATAAATTTTCCCTTTGAAAGCAATAAAGACAATGTTTTTATAGAATCAGTGGTGAACATTGAGACATTCATTGTGTTTTGTCCATAATGCAAAACATTCTCTCATAAAGATAATTAAAATTTGGTTAAATTCCACATGGTAGTGACTGTGGTAATTTGTTTCTTGTGAGCTGGGATCAGAAATGGGCACCAGGCTTTTATTTTCTGCACAGTCAGAGGATGACTCCAAAGTCTCTGCTGGTTGCCACTCAGGCTGTTTTGTGCATAGCTGTTGCAAAATGCAAGTCATTATTTTGTGAATCATGTATAACCTGTTAGTTATTTAAATAAGTAGAATACGAGTCTCTTACGAGGTTTAAATCAGGTCTGTTTTTATGCATGGGGCAATCTCTGGGTTGTTGAAAATTATAAAGACAATTTCTAGTGAATGCCACTTAGAGACATATTTTTTCCTTCAGATTGGATAGTTAATTTGTATTTATCCTCTCCTATTGTGTACAATTTTGATCACAGTACTAAGCATTGCTCTTGTGAGGAAATTCATAAGGGTGCATGGTTTTGCCTGTGCTGTGAAGATTTTAGTACTTTGAATAAAGGCAGATCTTGACCTGTGTTGAGCTCATTGCAGGGCTATGGCTGTAGATGCTGCATTAAAAAAACCTGGAAAGTATGAAAACAAAAGACTTATGATTCCTATGAGAAAATTATATTTTGTCACTTTCTAAAGACACAGCTAATTAGTTATGTCTTAAGTTACTCTAAAGACGCTTGGGCTGCAGTCTTGCTCCATACGTGTTGATATGATTACAGTTAAGTGGTAATTAAAGGTAATTTGATCTCTGCTGATGCAAACACTTTTATATAAAACATATATGTGTAGCCTGTGCTCTACTGATGGTGATGGAAATCCCTAGGGATGTGAAAACTTGTTACACAGAATTCCAAGCAGAGTTAGAGCCATAAGTTCAGTTTCCTCTTTATGATTTTTTTTTTTTTTTGTAAAGTAAATACTGGAAAATGAATGGAAATAGATTGAGATTGCTGGAAAATATGAGGACCATGCCACAAGAAGTAAATTCCTCTTGTTCTTCCCCCAAGGAAAATCTCTGTAGTAATTGAAATAGACAGAATGAATATAAATTCCTCAGACCTAGTATTCTGTCTAGCAATGCCATGGTCTGTGTCACTGCCAGGTCAAAATTTATTAAATGATAACAAAATAAAGATAGATTAAGGCTTTTTAATTTCAGATGTAAATACAGAAATATATATTTATGTATTTGTGCTATATACTGTGATGTAGGAATTACTATATGAAATTTATGAGTTTTCATAGGTTAAAAATAAATACTACAGTGGTCTCTTGGCTGAAAATTCATGATTTTTGGACTGCTTTCTTTTTAATTTTAACTGCAACTCTGAATATTCTGTGTTTATAATTTATTTCAGGATAATTAGATTTCTTTTATTATTTTATTTTTCTTTTCTCCTGATCAGCCTGCGGAAGGTGGATCTGGCAGAGCCCTGGCTGTAGTTGTTTGTGTTGTGGATGGGATATAGGAAGTGCTGGGGTAGATCCAGAGGTGCGGGGATGGTGTAGAGACCTTTGGAGAACCAATGTCACAGCTGGCAGGGATTGTATGTCTGAACAACAAAAGAGACTGGGAAACTAAACCTGTCTTTTCTGGGAGTGGTGAAAAAAATCAGTTAACTCCTAAGTTGCTGATACAAACTTTCAGTCATAACTTCAGTTTCACACAGCTTTGTCTGGGGCTCTGAGGCTTCTGGCGCTATGTTTCTTCAGTTTGAAAGACTGATAGTATTTTTCCTTCCAGTTAGGTACATTGATAGAAGACTGAGAAAATGTAGTAATTTAATTTACATTTCCAGCTGAAGTTTCAGTACTTAGTAGAACAGCCCTGACATAAGTATTTCTTCAGTTTTATTAGTGCGTGATTTCAACGTCTATCATGTCTCTTACCTGACCCTACATTTAAAGCAGTTCCTACTACTCTTGTAGAGCTTTTCAAGGCTTTAACAGCACAGTGAAGGAAAATAAATTATTTTGAGGTGCATCTATACCAATTCAAACATAAAGCCCCCCAAATATAATTTTAATTTGCCTATTCAATAGTGTTTGTGTTGACCATGTTTTTCTAGTCCTTTGAACTACGAATGAAATGGAACCTCTTTTGCAGTATTGACCTTTCAATGGAGTTTGGCAGCCTTTAGTCACTTACTCAGTGTCATTTTGGCATCAGTTGGCATTTCCATGGAAAATGTCATTTCCAATGGTTCCGTTCCCTTAGAGAGGTGCCTAGAGGGGAAAGTAAGCTTGCATTATAACTTAAAGAAATTACAGTGATCAATACAGAGTTCTGATATCAGTGTGCAGTAGTGAATATTGTATATGGTCCAGATTTGTTTTTCTTGAGAAAGCTTAAAGCAGGTTCCATTATGGAGGGGAAGAACTCAAGTGCTTTTTGGGCAATGTGTGCTACTTATGTATAGCCAGTTCTGTGGAATGTTAATAAATTGCACCTCCTGCTTGTGGGTGTTCCAGAACTGCTGATATGATTGTTTCTGAAATTTAATAGCACTCTTGAGACCTACAGTTTACAGATCTTAATTTTCTTAATTTTAAATTTTAACTTTTGTGACATTTCTCTGTTTGAGTTGGGAGAATGATTTTTATATATACTTCATTGGGGGAAAAGTGTAGTGTGAAATTATGAAGAAAGGAATTGGAATTGGTTTCATATGCCTCTGCTTGTATGGAAAAATGTTTAAAAAAATGTCAGTGGAGACATGAGATTTATTCTAATGTTAGTATGTCAAGAATATCTTTTTTTTTGCCTTGTGTTTTTTCTCAAGGACACCACTGAAATATTGAAAAGGCAGTCAGCTCATAGTCAGGTTTGTTCCGTTGGAGGGTGGTG
Organism: Hirundo rustica; assembly: GCF_015227805.2. Classification (NCBI taxonomy): domain Eukaryota; kingdom Metazoa; phylum Chordata; class Aves; order Passeriformes; family Hirundinidae; genus Hirundo; species Hirundo rustica. Next base: position 137,479,028 of record NC_053450.1, on the reverse strand, counting down.
TGTGGTTTGTTTTTTTTTTTTTTCTTTTTCTTTCCATAGCCTTTACAAAAATTAGAAATGTAAAAGGATAGTAAGTGGGGAAAAAATTGTTTACAATTCATAGATTCATAGCACAGTAAGGACAAAAAAGAGATCTCAAAATGGTAGGTAATGGAAGACATACAGGTGGACTTGTTCTCTGGGATATTCTGAATACAGCTGTAACTGAATTTAATATAATATTGGTCAGAAAAGATAAAATTGGGGAAGAGGATGTGCAGTCCCATGTTCAAAGACTCAGGTATTTTTGCTTGTCCCATGGACTTTTCTGTGATCTTGGACAACTCATAATTTTCCTAGATAAGGGGAAAACCCTGTATGAAACAGAAGCTGCCATTCACTTCCAAGAGGAGTTGGTATCCTATGACAAGGAAAACTATAAAAATATAAATGAATTATTTACACTTTCATGTTTATTCTTAGCAGAATCCAAATTGTGCCAAACAGTCACAGAGCTAAGAATGGAAAAGTGGTGGAGTTAAGGATTTGATAAATATTGACATCAGCTTGTATTTAGAATAGAAGCTGTTTGGGGGAAGGAAGTTTTGGCAGGTCTTAGAACCCCGGACAGTGGAGACATAATCACAGATCAGGATCACTCATCAATGCTCTAGTAAAATCTGGAAGCACTGTTTACAATTCAACCAGATATATAAATTAAGTATATAAACATAATTAGAGGAACAGGAGTGCCAAAGTAGGAGGATTAACCATATCCACAGATACTGTGGTGGTCTGGTGACATTCTTGATTCATAACTTTTACAATTGATTTTTTTTTTAATGGACAGAAAAAAAAAAGAGAGCAGTTAATGAAAGATTCAGAGATTCAGCGGAGAAAGAGAGCTGGAGCAAGAAATAAAAGAGCTCATGGGTTAGAGTTAGGTCAATCTTATGCTGATCTTTTTCCACCCTAGTGCTGCATTTGTGCATTGTAATAGGATGTACTCAGGAAGCACCAAATGTGTCCAGAAATACAATATTATTTTCTTGATTTAAATTGAGAACAAGCATGTTGTGACGAGAGAAAGTACCCTTTGGGGTTCTTTCTGTTTATAAGTACACTGTGATAAATGAAATGCCCCTCCATCTCAGTGTCAGTCTTATTATATTTCAATGTACCCAGTGATAAAAGGATTTTCTCTTTTACTTTTATTATACTTATTTTACTTTTTATTTTATTATTTACTACTTATTTTATTATACTTATTTTACTTTTATCCTCTCCAAGATTTCATGTGATTTAGTAAAAGATCTTGAATGAAGTTACAGTGCTTGCAAGTTTGGAAACAGCAGTCATCCTAAGTAATGTATTACTGTTGGATATACTGGATTGGATAGTAATGGGCTCGAGTCATCATGTCTGTAACTCAGTGGGTTTGTCTGAATGCATGGAAAGTAATAAAAATTGTTTAGTGTGTTTGTTCAGAACAATGATGGGCAAGTTCACTTCTAAAAATCAACAATTCCATAACCTTGAATATTGTGTGGAGTTTTGGGCATCACAACATGAGAAAGACGTGAAACTATTAGACAGTGTTCAATGGAAGACCATGAGGATGGTGAAGGACCTTGAGGGGAGTGTGAGGAGTGACTGAGGTCACTGCGTCTGCTCAGCCTGGACAATAGGAGACTGAGAGGAGACCTCATGGAAATCTACAACTTCCTCATGAGGGGAATAAGAGGGTCATCTCTTCTCTCTGGTGACCAGTGACAGGACTTGAGGGAATGGCCTGAAATTATGCCAGGGGAGGTTTAGTTTGGATATTAGAAAAAGACTCTTCCCCCAGAGTGGTTGGGCACTGGAACAGCCCCTCCAGTGAAGTGGTCACAGCGCCAGCCTGAGAGAGTTCAAGTGTTTGTACAGTGGGTCTCAGGCACATGATGTGACTGCTGGGGCTGCTCCTGTGCAAGGCCAGGAGTTGGATTTTGGTGATCCTTTTGGGTCCCTTCCAACTCAGAATATTCTGTGAGTCTGTGAATACAGACCAGAGCAGTATGTCTCTTCAGCAGTGGTTGCTGTGCACAATTTCCAAGTCAATAGTAATTGGTAGATTGTAATTTCTCATCTTCACTCTAGTTTTGCTACAGTTACCTGATTCCATCGCTGGTAACTCTCACTTCTTTCTCTGTATAGAGAGTTTCTTCACCAAGTACAGTAACTTTTCAGCAGTACTTGCCAGGGAATTCAAAGACGAACTCGGAGGCACAGGTTTTGCTTTTAGACTTGATGAAGTTGTCTGTTTCATTGTTTACCAAATGCTTCCTATTCTAAATGTTTACTTTTGTCAGACTGCCATGTGGAACTTAAAATCTTCATGCCAGTTGTCATTCTGGAACAGCTCTTTCAAAGCTAAGGAAAACATATATATTACTTTGCTTATGTTTTAATAAGTTACCTGTTTTTAAAATAGTTTAAACTTTTTTTCAGCTGCATTTGCTATTGTTGTTGAAGAAGAAAAGACATGAAGTAGGAGAGGAGGATGATTTTTATGATGAATGAGTGTTTGTCTATTGATCTGTGTCTAATTTGCTTTAGTAACGTAGCATGGCTATAATTTGCTACCTAATAGATACTCAGAATTTTCTTTACATTTTCTGCTGGATGTGGACTTCTGCATATTGGACCAAGCTGAAATATCTGAAACAGGAACAGGGAATTCCTCCCTTCTGTACCATCAATGCCTCAACAGTGTGCTGCCTGCAGGTGATTCCTGTGTAAAGGAGACAGAAAACAAACTGTGGGAAACTGTAGAGGATTAAAGAAAAGCTGAAAAAGAAGAGCACTGAAGTTAGGACTAGCTATTTTTTACATGAAAATGGAGGGAAGGACAACCTGGACAAGGAGATTGGAACTATCAGTTTGTAAAGAACCATTAGTATTTGGGGAAAGATATAACTGTTAACTTTGAAAGGGGGCTATTTCAAACCTGCTAAGACTGGCAGACTGAAATGTGTGGCAAAGTACATGAAAGTCTGTTCTTAGTGGAGGTGGGAGAGATCTGTGTAATGGGTTTGAATGGTGCAACCTGGGTGCAGGTCATGTTAGTATTAGTACAGGAATTCCTACTTCCTTAGCTTTTGGGAAAATAAACTAGAAAATTGCATACAAAATAGTAGAGAAAATGGTACTGTGAATACACTGACATACGTTTGTAAGGATAGGTAGGAAATTGCCAAATTTCTGTTTGTCTTGGCATCCTCAGTAAAGACCGTATGTGTGGTGATATAGTTCTAAATCACATTCAGATCTTTTTATGTATAATATTTTAAAATTTTTAATAACCTAAATACTGTATTTGCTGTATTGTCAATGTCCAGCTCTTGTTTTTTCCACCCCAGGGTAGTGTATCCAGGACTGACCTTCAGTTGTAAATCTGAAACGTGAAGTTCATTCCAGCTTTCAAAAAATCTTGGCTCATCTTGGCCCATAATCGTTCCTCTGACTCCTTACCGGAAGACTGATTTTTCTTAATTCTTATTATTGATTCTGTGTCATTTTATATTAACTGATTTGAAAGTTGACCTAGGCCTTTTCAAATTCTACACAGTGTGTAAATTTTCTGGAGAAGAATATTTTCTTTTTGCACAGCTTTTGTGAAGGGGCTTTTATTCTAAAAGTAGAGCTCTTATCTGGGGAGTGACAAGATATGATGTCCAGATCAAGTGCATCTGTTTTTTTGTGTATTTACAATCATTTGTGGATTTAATTTGAAAATTAATGTTCACTGCTTCATATCTTTCTTAGTAGTGTTGGCTCTGTTTTATGACATAGAAAAGTATGAATTTAGTTGAGCTTTACAGAGTATGTTTTTTGTAAAGTAGCCTGCTATGTTCATGGCCCTATACATTCATTGTAGGAGTAGTTGTCTCACTGTATGCCAGCATCTGTTTTGTAGAGTCAATCTGAAAAAGGCCATTGACCAGAAAACAGTAGAATTAAACTACCCTGGTTTACTTTGCACTGGGGAAAATTTGGTATATAAGGAAATTGTAAAACTTGAAGTCTAAACTCTTACGTGCCTGGAACTGTGCTGCAGCACAGTTTTAAGGAGACTTGCATGTGTGGCACCTGTGGAAGGAGGATAGCAGCAGGAGGGGAACGAGGATGATGCAGGAACCAACTCAAGGGTAGACTGTGGGAGCACTGAAGTATTTTGCAGTTTTCACTGTGGTTGCCTTCACCTTGGAAGTTTTGTGAGAGCTGACCATTCTTCCCCTTCACCTTCTTCATCTCCTTGCCACAGAAGCCCCACACTGGTGCAGGCAGCTGGTGTCCCTGTCGTTATGTGTCAGACCAGCTCTGATTTGCACAGTGACATGGGATACACTGTGTTTTCTGTGTAGGTGGTCTAATCGAAACTATCTCTGAATGGTTGTGTGGGGCTGCAGTAATGTCTGAGAATGGGCTGGTACAGCTTAGCCATCAGCTATGGTCAGAATAAGCAGACCTGGGGAAGGGGAAGTGTGAATATTGGCGTTCATTTGTTCTGGCTGGGAAGAATTCAGTGTGGTTTAGTGTATCTGGAGATTGGAGGCAGGATGGGGGGGCAGAGGCAGAGCAAACATAACAGTCACTCTGACATCTTGAACTGCTTTTATACCACGTCCTGTGCAAAGCACACACTGTGGCAGCAGTCCTCAGTAAATGAAATCTGGCTGTAGGATTTAAGTAAAAAACATTTTTAACTGCACCATACAAATACAAGAACATGTTATTGAAAGTATCCAACAGTGTCTTTTTTTCACAAATGTGTTCAGCTTTAGATTTTGGAAGAAGAATGAATGTTCTGTGCCGCCAGCTTTTTCTTCTGTTTGTTTCTTCCATAAATTTGAAATGATAGTGGAGATTTTTTGCAGCCAGGCACCACTGGTGAATAGATGTTGGAAAAAAGAATGAGAAGCCACAGTGGTATGGAAGAAATCATGTGGTTACAGCTATCTGTAGGAAAAATAAACATCCTTTTTCCCACTTCCCCACAAAAATGTTTTTGTATCTGGAAAAAAATATGGAGCTAAGGCAGATAGAGTAATGAAAGGAATTAATGTCTATAGGCAAAATACGTTGCCTTATGTGAACAAATAATTTAACAAGCTATTTCACTTGAGAGGAAAAGTCTGTCATTGCAGTTGAATTTGGGAATTAAAAAAAAAAAAAAAAAAATCCGTGGAAGGGAATATAACAATATGGTCAAAAACTGAATGAATTTAAGTTAAATTTCTTGCAATATTGTGTCTGAAATTATTGACAAAAATGGGTATGGCTGGGCTGAGGACTGCCCCTGATTATGAAATATTTTGTTTTCTAGATTTTGGTGCATTCTTTCTTTTAATACATTATTTTGTTTGCCGCTCACAATCATTATTGCCTTAAAATGTATTTAGTTTGTATTTTTCCAATTGAGTTTAGGAGTAGAGATGCAAAGAGACTTTTTCAAAATCACAAGATGAGGCATGGAAGGAATGATATTTAAGCTTACCATATGAAAGACTTATCCAGAAGATAAAGATGTGCTTTAATAATGTGCATAGTTGTAGCTGTTGCCAGTGTCAGATTCAACAGTAACAAGAGTTTTTCAACAACTCTCCAAGTGGAGCATTTTTTCCAATAGCATATCATTCTGAACGAATTTTTAATGAAACACTAAGCAGAAGTCATTAATATACACCCAGAACAAAAGAACTTTACTAATGTCAATTCTGCCTCCATTTTTTTCTTGATTCTAAACACAGTCCATCATTCTGAACACATATTGCACTGGACTGCCCAGCAAAATGCAGAACAAATTCTCTGTGGCTGATATGTTTTGAGCAAAATATTATTTAAAAAAAACAAAAACCCAAAATATTTTGTTTTCTATTTATTAAATAAAAGATCAGGACATCTAAGTGTCCTGAAATGAGGTGATGGGAAACTAAGAAACCATGTGGAAAAACACAGGGTTGTCCAATTAAAACCAGGATATACATTGTCTTTGATTTTTCCAATGAGTGACATAGAAGAGATTTCTGCATCTTTATGAATCTTAAATATTGGCAGACAATATTTGGTGTTATTTGACTCAAACATGATATATTTTCTTTCACAATGAGCAAAGGTGTGAAAACCTTTTGTCATCTTCTGTTTAGATTTTAATCAAGACACATAATGCATATTTCAGTATATACTAGGTTGTAGAGAAAAATTGTTCCATTCCAAATTATTTGTTCCCATTGATGGAGAATATATGAATAGATTTTTTTTCCATACCACTGAGTAAATTAGTTTTCTTGGCAGAGTACAATCTGCAATTCAGAGTGGAATAAACTGAACTGTACTGTGGATAACACATCTTGTAAAAGAAGGAAACATGGATTTCAGTTCTAGACCAAAATTTGCTCAATGATCTGATATTATGTTTATACCAAATTGATTTTAAAGTTCTGCTAACTTTAACCTGTTTTCCAAGCTCTTTCCAGCTCTGAACAAACCTATTTTTAACTCTGGAATACCTATTGTGATTACATTGGTGATCAATACATACAAGCTATTGTATGTCTGAGTGAGTTGTGTCAGGGCTTGCAGGAAATAATAAAGAGATTTTTTTTTTCCCCCATAAATAAGATTATTTTGTAATGAATTATTGAAAACAATAAACTTCAATTCAGCATAGTCTGTAAAAGAAGTCAGGTAGTGTTAAATTGATAAAAAATATGTGCTAAACTGTAATTTTAGCAATATTTTTGCATTGTCCAACTAAATATTCATGCTTTTGACTAAAATACAGATCTTGAAAAAGAGAGCAAATAAGTTATTGTTTCTTCAAACAGAATAATAATGCAGATGCCAATTATGCTGTTTTACATTACTTGGGAATAGTTATTTAGTGAGTGCTGAGACCCTGCAGTATTTTCTACTATTTATGGATTCTGCCATTTTCCCACATGAGAATTGTGTATGGCAGAGAATTTCTTGTGTATTTGCTGTTAAATGCAATTCTGGTTTGGTAGAACTGGACCCTTAGGGATTAGTTGTGTTGTCCTTATTGATGGAAAGATAATGACTATCTACACTGGAAGAAAATTGTTGTTGCTGGTTTTTTATAGAACATAGTGTTTATTTTTAAACACTCTTTTCTTTTGTGACTAGAATACAAGGAATGACTACTGAATAAAAGTATATCATTAATATGATTCTCCAGCACAATGAATTATAATTTAATGGACAGAAAATCCATGAGGAATGTCCGTACTCCTACATTGTTTGAAAATCATTTTACACCGGATGTAATAAGGGAAGTTCAGTGCTCTTCAAATAGAAAGCAAACTAGCAAAGACTGGTAGACTTTTATGTAACAAAAATGATTATGTTGGACAATACACAAGTTTACCTAGATTTCTACAAACGAACAAAATCTATCTGCCTGCCTAACTTGTATCTGTACATCTATTAAGTTAAGCTTGAATAAAGATAATGATTTTGCAGTTAAGATGCAGATAGAAGCAGGCCTTCAAGGAAAAATCCAATTGAAGTATATGAAGTTAAATCTTAATATTTTGTTTGTCTCAAGATGAGACAGAGAATGTATCATTCATGGTCATCATGCATGAGTAGAGACTTAAAATACTTAGGTGTTTTCTCTGGTTTACTTATATATGTTTTCATGTTTAAACATTTTTTAAAAATTTCTAAGATTAAGGAGTTCTGTCCTTGAAGTGACTCTAAGCTTCTTAAAAGCTGAGTCCCAGCAATTGGAGTGTCACTTCTCTAGACTTGGTCTGGAAAAATAATAATTATTTATTCTCTGTTTTAAGATCTTTAACAATTTCATGCCTGAAAATTTACTGTCCTTTTTGAACGTGACTAAAAATAATATAAAACTTTAATTTCAAAAATAGAAACCTGTATTTTGAAAAAGTTTGTTAGAGTTCATGAACATTTAACATACACTTTTCAAATTTTAATCTCATCATTAGACTTTAAATGCTGCTAGTCTGATATATCATATCTCCTTCTGCCTTGATGTCATGATGATATTACCAGATAATGTTGAGAAAAGCTGCTGGGTCTGGCCCACAAGTCCATCATTGTAAAAGTTCTCACATTGAACAGATGGGTGTTTTGCTGAAGCTGTACCCTGGTGTAGACAAGAACAGAGGGTTCATGGGCCAGAGAAGGGTCTCTTGCACTTTTCACACACTAAGGGCTGGCTGTCTCAGTTCTGTCTGTTGCTCCAAAGGCTGTCTGTATGTTTAATAATGGTGAAACAATGAGATTAAACTCATTATTAACTTACAACCAATGTGAGATTGGCATGACTTGTGCCCTGATACCCATTTTTTACCTCAGCTCAGATTTCTAGCTGTAGAAATTTCTGACATCTTAAAAAATCCCTGTGGGTAGCATTAGTCAAGTACTCTGCACTACTGGATGTTAATATCCTAGGGTTTAAATATAAGCTTGCAGAAGCTGAGTCTGACATATTTTGAATGTCTACACAGAGCATATTATAGCTGCATCTTCCTCTTGCAGGGAGATGTTTTAAAATGGTTGAAAATAAGTGAAATGTGTAGTTACTTCTGGGGTTGTAGAATAGCATCCATGTATGTAAGATTAGGCACTTCCCGCCCCCGGGGTTTGCAGTTTTGTATTACAGATTATCATTATTGCATACACTTTTCTGATGAGATTGAGAAATTTCTTTAGTTGTAGTGTAAAGCTGCCAAAATATATTTACCATAGACCTTAAGGCAAATATAATTCTTCCAGAGGCAGCCTCAGGCTTTGGAGATTTTTGTGCTGAAAGCAGGCTTAGACTTCCCATGAGATCCTCAAAGAGATAAAAAGACTAAAAGCTCTTCAAAGCTAGGCCTTAGGCCCTGACATAATTTAATTCTCTGGTGATGGTTTTTGCATGTAAAAATGAATAAATATTTACAAAAATGCAATATAAATAGAAACTTACCCAACTAGACTTGAAAATAACTTTTTAATATCACCTATTCTTTTGAATTCAACATAAAAACATCTTCATATGATTTTAATTTAGACATCAGATGACCAGGAAAGGACCAGTGGTGTTTTCTCTCTTTTTCTATATGCAAAATTTCAGCGAGGTTATCTTGCTTTTTTCATGCTGAATAGCTACTACTGATAACTGAACAGACATTTAAATGAATTTGCATAACAAATAACTACACTGTTATTCTAACTCTGTTCTGCACATTAACCCAATTGCTTACTAATTGTCATTTACTTTAAGGTCCTAAATGAAAGAACTGCTCTATGTTCTGATCTCCTCCCACTTTTTCCTTTCTTATTTTTTAGGCTACATTAGCACTGAAATTTATTTAACAGATAGCAAGATGTTCTAGAAAAATCCCCCAGTCTTCGACACTGTGAGTAAAGTGTTTTGAGTTAAGAGTTAATTTATGCTGGAAATGACTTTACAGAAATACCCCTGAAAAAGAGCCAGGAAAAATCCTGTTGAGAAGCTCTATGGTATCAGCGTTAAAATTGTAGGGCTGGGAGTCAAGAAATCTTGATTGGTTGCAGGCTTCCTTCTTACTGTGGAAATGCTGCTTTGCTTCATGGCTCCGTGTTCTCCACCTTGTAAAACAGAATGATGGAATCATCATATATATTCAGGTATATAGCAAGGAGCAGCCAACTCCAGTAGCTGTTTATCCTCTTCACAAAATCCCAGATGTTCAAAGGGGACTTAAGACAGTTTCTTCCCTAAATACCACAACCTCTTCAATTAGGAAAAAAGGGTAGTGGTCACTGGCAACTTCCTTTTGAGAGGAATGGCCTGATATGCCGTTCAGACCTGACCCACAGACAGGTGTATTTTGCCCCCCTGGTGCCCAGGAAAGGGACATCACAAAGAAACTTCCCAGCCAGGTATGGCCTTTGACTACTGGTTTTTCAGGCAGCAATGACATACCAAGAAGAAGTCTACAGAAAATCAAGAGGGACTTGAGGAGCACAAGTTATGTTCTCTACTGTGCTGCCAGTTGCAGGGAACGACAGAGCAAGAAACAAGAAAATCATGCAGATGAACATCAGGCTTCAAGTCTGCTGCACCTCTCGAACCTCTCTTCATGCCGTGATTGTCAATTGGCCATGAATCAACAGCATGACCAGGAGCAGGTTTTTTGGTCAAGTTACTTATCCATGGATGTTCTTACTTAAGCCTGATTCCAGCCTAGTCCTCAAGTGCCTAAGGACAGGGAGAGAACTTGGCTTGCTCTCTGTCTGTATATTCAGTCAAAAGCTTTATCCCTCTATTTATAAAATTCTTTAAATCTTATCCACAGGAAGCTATATGAGTTAAAAGTATTTATTGCTCTTTAATGTTATTAACAGCAACAAGTGATCAAATCCAAAGATGGTATTTCTGGATAATCTTTAGTGTACAGAATATTGCTATATAATTTCTTTTGCTTTTCTCCTCTCAGGAGGTCATTACTGTGGGGTTTCACATAGTGCAAGCATTAGACTTCTTTGATTTGAAGAACTGCAGTTCAATGTGCTTTTTAAAGTAGTAACTTAGACATACTGTGTTATATGAAGAGCATCTTAGGGTTATATTTTCATTATTTATTTATTGGAACTTTTTTCCTGTTGTAAAATATGAGAGCTGACATTTTAATAAGTATTATGAATGTTCTTAATAGACTGAGAAGTATGTTCACCTAGAAGTGTCTATGTTAACTCCCAAGTTTAAATTCCACTGTTGTCATTGGAATTGCTTGGTTCAAGTGACCAGGTCACAGTAGTGACTAAAAAGTAGCTGAAGCAAGAAATTCCAGTTTTATGTCCATTACTGGTTTGGAGAAAACGATTCAGACTAGAAGGAGGATAATGCTCTAATGTCAAAGCAAATTAAGTAACCGATAAAACAAAACTGCTTTATGTAATTTTTCTTGGGCTTATTTTATTTTATTTTTCTTGTGAATGATGGAGCAAAATTAAGCCAATTTAAAAATCAGACATTCTTCTGCTAAAATCTTCACTGCTTATTTGGAAAGTGCTAGATCAGCTTTTATTTGATTCTTGTAAAAGAGATTTCCTTGGGGGTAAAAAAAAAAAAAATTAATCTGGAATTTTGCAGCTAAACTATGGACCATGATTAAAGTAAAAGCTAAGTTTGATGTAACTTGTTTTAAAAGACTAAATAATCAGATAATAAATAATTTTAATCTGATTCAGATATTTAATGAAATCCTTTAAAATGATGATCTGCATTTCTTTGAATATAAAAATACATTACTAAATGCAAGTTGACATTTCTAAATTAAGTACTTGCCATTTCATCAGTGATATGAGCAGAAAAGTATTTTTCAGGGAATGACGGAAGATGTTTTTATCATCTTGTCACTGTTGTCATGGAAACTTGTGTATGTCATTGTTAAACAGACTGTACATAAGGATCTAATAGTCCTGTGACTTACTATTGCCAGCTATTGTATTTTTAGTGTATTTTCTTCAACACTGTAGTCAATGCTTAGGAACTTGTAAGCTGCTCTCCTCAACTGCAGCCGTGGACACAGTCACAGGATTAGGCTGTCCAGAGACCCCATAGTACAGGGTTCTCTGTTAAAAGGTTCTTTTCAATACGGGGTTATTAACGACTTTATTTCCTAATTCATTGTAGCCTATTATAAGCACTTAAAAATTAATATTCGCTCTATTCAAGTATCCTATTTTGACAGCAGCTCCTTTGGGAAGAATGAGCTATCATCAGTCTTTATAAACTCTCTGTCTTGAAAACTATGGATATTTTCTGAATGGGGATTTTATATATTATGTACTTTGTTTTAGAATACAGTGTTAAATTCATAGTACAGCTCTTATTGTATCTTTGCCTTAACCTATCATACATGGAACAGCAGGCTGAAAGAGAAACTTGACCGTGACAATCTACATTTAAGTGCTCCTGGACAAAATGTATGTGTAACTTATTTTCTTGTCAAAATCTTATGATGGGCACAATTCACAAAGTAGAAAAAAAAGGAAAATACTTTTTTTTTTTCCTCTAAATGAGATTTAAGAATTGGTAAATTAAAGCACAATAAAAGTGTTGTATGTTTTGCATAAGTAAGGGTTTATTTTTGTCTTTTGGTGTCTGGAGCTATTTCAAAATATAGCCTTTGCGTAAGTTATTTATGATTTGAAATTAATTTTCTTTCCAGAAAACAGAAGTTACTTAAATACATTTTTCATCATTGAACAAGTGACTTCCATTACCTCAAAAGTGTTCATTAAATTTCTTTTCTCATCCTGGCCTGTTTGGCTTTCTGAAGGCTCTTCTGAAATATTAAGGCTATTATTTTAAATAACTGTCACTGAATAACATAGGTTTTGTGCTAGAGTTTGCTGTCTGTAGCAATTTGATGCAAATTTAACTTATCTGATAATCATAGTAAGATGAAGTATTCCAGAATAGTAAAATTTTTAAGTTTTTTTAAAAGATGTATGTTACTTAGGATGTTGGCATTGTTCTGTTCAGAGAGTTACAGTATCAGGACTACTAAAATACAAGTACAGAAGTATGAAGAAGAAAAAGCTCAAATACAAGTAAAAGAAACCACGATGGCTTTAGTTTCTAGAAAAACACATTCATCAAATGAGGGTTATATGTTAAAAATTAAATTTATAGGAAATGTGCAATTTTCTCTTCCTGCTCCAGGAGGTTTTGTCAGTTCAGGCAGTTGAATTCAGTCTAATGCCACAAGAAAAATTCCTGGCAAGAAAACATGCCAAATCTATGTGGCTACGAACTAAGAATCTGTATATAAGACAAATGCATATTTTCTATTATTTCAGATTACAGTAAACTGTATATGAGTGTATAGTCATAGGAGGAGATATACTTATCTTTTTAGGATTTATCAAGGCAAAATGGAACTTGTTTATTACTGTCTTCATGCCTTTCACCTACAATCATTAATGATTTTAGCTGGGATTTATAGAAAAATAAAATTTCCAAATTTTATATATTTCTGTCCCTTTCTTTCAAAGGATTTAGTTTTGGATAAAATGAAAATTTTGTGAACAGAGAACTTTGATCTTTTATCCAAACGTTTCTGCATTAAGAGAAAAGCTGTAACCCCCTCTTCTGCTGAATGTGATTTTGCTTATATGGATACCTCACACAGTAACCCATTCAGCTGATAATTTTGTTTGCTAGCCATAAGGCTGTTCTTCTGTAGAACAGCCTTTGGAGATCTGAGCCACAAGTTGCCAGAGCAGAGGGAAAGCTTGGATGCGTATTGCACCCCGCTGGCTATGGGGCACCAGCTGTGGGGCTCTCGGCCGTTCAGCACACGGGAGCATTGTGGCTCCGCATTTTTTAGGTAGTGGGAAAAAATATCCTGACTATTCATTGCTGTAATGTAAGAGTTGGGAGTGCTGAAGAGCTCCTCTGCTGTGCCCCACAGCTGTTAGCTCTGTGGGACTGCCACACCTAGGTGAACACTTGAGTAAGGGGACAGGGGCTTTATGACAAGAAAGGGAAATGCCACTGCAGTCAGGTGGAGTGGATTAAACAGTTGCAGTGCAGGCAAATGTGGCATCTCAGCTCTCGATCCATCAACTTGCAAAAGGAGCTGTAGGAGGAATAGATTTTCAGGCTTCTGGTTAAACTGAAAATATTGGTGGGGTGGAAATACCAGATTCCTTTTTTGTTGAGGATTTAGCTTCTTGACAGATGAAAAATTAGGAAAATCTATATAGAACTGTGTATCTCACCTAGAAAATACTGTTTTGAGACTTAAAACATGTTGTGTAAACATAGCAGGCAAATTACAAATTGACGGTTACAAATATCGGTAGAAAAATGAAGTGGAGGTTTTGGGGTTATTTTAATGGCTTACTTTGTTTTATTTTAATATATTGTTCCTCGTCACAGGTAAGGCTACATCTGTATGGTCCAATCTTGTGCCCTGACAAATACTCTCCCTTCTGAATGAGTTAATTTCTCAGGATAACGAGTTGTGTGAGAAAGAGTTTAATAACTCAGGGTACATGGCTTCTGGTATCTAGATTAGATTGGGTATTACTATGTGAAAGTAATTGTGTACCTTACAGACATCTGACATGCTCTGACATCAAAAACCAGTTAAGCTAGACAATGTCTGAGAGTGTGAATTTACAAAAAATGTCTATGGTTCTATCTATTAGACATTGAAAATTCATCAAGTTTTCTGGGATTCAGAAGTCAGAATTCTAACGTCTCATTTGTATTTGTCCTTAAAAATATTGTTGCCACTCTCTGCTTTACCAAAACATTAAATAAAAGAACTTTTGTTGAATGAAAACCCTAGCTTAGAGCCATGAGGTATTTGCAGGTTTTGAGGTGATGATGATGAGTGTAGTGTTAATGATCTGAGAGATACAAACTCATGGTAAGTTTTTTCTCCAAATAGAGTCATCTCTTGAATTTCCCTAGTTAATGTGAATTGGTATTTCATGTTCAGGGAGGTTAAAACTGGCGGGCTGGCATTCCTTGCATTTTTCTGTTTGTGATTGTGGCGCCGATAGCCTAACTATGAACTTCCTTATGCAGGGCTGCTAGGAACTGCCAGTCTGAGTATTTCTAGAAATGAGAAGTGATTGAGTCTCAGAGCTTAAAAATGCCTTGTGTGCTTTTTGAAAAGACACCACCGTCTGTGTTTTGTTGAATTAATTGTAGTTATTTCAGTGATGTCTGTGTGTGTTCAGTAAGAACAGAAAATAACATTTTAATTTCAGGGATGTCTGTGGGTTGATTTTTAACTAGCTGGAAACAGGATAGCTAAAGCACTACCTTTACCTCTGTTTTTGTTAGGATTTCTGTCCAGAGCTGAAAGGAGTATAATCATAAAGTATATACATCTTAGTGTAGTGCTGTTGTAGATTTCCAGCTGAAATACTTTGGTCCTTAATTTACAGCCTATGTTCAAGTACCCCCTGAGGAACTCTGCATTAAATAAGTTTGGGATTGTGAGGTTTCTGGTATCTTTACCAGGACAACCACAAGTTCTGCTGTTGTGTGAAGTGGTAGGCTAGTCCCTTCAGCCCAGCAGTGCATGTAGATATTGCATATATCAGAAAGCTTTTAGGGATTATGCCAAAGAAGTCCAGAGGTATTTTTTGTTCGGGGACAAAACTGAGAATCACTGCTAAGTTTTTATGTGTATCAGGACCAAAAGGAGATGAAGCCTTTTAATTTTCTTGGCTAACAATTCCCAAAAGTATTTCTTGAAAGACTGATAAAGGGACTAGGAGATGGTGAGGCTCTGGCCATACGTGGACCCAGCTGCATGTGATCAAAGTGGGAAATCTGCCCAGCTGTGCACCTGAACCATTCACACTTTGGGCCAGCTTGCACTCAGGGCAACTTGGGCTAATTTACGTCCCATGTTTCTTCCTCTTCTGCCTCCTCAGCACATATGTGTTTACCTCAAGTACTTGAGTAATGTTCTGTGAAAAAAAATAGTGCACTGACACACGATGATGGCTCTAAGTGTTGGGAGACTGAAATGTCTCCTTTCATAGCATGAGCAAAAGTTGTGTATTGCAGGTACAGTGCTTCTGTAAACAGTATAGGTTAAATTTGTGCCCGAACTAAGATGTGAAATGTTCTTGCAGGCATGTGGAAGTAGAAATGTGAAGCTATGCAGCATTTTCTTACAAAGTTTCCATTAGTTCTTGTTGGGTACTTCTCTGAAGAACCCATTTGTAAAATGTATGCATTTTAAGGTATCTATAAAGCAGTAAGCAATTCTAATTTTGCCATGTCCTGTGTGCATATAAATATTGTGGATACACAATTTAGCACTCCATTACAGTGTTTTCTGAATATTCTGTACAACTGGATTTTGCTTAATCTGTGCTGTTTTATGTCAGAACAAAAGATTATGGATTATTCCATTATATGTGGAAGAAAATTATTCAGAAGTGTCAGTTTGAAGGTTTTGGTAAAATTGCAGATTTTTTAGGTGAAAAATAAGCTTCACTACAACATAATTCATAATTATTTTGGGGATGAGAAAGCTCAACATTTTAACTAGGTCTTTATTCAGATTATGTTTGGTATTTTTATAGTAATTTTCAAAATATTGGAAATGTACATACACATTTGCCATGCCAAACATTCCTGCTGACTCTAGATTATTTACTGCCTCCTATAGAAGTAGCTAAATCTTCTTTCCTGCAAGTGTTCAGGGCCACTTGAACACAGCCAGGTTGGATGGGGCCCTGAGCAGTCTGATCTAGTGGGTAGCACCTTTGCCCATGGCAGGGGGGTTGGAACTGGATTATCTTTAAAGTCCCTTCCCACTCAAGCTTTTCTATGATTCTTCTTGACTTGCAGACTGCTAATAGAATCATAGTGCACTTCTAAACCGTGCAATTCTTACATGGTCCTGACAAATTCTTCCCTGAATTATATCAGGATATATTAAATTTGCAGGCTTGCTTTATTGCACAGGAATGTTTTCTGATACTATTCAGTGTTTTGAGGAGGGTGAAAAAAAGTGAGACAGGTTTCTGTATCATATAGTATCTTGCTGCATCTGTTACGTGAAAAGTAGAATTCTGAATGTGTATGGTTAGTTGATTCTGTGATTTTTTTTTTCCCTTACCCCTTTTGTGCATAGTATTACATTTTTCTTTAATATGATGAGTTACAGCAGCTGTCTTGTAATCCTTGTATTATGGAAGTTACATGGGGCACAGGGTATTTGAATGCTTACTTATGCCTGACCCAGATCATGCAAAAATGAGAAAAAAAAAAAAAAAGGTATCAAAACTGTTACAGATAGTAGAATAAAACAGAATGGAATGGAGCAGAATAGTTCAGTTGGAAGGACTTCCAGTGGCTCTATCATCCAGCTGCCTGATCACTTCACGGCTGACCAAGAGTGATCTTGCAGATTTTGGTTATACAAAAGCCACTGCAGGAAAACCAGAATTAATATATAAGATTTGGTCTGTCCAGCTGCTGAAAATCCACAAGATGTAATTTTAAAAGCATGTTAAAAACCAAACACCTCCCTTTTGCCCCAAAACGCGAACAGCTTTGGTGTTGTAATTTTGACCATATTTGCTTTCCAGTGCAAAAAAAGCAAAAGATTTCCTTATGTTCAGGAAGCTTTGCAGATACTAATGACTTTTCTATATGCTCTTAATATTTTTCAGTGTCTCCACTTCAAAAAATTAGTAATTGTAGTAAGAAAAAGGAAATTAACTGCACTGAAAGAACATAATATTGGCAATATTATCATAAAAATCCCAAAGTGAAGCCTTAGTGGTGCATTTCTGTCTGACACTTTTGGAGGTACTCTGTCTCCTTACCATGTGGTCCTTAAGATCATGCATGAATCTGTTGTTTAAGAATATACTCACTGTAGCCATAATTTTCAAAAAAGAATTGTTACTGTGAATACTCAAGACTAAACCATTTGTTTCCACCAGGATGAAGCATCCTCAACTCCAAAAGCAGTCGGCATATATCACAGGTAATTCTCACCTATGCAAACTGGACTTTTAGGTTTAAATTGGAACTTCAGCAGTACTGATGGTTCAAACCTGAACTTAGGCAGCTTATATTTGAGAGTGGAATGGAAAGTCTTGAAGCTTTCTGTAGTATTAATGTATAAAGAGTTCTCTCTCTTGGTGTAGGCTGAGAGCAGTTCCTGCCTTTGTTCTTAATACTTAATTTTTCAAATTTTTAGTTCTTAACTAAATCAAATGCTGTATTTTTTCTCATCCTTGAAATGCTTCTTTTTCTAAGGAAATCTGTTTTTTTTTAAATAAACTCTAAGGACATTGTGTTTGGGCACATGTACTTAAAATTCTTTAAGGAGTTGTTTTTAAGAGCACACATTCCTTGTATCTTTGCCTGATTGCAAAGCTGTGTAGTGGTGAATGGCTTTGCTAGATGAAGTTCAAAACCATGACCTCTACAAAATGAGAAATATACAAGCTACAGTTTAGAAAGAAAAATGATGTTAAAATGCTGGTTTCTCCATTTGTAATGCCTTCTTGTAATACCTTCTTGTTTGCTTTACAGAAGTAAACACTGACACTGCACCCCATGAGCATAAGGATATCTTTCAGTTTCATTGCAGCTGGAGTCAGTGACTTCATACTGAAAAGGCTGGATTTTAGACTACAGACCATGCCAGTTTGTAAGTAAGTGCCAGTAAGTGAAGGAACATATGTGTTTGTGTGAATACTTAGCCATGTATACGTGTAATACAGACTTGTCTGTATCCATGTACACACGTTTTAACCTGCAACTGACATGATTATGGAAAGCATTTAAGGAATTCTATAAGCTTTGTGGAGAAGAAGTAATTCTGAAAAAATATACTAGCAGTCACATCTACTTGAAAATGAGAATAGTGTGCTTTTTTAAAGTAAGAAGCATTATTATTGGGACAGTAAAATAAAGTTTTGTGATAGCTTATTTTGGAGTCACTGATGCCTTGAATCTTACAATTGGGTAGTTTTCTTGTAAAGTTAGAGTCAATGTTCCCCTTTTAATCCTGTTCATTTTACTAAATTACTTATGTCACAAATTAACTGCATCACAGTATTTTAATTGTGTTCATCGTAATTTTAAAAACAGTTGCTGGGGATAGGTCATTTAATTATATTTTATCAGTAAGAAAGCATTAGCTCTGCTGTGAGTGATAGCCAGCAAGGCCATCTGCAATGCCTTTCAGTTCACTCACTCTGAATTGTTCAGATAAAGACTGTCAAGTACTGCCTAAATAAGGAAGGAGCCGTGGTAGGGTTAAGTGCAGTGGAGGACACAAATGGAGCATTGATTCCAGGCATGCTGGAGGGTCTGAGCTGTTTCCTGCAGCACTGAACCTTTTAAGAGTTTTCATTGTTTTCTGCAAAGTATTAAAATGCGAGTGTCTGCCATTCAGGAGCTCAGGGAGGATGAAAATGAGGATTGGGAAGAAGAAGAAAAGGTGAGTTAAACCCCAGTAGTTTTGCAAAGTACTTATTTTCTTATATTTTTACTCTTTAGGGCAATAAACCTGTAATGATTACCATTTCTTTCAGATCTTCCTCAAGCCTGTTATTGAGGACAGAAATATGGAACTGGCCCGAAAATGCAGTGAATTAATAAGTGATGTAAGTAATGGTGACAATTTGCATCCTCATACTTGCATTTCTTTTTTCAAATGCAGTTATATTTATGCTAATTATTTCCTCAAATATGTACAGTGTAACATGTGCCCATCCAAGGCTCAAATAATAAAAGCTTACAAATAATAGAAAAGCACAGATTACTCTGGTACTGTAAATTGTCAGCCACAGAAGAGTGAGCTTTTCAGGGTGCTTGGATGGTAGGAAGCATAGGCCCTAGAAAGGAGCGTTTCAAAACGTGGGTCTCAGGCAGAGGGTGTCTGCCATGAGAACACCTTGGCTGCTTTCATCAGGAAAATGTGGTATTATTTCTGGTTGTAGCCTAATACTATACAGTTTAATTGGTTTGAAAAAAAACTGGGTTCCAATATACATAGCTGTAAGGAGGGAAGTTAAAAGATCATTCTTTAATGTTATCTTTGGTTCTGTGCTGGTAGATGTCTAAAACTGCTCAGCATGTTGTTATTGACCATCCTTATAGGACAAATCCACTCAAATGCTAGAATATATTTTAAAGATATTTAGCTAGCTAAATCTTGATTCAGTTACTGTAGATTTTTAAAACTGGATCAGTTATATAAACATTATATAGGCATCATAGATCAGGTCCAAGACATTTTAAACTGGAGTAGATCTGATTGCTTCAATGTAACAGGATCAGATTTACCTTGATGTAAATTTATTTTTGTTTCTTTCTGGGACAGTGTGTCTGAAAAGTAACTTAGTCCCTTCATGGGTGTAAAGAGCGATATGTCTCCTGTGGGAAAGCTGGCTGGCAGGAGAGGAGACCTTTCTGAGGAGAGAGTGACTTGCTTCAACAAATGTTCTAAAGAAACCAGAAAATTGTGTCTGGCTCATGTTGTGTTGTAAGCTGATATTTAGGTGCAGGGAATAGAACATACAGAATATACATTTTAAGTATAAATTTTTAAGGGTTGTGTGTGAGAAAAGAATAGTTAACTCAGAAGAAGTATCTGGGATGTGTGAAATGTTACAGTGCTGGCTTGAAAGTGTGACTTGACAAGGTCAAAGTTTCCTCTTTTCTCTTGTCCATTCCCCACATACTTCAATTTTCACAGAAAGAGTGAAAATTGGATGGATCCTTAAGAGAAGCTACCAAGATGGCTCCTTTGTGTAGTCAGCCTGCTTTAGGAAGTAGTAGAGATGAATAATATTTTTACTGATAGATATATACATGCTTTCTTTGGGAAAACAGGGCATAGGGCGCATTTGCCTGTCAACTCACGTAAAGGCAAAAATCAGAATGGACCTGAAGCACTTAAAAGACCGAATATACATTTATTGTGTCCATGCAGCTTCTTTCTACACATGACCACTGTTCTTAAAGACAAAAACTTATTGAAAAATGCTGAAGAAATCTTTCTTTAACTGAAAAGGAATTATTACTCTGCTGTGTACCAATTAGGACTAATGTTGGCTGTAGCTCTTAATTAATGGATAAATAGAATGGCTGTATTTTTTTTTGATTTTCTGCAGTGACTTGAGAGCTAAGGTGAATAACTAAGTTAGGCCAGGCTTCTACAGCTTATAATAGTTCAGGAATGTGGGCTTTTGCTGAAAACTTGTGATGTGTTTAGCCTGCAAGTGTGTTAGATTTTCCTTGAGATATGTCAGGCATAATGGCAAAGTGTTATTAATGCTTTCAAATGCAAGAACAATATATAATGGTCCAGACCAATCTAATTTCAAGAAAGAGACTCTGTGTTTAAAAATAACATCCAGCTTTGGGGCTTTACTCAGCCACTATTGAAATCAGTAGGTTTTTCTTCATTGGCTTGAATGGAATATGCATAGGATATGAATTTTGTTTCCCAGAATTTTTTGCTATTATGGAATTTCTTATGACCAGTGAAGTCTTTTGTGCCTGGGTATAAATTCCTCACCCTGAACATTTCATTGTGGAGACCAATAAATTGCTAGGAATTTGCATTCTTACCTTCAAATTTTGACTTGTTGACATTCAGAACTTTTTATATATTCCTTATCCTTTTTAGCATGAACCTTTGCACGTGCTACTATTTGTGTGGATTTCTGATTAGTGTACATTTGTACATTTTATTTGTACAGTGGTTTTGTGGTGCTTGCAGTTTACCCCTCAGATGACCTTGAGGGAGCAGCCTGTGTCCTTGCTGACCACGAGACTGGGTGATTGTCCTTTTCTGATGGTGGAGCTGTCAGCACAACTCCTCCATCAGAATGCAGAGCCAGGAGTGCACATGCCTGAGATACTGGGGTTGTATTATGGTTGCTGTGCATTTTTTGCAGGCTGACTTTATTTTGGCAGTATGGCTTTGAAAAAGTGTTACACTGGCAGACCTCGGTGAATCTGTAATTGTCAGCCTTGAGCTGTGTATAGGGGAAGTTGTGAAGCGTTTATGTGCTCCGGGTCTTGAGAAAATCCCCAGTTTCATTTGGGGTTGGCAGATGTTTGCTCTGTGGCTGTGATACCCCCTGGATTGTTTCTCTTGACAGTCATTCCATTTAATCTCCCTCTATTATGAAATTTTATTCCACAGATGTTTTCAAAACCGTCATGTGTGTTTGATTTATATGAATTGCCTTCCTCTCCAGGCCTTTTCTCTTGCACATTGAAATTGAGCTCGTCCATTTGCTTGTAGTGTATTTTCATCTCTTCTTTGTTTTGATTATGTGGTGTGATGTTGTCAGTACTACTATAACAGAGATGGGAACAATTATAGAAGGTGATTGACCAAACTATCATAATCCTTTTTGGTAGAATGGCAGACACTGCCTTCTGAAGATTCTGCTGAATTTGATAATGAGCAGTACCAGCAGTTGTTTTCCTCTAAAGCAAAAAATAGAACTGCTTGCCATTTATCTGTCCTTTCACAGAGTCCAGATGTCTCTGTTATAAAGCAAAGTCTGAAAAGACCTAGAGCCAATAGTGGAAACACTGTGCCAAACTAGCAGGGTTTTAACAATCAGTTCCTGGGTGCAGCTGTTCCCCTGGACTCATCATTACTAGTCACAGCCTCGAACTCAGGAGAACCTTGAGTTTGAAGTTGCTGGAGATTACTAAAATACTATGTATTTTAGTAATAATACTGTGTGCCTGCCGTTTTTTCTTGCTTTTCTCTAGGTTCCTCTGGCCACAGAGAAAGGATTCAGTATTAGATGGATCTGTGGTCTGACAGAGTCCTTAGTCTTATAAGAGATTATACATTCAGAAATGTGGGTTTGGAAAGTGAATCCTCAGTGGAAGGAGGTTCCCTTTTGTTCTAGCATAAAAGCTGGATAAGAAGGTTTAGACATTTTAGTTGTTTTTTTAAAGATAAATAGAAATTTTAGATACAACAGTTCTTCAATGGATCATGGCATGATTGTTGACATGGTTACACCACTGATATTAAGATTATTAAGAATAGTTTTTTGAGTATATTCATATTAAAGTTAGATGAACATGTGTCCCTGAATAAAAGGAATGGTGGCTGCTTGGATTATGCTGTTACCGTTGGAGTATTTCCTTTAGCCCCAGTCTCCCTTCTGTGTTTCCCCCTGGAAAAGGCTGATGGAACAGGCCATGGGTGAGATGAATTTTCTTGGTGAATCAGGGAGCTTTGGCTTAAAGGTTGGATGCCCTTGTTTTATAAAGTTGATCTTCCCACGTAATATCCATTAAGGAAAAAAATGCAGCTTGAAGCTTACTGTTTTGGTGGTTGTCTAGGAATTTTAATCCACTTTACTGGATAGTTGTGCTGCGGTCAGAGTTAGTTTTATGATAATTCAGGGAGAAGAAAAGGATCTGGAGAGAACTATGAAAAACTGGGCCTTTGGTGAGCTATTGAACTTAAGAAATGTATTGAAAGAGCAGTGGCTTCAGGCCATCATTTGCAAATTTTTCCTATTTGTTTTTTTCGCAAGGCTTACCACATCTGCTCAACCTAAACAGCATATTTTGTGGTTAGGGGTGAGCCACTTGCAGGCAAAATTTCCTATTCAATGTTTCAGACATCTGAATTTTTGATTACAGACTTTGAAGAGGAATATTAACTTCTCTGCCTGTTCATTCCAGCCATTGGTTATGTTCGATCATAGTCAACCTCTTGAACCTCTTCCTTACATTGTTTACACGATATATGTTTTATACCTGCAGGTGTCATGACTTCATCATTCTTGTCCCATTTCCTCTTCCATCTTTCTGATTCCAAGCAATGTGGACAATACTGTAGCAGAATGGGGTTTGTTGGATCAAAATTCGACCAAACATTTTCTTGTAGGTTCTCTCTAAATTGTGTATTTGAGTCTGCATTTTGTGGTTTCTATGGGTTACTATTACAAATGTGAATAATAAAGGATTAAGGAGGTGGCATTAGTAATTTATTGCTTTCAGTTCTTTTGAAAACATGACTTCTACAGCAGAACAGCTTTGTTTCTTCTACTCATGTTCTGTCATTCCCCCCCAATTAAGAGATACCTTAGGAAGCTTTCATGTTTGATTCTTGAATGTAATTATTGCTCTGCAATTAAAATGGAAATAATTACAGTCAGCTTTCAGATGTCTGTGGGTGATTTATCTAAGTTTTGAGCAGCAAGACTCTCTGACTCCTCTGCCTGAGTCACGGCTATACAGGAGTTTCTACTGGGAATGCCATCAAACTCACCCAGTACACAGTCAGCTCTGTAAACTTACCATGCATGTGTGCAGGTTGAACAGTAAGTGCCTGCTCATGTTTATCATAAAAATGCCTTTTTGGTGTGTTTCTCTGTGATTACCTGGGATAATGATGTCACACAGGTCACAGGAACGACTGGCTTTATGAGTTTCCGAGTAAAGTCATGACACAGTAATGTTACACTCATTGTCCACAGAAAGGGTTTTCTAAGGAATAGACTGCAATCCACAAAAGCAGTTGATGTGATTTGGAAGTGATGTGCAGCTTCTTTCAGTAGGCCAGATCTGAATGAGCTGAATATCAACCAAAATTGTTTCCTGTGTGAGGATTAAGTAGTCATGAGTTTGTGATGAATTTGGCGTTATCTAATCCACTTTTCAGTAGACACAAACTTTGCCTTAGAAAGCTCAGGAGCTGATTCTGTGTAAGCTGCCATCCTTCTCATAGGTTTTCCAAGTCCCTGTAGAGGAGCGTAGACTAGAACTTGTGATATCCATTAAAGATTCAGAGAAAGAGGATATTAAGGCTGCATATTTCTGTAATGCTCAGATGCAGATCATATTGCTTCTGTCAGTGCTTGTCAGCAAGTCTAGAGTGCATAAATTCAAGCTGCTGTTATGCAGGATATGAAAATGAGGTTAGAGAAATGGTAGCAGATAATAACAATGAAAGCTTAGTACTAAATAATTCAATTTGCATTGATCTAAACAATTCTCTGTACAAAGAAAGAAATGTCACCGAAAACATCTAAGGCTACCCATCTAAGGCTAAGTGTCTGTCTTTAAAACTTACTTAGTCCATCTCATCATAATTCACCAGTTTTCTTTATGCAGTTAGTATATAATGAACGTTCCTACATGTTAACTATGTCCATAGATTTTATCCTTCTTGCAGTCTCACTAATACAAACAATTACTCTGACTTCAACAACACTCAAGTGTATATTATACCTGCCCATACTGTTTGCCCCATTGTAAGAAAAAGATTTTTTTTTTAATTTATTTTTTTTATTTTTTTGCTAAATATGTTATAGTGTTTCGGCATTTTTTCCCATGTTTTCCTATGTGCATGCACATTTCAAAAAATACAATTTAAAATTTGTTTGGTCTTAAAGAAATTCTGTTATTACTTGAATGTCATGACTGTTGGGTGCTTTGTAGGCAAGGGTTTGGCAGTGGCCTCCTGAATTTATTCATGTAACTCTTGGATTCATAAAGGGGCATTTGATGATGTTATACAGATTCTGTGCTTGCCAGGTCTGTGTTAGAAGTTAAACAATTTTTATCTTTGAGATCAAGGATCAAGGAGATCAATTATTCGATTCTTCTTTCTTTAGAGATACTAAAACATCTACAACAGTAGTGAAAATGTGCTCTAGATGTAGAGAAAAATCCCGTCTTTTTCATCTATATTATTAAAGATCTCTGTGACTTTTACATAGCCCTGGTAATGTGTGTGAGAACTGGTAGCTTCCCTTTATGGTTTAATTAGATCCAGCTGGAGGTATTTGCAAGCTGCTTGGCATAGTATCCATGAATAACATAAAATAGAAATAATATAAAAAAATATAAATACAAATAATCAGTGTTTACTTTTCTGTGTGTGTGTTTTTAAGAACAATTAAACTTCCTTTTCTCCTCTTTGTAGGTACACTATAAAGAAGAGTTTAAAAAATCTAAAGGCAAGTGCATATTTGTACCTGACACCCCGCAGCTAAAACATGTGAAAAGCCTTGGTGCTTTTATTTCTGAGGTAAGATCTAAAAGACTGAAGAATTTTCTCTTATCCTTCCTAAAAACTCTTTCAGTTGAATACTGTGATTTTTAGCAGGGGAAAGATGGCTTATTTCAAATAATAATTCTGTTTAAAGCTAAAGTGACTTAAAAGGTTGTAATTAGTGTATATTGTAATGTGTATAATAATAATAATAATAATTTGGAATTATATGACACTTGTATTTTGGGATTTGAAGATACTTTGTTAATGGTTCTGAGCCAGTCCTAGCTATCCCATTTTATGTGTGGATAAACTGAGGAGTAGGAAAGGAATATTACTTTTTCTGCAGTGATGATGTTTGCAAATTACACCTGTGGAAAATTTCCCTGCTGTGGAGATTTCACAGCCTGATATCAAACAGAAGGAGACAAGGAAATTGTTTCCATGTTATCATCCCTGTCCTCCTTCAGCAAGAGGCCCTGGGGCAGCCATCAGGTCAGTGCCATCTGTGGGTTGCCTGAGCACTTGTAGGCATATCTATCTGTCTGTCTGTCTGTCTATTCTGGCTGTCCTTCTATTCTGTCTGTCTATCTATCTATCTATCTATCTATCTATCTATCTATCTATCTATCTATCTATCTATCTATCTAATCTCTCTCTCCATACCTGTGACATGTGCACACACAAACAACTGTGGTGGCAAAGAAAGATCAACAGCTTCCAAAGTGTCAGAGCAGCATTTACTGCCAGCTCTTCATGTCCCAGGTACAAGGTGCTGTAGGATTGCATCTCTGATTGATTATTTTCCACAGGTAAGAGCAGCAGCAGAAGTTTCACCTGAGAGAAAGTGGCTTTTGTTAGGAATTGTTGGTTCTGGGTGATTTTTCTGTCACTACTGCCCTTCAAAAAAATAAAATTTTAGTGCCTTATTTTTTGTGTGACCTTTATGATTATAATAAAAAGTCCCAATATTGGTGTCTGAGATTATAAAACTCGTATACATTCTAAATTCTCTTTCCAATATGCAACAACTTTCTGTGTCGCTTTCAGTATAAATGCATCTAATGAATACTTTTCTTGTATTTATCTTCCTGTTTTCTGAAGAGGAGTGGCATGTCCCAAGGGAAATAAATTTGATGTAATTGCACATTATAAGAGACAGACTATTGTAGTCTACAAAAATACAGTATATAGAGAGTATTTATCTAATTCACCTGTCTGATTCCAGAGAATCTGCTGCTAATTATTAATCAAGGACATAGAGATATAAAAATATTCTAAAATTTAAAACCCTGTAGGTTTGATATTACCACACTTTTGAGCACTCTGCCTGTTTATTGCAGCATTACCTGAAGCCAATTATGTGATGGATGGTTTATCTTGTAAATTACTGACCCCTAGTGTCCCATAATCTGTATTTGCAAATCTTGGATGCTGGCATTCTTAACAACATGGCCATTGCAGTGAAAAAGAGCCCTCTGTTTTGGGGAACAGCAACAAATGTTGCAGTGAATTATTGATATATACCCATATAATACATTTGGGGGATTAGCCTCTAATGAAGAACTGTATATTTCACAGTAAATAAGTGACATTAGGCAGTGTAATTGAAAATGTTCTTGGTATTTATGGTTACTTTCACAGCAGTGTTGCCATTATTGTTTTATGAATTTGGAAAACTTAGATCTGAAGCAAAAGCCTCACGTGTTTTGAGCTATTATTCTGATATCTATTGTAAAACCCCTTTGTGAGGAACTGCCAATACTGAATAGTGGGGGAAACACAGGATAAATAAAATGTAATTTAGAAACGAATCTGTAATATGAAAAGATGAAACAGAAATGATGGCAGACATGCTAACTTCAATGTTCCTCTCCTTTCTAACTACATTTAATTGCTGCTACTTATTACTTGGTAAAATATTTATGGTTGTCCTCTCATTTGTTCCCATTGTGCAGGACTCTGGAAAAGAGAAAGAAGAAAAGTAATTTTTGGATTTGAAAATGATCTGAAAAAGGATAGAGAAAAGATGCCTTGTTTATTTTATTTTGTATTTCCACCAAAATTATTGAATTTAATTAGGAGATATTTTGCATTGATTTGTGAATTAGACAAATCCCCACAAAATATTATTTAATGATGTTTTTGCTTGAAAGTTAATGACAGCATTAAATTTTTCCAGTTCTGGTCCGTGCCATTTTACTTACTAGAAAAAATAAGTAGTATGTTTACTGTATCTTCATTTTTGCATTATGTGTCACCTTTTTCTGCCCTCTAGGTGAAATATAAAGGAGCTGCTAAGAAAGACCTTTCCAACTCTCTTTATCAGCAGATGCCAGCCACAATTGACAGTGTATTTGCGAAAGAATTAATGCACCTTCAGAGCAAGGTACAACTTTAGAATTGCCAAAAAGATTTGTAGATTAATTATGTGTCAGAATAAGTACACTTTGAACAAAATGTTTGAGTGGACATTTGATTGCTTGATTTATTTGGGTGAGTTTATCATCCAGAATTTATCACCATAACTTCTTAACTTCAAAAACGACTAATTTTTAAAATATTGTCAATTTTATGTATGTTTATTAAATTTACATTTAAAGCTGGTAGAGCATTCATCAATCCAATGAAATGCATGAACGCAATAAGGAATTATTGAAATCTGTGACATTGCGGAGTCCTTATAGAATGGATGAATCTTATATAACTTTTTCCTGTTGAACATTGTATTAGCTGTATAAAATGTTTGATGCTGAAGGCAAAAGAAAAAAAAAAAAAACCAACACTGCTTTAATGACTTTTAAAGACACTTAGTGGTAGCAGTAAATGTATTTCTGATGGTCTGCATGCTACTATTTACAACAAATTTTACAGAATTAAAATATGAAATCAAGTATATTGAACATAATGTAAAGCTTGTAAACAACCAGTAAAATAGTAGATTCTGGTTCAGTTGCCTTCAAGGACTCAAAAATATAATACCTCAAGAGTAGGCAGGTGACCCTTCACTTCCACTGACCTCAGTGGAATTGCAAAGGTTAAGTATGTGTAATATGAATGAGGTTACAGATTTTTGTTGTTACTCATGAGAATTACATCGGAGAGATGGTCACGGCTTTTTCTCCACCAAGCATTTCCATGGTTTTCTTGTTTTTGCTTTCTCCTCTCTTAAAGATATCAACTACATATAGTTTAATACAGCTGGTGTGTGAAGAGAACACATTTCTAAATCCATAATATTGATTGTATCTCAATATGCATTCTTGTAATGTAGTGATACTTTTTCAGACAAAAGAAAATATTCATTAAAAAAGAAAGGACTAAAATCTCAGGACAGCCTGTGGAGGAATGTTTTGATATAAAACATTATGTTACTCAAGGCTATATTAAGCAAATATAATAACACATATTTTAGTTTTCAGAGTTTGAAAAGGAACATATATACCAAAGTTAAAGCACCACAGCAGCTGAAATGACATTAATGTGACATTTCATTGTAAAATGAGTGATTAAAAGAATTACAGTAAAAATAAATTGGGAATTAAACTTGAATAACATTTTTAAGCCATTAGCTTGATTTATAAAACATCAGTTAACTATTTTGCCACAGATTTACTCCCAAATTAATTCCAAATAATTACATTCTACATTAGTTTACACAAATGAGTTTAATTAATATTGGTGATGTGGCAGAAATGATAAATAATTGAAACTAAAAATGAAACCCTTGATTCATCAAAAGAACCCTTTTAAGAAAAGGCTGACATTTTTATTTGGTAGTTTTTGAAGGTTTTCTTCAATCATCCAACATTTCTAGAGAAAAAAGTATGTATATAGGATGAGTTATATTTAAGCAGAATTTTTTTCCCATAAAATTCATACTATCCCCTTAGGAGTAGATGCATTATAAATCATAATATACCGTAAAACTTAAAGATATGCTGACACATTTTTCCAACTTGTGGTTACTGCTGCAACGGACCTGAATTTAATGCTACTTTGAGAGAGATCTCAGGGGATTTTCTAGTGAAAAATCTTCTCCACAGTATTCAAATCTAATCCATATTGTGCCTATCACTGCAGTACCTAAGCAGCTAATACAAGGATTTCAGATTGCAGCTGGGTCAGGATATGGCAAAGGGAGTTCCTGCTGCATCTGTCTAGCTGGGATTGTGAATTTACAGGTCATCCCTTCAGAAGGAGACTACAGATATGCCATAGGAAGGAGAGAGAACAGATGGCCATTGCATCAGCTCTGCTCCAAAAAGGCTGCTGCAAACGCAGAAGTGCAGTCTGTTCCTGAGTTATAGTAACCTGATTTTAAAATAGGTGTTGATTTCCCGAGAGCTGGAAAACATGAGTCTGTGTCCTCCCTGCCCACATTAGAACACATTTACCCCTTTGACTCCGTTCTCATGCTGCTTGGATGCGATGCTGGGCTGCAATGCTTTTGTGGGCAGATCAAGCAGGACTCCTGCTCTGCGGTGCCGTGTTCTCGGCAGCATCCGCGGCCTCCTCTGCCAAGCACAGGTGCCTTGGGACTAGAGGATCACGGTGTGGAAGAAAGAGAGCCCCTGACTTTCCCCAGTGCTGCCTGCTGGCACAGGCTGGGGTGCCTCTGCCAGAGGATCTCCTTGCCCAGGTGTGTCCTGTGCAAATGGGCTCTCCTGTGATGAAAAGTTTGCTCCTGAAACGGTGCTGCCGTGCTGCTGCTGCTGCCCAGAGGCCCTGTCTTCAGCCTACCTATATCTAGCCCAGTTTAGTAATTTGATACACCGTTTCAAATCACACACACGATTTAAGAACTTGGAGACAACTAGGGGAAATCTCCTGTTTTCCCCAAGGAGTTATACCCCACCTACAGCTGCTCTCCACTGTCCTCTCTGGAGCCAACAGGCTGCCTCAGCCCCATTGACCATGTTTGCATTCTTTAAGTCATGTAGCAATTTTTAGTGATTTCAGAAGAGCCAGGATCTCCTTCTTCAGGGGTCCTGCCATACAGTGCCACTACTGACATAAAGATCCTGCTGTAATGGAGAGTACAGCGCCCTGACACGTGGTTCTCCTTCTGTGGAACCTCTTCCCCATATTGGCTGTATTGCACCATGCTCAATTCTCTCTTCAAGATACTCAGGAAATCCTGAAACAAGACTGCCTGCTGGCTTTTACATGAAACCCACGTTTGCTCTTTTGTGTTTTATGTAGAACTGGCATGAAGATGAAAATAAAAACCCATAGAGAATGACATCTATAAAAAAAAACCCAACAAAAAACTCAAACAAACAAACAAACAAAACAAAACCAAAACCCAAAAACAACCCAAAAAAACCAAACCAAAACAAAAAAAAACCCGCACAAAAAGCAACAACAAAAAACCCCCATTGTGGTTTATGGGAAAAAAATGTTTCAGGAAAATGAAAAAGAAGTTTCACAGCCCCACATGACTTGGGTGACTTTTATCAATTTAATTTTTCCCTCTTCACAGAAGATTTTACTGTAGACTTCTAGATGCCTTTCTTGAGAGTGAGCAACCAGATTTGCCTCCTTCTCTCACTTTTGTCATAGTTGTCCCCAGGGTAAGCTAGAAAGAGGAGAAGTCCCTCTCATCACTGAATAACTTCACTCTCCTTACCAGCCTACAAAGCTCTCACCAATTTCCCCATTTTCTGCAGTGAGAAAATAAATTTGATGAGGGCAGTCTAGGCAGGGAGTCCTCATTTTGATTTTTCTGAAAGGAAATGAAAATTTTTTTAGGAATTGCAATATTCCCGTGGAAAATATTGCTGAAGGAAAATTTCTGATCATTGCTAGCTCTGTGCCGAGCCTTTTCCTTGTCTGAAGATCAGTATGCTGAATTGTTCCTTATGTAAAAGAATATTTTTTTAATAAGGTGTCACAAACAATAATAAAGGTATTTAAAATTGCTTGGAGGGAAACAATGTTGAAAAAAGTAAGCACTTCATCACTTTTTTCATCACTTTATTTCTGCCATAAGAAGTGATTGCTCTGTTTTTCTTATCTAAAAGGGATAATCTAAAGCAAACTGAAGGCAGTTTAATTTTCTAGTTTGCACAGGGCAATATCTCAAATAGTCCAGGTTGAACAGTATTTCCTGATACTTTATAAAGGCGATGAGCCAAGAGAATCTTGAGCAATGCTTTCAACTTACAGAGGAAGCTTCTAAGGTGTGTGGGTTTTTTTTTTTTTGTTGTTGTTGTTTTGTTTTGTTTTGTTTTTTAACTACAATACATTTTTTGTTGTTTATTGCATTGTTTCCAAGCATATTGCACATTATGAAATTGTTTTATGTGATTTTTCATTTTTTTTTTAATGGTAGGAAATGTCATATTCAAGATTTCCTCTGTTTTATGGTGGCAGGTATTAGTCTTCTGGACTTCTATAGTTCTGTTCTACACTAATACATTGGATAATCTAATTCTCTACACAGAGATTAAAGTGACATTTTTGGTGTTTTTGAACATTTTCTCCTACAAAATCCCACTTTGTGGATTTTAAGATCAGAGTACGTCTTACTGAATATAAAGGAGACTATAAAAATAAAAATGTAATAGTGTTTAATGTATGCTGAAGCAGGGAGGTCAGTCAGAGCTAGGTTAAAAGAGCACAAACCCTTCCTTAATGCAGCTTCCTATTGACACACTGGTGTAAAAGAGAGAAGAAAAATAAAAAATGAGTACTTACAAATTGGTTCAATCTGAAGTCATACCTACTTAAATAATTGCCTTGTATTTCTCAAGGTAATAAATGGCACCACTACAGGGTAAAGGTTATGTCAGTGACCTATAATGCTTGATCTTTGTGTAGAGGAGTTTTGTATGTAGATTTGATAAAGGAAATTCAGTTTAGCTAAAACTTGAAGATCAACACAAGCTGAGCAATAAATGTGTGCATAATATCCTGTAAAATAATGGTTCTGAGAATATTGCTGAAATAATACTAAATATTTTTTCATGCTTACTTGGAAGCAATTTACAATTCTGGGAAGAGTTCTGCATGAAACTCTCCCAAACGAAACTAGACAGCCGTTGAACCCCTCCTAGCTAGGATTGCATCGAGACTACTTCAGTGAGTTAATGAAAATAATGGGAAAAGATAGGAAGAAGAGATGCCAAAGCAAGTGAAATATTGCTACATTAAGCTAAGGCAGTGGTCATCTTTTCCCCAGACAGTGGATACTCGTAATTTCTGTTAAATTTCTCATGCCGAGAGTTGATGTGTTACTGTGTTTTCATATCTTGGTTACGTAGCCCATTCACCAAGGGAAAAATAGAGCTGTTGAACCAGCAAAATGGCAGTGTAATAAAATATTTGTAAAGTGGTAGATTTTGGAAGTGACTGTATGAGTCTTCTGTTCATAATGGCATTAAGTGGGGAACTTCTTAAAAGTGACAGTGTAAGCAAGGAGAATTAGCAAAAGAGTTTTCATGGTGTATGTTTTTACAGTAATTACACTTTTGTGGGGAATAAAGTGTTAGTGGTGCTTCAGTCGTGTTAAAGATCATGTGCTCTTCCATTTGCAAGATGTAACCAGTGTGGGCAAGTTACGGTCTCTTTGTTTCACTGTCAGTTGTGTTTGCTCCTGCAGAGGGCTGCTTGTATTACACTGGATAAGGAGGTGGCACGTTTTAAGGTTCCTGTTTTGATACTTTTGTTCACCTACTAGCAGTGCACAAATACCCTTCCCCCCTTCATGTCTTAATCTCTAAACCTGTATATCATTTTGTAATCTGAGATAGCCAGGGCAGATACTAACATATTGCTTTGGGCACACTACTCTGTAGCTCAGATGAAATCTTGCTTTAAACAAAAACAGATACAGCATTTTCTCACAGTTCTAGTATCCTGTCCTAAGAGAGTCTGAATCTCTGTAGTTGAGAGTTTCTGTCTCAAAACTTTCACAGTATTCTCTTATTGCTATCATGGGTTTTCGTGTCAATCCTTCTCCTCCTAATCAGCTTTCTATCTTATCTAATACTTGCTGTTTTCTTATGGATTATTTTAAAGCTTGCTTATGAGAGCTATTAGAAAATAAATTTTCTTGATGCTTGCTACTTTTTGGGCATCAAAACCAGGTGATTTTTCCTTAATATAAGCTTAAAAGCTTCTGACAAGGATAAGTGTAAAATCAGCTTTTCAGGCAGTTGTAGGATGTGAATGCATGTATGTAAGTATAACGCAGTACAGTGAAAGATGGATGAATGCCCAGCATCGAGTTCCTTTTCTGTTATAAATGTAAAGGTGTTTATAAACTCACAGTTCTATTCCATTTTCATTTACCATGATGACAATTGAATGTAAATATTATTTTTCTTTGTGAACCTGGGGCTAAGTAAAAATGCATATTGTGCTGGTAGTTTCTCAACAGTGGAAGAAATAGAAGTTTGGGAAATGGGTATATAATGTAAAACTGTTTATGACAAGTGCATAATTTTTTTTTGTTTGTTTCTGAAAATGGAGAATAATTATATAGCTGATAGCTTTAAGTGTGCTTAAAAAAAAAAAAAAAAAAAAAAAAAAAAAAAAAAAAAAAAAAAAAAAGAAAAAAAGAGTGGCTTTTGCTTATGCTTTTCCCTGGGCTGTCTTCTCACATTGTTAAGCTTAATTTTCTGTTTTTATATATTACTATTTCTTTCCCCTGTCTACTCATGCATCTGTTGCAATAACAGATACAGAGAAATCTCTCTGCTGACTATGCCTCAGATGTCTCTCTTTTGGGTGGAGGCTGCTTTATTAAGGAGCTTAATTACTTATTAAGTTTCTTCCTGAATGCAGGTACACTACGCCACTAGGTTTAACCTGGCTCGTGTTATTGTACCTGCTCTTCTCAGGTGGCAAAAGTATAATATTTCTCTTTTCAGGTTCTCTATAAACAAAAACATGATGCTGAGAAAGGATTTTCAGACTATGCACGTATGAGGGAACCTCCAGATGTTAAACATGCCATGGAAGTCAGTAAACAGCAAAGTGATGTAAGTACTCCCCCATCTGAAATGAGTGTGCTTGTTTTGGGTAGATGCGTCTGTTACAGCTTACTGAAATGAATTGGGCATGGAATATTTCCATATTTCCTTAGCTGGTGTTTTAAATTATTTGCTCTGAAGTAATTTAGCACATGGTGTGTGTATAAAACGTGCTATGAGTATGTGAATTTTATTCTGAACTGCAGTGGAAAGTGGCAGTTGCTGTTTATCAGTAGTAACTAAGTGCTATCACTTTGAAATAAAATTGCAGGCACAGGTTTTCTGAATTCACTTGTAGCTTCTTTTACTTTTAATGTGTATAAAATGAATACCAGTGTTGTTTCAGTGTCTTAATCTGCCAATACTTGGATAGTTCTTCAGGGGTGCTGTGTAGAGGAGACAAGTGAGCTGTTTCTGCCCTGCTCTTGTACACTTATGCATGTGAATAAGTTTGTTCCTATCTCATGAATACATATCAAGTGAATTTTCCAAAGAATTTAATAGACTAATATATGATTTATTTTACAGAATTTGAGCCGTGGTGTTCAGTTTGATGCCTGCACTGGTTTATACCACCAAGTATTTGTTCTTGTAGTTTTATTTAAATAACTTACAAATAATTAGGAGTACTTAGCAATATTTTGAAAGTTGATTGCTTTTTTTTTTTCAGCTGCCTGTTATCTTCTTGAAGTTCTGAAGTTTTCACAATATAAAAGCCTAATAATAATATTTACATTTTTTATTAGAATCAAATCCAATTTGATTTCATGGTCAAGCTAGCACATACTAGCTCAATGCATCATTGCTTTGGGCAGAAATGCTGCCCAGATTAGAGTCTTAAGTGATACAGACACAACTTTGAAGAAATATTTATGTTAGTTTTAGGTTTTGTGAAAGCCTACATGTGAGAAAAACAAATTTTAGAAGATTGGTTAAAATAGTGATGCTATTTTAAGGGTACACAAAGCTTTTAAGAACAGCTGATGCGTAACCTTAAAAGTTATGATCCAGTTCTGTTCTTGTTTAGGTAATAAAATCAATTGAGGTAGGCATGTCATTTTGCAACTCGTTTTTCTTAGATAAATGGGATATTTTTTGCTGCTAACAACATAGAAAATGTAGCTTGGGTGTTCATTTTAAATTATCTTAATTTTACCCAATCTTCCTCTACTAACGGTGCAACAAACACTCTTAGGCTATGTAGGCTGAAAACTAAATGTCAATGGTAGATGCATGTCTGTGTGCAGAACCTTGACAGCTGGCTGCTGATTAAAAGGCTGCTGGAAAACTTCAGGGAAGAATTATGTTTGAAGAATAACTTTTTCTTCTGCTGGGAAATACCTGCAATGGAATTCCCAGCAGTAATTTGCAACATGCCTTGATTACAGAATTCCCTCTTCCTGTCAAACACTGTCCATTTCTGCTGTTGGAAGCATCAGGATGTCACATTGAGAGCCTAGGAGCTGGGAATGTCAATGTCTCTCCCCAGAAGCTAGAGGTTTTTTATTTACCTAGCAGTAGGAATGATGGTGAACTGCTAGGAAAGGAAATAATGCTGGAAAGAGAGATGTGAATCCCTCTCGGAGAAGGTGGCAGGGCTAGGAGGAATATGAGACAAGTTCCTGTAGCAAATTCATCATAGTTTGAGGGTCTGTATGCTAGTATTCTCCTTCTACAGATGTATATCACCTGCAAATAGAATTAAGGAGAGCAGGCTACAGATGTGAGGATAAATTAAATTCAGTTGTTTCATCTTTCACCCTTAAAACACACCCTCCCCCCACCCCCCAAAAAAAAAAAAAAAAAAAAAAAAAAAAAAAAAAAAAAAGAGGAAATGAAGGAAAACATGGGAGGGAAGGATGTTTGATAAATGAGAACTTATAACAGCACGTTAGAAACAATGAAAAAAATATGGGGGAAATTATTTTCAGCCTAAGCAAACTTCAAAAAATTAAATAAGTCATCCAAATCCAACATAAAACTCTAACCAGTTAGTGTAAAGTGTTTAAGAACAGATTCTTTCTGGTTGCTCATGAATATTTGCAGTGCAATGGGCAAATACCTACCACACATAAAGGAACAAGTCCTGTAAGTCCAGCTGTTGCTCAGAAGAATCATACAGCTATTGTTGGTAATATTTGGGCACCATGGTGAATAGCTGTGGATTTCTTCTTTTGTAAGTCCAGGTTTAATGAAGAACCATGTGAGTTTTCATCTTGGAGTCAGAACACGGAACAGAGAGCATCCCAAATGTGGAGCGTTTGTCTTTCCAAACTATTTCAGGCTATCTGTGTAACCACAGCTTTGAAAGTGCAGAGAAAAAGAAGGGAAACTACTGGAGATCCGGAAGGACAAATTTCTTTTATCCAGCATTCAGTAGAGTTTACCTGTGGGAGCAGAATGCATTTTTACCTACAATGCTCTGCCAACTCAATTCAACCTTTACATGGAGGGTTTGCATCTGATAGGATTAGGATGTGTTTAAGACTATTTACTTAGCCTTAAAATAAGGCTGACATTTATACTCATCTCTGTGAAAGATGCTATTTCCTTTGAAAATTAAAACTGTATTTAACTTATCATACATTTGTGCTGACATTTTGAAACTGTAATGTGTTGTAGGCCTTCACGCCACTTTGAATATCATTAACATGCTCTGTATGTTTGGGCAGAAACTGTGTAACAGGGAAATACTGTAACATCTCCTGAACAACGTGATCATGTAAAAGAAAATACTTTTTCTCTTTTTTATACTTAGACTGAAGAAAATTGCTCTCAAATGAACACAAGGGACTTTTCTAAATGACAGGAAATATACTTTAAAAAGAGTTTAAATACTACATAATGCTTGAAGGGAAGGGTGTTTATCCAAACCAGAGTACTATTCTCTATAAACTGTGTTTGTGTTTTGTGAAGTGAATGCTAATGATGTGACTTGGGCGCACAGTCATTTTCAGAAAAGCAAAGTAGGGACCATCAGCCTACTTTGTGGGTGCTTAGCTGATCAGTTAACTCGTCTGGAAGTTTCCAAACTTGGGACCAAAACTAAGTGGTGTTCTTAAAAAAATGTCATGTCACAAATCAGCATTTTGCTTTAAGTGTATCTGAGAATCAAGTGAATGGAAGGATGTAATTGAGCAAGGAAATGACATGATAACTAAATTTCTAAAGCAAAGAAACCACTTGCTATGCTGTTTCTATGTGGATGCTGCACATAGCATTTGATGAAGGTACTCATAGCTGTGCATCATAATTTTGTCCGTTCCATGACCTGGTCCATCACTGGGCATTTTGAATAGAAAAACAATTTAAAATATTTGTACAGAAGTTTAAATGTTCTGCTTTGTTAAAGTGCCTGATTCTCCTCACAACATTACATGGTATGAAATAAGAATGTGGTGTTCTGATTTTACAAATAAGAAATATGTGATGCGCTCATCTATGGACATTTAAAAGGCAGTTTTCACATCTGATTTTAAAGCCCTGGTATCTTTTCTCTTATCCACAAAACAGTGGTTTTTTCGAAATGTTAGTTGACACTTGGGCAAATTTCTGATGTATATGTATACACTTTCCACTCCACATGAGGTCAGTAATGATGTTTCCCTAACCATCTAAATTTGAATATTTAAGATGTCTATATTGTCTTAGGAGTAAGTTGTTTTTTATGTTCAGGATATACTTCAGTCACAATCCACACACAGAAAAAAAGTAAATTCTGTCTGATAAGACCAAATCAGCAGGTCTTAAACTGGATGTGCTTAAACACCATCAGTAACATAACCGAATTCTAATGTTTGTTTTGATGAAGATCATGGTAAAGTCAAGTTTCTCCCGGCTCTCTGTTCAGTATCTGTGTTAGAAAAATCACCTTTCACTGACTAACTTTCTGCTGACAGTGGATGTCAACAGTGGGTCCCCCTGGATCACTTCCAACCGGTGCTGAAAATGATGTTTACTCCTGATGTAATTGGGACCTATCAATTTTAAGGCCCATTACTGGAAAGGATGACTGCATCAATCTGTAATGGGCCAGAAATGTGTTTGTCTCTTTTACACAAGCCGGAAAACAGTTTTCAACATCATTTGAGTAGGAATTAGAAAAGCTGTTGCCAATGATGATTGTCACCAGCTAGTCATTTTCTTAGTGTTGATGGAGCCTGAAGTGTAGATGAGAGGAAAGAGGGCAGAGATACAGCTGACAGGCCATTAGTTAGTGGACTTAACAGCTCTCAGAAAATGGTAATCAGGGACAAAGAGTAAGAGACAAATTCTTGTGCAGACAGGTGTGCCCAACGTCTTGCTGAAACCTTAAGAGGGCAAAATGTGTTCATAGCTGGTTGTGCATATTTTAGTAATTTATTTTGTATTGTTCAGAATAGTTTTGGTATTGGAACAAATGAAAAGAGAAAATATTTCAGGAAAGGTCTTAACCTCTTGAACCCAGGTTTGCTTGGCTCACCATGTAGAAGTTTCTGTTTGTTGAATGACAGTCTGAAATGTTTTGCAGCATTGTTAGAAATCGGTTTACTTTATGGCACTGAAGTGCATTCCACTGGTATTCACATAAGGTGAAGCATCTTCCAGACCCTGCTGCAGTAACTGGATCAGCACGTTTATCCTCAGTGGACCTTGTGCATTTTATAAGAGCTCGAGGTTTGGCCCGATTAAAATCAATCTACTAATTATGACCCCTGAATATTCTCCATATTTTGCAAAAATCAGTTGCAATCCAGAGTATGTAATCACATTTGGGATTAAAGGTGAGAAATGGTTTTGTTCCAATTATTGCTTCATAATAATATTCAACAATGTAACCACTTTTTATTGTAATTTCAAACTGGGTAGAAACCCACTTCAAATTTAGTTGGTATCTCTAATTTACTGTTTTCAGCTTCAGAACTCAAGATTATACTTTTTTTTCCCTTTTAGTTGCTCCTTGCTTCCATTTCCCACTGGTCTGCTCTAACTCTCCATCTAGGTCTTTTACTGCTGCTCTAAAAGTGTTATCTCAGTTACTTTTCCTATGCAAAAGCCAGCTGGAACAAATTTTTTGTAGACCTGCGGTCATCATGAAGTGGAGCAATTCTTGAGCCTTTGCTGATTTTTTTTTTTTTTTTTTTAGTAGAGTCTGAGCAACCCTTTGAAGTGAAGATTGAGTAAGGGTGTCATCGTGTAGCGCCTGGAAATTCTAGTCAGGGTACGAGCCGGGTTGGGACAAAAGATAGCTCCCTCTCTGGGTGCTTCTGCTGTTTCCTTTCTTTTGTTGCTCCCCCTCTCCTCGCCATGGGCTTCCTCACTTTCCATATTCTGATGCCCATGGGTGCACACACCAAGCCGGTTGCTTTGCAGTGTCTGTGTCTGTTCCCCCGCTCTCTCAGAATAGCTCTGGTTTTACTGTTCTAACATAGCACTATTTAAAAAAAAAAAAAAAAAAGAGATCACTAGATGGAACAGAATAGCAGCTGTGTAATAGAGGCCAGTGCAGTGTCCCAAAGGGAGAGGGTCAGCATCCAGGGATTGAGGTTATTCAGGAAATGGGAAACATATTTTTTCTTTCTTTGGCCTACCTCTGACAAACTACTGTTCTGCTGCATAACATTTTTATTCTCACTGGAGTATGACAAGCTGCAGAATGGAGCAAATATATATTGCAGACATTTGTAAAATGCTAGATGACTTTCCCTCAGACATAAGTAATAGGTATACCGGTTTAGGTGCAGGAAGAATAATAATTCACTCAGGGAAAGATATAGCAATTGGCCTTGCATCTAATATAATTGGAAATGGTGAAATATAAAGGACTGTCAGTGTCTTATTTTCCCCCCCTTCCTTTCCCCGAAATTAACCACAATCCATTATTTCATGTACTATATGATCATGTCATTTGGGAGCCATAAGTGACCACATTTCCTCAACTTTATCACCGCTGTTCTTGATTCTCTGATGTTAAATTCACTACATTCCTAATTTCTATTTTAAGCACATATGCTGGCCTTTAATTTGCAATTTACATGGATCATAGGGTGCTATTCAGAAACCTGTTTCTGCTGCCTTTGTGGTTTTCCTCTCACCTCATGTGGTCATTAGGATGAACAGCATATAATTAACTAAATTCATGTAAAGTCCTGAATTGCAAATGCTTCTCTCTGCCTCTAGTTTCTTAAAAATGAGAGAAAATCTAAATATAACTAAAACAAAAGTTCCACTGGTTTACACCAGCTGTAAGAATCAACTTTTATTTTGTATCTATGTGATAATTTGGGCTGAATCCATCAGACCTATTTATTTGTTTCTTTTATCAATGATTACACTTGTGTGTCATGGCAGATTAAAAATTATAAGATCTATTTGTGGGCAGACAGCCAACAATGAAGCCTGTTTAGCTTGTCTGCCTAGCTGAAGCCATATGGACACAAAATTACTTTCCTGTTGCATGTAAAATATTTGCCAAAAAGTAATTTTTTTTTCCTTTTTGCAATACCATTTCTATAAAGTATATTTGTCACTGACTGCTGCAGTTTATGAGTTTGTTGCATTGTACCCAGAGTGAAACTTTACACTGGAAACAGGAGCAGAGGTTATAATGAGAAACTTCAAGCTGAGAACTTTCTTGCTGGTGAAATACTATGTTGAGAGGTTTATTAACTATGTGAAGCAGCTAAAGAAAATCTAAAAGATTACCCACTAAAGGAGAAATTATTTGTTTACTTTCTATTTTCTCTAAACTTTATGTTCTCCAGCTTCTGCCTGAAACTTCAGTTTGTCAGACACTTTTGAATACTAGGGCCAGAAGGTCATTAAGAATAATTCAGTAAGACAACCCTTGGAAATTGGCTTTCGTTGGCACATGTGCTAGAGCAGGAAAAAGTTCACAAACCTTGAAGAGGGGAAAGAAGGATAACTTGTAGAGCTCTATATTGTCCTTGAGGTCTGTGCTGCTCCATGATTGCTTTGCTAAATGAAGAATGTTTGGACCCTCCTGTCTGTGGTTGAGCCTTCTGGCCAAAGTTTTCTGAGCCCATTCGTTATGACAGTGGCTTTTGAACAAACAGAAAGGGTCAGCCATGTATTCAACATGCTGGAACACTCAGCCTTCTTGTTCCCATGACTGTGCAAAGGAGCAGATCAGTGGTGTTGTGGGGATGTTGAGGTGGAGTTGTATCACTGAATTACATACAAGCTACATGTCTGTCCAGTACTGAGAAAGAAACTCGCTATGATAGAATTATAGTTTCTCTTGAGTGTAGCTGCAATCTGCTAGGCTGCAGTACTCAGTATCAGAGCAGGGGTTAGTTTTTATTTAAAATGGGTACAACATAGGAAAAAAAAAGCTATACTCTCAAAAGTCCTCTGAAATTTTATGATAAAACCTAATAGTTGTGTCTTTGTTTTAATTTTCTACTATGCTTCTAAGCAAAACCATTTTTCTTTTTCAAATTGTATTTCATGCTTCTGAATTACTTCCTTATCATGTTACATGGTGTATGGGATTTACCTTGCAATCCCTGTTGGAATAAATTAGGTGGAGTTCTATTGACTGACAGGTCAGTCAAAGCCTATTTATAAACTTCAAACTTTATTGTTTATTTTAAACAAAACTGTGTTTTCTTTGACAGGTATCCTATAAGAAGGATGTGCAAGATACTCATAGGTACACTGAAGTGCTGAACAGACCAGACATAAAGAAGGCGACTGAGATAACGAAGATAATAAGTGATGTATGTTCTCCTTTTACTCTCTATTTTTTTAGACATGTAACTTTTCAAATTCCAATTTTGATCAGATTTTTTTTAGAATGCTGCTGGAATTCTCAAATGTCTTGAACAGAAAACCTGCACCCCTAAATCTGCTAGGGAGATTAGATGAAAAGCAATCCAAACATAACCAAAACAAACCAGTCTTGCCTGGCAGGCTAGAAACCTATGGGTATCTCCTTTTCAGATGTTGACCGTATGATCTTTGCAATTATTGGTAATTGACGCAAAGACAACATGAAAATTGCTAAAGTTGGTTTTGTTTCAGCTTTATTCATGATAACTGTTCTCAAGATAAGTCATGTGCTTGTATGCTATACTGCATTTCAGAAGACATCCCAAACCATTTTTACCTTGGAGAGAAGCTGGCATCCCAGGATACCCCTTCCTTTCCCCATCTCAGCAGGCAGTGACAGGAAAGTGTAATTCCCTGTTGTCCTTCCAAGAGATGTGCAGATGCTGCTTCTTCCATGGGGGTTCTCCTCCCTGAACTACCCTCTCAAATTCTTTGCCCTTTCCCTGTGACCTCGGCTAACAGAGAGGTGAAGGAGCAGTTTGAGAAGCAGCAGTGTGCGATGCAGTTTAGTATTTTATTGTAGGCAAGTCAAAGAATACTAAAAGCCGTGAATCAAGTTTTTAAATAATTAATTCAATGTGAGACTGACTAGACACATTTGGAGAGACAGATTTAAGAGATTGAAATTCACCCTTCAATATTCGAGACTTTTTGAAAACCAAGAACTTCTACTAAGTGTTATGCTCAACATGCAAAATTACTAATTGATGTTCAAGTGCTCTTAGAATTAGAGTGGCTTTGGGACTTCTATTTCTCCCAGTCTGTTCTTATGGCTTGTCCTTGCTGATTCACAATGCTTGAGTAATGCAAGAAGCATATTTTAGGCAATGGGTAATTTAGTTTGTGGTATTGCAAAGCACCTATTGTTGATTTATCTGTGTTTTTTTCCTAATGCATTGTGGGGAAAAATTGCAGCAATTTGCATGGGAGGCAGTCCGGCTGGAGAGATCACGTAACATTAACCTTGCGGGACTAATTCAGCTCTGTGACACCAGTGCAGTCTCACTGACATCCAGCAAGACCACAGTGGTAAAACTGAGAGTGGAATTTGACCTTACAGTTCAGAAAAGTTGCCCCTCAGACTAGTTTTACTTCAAGACTGCTTTCAGCTGCTGCAAATAATCTCGTGTTAACTGTAGACCCTGTCATAAGAAATGCTGAGCCACAGTAACTCACTCTGCCGTCATCGGGAGGACAGTATTTGTCTGGCATAAGCTGTGCATTTGGTTAAAATTGAACTTTGTGAATGTTGTACATTGTGTTTTACAATTAATAAATATTATATTGCTAAGGAGCTGAACCCTGAGAAGGGCTTTCTTTACTCAGAGCTGATTAAAACAGTAGTGTCAATGCAGACCATTAGAGAGACTTTTTCTACTAGCATTAATGCTTACATTTCTCTTGATAAAAAAACCCCAAGCAATTTATTAGTGTTTCATATCCCCTGCCTGCCCTACCCCCCCCCCCCTTTTTTTTTTTTTTTTTAAGGCTAAATACAAGAAAGGAAGGGGAGAGCTGAATAAGGAATCTGCTGTACTTGGAAGACCTGATTTTGAACACGCTAAAGGAGTTTCAAAACTTCTAAGCCAAGTAAGATTCTTCATAATTTACAATGATTTCATCCAAATATCTCATTCCTAGTAATGCAAAGAAATACTTAGATTTTTAGGTGATTATCTCTAATGCCCTTGAAGATTATGTTCTCAAATTTTTCATATAGCATTGCAATGACTGAATTTTGGATTGTTAGGAAACCAAATACACATTTTGAAGCAAAAATACGATGAATTTTGACTACAACTAGTCTCTCATGGAGATGGTGTATATTTAACAGATTTTCTGTGATTTCTAAAATATTAACTATATGTAATTTAGGGGCAAATTTTGTTCCTCATTCAGTTTGAGTGGAACCTTACCCTGTGATTAATCCCACTGAAGTAACTGAGGTCTTTTGTGTAGCTGCTTGCTAATGTGAGTAATGGGATCTGAATTTGGCCTGACATGTAAACCACCCACCTTCCTTCCCCCTGAAATGGAACCTTTTATTTAACTGTTATCTATTAACCTAAAAAAAAAAAAAAAAAAAAAAAAAAAAAAAAAATTTGTTAACTAAGAAGAAATTTGAAATAGAAATATTCCCTCTTCTTAGTAGTTTTCTTCTCATAGGATGTGCACATAAGACTACTACAGATCATCCTGTCATTATGAGAACAGATTTTTCATTGCTGATCTTTTTTTTTTTTTCTTTTTTCCCCCATTTTTTTTTGTCTGAAGTAGTTCTTTAAAAGTGCCTTGCATAATCCTTGCTAGTAATCCTGTCCAGCTCCCCTTGGAGCTTTTGAAAACCCAGGAACTGCTCTCCTGTAAGAGGAGGATAGTGTCCTTTGATTGGAGAAGGTTGTGCCAGCCTTCTTGGAGCCAAAAAATGTCTCTAGTGTAAATAGTGTATACACTAGGGCAGACTCAACATCAGTGATATGTAAAAAATATGTGTGATTTGGCCAGATACTAAATGTCTTCCCTAGAACTAGCACAAAATGAGAATAATGTGTCATAGAGAACAAGCTGGAAAACAGTGCAGTGTCTGCAGGAGGTCCTTTTGCTGTTATCCTTAGATACCTGCTGCATGATT
Organism: Hirundo rustica; assembly: GCF_015227805.2. Lineage (NCBI taxonomy): Eukaryota > Metazoa > Chordata > Aves > Passeriformes > Hirundinidae > Hirundo > Hirundo rustica. The sequence continues at coordinate 137,434,038 of NC_053450.1, read as the reverse complement.
TCCTGTTTCACACCGTTGTAAACTTTGAAGCATTACACAAAGAGAAAAAGAAGGGAATAAATGTTTCTTATTGCTTTGTTGGTAATCTGCTCAGAATTGAAACGAGTTTGTGTTTTTCATGTAGATTTCTGTCTTTTATAATAGATCGTGTTCTCATTTCTCTGCTGATGGGCAAGTCTGCTAAGAGATTGTTTTGTATTTAACATTGTGCAGGCTTGGAAGTCAGCCTGTACTTTCTAGAAAGAGCCAGACCTGAGTGTGACTTACAGGAAGTGGGACTGTCATTTAGCAAACACGTTCAATGGTTTTTAAAAGGGTCCATATCTAAATATAGTGTGTGATGTCCTTTATACCTACTCAATGGCTGCCTACACACTCCTGTCCTTGCAGCCTGTTTCAGAGTCTAGTGAGCTTGCAGCTGCCTGTTTTTGCCAATGAGACCAAACCATAACCCTTTCCAACAGCCCTCTCCATCTTCCCAAGCCTGGTACCCATGAGACTGTGGCCAGCAGTCACAAGTGAAAAATACCAGCTGGATCATGGGGTCCTGCAGGCTGATGAGCTAGCTGTATGGAAGGCTTCGTCAATGCATTTTTTTATCTCATTTCTATTAGATGTGCTTTTTATCTTGGACAATGCAAGCTGCATCTGCAAATGCTTTATCATAGGGCCTCTTCACTGCCAGGAACTGGGATGGCAGCAGTTCTAGTTGGGATCCTTCTGTGGAAGGCAGCATTTGCTGTGTGATTTTAACTTCTTCAGAGAGTCCAAGTAGTGCCGAACGTGTGACAGGAAGGGAGGAGAAGTTGACAAAATGTGTCTTGTGTTTGGTTTATTTGTAAAGAAGATAAAGATTAAACCTTGATGGTCCGAACTCTGCAGTCACTGGCCCTGAATCCAAGTTTTGGGATCCTTTCTTGTACTGCCCTCTCCTCAGTCTATGCTGCTGTGGCTGCTTGCAGTGTGTCTGAAGGGGGCTGTGCTTTCAGGGAAGGAGGGAGCACCTCAGCCTGACACTCTGCCTGCAGCAGCACAGAGGGTGCAAATACTGGGCAGCTCTCAGCAGCAGGGAGGTGCACTCAGCAATTCCCCCATGTCCTCTGAAGGGAAGGCAGTGGCCATGAGTTGCCTAATGTTCTTATATATTATTTGAATCATTATAACACTTAGACACACTAATCATAAATCAAGGCCACAGAAAAATGAAGATGACCCCTGTGTCCAAAGAGCAGGGTGGTGGGGCAGGATGAGGAATGCACCTGTGCTGGAGGAGAGAAAGAGACCTAAATATGTCAATCCTCTTCATGCAAGGTTCATGAAACAGGCTTGTAACACTTAAAAGATTTAAAAAAGGAGTAAAGTTAATGATCTCTTTATTGCCTCCAGACTTTCTGGATTTTAGAGTTTCCATTTGTTTCTTAGAAAATGGGAACATCATAAACTTTTTGTGTTGAAAGTTGATGATCTCCCTTAATTGCATGAATCTATAAGCTGCGACATGTAGAGAAATATTAGTTATTTGACCCTCACAGTAAATTTGCAAAGTTGACAATTCTGATGGATGTAATGGGAAGAGAAGATGATAACATGTTTTAATGTGGTGCATATGGGTAGGTAATTTAGGGAGTATAGAGAACAGGAGCAAGAAGAGGTCAGGCAGTGTGGGTGTAACGAAGGGAGAAAGCAATCAAGGCAAGCAGGAAAGCAAACAAAGCGAAGAAAATAGTGTTAATGTTTGACTGGCACTCAAGGCTCTACAGAAATCACTGTTTTCTCTCTTTCTCCTTTCTTTCCTTTTTTATTTTTTATTTAACAAAGCTTTTGACAACAACAGCAGCAAAAATAATAGCTCCCAGAACTAGTATATTTACCCACAGCGTGTGGTAACCCTTTTCTGTTGATTTTAAATGAAATTTAAAACAGAAACTGTGTTAGCCCTTGTGAAAACATGAAGCTTGTCAATTTGCTGAGAGTGCATTGTATAATTTGGGCTATTTTTTCCCACTTTTTAAATTAAAAAAAAGCTCTTGTTCATGTCCTCTTCATGTTTCCTCTTTATGTTTTATAATGCATTTTATTAGCCTTTTCAAAGAGCTGCTAATATGAAGTATTCCTCTTATAGTGTTCAGTATTTGGTTTTAAGATGAATAATTTTGGATATTCATATTTGTTGCTGAATCTGGTGCTTATTGTTTTAGGGATGAAACTGTTGGAGGTACAATGTTTTTCAAAATGAACCTCCTCTGAGATTTTCAGTAACAGCCCAAAGAGCCTAGGATTTTCTCAATCTTTGCTTTACACTCTGCTACTGCTTTTAATGATGAACGCTTCAATCTTGCTTTTTGTTTATGCTACATTTCCTTCAATATATATGTGCTCTGACAGGTTTTTTCTTTTTTTAAAGATGTTTTCATATGGTCGTGAGGAAATGCTTTAGCTGCAAGTGTCTGCTTCATCATGGGATCCCAGTGATTGAATGATTCAATTTTTGTAGTTTCTTTGTAAATCTGAACAGTGGGTGATGTCATCCACTTCTGAAACTGAACACTCCCTGTGTGAACAGCTTTGAACTACAGATTTGATTTAGGAATGTTGCTGCTAAGCTTCAAAAGACACTGCTCTGTCCAGCTGCAGTTCTGACTTTTATAGGTTTTGTTGCAAGGCCAATGAGAAGTTTGTTTATCAGGCCTTATTTAATTCCAGTTTGGTTTTTCAGGGATGTTGTTGTGTTAAAAGCCTGCAGGTTCTGCTCTTTCTTAAGCGGTCTTTAGAGAGCAACCTCCACGCATTTCTTTTAAATTAACCCCCACTATATAATCTCTAAAAAAATAAACAAGACTTTAATGAAGATGGTAAATAAGTAACCATCCTTTTAAGCCCTCATTAAAGTAAAGCTCTTGGTTAATGATGAAATTTGTAGATAAGTGTCCGCTAACAACTGTCAATTCTACTTCCACTTGTTTGCACTTCATTCATATAGCCTTGCTAAGACCTCCCCCCTTCAGACGGTTTAGGAATCATATGCTGTATTTTTCTTCCTTGTTTTTATTCAGAACACTTTCTCTCAGGCCCATTTCCTCTCTTTGAACTGCATTCACCCTGTTCAAAAGGATGATGAATACTGTGTGCTTTCCTTCACCATGACTCATCCATAGCCTTGCTCTTCTTTCTTCACTCTCTCCCACTCCTCTCTTCCTTTCAAAGGGGAGAAAGAACCAGAAAAATGTTGATAAAAGACAAAGTGTACATCAATGTAGCTTTCAATGCAACAAATCCCCTATGACAGGTCGGTTAAATGACTGCTGGAAGTGCTCTGGAGACACTGCCAGGGTTGTCTGATATTACTGTGAGTGCTCCGCTTTGCCCCAGAGCGACCCGGGCGATGGGGATGGCAGCAAAGGCAATGAGCTGAGCAGCCAGGGGAGGCAGCAAGGCCTGCAGCTGTGAGACAGCCCTCCTGCAACCAGAACATTTACAGTCACCTTGGCTGGGGGCTCTTTTAATTCTGGGGCCCTCCTGCGCGTCGGCATCAGGACATGGGGCCCCATGAAGACTGGTTTCACTGGTGCCTCCTCTGCCCTTCAGAGGCAGCAATGTGATCTGAAATGACACTAACAAGAATCTATTACTGGAACCTCTAGATTGAAATGTCTTGCTAAAAATTTTTTTAAATGATGTCATGAAATTGCTGCAGCTGGAAGACGGCAAGCCAGTTGTGAGGAGAGGTCCCTTTGGCACCAATGCTTTCCCACTTAACAAGCATTTCGAGTGCCGTGTTGTCCATTCAGTCTGTGTGTACATTTGGTTTGTGGCCATTTGCTGGCCAGGAGAAGGCAGCCCATAGTGTAGTATAGCCCACAGCCCATAGCAGTTGGGTATTTTAAGTCTCGTGCTTGTTGTTGTGATGTAGGTAAAAGAGTAAAAGGCAGTTTTGCTCACCCCGCTGATTTGATCTCTGGCTTTTTGAATGACATATTACAGCACTGCCTGATTTTCATTAGAAGGCAAGTTTTGGATACACCTTTTAAGAGAGAAAAGCCCTCTGATTTATTCCTTCACTGCTCATACAGAGCGTGGGTTTGCCTTTGTATTCAGATATATGCTTTTGCACTTGAACCAATGCCAAGGCAAATATCAAACAATATAAACCAGATGAATCTACCAGAAGGCAATAGATACTCTCTTCTATTGCTAGTGTGAAAGATGATGAAGTTCATAATGTGTTCAGATAAAGTTTTTCTTTAAAAGTAACAATGTTTTAGAATTTCCTTACTTAGAAAAATTAACCTAAGTGGAGGAATAATGATGTAGTGCTTGAACATATATGGCTAGTTCCAGTTTGTGTGGTTTAGTTTTGATTTCTTGTTATCCTGATTAATAAAATAGTAGGCATTGTGGCTAAAAACAATGAGGTTGCATAAGCTAAATTATGTTCAGGGTCTTTTGAGGCAAGGAAGTACCTTAAAGGAAAAAACTCTCTTCCCACAACTAAGGCTGAGAAAAAAAAAATTGAAGATTTTTTGAGGTGGCTTAACCACTTTATCAGACATTCATGTGGGAATAGAGAAAAAAGGAGTAGGGAAAAATCCATGTATTTATTTAGTGCAGAGCGTGGTAAATTATAATGGATGTTGCATAGGCTCAGATATCAAGTGTCTGTCTAACATTCATGAAAGCAGCATAATTCAGACTGAACTTTATTCTCCTCCGTTATGCCCAGCTGTTGGAAAGAAGCAGACGTGTGCAGAGCCTCCAGATGTTTGATGATTATTAACAAAGGGAGCAAAGGAGGGAGATATACTGTTTGTTCAATTTCATATTTTCAGATTCTGAATTCAGTTTTTTGGCATGTTTTATAGAATTTCTGTAATTTATTTATTTTTAATGCCATTGTCCCCATATTTATGTATTGTTTATTTTCTCTTACATGTGTTGTCATTGCCCCTTTTTCTTTTGAATGAGAAGAAAAGATGGTGAAAGCAATGGCAGGCAGTCATTTATTTATGCTTTCTAGCACTGTAATGAGGTGGGCATTATCCCCAAGAAAGGACTGTACTACAGAGGGATTCCTCAGTGCCTCGTGGGAAATTTCTGGCAGAATTAAAAATAGACGTGGTGGTTCTGGTGGCAATCTAGCATAGAGGGAGTGACACATGGACCTGGTGGTGGGAAGTTTGATTCTGATTTCCCACTTCCAAGTGGTTGAAAAATTTACAAGTGATTTGTTTTACAAATGTTACAATTTATTCACCTTAGATTTTTTTTTTCTGGTTAAAACCACAGTTTTGATGTTAGTTAGGAATCAAATGATTCTCAGTGAATAGATTATTAATGCTAGTCAAACAGTTCTATTTTATTTTATTGTTAATGTGAGTCATATGGTTTTGTTTCTTTTTTCTTTTTAAAAATCCTTCAACACTAGTAATCACATATGACAATCTTAAAATTTTAGTAAAATTCAGATACATAAAACTTAATTTGAAACCACAGAAGACTGTCACAGCTGTGGGCAAACTGAGCTTCTTTAAACTTTGCTTAAAGATTTATGAATAAAATATTGCATTTAATAAGCTTCTTTGTAGTCTGGATTCTCTGCCTTTTTAAAGTGCTACATGTTAATATTAGACATGTTTGTTCTGGTGAAAGGTGAAATACAAAGAGAAGTTCAGTAAGGAAATGAAGAGTCACCAGTACAATCCTCTTGACACTGTTTCCTTCAAGCAAGCACAGATTGCATCCACTTTGGCGAGTGATGTAAGTTAATTTGCTTTGTATTTTACATGCATTTACATCCTGAATACACTAACATTTGTTCACAGTAGAATTTCTTCTCTGAGCTACAGTCTCTGCTATACCTGTGTAGCAAGAACAGCATATTATCAATTTCTTCCTCTGCTTCTGACAGAGGGACTGAAGAGTTTTTCATAGCCATTTTAGATGAGATTAGTCTTGCTTAGTTTTGTGTGTCAAAATGTATGACCTCTTTCTCTGAGCTAATTTCCTTGCACTTGGTCCCTTTTTATTCAGGAAAGAAATGAACAGGTCTAGAGGTCAATTTTCTCACATATCTCACCTGTTAGAGGTGTCTGTCTTTAGAGGAGCAAAGTACTGTCATCCCTCCAATTGTTATAGAAGGAGGCTACATGAGCAGTTCAGATTTGGATGTCTGTCTTTTAAGCTTCATTCTTCTGGCTGATCTTCTCAATGGTGTTTCAAAATATAGCAGTCACTAGGTTCAACAATGGGTGTCTGCTGCTGGGGCCAGACTGGAGACATCATCTATAGCAAGTGATAACGCCCTTGGGATGGTATATTTAAAAGTGTGTCTAATGCTAAAAATGTGATCTCTTCTTTGAGGCTGTGATCCCAGATAGCCAAAAGACAAGCCTTCATTCCATAGTCCAGCATTTCTGAAGTGTGAGGTACCATGCAATGATAACAGGAAAGACTGGCTCTGAAAAAGCTACAGATGATTATGTAATGATTTCCAATATCTAAATGTATAGTAAAAAATTAGTGGAAGTAGTTATTATTATGAGAAATGGACAAATTGAAATGATGAACATGATACATATGTGGACAGGACTAAAGGTATTAGTTTAAAAGATCTCTCACTCAAGATAGGTAAGGTAGGGTGTTTTCTACGTGTAATGTTGGGCATACAGGTCTCAGAAGAATGGAAAATCCTACTGTTGCCTGATGGGAAGTTTCTTTCTGCTGCTTAATTAAGTGATTATCTTTTGCCCTAAGTCACCATATTGCTTATATTTGCTGCAAGCAATCTGTATTGGATAAAATATCCAGGAGCACTTCCCTTTAACTGTTATTTATGAAAATGTAAATTGGACGGTGTAATTCCTGAAGCAGGGGAAAAGGATAAGAATTAAAGGTGTTTAAAATGGATAGACCCAAATTATTGGGGAAGATGCTCTTGATTTAAGTGGGTGGTGGGAAGGGAGGGGAGAGGAAATAACAAGAAAATTAATTCTAGCCTGAAAAGTCATACAAAGTGTGATTTTGTTGTAAGTGTCCTTTTTTTGGGGAGGAAAAGTTTGAATAGTTTGTAAGTACTTACCAGAATGAGTTCTGTATTGTTCTTACGTTTTCTTTGAAATAGTAGTAGATGACCACCATCTAGTGGCTGGTAGAGATTGTTCAGGCAAGCACTTAGGGTTTTTTCTCTTTCTGAATGTTCACAATGTAATACACAGCTGTGAATTATTTTATGAATCTTTAGTAATTATTTTATTAATCTTTAATTTGCATAACCTGAATTCTTTTTCCAGGTGAGCTACAAGAAAGATTTAGAAAGCCTACACGATCCAGCCTCTGATCTACCAAACCTGCTGCATTTAAACCACGCTTTAACTATCAGCAAAACACAGAGTGATGTAAGTTGTCTTTTTAAGAAGGACATGAAAAATAAATCTAGTAAGGAATGTCCTTTGTATAGTCATGGAAGGAAACACATTGCTCTCATTTGTAGGGGGCAATAGTGTTGTAACTGTAGTAGATGAAGGGTGTAGTGAAGAAAAATGGCTTTACATGAAGACATATTTCAGTTATTAGAACGGATAATGCATACTGTGGAAGAATCACACAGAACTTCTGATGTTGAGCATTTCTTCTCATATGTCCGAAACATTGTCTATTTTTTTCTTTGTTCTAAAATACTTCTTTCCTTGCAAATCTCATTTTGTCTAAGATCTTGCTTTCATCACATTATGCTAGTTTAATTGGACATTTTCAGGAACAGTCTCCGGAATGTTAGCTTACTTTTGGGTTTCTCTGGCTAAACATTTTTGCACTCCTAACTGTCTGAGTCTTCCTACACTGGATCAGATAATAGGCACATGCTCCATTCTGCCATGTAGTAACACATGCCCCTTGATGGGGCTGGTGGTCTGATATATGATTGTGGTGGGGGTTGAAATAGGAAGGAAGAGCTAGGAAACCCCTGACTCCTGTGCCATGATGAAGGTTCTTTCTCACTCCAAGAGCATCTATGCTGCATGTCTTTAGGCTGGTTAGCTGCATTTATCATCTTTACTGCAGAAAACACAGAACTGCTGTGGGGAGGCATGAGTGAGTGGTGCTGGGAAGGAAGGTTGCTCTACGGCTGGCAGGAGTTTGAGTGTTTCATGGACAATGAACTCTAATGAGTAGGAGCATACTGGGTCACCTTTTGAGCCAGTGCCTGCTTGTGTCTAAAATAAAATAATCCATCTATACTTGATTTTTGTATTATTTTTTTGAGAATTGAAGCTTGTTTTTTGTCTGTCTCACTCCCTCAGTGAAACTAACACTGACTATCCCCTTTTGTCTGAGTAATAAATGAGTTGGAGTCTTTTTCTTCCTGCATTCTTCATGCATGTTTCAGCCCAAATCTAGTTTCCTTCTAGTGTATGGTAAGATTACCAGTCTTTTTGCTGATTAAATTAGCACCTATGGAATGGACTTCATCAGTTTATCATCTTAGCTCTAAGGATATAGAAAACTGGACTTTCCCTTAAGACAGATCATGTTTTGCAAAATATATTTCTCTCTTTCATCCTGGAGGTGTTGATTCATAACGTCCATGTGCACATCTGAGGACTCTGTAAATACTAAGCCTATGATTTTTGCATTGTCCAGATCCTGGTGGGTATTTTAATTTGGTACAAGAAGATAAATGCTTTGCCCATCTCTAAGCTCTCCACTAAATATTTGTCTTTTAAAAAAATCCCATCTTCACAGCCCTTTGACCTCCCCATGCCATTGCTTTTATTTAAACTTAGTTTACCCTTCTGCCCTTCTCCCTCCTTTTCTAGTACATTTCTTGTGTTCTCCTTGTCTCTCAACAGCTCACACCAAATCTGTTTTGTAATCTGCCACCATTGTATAAAACAGTCTTCCTGACCTCCCTGCTTTAACTGATTTCCAAAGACTGGTCTTATGGTCTGTCTTTTTGGTTTTTTTCCCCCCTGCCTTCTGAAACACAAAGCTGCTTGCTAATTGCCTGGTTTTACTGTTTCCCTGCAGTATACCTTTCTCCATTGAACTTTATGTTTCTAATTATCTTCTACATAACAGAGCTACACCTGCACCTGTGTGACAGATTGAAATCTCTATGGTTAATTAAACTCATAAACTAATATTGTTGATTGAATGAATGGCTTTGCTTATTGACCTAGAGTGTAGAAATGTGTGCAACTTTATGAAGCACTTATAGTATAATATCAATGCAAGGCTGTTACAGGTCAACTTCCATGGGAATAAATTCCATCAGTTAAGAGGAAAGCTTGATGAGCATCTTTGGACATAAATAAACTGATTTTGACAGGTCAAACTCATCGTGTTTTATTATTTTGATGAGGAAGAAAATTACAAGGTGCAATTTTCCCTTCATACAGTATTTATTTCCTGGTTTCACTTGGGATGGAGGTAATTTTCTTCCTAGTAGCTGGTACAGTGTTGTGTTTTGGATTTGGGATGGAAACAATGTTGATAACGCCCTGATGTTTTAGTTGTTGCTGAGCAGTGCTTACACCAAGTCAGGAATTTTCAGCTTCTCATGCAGCCCGGCCATTGAGGTGGCTGGTGGGGCATGAGAAGCTGGGAGAGGACACAGCCAGGACAGCTGACCCAAACTGGCCAAGGGGATATTCCACACCAGATACTGTCATTCTCAGTATATATAAACTAGGGGAAAGTTGGCCCTGGTTGCTTCTCAGGGGCAGGCTGAGTGTTGGTTGCTGGTGAGTGACTTTTATTCATTTGCAAATCCTTTTTGTTTGTTTGTTTGTTTGTTTGTTTTTGTTTTTTTCCTTGTGATTTATTTCTCTCTCTTTTTCTTATTTTCTTTTTATTACTGATTATTATTATTATTATTATTATTGTAGCTTATTTTATTTTAATTATTTAACTTATCTTAAGCCACAAATTTTCTCACTTTTACCCTTCTGATCCTCTACCCCATCCCACTGGAGTAAAGCGTGTGAGCAGTTGTGTGAGGCTTAGTTGCTGGCTGTGGTTAAACCGTGACAGATATATATGTAATTTTGGTATGAACGATGGAGACACAAAATTTGACACTTTGATGTATGTAGAACAGCTAGTTTAATGTTTTTCACATTTAAAATCTGTTCCTATTGTGGAGAATTTGAGATACTAATGAAACACAGGCTAAAAAGCGGGGAGTTAAGATGTATTTCATTTTAATGAATGGGGTGAATAAATAGAACGTAGGAGATTGAATCTGGTGCTTGTAGTTTAGCTTACTATACAAAAAAGTTATGAGTTTAGCTAATTTGATTTTGTAGAATTTTAAAATAAATTTCTTCCATTAGCTGAGGAATGGAGTAAAAGTATGAGATCAGTATCTGTAGATGGAGGTAATGTTCATGTGTTTCCGCTGCTAAAGTGATTTTGTTGTGTGACATTTACAGTTCTTTCCACTAGGAGGCAAACCCAGACCATCATGTGTGTTTCTTTTCAATTCAAGTGTAAATAATAATGTTCATTTTCTATGGAACATAGAAACATCTGACTTTTAGATTAGCAGGACAACCATTTTCTCTAGGAACGTAAAAAAGCCATTTTTTATCATATCCCCTTTTAAAAAAATGTCATCGCAGCATTTTAAATTTACATTTTACGGAACTCCAGAGCTCAAAGGACTAAGATACAATTTCTTCTATCCTTTTATTTCATAGTTATTTTAAATACCATTAAAATTCCAAAACCTTCTGGATTTCTCCTGTGAAAACATTCTTGGAATTTTTTGTTTCAGTACGAATATAAGAAATCATTTAAGCAAAGCGTTTCTACCATTTCAGCCCACACACTGCAGAACAAATCCACCTCAAAGAAAATGCAGTGCTTCAAAGCCATGTATACAGAACCACGAACAAACACATCTTGCAAAGACAAAATGCAGTGTTTTAACAGTAATTAAATAATGCACAAAGCCACATGATAGCTTCCAGTGAAGTACAGTGCATATTCAATCAGAAGCACCCCATGAGGAGAGAGAAGAGTGTTTTTCCAGGACCCAAGCCTAATGCAGAAGCCTGACAAGGAAAGAGAAATTCAGATATCACTATTTTTGAAGAGACATAGAATTTAAAATTACGTTACTCAATATAAATGTAATCTTTTGATTTGTGGCTATTTGCTTTCCTTTGTGCAGACTCTTCCATCATGCCCAACATTGACTGATGAAGATAAGTAATGTATTTGCCAGTCCTAATCAAAAGAGTGTGAATGATTGGGTTCAGAAGGCTTCTCCAGGTTTCTAAACAAAGCGTGTTTCCTTTGTGAGTTAGCATAAAGGAATAACTTGATGTCTTAGCCCTGTGTCCCTCACTGTGATTTCGCTGCCAGCTCTAAGGTCGTGGTCCCTGGTAGATATGAGGGGAAGGTTGGTGCAGGACTGGACCCTACTGAAGCAGTAGTTTTCCTTCCCTTTTCTCTCCCACAGGTGCAAACAAAAGTGCATTTGAGAGTGGTGCTTCTGAGCCTAAAAAAACCACCTGTGGGGCCTGGCTGTGAAACAGATTTGGTCGTTGTTACAGTAAATATGTTGTTTCATGGAAACATAGCAGGAGATCCTATTAAACAGCTGCCAACTGTTCAGACATAGGTCATTTGGCCAAACCCATGCAATTAGTTTAAGGATTATGATTGATGCTCCTTATTCCTGTTGTCTTTAAAGTTCACGATTTCTGGGTCTGAATTGTGTAGAAAAGGAATAAATTACTCCAAAAATATTACCTTATCTAACTGCCCTATATCCCCAACAGGTTAAGTCTGGGAGAAGTCCTCCAAGTCAAAACATCTGAGGAGTATGGCTAAGAGAGGATTTTTTTCTTGCTAAGGCAAGCAATCGGATTTCATAGTCTCTCAGCTGTTAACAGACTTTAATTTTCCTAGGTCAAGTACAAGGAAAATTATGAAAAATCTAAAGGCCGATCAATGCTGGAGTTTGTGGATACACCAATGTATCAAGTTTCAAAGGAGGCTCAAAAGATGCAAAGTGAGGTAAGTAAAAGTGTACTTCTTGAACAAGTAAAATTTAGATCAACAGAGAGGTTAACAGACATCTTGTACTCAGGTTAAGAAAAGGTATGAAGCAGAGGGTAAATTGTGGATATGGTAGAATTAGAGTGAGTAGTTATCTCTGCTATTCTGTAGCTCAGTTCTTGTGAATTTGTTTTTTTTCTCAAAAGGCCATTGGTACTAACAGTACACACACATCATTTAATTGAGAAGAAGCTCAAGAGGTCATCTAGATCAGAGATTAATACATTTTTAAATTTTCACTTGAATTCCATCTTTAGGGGAGGGATGGTTCTTATGCAGGAGCAGGTGAAGCCACAAAACCCAGTCCAGCCCCATGATTGAACTTAAACATCCTTCTGCCTTTTCAGCCTGGGAAACTCATCAAGGAGGAAGCATTGCTCCCAGGCTCCAGAGCGGCCCTGGCTGTCCTGTATCAGGCCATGCTTTTCTAATTTTTTTACAAAAACCCTTCAAATGATGGAGATTTTGTGACTTCCCAGGCAATCTAGTCCAGTGCATTGCCATCCATCCTGAGTGAGATGGATGCACCTGTGTCCCCATGCTGCACTATGATTCCATTAGTTTTGCTGTGTCATGAAAACAGATGATCTCAGCCTCTTGGTAGAAACTTTGAGTTTTAAACCATTACCTTGTGTGCCATTTGTCTTTGCTTTTCCCTACTAAGCAAACTGTTTCTTCCATAGATCAAGTTCAATAATCTCTTTGGACATACTTACACATATTTTTGTGTAGATTGTATCTGTATAAATAAACTAGGTAATGAAATGCGTAATGAAGTTGCTTGTTAGTGTGAAATCTAATTTATGACAGGGTTCATTTCTGGGTCTATTTACAATGTCTCTTCTGAAATAGACATGGAATTGCATATATATATTTGGTTTTGCTACAATAGAATTGTTTGTTTTGCTACAATAGAAAATGTACCGCAGAGATTTTGAAGAGGGGATCAAGGGAAGACCTTCACTGGATTTAGACAAGACCCCAGAGTTCTTGCATATAAAACAAGTCACTAATCTTCTGAAAGAGGTAAAGGATTTTTATTTATTTTTTTTCATTGTTAAGTCACAAATGAGCAATAAGCAACATCACTACGAGCTGCTGAGTGCTGAGTAACTTTAAATTTTCTTGGTGGCTACATACAAGTCACTTCGCGAATAAATATTGCTTCATATAACTTTGCATTCTGAATAGTCCTGTAGCTCAGCCCACCTGAACCAGACTATCACTTCTCTTTTCAGATGGATAAAGGGGTGGAAGGAAGGATTTCCATTGGTGTGCAGTGGCAGTTTTTCCCTTTGAATAATTATTTCACATTTATGGTAGCCTATTGTGGTTATACAGATGCCTTGAACTGCATAGAGTCACTTATAACTACCTTAAATGAAATAATTATCTATCATACATGTTACAGATAAAAAATAAAGAAGACCAAGATTCTGTAATAGAGCTGTGATATTACATAAATGCTTTAAGTCCATTTTGTTAGAAGGTACAGATTTTCTGTATGCCTACTATTTCCTGGAGATCTGTGAAATGTTCTTCAGTTGTATGTGTCACTAAAAATGAATATTTTTCCCATAACTGAGAATCCTTCTTGTAGAAATATGCTTCTTCCTGCTGAGGACTCCAGGACGGTGTGGATGAATGTAGACGAGAGATCTCTGAAGTTAGGTTTTAGAAGATGAGGTTTATTGTAAGGGATGTGGAGGCCTTGCTCTGAGCCGCTAGGCTGCAGCTCGTGGCAAGGCCGAGGGAGGTGGGGGAAGGGAGAGGTTGGGAGTGGAAATTCCAAGAGAGGAAAGTCCTCAGGGAAGGGTGCCAGGCAAAGAGGGTGTCCAGCCCCATGGGGACCCCTTATCAGGGGGCTTCAAGGTGGGCTGGAACAGGGCTTGTGCCAATGGCGTTACAGATACCCGATACTTCAGGGGAGGGGTACAGGTGTGGGATGAACCGTACATTGGGGGTGAGACAGAACTTTCCATTTGACCTCTGGGTCTGGCTGCAGGTGACCTTCAGCTGGTCACATAACTGTTTTCCCAGACATCCAGTATCTAATACATCTCAAACATCAAAACTTACTTTCAATTCTATCTCACCTACAGGTTTCTCATTCTCAGAATATAGGCAATCATATTTATAGAGTTTTTTGGCTTCCTCCTCCCCAACACCTTCTACCTTTAGTATCTTTATATTATTATTCAAAACTGGTTTCATGTTAGGTTTTGAGTATTCTGTGCCTCTGTGGATTATGGTTACTATTTGACCAAATTTAAAAGGTCTTCTGCTAGAAGGGAAGAGCAGAGCTGCTAGATATCCTGCCTTTGAGTCTGGAAGCCAGCAACACCTTGTTTGTATTTATGGCATTAAGAATAGATTTATTATTTTGCCAAAACAAATAAAGCACGTTAAAATTAAAAACCCTTGAACTTTGTTCCTTTCCTTGTTCTTTATGCAATTTATTCCAGTCTATGCTAGATTTCATATGGTTAAAGAAATTTTTTTCTTTTAAGGTGTTTCTTTAATATTCATCCTCTAATAAATAATTTATTCTGATAAGCCTGACTGTCAGGTAGGCAAGTCTCAAGCTAGGTCTATTTCGTACAGTGGCATTCTGTGGTACATCTCATATATGCCTTCTCACTAGGGAAAAACACAAATCATGCTGTCATTTCACTCAGTTAATCTTGCTGCTCACCGAATGCCCAAAGAAGTGGGTACTGTAGACATAGTTATATCATGTGCTCTACATGTTCATCCCTGAAATTTTGATGTAGCTCTCCTCCTTAGCACTATATGCATTGACATGTTCTCTAATTCTGACCTCCTCACGTTTTATGCCTTCTTATTTAAGGAGTAAACCATGCCTGTAAGTCAAAGGGGAAGAAAATGAGAAAATGAAAATATTTCCATTAATGCATAACTACATGAATTCTGATGATTTTATATCCACATTCAAGGAATGTATTCAAAAACCCAAAATTACTTAGGTAAAATTAATTCTTATCTTTCATGATTAGAAAATTTATGTATTTTTTAATAGTCAAGGTTGTAGGTCAGTGTTTTTCCATAAAAGTTCATAATAAAATTTGAATAGCTACTGCATGAAAAAACAAGAAAAACCTGGAGTTAAAAATGAATTAATTGTTCAATGACATTTTTTAATCCAAATGTCAGCTGTGTTCCAGCTCATTCTGTTGAATCCTGACTTTAGAGAATTCTGCAAATATTTCACATTTTGTAACAATAAAAACTTTCTTCTCTGGGGCCACATTTACACCTCCTTCAGAAGAGACAGCTGAATTAATTGTTCTGAGTTAAATAGCTATAAATTAGAAGAAATTGTTTCTTGTTTGTTGTAGGACATGCTTCTGATGATCAAGAGAAGAATCTTTGAAAATATCTGGTTTCCTTTCATTTAAATAAAGAGCTTATAGAGAGATAAAAATGCTCACTGCTGCTTATGAAATTTAATAAATAGTTAGGAGTCTGTAGAAACCCTTCTGATAAATATTTTGTGCAATGTTCTTCTAATTTCTTTGCTCAAAAACCCTTAACACTCATCTGGATATGCAAAGAGTGATTAAAAATCCTTACAAAAATTAAAGATCTTGAACTTCAATAGGCTTACATCAACTCCCTGGAAGCTGGGAAGAGCAAAAAGAACCAAATGCCTGTTGGCAGGTTCTAGTGTGCTTTGAATTTTACACTGAACGTTTGAGTACTCTGGGGGCTGCACTTGCTGAATGTTAATAGGTCATACCAGTGCAGTGTCTAGGAGGGACAGGAGTGATATGGTAGGAATATTGCTTCTACATTTTAATTTATCAAGAGGTTGTTTTAACAGGTCCTAGTATGGAGTTTAGGGAATCCATCCTGGTTGGGATGCCATTAATGGGGCCGAGGTAAAATCTGCAGCACAGCATATAGTGGTCTGCAGAAAGCAAATGCTACTGCAGTTAAAATATCTGTCTAGAGACGGACGAGGCCCCTACACAATGTGCTAGTGCAGTATAGGACACAGCTGATTTTCAAGAGCATAAAAAATCGACAATGACATTAAAATCTTTTTACTTTTTCAACATTGTTCCTTTTGATTTCACGATTTCCAATTCTATTTTAAGTCTGAAATCTGTACTTCAACTAATTCATATTTCATAGAAATTTCAAAGAGACTCTTCAGATGTTTAATAGGTGGCATTTCTTTTCAAGATCTTGCACAAAATAAGAACTGGTGAAACCTATCTCTCTCTCTCTCTCTTTTTTTTTAAATACTTAGAAAGAGTATCGAAAAGATTTGGAAGAAGGGGTGAAAGGAAAAGGAATGACAGTGTTTGAAGATACACCAGATTTGATTAGAGTGAAAAATGCAGCTCAGATACTAAATGAGGTATGTTATTCTAGTCAAGGTTATTAATATCACAGAAGGTTCACTTTATATTAAACTCAAAAGATTCAATCTTTTTTTTTTTTTAATATAATCTACATTGAAACATGTAAGTATTGAAACCAAGGCTATTCCCATTTTGCTTGAAAAATATAGTAAAGCTCTGGATAAAAAAACCCAAACCCACAGGACAGATATTTCAGATTATCAGGCAAGTAAAAGGTCATTGGAGATTGTTAGTGGGGTGAGTAAATCCAGCATTTAGAACTGGGCTCTGCTGAGGCTTTCCCAGCACATGAGTTCAGGTGGTCTTCCAGACTTCCAAGGCTGTCTCTGGGAAGCAACAATGGGGCTGGAGGGTGTAGGGAGGGAAGAGGGAAGGCAAAGCTTGTGCTTCATGTTATGGGGAATAATTTCTGAATGTTATGTGTGTGTGTGTGTGTGTGTGTGTGTGTGTGTGTGTGTGTGTGTGTATATATATATAAATATATATATATAAAAATCTATTTTATATTAATCTCATATTTTAAAATATATATAATATATATGTCTATTTGCACACATATATATATCCATATCCATATAAAACAGAGGGATTTCCATGGATAGGGCCAATTTGTCCACTGTAAAGAAGTGCAGGAACATACAGCTGTAACTCCGGGGATTATCTTTTCCTTGGTGTTTTACACATTATGAAGCTTGGAGGAAACATCTGCTGTCCCACCTTTAGCAGAGACGAATTGAGGGATGATGTATTCCTACAGGTTAATTTACAATTCTTGTAAAAAAATGTGGTTTGCGAAATAGACAGTTGTTTTATAGCATTTATTTCCATATCAGAGTGAGGCAGAGATGGAAGACCAAAAATCTTTTTGCCCATGTTCTTGCTAGTGATCAAACCATTGTATTGACTACAAACATATGTTCTTTCTTTTTCTTACTAATGTACAGCCTAAAATAATGAACAAACAAGAAAAGTAAGGGGCATTTTAAAATCATATGTATAATATGTATTTACTTTGAAAAATAGGAGTTTTCCACAGGCAGAGATGAACTAGAATAGAAAAAAGGATGATCATTACTATAGTAGTAGAAATAGCACTGGCTGAGAACATTTTTTTTATTAAAAAACCCTACAACTATTGTATACAATATAATATGTATACATATTACTTTTGAATATAATTTTTTGATGAACAAGGTACATATCCTTGCTTGGATAAGCTGAAGATGAAATATTAATTTTGCTTTCAGGTCATTGGTTATTTATAATTTATGTTGTGAGAAAAAAGCAGCGATCAAGGATGATGACTGCCACTTGCCTAATGGCTATGGCTCAGGAAGGACCTATTAAATGAATAAATTACAACTTCCTGATCTGGAAGTTCACTGGAAGCAATTCTGTATGGTATTAAATTTCTAACATGTATTCTTGTCATAAATAAAATATGTTCTTAAAAGTAAAATGTGTTTCAATTAGACTGGCACCAAGGACCAACTTACTACACCATGCTCTGTAGAGCTGAACTTCCCCTTTACTTTAGAGGATAACTGTAGCAAGCTGCGTGGGCTGATTTCCTCCCACCCTCTGTCACATTAAAAATTCATTGATAGAAGTTTGTACGTTCATTGAATATCTTCTAAAAGTTTTCCTCCTGTAGTTTGTGTTTTTTCTGACAACAGCTTACCAATAGTCTTGAGAACTGTGACTCTTGAAAGTTTTGATTGACTAAATCCTAAATTTGAGTGTCTTGTGAAAAAAAAAATCTCCTTGTAACTCTCTGGATTTTGTGAACATCATGTATAAATTCTATCTTCTCAGAGGCAATACAAGAAAGACTTGGAAACTGAAATCAAAGGGAAAGGCATGGAAGTTGGTCCAGATACACCTGAGATAAGACGAGCCAAGAAAGCTTCTGAAATTGCAAGCATGGTCAGTACAGCTCCTGGGGTAACCTTTCCATTTGACAGAATGCAACAAATTATTGTGATTGAGAATTCCAGGTGGTGACCAGTCTAGGCAGTACTGAAAACAGATTTCTCTAAATAGGTAATCCATTGAGCTGCAAAGGGTTGGACAGTTGCATAATCAGTGTAAGGGGGAAAGTGAAGACTTCCCAGAACTTAGACCTCCCTATCACTGTTTGCAGGTTGTGCTTGTTCCTCATGAGCCATGCCTGCCCTGGGGTGTGTTTGGTCACTGGGGGCCCTGCTGCTTTTAGGTCTAAATAACTACTTATTTAGGTAGGGTCAAGTGATAAACAGAGAGTTATTAAAGCATTATGACCTCAGTCTTGCAAAGTGCAGCAGAGGGAGAAATTTTCATGTCTGACTGTGGCTGCCAAAATTGCAGAGACAGGTAAATGTGAAAGGCTACATCAGATTTGAAGTGAGCAGTCTGTTAAAAGAGTTTTTTAACCCATCAGCAACTACAGACATTGCATGGATAGGTTCTACAAAACTCATGCTGTTGAATCATCAGTTACTTGGTGGTTTATGAATGCTGGTCAGTGAAATTGCATAGATTAAATTGGGAAAAATTTAAGAATTTGGCTGTCAGCTGTATTTCCAATGCTATTCTTTTTAGAAAGAATACAAGAAAGACTTGGAGAATGAAATTAAAGGAAAGGGAATGGAAGTGTGTACGGATACCCTTGATATACAACGAGCCAAGAAAGCTTCTGAAATTGTCAGCCAGGTGAGTATTTATTGCTAAGAATTAATTGCTTTAAGATTACTTTGAAAGTAAAACAGAATGAAATGTTAAAAACATAGAATCCGCTTAAAAATTCTTAAGCTGAAAACAGCAAGCATTGCACAATAAAAATATTAAATAGAAGAAACTGAAGAATTTATTTTTGTAGTGTGACCAGTACTATGAGAACAGCTTTGAAGACAGCATATACAGAGAGTCATAGTATTAGTTATGTTATTTTTTTTCTTTTTACTTTTTTTTTTCCTTTATTTTTTCTTCAGAAAGAATATAAAAAGGATCTGGGGACTGAAGTTATAGGAAAAAGGATGCAAGTTGTTCCATATATTCCAGAAGTACAGTGAGTGAAAGGGCTTCAGAGATAGCAAGATATAGTGAAAAAGTGAATGTTTTAATTCTGTGTAACAATGACTGCTTGACACACCCTGATCAAAATGCTTCCTTTCTAGCACTGTAGAGGCTTTCTTAGCCATACTAAATTAATTTACATGTAGTAAAATGTCTTAACTGTCTGAATCTTATTTGTCTTTAGGCCTGTTACACCATGTAAATTGAATTTAATTATTTACATCTGCCTGTAGTTCTTTTCACATTACCTAATTACCTAATGTTACATTACATACATCCTGACAGAGGGGAAATACATATGAAGATACATTATGTATGAAGATAGGTTATATATGAGGATATATTTTTTATATATATGTATATTAAATATATATATTTTAGTGTGGGGTAGACAATGGTAATAGTACCATGGAGAAGAGAGATTTAAGTAAACACTGGACAGGGATCAGGAGGCTCATCAGCAATAGGCATCTTTTGTGCAGTTTGGATATCCTGAGCCCAAAAAGCATAGATGTGTAAAATTTTTTTTTTCAGAAAATGTACAAAGATGAAGCAGAGAAGATGCTCTGTAACTATTCTGCTGTCTCAGACACTCCTGAGATGGAGAGGATAAGAAGTACTCAGAAAAACATCAGTTCAGTGAGTAATAGAGCTTCTCTCTTTGCTTGTAACTTTTCAGATATTTTTTAGTCTAAATAGGCTCTTTTGTGCCACAGTGTAAAATAGGGAACTTATGAGTAGAAGTCCTTTGAACCATTTCCATAATTTTCCTGGCAAAAACTGTATCACTCATTTCTTTCAGTAAAAATAATACCCAGCTTTTCTAGGTGTGACGCTGTTATTTTGAATTTCTAAACCACTTATGCCACCTTGCCAAGCCACAGTTATTTTTAAATGAAGATATTTTTTTTTTCTTTTTCCATCAAGCCCCAGGAAATACTTTATTTAAAACAGAAAAAAAATTCGAAGGCTTCTTACTATACATATAAGATATTTCATCTGTTTCCTATCATATATACTGAGCATCAAGACTGGGGTATAAAATTACAAGAGATCAGATTTCATATATATATACACACACACATATATATATATATAAATGATTTTATATTACACTGGGTATATTTTAAAATTTTATGCTAGATTTAAGTTTCAGTTTATCCCTAAATATAAATTATGAGCTTAGATTTCTAAAATTGCCCAGTTTGGGATGTATTAAGTTCCACTTCCTTTTTGGGCCCATTAAAGCTGTTCGTAATTCTGCCTTTCTTGTAATATAACAAAGAGGAGTAAATCTAGCCTCCAGAACAAAAAGCCAGTCAGTGGCTGGTTTTTATGGCAGACTAAGTAATACTAATAAAGCCAATGATTTGAGAGAAAGGAATATAAGATACTTAAATATTTTTAGTATTATTTGACCCACAGGTTCTTAGAGATATCCTCAGCTTCTCCAGCTCTCAGAGGTAACTGAGTAAACTCAGTTAGTTTCTCCTAGAGGCGTTTGCCTGCAGCTCCCCTGTAAAGCTGAGGGGAGTCTGTTGGGAGAGCAGAGGAGATACCTCTCTGAGCCTGCTCCAGGCTGTGGTCACTCCTGCAACACCTCCAGCCATCACCTGCCCTTTTCATTCCTTTGAATGAGGACAGCTGAAAGCTGCATCTTTCTAGGAGCTCTTGACAGGCCCACTGGCCCGATTTTGCTTCCTGTCACCTGTTGGCTCCTGGTTCAGAATGGTGCTCTGCAGGATGGTGTGATGTGGTTATCACCATTTCTCATGTCACTGGTGTCCTGTCAGGTTAGACTGAAACTCCCTGGAACTGAGAGACCTGAACTAGCCCCTGTGATCTGCTTTGCTCCCTGTTCCAGCCTTTGATAGCTTCTGATGAAGTTCTCAAGTCGGTCAGTGGCTCTGGCAGTGTGTACTCACTAACAGTTGGGTACCAGGCTTAATTAAGAGAGGCATCACCACTTAATCCAGCCTTGACACGGCTCTGACACGTCCGAACCCCTTGCAGCCCTACAGGGCAGTCTGAGCTTTCAGTGCCAAGGCTGACAATTATCCTCTTTGTTAGTGTTCTAGATAATAAGAAATAAAATATTTTCTCTTTGAGGTGATTTGTATTTGCTTTCTTTTGTGATTGTCCTGTTTCTGTTTGTGAACTGGGTCCTCCAAATGTAGGAAAGCAGTTTACAGTAGTGATTGAACTGCCTTTTTTCTTCTTTCTCTATGTTTTAATCTTTCATCCTTCTGTGCAGTTTAGATGATGAAGGTAAATTATTACTGATTGAAGATACAGCTGGAAGCAGCCCAAATAGAATAAAAACCCAATGACCCCTAATAGTCTTCTGATTTTTTGGACTTTGTCTGAAGTATTTCTCTGCCTTAAGGAACAGAAAATAACAACTAGCTCTGCAGATAAGATCGTTGCTGCTTTTAGCTCACTAGCTCATTTGGCGGATGATTTATAAAAGGATATTTACTTCACAGTCATCTCTTTCATAGAAAAATTCCTCCCTCCAACATATTTTACCAATCCTTCCTTGGTAGTGGAGAAAAGTATATTGTAGTCCAGTCCACAACATAAATCTTTCTAGCTGACATGGTGCAGGAGAATTTTCAAGTTCTTACTCATAAACTGTCTCTGTTATCACATGGTAAAACAAAATTCTAGATTGTTAAAGATTTTCTGAATAAAAAAATCAATTGCAGACTTTCACTCTTCTCTAGAATATTTGGCAGTAGTATTCATCCCAGGCTATGGAGGACTTGAAGGAAGCAGGAGGAATTAATCAAGAGTGATGTTTTTATTGTTCAGGGTTTGTTGATAGGAAAACTTAAATAAATCTTGATTTAAGAAAGGCAGAAATACTAAATGGTAAACATTAATTTTATTAACTCTAGGATCAGACTTGTTTTTTACACTGACTGGAAATGCTTAGTGGAGTGGCAACAGCTGTGACACAAAATACCGAAAATCGAGTAAAACTGCTTTAGGAGTTTTGCAGCATGAACTGGTGCTCCATGGATATTTAAATTGGAACCATGCTTGGAATTTGTGGAGCAGTTATTTACTGTCTCTTTCAGTGACTTCAAATGATTGATTCTACTGATGTGCTTTGTGTTTATCCTTTACTGAAACAATTGAAACAGAGAGAATTTTATAAACAGCATGTGTATCTTTGTTTTTAGAAACAGTCCTCAGGTTTCTGGCTTGAAACTAGGAGTCAAAAATTGCATAACTTGGATTGTAGCTCTGGTTGTTATGGTTATTTTTCCATGAATATTTCAATTTTCTAGTTTGTTAACTTACAAATAATAGTAATGTCTGTTCACTTTCTCACAGTATTTTAAGATCTGAAGACTAGAGAAACCAAATAAAATCCTGCATGTACGTGCACCTTCCATTACATTGAAATTAATGAAATTACTCAAGCATAAAGTTACATTTGTAAAACTTTATTATATAAATGTAAATATTTTTCCCAAATTTAAGCATGTCATTGCAAATATTTAAAAATACTGAAGGCAGTTTAAAGGATGAGAATATATTATCTGGGTTACAGCTGAAAACAAACAATGTTATTGTAATTATTGATAATTAGTCTTATTTATGAAAAATTAAAGTATTTGCTTTCTTAGCAAGATTTATAGTCAGACCAATTTGGAACTTGGAAAATGGCCTAGCCCTTTTATGAGACCTAGTATTTGCATTGCTAACAGTCTCATAATTATCTTGTCTTTTGGGGAAATGAAGGTGCTTTATAAGAAGGAAGTAGGAGCTGGCACAGCAGTAAAAGATACTCCAGAGATTGAAAGAGTAAAGAAAAATCAACAGAACATTAGTTCGGTAAGTGCTATTAACATAAATTCTTCTTATGTGAGTAGAAGGTGGGCCAGTTGTTTTTTTTTTTTTTTTTTTAAATTTTGTTTGCTGAAAATTTCTTCATTTTCATTCTAGCGCAGCTAGAACTCCCCTCTGCTGTAGTACTTCAGTGTTCAAATGTAGAGATTCTAATTGAAGTATTAAGAAAAATAAGAAAATATTTTAACTAAATATTTGAGGAAAGTGTGTTGTCTCTCAAGAGTGAGAAACATGAGATGCATTTTCCCATATGGCAGCAGTTGTATTTGCAGGTTAGAAAAATACCATGTGACAAAAAAGAAAATCTGTAGCTTTTTGTTAGAGACTGCATGTATTGCATAGGACTTGATACAATTTGCACTTCAAGATGAGAAAAACTATGTTCAGACTTCACCTATGTGAAAAAGTGGAGAGTTGGTGCCTCTTTACATGCTGGTGACAAGTTGACCTGTGAATCTGATGAGATTAGCTCTGAATTGATGTTGTTTATCTAAGGACGCCAAATGTCTTTGGCACTTTAATAGGCAAATGAAAATAAAATATCACAATAACTGTTTTCTTCAAATAGAACATTATCTTCTGATAAATATATAACAAACTTGGAAAAACCCTGAAAAGTGACTGCCAAGCAGCAAACCCCTTGTAACTGCATTGTTTGCTTCTTTGTTATATTTGTGGGGATTCCTCTGGGGCAATTTTTATGTTTGTGACACGACTTCTCGGATTATTAGATGTTTTTTAAGAGTAAAGTTTGAAAATAGTGTATCAACATGATATCATGTTGTATTTAAATATTCGCAAAATATGAATTAGGGACTCTGGACATCTTTTCTCATAGAACTTCATTGTCCAGTGAATAGTGTTGAACACCTTATTTCCCACCAAAGTAAGGTCAGTAGAGAATTTCAAAAAAATTTTGAAAAGCTCTTATTTTCCTTGGAATTTTTTTTTCTGCTCTCTCCATCCCTTTTCATCTTGTCTTTTTTGAGTCACAGTGCAAACTATTATGTGTCCTAAATCTTGAAATAGTTATATAGCGAATAGTTGAAACCTGCTGGTTGGGAAGCTGTTGATTTTCTTGATTTGAAGGTGAGGGGTGTTTTTTTTATTTGTTTGTTTGGGCTTTTGTTGTTATTTTGCTTTTAAATTTCCAGTTACCACAGACGTATTTCAAGAATAATCACACAGAAAGGAGAAGTCTTACTCTAATGTTTTTTCACAATACATTTCAAAGTGAAGTGGAAAAAAAAGTACACTATCCTTGCTGTTCTAGAAATCCTAAATAGTGGTGAAGAGGGAGAAAAAGAAAGGTTGATCAGTATGCTAGTAAACACATTTGAACAAAAATCTACCAAGGGAAGTACAAAAAGCATTTGTGGTGTAGTGGTATGATGTAAGTAGCACGGCTTTTACCTTGCTAGTCTTTGTGTAGAGTTAATGTTTTACAAAAGGTATTTTATTACATGTAGTGTACTTGAAATTACTTTAGTCTTGTATAATATTTGTTAGAGGTGTAGCATGCCAAATTTAAAGGAAATGTACAAGAATGTTTCAAATTACATGTCAGTGAGAGGGAAATTATATTGTGCGGCAAGAGGGAAATGGTATTGTGTAATTTACAGGAGTCCCAAAGGAAGAGTAAATGACACTAATTTCAAATCCATTCAATTTAAATATCTTACATGTATTTTTGAATTTAGCCAGAAGAACTTGGGACAGCCTTAAAACCATTTTCTGGACTGAATGAAACTAGAATGTGGAATGTGAAGCAAATTTGCAGTGAGAGAAACACTTACAAAATAATGCTTACAGTGCAACCAACCACACAAATAAGTCCATTGAGTCATGTTCTGAAAGTGATCAGATGCTTCCAGATTACATATGTAGGAGATAAACATCAGAATTGTGTTCAAAGCCTAAAATACAAGGTGGTGACAGCCAAGGAAGTTGAGCTAGTCTCACTTGTTTGGTGAGATTGTTTTGGAAGAAGACAAGATCTCACAGAACTCTCAAAGCAAGCCACAGACCCATGGACTGTAGCTGAATCTGAACTGAGAAGCTAGAAACAACTAAGAACTTTTTAAAAACTTGCTTTTATTGGAGGGCAGTCGGTGTTGAACACAGCACTGGGAACCAGAGGCACTTTGGGAGAAGATTCTATTTGTGTTTTTGTTAGTGTGTAATCTGTGAGGAAACCCCCGTGGTATGTCAGTCAATACCACAAAGCTGAGGTCTTACTAAAACACAAGTAACAGACATTTTGAAACATTTTAAGGATGAGTAGCACTGCCAACTCTTAAACTTACCTAATAGTCTCTATTAAAGGACCTTTTTTTCTCTAGCACTTTAGTATTTTTTCCAGTCCTAAGCTGTCTGGACTCAAATTTTCCATTCCTGGTCTGTACTTTGGGCTGTTTTGGTTTTATTTATTTATAAATTTCAGTCAAAGCAGCTTCCAAGTATGAGCTTAGAGAAAAACAAGTTTGTTTTGTCTGTGCTATGAAACTGGGCATTCTCCAGAAGTACCATGTCTTGAGAAGAGAGTTGAAAATTAAATGTTAGGGAAAAACGAGTAAATATCTGACAGCACCTGCAAGGGCAACAACAATCCAAACAATTACATCCTCACCTGTGTGTCTGCATGAGTTTTTAGAGAACTTCAATGAGACTTTGAAGCCATCCACCCTTTTAGGAACACCTAAAAGGCTTGGTTTCTGAAATGCTCTGGTAGGGTCGATAGCCAGTTAATAGGAAGACCAAGTCATTGTCAAAGTGGTGTGGATCTCCAAGTGGTATATGCAACGTCCCAATTATTGCGGAAATAGTCCCCATCCCATGTGATGTATATTCCCAGTGTAAGAGTTCTAGTACACTAGAATTGTTATAAATGCTCTCTGCCGCATGGCATCAAATGATCCATTAGAGACCCTAGGAGACTCTTTCAGAAATTATATTTAACTGTTGCTTTTCAGGCCAATGGTGTTTTTAGATGTGGTCTAGTAGTGCAATATGTGTAAGGGAGAGAGTATAAAGTGTTTTATACAGTATAGATGTATTTTATTTATGTATTATAGTATAAAGTATAGATGTGTATAGATGTGTTTTAGTGCCTGTCTCTCTCTTTTTTAAGTTGATAATATTTTTGTAATGTCTATTGTCCAGATTAAATACAAGGAAGAAATTCGGCATGCAACAACTATCTCTGATCCACCTGAACTAAGGAGAGTTAAGGAAAACCAGAAGAATATTAGCAATGTGTGCCCCATTTTCATTTCTTGCACACTTTTCTCCTAAATGTATTTGTGTCTTGGTGACTAAGTCTGTGGTGTTTGTGTAGTTTCTGTTTGTCCACAAAGACCAATTTAATCAATTAATGGTAAAATGATAACTCCTTAGCCTTGCACTTTGATTCATAATAATGAGAGTGAAGTATTCCTGTCGAAATAACAAGTGTCTGTGTTTGAAATAGAAGTGCCAGAGGGTAACTACTAAGCATTGTGTGGAAAGATTGGATTGATTATTAAGGAATGGTTCTTTACATCCAAGTGCAATGTGCTCTTTAGTGATGTCTAGCACACTTACATATTTCTGTTACTTGGAAATCACTGTTGTAACATCTTCTGACATGTTTGCTAGGTTCAGTACAAAGAACAGCTCTGCAAAGCTACACCTGTGAGTGTCACCCCTGAGATGGAAAGAGTCAAGAGGAATCAAGAGAATGTCAGCATGGGAAGTTGCTATCCTTTCATACTTTGTATAATTTTTTGGGTGCAGAAGTTGAATACAATGTTTTGCTTTCTGAAACTTTCCTTTAGTCAGGGGGAAACTAATGTAATGTATTGGTATTCAAGTAATGGAATTACTTGAAAACCTCTTAGAAAGCAGGTTTTGCTTGGTTTTTGGGAAATGGTAGGTGAAGTGTCACATTCTGTTAAAGAAATGGCTACAATGCTTTGAGATGTTATTCTTTTCCTCGGATATTTGCAGAAAATCTTGACCTTTTTTTTTTTTCTTTCTTTTTCCTTTTTTTTTTTTTTTTTTTTTTTTTTACAGAATATCTGTTTCCAGTTTTATTTTTCTTTGCTTTGTAAAAAAAATAGCTACAGTTGTGCTCAAACTTCTCCTCTCTTACCTGTCTCCCTCTGGTTCATCAGTAACCTTCCCGCCAGAATTTAGTATTTAATGGCTGATATAACCATTTGCAGGAGCATGGAAATGAAGGCAAGGACTGGAGCATGCTACTGCCTTCCTGCACTGATGATGTTGTGCCCTGATGATGTTGTGCCCTGTTAATGGGTCCATGAGAGGCCGGGCACTCTCCTCGCTGAGAGCTGCCGTCAGCAGCCATCGTTCATGGGTCCACAAATAGCTACAGTGTTTCACTGGGGTGCTTTCTGCTGCATTCACCGAAATAATTTTGAGTTACAATTTTCAAGAATTCTGTTCCTCTAACTCAACTTCTGAATTATTGTTGCTATATCTAGCTTTCCTAAAATGTACTTTGTTCAAAAAACTGCTTTCCCAAGTGATTCAATCCAGTCTGTATAGTTTTTCTGCTCACATTGTTGTTTGCTCACACTGTTGCTTACTTTTCACCAATTTTTATGTTGTGCAAATTTCACTGGAAAGCTTAAATTCTTTTAAAGTCACTGGAATAGATTTGAGTGAAGTTTCTTTAACTTCAGCCGTTTCTAGAAACATTAATTCTTGAATAGTCATTTTATTTTTATAAATGTTAATTTGCAAGTTTAATCCATTTGAAAGCTTACCATAGTTTTTGTAAGACATTAGTTTTTCCATTGCAATACATTGATGTGGACAGACCAAAATTGTGTTGTGCTGGAAGACAATTATTTAAGTGATAGATGCCTTACTGCCACAGTGCACTGCAGAATTATAAGCATAATGTATCTGCACAGTCAACTTTATCACTTAAAACCAAGAGCTTGCTTTCATATGGAAGTAGTTATTTTGCATCAAAAATATGTTAATTGGTATGAATTTGTTGCCAGAATCTGTTCCCGAGTATTTACCACATCTGACTTCCCAGCATGTGGGGCTAAAGTTAGCATTAAATTTCTTGGTCTGTCAATGCCAGATCCTGTCCCCTAGATCCTCTTCCAGCCTTGAGTGGGTATTTGGTTAATGCTTTGTGTTTGGTTATAAAGTGATAAAGGGGACATTCCTACAGTACGTTTAAATAAATGCCTTTATTTAATTAGGATTCAATTGGCAGTTGTCTGACCTGCTGCACCCTCCATGTTTAATCACCTTCAAATATGTAGTATATAGAATTCAGAACATAGATGGAGAACTTATGGAATTTCTGTGTCTTGATGAATATATATTTGCAGTGCATCTTCCTGAAATTCAGTTTTTGATGTGCTCTACTTGCCTTTATTGCATTATATGTGGCTTAAACCCTTCCAGATAGGAGTTATTTCTCTGTAGAGCCGAAGACCAGTCTGCTACATGCCAAGATATAGTGTGCATATGTGGGTATATATCCACAGAAGTGTATTAATGTACAGCCTGTACAGAAAAAAAAAATCAAGGTTATCTTTCAAAAATCAAGTTTTATAAACTTAAATAAATTTCAGATGCATTTTAGCTTTTCAGTTGTTTCCTGGATGACCTTTGAAGTCATGCATTTTTGTATAAAACAAGGAGATATTGCTATACCTGAAATAGTATGAATATATATTTTATTCTGTTAAATAATAGGTTCACTACAGAGAACAGCCTGGCAAAGCTACTGCTGTGAGTGTCACTCCTGAGATGGAGAGAGTCAGGAAGAATCAAGATAATATCAGCTCGGCAAGTTGTTTGAATCTGTTTGTCATTCAGATTTTTCAGTCAGTGTAGAAGTATAAACATGTATATGCTTTTCCTTTTACATTTGCTGTGTCAAAGAAATCCAACTGTGTCATTCACTGTAGAGATATTTGTTTTATTCTTTGAGGACATGGACTGCATAAATGTGCAACAAACATATTCAGGGTTGTCTGATTAGTCTTGCAAAAAATAAGTGGTTGTGTTGGTGTCAGTATTTTTCAAGGAGAGAGTCAATAGAGGTCAGACATTCTTTCAAGAATTTTTGTCTCGTTACCAAATTTGAGTTGCTAGATTGCAGGAGTGAATTGCAGTAAAGAAAAAAAGGGAAATGAGAATTTAACCTCACTGCAAATGTCTTTTTTTCTTTGTGATTCAAAGCATGGCAGCATCATTCTGTGACATGCCACCCGTGTTAGAGCTGAGTAGTTCTTCATAGGTCCCATTGCTAAATACTAAAGAGTAAGATAATACATATTTCTTGGCTCTTATGGTAATAAAATGTAATTGCTACTGAAGTAGTGTAAGAAGCAGGAGATAATTCTATTAAGGAACAAGGAAGAAGAACAAAAAGCTTGGTGAAGTAAAGGATAAGATCAGTTATGCTGCAGTCTGTCCTCAACACTGAAACACCATCAGTGGCAAAGACACTGCAGATGGTAAATAGAAGAGGTTTCATGCAGAATCACTGTGGCAGAAGAGAATTGCAAGTAATGAACACATTAGAACTGAGTGTAGGAGTGAAAAGTAGGCTGGATTTTTCAGGGAATATGTTTAAGGACAAAGGAACAGAACCTGACATTGGAACTGCATGTATCTTAATCATGTTCTTAAAATGCTCATGAATATTTACCAAAGTCAATTATTTTTGAGGTTTGTAGTTGAAAATAAGAGGAAAACTTCACAACAGTTCTAGACTTTAAATAATTTTTTAATTTGTGAAATTGAAATGTGTTTTGCCAAGTGACTCATTCACTATGTTTCTCAAGATTTATAGGGTTAAATACTCCTCTATGTTAATGAGAAAGATAAAAATCAACCTATGTTGGCTGTAATTATTTTGTCCAGAAAATGCCTTATATTCAAAAGCATATGTAGCTGAATATATTTTCTACAAGAATTTACTGTTTAATTAAGAAGGCTTTGAAGAATATGCAGTACCATATATTTTTTTTTCTCATACATTACTTCAAACTTACCTATGAGACACAGACACCAAGACATGTATTTTCATGGGTGTGCTCTCTTAGCCAATACATAATCTTAAGGAGGATTAGACAGTTTCGATACATCTTTCTTCTCATCAAAAAAGCATGATGAAATAGATTTGCACAGCTCATTTGAGAAGTAATACTTGGCGTATGAATACATAGCTAAATCTAAAATATTAACTAACACAATGCACAGGTTACGATGCGATGTAGGAGCTAAGAGAGGACATTGGTAGAAGAATTCAAGAAGACAGAAAAAAACTGTGAGAGTACTCACTCCCAAACCAATAAGTAGGATCAGCTGCTTTCAGTATTTTAGAATTTTGAGTGTTTTTTTTCCCTTCTTATTTTTAACAGATAATTAACCTTACATCTTTATTAGTCTGTAAAATGCCACAAAATAAGCTAAGCAGGAGAAATGTGATGGAAGAGATTCAGTGCTTACTGATGCACAAAACCCAGACCCTAAACATTCATTTAGGAAACAAAATATTCAGATTCTTCCCAGACATGTTGCTTTGTGCTGCTAGTAAAGACTAGCCATTGAATTGGAGTAAGAAGCCTTCCAAAGGATTAATCCTCTTATAAGAATTGAATTCCCTTGGCTTCTCAGGTAATCCCACTGTGGAAGCAGACTGAGAACAGACTCTCTGTCTGTCTCGGTAATAAGGAGGGAGCTTGTCATCAGCCATACAAATATGTTTTAAGGGTATTCTAAGTCATGGTGGTGTTTTCTTAGTATTTATCTTATATTTCAGTTGATAAATGAATGATTTCACTTATGTGATTCAAACAGTCAAAAATTTAAGCTTTTAAATAAATACGTTCTTTCGAGAAGGAGATTGATGGAATAAATGTGCCTTTTGGCTTTACTAATATACAAGCTCATCTGTAGCCTCACTGTGAAATAATTTACCTTTCTTTACATGAGTGTAAAGAAGGAAGAGAACTGTTGTGCATTGTGGTTTGGAAAGGTGCTATTTCATGGTGTGATTCTCACCATCCTTCCTACTGTAAACAAAAATTCACCTGTGCTGTTGTTGCTGTTTTGCAGGTCAAGTACAGCAGTGATCAGAGGCAGATGAAAGGTAGACGTAGTGTGATTCTAGACACACCTGAGCTAAGGCATGTCAAAGAAACACAAAACAACATCTCAATGGTAGGGTACTTTCTTCCTATGACTAGAGCGTTCTAAGGAATGGCACCTGACTTCCACTGGATTTTGCCTTCCATTAATATAGGTAACTAATGAAACTCTCTCCTCAGGTATGGAAGGAATATTTTCTTCTTACGCCTGTAGAGGGAGTGTTTGCTAACTGCGTAGGAGTGTAATGAACATTTTCAAAATACTAATAAACAGTTTTCTAACAGTTAAACGTCTCTTTGGTTTGTTTTTTCTTTTTTTTTTTTTTCCTTTAAAAATGTACACACATAATTTGAGCATCACAATTTCATTGGATTAGGTGACACACTTCACCTTGTGCCTGTGCATGTTCCTGGTTTCTGCGTGACTTTGATTCTTGGAATGAGTTATTTTGTGTGCATCAGCTTGTGTGAGAATGTTTTTCAATTTAATTAATTGATGATTAAGTTATTTATAATGTAAATATGCATAATCAACTGTACTACCTTTATAACTCATACTAATACTGGGGTTTTGTTCCAACACTTTGTGCTGTAACACTTTCTACCCTAATGTCCTTTTTTCTAATATTTTTTTAAAGCAGGCAGTTTAGAATAATTGTTGTTCTTTCTAAAAATCTTTTTAAAGCCAGCTGATATATGATAAAAAAAGAGAGCAGTATATATATTTTCAATATTGTGCAAGTAATCAAAATTATCAGTGAATGAAAATGCTTGAGTTCTTTAGAACTACTGCTGCTGGAAATTTCTTACTGACGATGTATTTGTCTGCATCAGTAGACAGCTATCCCATTTTAGAGAAGAAGGGAATGGACCAGATGACCTCGTGAGGGCAGGGCTGTTTTGTGTCCTGTGTGATAGTAAGATGATGCTTTGCTGCTTGAGCTAGTGCCGAATTCAGTGTCAATGGAAAAGAAATGCAAAATTGATAATAAAATATCAGAAAAACTAGTTAAGGTGATAGAAAATACTTGGCTGACCATCCAATCTCATATATATCTTATGTGTATAACAATTCTGTTATGGTGGAAAGTCAAAGAATATAAGTGCCTCATAAACCAAACATATATGTATTCCTGCACAGAATAACCATTTGCTACCAATTACAACCTGGGGAAAAATGTACTTCTCCTTGTTTTCCTAGGTAAAATATCATGAAGACTTTGAGAAGACAAAGGGCAGAGGCTTCACCCCAGTGGTAGATGATCCTATAACAGAGCGTGTACGGAAAAACACCCAAATTGTGAGTGATGCGGCATATAAAGGTGTGCATCCACATATTGTTGAAATGGATAGAAGACCTGGAATAATCGTTGGTAAGCTGTTAAATTCTGTTGTTATTGAAAGCATGGTGGGGAAGATAAAAGCCCCAGTTTGTGCTCTCCAGATTTCATTTTCTCTCTTTCCTCACCAGGAAACTTATGGTTGAACTACAGCTTCCATGTCAGCTTCTAGAGAAGCCATAATGGGAATAAATGGGAGATATATTATTTGCTCTGTAATTTAAGAAAAAAAAATGGATAGTTTCTACTATTACTTTAAATTTAAATTTTGACTCTATAAGGAAGGTCAAAATAACAACATAATAATTTTACACAGAAGAAAGATGATTAAAATTGATTCTGCAAGATTTCAATGTTTAAATATTACAGGCCAGTTTGAAATTTCCCCTTCTGTCAGTCAGAAATTTCTCCAGAACTGCACATATCTATTTACCTCATGTTTCACAATTTCACACAGCTTTTAAAGTATCTCAAGCTGTAATTCATCACTAACTCATTAGATATCTGGTAAGCCAAGTACCGGTGTTGAGAAGTGATGTTTTGAAACTTGTGTCTCACATAGGCCATTCTCCTGCCTTGAGCAAGGTTAACTATGTTACTCTTGGCAAATGCTCTTTCAGTCTGTTCCTTAAAGTCTCCAAACAAGTCTCCCACACATATAAGGAAGTATATTTCTTTCCTTTTTTGTTGCCATCCTTTATGTGTCTGTAGCTACAGTACCCTTATATGAGAAGGGATTTCCCAAAAGTGTGTGTTAAGAAAGCTCTGCCTGGGGCAGGTGCTGATCTTCCATCACTATTCACTTTCATAGTTGTGGTGCAGCCAAAGAAAAAGAAAAACGCTCCTGTAAAAGCTCAGTGAGACATTCTGTTTGCAATTTGCTCTTTATGCTACAAACCTCCTGGTCTCTGCTGCACTGCATGTGTACTGTAGCCCTGTGTAAGAGCCACGTGAGCAATTCCATGTTCAGCAGCTGAAGCCTTGCTAGCACAAGCAGATTGGAATGAAGGACATCCCTGATATTGATCTTTGAATTATAAGAACTGAAATATTAGTGCTATTGATGACTTAGAAATACTCCAGTATGAAAACACACAGAAATACTTAATTTCCCATGCCTGCCAAACAGCAAAAATTGTACAACTATTTATAGGAAAAAGACCATGACAAACCTGAAGTATTTCAGCTAATGCTTTTTTGGAATTAATATCTCCTTGTTTAAAGAGAAGCAGTGAGCTCCCTGCTCATGAAATGTCCTTGGCAGCTCCAAAAAATTTTGCAAAGTGAAAAACCTAGTTATTACTCTCGTGAGTATTTTTTGTAGCTGAAAATTGTTCAGCCAGCTTGGAAAAGTGTGTCAGAATCCCTCTGGTTGATTTTTAATGTATTATTAGTGAAGCTAAAAGTACACATTCAAATGCCTTGTTACTAAAATTAATGACACTACTCTGGCAAATAGACACTGGTTTTAACCCTACTAAGGCATTCCAAAACCATAGATAAATTGATGTCAGTGAGCTTTGGATCTATTACGAAAGAGGAACCACAATACTCACATGAGTATAAGGTTATTTTACCTTAGCAAAAGTTACCAGGGAATTAAAGCTGATTTGTGTTATATATTGCCAAGATTCTGATTCTGTGTATGTTATTTCAGATTACAGAGATGGATAAAATCAATGCAAATCAATGACTCTTGCACTGGTGCTTCTATGAAGCCATACTTATATTTTCACTTACTAAGGCATGATCAAACAGGACAAGTTGGGCATTCACCAATTCCCCTACCCCTTCTCATGCCTGTCAGTACTTTATGTAGGTGCACAATTTATCTCCATTAGGACTAGCACATAGTTTATTGAAAGATTTTATGTTGGCTTTAATTTATCTCAGTAGGAAGGAGTTAGCACTATGCCTCACCTTATGGGAGTTGCAGTAGATAATGTATAGTATACATACATTGAATGTATTCTAAAGCCATGGGATTTATTCTGTTAACTCTGCCTGTTCTTTCCATTGCATATAGGCTATTAATCATTTGAAACATGACGTATTTGGGGTCCTCATAGTCCTACCTTACCTACCAACCCATTACTTATCTTGGTACCTCTCAAACCAGCAAAAGAATAAAGATGGGAAGACAGATTTTTTTCTTCCAGTGTATGGAGTAAATCTTGCAGGCAGGTCTGCCCAAAAAGAAACTCTATAGTAAAAATGTATGATCTGGTAGATTTGTGCTTTGACTGATTATACTTTATATCAAGGTTTTATTTGAAACTGACTTGATGAGATTAAAAGATTTATTAATTTTAGACATATCAGATATCATAGAATCATTTAAATTGGAAAAGAACATTAGGACCATCAAATGCAACCATTAATCCAGGACTGTCAAGCCCTCAACAGAACCATGTCCTCAAACATCATCTCAACACATCTTTTGAACATCTCCAGGGATGGTAACTCAGCCACTTCCCTGGGCAGCTTGTTCCAGTGCTTGACAACCCTTTCAGTGAAGAATATTTTCCTGATATCCAATATATAAACCTCCCCTGGCACATTTTCTCACATCCTATCACTTGTTACCTGGGAGAAGAGACCTATTCCCTCATCACTACAACCTCCTTTCAGGTATTTGTAGAGAGTGGTGAGCTCCCCCGAGCCTCCTTTTCTCCAGGCTAAACACCTCCATCTCCCTCAGCTGCTCCTGATCACACCTGTGCTCCAGACCCTTCCCCAGCTCCACTGCCCTTCTCTGGACTCTCTCCAGCACCTCAATGTCCTTCCTGAATCGAGGGGCCCAGAACTGAACCCAGAGCTCGAGGTGTGGCCTCAGCAGTGCCCAGTACAGGGGATGGTCACTGCCCTGCTCCTGCTGGCCACACTGTTGCTGATGCTGGCCATTGGATGCCATTGGCCTCCTTGGGCACCTGGGCACATACTGGCACAGGGAATTACTTGTTAAGTTCAGGAGTGGGCATCTTCTTATCTTATGGTAGATCTGTATGATGAAGATTTCTACAGCTGAATTTATTGCCTTAGTTCATTTTTTTTGATATTAATTAAGAAAGATGGATACTTCTGAGTTTACATGAATCAAGCTATTAGTAGAAATTTATTTTGGATGAGCTATGGCTGTGATTCTCCTTATGCTGACATGATCTCTGCTGTATGGAGAGGAGAGTCTGTAGCGTCTCTGCCAGCTGTGGAGCTGTATACTGCCAACTGTCAGCTGTAGGGACATGCTCTGTAGCATCTCCACACATAAGGATGCTGCTGGTGAGCTGGGGGAAACAATCTTATAGCTCTGATGATTTTGGTTCTGCTACTGGAAGAGAGCTCTAATATGTGATGCTTAACTGGTTTCCATTTATTTAGACTTAAAAATAAACTATGGTCATGTTTAGAAAATGCAAAAAAATTGGGAGCAAAAGTCTCCTTAAAATAATATCAGTGCTTAAAATGAATACATTAAGTTCTTTTAAGCAGGAGATCAGTCTTTCTGATCTCTTCAGGTGAATATCTAGATATTTTGGTTAATTTCTAGATGAAGGAAATTGATTGCAGATTGTTAAAATTCATTCCCTTCATGTTTTTACTTCCTTTGTTGTTTGTCTGTCTTATAATTTCTGTGCTTTGGAAAAAGATCTTAAAGTTTGGCGCACAGATCCTGGCTCCATCTTCGACATTGATCCTCTGGAGGACAATATTCAGTCTAGGAGTCTGCATATGCTTTCTGGTATTGCTTATATCCTGACTTTTCCCCTATTCAGCTTTTCATGTTTGTGAAACTAAATTGATACTGTAAATTTTCAGGTCAATATGCCAGCCATATGTTTTATAAGCATACTTTCATATATATTTATAACAGTTGTAGTTTAAAAGCAGTGTTTTATAGGAACTTCAGCTGTAATCACATGTGGAGATAAGAAATAGTGAAATAAATCTTACCTTAAACAAGTTATTCATGCCACTTACAAGTAGCCATTTAAAAAGCATTGACCCACTTTGTCCTTTCTATATGTAGAATTTTCAAGTAGTTGGACCTTATAAAAATTCAGAGTTATAGAAAGTGACCTGTTTTGAAACTGATTTC
Source organism: Hirundo rustica (assembly GCF_015227805.2). Taxonomy (NCBI): domain Eukaryota; kingdom Metazoa; phylum Chordata; class Aves; order Passeriformes; family Hirundinidae; genus Hirundo; species Hirundo rustica. Next base: position 137,397,104 of record NC_053450.1, on the reverse strand, counting down.
TTTTCCGTGCACATTTTGCCTCTATGGCACATGACATTATGCTTTGTTCTATTAGTTGCAACTCCAAGGTGTTCATAATTTTAGGATAGATGGAAAAGGAGTGAAAGCAATGAAGTAACAGGGAGCAGGTTTTGGCTTTACAAGTTTGTTGATTCTTTTCCTGCATAGGGGTGTTTATTTTGAATGTTTAATTTTTCACATGCGTTTCCTTTGCTGCTTTGGAACTTTAAATATTCTTTTGAACAACACACAGCTGCATTGCCACATGCACTAGTATGCATGCTGAATAAAGGAATAAGTTTATTTTCCACCAACAATTTTTATATTCTTCATGTTTATCACCTCTCCTTCTGGTATCTCTATACTACCTTCCATTTCTGCTGTTCTTTTAAAGCAAAGAACAAGCTTAGTTGTATTAGATTTTGAAGCACTCTTTGGAACTAATGGTGCTCAAAATCAATACAAAATTTCAAAGAATTTACTCTTCTCTAATTTTAATGCCATCAGTGTATGAATAACAATGTTAGCAGTGATGGGGTGTATGTTGTTGCTTGTCTTTGAACTTCTGCCATCTATTTACTGTGATATTCTTTATTTCTTTCTACCTTTGTAGAAAGAGCAAGCCGTTACAGTAAGCAGTATTTACATTCTACCAGTCTGGGAGATTATAAATCAGATGGCTCTGACACGAACCCTACCTTTTCTTACTGCAGTGAGATAACAAGGCCATCTGATGAAGGAGGTACCCTTTATTGCCACCTTTTCACTAACAACACTGTTGCAGTGTGTTGAGACTTCACAGTCCTGTATTAACGTCATATCCTCGTGTAGTCACAACCAGAAACTTTGTAAGGTATTGCCTGATTGATTAAGAAAGCAAAGACTGCACATTTTCTGCGTGCCATGCCATTCTACTGTGAATTCTCTTTCACAATTTCAGTAATGCTGTTGGCTCCAAAGCCCTGTTATCTCCTATTTAAGTGCTTTAAAGAAGGTGTGTTGTGTTTTTTCACAAAATGTACGTGAATCTGGTTTTATTTTATTCTCTTGAATGACACAACGTAACTGAATGAAATACACCTTTAACCAGACTTTAATCAGAAAACAGCCCACATTTACCTTGGGCTTTTCAATGAGTAAATCAAGTATAATGTAGTATTTTAGTGACTCAAGTACTTTTTCCATATTTAACTATGCAGGTTTTTGTCTTTTTATCTTAAAAACAAAAAACAAACCAAACACAAAAACACAAAATCCAAGGAATTTTATTGTGTTCTCTCTTTCCCACATAACTAAATTTTCTCATCCTCTCAGAGGCTTGAGAAGCAGGGCTAACATTCAGCTGGGAAGTTTATATAGTGTGTTATGGTTTAACATGGATTAATATTAGAATACTTTGACAAACCTGCATTCTCAGGTACAAACCCACATTATGTACCTAGTTGATGCTGTTGATTAGAAGAAAATGTAGGAAAATTTTGAATAAGGGTGTAGTCATTCTAGTGTCATTACTGTATGCACTAGACTTAAATGATGAATTGACAATATTCTGAATCATTGCATTCTAAATAGCTATTTAGAATTCTATCTAAATAGATAAACAGATATTTTTTTAAAAATAGTAATTTCTGCTTCTCAGTTGTGAAAAAATGGTGCATTGGAATGGTTATCTAAAGGGTTACTTCTTTTTTTTTTTTTTTTTTTTTTTTCCTTTTAAGAAACCATTTAGTTGCCTGTACAACATTAAATTACCTATGGTTTTAGAAGACTAAGTCATCTGAATTGTAGACTGTGCTTGTTTATGTTCTCCCATTCACTGGAGTAATATGTTACTGTGGTGGTTGTTACTTATGGAGTCTACAGGATTTGGGTGCTGTGTAAATACATACAAGCAGCTCTGATTAAGAATGGGTGAGGGAGAAGGTGTTCAGACTGAAGTCCTAAATCTGAACAAAGAAAGAAATGTATCTTTGACAGAAATGTACTACCTTTTGTCATGTCTGATTATCTTTATTTGGTGTTTTTACTATATTCTCAACTCTTTTAATAGATGATGGCAATAATGCACATTATGGTTTTTTTTCACTTCTTATGATAATGCAAAGTGCACATTTTTTGTCTGTAACTGTTCTGATCTTTTCTTTGGCAGTATTCCAAGCCGTTTCAACATTCCTTTGTCAGCTTGATTTGATTTTTAACAGATATTTTTTACTACTTGCCATATTGAGGATGGGAAATATGCTTTATTTTCCTGGTTGTTCTGGCACTAGTAAGCTTGCTTTATGTGTCTCTCTTTGAATCTATTGTTGTGGTGATGTCTTGAATAGATTCTTCCCAAGATAAATATATTTTAGCAAGAGGTTGTTTCTGTTTTAACCCAGTTGGCTAGCCAAGATTTGAGCACCTGTAGACAGTTCCCATTACAGGGAAGAAATAAGTGCCTGAGCTAAGTAACTGAACATAATCCCAGTGATTTACAAGAAAATGTCATTTCTAAGTGAACACACTTAGAAAGAGCCAGCAGAAGATAACACCTGTGGCCAAAAATACCAATATTTTTCAACCCATCCAAAAGGTTATTTTGCACATAGCCAAAAGAAGAATTTGTCCATGACCTTTATACAATTGTCTCTAATACCATAAATGAGAACCAAATCTATTTTGGTGAGATTCCATGGCTGTTTCTTATGGAGCTTGTACTTTGAGATCAGCAGGGTTTCTCATTGGCAATTGTTGTATCTGATGGCGTGCCAACATGAAAGATAATTGGAGACTCATAACCAATCTTGCAATCTCTGTCTTTGGCCTTGTCTCATGATCTTTCATGCATTTCTACATTGTTCAGCTGCTACTTTTAGATACCTTTACTGATATTTGACACACAATTCAAATCTTTGCCTGCCACAGCTGATGGAATTGCTTCTCAACTATCTCTTCCAGCCCTTAGCTGGGTCCCTGACTTAATAACAGATGTTAAAAACTTATTCAGATCTAAATAACTCTCTTCTCTTTGGGAATTTCAGTAATAACATCACGGGGAAGCTACTATTATTGTTCATTAGTACTCCTTTTTCCTATTTTGTTCCCTGACTGTTATTTTAGATGAAGTTAAGCTCAACCATGTGTCCTTTTCAAGGAGCTTTCTCTTTTAATCAGTAGATTTTTGCATGATGTAAGTCCAGAAAATTCCCTGTTCTGCCTTTCAGAGAATTGTGGGTAGAACTGAATAGGAAACTATAGTTTACACTTTCCAGCAAGCTGGTGCAGATCATGGGCCTCCATTTTAATCATCTTTTGGAAATTGCTTTTTGTAATAAATCGACAAGCCAAATTCAGTAAATCAAAATTTAGAATTTTATTTTGAGACTTAAATTCAGTCTCCAATAGCCACAATTAAAAGGAACAGCGTCGAACCCCGGGGTTTCAGCACTGGGTGAATGTGGTAATGGACTCTGTCGCTCCGCCACCCCCTCTGTTCACAAATTGTGCCCAGCACTGCTGGTTTTTATACAGTCTTTCGCTGAGAGTGGACAGCGACCATAGAACTCTTGCTTCGTGGTAGCTTCATTAGGTATTCATGTTCAGGTCCGGGGTCGGTTGAATAGATTCTCGGAGTGGAACAATGCTATGATTGCCGGGTCCGGAGAAGGTTTGGAAATGTTAAATTGGGCCGGAACAGATAAGATACCAATCTTATCCGAATCGTTCGATCGTTAGCACGCCCATCTCCGGGGATGGTATGACCACTCTCCCATTTTCCATATCCAGAGGCAGTTCCCGGCAGAAATTCTTTCTTTCCCCCAACCCCCGTGTCCCTCCGCGCAGCTTTTAGTCTTAGTTAACCCTAAACACACTTTAGGTTTACAGATCTTAAATCAGACCGAACGCAGATCAATTTTATATTGCATATCACTACATTTCACCGTGAATTAATTACATATCACATTACCTAACACGAATTAACTTTAGGTCATATATCACACTTTTCAACTTGGTGTGTATTTTTTAACAGCTTCTTTCTGTGATTGTTTTTCAGGGCTGACTTTATTACTTTGGGGTATCTTTGAGGATTTTTGTCACACTGAACAGAGGGTATTGCACTAGAAGTTCTCAGTCTGCCTAAATAGTTCATAATTAGTTATTGCCTTACAAAGATTATCTTTCTACCTGCAAGCCATTCTGTAGGACTTCACTGAAACACTGGGTGCCACATTTTTGCAAAATTCTCACTGGTACTGAGCAATTATTTTCAACTTGGCTAAAAAGGAATACAAGCTAATGATTTCTCTCTTTTAGTACTGTTTTAACAGTGATGTTGCAACTTCTCAGGCATGGAACCCTACCTTAGGGAAGGTTTTTCAGATTATTTTCTTCAGAAAGAGAGGTTGAGATATATGGATGTCAGATTTATTTTGTTTATATAGATAGACCAGGCAGATTTTTCTTCACAGAACACTAAGAAAAAGCAGCAAAGTTCTGAAGTTCAGGTCTCTCTTGACAGCATTCTGTCTGAAAAATATCTCAAATGTTGTGTTTTGGGTTTTATTTAGATTCTTTATAAAGAATAGGTTCAGATTTTTTCAGTGTAAAAAAGTGACCATTTAGTTTTATTTTAAATTTTGTGTAGTCTGTAGATGAGAAAAATAAGAGATGAGTATCAGTGTGTTTTCAGTTATGGATATATTGTTACTGTGGTGGGGAAAAAACATGATTTCTTGGTTGTTTTCTATATCATCATCATATTATCTTAAAAGACACATAGAAATCAGTCTGTAGGAGAAGGAAATCAGTTTTGCGGTACTCCCAAAAACACGTTATGTAGGAAACCTTAGTGGATATTAGGACAGCATTTTCAAGGGCCCTTTGTTGTGTTTTAAACATGAGTGCTGAAATTTCATATCTTTGGCTGGAGCCATCATGTTACTGGTCAGCTGCATGTGTGCTATTTTCACTAGTCTCCTTCAGCCCAAGTTCTTCAGACTCAGTTCACCTGCTGCCACCAGACAAGTAGTGAGAATTAGCATAAAGGAAACTTGATACAAGTTTTAAGGTCTTTCTTTATTTTAATGGAAACAGTCTGCCAGCAGCACTCAAGTCTCTATCTTTACCTGATTAGTTATCTTCTTTTACTCACACTGGCAGTCCAAATGCACAGATTTCAAGAAACCATGAAATTCCACTTATTTTGTTATCAGCCTTAAAAGTAACTGTAGATTGCCATGAGGAAACTGAATTTTTTTCTTAGATACTTCATTGATATTACATAACAAAAAAGTAATCCAGAAACAATTGGTGCAAACAACCTCTGTGGAATAAATACAGCAAATGGACATTGCAGTCAATTTGACTCCAAAGTCTATGAAGACTGAAAAAACCACAATGTTGCAGTCTCTTTCTTGAAGTTTTGATGTCTTTATCTAGCTTGGAGTGGAAGTTTAATCAATGAGAAACGGTAAGTCCTTTCATCTCTCTCCCCAGTGGTACGTCCTCATTGTGTGATATGAACCTTCTGAAAAAGAAAGGCTCCAGAACAGCTGAGTCTGCTCCCCTCCCTTCCTTCAGACTCCAGGGGTTATCCTCCTCCATTCCTCACTGAGGCAGGAACACGGTGCAGGCCACTAGAAGAACTGCTGTTTGTTCTGCAGTGTCAACACAGTCCTGCAAATAACAAACAGAGACCTTATGTATTGTGTGTCCCTGGCATCAGCCTTGCTCTGTGTACCAGCTCAAGGAGGGGCCTTTTGCTCCTCAGCCCAACACTGACATTTTAAACATTAATTTCAAGGATGTCTCCTCCTCTCCCCCTAGCACACACCAATATCTGTAACTGTCTATGTAAAATGATTTTTTGTAGGATTTGCCTGAGGCTTTGACACCCATGCATATATTCCACAGAAAATCTTAGAGCAAGGAACTTTGCTGCTGCTTCTGCTCCTGGTTAATCTGGTCAGGAGACTGCAGACTACCCAGATAAAATGGAGAAAATACCTCTTTATTTCACATGCTGGAATTGCAGATGTTTCCTGGTATGTGTGCTTAGGAGTCTCCTTGCATTTGGATAGTGGTCATAACTCTTCTCCTGTGCCAACAGCTGAAAGAAGAGGAAAGGAAACCAGATTTTGTTTCCTTCTTTGCTCTGTCCTTCCCATGAATTTTTATTAAAAACACCCTCTGGTTTTGAGGTCAGGAAAAATCACCATTAGTAAAAGACAAGTCAAAGAAAAAAAAGAGGGAATAGTATCTGACTGCTCTTTATATTGTAATAGAGAGATCTGTCTTCCCTGTCCAGGTGCAGCTGTCAGGAATACAGGGCAGGAATCCTTCACTCCTCTGTGTATTCATATTCAGTCGCTCAGCTCTGCCATTCTGAGGAGGTCAAGCAGAATGACACAGCAGTTATGTTTTCTTCTCTGTCAGTCAGGGGAGAATTGTTCCTTTTTGCTAGGTAGCTGAACTCTTTCCATACTGTTCCCTGGAGTCTGGTAATCAAACATGGCATTCAGAAGGAGAGGAATTGTACAGTGCATGGGAAGAACTATAGGCATTTGTGGGCTTCTTGTCCCCTTTCAAGTGTGTCAGCAGGCTGCCCTGCCACAGAAAGCTGAGCGCATCAAAATGATGCCCTCTTTCTACTTTTGGAACCTCTTGGTGAGGGTCACATTGACACTTCTCTTAGCCACCAGACTCTTACATCTGTTTCTGACTTTTTTGCATTTCAGACTGCATGGTACTTTGGTTTTCCTTCTGTAACATGCCAGTCCCTAGCAGGTTTGCCCACCTGAAAGCTAACATGTGGGGGGAAAAAAAAGTATCCTTCCTTTCAACAGCATTTTGGTAAAACTGTTTTTCCATCTTGATAATCAAGTGGTTTTCTGTTCTTAAGTGTATAATGTACTACAAATGCTTGGAGTCAAATAATAAATACCTTGCCCGCAAACTTCTGTCATATTTTTGACCTTAACTAAATAGTTCTCTTGTATGTTATATAGACACAAGTGGATGTGTTTGTAATCTCTCTGGTGCCACAAATTATTTAGCATGAAGAGTTCTCCTTGTTAGAGAGCTTGTGTTCCAGAACTGGTGTACCCTGGTCTTCCATTCTCAGATATATTTTTTACAGAAATTATATAGTTTCCTTTGTAAGGGTTTGCTGTAACCACATTGTACCCCAAAAGGACATGGTTTTTCAGGCAGCAAGTCAGAGCTCTGTCCCTTCTGAAAATTGCATCCTTCATTTGAAGGAGGTGTGTTTTGCTGTTTCAGCTTCTGCCTTCTGTTTTGCAGTGACTCCTAATACTCAAAAGGCATTTTTCCCCTGATTTAAAATTACATCATTACAGTTAGAGGAGTTCTTGAAAACAGTGGGAGGTTTCCTGGTGTTGAAAACCTTCTCAGCTCTAGATTTGAGGTAGGAAAGAAAAGACAAAGTTAGTTATGAGAGTTTAGACTTCAGTTAGAAACAGGTTGAGTATGTTTCATACATGTGCTAATTTCTATGTGTTTACATGATAAGATGTGTTTACATGATTTCTGACTGCTTAATATATAATTTAGTCTCTGAATAATCCATTTCAGCCTTTTAAGCCATGTAAGTATAGGAATGCAGAGAGGCAATGAGACTACATTTATGCACTGTCTTGTGCATTATCAGTTTTCTGTCCTAGTCTGGGCTATTCGACTTTTAGTGTCCTCTTCTGAGGGCTTTGTTAATGTAGAACATGAGAGAAGTTAGTCCAGAAAATTATATTTCATTTTTCCAGCACAAAGAAGTATTAATTTTCTGTAAAAACTGAAAATTCATATAGTACTTGAAGTGATTTCTAAGTTAAATTTTGATTAAGGTCTGGTTCAGGGTGGTGGGAATAAAACTATTCCATGCTGGTTATATTACATTAAGATATAAATCGTTGATTCGTCTGAAAGCAAGTTTTCATTCCGTGTGTGTTCACTGAGGATGAGCTAATGTTCCAGGGAGAGCTTGACATTTCGTACTTCATAATATTTTTACTTAGATTCCTTATGCCAATCTTTGATTCCCATGCTTCTCTTCCACACTCTTGGCATCTGGCATCATCAAAAGACAATCCCCACAAATCCAGGTGGAGGAGAATCCAGAAGAGATCCCATTTTTAATTTCTGTAGTGCAGCAGCAGTTCAGGGGATCCTTCTGTTTTTTCTGCCAGCTGTCTGTGTTTGATGTTCCCTTTTCTTTTAAACAGTGGGTGAGCAGAAAGTGGAAAGGATGTTTCCAAGTGACTCAGCAGTTGGAAGTGCTAATGGCTCTCTTGGCAAGGAGTTGTTTCAGTCATTCAGTGTGGTCCCCTAAAGCAGCTTTTGATACACTTCAGAGAATTTTATATCCAGTAGACAATAAATATAATTAGTAAAATTGTGTGCAGTGACATACACGATCCTGGTTATTGCTCTCATTCCATCATTGTTCAGATTGGTAATACCCACTATGCAAATAAATTGATGCACAGAAATCAAAATACAGCTTCTACGAGAATGTGCAGACTTCTCTGTCTAATGCACAAGAACAACAGTAGATGTTCAGTAAATATAAGAGAATTTGAATTTTAATAGAAGGCATGTGGGTAATGTAACATGTTAACCTTCATTTTATTAAATCTTTCCTTTTGTGAGGAAGCCTACAGCAAAGCTGTGCTTATACACAATTTAAGTAGGAATTGCAGCTTCCTGTGGTACACCATGGCACCACTAGGACTGAGGATGCCTTGGACTGGCTTGAAGACATTTTGTGCCTTCATAAATAAAATGTGATTTGGTGTGTGAAGAGAGAAAAGGCAGATTGAACTGCTGTCTCAGCTGAGACTTGCTGTAACTTAGGTTGAATGTCGGGCAAAGCAGCCAGGAGGCAGTAAGGTGTCGCAGTGTCCACTACGCTGGACCGGCACTGGCCACAGGTTAGCTCAGCCTCACACACTGCGGCGAATGCTCTTGGGTTGGGGTCGCAGGCTGGGCAAGCGACCTCCTCCCTGTGGGGTCTTGGTTTCCCCACACCAGTGACAGGATCAGTGGGAGTCGCGACCATGGCGGCGAAGAAAGAGTCGTCTCTCTCAGGCAGGGTAGGAAGGTATTTATTTAAGGGGAGTCCGGCACGGAGCTCCGCCTCAGCCAACTGCTGCCCGAAGAGAGCCCCAAACAATGCTGTGCACCGGCTTTTAAACATGGGAGGGTTCAGGGGTGGCGACAACGGATCAGCCAATGAGGTAGAACTTGGGTGTAACAGGGGGTGTTAACTCCAGAGAAAAGATCCAATAACCAGACGGGGGTAGGGGATTTCCCAGGCACCAGCCTATCACTCGACGCCCTCCCTGAATCTTTCCAGAAACCAGGGAAGGGCCCCGAACTGATAGACAGGGCGCCCAAGAGGGGAGAGAGAGGATTGACAGGGGTAGGTGGAGAAGGGGGATGATTGACAAAAAAGGAACTATTATATAACACACTCCAAGGGGGAGAAACGGGCGTACGTTGGAACAAACCATTACATTATAAATTCTTACAAAAGCTTTACAGAAAACATTTAAAAACAGAAAAAATCACTTTCCGCACCACTACAGTAAGGTTTGTTTGTAACACCAAATCCTGGCGGTAGCTCATGTTCCAAGCAGGATGCCCTGTGATGTGGTTGTGTTCCAGGCACAGAACCAGTGGGGAAGTGGGAGGTGTGTATGAGCATTGTGGAATAGCATCTGTTGATAGACACACAGACTGAACTCTTTGGACTGGACAGGTACCACTGAAGAAAATGTCAAACTAATATTTGTACTGGTGTCTGAATAAAATGATCTTTTATATTTGAAGTGCTAGGACAATTCCATGACGTACAATCTGAATAGCCCTTGTTAGCAATTCTTTTTTCCTCAGGTTGCAATAGAGTATTTAAGATATTTAATTTGCTTTTGTGAGAAAAATGAGTGAATTTAACATCTGGAAAAGATTTTGCAGTTGAATATCAAGACAGATTTTTTTTGTCAATACATTTAACTGGTTTAGACTGTTCTGTGTTCATCATAATAACCCTAAAATTACATTTTTGGATTCAAAACTGGAAACAAATAGGACTCCAGTTTTAGGGTTAGAAGCCAAATAGTTTATGTAATTTTCTCTTTTGCAGTGCTGCAGTAAAAATTTGTCAGTGAAATCTGGAAGGGGGATAAATGGTTTGTATTTTAGGTGAAATAAATTTCAAGAGAAGTAGATGGTTGTAGCTGGCCATAAAGTCCTAAATGTCAGATATAGAATTCAGACAAATTTTAAAAGAAGTTGGATGAAAATAATATAATTAATTCTAAATTTTAATTATGTATTGTGTTCACTTTCCTTTTAAGCTGTTTTTTAGCAAAACCGACACAAATATGAATATGAACAAACAGCTTTTTCCTATCTTTTTAAAGGCTGATAATGCTTTGAAATATTTTACTGAATGTTTGAAATGCTTTTTGAATTTCCTGGGAGATCATTTAACACCCTATTTTATAATAAACACCTTTACTTTCATTTGGAAAACCTTTTGTTTGAAGGGACTGCTATGGAATTACATCTGTCAAATCAATTCTTTTGAGTGTTTATGGTTTCGCAGTCCTAAATGGCCATTCCAAAATCAGCCTGGGGAAGCTGATGTCATTTCAGAACATCAAAATTGTCTGCTCTTCCAGAACAGAGCTGACTTCTGCTTTTGCAAGCTATGAGGCTGCTGCCGCTTTGCCCCTCACTGCTCCAGAGTCAGACACAGGCAATGGTTTTTTGAGATTTGGCTTCTTCTCCTCTCGTGTTGCCAAAATACAGAATTATGTGTAGTTAATACTTTACAATTCTGTGATGCTTTACTATGACAGTAATATGCTAATGATCACAAAAGCTTTGGAGCTATTACCCAGTATCCTCCAGTCCCTGTACCCCAATAAAAATGGTGCTCTAAGTGGTATCCACAATCACATTCTGGCAAAAATATTCCTTGTTTTATTGTCTTTTAATGAGGAGGTTGGATTTTCTCTTGACTGTCCTCTTTCTTGTAACATTTACTGTAGAAAATAGGGCTGGGTTCCTTTCGTTTTTCTCTAGACTGATATTTGATAACTGCTTGCAGACAAGGCTTCTGGAGACTGTGTTAGCCTGGTCTTTTTAAAAATATATTGCTATTTTGCAGTTACTGCGAAGAGAAATGAAAGCCATACTCCTTTTTTTTTTAAGGAAAAAATTGTCCATGAGAAACTGACTTTTGAAATACAGAGATTTAGAACCCTCAGAGAGGCCAGAATGGACCTTGGAAGATAACTTGCCATGAAAAAGTATATAATGGAATTGATGGATCCACCATTCCTCAAAATGAGAAGAATTAAGAAGGTTTGAGTCACCAGACACATAGACCATGATGTACTGGAGAGACAGTTTGCCAACTGTTCTTCCACTGTCCTAGCCAGTGTTTCTCAAATTCCCACTCCATCTGCTATTGGATTTATGATGGACTTCTAAAACAAAGACCAGTGTAACTATTATTAGTGATATTGCTTGTTCATACAAATCAGGAACTTTGGACTGAAATATGAGATACTCCCTGCCTAAATGGAAACCTCAAATAAAACACAGGATTCTAGTGTCGCATGAGCATATTAGACATTCTTTTTGTTGTTCCTTTGAAATGCCTTAGTTTTCTCTGACATATGCTCAACAGCTATGTGACATTTTCTGTTGCGATTTCATGCTAAATCAAATTTTAATTTCTTATGTTGAAATTGCTTTCAAGAGTTTTTATTGTGTGATTCTGCATTTCCCATAATAGTCTACTTCAGCTTATATGGTGGATACAATATAGTCCTAATTATTGCTAGCTGATAAAATGGTGTTCTAAAATAATGATTCTTTAAACAATATTTGACTAATCATGACACTAATGAAGTGTAGTTTAAAATACATTATTTTACAAAGTGTAGTATATCAGTAAGTAGTCATGAGAGTATAGACATTTTGATTTTTTGCATCATGAATAATTAATGGTATTTCAAACACAAGATCAGTAATTTTGTTCACCTCCTCTCCATCATTTTTTAAGTAAGATTGCAGTTTATTTCTTATGTCTTTAGAATTTAGGTTATGGAAACTTCCTAAGCGGTAACATTCTGAATTTGCCATTGAAGCCAAGTAGTTCAGAGCTTCAATTCTAATGAGGTCAGTGAGCATGGCAGATATTTATTAACATCCTCTGTGAATTAGGCCATACTTTCAGGTTGTTATTTCAACAACCTAATTATATCTGGGCTTGATATTCCAATTTACTAACTATCACTGACTCCTGTAATGGATAGCATGCAGACAAACTGCTGCTTCTGACAGAACCACTGAGAGCAACCAGCCTGGTAGCTCAGACATCCATGAAAGCAGGCTAACAGACCAGTAAAGGGCAAGGAAAAGAGGAAAAAAAAAATAAAAGAAATGAAGAGAAAGTTACTTTTACAAGAAAAAATGCCAAGATGCATTACCATGGTGTTTTCTGCTGTTCTAAAACCAGCATTTTTCTGTATCAGGTCTCAGCATCTTCAGTCTTCAGGTTAGTGCTTTTTATATTGCTTACACAGTCTGGACTATTCCCAGTAAATTTGGCTGTGCTGTGCTACTCTTTCTGATTAGAAAAAAACCTCTGTAATAGATAAGAGTCATAGCCACTTAAAAGTGTGTTTTGTAATTTTCTAGCTTATTTGAAAAGTTAGTGCTGAGCAAGTCAACTTTTCAAATGGCTGGGAATTTTTCAATGTTCATCAGAAGATAGTAGTTTAAAGACAAACTTTTATACAGGAATGTGTTACATGTGAATGTCTCGATGCCAAAAGAACCACATTTTTCAGTTTGAGATTTTTAAGGTTTAAACTTGACATTTTTACAGCAAAGACTCCAGCTTTGTGTTGAAATACGTTTAATTTTGAAGATTCACATAAGCTGTAATAATGATTGAAAATTATAGATATTTTGATAAGTTTCTTTACCCAATTTTAAACATTTTTTTTTGTGAACCTTTGGGATTTTTAAAAATTTTTCTCCCCTATTTGGGGACAGGAGCATTCTTGACAATCCTGGCAAAAATTGTTACTGAGGTTTTCCTAATGTTGTATCTGTCTAACATTCCTCTACTCCTGTGTTTGTTTTCTCTACTTCTGCCACTGCTTTTTACTGTATTCATTAGAGACCATTTCCTTGCTCAGTACCATGGGGTCTGCTGCAGAGTTCTGCACCTCATATCAACCCCTCTGTGCAATCCTTGCACACTCATTAAAGTCTTCTAAGGTCTCTGGTATCTGTTTTTACTGCCAAGTAAACAGCTCTTGCTGGCTGCATTAGGCTTAGTATTCTCTAAACTTCTGCTATGGCTTTTTACAAGTATTGTGGGGAATACCTGGAATGCAAGTAGGTAGCAGGTAGCTGAGCAGTGTCTGCCACATGCGAGCACACAGGAGCACCTGCGTTACATTGGCTGCTCCGTTTGGAGCTGGATGTTGGGACATGTCGAGGGAAGCATCTATGAGAGGCTCAGCTCTTTTGTGGTTTGAATACAGAGGCAGCTTGCACAAAAGAGAGGTGCTTAGGGGGATATACCTTGCAGCAACTGAGCTGATGTAGCTGTTTGTTGCTTTCTGCTGTCCATGGCCCGGGGTACTTGGTCCTGCCTCTGTCCTTGCACTGTATTTGGTCTGATCCCTGGCTGAGCTCACCATGCCAGCAGAACAAGCTGAGAGGAAGGAGGAGGGAGCAGAAGTGTTAGGCTGTGTCAGGCAGCTCCTGGGAAGCCAAGCTCAGATATGCAGTGCGCACCAGGGGTGGACTGCCTGTAACCTCCTTGAGACAGATCTCCTGCCAAATTCTTCCAAAAGTCTTGAATTCAGCAGAGTATGACGTTTAGCACATCATCTTTAAAAGTCTGTTAAAAGCTCAGCTGTCATAAGAGTCAAGTTCCTTTTCTGCTCTTTATGCCTCTTTAACGTGGCACCCTCCTCACATCTAACCTGCCTTACCTCTTGCCAAAGTGTCAAGATTCTTGTTTCTGATTAGCCTGTGATATGGGCCTTCTTCAAATCTCTTAGTAAATTCCTGGCTAACAACAATTATGTTCCATTCATGCTGCTGTTTATGCTTGGGCAGGATGTGAACTTCTGCAGAATTAATGTGTTAACCTCCTTCAAATCTCTCCTTAAAACTCTTTCTCAAGTTGCACATATGATTAATGCAGTGCTGGGCTGGACTCACCTCAAGACCATGGAAAATAAAGAGGAGAAATTAGAGGATTTGTGGTTGCTCAAAGAGGTGTATTAAAATCTGCATCCCAAAATAAAAATTGACAGTATAATGCCTGAAGAAACCCAGCCTAACTGAAAATTTGACCCTGATTTTAAATGGAGAGAGAATATATTATTTCTAGATGCTTATTCCAGAAAAACATTCACTTTAAATATTTCAGTGATGATGTGCAGCACCATCTGGGGAAATTAATAGAAAACAAAAAAATAAATTACCTAGCTAGAGTTTGTAATCAAAGTAGCCTCTTTAACACTTTCTGGAGAAGGCTTTAAAAGGTACCAGCTGTTATTATCCACCAGCTTTAAAACAGTGCTGTATTTCCTAAGGTTGTATTTCCTTAGGCAGATACTGCACTGGGAAATGTCAAAGAGGCTGTGCAGTTCAGGCACAGTGACCTGTCCACATGGACAGCACGTGGGGTGACCTGAGTCCCCAGAAATGTCCTGTAGGCCTACATCTCTCCACTTGTGATTGCATCACTCTGACTTATGTCTTCTGTTGCCTGGGACATAGCTGAGGATTTCTAAGGGAAGAGAAAAAGAAAGAAGGAACTAAAATTGTGGGGGAAGTCTTTCTAAAGAAATTCTGTGAAGCCTGTGCCAAATGTAGCAAACTCTGGAAGATGCAGCAGTAGCAAGGCAAAAAAAGGGGAAGGACTTCCATAAATGTGGATCAGCATGATTCCCATAAGCAGCTTGATCTATTTTGGTTGAGCTCAGTTTAATGGCAGTAACACAGAGATGCATGATGCTGTATTCTGGCTCTTTTGTGCTGCTCAGAAAGTCTGCAGCTTTTTGCCTAATGTATTGTAGACACTAGAATTAAACAGATAGTAATCCAAACCTTTATCTTTGCTTTGTGCTCTCTCAGGTTATGATTACAGAATGTTGCAGTATTCTTTGTGAGTTGTCTGAAGTCTTGGGAGTGAAACTGTGAACTGAGGTATTAGAATGGGAAGGATCCTTGGAATCCTTGGAAGTGTATAATGTGTGTGAGAGTAAACAGAGTGGTTATTTTACATGTGGTTCATTAATTGGCATGTGTTGCAGTAAATGGCAAAAGTGCAGTAGTTTCCACTGAGGATATATTGTTTTACCATCGATTATCAAGGTTCTGCTGCACAAAAGAATGGAAGAGTATGGTATTGATAAAATATATCTCGGGACCTAACTTTGAACTAATTTTTCTTTTTAGCATAACATTTCTTTTTAAGCTGAGTTATAAAATGCTCCCTTAATGATTCCTTTCCTGTTTCCACAATTTGACCTTTTTCTTTCCCAGTTCTTCTCAAAGCATATCCTGATCAGTACGTGCTCTGCAGACCCCATTGTCTGCAGCACCAAGTTTATACTTGCTATCATTCTTTCAGCTGCTTCTTTTTCTTGGAGACTTCCTCTCTGTTTGTCTTACATAATGTTCATTCATTTTTCTTGCTTTTTTACTCTGGGGAAGCCTGTAAAGATATAGTGAGAGATATATGATAAATTCCTTCAAGTGGATAATTTAAAATGAATATCTGGCTTGCTTGGTAAGTGGGGCAAGGAAAAAAAAAAAAAGTAAGTTTTGATAAATCAGAATGCATCTGGTAAAGTCTTAATGCAAGAAAAAAACATCGACCTGTACTTCTGGGAGCAATGGTCAGCCCTCAGCTCCATCACCAATAAATCTGGCTTCAGTTAAATGAATTTCATGTTCCACCACTGTATTTTATTGTTCCCTCAGGTTAGCTGAAACCATTGCTTTTGCTGCTGCTGCAGTCAATGATGTTATAGAACTTTATACTTCAGACTGAGCCAAAAGATTGCAGTTAACTATGTGTGATGATGATGAAAAAAAAGTCAAACTCTTTCTCTGCTTCATTTAATCTCACCTTGAATTATCTGTATGTCACCAGAAACACAGCTCAGACATTGTCTCTTCAATATTCTGCTTATTTATATGATTCCCAAATAGTCTTCCAGGTAGACAAACATCTGGAAGTTTCTTCAGTATTTTTTGTTAAAAGTTGTTAAAAAAATAATGATAGTTTTTGAAGTTTTTACAGAATACTACAGTATTCTTTTAGTGGAAAATAAAAGAACCCAGCCCACATGGAATTATTCAATCAAGTGTCTTCAACATTAGTATGCACTGATATTTATGCTCACATGTATGATACCTAAATAAATGAGTAGATGATTATCAGCAAAGCTAATACTTTCTTTTACTTGTATAAAATCCTTTTCTAATACTACAATTTCTATCACTTCCCAAAATTTCTCATGTTTTGGAAGAAATTCTTTTTTTTTTTTTTTTTTTTTTTTTTTTTTTTTTTTATTTATGTTTTCCATCTTTGCAAGTAAAGTAGCAAACAGCTTTGTAGAGATAGTTTGACAGAATTCTCTCAGCTTGTGAGAGAATGGTTGCTAAAGAGGAAAGCACATTTCAGACTTGCAGCTGTCACTTGTTAGAGAGGCAGGAGCTGTGGGTTATCCTCCCCAAAATAAGGCAGTTGACTTGGAGGTTACGATGGAGCCCACCACCAGTAGGCTAGCTGCCTTATGCTGGCAAGGGATGTTTGATAGGAAATGAGAAATATCTCTTTTGGGGAGAAAAAATCAAGAACAAAAGGTCCCAGCCAGCCTCTGCTTCTCTTGGGAAGAAGAAAGGGACTCTCAGGGTGTCTGACACTGGCAGGGACCAGGGAAGGGCTACCAGCCCTTTGTCGATGTAGGCAGACTGGCTGCTGGCTGTTCAGCGGCCAGTGTTCTGAAGGTACTCCTCCTGCTAAGTTAAAAAGTTCAAGCTGTGCTTAGTTTTCAACCCATAGAAGTAATTTTCTGCTGGTGTGAGGAGATGAGGCTCTGTTGGCTTCAACAAAGTGGCCTATATTCATGTGGTGGTGGATTAGGCAAAATGTATTCATTCCAGCTTGATCGCAGAACCTTTGATTAAATTATGTTTTTCTCTATTTTCTCATGAAGGACCACATCTGCTCATGTGGAAGTAGCTTGTTACAACATTGAAACAAATTATTTGATGAACTACTTAGGACTATTCACTTAATGCATGATAATCCTGTGAACATGTAAATGAGCGGCAATTCTCTGGTGATTGAACTGCTTTAAAATGTCTTTCTACTTATATGTCATTCGAATGAACTTGGTCCTTCTAAAACATCCATTATTCATCATGTTCCAATGTTGCATCTGACTGCATACCACTTTAATTTCCCTCATTTAACAAAACAATCTATTCATTACAATAGTTTGAAGCATGTTTTCTAAATCAGAAAACCCCTAGTTAAGTGTTAGTTATCTTCACAAGTATAGTAGAGCAAAGTGCAGCATCCCAAATTTTAGTTACACACTTCATGCATTTGAATATGCTAACTAAAACTAAATGGAAGTTTTAAGAAGAGCCTTTGTTCAAATCAATGATTTTATTAGGTGGAGAAGCAGGATTGGTAAAACAACTTTCTGAAATAGCACAAGGCTGGCTTTTCTTTCTGAAATAGTTGAACAAAAATTTCATCAGTAATCCCTTTTTTCACATGCATTTCTTGTCCTGACAACTCAAGAAGCAGAGAATTATGGAGTAATACTAGTGCAAATATGAGTAATTATCATAAATATATGTTTCTAATGGGTTTTCCTGCTTTTCCCATGTATTTTTTCATTTTACAAGTCCTGGATCCTTTCACATGTTGTGAACTCTATTAAATCTTACATTAGATTTGCTCCTTTTTGAACCTATGTGCGATGGCTGCTGCAGAACTGGTTTTACTGCCCAACAAGCTCAAGAGATTTATCCCAGGAAGTGCTGGGCTGCTGAATGACTCCATGTTTGAAGATTTTTTTAATCATGTCCTCCATCAAATCCATCTCCTTTAACTGAAAGACAGCTTTTGGAAGAGGAGACATACTAACATCAGCTAAATAGACCACTTGAAAAGTATCAGCAGAAATGCATTTGTTTTTCAGTGCAGCTAAAGGAATTCCCCATTGAGCTAGTAAAATTCTGGCAAGTAACAGTGGAGATGGGCTAATAACCTCCATACAAGCCAGAAATCTTTATTCTCAGAGAGCCTGAGTCTTGTAAAATATGCACAAATATGTGGTGACTAAACTTCAATCTTCTTATTTTGAAAACCACTTAAGTATTTTCAGTTTTGTTTTTAAAATACTTTTTGACCATGCTAGGAAAATAGTCACAGGCTTATTTCTCACAGTTTTTTTGTCAACCATGTTTTTAACACATTCTGTTTCAGTCTGTTGCCTGTTAGATGTTTGGGCAGATGTGGGAAGTTTATGAATGCTTTTCTAGTAAGCAATAGAGTTAGTGATCTCTGTTGGTTGCATTCATGCTTTCAGCAGCTCTTGGTAAAATAGAAGCTAATATTATTGATTAGCATACAGAATTTTTAACATGTGAATAAAATTAGTATTAAAGAAATGGAACAACTATGTGGTGAGAGGAAAACACTGAATAAGGTGGACTTTGAAATATATAAGTAGCATTGATCTCTCTGTATTGGGCTAAGAATATTGATGAAATCAGAATAAACTAAGAAGTTTGACTGTGGGCTCATTTTTTAGAATTTCTGCCTTTTCCTGTGAATTACAGTCTTTCTTTGTTCGTAGCCCAATAAATAAGAGTTAGTTTGCAATGAGTTAAAAATTAATTACAGTGAATTTCTAGTGAACCATTTCAAAACTGTATTAGCTTTATGGGACATATATTTGGTGCTTCATCTATGTCAGTACCAAAATTGAGTTAATGGTATCTTAAGCTTTCGTAAACCTTTTAATAATTCAACTTCTAATGGTACATTAAACTTTTCCTTCCAACTAACCATGATAGTGTTTGTGGATATATTGCTATAGCTTTGGCTACATTTATGTGTAAATCAACCTTTAAAAAGCCTTATGTTCTTTATGGAAATAATTCAGAACTGTTTTGTCTGGAGGAATTGTTAACTGCAAATAGTCTACAGTTTATACAAAATGTTAGATAGGGGCGGTTTCTGTATATTAATTAATTCATGGGTATTTTTTTAATGCAGCCCCTGTTCTCCCTGGGGCATATCAACAAAGCCAGACTCAAGGATATGGATACATGCACCAGACCAGTATGTCATCCATGAGGTCCATGCATTCACAGCCTCATTCAGCAAGTCTGGTGAGTATTGAATTTAAAGGAGAATTTTGTTTGGTAAGCCCCATCATCAGCTATTGTGAAATCTCTTAAATATGACTGAATTGAACCCCTATAGTTCCATAGTTCACCTGTCTGTCTTTATCATACATGTAACTGGTAGTCCTCATGTATAAAAAATATTTAAGTGACTATAGGCAGTGGTAAGAACTTTTATATCAGAATACATTTAAAAAAAGTATGATATTCAGAGAGCAGAGAAATAACTGATTTTTTTACCTACTTAAAGCAAATGGTAGATGCTTGGACAGTGTTTCACAGGCTGAATTTTGATGTTATGCTCTGTGATGAATTCATGCTCCTAGCGCTGGATGAAAACCAGTGATCTCTTAAGATCACCCTGTTGGTTTAAATTAGTTTCAATTTTTTTGACTTGCTGATTCTGTGCTAGCAGGCTTTGTGCCTACCTGTATGAATTCTGCTTGTATAGAGCTAGCTCAGACTCCAGGCTGCTGTGCCCTTCCTAATTCCACACAACAGTCGTGCACTGACTCGTGTAGGATCCAAACTGAGTTACACTAGTGGGCAACTGAGAAGAAGCTTTATCATGGAACCGTGGCCACCTCATGAAGTTCTTAACTGTGGTGGGTGGGAATGTAAAGCTGGAGTGAATATTTCATTTTCAAAGTAACTGGTCATGGAAGGAGAACTGAATGGTATTCAGCTGGGATTTTTAGGAAATTAAGCTTCTTCTTTTTTTTTAACTCCATATATAAATATTTCCGTTTTAATGGTTATCATATATTTTTAAATCCTATCACTGCCTAGAGATTTCCTAGTTCAGATCCAACCACCTTTTACCTTAAAAATATTGTCATTTTAAATTTTAAACTGTTTTGAATAGATGTATATTTACTACCTCTGTCACCTTTTTTAGAGATGAATAAATATTTAATTATGAACGCAACTTAGAGCTTGCTGTGGTGAAAAAAACCCATTTTCAAGATTAGATGAAACTTGTATTTTTGTTGTAAAACTGAAACTCCATGACATTTTATATTGTGAAGGTCACAACTTCCTGTGTAGTGTGAGTACTTTCAGGCTTGCCAGATTTTCATCTGTCTGGGGCTGAGGGGGCTAACTTGCTGGAAAGCCTGGGATCCAGATACCTGCATCAGTGAGTGAGTCAATAACCTGAGAAACTCTTTGGACACCTGCATGACAGCTGTGAAGCAGCTGATAGTGGAATCAACCATTAATTTCCAAGGATATTCCAAGGCACTTTGGGAGCTGGCTGCTTTCCAAAAGAGACAAAATCCAAAAAGTAAGAGACCTGGAAGGCTGGGCTTTGCCAGCAGATTTGCTGGTCATTGGGGAACAAACCAAACAGCCCTCAAATCCAGCAGACAGAAAATGGAGATGCCTGCAAATCCCAAAATGCTCTTACCAGCCTTTGCATCTTTGCGGGCAGAGACATGACTTCCATTTCCTAATACCTCTGTGTCCCAGTGGCTTACCTGACAGGCTGTTGAAACAGTGTCATTTCAGTCATCTTGAGAATCATCATTTGCCTCTTCTTCCAGAACTGGGAATGTGAAGGTAATAGGAGAAGGAGGGGAGTGATGTTAAAGGATTTTAAAAGTAAGATTGACTTATTTCAACAGATTTATTTTCCCTGTTGTGAAACTGTTTTTGCTTGACATCCTTATAAGTGATAATATTTTGTCATGAGAAAAAAATTAAAACAGCACACATCATGATTTAAACTGATTTTGCTGTTGTTAAAAACTGAGTGGATTTCCCTTTAGAAAATAAACCCCAACCATTTCCAAGAGAGGAAATCAAGGACTGCGGGCCTGGCGCTGACTGCTAACTTGCCTGTCTGGTTAGGAAGACAGTGTGGTCTCACCACCCCGGGGTGATGATTCTGCTCCAAAAGAGGCATTTCAGATGCAGTTAGAAACCTGCCAGGCTCCCTTGTCCTCCTGTCTTAAGACCACAATATTTCCATTAGCTCGTGCAGCTTATGAAGGTGCGTTGCACTCAGCTATTGGGACAACACAGAGTGGTCTCAGAGTGTGCTTGGGGAAGCCCTGGCTGGGGTTGTGTTTAAATGTAGCAGTTTGCACAGTCTTGGAGCGCTTTTCTAATGAGGTGTGGACAAGCTGTAGGAGATCTGACAAACACAATGTTTAGGTTCGTTGCTTTCAGCTGCCTGTTTGGTTCTGGGCTTGGAGCAGTACTGCCAGAGATTCAGGGTTGTCTGCCTAATAACACAGGGAAGAAACACCAGAAGAAGGTTCCAGGGGAAGGAGACTGGAGGAAAGGAATCCTACAATCGTGACATCAAAGCCTGAGCACCTTTAGAGGCTTAACTAAAAGCGATGAAGGTGATAGAGTCATTCATCAGTGGCTGAGTTTTGCCAGGACATCTCTAGGGCAAAAGTGATCAGGATCCCATGGGTTATATCAGGGTGGAGATGATTGCAGTGTTAGCTGCTGTAGTACATTTTTACAGCTGAGTTGTGTTGCTATCAAATCTGCCCCCAAAAGGCATAATTTCATTTTATAGTCATGTTCACTAGTCTCCTATATTGAGAAACAGAATTTTTATAATTTCTAAATTTTCAAAATCTGGTTTATTGAATTTTGAGCTCTGTTTTGTATTCGACATGATCCTAACACAATCTTTGGGTAGGGTTTTTTTCCATATAAATTGCATAATTTTCTGATTCTTAACTTTTCCTCACTTTCTGTGAGCAGTTCTGCATAATGGGGTGAATTAAATTGTCGGTCAGGGTACAAAGTGTTTTATAGCACAAAGCCTTGAAGGCTATTTTCCTCTTTGGAAAATAGTGGGGTGTTCACACACTGTTCAATATCCAAGAGTGGTAGGAAAACAAAGCCTATGCTGCAAGCTGGCTTTCCTTGATAGCTGCTGTATGTGAAGGATGCTGCAACAGTTACTGCTCTCTGCAAGGAGCCATGCATAGAACAGATATGAATTGGAGGTGAAGTGGAAATTCACACCTGTCAGCGCAGAACTGGCTGGGGAGCTGAGAATATAAAAGCTGGATTTCAGTTCTTCATATGGACAAGACTTACTGTTCTGTCTTAGCAGTGGATGTGAGACAGACCTTTGAGGAGGTGGGAGAAAAGTGAGTTTTGACTCTTCTACAGAACTCCAAACTTACACCCTCTTGTAACTTAATACCCACTAAAATCACTAGTGACAGATGAATAATTCACTGACATGCATTTTAAAAATCCCTGCTTTGAGTCCTTTAGGCATTGTAATTCTCAATTATATAGCCCAGACTACACTCTGCAGTGATAATTAGGCATTAAATGCTAACAGGATTATTATGGAGATTTCTCCTGACAGCCATTTAGCACCTAATTAGGTGTTAAGGCTGTAAATTTAGGTTTCTCAGCAGCATTTAGGGCCCTAATAAATTTTTTTAAAGTTTGAAATTGCGGGCTTGTCTTCACAACTGTGCACCACAGTGATGTAGACAAGCTGCTTTTAGGAGACAGCAATGGTATGCCCTTTGCCATGGTGTTCTAAAGGAAGAGTAAGTATCCTTGGGAGTGAGCAAAACCTCTCTTTTTTTTTTTCCCCAATTCAATGTTAGTTTAGTAAAACATTTAATCTCTTCACTAGTCTTTTCCCATTTAAGGGAGACCTACCAGAATGGCTCTAGGCAAAATCCATTTACTGCCTTATACCAGATATAGACTTGCTACCATTTTTTTTTAAATGGACCCACTTTTGAAATAAATTGTTTAAAGGTCTAACTGCTGCTGAATTTGTTGTAATAGCATATTTTTTACTGCTTTTTTGGAGTTCGTTTCAAGGTTCAGCAGCAAGATTAGTTGAAATAGTTGGAAAAAATAAGATCCTGAAAGGCAGACAGCCTTTTGACTGCTAGTTCTCTACTTTATGAATATTTAAGGAATTTTTGGTGAGGATAGAACCCAAGCAATTACTTACTGTCATGTAGTACATAAAAAATGATCCTTTTTTCATTGAGTTCCATGCACACTTGGAAGACATTAAGGAACCACTAGGAAAGCACATACCTCTGGTTGAAAACTGCTCTTGGTCACAGCCTGTAGGTCAGCAAAACTACAAGGCCTGGCAGAGAGCAATAATACAGGGCAAGACTCAAATGCAGTTCAGGGTAGACTTGTCAGGAAAGGTGGTCTTGAATGGTCTCCAGTGTTTAAACAGGAGCTGATTTCTCCGTCCCTTTTAATTTGCACTACCAATGATAAAGGTAGAGCCAAGACTAAAAGTACATTTCTAGTGTGGGAACAGTAATGATGAGTTGCCCTATAGAGTTTAGATTAAATAATTCCACATTTCCAACATGTGACAAATGGCCTGCTTACCCTATGTGGAGCAATCCCCACCTTTTTAAAAAATAGTTTCATTTAAAACATTCAAGCCCTTATTTATACATGACCTAAAACTAATCCAGAGCTGTTTTCTTGAGCAGAGGTTTGCTGCCCTTTAAGAGGCTCAGACAGTAGTACTAGGCATGAACTCACACATTGACTGTTTTTACCTTTTTTTCTCTTTAAATTATTGTACCAGAAAAATTCAGCTACATATGGTAACATAGCAAAAATTACCTGAAGGGAAATTGGATATTATCAGTGATGCTTGAACTGCTTTTGACTTCTGTCAAGAGCCAGGGTAAGGAAAAGAAAGTACTCCTGGGAATTTTAAAATGAGCTGGTTTTATTCTGCTGTTAAGGTGCAAGAGGAGACTGTTCTTCCTGAATTTGAAAATCCACTTTGAATTCCAGTAAATGATGGCCTTTTATTGGTTATTAGTGAAAATAAATGTTCTACTTAGAAAACTAGAGGAAAACTAGCTGAAAACTTTTCTTATAGTGGGCAGGGTTGGGAGAAATTTGTCTTAGCTAATGATGGAACTTTATGTGCTAAATTTTGTCTGAATATGAAAATATAAGTATTCATAAAAATTATTTTTATATAGACTTTTAAAAATCTTGTTTTTCCTTTAGATAATCATGCATTCATAATTCTTATTTTGGGTAAAATCTTAATGAGATGAAGGACATTCAGTGAAATGGAAAAGTTAATGACCTGGATGAAGAATATGTTTCTTTTTGTAGTGAAAGCACAGGAGAAGCTATTTGTGAATCATGCAAATAGGGAGCAGAAACAGAGCTAGCCTGGCTGGATGTAATGAACTGTTACTAGTGAATTAATGAAACAACAGTTAGAATATGTCAATACGCAGTGAATGGCTTGAAATCTGTTTGTTTGAAGCCATAAGACAATGTGAGTTAACAAAATAATTATTTTGCTACTCAGAACAAGGGCCTGTATTTACTGTATATTTGACAGGGTGTAAATGGGATACTGTTCCTTTTCAACAGGTAGCTTGTGATTTCTCTCTCTGCTTTGCTCCCTCTATTATTTTTTCCTTTTCTTCTTCTTTGTGCAAAGAGAAGGAATCAAGGAATCTCAAGTTTAGACTTGAGATTTTACAGTCTTTTTTTCTTTCCTTCAACAGAGAACGTACAGAGCTATGTATGACTACAGCGCTCAAGACGAAGATGAAGTTTCCTTCAGGGATGGTGATTATATCATCAATGTGCAACCAATTGATGATGGCTGGATGTATGGTACTGTTCAGAGAACTGGGAAAACAGGAATGCTTCCAGCAAATTATATTGAGTTTGTTAACTAATTTTTGTCTCTAGTCCTTTGAGCTTTATTATGATTTACTTAAAATCTAACGTTTTAGAAGAAATTAGAAGAATCTTTTAAGAGTTCATGATCATTATTTTATCACTACTGTAACAGTTTGCATTCTCACTCAGAATCCGTTTTAGAGTCCTTTAAATGAAAAAATAAATAATACACAAGAAGCTCAGAGCTTTGAAAACAGCATTGTTGATAATAACAGAGTTCTCTCAAAATGAAAAACATATATGGAAGCCTGGTGCTGCCAGTCATATAAAGACTTCAATCAATTAATTGTAAAGGGGTGATGCCTTTTCCTTAAACCTCAAAGATATTATAGCCATAAAATTGATTCACTTCTTATGGCACTCTGAAATCACAAGAGGTTAACACGTTGAGTTTGAACACATCTTCAAATTATTAGGGAAACGTTTAATGTTAAGCAGTCAGCTTCCTAATAAAAATTAATATGTTGAGTAGATAATTTAGTCATTTGAAATAGAGACAGGTAATATGCCAGTAAAAAAAAAAGAAAAAAAAATTAAAAAAATCCCCTACTGCCTGGCAGCCTTACAGTAAATATATCTATTTTGAAAGCAAAAATTTCCTGATTCTTGCATATCCACATTTTTTCTTGGATTGGCCATTTTTTTTCTTATTTCCAAGTGATCTATTAGCTTTGCTTCCATCCTAATCCATAAATTAGATCCAGGTCTGGATTCATGGCTCTTCAGTATATTTTCTGCAGAAGATTCCTTGCAAAGACTATCTAAAACATAAAACCTGTCAGCTCTTCTGTTTCCTCGTAATAGTACTTAGCATTTAAATAGGAACTTTCATTAGGGCAACGTACAACCAATACTTCATGTTAGCTCCTTTACCGTCACCTGTAGTGCTGTAAATAACTATCCCACGTGCGGCCCCGGTGCTGTGCAGTCACACAGAGCCTGCAGTCACATCCCCTTCTCGCCACAGGTAACTCGCTGAATGGCTGCTTTGCTGATGAGCCGATGTCCCTCCCCCTGCCGCAGAAACACTTGTGTCTCCATCGAGCAGTGGAGGAGAGCTCTGGTTCTTGTAGTGCACCTCAGATCAATAGCCTATTGCTTCAGTTTGCTCCCAAATTCTTGGTGATCCAACAGTGGGTTGTACGCTTGCCAAATGATTAATGATGGAGAAGAATTATGTTTTAGTGAATCTTTCTCACAACTGACATTGAAGGGAAAGCTAACTAAGCAAAATCCAACATACTCTATGCCATTATGTTTCAGTTTAGCCATCTGTCGAAAGCACTTCAAATATTCTGCTGACAAACCTTCAAATGTGTGCTAATTTGGTGTCAGTTAACTTACAGCCAGAACTGAGAGATCCAGGTCTCAGTCTGTGACGTTGGGAGAGCATCTAACAGCTGGTGACACAGTGGATCTGTATGAGGGATTTTGTCTGCAGGCTTGGGTCACAGGCAACTTGTTTTTCCTGAGACTGGGTGCTGCATCCCCTTACAGGGAGAAATTGTGGAAGGAAGGACAAAAGAGTTAAAGATTCACGTGAGAAATTATTTATGTGGATGCAGAGATGTGTAAGGAAGAAAATATTTTTCTGATATAATAATTTGTGGAGTTCAGCCATGTGCTAAGGAAGTTAACTTTGGATTAGCCCTCTGAATATTGAGTCTGCACTGGCTTTCTTTCATTTCTAAAATTTTTAAAGTAGAATTATATAGAGAGCTTTTAGACAATTTTGTATTTCTCATCTCACATAGTAGGCAACCCTGCAATAACTGTTTAAATAATAAATAAGGAATGAAGTATGGATTTGTTATGTAAACTGAAATTTGTCAATGCAAATACCTGCAAGTTCTATTTTTATACAGTTTTTGCATATAATTTCTGAAGAATTGGAAAGCTTATGCAATTTTATTTTGGGTCTTGCTAACACAGGAATGATACCAGCCGCCAAGCAGAATGGAATGACTGCATTAAAAAAAAAAGAAAAAAATTAAAAATGTCCATGACTGTGGAATTACCTGTGCTATCTTGTCAGCAGCCTAATTTCAAGTCTAAAGCTGCCCAGAGTAACTAACTTCAAGAAATGTGTTTTAAAAGCAGAATTCCATGACTGTAAATATGCAGCTTGTAGAGCTGACTGCTGTGATTTAAAATTCTTGCAAGTTCTGCATAAGGAGCTGCTCTTGCAACAGACCCTTGTGCATTACTGGTGACGTCCACATGAAATCAGCAAGTCAAATGGCTTGTCTAAAGGCTGATGTGGCATGCTGAACTAGAAGATCTGAAACAAGCAGTTTGCTTCTGTGATGGTTTTCATCATTGACCATCAACAGCGAGGAGAGGAATTCCATCTTCTGCTGGCTGGTAAATATTTCAAATGATGCCTGAGGCACAATTGGCTGTCCCTTGCTGTTGTGCTGCTCTGTTAGTTGTATAATGCTGACAACAAAAACAAGGTGTCAGTTTGCTAACCAAATATGAATAAAAAAGAAATATAGAGAATATCTACATGACATCAAGTTGCAATTTTTAGTGACTTATAAAACAGAGAGTCTCCACCTATAAATACACAATCATTTTTTCTAAATGAGGAGACAGCTTGCAGTGTTGAATACTTTATGTATGAAGTAAATCAGAAAATGAGCATTTGGTGATGTTAGAGAACTATGTTATGCTGAGCAATAGAAATAAAATTTCCTTTATGAATTTTGAATACTCATTAGCCTGGCAGAGCAGCTAAAGCAATTTGCAAAAAATAAAAGGTCAAGAAAACAAAATAATATGTGAATTGTATTTCTCTTGAGAATGGTATGTCAGCAGAATTATTAAGATCTGGTTTAAGTTACTTATTCATGTAGTCAACCTTTTTTGTCACTAGTATTATTTTTGTTATTAGTCATATTCATATGGAATGATTACTGCTTTTTGATATAAAACAAACTTTAGTGTAATTTTGCAGCTTTGTTCTAAGCAATGCAAATACCCAAAATTATCAGAATACAATTATATATATATATATTTTAATAAGAACTAAAATTTGTAAGGCAGGGAGGGTAAGTCATGAACTAAATTGTGCCAGCACAGGTTTTTCGAAGCATATGTTGGAGACTGTTACATGTAGTGTGAAGAAGGGGTGAAAAGACGCTACATGCCGTCTTGTCACCTTTAAAGTTTATATACATTTTTAGCACAGCATGTTCCCCTCACTGTTCTTTCTTCCTGTAGTCAACATTTTTCTGGGGAAAGGAAAGGGCTTTTAAGGACTTAAATTTCTCAAGCTGTTCCAAAGTTCAGGTTGGAAGTCCACATGTTCCCATTTTAGAAATAAAGAATACTGTAATTTTTGCTAACATGAGTATAAACACAGAAAACAACATAGAGCATATTCATGCATAAATACAAGAAAAAATGGGTGCCTTGCTTTTCATTACTCTTTCTTGCCTGGCTAATCTTCATTTTTTAAACAAAGCTACATACAGGTACTGCAGTTGGGATTTTTCATTATGGAACATTAGCATTTAGTCTTGATGAAACAGGGTTTTCTTGATTACATTTGACATACAATAAACTACTTCAGCAGATTGGGATTTGATGGAGAATCACCTCCCATGGATTATGTTTTTGACAAATGTGTCCCTGCCAAGTGTTTCTTGGGGATGTGGAAGGTCTCCTATACTTGGGAAAAGTAATAATTCTAGTTTTTATTCTACAGTGACTGCATGTCATCTTGTACAATGAAAAAGAAATGACAAATACAGAGGTCTTTGGCAGAAGGTGGTACAGGGTATAAAATCATAGATTTTTATTAAGTTGATTAATATTCCATTTAAAATATAGACTATGCTTTAGTTAGTAAATGTTTAAATAATATACTGAAACAGACAGAAGATGCTGTTGAAAGAAGTCCTCCAAACTGATGTGCTGGCAAATGCAAGTACTAGTGAGCTGTAGAAGATTAAATCATTTTGCAATGCTTTAGTGATTTTCTCCAGCTTTATGCCATAGGAACCCATCTCTCCTTTGGAAAGAAATCCTGAAAGCTCTATTTCCTAAACTGCCTGCACTACAACAGTATATTCAAAGGAATTTCATATGCTTCTTGTGTCTGATAAATAGAATTTGCATATTGTACTTAAGTTGTAATCCAGTTGTTGTTGACATTTGTTTAATTATTATTATTTTACGGGGGGGAATAAGCTGTACTGTAGCATTTCAATTGTGTATTGACTATTACTGTTAGAAATTGCTAGACCATTGGAAGACAGCAATGACTGTATTGACATTGATTAGCATGATGTGGAAAATCTCTCAGCTGTTGGTTTTTGCAGTGTGATATAAAAAGCAAAAATGAACCGCTGTGCAGTTTGGCTTATGTTTGCTTTAAAGTGTGTAAAGTTTTAGTTATTTTGCAAAACTGTACCGTATTTCAGGGTATACAGTTATGAAGGTAACAAGTGTTTTTCAAAGGACAGATAAACTTACTCTTGGATCATATGATGTATCATCTTAATTTGGCTTTTGTTATGCAGAAAGTTAACACCAGCTATTAAAATATATTTTAGTAGAAATGCTTTAATTCCTGTTTCTTCCTCTACACTGTGAATATTTAAGCTTTGGTGGACTAGAGCAACATCATGCTGCCCAAAGTACTAACCTATGCAACCTAGTTCACATTTTAGTTGGTGTCACAGTGGTTGTAACATAACAATTTATTTTGCATAACATTAAACTTCATTCAAATAAAATATTAAACCCAGCACTATGTATGTATTATATTCATAAACAACACTCTGTAAAGCTACCATAACCAGTAGTATAAGCTCTCAAAGATGGATATTGCATTAACTAAGGAAGCTTTGAATTTTCAAACTTAAGTAGAATATTTAGCACTATTTGTCAAGCTTGATCTCAGAAAATAGTTTCCTAAACCACTGTTTTATTTCAGGCATGCCCTCTCCGTAAAAGGTTAATTTGCCCTTTTCAGTCTGTATTTGTAACCCTTCAACAGAACATCAAGTTACATTCCATGACCCTTGCTTTGTTTAAATAAGCAAATACAGTAAGTGAAGGAGGTCTGCTGTTATAATTGATACTGGTTTGCTTGTCTGTGAATGGGAATTTGGTTAGGTGTGCTCTCAGTGCAGCACTAATAAAAAAAGATTGCATTGCTGGCTTCTTTAAGACAATTTTATGTACAAATGTAATCTTTATTCATTTACACAAGTAAATTATTTTTAAAACATTGTAAGAAAGTTTAAGTTAAAATAAAATCCAGAAGTATTTTGGAACTGCTCTGCCTGTAGTTGAAGAAAATTATTATGCTTAGGGACATGCTTTATTTATTTGAGTGTTAAGTGTATAGTACAGTGGACTGCATTAGAATTTTTATATTCTTGTCAAGTGTTGGTTTGAAGATGACTGTTAACAACGTATGGGGACAAGTGGCAGCCACAAATGGAGCTGGTTAGTTCCTCCTAGTAAGTGACTTGCAGTTGCTACCACACTAATTTCTACTTAAGAAATGCATTAGCATTTCATATGAAGTTTAATTGGTTACAGAGTTGAGATTCCCTGTCCTGTAGTGCTTTTATATGTTGAAATGCTGCCAGTATAGAGATATCTAATCTTGATATACACTGTAGCAAACAGCACTTTTCCACAAGAGAAAGATTTAAGAGTCCCAAAATAGACCTTAAGCACTTGGAATGTGTTTTATTTGAAAATCCCTCCATAATTTGCTAGAGGAACTGAAGTGTTTTCCTGTGCTAGTGGTCCCATAGAATATAATTGTGAAAAGTATCTATGTGCTGGCCCATGAAATTCTTGTGGAACCTCTCCATGTTGTGCATTGGACAACTCAAGAGTTTCTAGCTATCAATGCTTTTAGGACGCCCTGGTTTCTGCTGTCTCAGAACTGTGCTCTTGATTTTCTCTGGTGTGTTAATCAGCAAGAATAAGCTAATGTACCGCAGAGCTCTCGGTGCTGAGGGAATAGCTGCCCAGAGCATGAGCGCTACCTTCTCTCCCTTCTTCTCTCCCTTCTTCTCTCCCTTCTTCTCTCCCTTCTCTCCCTTCTCCCACTCACACTATCAAGCCCAACCATGTTTCCCATACTCCTGCTGTGACTGCCTCTCATCTTTCCATGAAGACACGTCTTCGTGTCTTCTGTGGGACACATTAAAGTGATACCACAAAATGAGCCAGATTTTTTTTCTTCCAAACTATTTCTTTTATCATCATTCTTTCAGTGATTCTGTTTATTGCACAACCTTGAAAATGGTAATATTGACATAAGGAAAGAAATAGCATGAATTTGGTGAAAGGCATGGCTGAAGTGAAGTCCTAGATTTCCTCCTCAGATTTTGCTGCAGAAGTTAGTACAAGTCCACCATCTGGCTGAGGGCACCACCTGAACAAATAACCTGCAAGCTGAGCAGTGCTGTGTGGATATGCTTGGCCTGTCTGTGTGTGTCTCTACTGTAGTGTCAGAACTACTTTGGGGTAGCGTGCAGATACCTTCTCCAGTTTTTGAGCAATTAGTTGGAATCCCAAGAGCAGGCCACCCACTGGCATATGGCATTCATAAAGTCAAATTTATCCTTTAAGAAAATGAGGCCTCAGTACAGAGGGAACAAAATTTCAGTAGGTTTAAATTACATATTTTTGTGCCCAGCAGTAAGGAAATCCCTTGTGTGCAGTCAGAAGACCAATTCCCATGGCACTGCAGCAAGCTCCTAACTCTGAACTGTGTTTAGGACCAGAATGAGATGATGTGCCACAGAGCTCACCTGCTCCACAAATTTGATGTGCTACTTGCTGGGCATTGTGCTTAACAATGACAGCAGAAACTAGAGATTCATCTTTATGCACTACATCCTGAAAAGATCTTAAGAAGTCCTTGATTTTTTATATTTTAACTTTGGTTTCTTTCCCACTTGTCTGCTGTTGATAAAGTCTACATATAGAGAGGCCTGTTCTCATGCAGAAGACTACTGGCTCGTGGCTTTGACCACTTGTGTCTACAAAGACAGACGTGCAGGTATTAACATCACAGAATCACAGAATGTCTAGGTTGGAAGAGACCTTCGAGATCATTGAGTCCATGCCCTAATGCCTAAACTAGATCATGGAACCAAGTGCCACATCCAGTCTTTTTTTAAACATGTCCAGGGATGGTGACTCCACCACCTCCCCAGGCAGACTATTCCAGTACTTTATCACTGCTTCCGTGAAAAACTTTTTCCTAATGTCCAACCTATATTTCCCTTGGCACAGCTTGAGACTGTGTCCTCTCTCTCTGTCAGCTGCTGCCTGGAGAAAGAGACCAACCCCCAGCTGTCTACAACCACCCTTCAGGAAGTTGTAGAGAGTGGTAAGATCACCTCTGAGTCTCCTTTCCTCCAGGCTAAACAACCCCAGTTCCCTCAGTCGTTCCTCACAGGTTTGTGCTCCAAGCCCCTCACCAGCCTCGTTGCCCTCCTCTGGATGTGCTCAAGCATCTCAACGTCCTTCCTAAACTGAGGGGCCCAGAACTGGACACAGCACTCAAGGTGTGGCCTGACCAGTGCAGAGTACAGAGCAAGAATGACCTCCCTGCTCCTGCTGGCCACACCATTCCTGATCCAGGCCAGGATGCCATTGGCCCTCTTGGCCACCTGGGCACATTGCTGGCTCATGTTCAGCTGCTGGCACCAGCACCCCCAGGTCCCTTTCCTCCTGGGCACTGTCCAGCCACACCACCCCCAGCCTATAATGCTCCAGGGGGTTATTGTGGCCAAAGTGCAGGACTCGGGACTTGGACTTACTAAACGTCATCCTGTTGGACTCTGCCCCATCCATCCAATCGTTCCAGGTCTCTCTGCAGAGCCATCCTACCTTCCAACAGATCGACACGCTCCCAGCTTAGTGTCATCCACAAATTTACTAATGAAAAACTCAATACCCTCCTCCATGTCATCAATAAAAACATTGAACAGAACTGGCCCCAGCACAGACCCCTGAGGGACACCACTGGTGCCTGGCCCCAGCTGGATGCAGCACCATTCACCACCACTCTCTGGGCCCGGCCATGCAGCCATTCCTAATCCAGCACAGAGTGCTCCTGCCCAAGCCACGGACTTCCAGGAGTATGCTGTGGGAGACAGTGCCAAAAGCCTTGCTGAAATCCAGATAGAAAACATCCACAGCCCTCCCTGCATCCACCAGGCGGGTCACCTGGTCATAAAAGGAGATCAGGTTGGTCAAACACGACCTATGTCTCCTAAACCCGTGCTGGTTGGGCCTGAGACCCTGGCCATCCTGTAAATTCTGTGTGATGACACTCCATATAAACTGTTCCATTATCTTGCCAGTACTGAGGTCAGACTGACCGGTCTATAATTTAACATGTTAATATCTTAAAATATTGCTTGTTGCATAAATATCCATTTTCAATGTTTTCACAAACAATTGCCAGCTTTTGTGATTGTTCATAATTTTTCTGTGTTTTTCCTCCTCCTCCATATTTCTTCTCTGGACATGCTTGCAGCCTGTGTTGCTTATACAGCAGCTTTTCTAGGACCCAAAGGAGATATATTTAAGAGGTTTCTCAAGGCACTGAGAGGACTTTAAATTGCTTGAAAAATGCTAGTGTTATCTCTCCATTAAATTCTCCCTCCCCTAGCAGTTGTACACTGGCCTCACTGTCCTTCTTTGCCTTTTGCCTCCTCTTCCTTCAGTCAACATCTGACATCTCTGTCATCAAACCTGTTGGGCTTGGGGCCCCTCCAGGCAGGCCTTCAGACCTCTCTCTTGCCTCCATGGTTTCTGTGTTCAGATTTGGAACTTTAGTGCAGCTCACCTACCTGTTCTCCTGTCAAGACCTTTGAGTAGAACTCAAAGAGTATTAGCACGTGCCCATTTACCTGTAGTGTTGTTGCAATTCTGCTGGCTCAGCGATGAGAAGTTCTCTCTGAAGACTCCTCTTGACTGTGTTTTTCCTGGCTTTCCTTGCCTGTGGGTACCTGTCGCTGCTTCTGAAAAAAGCTGCTGATGTCAGAAAAGAGGGAGATTACATTTTTTTGCTGTCTCATCAACACCTGAATCAGTTTTTCATTTTCTTCAGAGGATTAGAATCCTTATTATGTTCACCCCTGATTTTGGGTTGAATTCTTGATTCAGAAGTCATTCTCTCTCTGTCAGTGTTAGAGTGAAGGACTCATACCATGTCAATGCAGTCTGTTGCTCACTGTGGAAGCTGTGTTAGATAGGCACTATCCTGCTTACCAGAACCTTTCAGTTCCTAGCACTGCTTGTTCTGTATTCATCAGATGGGATCTCTGTGAGATGTGACTATCTGTACCAAACCAGTCTTTCTATAAATAAAAATGTCATTATAAAATAAACACTTTTTCTGACTTATAGCTCCTCTGACTCAAGATGACATTGATATCTTCCAATTTTGTAGCTTGTACTGACATTAGGAAGCATGCATCTAAAATGTGTTAGATGAATTATGCTCTAAGGGACTGTTTAGGCAGCCCTTGATGACTGCAGCTATTATACAGTGTGGATATCTCAAATGGGATAAGTGGCAGATCAGGTCTTGCTGGCAAGTGGCTCTACTGAGAAATGAGTTTATGTGTTTGAGTGACCCAGCTATTCAGAGACTGTCATTTTCATTTCTACTCCAGCAGTTCAAAACAAATACAAGAGTCAGATGACAATTATTCACAGTTAACTAGTTAGCTGTGCAGCTTAAACAGCTCCTTGATCAATATGGAAATAAATAATGTTAATCAGAAAGTTTTGGCAAAGCACGTGCAAGGTGGAGCTAGGCATTTGAACTGAGGTTCAGTGTGCTTGCATATCTAACCACTATTTTCCCCTTTTCTAAATTTATTAAAAATAGTGGGAAAGCTCTTCTCCTCAGAGCAGGATTAGCATGCTGTTAGAGAAATTAATCTTCAGTGGATGAATAGATTCAAGGGTGTTGTAAGGCCTTGGAAGACAACATTTTGCAGTTTTGCTTTCAAACCTCAAAGTTACCAAAATATTAACTTTGCTCCCTTGCATTTTCTTTCAGCCCCTAAATCCCACTAAAATGGTTTTGCTCTGCTCCATGTTCAGTGTTGCATTCCCTGTAGCAGTTGCCTTTGTGATAAGGGAAAAAGACGACAAACATTGGAGTACTTTAAGTAACTTTCTCTTCTTATGATTTTTCATTGCTATACTAAGTAACATCTGCAAAATATCCTTCATTTCAAGACTCTTTATTCCACCCTCAAGAAAGATGTTGCACAAATAACATACTCCCTGTTCAAATGCCACTGGCCATGATCCTCTCTTGCACAGCTGTGATTATTATGAGAGTGAGGACATGTGCTACAATGGCAAGAGCAAAAATCTTGATGTTAGAGCAAGCACCTAGCAAAGACTCCTGTGAGATCTTTCTCAGCTTGTCACTCCTTTGAAAATAGTAGCCATCACTGCAGTAAGCTGTACCCTGTGAGATTGTTAAAATTATAACTTTGCAACTTATTTTATTTTCCAGACTCTATAAAGTCAACACAGCTACAGCTGTTTTTGGACAGGTTGATTTTAAATGCTGATTTGACTTGATGCTGCTTATGTTTTTGTTGGTATTCTTTCTATTGCAGATTATGGTATGATGGCTAAGTCAGAAGGACATCTCAAAATAGAGGTATTTTGAGGGTTTTCTGCCATTCTACTGAAGTGTGTTCTCTTATTTTAAGCCTTCTTTTTCCCAGCACTTTCTCAGAGATCAAGAATGTGAATAGGATTTGCTCAGCCTCGTACAAGAGGCCAGAACTGTAATCTGAACTAGTACAAAATGATTCAAAACAAGGGCATGGGCACTGGTCACAATCAAACTAGTTTATTCTACAAGTTGATCCATGAAACACACACATTCTTGTGCCTTCTCTCCCCACCCCCCCCTCAATTTTTCCTTCTCTAAATACTGCTGGTCTAGTGACTATATATTTTAAAGTTAATTGAACAACTTTTTGGGGGCATTAAATAACAAGAGATTTTTTCACATATTATTGCACCATGCTTTGATCACCATCACAACTGGATCAGAACTTCACAGCTAAATAAGGTATGTGGAACAAGATAACAGTCTGTGCTTTAGTGTATTTAAAAAGCTTTTTTTCATCTAAATTCTGTACAAATATGCAGTGAAGGGTTCTGTACAGGATGAAACAGCTTTATAGAGCTTCAGAAAGTAATGATGTGAAACCATGGATCATATCAAAATAAAGGGACCTTGTTTCCTAGTCCAGACTAAGGTATCTTAATCTGCTCCATTTCTTCTCTGTATCATGCTGTGTGTTCAGCTGAGGCAAGAACAAGCTTGAGGAGGAGGATTTCATATTTAGATCCAGAACCAGGAAGATGAGAAACAAGTGAGTTTTTCAAATTACAGTTGAAATCTGAATCTGATTACAGAGTGATGTTGGAAATTTCACTGAACATTTTAACACTCCAGTGTGCTCTGTGAAACCAGTCATCATTCTTTAATGAATTGAACATAAATAGTGGAATGCTTACTGAGTTAGGGATCATAAAATTTCATTTGCACTTAAACCAAGTATCTAACAACTAGGCTAGAGCTATGCTGACTTTTTATCCATCTCTTTAGTTTAGGGAATATTTAATTAAGTTATGTTAAATGGGACATCATCAGTGAAATGGATATCAGTTCTGATATCTTGGGCAAGATACTTATTCAAAATTGACGGTGAGAAGAACAAACAAATTCTGGATGAGGATTTGAGTTACTGCATGACTAAATCAGTCATGTTCTGAAAGACCATATCTTCTTGATTTTTATAATAGTGCCTGAGATACACCCTCATCAAAGAGTTCAGGGCTGTTAGACATGCATGGGGATTGATGAGTGTCTGTGCCATCCTCCGTGAGGGGCTCCAGCTTAGA
The DNA here is from genome assembly GCF_015227805.2 of Hirundo rustica. Taxonomy (NCBI): domain Eukaryota; kingdom Metazoa; phylum Chordata; class Aves; order Passeriformes; family Hirundinidae; genus Hirundo; species Hirundo rustica. Next base: position 137,359,985 of record NC_053450.1, on the reverse strand, counting down.
GATGTTTAAGGCCTTGTTTTGGCTTCAACATTTCCTACCTGCTGTCAAGAAAATTCGAAGGGATGATACACAGTGCATAGCTTTGTCTCGATACATCGTGTGTGGCTGAGCACATCATGGGTCATATTCAAATCATGTTGTGTGGAATGGGTGTGAAAATCCTCATTTTGGCCTTGAACAGATAGGAAATCGTCAAGCAGAAATAGGACACCTGGAAAAGGTGAGGACCAAATCCTAATTTTGTCCCAGCTTTGTTAAGGGTTTGGGTGCTTCTCACGAAGCTCTGGGAAAGTGACATTTTGCCACTGATGAGCCAGTGTTGCCTCACTTCCACTGTTTCAGCAGATCTTGAATGCAAACCTTCTCAGGGCAAGTCCCTCTCGTTGGGTGACCTTGAGGGCACCTTCTGCAACCCAGCCCTGCCATTCAGCATGGACTCAATACCCACAGATTTCTGAGCCCTCCTTTTTTAAATTTTTATGTAAGTTGTTTTTTCTACTTTAATGCATGTTTTTATGCATTAAAGTAGAAAGAACAACCATCAAGAGCAGCAGCTGTGGCAGGAGGAACACAGGGACATGTTACCTTGAAGGTGGGAGTGCAGCAATGGAGGTGGTGTAGCCAGTGTCCCAGGAGGAAATACAGACCCAGGGGAGGCAGGAGGAGCTGCTGAGCCAGAGGTAACCCAGAGGAACCAGGGCTGTGACGGATTGCATTACCTGGGAGCTGAGCCCTGCCACTTACCCCTGCACATGGCCGTAGGAAGGGGTAGTTTCTCCTAGGTGGATATATGAGCCCTGATGATGGATATTTTTCACACTCTCTAGTGTGAAAAATAAAGCTATAAAGCCTGGAGGGACAGAATAAACTTCCCTGAATTTAGTTTTTTTCTTCAAATCAAATTATGCTCAAAAGCATTCAATGCCCCCCTTGGCCAACCATTTTCCAAGTGTGGTAGGTTTTTATCATGAAAACCAGCCTTCATAGTTTACTTTCTTTCTTGTTGCAGGGCAGAACAAGCTTCTCTTGTTTCTTTTTTTTTTTTTTTTTTTTTTTTAATCTGGGCAGTTTTCTGCTGTGATGAGAGCAAAGGTCTCTTTGCATGGTGCAGTGAAGACATTCAGAAACTGCCACTGGCCATAGTAATTTGCTGCAATCCTCCTGATAGTCATATGATTGATAGCTATGAACCTATTCCTATTTTTCTCAGTCTCTGCATTTTTAGAAAAAAGACATCCAGTAGCTGAGATGGAGATATACAGTGATGCCTCTTTTCTTTTTTGTCATACATTGAAGAAGAAGATGAGGAGCAAAATATCTGCAAGTGAAATTTTCATACAGCCCTTCAGGGCTGGGTGAGCTGTAGTGGATTAGCAAGGGAAAAGGCAGTCGTGTAAAACTGGCACAAGGGGGCAGGTGTGCACCACTGAAAGCCCTTTGTGTTCATGAATGCTTACAATTAGCTCCAGGACACAGAATGGTAACTGTCTTGTTATGGGCATAAATGGCTATTTTAACTGTGTTGTAAAAAGAAATTGTGCTGTATATTTAATTAGAATGAAACCTCACATTTCTATGTGCAATCAAAAGGGCTTAACAAAATAAATGGTTTACAAAATTTGATTTCCAGTATGGATCAGCCGTACAAACAACTAGAGTATAAAGATTTGTTTCACTAATACTTTTTCTGGATCAAATGAGATGAGCCATTCAATTATCATAATTCAGCACTTGAAATTTACACATATTGGGGCCGTACTGTTGTAGTGCTTAAAGGTGTCCTAATAGTCAAAATTTTGGATGTATTCCCTGAACAGTGACAATTACAGTGGTGGTGCATATGGTGGAGTCTTAGGAGTTCACAGAGTTAAATGTGTGCACAAAATGCTATATAGGACTGCACAAAGAAAGCCAGTGCAGGAGGCAGAGTTAAAGAAGAGCTGCAGTAAGAGATGCTATATCAGTGGAAGTTTCATTATGCTCTTAAGACAAATTAATTTGCTGTAGAGACAACTACTCATGCAGTGACAGCCTTTTCCTCCCCAAAACTCTCCTTGCAGTGACATATTCTGCATCTTCAGAATCTGATCTGTGCCGCATTCCATCCACAGTGAGGTTTTAATACTATTTTCTGTATTAAAAAAAACAAACCTCAAGTGCTAGAGATAAAAGCAATAAATTTATCTAATGTGATTCCATTAAAATTACTTTCTGTTGCTGTCTGGACTTGGACTAACATAGGCTTTGTGGCTCAAGCAGCGCCATCTTCATAACTGTCTTCTATTTAGAGACATCTGAAATTTTTGGATACAGGAGACATGGGGATGAGGCTTTGCAAGAATAGGTGTTTCAGGAGACCTTCACTGTGGCTGAGCTGAAATAAATGGAACTAATACAAGAAAATAAGCTATTTACACATACACATGTATGAGTCTGCAATTCTGTGTTAATCTGTGAGACTTTATTTTTCTGTGGAAGAAAAAGACACTCAAGACTGTTTAAAATCCGACTGTTTTACTGTTGTAATACCATTGTGACAGAAGATGATGAATACTTGCCTCAAACCAGTGGGGGCTCAGTTCAGTTGCAGACAATGCAAGGGTGAGTAGCTGATGCTTCCCTGCTGCCTTTCATATTTCCAGACACATTTCTCGCCTCAGCTGGATTGCTCCAGGTCAAAAATGAGGATGTTTCTTCCCAGACAGTTGACATCTGTCTGTCAGAGTCATCCCTGACTGACATTCCCTAAATATTTGATTTCTTATTTTTACCTATTGACCTGTATTATGAACATGGTAAAAAAATTCCTTTGCCTTTATACACATGCTTTCTGCATGAGTGTAGCCTGAATCTCTCTTCCACTGTTGCCAAATGCATTATTTTCTTTAAAATTTCTTCATATTCTAGTTGCAAATTATTTTAGTTCTCTGCTTTTACTCCATTTTCTCTTTGTTTCTCTTGTCTAAATTGCGTGCAAGGATTAAGAAAGCTTCAGCAGAAGCAGTGAAAGAGGACAGTCCAGTTATGCAGGGCTTGCTGAGGTCCATGGCTCCCATGAAGAGAAGAGCCTAGGCAGCATCTCCTCCATCAGGGACTACCAAGACTTGACTTTTGCTCCTCTTGGGCCTCTGTAGGAAACCTGCTACTCATAGCTTCATGACGATGATCAGAGCATTTGGGATGACAGTGTATTCAAACCCAGGCCAATGTGGAAGTTTAGATGTAGCCATGTGGTGTCACCTCTCTCAGCAGAACTAAAGACTGGCTCCAGACCCTGGGAATAGGCCTCCTTCTCTCCACTTTCTGTGTAGCACCATGCAGGCTCCTCTCCTTTATTTTAGAGTGGTCACTAGGTGGTTAGTGGCCATGAATACCCTTTTCCAAGCTTTGAAGGTAGGTACTACAGTTACTTACAAGGAACTGCCACAGCCTTGAATTTTCAAAAGTAATTGCTGGTGGGTCATTATATTTCTTAGTCCTGTCCCTAGCTCCTTTACCCGAATATTGCTGGAATGTTCTTTTTAACATTTTTTCTCCATCCTTTTTTCCAGCCGTAACTATTTATTATTGCATAATTTTACTAGTAAATGTTCCAAAGCTACTTGTATACTTGTTTCCTTCCACAGGTAACTGTTACCTAATGATTTCTGACTATAGAACTGCTGGATTCTTCTACTGTGTTTTGTGAATGTAATAAAGAATGCAGCAGAAGGTATGAGGGCTTAAGTTTAATTCTAGATTTTTAATTTGATGTATAGCTCGGCCATTGCCAAGATGTTACAGAGACACTTGATTAAAAAAAAAAAAAAAAAAAAAAAAAAGTATTACTGAAAACAAGAACACTGGGCAAGTAAATAAAGCTATTTAGAATGTCATAATCTTTTAAATGACAGTTACCTGCTGAGTAAACCTGGAATAAAAGTGTTTTCTCTGCTGCAGGATCCAATCCCACAGGAAATGTGTTAACATTACAAAATAATTTTGAACTTTGTACCATATTTACACATGATGATCAAGACCACAGCCAAGTACTTTGATGAAGACGTGATTTATGGTCTGTGAGGAGGAAATGTCTGTCATTGAACCAATTTCTCTGCTTCACCTTTCAGCCCTAGTTGGTTTTCTTTCTCAAATTTTTGTTGGTGTTTGTTAATCTACATTTGACAAGACAGCTAGTTTCAGCCAGATTGATCATCTTTGTCTTGGCATATTGTACAAGTTATTTCTGACCTCAATCTTCAGAAAACATGGAAAAATGCTATTTCCTAAGTTTTACTGAATGATTTCTGATAAACATTACTGCATTTACTGAATGTTTGTAAAGGACAAAATTACGTTCCACTAATGACTTGAATGCTGAAGTTGAGCACATCTCACAGCTGGGCATTAGCTAATGAACACAAGATGGTCTATATATAATAGCTGTTTATCCTCTCAGGAAAAAAATCCCAAGTTTTATCCCAGAAAGCCTGAGTGAAGCTTGTAAACCAGACAGTTTTACAGACATGCTGTCATTCCTCAAATTAAGAATATTTCTCCATTGCCTGTCCATGCTCTAGGAACTATGAATGGTGACTCATTAAAGGACCACCTTCTTTGGCTGGTTTGTTCAAAGGCCCTTACACAGAGCAATACTCTGCCATGCATAAAACCAGGTCACTGAAATTTTGCACATGCTCTTAAAGTACATTTTAGAACAGGAGGAGTATTGTTCCTTGTGTCCTGACCGAGTTTGTGTTGGTGTAATTATTTTCTTTTTCAGAATTCAAACTACTTCTGATTTCTATAATAATTTATTACTTTCAGTGAAGAGGACACTGATTTTGTTGGTATACAATTATGAAATGCTAGGTAGGGTCCAGGTTGTGGCACAGACTACTTCTTTCTGGTATAGAGTCGGGCTGTTGAGGTCCTTATTACACTGGAATTGCTGTTTTTCTCAAGAGGGCTTGTTGGCATATTTTCTTAAGCTATGAATAATTCATAGAGAATTTTCTGACTTTTGCTTAAATAATTGTCTCTGATGGTGTTGATGAAGTTATTCTATGAGAAGTTTGTATATGCAATGACTAAGAAATAATTCTGGATGAAACAATATTGGATTCTTCAGTGAAAATCTGCACATTTATTTCCTGAAGATTTTAGTGATTATTTTTCCTGTGGGGGCTTTTTAAAAATTTTATTTATTTTTTAATTTTATTTTTTAAAATATCTGTGCTTTGGAAAGTTCTTCCTGAGTAGACAAGTGATCTGCTCCGTTAGCACCAGCTTAAAGCTCTGACAGGCAGAAGGAGAAAAACAGGACAACAGAACATGTATCTGTCTTGCACAGATGAGAAGTGCCTGTGATGTTTTTTCCTTTTTTTGCCAGATCTTCAAACATCGCCTGTCAAATAATTTAAGGGAATTCGTTCTGTAACTCTGTGCGGCAGAATTCAGTGAGGATGTGACAGGTGTTTTGAAGTTTCACCACAAAGCTCGTAGTTCACCTCTTGCTTTCCTGACTAAAAATATCATTGCTGCTTGTCATGGTTTAGGAACAGCAATCTGCAATTTAGTTCCCCCCATCCCCACCCCCCCTTCCTAAGGCTCTCCCAAACCAGATGCACCTTACCCCGTCCCCTCTCCCTCCTCTGGATGGAGTTGAGAATTGGAGGGGCAAAAAAAGTTTTAAAAAGATGGATTGAGATAAAAAAAACTATTTACAGGAAACAGCAATGAGATACAAACCCAGACCGTAGCAGCAACAATAACAGAAATATTAAAAAAGAGGGTGATTTACATGCAAAAAATGCTCACTGACTGAGCTGAGCTGGTGCAACCCTGAGACACTGAGCAAGAGTGAATGGATCCCCCATGCCAACAGCTTTTCCTGACTGCAAACCACTCCCACCATCTCTGAAATGAGAGTGCCTTTCTCCTGCCCCTGGTGGTATGGACAAACAGCCCAGGCATGCACCAAAGGCTCCAGGCTCACCCCCCACAGCTACTGCTATAAAATTAACTCCGTCCTGGCCGAAAACCGGAACATCGCCAAATAGGTGTCAGAGGTGGTGACTAATTTTCAGGCCCAGAACTAAAAAGTATATTATGGTCTGTAGATACTTCTTCCAGTTATTGATTCCAAATATTCCGTGCTTCATTTCGCTGAAATGAATGATAAATTTACATCTCTACATTCTGACCAAGATCTTACCGGTAATACTGTGTTGGAATTCTTGGCTCTCTCCTGCTCCAAGGTCAGGCCGAATAAAACTCAGGAGATGTTGTTTTTGAAGTCTCGCTCTGAAATTTATTATCGTTATCTATTGCAAACTCACAAGATATGAGCTCTCTCTAACAAGCTGAGAAAGTGAGCTAAAATGATGTCTATTCAAGGCTATTTAAGTCCCAATTATCCAGTAAAGAGTTGACATCTATATTATTTAGTTTCTAATCCAATTATGATCACCCAAAACCTGCAATGCAGACTTCTTTCACCCTATTACAGAAAAGCACCCAGATTCGTGCAGAAGGAAGAAGGTACAAAAAACCCCAAACTAATCCACACCGCAAATTCTCCATCTTGGCTCCCATATATCACCGTACACTAAAATCCCAATCTCTTTTTCACCCTGTGAGATCACACAATGCTCTCCAAACTACATCCCCATGATCCCAGCACTGTCACTCATTTTTGGAAGCCTGTTTTAAGGCTCCTCAGGTTAAATGCAGTGCCTCCCTGAAGTTCTGTGCCTGTCAGCAGAGAGAGTCCAAAATTCTAATCTAGAATTCCCACAGTACTGTATATCAGATGTCAAATACATCATCTACAATCGGAATTAAAAAACCCTGTTTTATATATTGAGGTTCATGAATCCATAATTTCTGTCCTACATATAACAAAGAAGCTGTCCAAAATGAAATCTTGAGTAATGCCAAAAAGTAAAAGGCAATGCCAGAATATGCTTGGATACCTTAAATCAGGAGTGTCTTTATATATTTTAGAAGTGATTTATGTCAAGTCCCTCCTTGAAGGAATACTGACAACTGGAAGAAAGTTCATAATTTATTAATAGTTTACTGTTGACTGAGTAGTTTTTCTTGGCACTACATGTCACAGATACAAAACAAATTACTCAACGACTAATATATTCTAGCTCCCTTTTTAAACTATCAAGTGGTTATTACATGATTGTCTCCTGGAGGAACATTATAGGGTGAAGTTTTTACCCTTCCCTTAGGTTCTTGTTCCTACTGAGAACTTGTATACAAGTCAGAGAAGCTACTTACTTTCATATAAACTAGTAGAGATTAGGACTTGACATTTTCACTTCTAAGTAAATCTTAGGGTAAAGATGTTGCTTCAGTTCCTATTTAGAAGCTTTCAGCTTATGTATTCCAATATATATGTGTGTGTGTGTATGTACATCTACCACTCACCATTATAGCAGATAAATTAAAGGTTGTCACTTTCTGTTTAGAATTTAATTCTGGATTTGTAGGACAAAGTGGAAAGCAGAGATTGCTGCAGTTGTATGGGTTGTTTACCTGAAATGGAACCACTGTTTTACCTGAAAAGAAATCAGCTCTTTTGTTCTGCCCCATACCCTCCTTATGCTGGCAGAAGTGTCTGTACAGCCCTACAGTGAACCAAATCCAGCAAATCCACAACATGACCATAGGTAACCCCCCCCAAAAAATAAATTAATTTTACCCTTCATTAATTCTGCATCTCAGATCCTTGCACAGCTGATGAATGCAAGCTGATACTCTGTAATGGAGGTTAGCCAGGAAGGAGAAAAAGTCCTGTCAGAACTTACTAGTAGAAGATAAATTTCTGGGTTGGGAATCTTTCTTCAATGAGACTATAGTGTTGTTTCTGCTGCTTTTTCTCAGAATGTAACATGCTTTAAAAAAAAAAAAATTAAAAATACAGGTGTAGGGTTTTTTTTAGTAAAAGGTTTTTTCTTATCTCTATGGGTATTTACAATTAAGAGCAATGAAGTTTCCAGTCTTGGTAAAGAACTGTAATAGAAACAGTAGTAAAAGCTAAACATCATACCTTACTAACATCAGTTTAATTTCATCAAATATAGGCACACAAAAAGCTCTGGTGTGGTGTTTCACTGCAGATGTCATGTTGCTGTCATGGTACATTTGTCCAATGTAGATGAGGTTTGAGACAAAGCATAGCCACTGATACACATGCTATGATATCACTAAGAATTTTAATGTCAAATTTTTTATGAAAGTAGAAATACATTGATGAAACCCAACAAAACTTAGAATTTAAGTTCTTCTGGCAATGTTTTGAACTTGTTCCTACTCTATAAGCCAAGCATCCTGCTGCTTGAAGGAAGTTTCCTAAGATTCTTAAGATAAAAAAGGGATGTTTTCTGGGTAAATGTACATAAGGTATTTTAAGCTAACTAGCCTTGCAGCAGAAAAACATTCTATACCATCAGTGTCTGCATCTTCTTTTATGTAACTGTGCAATATTAATGGAATTACATTAGATACATATATTTTTTTTAAAAAAGTATAATTTCATGTTCATGTTCATTGCTTTCAAAGTCTGTATTTAGAAACAAGCATTTACACCTCCTCTGCTTGGGCCAGCACTCATGAGAACACAAGAAAATGATAAATGTTGGGTTGCATGTGTTGTGATTTCTCATGTAGATATGATAATGCAAATTATGGAGCCAGCTTTGGCTATAGGCATTGAAAAACATGTAGGGAATTTCCTCTCCCTCTCTGATGACAATTCTCTCCCTTCCTTGTTCCTAACCTGTGGGCATAAACTGATTACAATAATAGAGTTGTTACCTTCAGTATTTTATTTTTCCCTCACAGGAATCTAAATATATTTTCTTCATCAAAGAAGAGATCATGAATGAGAATGACTACTTTATAAAACAAGACATTATAAAAGGAAAGGAAACAGTGTTTGAATGCATAAGCTTTCTGCAGGCAAACCCAATTAGCAATAAAGGAGCTTTGACTTTATGGGAAAATTATCATGGTAACCCTATTAGAATGAAAACCAGACTATTTTCAGACTTTATCCCTTTAAAATCTTATGGCTATTTGCATGTATTTTTACTATTGAAGTTTCAACCTATTCATCAAGAGACAGACACTTTAACCATTAAATTATGCTTTTGTGTGGGTATATTCAATAGGTCTTTTCACTCCTGGAAATCCACTATTAGTCCTATTACAATGTTTGCTTATGTCTGTTCTGTGTCAGGAAGCTTCTCTCTATTCAAGACTGCATGAAGTAACAACATTTCCTAATTTCATACAGTCCTAGTATATCAGAGCAACCCACTGAGCAGTTGTTCAGCTGTGAATTAGCTGTATGAATTCCTTGGTCCTTCGCCCATTGTATGTGCTTGGGCACTCTGTGGGAGAAGTCCCAACTTTCCCATCACAGCAGTGTTGGGAGGTGCTTCCATCCCCCTTCTGCTCAGCAAATGGGCACATACCTAAAATGTCTTTGGTGACGATGAAGGCTCGCTGACTTAATTTTAAACCTGATATATCCAGTGTATGGTGTAATTCAGGCTTCGTCTATCTTGTGTTCTGAGATGCAGGAGGATAAGACTTTTTAAAGCTTTGGGTGGTTCTCTGCCTCCTCTCTCTCATCCTAGCAAGTAAGTGCCTCATGAATCATTTATGTATTTTTTTTTCCCAGTTAAATTATACTCTTGGCCACAAGAGCTTGGAAATGCATATATTTAAATAAATTTAAAAGATTTAAAAATTAAATTGACATATACAAAGTCCCTTGAGAGGTCTGAGTGAGGTTTTCTCTCTGAGAGAGACTACAATTTAATAAAAGCACCAGGACTCCATAGTAGATTTTATGTCTGAAATATAAAGTTCCAAACTTACAGCACATCCCAGAAAGACCATAAATCATCATTATTTCTAAGCAGATAATGAGAAATTATTTGTAAACATGACTTAATTGGATACACACTCCTGATTAATTCTTTCATTTTACAGCTTTGGTGGGAAGCAGGCAAAAAACAACCAACCAACCAAACTGAATGAGCTTTGAAGACTTAATTCTGTCAGCTAGGATCTTTCAAATGGAGAAAAAAAGAATGAGCAGCCTTTGCAAACTCAAAACATGTCATTTTCCTTCAATTCATCACTTTGATATTCACTTTATGGAAAGAAGGGGCAGCTGGCCAAAGTGAGCATCCCTTGTCCAGCTATCAGTAGAAGTAGTTTTAATCAAATGAAGTTTGTACAACATAATGTTTTGCTGGCTTTGGAGCTCAGGCAGCAGCTGGATATTTGAACAATTATGAGGAGCAGCAGAAAGTTTACAGACTGCTCTAAAAGCATGGCCTTAAACCCTGTGCAGTGTGGGAGGCTGACATAAGGTAGAGTATATGAATCACAAAAACCTCTGAACCCTTCTGCAGCAGAAGGTGTCTTTTGGGAGGTGTTCTGGGGAGCAGGGGGGAATACTGTCCTGAATATAAATTTTGTGATGTCAAAGTAATTTCCAATAGCTCTAGAAGGGCAGCATGCTTTAGTAAGATCTTGGAGCTATTATAATAGAAATGTATTTTTAGAGAGAGCAGTAGGTAATATAGTCTGTAGGGTAAACAAGGATACACAACATTTTGAGATTTCATGCTGCCACTCACTCTAGGGAAACAGACTTTGCCTAAGTTCCAAGAACTTCAGAAATAGGCATAATCTAATGTAGAGAGCATTAAGAAAGGATAAACTCCAAATTCTGCGCTGATTTATTTATTCTGCTAGCCAGCACTTTCAGCTTATGGCTAAACTATTAATATTCTGAGAACAGAAGAAGGAACCTTTTCTTGTCAGCTGTTTCCATAGCTCCTGCCTCATTGTGTCCTTGTTTGATAGTAAATGAAGATGGCTTTTGAAAGCATTATAACTGTCACACTGGCTTAAACATGATAAAGTAATAGTAATAATAATAATAATAATAAATTTATTTTCAGGCAACTGGATAATTGATTGAGTACTGTGTGATGGTCAGGTATAATAATAACACTTAGCATTCTAATATGTTCTTTGTGCTTTGTAGCTATCAGTCAGTCAGCACAACATCTTTATGAGGTAGATAGGTGTGCTCTTCAGAGGCAGATGGCAATGCTCTTCTTTTACAATGGGCAAAATAAGACCAAAGGCAAATGACTGCCCAAGGCCATGCAATGAGAAAGTTGCAGAATTGGGATTAAACCTAGGGGAAATAGACAAACATTTACTTCGTTGATGATATATTTTTTGCATATATGGCAAATAAACTAGGAGGGATGCAAAGTTCCTTGTTAATAGATGAAGAGATGTCAACTTTTTTTTTAATAACAGACTATCTTCAGTGGAACTGTAAGTGCTTTTTAAAAATTGTTTTGAAAATCTGCTCTCTCAACTGTTAACTTTGCCTCAATGTAAAATAAAACAGACATATAGTGAATTTTATCTGGATCATGAACCAAAGCAAGAATGTTAGTAAAAAATTCATCCAGGACCTTGAAGTAGCTGAATCTCTATAGCAATTTTTTTTTTTTTTTTGCTGCCTTATATGATGTATCTTTGAGATGACGTTTAGTATGTATTTTTATTGACAAGATCAAAACATACTTCTGAAATCATTGATAGGCATTGAGACTTCTTCATCCTCTGCCTTCTAGTGAAAAGGAGATGGAACTGATAACAAAACTTGATGGACATCTAGTCACACAGGTAGTAACTTTTTGATTAAGCAGCTAATCTTCACTTGTGAGGTGCTGTGCATCTCTACATTCTTATCTTGCTGGAATAAGGATATCTGACTAATAGAGCATTCCATAAATTAATGGAAAGATAAAAGTTGTGTGAGTAAAGGTATCCATTTGTTATAAGGTATCTTAAAATAAGAATTTTATTAAATGAATTTTTTTTTTTCAGATTACCCCTTCATACTTATGCGTTGTGTCTAAAATGTTTCTATGATTTGAATTAACTCATTACCAGCTATTCTGGAAACCCCCTTGGACATGATCTACCTTGACCTTTTGGGTCAGATTGTTAAACTGAAAATTAAATATGCCAGCTGGAAGGCAAATGTAGTGTTTTTCAAAGGGGCTCCTGGTAGAAAAGCAATATATCTGTGTCCCAGGCAATGGTTCCAAGCATCTGTTGAATTCAAAGCACTTTACTAGCGTACTAGGTATAGATGCCTCTCCTAACTGTGTTTTTCCTGCTCTGCCTTGCTGTAAACTGTTATGATCTGTAGTGAAAACATACCCTTATTTTCTTCTCCCTCACTGAAAATATTTCAGTTAGATAACTTGGAAAATGTCACTTTAACTTCTTTATATGCACATGGCATAGCACCTGTACTTTACGAAAAATACAAACAGCAACAGTCATAGAACAGTTTGAGCAGCCATTAGGGCGTCTTGCACCATCATCCCATTTCTCCTTGTGAGGACAAGGATGGGGGAGATGAACGTCTAGATCCTGCATGCAAAGTTTGTATGGGGCATTCCTAGAGATTTAGGGAAGGAGTGTTGTCAGTACTCTCTTGTTACCGTTACATATGCAGCTCCATGGGGCTGGATGGGATCCACCCAAGGGTTCTAAGGGAGCTGATGGAAGTACTCCCTGAGCCCCTTTCTACCATCTACCAGCAGCCCTGGCTAACCAGGAAGGTTGCAGTTGACATGAGGCAAAATATGTGATGCCCATCTACAAGGGCTGGAAGGATGTTCTAGGGAACTACAAGTTTGTCAGTCTGGTCATGGTACTGGGAAGCTCATCGTAAGTGCTCTCCCATGGCAGGAGAACTTGGGGGTCAGGCCCAGACAGCATGGGTTTGTGAAAGGCAGGTCCTGCTTCACTGACCTGACAAGGTCTCCTGTGACAAGGTGACCTGCTTGGTGGATGAGGGAAATGCTGTGGATGTGCCTACCGGGACTTTAGTGAAGCCTTTGACACCATTTCCCGCAGCGTCTCCTGCAGAAACTGGCTGCTCATGGCAGATTGGACATTAGTAAAAATTTCTTCACTGAAAGGGCAGTGTTGGGACAGACTGCCCCAGGAAGTGGTTGAATCACCATTCCTGGGGCTATTTAAAAGACATGTAGATATGACACTCAGGGACATGGTTTAGCAGTGAGTTTGGCAGCACTGGATTAATGGTTGGACTTGAAGTTTTTATAGGTCTTTTCCAACCTAAATGATTTTACGATTCTATGATTCCGTTCCATGGATTGCTACAAAACAGAGTGGTAAGTTGGACATTAAGACTTTGGTCTCCTTTCACAGAAAGAAAGAAGAAATAAGTTTCATTCTACTTCAGTTTAGTACTTGATTTAGGTGCTTAGCTCACATACACAGGGGTTTCCAACCTCGCCTCCAGCTGCCAGTGCAGTGGGGCACAAATCTCTCTTAAATCCCCTGTCTTATCTATAGCCGTAAATAAATACAGCTCAGAATTGACCATGCAAGTGCCAGCTTTGGCTGAGTTATCACTAGAAGAGTCAATTTATAGTCGATGCAAAGAGCATAGTTGTGGGATGAGGTTTTTCTGACCTCTTTTGAAAGTCTTCCTGAAGATGAGAAGAATGGCACCCTGGAGTCTAATGAGCATTAACTTGCTCTCCATCGACTGAAGTGGCCCAGGAGGGCTGGCTTTGGTGTGTTTGCGCTAGAGATGTGTGACCTTAATAGCAAGAATCTCAGTGAGTGTGACTGAGCACAGAGCAGCCTGGGGCAGTTTGGGGCAGCTGATCCATCACTTTGCTTTTGGTTTCTTGGCATGCTAGTCTGCCTTAATTTGAGTTAGACTGCAGAAGCCCTTCTGTATGCAAGCCGTGTGCAAGGTGGAGGCTTGCCACAAAATTCTCCAGGTGCAGCATATTCAGCAGTTCTGCAAGAAGTTTAAATTCCTTTTTTGGTTGTAGAATCAGAGGCAATTTAAGCAGAGAATTCAGAATGCAGATAGTTCTCCTGCATAAACTTAGCAAGAACTTATAATCAGTTCAGCTGCTGTTTCCAGGCAGAAATTTTCCATCTGTACCTCTGATTATTACAGCTGCTGACTTAACCAATATTAACAGGCCTTGCTGAAGAGATATTATTACATTAGACGTGATTAAAGATACATTCCAAGCAACAATGATTCTTGGAACCATACTTGTTATTGAAATGTTGACAACATTGATATTAGGATTTTAATATCCTGCTTGATAATTAAACTTCTGCCTAGCACAGATTTCCTCTGTGTCTGCTCTATGGGATCCAGATATTACTTCTGAGTTACTGTAGAGAATTATATTCATGTACTGGTCAGTGAAAGATTGACATTAGTGCTTTTGTCTTGGTAACGTTTCACAAAGATGAGCCTAAAGTAACAAAAAGCAGAATTCAGGTTCTCTAGTTTTTGCATCTTCCAGCTTGTCTTCAGTTTCAGGGTAGAATGCTTCAGGATACTCTGCGCTGCCAGATTTTAATTTAACAATAGGGGGCGGGGGGGGGTAGTTAGTCTAAGGAAAAAAAAGATGCTTCATAAAAGAAAACCACATCAAAGAATGATGAACATGCAGATGTCAGTGTAGTACAGCACACTTTATATGAATTATTTGTATTGTCAACTTTTCTTCTGGAGTGTAGAGAAGAATGACCTCTGCTTCAGTTCGCTGCTTAATTCTTCATTTCCTTTAAAATAAATGAAATAAAAGACAGATTATTAAAGAGGAGGCATTGTTTCTATGTTTGGAGGCTGCCATAAAATGGTAACTTCTATTTTACTGGGTTTCTAATATTTGTTATTTTTTCAGACTTTTAAATTAAAATTCCTTTAGTGTGGCTTTCTAAGGGAAGATGGAGAAGTTCTAATAGCACACTGCATGTATTCACATAGGTTTCCAAATCTTCTTCTGGATAAGTTTGTTGACAAATATCCATCCAATGAAACAAAAGGGGAAGTGCTCTAAAGAAACAATAATTTTAAGAAAGTATAGAGCCAAGCTGAAAAGAAAGGCCTTGTGATATCCTCAGTGAAAGAAAACTGCAGAGAGAATTCAGACACCAGGTAATCCATATGCAACAGAAAAGGTAATGGCTATCCTGTTTTTTGAAAACACATAATTTGTTGCTCACACTTTGTTAGATAACAGACATAGAACTAATATAATACTAAGTATCTACAAGATGGTCAGCTACACCTGAAATATTCACAGTGGAGTTCCTTTACAATCAGTAAATATACAAATAATGGATAGCTTTTTTTTTTTTTTTTTTTTTTTTTTTTTTTTTTTTTTTGATAAGAAGGATTTTTAATAAAGGTGTCTTTGAGAGCTTCTAGGAAGCTGATGCTCTCAACAGTCAAATTGGAAGGACACAGGCATTGTCATATCTGCCAGGGGTATCTCATATATTCTAGAGCATACCACATGGCACTAAATGCCTATGCTTGAATGTCTAAGTTGAACCCTATTCCTTCTAAACTTGGTCAGTGCCTCCTAGGATCATTTGCATCCTTTTATGCCATTTGTCCAATGCTATGATTTGGTACAAAATGCTTCCCTTAAATTGCTTTTTTTCATGTGCTTCTGGGGGCTACCCAAAGTATCTTGCCTGAGTATTGAGTCAAAGAAATTGACTGAACAGAATGATACTGTTAAGAAAGCATTCCTTTATTACAGCGCTGGGGCCGTGGAGGACTGTGCCTCCATGGTGTGTCCACCTCAACAGTTTTCTCATGAGTTTATTATGGGAGTCCATGAATTCCCCCTCCAAGTCCTGTCCACTCAGTACTGTCCATTGTCTGCAACCACAGCTCATTCTGAGGGCTCTTTCTTTGTGGGCTCTTAATGTGTGTGCAGATGACACGTGATGACTTAAGAGTCTTTTATTGTTATGAGGCCTTGGCATTCCTCTTTAGGTAGGCACTGTCCCATCTCCTTCTTATCTAAGCAGTTCCTCCTGTTCTTCCTTGATTTAGTGCTCTGGAGGGGTATGGATTTTTGTAACTGGATCCTGGTTACGTAGTTTTCTCCTGTCTTCACAGCCCCTTGTCATCTTTGTCCTCAAGCAGTTTCATGTTGCAGAGTAGTACTTAAACAGGTAAGTTAAATGCTAATGTTAAACTTGTATTTACAAAGTTACAGGGTTTAAACAGAGCTACAAAATTTAAGCAAAACTACAAAATCCTTTGTATAGCTCCTTTCAGTATTTCCCCTGCCACTTATGCCCAGTGCAGCCCTTCTTTTGGCAGTAACAAAGGCCAAACTCAGTTATATAAAACTTTTATAACATACTGACTCTAGTTCTATTCAGAATCCTTTTGAAGCACAATGAGTGAGATATTGAATAACTGTCTCTAAATGACAGAACTTTATTGGAGAAGGAAGAAGAAAAAAATCACCTATAATTATGGGAATCTGGATGATGGTGACAGGTAAAATGACCTGAACCTTTGCTCTTTTTCCTTACTGTGCTGGAGAGCTGCGCTGCTTGGGGTATTCAGCACCAACTGCATTCATCCTTAGTTGTGCCACCTAATGTTTTCCCTCATCAGCTTCTCCATCCTTGTTCACTGTTCTGTAATTTCTCAATGTTCTGTAACTGAATGTTCTAGTCTTTCTCAACATGAGTCCACACTCAGAAATGAGACAAGATGCCTAATTCCCATTGATGTCCAATTGGTTTCAGTGCAAGCTGGACACAAAGACAGAAATTAGATTCTTGAGTACTTCTTATGGATGTGGATCTTCCTATTCTGAAAAGACTAAGTTGAGGAGAACAGAAAATGGAAAGGAATAATAAGGTGGTTTGTGTTTTTTTTTTTTTTTTTTTTTTTTTTTTTTCCCAATGTGAACTTATTTTCTTAGATGTTTTTCAGGTTATTTTGAAATGTATTTTGCGGCATTTCAGTCTCCCCATAAGAAAATGTAATTTTAAGAAGCTAGCGCATATTCTGTTATTCTGGTCACAGATGGAGAGGCAGTATAGGAAAAAGTGTGCCTCTCATAATTTAAATCTTAGTGTCAGGTTCCTAGGGCTTTAGGAGTGGCTGGCTTTAATCTTGAAATGGGAGGATCTAATGTTCTGCATGTAAATGTTACAGGTAATTCATAAAGATATATATTCTTAACTGATTGCCAGATTGGGGTTTTATAGAACAGCTCTGCCATTATTGTTCACAGTGACATTGAATAATTATGTAATTTTGATTTCAGAAGGACAAAGTCTTATTGTAGTGGTGTGAGTGTAGTTGTTTTATTAAATTATTAAGTTATTTTTGTAAGATTTTAAGTTATTTTTGTAAGATTTTAAGTTATTTTTGTAATGGTTCAGTTCACTGTACCCCCCTGTGTTTTGTAATAGTTTCCCCCCTTATGAGTTAGTTATTTAACCAGATGTTTTATGTCAGTCATTCCTTCCCTGCACCTGTCCCTGTCAATTCCTCCCCTCTCCTCGTGGTCGCCCTGTCTGTCACTTCGAGACCTTTCCCTGGATTCTGGAAAGATCCAGGAGAGGTGTCGAGTGATAGGCTGGTGCCCGGGGAATCCCCTCCTACCCTCCTGTGATTTGTTAATGGTTTAGAAGCTGACACCCCTGTTACCACCCCCGTGTTCCCTGGTTTGCGGACCCGTTGTCAGCCCTCCCCCGTTTATAAGTAGCTGTCAAGCTTTGATCTTGGCTCTCTCTGGGCAGCAGTAGGCTGAGGCGGAGCTCCTTGCCGGACTCCCCTTAATAAACTACCTTCTACCCTGCCTAAAGGGAGACGACTCTTTTTCCGTCGCCGCAGTCGCAACTCCATCAAGTCCACTCGCTGGTGTGGGGAACCAAGAGCCCAGCGTGAGGAGGTTACTCGCCCTGCCTGTAACCCCGACCGATCCACGCTGTGGCAGTGCAGAACTGAGCTAGCCTGCACGCCTGCCAGGCGTGAGAGGACACTGCTATATCTTATTTTTCTTTTAATAACAGCATATTTAACAGGTGTATTGTAGATTATTAATTCTTCCACAAAATATGCCTTACAGCTTTATCTAGTATTTTGGAGTCCAGGACATTCCTTTGGTTGCCCTGGAGGGTCAGGGACCTGGGCAGGGGGGTCTGGGACCCCAGCCCAGAGCCCAGAGCTCAGAGAGACACTGGATTTGATTTCAGTCCATGGGAGAGGCTTCTTGCACTGCAGGAAGCATTGCAGGCCACAAGAGTGTGAAAAATAGTAGTTTAGGATACCACAGGGTGAAAAAACAGTGGGTTTGGGATTCTTGGCATTGAAGTGAATGGGGCAAGATGGAGAATTTAGGGCATTGTCCCTTTCTTCTTCCTTCTTGTTCCCTCACTCCATTTCTGCAGTGACGTTGGCACAAAGTAGTTAGTGAGGATTGGGTCAGAGTAAAGATGACCTTTTTAGTAATAGTGATAGACATTGGTAATAAATAGTAAATAAAGAATACGTAGCAATTTGTATAAAAGATAAGGACAGCCCAGAGACAGGGGGAGTCACCAGATGTCCGAGCCGCGGCAAACATCTTTTGGACACTGAGAAAATTGTAAGATAAGAACTAATAAACGAAGCATGTAACCTTGAAGACGCCGTCTTTTCCTGCGTTTGGCACAGAGCTTTGCAGAGGGCCAGAACTCTAAAATGACCTGAATGCCGGGGAATTTAAGCTCCTGAAAAGGAGCTCCCGACAGCTGGCGTCTCTGGGATGGGCAGAGACGACTGCTGTCCCTGAGTGGACAGAAACACCTGGCACCCCAGATGGGACAAGAAACACTAGTATTTTTTTTTGTCCAGATGAAAATGAATGGCTAAAACTTGAAAGGGGTGAAGGAGAATGTTCATAATTATGCAAATACAGCTTTGCAATGAAAGGAGATTTTTGATCTCTAGTGGGATCTGATAGGAGTTTATGCAGTTGTGGTTTATAAGACTGTGTAGATAAATTACGATGATATACAACCTTCAATATTTAAATCTCATCCATCTTAACAGGACCCTTTAGAAAGAAGACTCTTTCTAGACCTTTGTTTAGCGTTCAGAAGGCTGAACATCTGATTGAGCCAAGGTGTCCCACTGAACTACAGATGGGCCAATTTTCTGTGGCTGACAGCAAAACAAAACCAGTACGGCGAGTTCCACATCCAGCTGCCTGTGATGCCTCAGGTCTATTATCTTTGTACTATTTGTACATTCATAGAGCAGGAGTTGGCTTCATCATGAGTATAATAAGAGGTCTGAACTCTTGCTCCTTGGTCTGTAATAAAAACAGTTAACTTTCATTGCCACAATATCTTCTTGCTTTGGGGTTAGTGTGTAACTATATGTGCATTCTTTGTATGCAATATTATCGATGTACACATTGATAATTTTATGTACCATGATCTTGCTTGAAAAGACCATGTGTCATGATGTAAGAAGACTGGAAGGTTTTGTGTTTTCTATGTCATAAAATTAAAAATTATTGTGTGTGTCTGTTTCTGTTCCCGCACCGGGCGGAAGCTGACCTCTGGCTAGCTCAGGTCAGCATAGCCACAGAAGTTCCCAGTTCAGATCGGCACGCAGGCTATTACCTGCTGGATCAGCTTCTCAGCGGCAGCTGGACCCAATAGTGTCGTGACAGCAACGGCAGCAGAAGAAAAGATTGGCTCTCAGCTTTGCAGGTTAAAGATGTTTATTCAGGCCGGGCTGCAGGAAGTCCGCAGCCGGTCCAAACCTCAGGCCAGGGAGGCCGGAGAGAGCAGAGCTGCAGAGCTGAGGAGCTGAGAGTCTGAGAGAGTCTCTCCGCCACCTTATAAGCTGGGGAGGGGTTCCAGGGGGGTTACAACAAGACAACAAATCAGGGGATTCAGGGGGTAACAAGGTATGCCCACCCCTGTTATTGTGATACGCAAAGCAGTCACACGAGAGACGAGAAATTTCGCAGGGCAGAGAGGTTCCTCCGTGCCAGCTCAGCGCTGAGTCAGGGCGGAGAGAGCCTCCTTGTTTATTTCTTACTTTTTATACATTTGTGGGTATTGCTGAAGATTGGCTTTTAGAGTTTTCACCTCTCAAGCCAACTGGCCAGACCAGCCGTCAGTTACAATTGTTTTCAGGTTAGAAATATGCAAACAAAGGACAGAGAATGAAAAACAAAGGATTTGTTTATATTACATCTGTGAGAAAAAGGTAGAAACTGCTTCTAATATTGTACAGTAGCTAAAAGGTCTGACTCCATTTTATGAAAATTCAAAAGGCTTTAAAAAACTCAGAAAAACCATGGTAACACACCCCCAAGCCCTGGACCACTAAAATCCAGAGCTAAAGGAATTCCCCCCAGGTGACCTATCAACTGAAGCCCTCTCCCTGAGATTTCACAATCTGGGAGGGACCCCTGGAGTGATAGACAGGCTGCCCCAGAGAGGAGGGAGTGGGGCAGAGGGGATGTTACAAGTCAGGTGAGGAGTGGGAGGACTGACACAAAACACCTTATTATACAGACAACACAAAAGGGATACAGAATTGGGGATACAGAATTGGGGATACAGTGAAATGAACCATAACATAAATTTCTTATAAAAACCTAATAAAACAGTTCTGCACCACCACAATTGTGATCAATGAGGATGGATTTTAATTTTAAAGTTGTTGATATATATGAATGTATATTATGGCAAAAAATTCAATGGCCTCTAAAAAGGAACAATCTAGGCTTTTGAGGAAGACTGACAGGAGTGGAGTATCTAGAGAAGTGATAGTGAACTCAGTTTAAAGCTGTTAATGTGTAAAATCCTCCCAGTGGACTTTATTAAATATTTTCACAGAATTCTAAGTCAGGATTAACACTTCCATATTTTTGCAGAGAGAAAGCAGAGAATCAGATTCTGTGGGCTGCTCTGGCTGTTTTGCACTGTACCAGCAACACAAAGCAACAACACAGCTTTTTTACCAGGCCTGTTAAACCTGCTTTACAGCTGCTTTTTATCATTGGAGTGGTACAAAGCAGCCAGCATTCACTGGTGGATCTGGCTCTACATGCTTAGCGGTCTGCTGCCAGTGCTGGTAGCAGCAAGAGGGTTGTGAATGACCCCACTATGAGCTGCACGAGTGATGTTTGGTAATGGCAGGGTTAGATTGCTGGGTGGAAGCCAGAAAGGTATCAAAAGGCAGAGAAAACCTTTTCTGGTACTAGAGCTAAACTGACTTACAGTGAAACTTCAAGTAATTTTTTTCTCCTAATGTTTCTTATGTCCAGTGTTTCTCTGCTCCACAGAGCCCTTTTCTAGGAATCCCTTTGGAACAACACTCTTTTGAGATGGAGCATTTTCAATAAAAGAAAGCCTCCATCTCTAGTGCCTCTGCCTTCTTTTCACGGCTTCACTGGTTAGAAGTTGCTGACACAGCATCACTGTGGGCAGTGGTCCTTATCAAAGTGCTTTTTCTTCTGTGGCATTTTCCTGACCTGAACTCACAGTTCAGTGACTCACACTCATGGCATGCCAAAGTTGTGTGTGACTTGTGGGCAAACCCTTGGATTTGACTTGTGACAAGGACGGGTCACCTTGTATGCCTTCCCTGGAGATTTTTTCTGCAAATATTTGCTTCTTAATATAAACCAATGGGGTCTGTGTTTTTGAAAATTTTTGCAGTGCATATGTCCTCCATACAGACAAGGTTGGAGGCAAAACCTTTAAAAGCTGAACCTCTCTCATGCATTTTTAGAACTGTTTTATTAAACGCTAAATAATGGCTTCAAGGGGCTTCCCCTGGGTGGAGGGTGCTGGCAGCTGGAGGCCGTGCCCCACGCTGGAGGCCAGTAACACCTTTGAAAATGTTTTGCAGGGATGTCTGTCCCAGAAAGTGCCTTGGTTTGTTTACAAATGGAACAATTACAACGAATTTAACATCCACAAATACTGTCAACCTTCAGCTATTTGCATGCTCAGTAGTGAGGCAGCCAAAAAGTTACTTTGAAAAGAAAGTAAGAGTCTAACCTCTAAGAAATCACTTTCGGCTGAGCAGTGACTACCTCAACTACACTGAACTAAAATGGAGAGAGAAGGCACTGGGAATCTCCCTGTGACCTGTTTCTTGTCCTCTGAAGCTCCCATTCATCAAAGTGCATAGCATCTTGCTGGCCTCCTTGCTAAGCTGGGACAACTAGGAAATGACAGTGTTTAAAATTGCCCTTTCTCACCTCCAGCTTCTCAAGAAACAACCCTTCTTTTCAAGCAAAGAGCTATCCACAGAAAATACTGAATGAGGACATTCGTCACAGGGAGCTATTTGTCAGCTCCAGTTGGGATTACTGTATAATGCTCTTCCTGCTGCTACACAATATGGCTTAGGCTACCCCATACTCCAGTTCCCATAGTGATTGCTGGAATCCTGGTGACTGTTTACTGTCCTGGTTCACTCTTCAGAGCTATCAGTGCAACAAACCTTGGTTATTTTAAAGGGTCTTTACCAGTATGATTTTTTAACTGTCCTAACCCTCATGACCAAGAAATGAGGACAAGGTCTACAAGTACCTGAATAAAAATCTTTTCTGCTGAAAAAATAAAAAAATATATAGCTATTAAAACAACTTTTAGAACAGAATAGGTGAATTAAGCATCCTACTGTTCCCATTATGGGGCCACATAATGATCTTCTCTCTAACATGAGAATGATGCTCTCAATCTCTAAGCACTGGCAGGTCTTTTTATTGCAAATCCACTCAAACAAGAGAAAAGAAAATGTGGCAAGTAAAAAAAAAAAAAAAGCCAACACAAAAACCACATACGAGGATACACTTAACAGTATTTTGACAATAGAAACGGAAAAAATGTTGAATAGCACACAAAGTCACCCGGCTAACTTAAACATAGATACAGAGTACAAGGTAATCAGACACAGTGATGATGGGTAGCTCATAGTGCCATAGGTGAAAAATTCAGGCATCTCTTTTGTAACTTCCCTGCAATGCTCTCTCTTTACTCTTAGGATCCTGTGTGGGTATATACATGGGTAAGAAAGAAAGAGAACAGAGTAAAGTGAGCGGCCAAATCTCTCACGTTAGAACAAGTTTGCTGACAAGGCACAGAAATGTGTGAAAAGCCCTGCAGCAAACATTCAGTGTGCTCCATTTTCCACCAGAGGACAGCTGGTACACAGATGGCCTGTTATCAAAGGAGTACAAAGATGATTTAAGCCATGCATGTTTCCCCCATGAGTCGGCATGTACACATTGTAGCTGTAAGCGAAGTCTTCTCCTGCCATCTCAGCCCAAATGGGTAGGACAAGGCAGATTATGAAGAAAGGATTATATTGCTGCCTAACAGGATTTTTGACCTTCTTGGTTAATTATATCAGGTTTTGGAATACAGTTGTCTTGGTTTAGAAAGACAGATGTCCACCAGGGAAAGCTGGAGCTTCCCTTGGAATGGAGATTGTAAACCCCCTCCCTCCAAATTATTATAATTTTGCAATTAGGCACTTTCAGGCAAAGATATGGGAATAGGAGTTCTTTACTAAGAATATTAAAAATACAAATGTAGCAGTAAAAAAAAATCAAAACAAGCAAACAAACAAAAAAAAAATCCTAGAAACACTGACAGAGTCAGAATATGACCTGACACCTTGTTGGTCCGGGTTTTGGGACCAGTCCAAATAAATCCTCCTGGAGTAACAGATGTGGTTCTGTTGGAGTAGAGACAATCCTGTAGAAGGGTCCAGTGGTGGCGAGAGGGGTCCAGTCTCCCTCCAGGAAATCCAGTGGAAACAGGGTACCCTGGTGCTTCTGTCTCTCCGTTTTCATCTGGGTTGGAAGGGTTGGCTTCTGCCACTGGGTGGAGTATGTCACAATGGGATGATGTATCAGTTATGAGGTGAGCCTTAATGGCCCATTAACAGAAGATGTCCCCCTGGAGGGAGGATGGGTTGTGGAAGAGATAAGAACACTGTCCTACCTCGTTTTAACAGCTGGCCCATTAACAGAAGACACCTGTCCCCTTCCCCTCCTCACCCCCCTACCCCTCCTGCCCAGAGTTATGAAGAACAGGTTATACAAGAGATAAAGAAAACACCCCCCCAACCAGTTTCATCAGATGGAAAATAGAATACATATTTTTGGTTACATATTACAACTGAAGGCACAGTTTAATCTTGAAAAGTTGGTCTGGGCTATCAGCATTTCAGAAGAGCTTTGTCTTCTGCAATGCTTTCTGGAACAGGTTGGAATGCAAATGATTTTGGTTATTATATATTTTTTCTAAAAATCCAAGATGCAAAATTAAAATTTCAGATGAAGGATCCTAGCTGAATAAATCTGGCACCAGTCTGATTATTCCAAAAGAAAAATATTCTGTTTATTTTCCTTGTCCATAAATGCTGCACAATATGTATTGAGATTCTCTGTAGAGACCACTAATCCTGAGAGACTGTAATGAAAGGGAGCAGATCCACATCTTATTTACGTGCAAAAGATGGATAAGGCAAAACAGTTTCTCTGTCTTAGGTTTTCCTGTCGGGACACAGTTACCTGACATATATTAAAGTTTGCTGGGCAAATTCTGTTCAATTCTAACTTTACCTGAAAATGAATGACCTGCCTGGTTTTTCGTGCTTTCTTGTTATTGTCCTTGCATATTTGGGGAGTTTATATTTTTTTAATGATTAGATGCAATGGAGAGTGGAAGGATGGATGGTCAGTAGTCAGAAGGGTGCCTCTGAGCAGGGATCATTGACTCAGTGTGGTAAACAGGTTTTCACATCCATGAGTTGAAAGGCTTATGAATTTTACAGGGGATAGTTTTACTGACGGCTGGTGATGCAATTCAGATTCCCACCATAAAATGCCGTGCTCTGTGTCTCTAGTTTTGTTTCATATGCTGCTTTCTACTGGACTCTGTATTTCAGTAAATATGTACAGACAATCCTGACTCTAAGTATAAAATAGCTTAAGTGTCATTTCCTGTGTACTCAAAAAACCAAATGAATACAATGGCACTTGTTGTGGGTAACAGCAGATTTTTATCAAATAACCTTATATTATTGAACAGTGTGTTGCTGACATATACAAGGAGTCGTAAAAAATTGCAACCTTCATCTGAAATTCATATTTTTTTTGCAAAATGTTGCTGTGGAAAGCAGATTATCTGGGATATGTTTCACAGATTTTTTATTTAAGTCACCAAAAAAAACCAAACAAACAAAAAAAAAAACACAAAAAAAACCCCAACACCCATCCCAAAACCCAAAAAAACCCCACAACCCCCCCCCC
This sequence comes from Hirundo rustica, assembly GCF_015227805.2. NCBI lineage: Eukaryota > Metazoa > Chordata > Aves > Passeriformes > Hirundinidae > Hirundo > Hirundo rustica. Next base: position 137,334,759 of record NC_053450.1, on the reverse strand, counting down.
CCAAACAAAAAAACCCAAACAAACCCACAACACAACCCACCACATTTTGTTTGTTTACTTGTTTATTTTTTCCAAATATTTGTGATTTGTGCAATCAAAAGAGTAGAAAAGACTCTCTCTGATCTTAATTCTATGTGTATAGGGAGTCAGGCACCACCCTGGAGAGTCACAATTGCTTAGATGAAAAATTTGTGTAGAATGCACATAATTTGTATAATTATTTCAATGCATCTCTCCTAATTAATTAAAATATTAATTATAATATTTAATATAATTATTATCTTATCATTATGTTTCTGTCTTTCTTTTTAAAGCATTCAAGATTTTTTTCCCTATTATTCCTACCAGCCAAATCATACTAAAACCACAATTTGCTTTACAAGTGTCAGTAAGTGAATGAACTGGAGCAGTCTTTGAAGTGATTCATATCAAGTGTTTTGTGCTTCAATCAGCATTTTTGGTAAATTTCTCTGTAAGGTACCTCTAAGGTCATAAACCACTTGATATTTAAACAGCTAAGGATATATTTGCATGTATTTTTATCACAATTCTGTCTGAAATTATGGTAAATATATTTTCCAGTGTAGAAAGAAGTAATATTTCATACAGAGCGCTAGTCATACCTGAAGTAATGCAGTTGTGTAATATTATTTTGAATAATGTATCTCTAGCTCATGTATGGTTTTTACAGTTTATAGTGCAACTGGAGTCTCTTAGCTGATTAGAGTAGGTGTAGTGATTGAAACATACAAAAGTGAAAATGGAGCAAGTATTCTTACCTTGTAAAAAATTTAACCAAAAAGAAAATCATCCATCAGACTGCAGATTGAGAAGATGTGGTTACAGATTACCAAAATCAGAGCAAGTTTTTCTTCTCTGCTTCCTGGGATACATTTGTAAATGAGGTAGTTTATATCTTAATTTTTTGCCCCTAGAATTTTAAAAGAATTTGCAGGTTTTAATTTATAGTTCACCTTCTGTTACTGAAGACAGAAGCTTTTCTCTTACTTTTGTTCTCTGCTTCTAAAACTATCAGAAATATTCCTCTCACTGATTAATTTAGTCACTTTCAGCCAAAATTCTGCTGATAAAAAGAGGAGTGTTTAAAGCAACATTGGGGGAAAAAAAGTGTAAAACTTGAATTAGTAAGTGTTTGAATGTTCCAGGTGGAATCACTCTTGCCTAAGTGTAGATGTCTATAAAGAAATGTTTGTTCCAAGTGGTCAGTGGAGAATAATGCGTATTTCTGGGGTATGTTTTAGCTGATTTGATTTTAGATTTCTTAGGGTATTCCCTTGAAATGAATTTCAATCCAAATATCCATGCTGAAGAGGAGTCTGACCTAAGGGTTTGCAAGTGAAAGAATGCCAGGCAGTTGCATTGAATACATTTATATTTGGGGGCAGAAGCCCCATTCTACCTTGAACATTTAACTTCCATTTTGAATTCCCATCCTGTTACATACTTCCGTGATATATTGCACAAACTATGACTTTAATTAAGTCAAGTAGTGGAATACTTGTCATGTTTTAGGTGAAGCTGAACAGGTAGCTAAAATACCAGGGTTGATTGTCCAGAATGGTGTACAGCCTTTTAAAAAATACTGCAATTTAAAATAAATTTTCTCAAAGAATTTTTTTCAGAAATATAGCTATGTTTATAAAATTGGCATTTAAACATCTGGGAAGCAAAAAGTAAGGCTTTCCTTGTTTATACCCATGGGCCATTAACCTTAGAATCAATAACACTGATTTCTCACAGGGTCTGCAAAATAAACTCAGCCTGCAGACTACAACAGAATAACAGACTTCCAAAGAGTGGTAGATGTGAGCATTTTTATGTAGAACATTCCCTTAACTGTGGCATCATTTGAGATATTCATATTAGCTTCATTAAGCTTGGCAGACACTGCTGACTGCAACAATTTAATGAGCCAATGAGTATTTAATTGTGGTCTACTGTCAAAGCATGTGTGATGAAGTTCACAAAAATTAATGGGCATATACAATCTCTGAATCAGTGCAATAGAGAATATCTGTGGTAAGCAGAATATTAAAGACAAATGTCAAAGCTTTTGTACGGGAAAATATGGCAAAACCTGACAACATTTTAGATGGGTCTAAAAGTAAATTTTTTTATTCATTCCATCTCTCATAAACAACACATTATTTTAATCTCTCTGCTACCTTTCAAGATGAAATGTTCAGGAAAAAGTTACATAGATGCCTCACTGAATGTTATCAGATTTTGATAACACTGAATCCTATGGAAACTATTCTGACATTGTTGTAACGTGTCTGGTATGTAAAAGAATTGAGCTGTCTCTTGGCAAGAAGAAATATATTATTCTTGGAGAAGTAATCCTCAAAGTTTTGCTTTCTCAGGAAAATGAGAAAAATTCTGTCCAACTAATTAGAAGAGCTCTTTCATTTTTTATACTATCTTACTTGTAGTAGATAGAGTTTCCTCAGCAGAAAAAAGAGGGATGTGCTAGGCAAGTGTGAGAAATGAAGTGCATATGGAATAAAAAGCAGAATGGCAAAAGTCAAAATGTTAAACAATCCATCTAGAAAATGAAGAGACAAAAGAAATATTTCATCAAATATGAGAAAACAAATAACAAATATGAGCAAACTGGAAAAAATATTAAATGAAAAATTACATGACATAAAAATTTATTGGCCAAGATAAAAAAGTCTGAGATGACAAGAGAAACAAATTCATAAATGGCTGAGCCACAGGTTTACAGCACTAACCCATCAACAGATTACTTGTTCATATTCTTGAATGTAAAACTGATGTCCAGTTTCATGTTAAATTATTCCAAGTTGCTTCATTAATTGCGATGTTGCTCTGATAATGCTTCCATCATTGAACTTGAATATGCAGATTTCCCCAGAATGGTAATTTACTTGATTAAATTGCAGATAATACCAGAAAAAAAAAAAAGCTATTAAATAACAATTTATAAAATGGTAACAATTTATAAAATGAGCTGACAAGAATAAATCTGATTGTGTATGTTTTTCTTAAACCTGAGGGTCTGTATTTTCTGCCACTAATGAATTTGGATTTTGAAACAGAAGTACTGCTTTTTTTTCATTGGGGGATAAATAATGAATGCTCTTGAAGGAGAAGCCAAGTTACCTTCTTATTTTTAATTCAGTGGTAAGATTTAATTGTTAGAAGAGTTTGGATTAATGTAAAAAAGTTCAGAAAATGCAACATTTTCCAATGTGTAATCAGAATTTCCCTTGTTGCAGCTTCTAACCATTGCTTCTTGTTCTTTAGCAGTACGCCACAATGTAATTCTATGTGCTTCTCTGTAACACTCATTCATGTTGTAAATGGTTGCAACTAGATTTCTCCGGGCTTAAAAAACCCCTGATTTTATAAAGTGTTCCAGAAATTTTGATTTACAGAAAATTATATGGAATTGAGTTTTGCTTGAAAAATCTCTGCAGTGATCATGGGAGTTCAGGGGAGAGTAGACATGCAGTAGACATCCTCTTTTGACCCTGATGCCTTGAAGGCTGACCTGAAACAGAGACTGGACAGAGCTAGAGAATAAAGTAGGTATTTATCGAAAGGCCTTTAGGATATACCTTGGGCAGGACAAGAGCCTGATCAGAGCTACATCCAATGTGGACTTAGAATGGTCACAAATTGTCCAACTGGTCACAAGGTCTTACACTTTTAAAAGTTTTGGTCCTTTTGCATATTGGGGTTTCATTGTTCAATTACAGCTTCAGGTTGTGAGGTCTCATCCTTCTTGTTTCTCCCTTCAGTCCACTGTTTATGCTTTTAGGCCTGAAAGCTGTCCTTGGTCTTCAGCGGGAAAATGATTTGTTTTGTTTCCCTACTCTGTGAAGAGAGCTTACTAGCACTTAATATGAGGCTCAGAACTACACCCCTAGGCAGCAACCCCGCCCCTGTTCATCTGCATTTGCCTCATGACACAGGTTGTGCCTGGTTATTTCATTCCAGGAACTCATTCTAGGTCATTCACCAAGTGCTCTCATGAAGATGGATGTCTGATGTGTGTGAGAGGGAGATGCAGTATCTTTAATTGGAGAGGCTGCTTAAGGACTCCTGTTTAAACACACATCCACATATAGGTTATTAACTGTGAGAAAATGCAGCTGTATCATTGCATCATGGTTGGAAAGAACCTCTGGAGCCATCTGGTTCAGTGCCTGGCACACCACTGGCCACACCATCCTGTTAGCACTAGGCTTGAAGAAGACAAGTTGGCTTTGGACTAGAGCAGTTAGGAGCATCCAGGCCTGTCCCCTCTTGCATCCAGGGTGGATTTAACCCACAATTCTCCCTGCAGACAGGTCTGCACCGATGAGGCTATGGACAGCAGAGACATAGGGTCACCTTCTTGTGTGGAAACTGCTGCTGGCAAAAAAGAATCCAGCTAAATATTTTCTACAAGTGGATAAACAGCTCCAGGAAATGCTACCAGGTGTTGGAAAGTCAGTGTTTACTCTTAAATGCCCTAAATGGGCAACTGTGTGCTTTGACCTCCTGTTTTCCTGGTTAATTTGGGAGCAAGCAGACCAGGAACCTTTTTCAGCTGTCAGTTTGCATGTGGCCATCTAATTTTGGAAGTTAGAAAACTTTGAAGGAGTAGGTCTGTTCTGTGCCACATGATCTCAGGGCTGGGCAGGGGTCATGGACACACCTAGTTTGCTTACATATTGTGTTAGGGAAAGATGGAGTGCATGAGAAGAAGCATGATTCACTCCTGGGGCTCACTGTTAGGATTGTCCTGGACTCTTGTCACTCCCTCTCTCTCTCTCTGAGTGGTTCCCACATTTTACATTAAATAGCTGGCTATTAAACTGTAGCAGTAGAAGCTCTGACCACTCACACAGGTATGCTAGTCCAGGTTAAGTACCATAAACTCTGAGTTACAAAGTTAAACATTTGCCATTGCCATTGCTTTTTCTGCCTCCGATTCTGCGAAGTCTCAGTTCATCCTCAATAGGGTCTGTGTTTCCATTCATAAATGCTTAGAATTGACAGTTTGAGTGTTTTCCTGGTAATTAGTAATTGCCTTATCTCTAGGCAGAGAAGCTTATTGAACCCTTGCTTTCTAAATGTCAAGATGAGCACAGGAGCAAGTAGGAGTTTATATGAAAGCAACAAATTGCTGATCCTTCTCTGTGGCATTTTAAAGGAAAGCAGAGGTCACTCCACCTGGTGGAGGAGGTGTGCTTGAAATACCAGCTAGATCACTTATCAAATGGACTTAAACAGGGAGATGTCATCTGAACCGAACCAGGTGTAGATAATGTCTACTGCTCAGCTTTATAGGCTTGCTGGTCTGCCCAGAGTTGCAAGTTCAGGGGGATGGCTAAGTGTCTGTCAGTTAAAAGTGAAGTTGTTATCTATTTGGGCACAGACACTTATGTAGGCATATCTCACAGATTCTCTGTTCTTAAGTACTTCCCCAACCCACTCCTGCCAAAGAAAGGGTACACGTGTACCTTCTGTGTCCAGGATGGTATGTGTGTCTGCATGGTGTCTGGCTTGTGCATGACACAGCCTGCAGTGTCTAATCTTGTGGCTGGAAGACTGTATGGCAATTCTGTAAGCCAGGATTTGGTAGTTTAGGCCCTTAGAAGGTAAGGAGGCTATTGCTTTGCGTTATTTGTTTTTATATTGTATTTTATGTTACTTATTTTTATATTGGGTTTTATGTTATAATGGTTTGTTCTGTACTCCCCTCTTCTCCTGAGGTTTGTCCCTACCCCTCTTCCCTGTCACTCCTCCCAGTCCCCTACTGTGGGCCCCGTCTGTCATACGGCTGTTCCTCCCTGCTTCTGGAGAGTTCGGGTAAAGATATCGAATGACAGGGCAAAAGCCGAGGGGGTTTCTCCCTTTTTGTTCCCATTGGTTTCTTTAAATATCCTTCTAACCTTGTTCCACTCCCACCTTATCCCTCACTGGGTGTTGGTTTGTCCCCGCCTTCAGCCTCTCCCCTGGATGTAAGCCCAGAACACGAGGTGCAGGCGGGACTTGGCCAAAGCAACTGAAGTGAGGCAGGAGGCTGACCAGGATGGAATAAAGACCTTGGACTTTGCCCTCTGACCAAATGTGATTCCTTTCCTCTGCCATCGATGTGGTCTCTCCCATGATAAGGGGAAAAGCCCCTTTGCCGCTCTCCTGGTTTTTAGGACCCAGGGGAGTTTTCCTGTCCAGTCGCAGTCTTGAGCTAGCCTGGGCAAAATGGAGCCAGTGGCTCTGATAGAGACAAGCAACAGGCGGCTATTATCTACGTCTGTATCTGATAACCAAAAAGATATATTTGATTTTAAAGCATTTGTTTAGGCACTTGCAAATGGAAATGGTTGCCTAACTCTTTTTAGGATTTTACCTTTCAAAATCTTGGCTGGAGTCCCAAATACATGTGAAAGAACAAACTGAGCCTTCTAAACATGGCAATCAGCCATTATCAGTTGCTGAGAGCCCATGTGGCAAAAGCAGTGCCAAGTCCTGAGCTGTGAAACAGGTCAGCTCAGTAGCAGCCATCACCTGCAGCTGCTTGTTGACTTATGGAATATAATGTGATAATGAGAAAAGCATTGGTCTTGACATCAAATACTTGTGCAGACATCCAGAGAGAGGATGTTTAAGGTGTTTAGGGATCAGAAAATAGAGATGAGGGATGGAAGATTGTGTTCTTTGTCCTCATGGCAAACTTCAGTGAAATATAAGGAAAGGGCAAGGTAAAGGTTGGGTAACAGATGATAATGAGTCTATTTGGTATTACTAAGATGAACAGGCTAAGAAAATTAATATTTCCATTTGAAAGAGAGATGTGGTTTCAAAAGAATGTTGAAAAGTATCACTCTGGCATGCAGGCCAAGTTGTACTCTTGAAACAGAAGTTTTTGTAATCCAATTCTAGCACTTTCCCCTTAGGAATATGTGAAGTGTGATGGTATCTGTTTAAGACTTTTTGATTTAAACTACTATCCAATCAACTAAGATGAAATGATAGAACATCACTGATGCAAATTTAGGATTTTTTTTAGCAGCAGAACATTTGTTTTCTGAATTTTGAATTTCTTGAAGACACACTGCCTTGAAGTTAAATTTTCTTTTTGAATGTATAAAATAATTTAAGTAAATTCTGTCAGTAAAGGGTGATAACAACAAAAATGATACTTTTGGGCAGAAATCTCTCATCTGTAATAGAATAATTAGAGTGTAGCATCAAATCTTCGTATATAAAAACTTGTAATAACACTATCTGTCTACTTTAAAAGGTACTGGAAACTATAGTAATTTTCCAAGTTTCATTTTTAATGTTAATAAAGTCAAGCAAAACCATCTGATACTACACTATTTCTGCTTTTCAGGATGGTGAAAATCTTTGAAAATGTTTGTTGTGAGATTTCTGAAGATCATGCCACAAAGGACAAGAAATCTTATAAGATTTAGTAAAGACGTTTTGAACATAGGTATTATAGACTAGATTCACTGTCATCCACAGAAAATTGCATACATGACTAGAATTAACACATACTTACCTGTGCACACACTCTGATGAGGCTGAAACTGACTTCTGATAAAATTTCTAATGGGAAGATTTTTGGCATTGACATTCTAAAACTTTTCATAGTGCCCGTATACACCTCCTTTTAGTCTCTTTATTGTGCACTTAATAGCTTTATTTTTCAGATATATTTCTTTGTCCAAAAGCTGCAGCTGTAGCTTGTTAACAACATCTTGGAAAGACATGGTGGCTAAACACTACTTAGTCTGTCTAGTCTATCCTCATAGTTTTGAACTTAATTACTTTGGGTTTATATTAAGTAATTAAGCAAGAATTCAAATTAATTTTTTGTGCATTTTATGGAAGTTCTGTGAATTCAAAAAACTATTATAGATACTTCATTTACTGTAGATACTAGATTTGAGATGTCGTGTAGCTGGATTATTAGTACCAATAACATAATTTTACTCTATATTTTCTGGAGGTGTTCATAATATACTGGTAGTTTGCAAGCAGAATAAGAAATGTAGCAGTTTCAGCTGCAGCTCTTTAAAATCTTTCGGTCTTAGGATGTTGCTAACAAGCTGCAATTCTATCTGGTGGAAATAAAAAAGCAGGTTTAATATTTGGTATGAGAGACAATCCAAAGCTAACAGGTAATTTATTGGCTTCTGTTCACATAGGTTTATACTGTGGCATTTCTGAATCGCTTGGGATTTAAACAAATCTCCACATGCAACCTAAAATTCCATTGGATCCATAAAGTTGTTTTTAAAATATGTTTTCAAGTCCTTGAAGCTTTTGATCTGCATTCAATGTGAAATTTGAGCCAACTTTGACATCTGGCTTCCAAACCCTTGGGTGAACATGAGCTTAATTCTGGAACCTGATAGCCGAGCTGCAGCACTATGAACACTTGCTTGGGAGTGTTCTTTCACTACAGGTAAAGTTAAGCATGGCTTGAGGCTAAAGTGTACTGTAGTTGATTTCATCAACAAATTCTACCGAGCTTAATTTTTTTTTTAAATATTACTGTTTAAGGGAGAGCACTAAAACATTGGACTGAATGGGTTGTTTCGAAAATAAACACGCTTATCAATTGTCTGAAACAGGAGATGAAGAGTCGGTGTTTGATCTACTCTTCTTTGGGCCTAGATAAATCTTTTGTTCATATGCACTGATTGCTACCTGTAGATAAGACAAAAATTACATCACAGGAAAATATAAAGGAGATTTAAAGGAAGTCTGAAGGAAAGCAGTTTCTTAATTGTACTGTAGGTATGCAGTCTACCTCCAAGCCCTGTTAATTCACCCTAAATCAAGCACTAAACATATGGTATGCACAGATGGTTCATGCAGCTGCTCAGGCCTAGAATCCAGATGGGTGTTTCTCTGCAGTTTTATCATATTTTCTTTCAAAATTGTGTTCCAGTTTTTAATGAGGAAGTTTTTGAGAATGCAATAAAAAATGTCTCAGGAATGTTGGGAATAGACAGTATCCTCATTTGTACTAACTTGCATTTTACCCTGGTGTCAGGCCCTGGACCTGAAATGGGGACCCTCTGGGCACTTTTGTCAATGGTTATTTCAGCATTTGCTTAAAAATATATATATAACATGGGTGCTGAGATTCCTGTACCAGCTCGCCACCACACAAGAAGCAACACTAGATTTATTTCCCCAGAGAAGAAAGCAGTGAGGAAGGACTCCCAGCAGAGCAGGTGTCCTGTGGAATCAGAAATTGGAAGCAGATAAAAGTTATTTAGAGAATTTATAAATGCTCAGTGTTCATACCAAGATTATGTGATGTTTACAGGTCATGTTTTTTCCCTTTGTAGAGCAACACACTGAATCAAATATGTCCCAAGAAACACAGGATCACACTGGATTTTCTTGTTGTCAATTCACCTCCATTCTCAGCCAGAAAATTACTCAATAGAAATTGTTGATGTTAGGAGAATTTAGTACTGATACTTCCTGCATCATCTTGATTTCTCTACAGGACTCTCTTTCACATTTAGAAATCTATCAGAAGGAGAACTGCAATTGTTCTCTCTCTAGATCCTTGTCTCTTTCTCATTACCCTGGTATTGTCTATTTTATTTCCCTTCCTTGGGTTATGTTAGAGTCACTGTTGCTGTGGGGTCTGAAGGATCAGTCTCACAGAGCTGGAACCAAGGTGCTCTGCTTACAGTGGATTTCAGCAGACCTGTCTGGAGGGATCAAATATCCCAGGTCACTGAGACACTGTGCTTTTAGAGAGGTGGCTGGCTAAAGGCTTCAGAAACACAATTAGATTAAATATAATTATAATATTTTCATTATTGAAATGAACTTGCAGGTTTTACAGACCATGAGATCATGTTTTGTTCTTAAGATTAAAGAAATGAAGTCCAAAAATTGCAGTCCTCAAGATCTCAGGACCAATAAGCTGCCTAACTCTAGAGCTCTCTGAATAACATACATAAAGTCACTAGTAAAAATGTGTAATACAACTAGTTAAATGACCATTTTCACCCTGCTCTCTGGACTTGAAAATCTTGATCAAAGGAAGATTTCTCCCAGAAGTTCAAAAAATGATGAGCCAAGCAGAGCTGATCTAATAATTTGGTGAAATAAAAGAGATCATTCTGCTTCTCCTTCCTTCGCCTGCTCTGTGTGCACCCTCCAAACCGTACCTTGCACTATGTCTGGAGTTTGTCAAAGTATTGATTCATTTACCAGAGTTTGGCAGATAACTCTAGCAATAAAATGAGTATTTTCCTGATTTCAGCTGATCACTGGGGAACTGTATAATTGTCAGAACTGGAAGAAAGGAGAGGAGAAGAGGAACGGGAGGAGGGTTAGGAGCACTTACTGAGTAAATCTGAAGTTGGTTCGGCTGCCTCACTAAAGCTCATTTTACAGAGCTGATGCCTCATAAATGGATGGGATGAGGACCTGTGCCTTAGTAAATTGTTTCTCGGTTAGCTAACTTGGATTACTTCACACTTTGTTTTTAAAGATTTAATTGAGCTGTTTTTCTTCCTGTACACATTGATTGTATACAGGACTATGAATTTTAGCATTTAAGTTATTGCTAGGGAATATGTTGCTCAGCTTTGCAGTTGTCTACTCTGTGCCAGATCTATGCTTACCTTTTCTGTGCGGGTTGACATTGAAATTATCTTTGGTCTTTTCTGAGGCAAAATTCACATAGATTAAAATTCAATTCATGCTTTTCCTGTAAAAAAAGGACAGACAAAACAGACAGGAGATTACTTGGTATAAATAAATAAAAAAATCAGCTAAAAGCAATGAAGTTATCTACCAGCTGATGATCTTGTCTGTTTTATTTCATTTTTGGCTCAAGCCATTCTGATTGGGATTTTTATTTGCCTGTGTTTAAACAGGCTTATCCTTTTTTTTTTTTTTTTTTTTTTTTTTTTTTTTTTTTTTTTTTTGTATTGAGAACTACAGGAGGACCTCTAGATCTGGGCTTTTTTAAATTTAATATAAGTCCTTTTAGATGAAATTGCTTCAAGACATGGTTCCTTTCTGCTCTTCTGTAAAATTTCATTAAGTGGCTCAATCTAAAATATTGGATGGATTTATCTCAGAGTAAATGTTTTTATTATCCCCTTCAAAATAAAACACTTCTCTCAGAAAAAATGGAAAAATTGCTTTCTACTGATATGACTGCAGTGCAATAATAATTGGGGCGACTCCTAGATTCTTTGTCAGGAATGGCATTTTTCTGCCTGGAAGGTTTCATGTAAATACATTGTCATTACTGTAACAGAAACCCTCCCCAGTCTAACCTAGTTCACCAGGAACCAGGGGAATGCACATTATAGGAAATCTAAACCTGGATTTGTTGTTTATGAAAGAAGTGAAAGGTACAGGGGGGCACTGTAGGTGAAATGTTTCGCTGTAGAATAATAAAGCCTAGATTCTGTTGAGCATGTAAGACTGAAGATCATAAGTGGTCTTTTAAATTAGAAAATAGAAGATTCATTGTTTATTTTTACAATAATATTGTAATGTGCCTTGGTACAATATTGATCACAAAATTTTATCTCAAGTAAATATTGTCCTTGTTGGTTTACTTCTATTTAAACCACTTTTTTTTTTTTTTTTTTTTTTTTTAAATCACATTTTAAGTTGAATAGACAGTTTTCCATTAATTTGTCTGTGAAAATGTGGATCAGGCTAGGTATCTGCTGTTTGTAGGAGAAATTTTGGTGAGTATGTATTAAGAATTTATGTATCTATGGTGAGATGAAAGGATTCTAAAGTTATTTAGAAACTTATAACCCATGAATTATTTTTTATTCTTGCTTGCTCAATTTCCAATTAACATTTTAGGAATATTAAAGAAGTAACTTTCAGTACAAGAGTCATACACAGTTTTATGCCTAACATTGCATCTGAGATACATTCAGATTTTTTCATCTTCCTTGCACAGATTTGAGAAGAAAAACCCATAAGTATTAGTTGAGAGGATCACAGATACGTCCATGTGATAGTGCTTTAAGTGTATGTTGATGAAGCACCTTTGCATACTGAAATTCAGGTCAAAATATCTCAAAACATACCAATACTGAACATGAAATAAAAGCTTTTATCTCAAAAATAAGTTCAATCCTTTCTGAACTTTTGCAAGAACTTGGCTGACTTCTCCTCATTATATTTGCCTTTCTATATATCTGCTTTTGGATTATTTCCAAACAACTAGAAGTATAAAATACAATACCTTCTCTCCTGAGATTTTCAGTCCCATTTTTCTCACTTCAGAGTATAACAGGGCTCTGTCTTGATTTTTAAGATGAATAATAGTTTAAATGAGAAAAAATGTTCTTGTGTACTTATAGAAACCAAATTTTAGCTTAGTTTAGGACACTAAACGGGTTTATTCATCCAGAGTACGGACAGAATTTAAAGTGGTGATTGTACAAAAGCTTCAGGAATCAGTGATTCTAGGCACACCAGTGGATTTAGACTAGGTTTTTAATCTCTCAGCTCTGATTTAACAACAAAGCACAAAGAAACAATTATATATTAATTTTTAATTTTCTGTATTCTGTTTAGTTACATTTTATATGTTAATAGTGGTTTCAAAGCACTATGCGAAGCTGCAGATCTTCTGGATTTACTCCCCAGAAATCAGATATTGGGCTGAGGTGGCAGTGAATTGCTCAGCATTTTTGGTTTTTTATGGTCAGTGAATGAAACCTGATGAAACTTTGCAAATAGGAGTACATGGCAAGTGGGTGCAGAAGGACAGTCAGGATTAGTGCCAAAGCTTGGATGCTGCCATACACTTCCATAAAAGCAATACTTCCAAGTGCTGCTGCTGGGTACAAAGGAATTTATAATCCCACCTGAACTTGATCCAGAACATTGCAGTAGAATAAAAAAGTAACCTTCTAGTAAAATTGCTAATCACCTTTGGGACAGCAAAATGTAAACAAAGAAATGATCTTAAAAATGATGATTGAAGCCCGTAGCATTTTAACGACTTGGCAGCTACTGCTTTACAAACAAACAGAAACCAATACCATTTTGTCTCTTGGGCAGGGAAGTAATTGTGTAATGACTCAGATTACTCAGTCCTTTGCTTTTAATACAAATCTCAAGACTGCATAATAAGGTACATTTAGAATCATAGAGTTTAAATTGGAAAATGCCTCTTAGATCATAGAGTCCAACTGATAAACCAGGACTGCCAAGTCCATCACTAAACCATCTCCCTAAGTGCAAGGGTGGGATTCAACCACTTCCCTGTCAGCCTGTTTCAATGCTTGACAACCCTTTCCATGAGGAAATTTTTCCTAATATCCAATCTAACTCAAGCTGCAGTGGAGCAATTTTTTGAGTCACTCTTCTGTAGAGTTAGTGAGCAGGCAGGATATCCTCCATGCAGAAAACCATTATGTTTTCTACCTCACTAGCTACTTCAGACACTGACGTCTGAAATGAGTAAAGACTTATTAAACAGGAAACACACTGGAGTGAAGAATAATATTGATGAATTCCTACTTCTGCTTTGAGAGAGACATGAATTGAATGGTTCTATAAAATTTGAGGTTGCCTCCCATAAAATATACATAAGCAAATAAAATTACTTTTAGGCTATTGTGCACATCTGTTGATTTCCCCACTAGAGTTAATTTTAGACCTTGTGACTGGAGGAAGAGATAAAGAATTCCAGAATGCAGAAGGAATATACCTGGCATCCAGTGCCAAATTCCTCATCCTGGCTTTGAATCAGATATGCCTTGCTCCAAGGAATTAATTGGAGCATCACAGACTTCTAAGAGCATAGGAAACAATACAGGGGAAAGAGGGAAGTGAAAACCCAGAAAAGCTGGGTAAGTGTGTGTACTAAAAGTGAAGAAAATAATTCTCTGGAGATACGTCCTTTGGCAAATTTGTATGGCATTGAATATGAATGAGCCCATAGTACTTTCCAGAAACGTAATAGAGACCTTCAGGAATTAGACAAAATATTCACTGACTTTTTCTCTCTGTACCATCTTTCAAGCCTTTCATAAAATTAGTGACATCAGACCAAGACCTATCAAGTTAATGGGGTTAAGGTGTGTTTATTTCTCATCCTATGTAAAGAAATAGCTGGCACGATGTCTGGCCACTTTGATTCCTTAGATCAGCAAGCCAGCACACACTTGCTTCCTTGAAGACATCTCTTAGCAGAGCAGTTCCTAGACCTGTACTGCAGTTTCTTAGTGAAGACTTTTTGACTATTTTACTTTACCCGTTACCTGATTTTTGAACATATAAATTGTGACAAAATTATATAAAAATGTGTGGACTACCAAAAAGCATGTATGTATGCACATGTAGTTATTACATGAAGTATACACAGAGTTGATAATCCTTCCCCCCAGAATTCTAGAAAATGTCTCTGTAAAAGGATAGTTATTTCAAATTTGTGCTCATGGTGGGATTCAGAAGGCAGCGAAACGAATGGAGGATGTACTGCACAGAATATTTGGGCTCTGCTGCATGGAAACACTAAGCATAACACGAGTAATTAGTTATTATTAAACTCCTGTCCAGTCTAATGGTCAGGTTTGGAACAAAAAAAATACATGGCAGGAAACTGCTGCTCTTGGGAAGGAAAACCTGCAATAGAGCAGCAGACAGCCTTCATTTTTCAGAATGTTTTTGAGAGCAATGTTAAAACAATGTTTGGAATAACTGACTTTTGAAAAATTGATTTTAAAATTATGTCATAAATATTTTTAATGCATGAAATAAGGTGGAAGTCTGTGACCTACTTCCTGAAGTGGCTTAGATGTAATTTACACTTAGGACATGCAAGTTACATTCAGAATTGTAGGATTTTTTATTAGTATAATTTAGCATGTAAAATTTCTTAGGGAGACACTTTCATCCTTAAGGAAGTAGGAGTGTAGCTGCTGTCATATGAGCATATTTGCATTTCTGGGTGATAGGTTTAGGGGTATCTCATATAAGTTTGGTGCTATAAAGGAGAACAAAATTTTAATGTAGGCATGAGAACCTACTTTCACCCTACTTTCAGCAGACGAATTGAAACATGATCAAAAAGTTGAACTGTGACACCTTATTTTGGAAAAGTAGTTTAACTCTTATATGGGCTGAATCATCTCCATGTTCCCATGATATCCAGATGTGCTAGATCTCTAATGGAGCCACTACAGGTAAATGCCTAAACCAACACGGATTATGTCCAGGCACTCTTCACAGTAAGGTCCAGCCCTAGCATTTCTGTGTAGGTTTGCTAACAGTTTTGCTAACATTCCTCTGTAAATAGTTCCTGCTTTTTATGGGCCACTTTTCCAGAGTACTGAAAGACACAGATATTGGATAAATATTTGACACAGAAGGTAAATGGCACAGAGTCCCCTTAGAATATGCAAAAATTTGACTTCTATTACACTCATCTTTCTACAACTGACACCAGCTATCTGTTCCTTGAATCCCCAGCTACTCTTT
The DNA here is from genome assembly GCF_015227805.2 of Hirundo rustica. Lineage (NCBI taxonomy): Eukaryota > Metazoa > Chordata > Aves > Passeriformes > Hirundinidae > Hirundo > Hirundo rustica. Next base: position 137,319,264 of record NC_053450.1, on the reverse strand, counting down.
TCTTTCATGTTAGACTCCCAAGGATTGTTAAAAAAGCTGAATTTTTAGAAACTGATTTATATTAAAAGGAAATCTAGACTAGACATTTGCTGTGTCATCAGTGGTCATGCACTGTGGAACTCGAAGCCCATCTCTGCCTGTCTCAGCTGCTTGATCAAGCAGTTCCTCTGTGCTTTGAGCTGAGGAAGCAGTTTGTTTCATTTTATTTAAGCTAGTGATCCCATAAAGCCTTTCCACTTGATGAAATGACTGATAGATTAATAGTATTTTATTTTTAATAAAGCTATTGTTTAATAAAGTCAGTTTAATCTGGAATCATATCCACATGAAGCAGGTAAACTAGAAAGGCAAAGAAGGAGAATACATTATTCTGCTAAATTATGTTGTCATTATGTCAGTCAATTTCCCTAAGTTGACATCTTCTAATGGCCTGATTCTGCGAGACTGGAAATATATCCTTCAAATTTATTTTTAGCAGTTCATATGAATTTATTTTTTGAAATTGATTTTATATTTATTTAAGTCATTGCTTGCCAGATGATATAGATTTCTGGACATGGCCAGTAATATTCCACTCTTGCACCTCTAATTTATGTATTCTTCTCTCAAAGGCAAATTTGCAAGATAATAAAGTCTGCAGAAAGATTACTCTATCCAGACTTAAATTTTTTAAGCTGAATTCAACTTAGTGAAGTTATTAACCTTTCTAGATGTGCCATGCTAATGGAATAGAAAACATACTCTTGAAGTAGAATGAACTTTGGTGACAGGTGTGTTGGCAGTGATTTACAAATTCCTTAAGAACGGCATAAAAAGTCTTTATTTTCCTGTTATAATTAGATGATTTTTTTTTTTGTTATAATTAGATGATTTTTTTTTTTTTTTAATTGCTGCTGGGATTTTTCTCTTAAGAATGAAAACAAGCATCTGCCCTGTAGGGCCTTGTTAATGACATGTTGGTAGGAAGGCAGTGTGTCCTCAGATTTATTGGACCTGCCAGTTCCTGCTTGGTGTTTTTTGTGTCAGATGGAGGAGACCAGAGACACCAAGATGCTGTTTGAAGCCACCCTTTTTCTGCCTTGGAAAGCTGATGTCACATCACTTGGGAGATGTAATTCCCTTTTCCCAAAAGGCTAGGACTTAAAACCTTCTGTCAAATGCAGCTGGAATTGCCCAACATTTCAAAAGCTGTGTGTGGAAGATGAAACAGGTGGGGTCTGACAGATGGGCAGACTGACTGACCAGTGACCACACACAGACTCTGTGCTCCCTTTTCACCTGAAAGCAGCATGAGTGTCTTCCCTCACTAGCTGGGGACAAAGGAAGAGGCACTTGGCAGGGTTAAAGTGATCCTATGGTTCCTCCTGCCTCCTCCAGCAGTTGATACAGAGTGCTTTTAGCCCTGAGGGAAGATGAGTATTAAATGCTAAACTTTACAAGGACACAACAAGATCTGACACAAGTTTCCCCCCCGCTTTGTGGTTTCCCTTAAAGTGATTACTGGCACTGTAAATGCCCTTTTTATTCATGTTTTTCTTCTGCTTGTCTTTGGATCTTGACTAACAAACCCTTGGCTTCTCAAACCTCTCAGAGAAGGGTTTTCACACTGTTTCTTGTCTCTGGAGTATCTGCACAGCATCCATGAAAAAATAATTATAGTCAAGTAAATTGGGCTACTATAGATTTATATGGTGTATAAAATACAGTTAACTTTTATTTCCCAGGTTTTACTTTTGTATAATGTGGTGGGGAATGATGAATCTTAGGCACTGATCCAGAGCACATTCATTCTGTCTCTGGCCTTGTTTCTGTTAAATAGTTTTTCTTAAAAGAAATATTAGTTTGCTGTTAAAACAGAGTCAAGTCAGTGAAAAGTGGGAATGAGATATGAAAAAAGTCACAATCAGTAAAAAACACTTTAAGTGACATCAAAGTCACTAGTAGCAGCTTTGTTTGTTACTGTGCTTGCCAAGGCACATCTGTAAATGGTTGTGATCCTCTAACTACTCGTACTTGGACAGCTTATGGAAAGAAAGTTTGGGGTTGTAGTGGGAATATGTTTGTTCAGGGTTTTTTGATGTTTTTTCTCCCTTTGTATTAGTCAGCTTTATTGGTTCCTATTCTATGCCCAAGAATCTGATGGTTTTTTCCCTGAACTCCTGAGTCTGTGATGTATTGATTATCCTCAGTTTCTGTAGAATCTAAAGGGAACTGAAGGATTCTCTAGCCCAGCAGCTATGCCATGTGTTTATATCCTGTATTTCCTTTTTCCCTCACCCAAGAGCAGTGAAGAAATCATCCAACTTGGCTGCATGTTTGGTGCTGCAGGCAATAGCATGTCTCTAAAAGGTTCTGCAAGCACAAGAGTAAATATGATGGCTTCTGGGTATGTTCCAAGACTGAAAAAAACCCCCTTCTGCATCTCCTCAATCTCCTTCTGTTTGTAGACATGAACACTGTCAACAGCATTTGCTTCACTCAGGGGAGCATATGCATCGCAATATGGCCTTTAATTACTCAGTTGTAAACTATTCCTCAAGTAAAATGGAATTGTATCCATATTGCTCTGTAACCTCAGATCACTGCTGCTCTGCATGGGCCCCTTGTGTGAGAAGTACGTGGAATTGCACAGTAATATGTTATAAAATATTTACACATTTTAATGCTGTCTGTAGACAGCGTTAATTTTTAGTTTTAGAAAAGCTCCCTCTTGTGAGGCTGCTGTTTGCACTGCACCCACACACAGCACAGCTTTGGTGACTGTGTTGGCATTGGAGGACAGATCCTCACTGACCTCTCAAGCTACAGCTGCTGTTGTGTGACCTGAGAAAGGTTCTAGGGAGAAGGCATGAATATGAATAAGATTTTCAATTGTGATGAGTATACACATGATTGTGGGTTTATGCTGAAAAACTGCAAATGTTCGCTTGTCTTCTGGAATTCCTAATGATTGAAGTTTCTATTAGTCTGGTGATTTCAGTGATATTGTTTGAAACACAGGCCTTAATTCTTCTACCTAGACATGCTTGCACAGATGTACTTATGTAGAATTTTGCAGGGTTTAATCTTACACAATAATAGGCTGGTGGGTTTTGTTTGTTTGTTTGTTTGGTTTTTTTTTTTTTGTTTTGTTTTGTTTTGTTTTTGTTTTTTAAATGGCTGCTCTGTAAGTCAAGAATGGACACATTTAAATTTTTCAGAATCAAATGCATGACCTAACATTTCATGCAGAGTGTCAAGACATTGCAGAGTGTAATTTTAAGGACCAAAATGGATATTGATAAAAGGAAATGCTGATGTATCCGAAACTCTGCAGTCCCAAAGGATGCCACTGTAATGTAATTTGCTAGAGATTACAGCAAGAGGGGAAGGGTCTCTACTGCCTGCCATACTGCACTAACAATAAACACAGCACATTTTAAAATGATTAATGGTGAGAGGATAAAAAGCCTGTTAATTTTAACAGAGGTTAATAAACAGTATTTAATAGGAAGAAGACTGTACAGGATGTCTGATATTTATTCATGTCCAATTAGGGGTACAAAAAGAGAAGAGTATGAATTATTCCTGACATCTTGGTTCTCACTCAACAGAATTCTGTTGCATGTAGAAAAGATATGCAATATCTTTAGTTTATTATAAGCTATGTGACCTGTGTGTGTGGTTATGAAATGAAGCATTGACAAATGCTTTCCTCTAAGCAGAAACAGTGCTGTCAGTCTGGAAATGTGGAGTTGCTGTGCTTCAGCCAGCACTAACTCTTGGGCTCTCTTCCGTCATTTTAAGGTGTTGGCTGTAATGTACAAAATGCAAGTTTAAAGAGCGATGCTTTTTGTCAAACCTGGGAGTAGGGCATTGGAAATAGAATGCATGGCTGAGGATAAAGAAAAGGGGTAAAAAAGGCAGGGAGAGAGGGGTTATGACACTCTTTTTCCTTCAGAACCTTTGTGCTGCTATGGAAAAAGTGTAGCGTCCCAGGAAAGAAACCACTTAAGTAGAAAAACTAAAAAAAAAAAATAGGACATTCTTATACATAAACACAAGGAGAAATGCTGCAAATTAATCACTGGTTTAAAAGGAGGAGAAACCAGATCCATAACGGTGTAAGTCTACACAGTCCTATGTGAATCAGTGAATAAATACTGAAGGAACAATTTGAGGGAAGAAGGTGGCTTGTTGGGTAGCATACACTGAGAATTGTGAGGCAGGGAGGATGCTGCATGCACTGAGGGTGTGCATGTGGAAAGAAGGGACAGAACCAAAGAAAAGCAGACAACATAATGAAAACCCTTCTTTCCCCTGCCCTGTGTGTACAAGACACTTGCTGCTAGATCTTAGGAGCAGACCTGGCTGTAGAGCTGTGGGCTGTAGTCCAGCTTTTTGACTGCACAGAGCCATGTACTGCTCAGTGGGAATTTGATATTGAACAGGTAATTTTTAGATGCTTCATTCTTGCCACCCTCCATGGTTGCTTTAGAAAGAAGCTTTGATTTCCTTAGCTCAAGTACCTCTTGTCAATTGACTTCTTTATGATTTGAGTGCACTTGCAATAAATCTCCCTCTCATAATAAATATGCAATCCTTGTCCAACAACTGGCATAATCTGTGTAAAGACATGACACATATTCATGGAATGAAGAGAATAGCACATATCATTGCATTATTAACACCTGCTCTTGCTGTGAGAAGTAAAATATATGTATTAAGTAGCAAAAGCAGGAAGAGACAGATGGAGACCAAGGGAGTACTGGGCAGGGGTCCTAAGGAAGAGAAGCCCTATCTAATACCAGACAGGCTACTGAAAGTTCCCAGGGGGGCTATTGCCCTACTATTGAACACCTAAGAGGAAGATGTTCTATATTATGTTCCACTCTTTAGATTATAAAATCTTCAACACTTTCTAGAGCAAACAGCCCCAAGATGTCATCATTTCTGTCTCAAAAAATAAGTCTAATTTCCACTACAGTTTCACCACCACAATTCTTCTATAAGTTGCTCTCAAACTTTTGCTACTCTTTTCTCTCCAGAACTATGGACTTTTCCTCATTAATCTACTTCAGAGCACCTTATCTCTTCCTCATCCTTCCTGGTTCCTCATGGTGCTCCTATTTCCCCTGAACATCCTCCTCTTGAAGCCTTTTTTTCCATTTTTTTTCTCACAGACTTCTCACTCCAGGCACTCCATCACTGCCACTGTGGTGGCTGGCATCTCCTGCTGCCACACCTGTACCTGGTACCTGGATTTTTGGAGGAAAGTACTTAAAAATCCCCCTCTTCTTCCAACCCAGAGGCAGACAACAATTATGAATACAAAAAGTATCCTATATTAGATAACTCAGAGATATATCTAGGGAATACTAGACATACTGTAATCTCAGATGCAGCTGTGAAATGCTCAGGTCTTGCCAAAGTGCACTGAAGCCTGATAGCAGAACAGTTCTTGGAGACAGGAGGATGATAACAGGAAGGTAACAGATGGAAGGACCACCTTCTTACCTACTTCTCTCACTGTTAGCAGGTAAGCTTGCTAGAGTGAGTCATAGTCCTGTTATGTTAGGATCTTAGGCTTGCTTATTTTTAATTTGTCAGGAAAGAAAAATCTCAAAGATTGGTCCAGCATCCATTCAAAGGAACAGCTCATAACAGTTCGGTTGGTTTGCTGCTGCAGTTTTACAGTGTTTGTTCAAATTCCAAAAGAAGCTCTCTTCTGAAATTTCTCCTTGTCTTCTCCTCTGTGACAGGGCCAGGCCTGGGAGTATATACAATGTAGTCCATCTATTAAATGACCAAATTTACCTCAGCTGCCCAAAGCAGATAGAAGGCCAGCTCTTGTAGACCTAAAAAAAGATCAGTAGTTAGGTTTAGGTATTATTTCCAGTGGATTCAGTCTTCAGCACTTGGCATTATCTCAGGCACCTCAGCTTGATGTCCCAGTACTAACAGGGCCCAGAGACAATGACTCTATTTTTTCAAATCCAAGAGCTGCCTGGTACTCTGTTACACACACTTGCCAAACCCTTTTTTTACATGCAGATTTTGAAATCTCTGTGGAAGTTCTCTGGTTCCTTGCTCCTGAGCAAAGTTCTAAACTGAGCTCTGGGACAAAGCATATGCCATTCATTAGTCATGAGCTACATTTGCATGGCAGAGAATTCTAAAATTCCCTTGGAACAGCAAGGAACAGGCAACCACTACTAGCCTAGGGTCAGAGAGAAATTTCCTCTCAAGGGTACGTCATTCTATGTTTGTCTTGTATTTTCCTCCAAAGCAGGTGGTGAAGCACTGTTAGAGCAGGATATCACATTAGACAGCCCAGGGCAATCTGTGCTCCTTTGTTCTCCTTTCTGCCTCTGAGGCAGCTGGAGGTGGAGTACCTGTTTTCCAGTCTCTCTGAGAGTCCAGGAAATGTCTGTAGCAAATAGAACATTGCTTTTCACTGCGGGGTTCCTCATTTCTGTTGCACACCAGTCTTGAATTCTTTAGTGAAATGTGCTGTAAGAGTTTGTAGTGCAAAGTGGCCACCTATACAGGGACTTTAAAGCTGTGTGACATGATGCTTCTCAATGCTCATGCATTATAGTGTGCAGGGAAGAATGACCACACACACAAAAACGGTTGAGGCAGAACATGTGAGGAAGGGGGAATACTGTTTTAATAGGAAAGGGGTGGAAAGGGAGAGGGTGGGCAGCAAGAGTGGACTGTGCTTCTGCAAAAAGTAAAATACAGGCTTTCGTCTTCACCTCTGTCTGAACATGTGTATGGTCTTCCAGCCAAACACATGAACTTCCCAATTGCCAGAACTTGTGTGGCCGTCTGCAGAGAGGCCGATGCTGGGGTGCTGAAGCTGTGTCACTGGGGTCCTGTAGAGAACAAGGCCATCAGATCTGAGGCCACACACAGATTTTGTCCAGAATTCCCTCCAGAGTACAAAACTGCATTACCGAGCCTTAATTCTATTTTCACTTATCATCTCCAGCTGTTTCAGCCTGCAGTACTAGTTCTTTTATTAGTAACAGCTGTACCAAATTTCAGAGGCAATGCTCTTGTTAATTTTGCCTGAAGCAGATTCTGAATGTCTCGAAATATCCCTAATCTAATTGTGCGTTTAATATTCAACAGCAATTGTGAAGACCAGAATCATACCCTAATACAGAGAAAGTAGAATATATTGTTAAGTGAGTAGACTACTTTTAGCTTTTATCTTTCTGCTACTCTATTTGTTTTGGGGGTTTATGAACATAATAAATTTCAGGGACTAAGTGGAGTCTATTCAGTCTATTAAGGCTCATTTTCATTTAATACTCTAATCCCCTCAGGATACTTTTTGCCCTAATTGTTTCTTGAATGATCCTCCAGTGTTTAAGCTTCAGCCTCTGACTCATAAGCTATTCTGCATACACTTGTGGCTCTGTGTAAAGAAAAATGGGACACACGACATCTGTTTCAAATTTGTTTTTCTTTACTTTGCAATTATGCCCCTTGTCCTCTTATCTGTCTCCCAGAAAAAAAAGGGTAAGTGCGTTTGACATTAACGATACAGTTGAAGATTTTATATACCAAAATTAAATGTCCTCAGACTGCTTTTTTATAGCCTTTAAATTCAGATTTTATGGTCTCATCTCATACCTTCTTGTCCTCATATGAATAGGGCTGCTTTTCTTCTGAACTTTACAAACGTTACAAGCATTAGGCAGGCCCATGAGGCTGTGTGGGCCAGAAGGGTAGATGGCACTGAAGGGAGAGTGCAGCTAGACTGCACTCACAGCTGGTCTTGAATTGAGACTTAAATTCCATGTATATTTTTAAAAAATTATTTTAATATCCTTTTGCATTATTTGGATTAATCTCACTCACAAGGAAATATTTATTTTTAGATCAATACCTATTATTCTCAACATTATAATTTTATTTCTGTGCAAGTTGTATCAGAAAGTGACAAAAGATCTTTTAAAAAGGTCCAGTCTATGGTCCTGGTAAAGAAGGTTATTTCTCTGCATTTTCTAAGTAATTTGCCCACCCTGGTTTGAAGAGTCTCCGAGTTCTGTGATTTTGCTTGGAAATTATTTTAGTCTTATAGAACATAATTTCAGGAAGGATATTTGTCTGACATTCAGTCTGAATTTCCTGTTCTTATGTTCATATCATTGCTGATACGTGCATTTTCATGTATTGTACAAAAGGATGACTCACAACCCATAGCAAGAGCCCCTTCCCTTGTCCTTTAATCCTGTGCTTAGCCAAGCAACACACATTCAGAACTTTTAATTTCCATTTAATTCAGCCCCACTGTGCCCTGAGCATTCATTCCTGTTCCTGCTTCCTGAGCTTCCCCCAAGTGCTCCAGGGGGACTGAATACTCCCAAATGAGCTTGTCCAGCAGCCATGCCAGCTGCTAGTGAAAAAGGCAATGGAACCATCACAGTTTACATTTACTATAGATTTGCTCCCATGCCCCAGCTCGCGCATGCCTGGTATTATATTGCAGTGTGATGCCTTCACTTAGGCATTCTAAAACTGCTGGATTATTTTCTGCAGTTACATCTTCCTTGAAAATAGGCCTTACAAACAACATTCTGTCACTCACAATTCTGATATAGCATTGACTCTTTCCATATTTCTCACTGACATTATTTCATATATAAGATTAAGGTCCTCTCAACAGCCATACATGTATTTATTTTAATGAATCTACTCATGGAAATTTTTAGATTTATTTCTATGATTTCCAGATCTGTTCTGTGTTATTTCCTTACTGCAACCAATTTCTGATCCACTTTCCAAGTTACTAAATAAAAATTTTATATTATAAAATGTTATGTTTTTCTACATATTTGAAATATATATAATATTTATAATTTACATTTATAATTTACATTTATATACTATACTATTAACCTTTACATTTCGTTCACTTAAATTTCTTTACTATTCTACATGATCAATAAAAAAACTTCACCTGCTGGTGAATTGTTGTTTTTATCACTGGTTTGTATTTTTTGGTGCAGAAATTTTAGGTTACAGTAGGTTTTTATATTCAAGTGACTTATTTTCATCTAGATAAACCTTAGCCAGACACAGTATTACTGTGAGAAAATACAGAATACTTACTTTAAAATGTAATCAAGAACTTTTCTAAAATTATACAAAAAATCTTATGTTGTAGTTTTTTGGGTGTTTTTGCAGAAGAAGAAGGAAGAGAGGGGAAAATCATTAAATGGAAAGTGGTGGAGGAAACAGTCTGTCATCAGTTTATGTTTTCTTATTTAGGAGAGACTGAAAAATAGGAAAAAGACAGAGTATTTAGAAAACATACCCACTTTACTCTTTCTTCTTTTCATCATAAAGAAGTGAGGAAAATAAGGAGGAGAAAATAAGAACAGTAATTTTTTCTGTCTTTTTAAAATGTGCTTCTGATTTTTTATATTGAAATATGAGGACTTAAAATGTTTGTTCTTACCAATGATATTTTGAGGACAGTATGGAAAACACTGATAAGCTTTCAGTAGATCCTACTGGAACCATGTGTCAAACACTACTTATATAAAAGTGTTTCTGTATGTCTGGGTTGGCCCTTTCTCAGGCTCTTTTCTACTCCTCACCCAGTTCTCCTGAAATGTCATTGTGGCTGTTGATGCCTGTAATCCTTCATTGACATAGTTACCAACAAAAGGAGAGGTTCTGTGCCTGCTTGCACAGGGAGGGCTGGTCAAGCACCGTGTGTCAGCCTGCAAACCGTGCAACCACCATGGATATTCCATCAATGGAATACACAGCAGAGGGGAAGTGGAGTGGAAAATATGGTGACAAGTTATGGGACATTGCTTTCACAGCCACACACCTTAGTCTTGAATTGTTCCATTTGCTGAGTCTATGGGGAGGTTTCCAGCTCCAGGATGTCTAATTTTCTCCCTGCTGCTTTTCATTGACAAACATCTCTGGTCCTGAGTGTATGAAACCTGATAGAGTGATTGGCCATAAAGGGATGCTCTGCTGCCTAGAGACTACTCCTGGAAATTCCAGCAATTGCAGTGGCATGCTTCAGCTGAGCACTACACTGGGCTCCGTGTGTCTCACTCTGCCGAAGTGCAGGATTCAACCAAAGCTCATGTCTCAGAATCCCTAAACCTTTTTCCTTATTACACTAGAGAAAATCGATTGTAGTAGCACAAAAAAAGTAGGTCATGAAGGTACGTCCTCTTTCCTTCTCCTTGAAATGAAAAATTTAGATGATTAATCTCTACGCAATCTATTTTCAGCTTTTAAGCAGAGACTATCAGAGAAGGTGGTACTTATATTATTAGTATGCTAAGGGACATGAGGCAGAAGAAAGAAAAAAAATCTTCAATGTTCAGAACTCTAACTAGCAATAACTATATAAAGGTGAGAGGTCCCTGAGCTCATGTGGATTAAACTATAGTAAGCAAATATGAGCAAATGCTGTGAAAGATTTGTGAATAATGGGTATATGTACAAAATGAATGGCAGCCCTTTGTGGCATGAATGATAGGCTTGTTATGGAGGGCAGTGGGGAAACACAGAGGAAAATGACAAAGAGTGCACCGAAGTGATAGGGAAAGGTCATTTGCAGGCATTCTGCTGAAGGTATACTAGTGAAAGAAGACCAGAGAGCTGAAAAACCCCCTTTTCTCATTAAAAGGCAATGATCAAAGAAGAAAAACAGCTGGGAAGTGGGAGGGCAATATCACTGGTGATCAATTGCTGTACAAAAGAGAGGTTAACCATCACATCCTGGGGTGTTCAGTATATTAGGGGAGGATAGCTGGTCAGTGAAAGCACCTCATAGATATCCAACATTTTATCTGAGCTGCTGTAAAGCTTGAAAACCCCCTGCCCTTTGACTGTTGTTCAGTTATGTAGGGAAATTAAAATTCAATCTGCTTAGGAATTTTCTGACTACTTGGAAATTCAATGAGACCATAAAAGTTTCTTTTCAGAAGCAGCTTTTCCAATACACTAATGGGATTAAATGCTCAACTCCTATTGACTCCTAATGTAAGTTAGACATCTGACTTCCCTTTATGCCTTTCAAAAACTCCTTGTTAATCTTCACAGTTTACAATTTGCCCTCTGAGACTGCTCTCTTAAAATAAATAGACTCTGATCCTCCTGAGACTTTGAAAAGCTTGAAATATTGAAAAATTCTACCAGGAATGCAGTATATGCGGTGAGAGAGAAGTCTTGTTCATTATTTTGCAGTTTCATGCATAAATAAGAGAGCCTAAACATTCACCACTTCAACTAATAAATGAAAGAAAAGGTGCAGAGCCGAGTACTTCAGTGTTGTGGTGCAGTGTTGTAAGAGCAAAGCTAAATCACTGTGGTAGTATCTGATGCATGATTACTAAAGTCTGATGTTATTTAATGGTACTACCCAGACAGGAAATCTGCACCACATCCCACAACCTGAACACATGTTTGACATATTTTTAAGGAGAAAGTAAGCAGAGAAATGCCCTTGCCCAAATATCCCATTTTATAAAGAATCACTTCTATTGCCTCTTTCTAGACTTAGCCACAAAGGCTTCTATAGTTTTGAAATAAATTGTACTACTTGAGCTACTGCTCCTAAAGTGTCATCTGCAGACATCTTTGCTGCTTTAATAATTTATGTTGTTTTATGTTCTCCAAAGTTTATTACTCATGGCTTGATTAGTGGCCATATCACATCCTGAACTAGTATCATCCTTCACTATACTGTAAACAGATGGGTGTGCTCCACACCTGGTAGATATTGACATTCATCTTGTCACTCTGTTGACACTCTTAAAAAGAGCAAGTGCAAGATAGAGACAGTATATGGAAGCAGAACAAAGAACATGGAAGCACTGATCAGGAAAAGACCTAGAAAATTAAATGTGTATTCCCTGTGTCAATCAAATACCAGTTGAACCAAAGATAATCTGAACTTCTAATCTTAATAATCTCTGAAGCCAGTGAAGCAATCTTAGATAGATAATTCTACAAAGGGTGAATGTTAACAAAAAGCAGTGAAGCTACAAACATTTCAGATTCAGTAAAAGAGATTCACTGGGATTGTCCTCAGGTCTGGCAAACCTTAACATAGACAGACCAACCCTGAGATAAGATTAAGGATGCTTTTTTACAAAGCATAATGAAACTGATAACTAAACAGAAAGGGCAGGTGCACCTTGGAGGAAAAGAGCAATGTCTTTCCAAAGACAGCAGACATTTACTGAGACTCTCAGCAAGAAATGCATTCAAGTCCTCATATTTTATTTAAAATTAAATACTTATGTTTCTCTCTCTCTTTTTTTTTTTTTTTTTTTTTTTTTTTTTTTTTTTTTTTTTTTTTCTGTAGACTTTGTGAGAAGTTAATTTGAGAGACAGTCTTCTTGCTGGTAGATCAGAACTGTCAGCCTCTCACAGCCTGAAATTGGCACCTGAGAAGTGAGTGGTTCAGTGGAAGCCAAATTTACATTTGCAGCATGCTCGAATTTCCATGGAAATCTGAATTAAACTGATTCTACACAAACTTGCATAAAGATTTAGGAAGATTCCTTAATTTTATTCTTCTAGATGCCATACAAAACCAAAAAAACTTCACAAACACTGACCAATTTATATCATTATTTCTATTTCTGATTAGGTAGTCCAGAATGAAGGTGAGGCCTTCTTTGCATACTTCTGAAGTTAAGAATTTGTCTGAGCAATCAGTGCTGTTTTGTTTTCAAGTATGCATTTGTGTCCCCAGGGTGATGGTTTCTGACTTGTGTATCTGCCAGCCTAACAACAAAAGCAATTATTTTCAGAAAAGAAGACACTGAGCATATTTATCTATATTTAGCACAACTACAAGATTTGCAAGCCTTTTCATTACTTGTGAAATAATTATTCCTGTGTCACCACTGATATATTAATGGATGTTTTGTGAAACCAGATTAAAAAAATGTAGCAGTGTGCAGTGCCAAGATACTTGAGTTAACTCTGAACTTGTTATTTAGGCACTATAAGCTGTGTAAGTACCTTAAAACTTGGCTTTATGTGGGTTTCCCAGCAAATCCAGCACCTGCAAGGTGTGCTCACACCATGCTGTTTCTCACAGCATAGTAACTCTGTGTCCTGGGTGGATAAGGATTCCTCTATTCCTGCACAGCTCAAATTAGCGAGAGGAAATTACTTATCCTTAAGAAACAACACTGCAACATTTTTGAAAGAGACGTAGTATTCCCAGTGGGAGCTGGTTTCCCCTGCAGAAGCAACAATTAGTCTGCATGAGGTCTGGAAAATATACAGGGGTAATGGGTCCTACCTACAGTGCTTGCCATCAAAAAAGTCATCATCTATTAATAGCTCTGCCAGAGCAAGACAACTAGCGTGCCTGACTGTGGGCTGCAGCAATAGTGACTGCAGTAGCTTCTCTACTGCGTGGTTAATGTAATGTAATGTACTCTCTAGCACCGAATACATCTCTCTAGCTGTAAAGTTGTAGCAAATGTTGCTATAGTGTAGAAATAGAAGGGAGCAGAGAATGTTTTACTGCAGTGGGATAGAAAAAAACAATGTCGGTGGAACATCTTTCAACTAATTATTCCTTGCTAGTTCATTTTCACCCTTCAAGAAAAGAGTTACTGATGTTTATTTTGGTTTTAAATGTTACTAGGAAATGTTAATGGCTTCTCAGAGTGCTTCTTACAGTACTGCTAGCTGCAGTTAGAATGACCATTGAAAATCATTTTGGTCAAAGAAGAAAAGGATCTTTCTTTTTCTTTCTGAGATATATGCTGAGTGTATGGTTACTAGATTATTGCAATTTATGTTTCATTTAGCAGCTGGACCCAGATATGTACTTTCTGCCAATCATTGTTTTCACAGGGCCCGGAGGTGGGGTTCAGATCACCGCAGAACCTTTCTCTTTGCAAACTCACAGCCTCGTTTTACTCCCCAGCAAGGAAGACTTTATTTTGGATTAGGGTCCCCTGTGATATTTCAAAATAGTGTAAAGATGATTGAATCCTTATATTTATCTTCACCTAGAAAATAAACTTCAACATTAGGATGATTTTGCATCCCTCTTACACCGGTATTGCAGACTCCAAGCCTCATGCTTGGTGGTAATAGGGTTCTGGCTTACACAAAGAACAGAAAATAATACTGATGGGGAGTGATAATGTACTGAAATTATCAAACATCCATTACTACACAATTTACTTAAGATATATTTAACCAAAATGAAATGCTTTCCTCATTAAAACTGTCCTCCTTAAATGGTGCATAACTTTTATGGCTTTCTTACAAATTTTGAGAAATGCATATACATTATTTACCTCAGTGTACATGCTCTGTTAATTTTATTGTGTGTTAAGAGAAGCAGTGATGACCATTGTATCTGTGTTTAAGGACGTGCAGACTAAAACGATTAATTAATTTTCATCAGAGGATGAAAAGCAGAGGATTCTACAAAATACTGTACACAAGAAAATACTAGAAGACATAGCGTGCAGTACAATTACTCCATGACTGCAAGTAGTTTCCAGCACTGTGTTCTCTGGAAAATTAATCTACTGGCACATAAAGTTCCATAGCTTTAAATTGACTCTAGAGGGGTTGGCAACAACAAAAAAAATGACTCTTAAAAGAAAGATTGCCTGAGATAACTCAGAATGCAGCCTCTAATGGCTCTTCACGTGGTGTAGGTAACCTATCAACAATTTCCATTATAATTTCAGTTTCAAGATTGGTAGTCCAGAGGCAGATGCTTCCGTGGACTAAATACAAAATATTTCCTCTTCTGGAGGGAACTTTCAGAGAGCAGGAAGTTGTGTCAGGAGAGGTTTAGGTTGGATATCTAGAAAAGGTTCTTCCCCTGGAGGGTGGCTGAGCACTGGAACAGCTCTCCAGGGAAGTGGTCACAGCACCAAGCCTGACGGAGTTCAAGAAGTGTTTGGACAATGCTCTCAGGCACATGGCATGACTCCTGGGGATGGTGCTGTGCAGGGCTGGGAGATGGACTTGATGGTGCTTGTGTGTCTCTTCCAACTCCGCTCATTCTGTGAATATTATGAACTACTGCCACATAAGTACTCATTTTCTACTAATATTTCCAATGTATCACAATGTATTTTGAGTTTTTAATTGAAAAAAATAATTACACTGTTATTTTTGTTATACAGACTTCTTTCTTTCACAGATATGTCTGAGATGCAGTTCCTCCCCCCACTGGTTGCCTCAGCAAGCCTTAGGTCCTTGTGTGCTTTTTACCCTTGCAGCAGGCACAGCTGCCTACCGGTTGCCTACCAGGTAGGCAAACCTACCAGTCAGCATGAGATGAAATGAAAAGAAAATATTGTAGCCTAGCAGGATCTTGACTCTGAAGCTGTCCTATACCTGAACTCAGCAGTATTTGGCAGTCACTCCAGCTTTAGGCCAATACTCAGAATCAGGGAATTAGTCTATATTAGTGTTTCAGTTTTGATAAAACATATAACTTCTGTAATTTGTCTCCCACTGAGCCCTCTAAGAGTGCCTCTGAGACAGCTTCCTAAGCCTACGAGATGGTGCAGCTGGGAGCACGTTGGCCCAGTTTGTTCTGAGGTGGATGAGGACTGGATGATGATTTGATGCATGAAGCTGGAATCTATAAACTCACAACTGTCACAGAAGGAGTCACACTGGGTTCCAGCAAACAAGGGAGTACTTATGCCTTGAAAGCTGGTATGTGTCTATCTTAAGAGAAACAAGTGAGCAGACAGACCAACAAAACAAAAAGGTAAATATCCTTCTTGATGCTTTTGCTCTTCAAATGCTGCCAGTGAACATATAGCCTCTTAAAAGCAAAATACTGCTTTTGGTTAGAACCAAAGACTGAGAAATCATATGATAAGCTATTAATCTATCTATATGATTTCTGCCTCCTTCCAAGTCTCACTTTCTTTTAGTTCAGAGAAAGCCTCTGTTTCCCCCCATTCTTCACTCTTGGCAGCTTTTGGTCTGTTTTATTTCATCATCTGTTTCTTTTGAACACTATTTTGAGTGTTTTTAGTGTCTCTCTCTTCATAAGACTGTCTCTAGAAATTTGGAACAGGATAGGATACCTATAGACAACAGTTTTAGCTATCATTATTCAGGTTCTATGCTGATTATATGTGAGAAAACGTTGCATTATCTTCTCTTTTTGCACTTCCTAAAGTTGTCACAATTAAACAAGGCTAAGGCATATAGGAAATATTGCAATATAAATAATAGCTAAGCAGATTTCTTAATGTATTGAATAGGAAGTAGTCCTATCTGTTACAGCATTATCCTATGAAATATGA
Source organism: Hirundo rustica (assembly GCF_015227805.2). Lineage (NCBI taxonomy): Eukaryota > Metazoa > Chordata > Aves > Passeriformes > Hirundinidae > Hirundo > Hirundo rustica. The sequence continues at coordinate 137,302,969 of NC_053450.1, read as the reverse complement.
ATTAAACACTTGAAAAGGGAAAAAGAACAGATGTATAATGTTTAACTATGCTATTCCGTTTTAGCATATTTAGTTATGATGTTGGATTATCATTCCACAGACAATTTGGAATGTGAATTTAATTAGTTAGTTTATAGTAATTGTAGCCTGGTAGTAATAGAATTTTTGTTGAGTATGTTACAGCATAAAGCAATGACAGCTGGGCACTGTGTAGAAAACAGGATGCACAGTATTCTGTTATTAGGATCTGTTATTCATTTCCTGTATTTCCTGGGTTGATTGTACATAGTCTCTGTAGCATATAGCATTCTTTGACCTTTCTTTTTTTTTTTTTTTTTTTAAATCGAAAAATTTTATATTTAGACATACTTTGAGGCCAGGGCTGGAGGTGAGGCACCTGTTTCCTCATTTTATGTTCCCAGAATGGGTGCATTTCACTTCAGGTGTCATATGGTGAATAGACAGACTTGAGTCATTCCTGGGACCATGAAGCAGGCATGTAGCAGGTACATGCCAGGACGAGACTTCCTCTCCTTCACAATTTTATTAAAACCACATTTAGGAAAATGAAAAAAATGCCATAAAGAAAAACCCTCATGAAATTACATTCTATAGCTGAGATAATTAAGAAAAATTTGTAAGTACTCCCAGAATATCCAGGATATTATTCACCCTAATCCTGTTTTCTGGAACCTAAACCTGTGGAGCTGTATTTAATGAGTCAGGGAAAATTGTGACATCTTTGCTGTGCAGCATGTTTAACACTTTAGCCTGTATGGAAAGCCCTGGTATTTTGTTGTTATCTGTAAATGTGAAGGTCTCAGTTCTATTCCATAAACACAGTGGTCTCTAGTGTGTCCTTGAGATGCCCCAAAGATCTGAAATCCCAGTTTGTTGTGAGGAGGTATCACACCCTTGGATGACCTTCAGTGCCAATATTTGGGCAACAGGACAGTGTGTGGGGTGACTCTTGCTAAGCTGCCTGATCTCAAAGCATAGCACTAGCAGAGTCTTCTCAAAACAGCACTGTAGTGGTGTGAGAGTTGTTTTATTAAGTTTAAGTTATTTTTGTAAGATTTTAAAGTTATTTTTGTAATGGTTTAGTCCACTGCATCCCCTGTGTTCTTTAATAGTTTTCCCCCTTGTGAGTTGGTTAAATAAGCAGACGTTTTATGCCAATCATTCCCTCCCTGCACCTGTCCCTGTCAATTCCTCCCCTCTCCTCGTGGTCGCCCTGTCTGTCACTTCGAGACCCCTCTCTGGATTGTGGAAAGATCCAGGAGAGGTGTCGAGTGGTAGGCTGGTGCCCAGGGAATCCCCTCCTACCCTCCTGTGATTTGTTAATGGTTTAGAAGCTGACACCCCTGTTACCACCCCCATGTTCCCTGGTTTGCGGACCCGTTGTCAGCCCTCCCCCGTTTATAAGTGGCTGTCAGGCTTTGATCTTGGCTCTCTCTGGGCAGCAGTGGTCTGAGGCGGAGCTCCTTGCCGGACTCCCCTTAATAAACTACCTTCTACCCTGACTAAAGAGAGACGACTCTTTTTCCGTCACCGCAGTTGCAAACTCTATCAGGTCCACTCACTGGTGTGGGGAACCAGGAACCTACCGGGAGGAGGTTACTCGCCGTGCCTGTAACCCCGACCGATCCACGCTGTGGCAGTGCAGAACTGAGCTAGCCTGCACGCCTGCCAGGCGTGAGAGGACACTGCTATACAGCGCTAAGAAGGCAAGATGGAATGGCATAACAAATCTGAACTGAACCAAATAGAATAGAAGAGACTATTTCAGTTGGAAGGGATCTACAAAGACCATCTAGTCCAACTGGCTGACCAAAATTTAAAGCACATTGTTAAGAGTATTGTCCAAATTCCTCTCAAACACTGACAGACTGGGGCCATCAGCCAACTCTCTCTGAAGCCTTTTCCACTGTTTGATCACCCCCCCAGTAAAGAAATACTTCTTTTACTGATAAAGAAATAATCTTTTACTGATGTCCAGTAAAAACATTCACCAATGCAACTTTGAACCATTCCCATGTGTCTTATTACTTGACCCCAGGGAGAAGGGATCAGCACCTGCCTCTCCACTTTCCCTCCTTGGAAAGCTGTAGAGAGCAAAGAGGTCACCCCTTATACTCCTCTCCAAACTAGACAAGCCCGAAGTCCCCACTGCTCCTCATAGGACATTGTTCCCAGACCTTTCACCAGCTTTGTTGCCCTCCTCTGGTCGTGTTGAAGGACTTTCACATTCTTCTTGTGTTGTGAGACCCAGAATCAGACACAGAGCTCAAGCTGAGGCCACACCATCACTGGATAAACACTTATTTTGACTAGCTGTTTCTCTGATGCTCTGTAGGATGAGGTTTGCCCTCTGGTCTGCCAGGGCATGACAATATAAGCAAACTAAGAATAAAGGAATAATTAATTACTTCCAAACAACTCCTCTCCTCAGATTCTTATCGGAACAGAAGGTGGCCAGAAGTAGCATCAATGGCACAAGGATAATGGACATCTATTACCCATTTAAACTCTTGAATGAGCATTATTCTTTCTGACTTCTTCTTTCATTTAAGGAGGTATATCTCAGCAGCTTGTCTAGAATAGTCTGGCTCTATTGATATCAAAAGCAAGAGAGAATAAATCACAGAAAACGACAAATAATAAGAAAATTTACAGATCTGATTCCAGGATGTAATGCTTTGTACTGATATATTGAACAGCAGCAAGCAGTACTCTGGGGCAGCAGGATTCTGTTGTCTATACTATTAAGCTGTTAGTGTGGTCTCATATATCATTGTCATGGTTCTGAAAGGTGGTTTGGAAGACACTTATCTGTAGAATGAAAATTTTTCCCACATCTCCAAAGCTATTCTGCTTTGTCTGGTCTTGGTGCAAGAGATAACATTCTGACTATGTGTAATTTGCTAACATAGTCATAGCTTAAGACATGTCATGACTACCAGGTTCCAGCCCATTTTATTGATATTATCTATTTGACAAAAAAGATGATCCCATATTACATGGTAAAATTCTTTACAGAATTTAATAAAGCCTGAAGTCTTAGAAACATCAACTACCTCCCTGCCCTCCAGGAAGATAATCTAGTAGATTTAACACTGGAGCTTTGTTAAATCCCCAATTTTTTAACAATGGCTGGTTTTGTACTTGCATTTTCAATATGGAGTACAACGAGAACAGGGATCATGTTTGTTTTTAATATAAACCTCAGCTGCAAAAAAATAATCGATCTTTTTCAGCACTGTTGGGGAGGAGTGGAAAATGAAATTAACGACAGCTGTTGTGGTATCCCATAGAAAACTCTAAATGTTGTTTTTAATATAATCATTTCAAATCAGCTTAATTATAGAGCAATCAATAAGGTTCACAAAATACCTATAATATTGCTGACCCAACAATAAATTTGGGATGTAATATTTCATTGGCTTGCTTCCATTTGAAAAATATTACATTATACATTAAATTACAGCATCATCTATACTTAACCTTGTGTACACATGTGCACACACATACACATTTTGCTTAGTTAAAATGGCTTGCCTCATGAAACATAATTTATAACTAGCAAAATATTTTTTCTAGTTAATAAAAAGTTACTCTGATTTTATCAAATTATGCCTCACATAAATAGGAAACCCTAATTAATTAATAAAGAGAAACACTTCAAATGAATGCTAAATTATGTTTCCCTCTATTCATTAACAGCTTATGGTTCATTAGGCCATTAAATTTTTAAACTCCAGTCCTTCCCTTATCAGCTTCAACAAAACCATTAAAATTAATCTTTATATGAGTGCCACAACTCTCCCCTTTGAAATCATCAGTATAATTATGAATAGTCATTACCTGGTTAATTTCTATTACACAAAATTTTTGCATCTCACTAGTGGTCTAAGTTGAAAATACAGAAATGTCTCCTTTTAAAATTCAAGGATAATTGCTTCAAGCAAATTTTAGTAGTCATATTTAATTTTTAAAATCAGAAACACGGAAATATTTGCTTAAGCAGTTATATTAGGTTTAGAGGGAAAAAAAATAAAGTGGCTTAAACTGCAGCCGTGGTAAAATGTTACAGTACTAGAATCCACATGGTACTGAAAATTTCTTTTGGCTTTAGCCCTGCGATCAGATTCTGTTGAGGTATATGGTGACCTTCACTGCATGTGTGACAAATGAAGGTAAGCAACATTGTTGTTAGTGTCTACAAATATTTCCATACACTTTATAATGGATGCGCTGAAAAAAGCTTAACATTAATATCAAGCTTATGCATACATGTTGTTATTAAAGCTCTCATTTTACTCCAGCAGAATTCCCTAGATTCCTCTGGTGCTGTTTGCTAGTTGTGTCAGAGTACTGAACAATTTGCTGTGGTCATGACATGCATACTGTGTTCCAGGCTGATGGATTTCTGCTTGAGATTTTTAAAGGAGCCAGAAATGAAAGTGGTAACCACCTCACACAAGCATCTCAGAACATGACAGGCACGAGGGATTGCCTGCAAGTGTGTCCGGATTAGTGAGACAACTTCAGTGAAAATTTGGCACGGGCTCAGTATTCACTTGGGCAAGTTGTAAAAACCAATGATCAACTGTCAATTATAAAAAACACTTGGAAAATTATTGTGAAGAACAGGAAAAGTATAAAGTCCAGCCTTTAAGAGCATATTTGCAAGTTGTGCTTGCTTATAGTAATACCATGTCTTGGAAGCCCTTGCTGTATCACAGCTTCCAGCATGTGTGGGAATTGTGCATGTGTGATGCACACTTAGTGAGCCCCAGGCGGTGTAGATGCCTCAGCCAGAATGCTGTCACCTCTTCTTGAATAATTTCTCCCTACATGCTACCTCAAATACAGATCTTTACAATGGTAGGAGAAGAGTGACTACTGAGGAGGAGTGCTTTGTGGTGTCAAAAAATTGTGTTTCTGTTACCAAGGAGGATGTTGTGTTCTAATGTCCATGACATACACAGAAATAGAACATATTTATGCATTAGGCCTCAGAAAGCCAAAAGTTGTACTACCATTGGGCAGAGATTGTTCTTCTGAATGCTAAATAGTAGGAAAGTTATAAGCAGAAGGCACATTATAAACCCACTTTATTACTAACCCGTGGTAGTACCAAGTTTGCAGTCATGCTACAAGTAGCTTTACTCTCTGGCTCTAAGGGTGAATGAAGGAAAAATTTGGTTGGCGGTAACTAGCAACAAGTATTGAGATGTATATGATAGGCTTGGTTGCCCTTCTCAGTCACCAAATCCAGGTTACAAGCTTGTCTTTAGCATCACCTGCATTACAAAATATAGAATGATTCACAACTTGCTTCATCATGCATTTGGAGTGACATTCCTGGTGATAAGACCTTTTTCAGTGCATTTATGCTCAGCTGAGCACACCTGCCTGTTACTGCCAGTATTCCTCTCAGCTTTGTTTCCTCTGATCAGGTCAGGGGTGTGGAGACCTGCTTTCTTTAAAGACTCAGTCTCTTGTGGAGCACCATTTCTGTTTAAAAAAAACCCCTCAAACAATCAGGGGGGAACTTTAATAAAAACTTCTTCAGGGAAGGCATTGTCTTACCTGCTAAGTGTAAATGGACATGCAGCAAAAATCTTTGATATGTCAGGACTTGTTCCTAAGGACGAGAATGACAATATGCCACAGTTCAACCACAACCCATATGTTTTATAAACTCCTGTGGTATTCCCACTGCTAAAGAGCAATCACTGTACAGGTTTCTGTTTCTTCTGCTGTAGACTCTTTTTTTGTTATCCAAGAGTGCCAAGTTGCCTATGTTCACAGCTGGAGAAGACTATGATGTGGGTGGAAATAGTTTCCCATAAGGGAATGAAAAAATAATCCAGAAAAGTGGGATTGTTGGCACTGGGGAGCACCAGGTCGGTTGGTGACTTGGTGCCACAGAACTCAGATCCTGGTGTTTGAGATAGAGCAGGCCTTCTAAAGTGCATTAGGCTGTGTGTGCACAAGGATGCACTGCCAGATGTTCTGGATTTCCACATCCATCGAGTTTATGTTACTTAAAGGAGTGCATCTAACGTGGTGAATCCTGTTTTATTGAGTATACAGTATAAAATCATTTTGTTTTGGTGGACAAGTCTAACATATTGGACTGATGTGTTGACTAAAACCCTAAAAATGGCCCTAGAAATAAATTTAATCTGTTTCATATCAACAGAAAACCGAAAGACTGGACATTCCACCTCCACCAAGCTCCTGGAACATGTAGGAATGCAATTTTCGTCACTCTCTGTGAGCGCCGATTCCTGGATGAAGAAGTAGAGCTCCCAAGCTGGTGCTACCCTGGCAAAGGAGAGGAGGGCAGCTTGTTTCCCAGACAAACCAGGAATCGGGGGCATCCTGAGGAGTGAAAAAGTAACCCTGAAACTGGACTGTCCTCATGTACTGTCCTTACCCCTTCCTTCCATTACAACAAAATCAGTAAAACAGCCTAGAGATGTGGGGGGGGTTTTGTAGCAACTAAAGCACAAGTAACTTGAAAAAGTGTGAGTCTGTTTTTTGTAAGTTAGAAAAATGTTCAGACACTTGGTGACATGGACACGCAAAAACAAATGGCTGGGGAAAATGAAGAAGTAGTGAAAGGTTTCTTCTTATTAAAAAATACAAAAATAGCAGTAGTGGAAAGGACATATAAAAGCATGGAAGATTTTCACTTTAATGAGAATGGTAAGAATACAAAACACGAGTTCAGGATGTGCAGTAGTATTTTATACATATATATTCAGAGACAGTAGCAAGTGAAAATCTTTCCTGGAATTCTTGTTGAAAAAGTGACATTTATGCCATGAAGAGATTTAAATTTTCTTCAGATACTGTGTGAATTTCACTATGAAGATTTAGCAAAAACCTTATAGGTAAAAGGTTTATTTTATTTAATAAGAGAACAGAGAGAAAAGTGAGACAGACTACCCATCTTTTGCAAATCCCAAGAGCTCCCTTCCCTGTTCAGTTGGTTTCTCTGGAAAAAATAAAAAAATGTTTTGCTTAATCATCGTGTGAGTCTGAGGGCAGACAGCTGGTCAACCAAGGAACAAGCTGCACTATTTGATTTGAAATAAAAGCCCGCTTTTCACATTTTGAAAAAGTTATCTTTGCCTTTCATTATATGGGAAGAAAGACTATCTGTCACTAAAGAAGAGATAATAATTTACAAATTGTGAAAGTTAAATGTTTCTTTAAGGACTTTGTGTTTTATGCTCCTTAAGAAATGTCAGTCTCAATAAGATAACAAAATTGTCTGTTGAATACAGTAATGCTGAGGAAGAAACCCACTACCTCAAACATAGAGATTAGACTATTTATTGCACTTTAAGGGATCCATTCTCCATCTGATGCAGATATGACAGGAGTACAGATTGTTTGTACCTTAGATTTAAACACTGTCTTCAAACAGCACATACTTTGTTCTCATCATCATATTAAGTGGCAAAAGAGACTCTTCACTGTAGTTATACGAATTTCAATATGTTAAGGTGCTGGTTGAGTTAGAATATTTTGTACTTTGAAAACAATCATATCCTATTTTTTTTTAGCAGTATATTAACTATAGTGACTTGCCTGTATTTACAGAGATATCTTGACCATACTTGAGCACCATACCTGAATGATTTATTTAGGAACCACCAAATAGATTAGAATCTGGTTCTTCTCACCTGAGATTGCTTAACTGAGTTTGGGGTGGCCAAGCACAATCCACTTGCTAGATACTTCAGCTGCTGAGGTGAGCTGAGACAGCCTTTTGCTGCTTATGAGTTACCTGAACAGATTATTTCAGATAAAGGTCCTCATTCTGTTCCTAAAGAGTTTCAAGCACTCCTAAGGAGAAATTAGGTAAAGCACACTCCAGCTATTGCATATGAGCTAACAGTATCAGACAGGTTATCAGAATGCTTTTGCAGACACTTTCAAAGGGCTCTAGGGAAAAAAAAAGCAAGTCAATAGTCTGCCATACAGAAAATTTCATCAAAGTTATTTCTCAAATGTCAGATTTGAATTAGGTTTGATTTATTGGATTGTGTTTTAGCAAAACATCAAAGAAAAGAGTAGAGTAGGTGCATTTTCAAAGCCTGAGTACACATGCCTTGACTAAGAGTCAGCTCAGGGAAGGCTGTTTTGTGGGAAGATGTTGCAGTCTGTATTTTCTGTAGCAGGATTACAATGACAGTGAAGACATGGGAAGACTGTGTAGTTCAACACAGAAACTTCCAGAAGGGGATCAAATTTGCCAGTACTGAGGAAGGTTTTAGAAAGGGAAAAATAAGGTACATATACTGCCACAGAAATATGGGGCAAATACTCACATTTTGATCAGGAGGACAGTAAAGATACTTATGGACCAATGGTCATTATGCAATATAGTTTTTTACGAGTCCAGTTACACAAATACTTGGAAAATTTAGTTGTACATAGCTACTTCAGTGCTCTCTAGTGTAATTATTCAAAATATGCCTAGCTCATATCTACAAAAAGGATAGCTAAAAATAGACAAGGAAAGTACAGCCTCGGTGGTTTTCATTTTCATGCATGTCATCACTGTTGCAGAAGGAGCCACTCTGTGAGGAAACCCTGTTAAAATGAACACTAGAGGAGAAACTACCTGCTGCCTCCAAGGACTTGACATTTGTTCTTCCTTGCCTGGCTGCTCCACTTCACTTAGAATGAATATTATCATGAATTATGGCGTATGACATTCCCTCTGTAGATGAACTGTAGCCTGTCCGATTTACAATCTTATAAGTGAAACAGTCATCACTTTACTTGTGGGAACTTTCAGAACCTATAGAATTACTTTGCTTTGGGAAATACCTGAGTTTTCATTTTTTGTTCAGGACCAATCACAAAGGAAACCAGAGGCATCAGTATGCCATCTCCAATTTTAAAAAGTGCTGAACAGACAATATTTGACATTTAAAAAGAAAAAAAGAGGCATATCTTAAACTGGAAGAGTTAAATATCACCCCTTTGTTTTTTAACTTAAAGGGGTAGGAATCATATCTTCCAAAGACTAACCCAAGCTTGCAGAAGGCAAACAAGTGAGGTAGAGTGCTAGAGGTAGAGTGTTATTGGTTTTAGGGGCACCTTTCATCTTCTGTAACATCTTGTATCCATCTCCAAGATTGATCTGTGTACTACTGAACATGATTTTTTTTTTTTTTTAAATTTTGTGTTTGTGAAGCTTGCTTGAATATTAAGCAAGCATAAATTGCATTTAATAATTTTGCTAAACAAGCATTGAAATCTGTCACACAACAAGCACAAGAATCTAAGAAGCATTTTAAAGCTCTATATTAATTTATCCTAAAACACAGTCACGTCTTACATTAGGTTAAATATATTGCATTGAGTGACCTGCAAGATTTGCTAAACCAAGGGAAAAGGGTTTGAAAATTATGAGGGTTAGGAATAAAGAAAACTATAGCTTTGTATTCCAGATAGCTGTGTATGAGACCCTTTTTAACAGAGATATGAGCACCAAATCATTTGATGCATCCAGCTGAAGGAAATGAGCAAGTGTGATCAAATTAAAATTTGAAGAAGTAAATATGAATATTTATGAGATATCTGGAAATAAGAAATAACCTTGTGATGAATATATTTTTACTTGCTACTTCCGTGGAGTAGGTTTTGTAGGTGGTTGTCACTTTTGTGGGTATCTACTTGCCTGCTGAGCGCATAGGACTGATCCTCCCTACCATAAGAACAGGAGGATCAGATGTCTTTGCAGGGACTTTTCTTACAGAGGAGGTCTGTGATACACTGGCAGGCTTCAATGGCCACAACTCTCAGAAGCAGAGAAAATATTCAGATCAATCACTGGCACTTGGGAGTAGAAAGAAATGCTTTATCTCTTATACGACAACATCAAACTTGGAACAGAAAGTAAGTAAAAAAAATCATAAAGAATTATTTCTATAAATACTTCATTCTTAACAAGGGTAAGTATAACCTGAGAGGACTTTTGTCTTTGTAGTATCATAAAAAGCAGTGGTGTGGAACTGGATTCCTGCCTGCAACTTTCTTCATGACAGATCCCAGATTTGGTATTTTCAAGACTGCACTTCACTAACCACGGCTATGGAGAACATTGTGTCTCGAAAGGCTCTTGGAGGAGTGGGTTTTAACATTTTAAAATTTTCATGCGTCCAGTCTCTTGTTTGGCCTTTCACACAAGAGGCACAACCTGGCACAGGAGAGGTCTCATGTGGTGGTGATAAGACTGATAGTAAGCAAACAGGCAGTTTTGTTCCTATATATAGGCATATCACTGTGGTATTAACACACATTATAAATGTTTCCATTTGAGTCTATCAATGTACTAAATCAGGGTCTGAGTTATTGAAATAGCTGATTGCTAGTACTGAAAGGGAAATACTGTAGAATTACTTTGAATTAGGGTAACAAGACTTGAGCAGTGAGGTACTTTAAAAAACAATGTTTACACTGAAGTCCTGGATCTGAGATTTTCCCTCAAAGTTTGCAAGTTCCTGTTAGAGTTGTATGTAAGGTGTGTATTCCGGAAATCTGCTGTGGGATATGGGATGCTGACAGTAGCCTGAAGCTGATAATTTATAGTGGGCAGCCACTCACCAGCCACTGTCCCACAGTGGTAACCCATTCTTCCCCTGGAGGTGATAATTTACCGTCAATACCAGATGCTGTCTCACCTAAGAAACACAAGTAACTCAAAAATTTCTTTGTATTTCTACATTGCATGGCTTTATGAAGGTTAATCTGCTCCTTGTTCTCAGGGATAAGAACATTTCCTCACTAAAATGTTTTGCTTATCGCACTATTTTACGTTCCATTTTTATAGCTGGGAGTTCAAGTCAATGACATAAAGTAAAAAACTGAAGTTGGACATTGTTGCATCTGGCTATCCATAGGTAATATGACCAAAGGGTGTCAACACTTTATTTGCAACAAGACCAGAAAAATTAATAGGATAGTAGAGAAATTCTAGATTAACAAATTGTGTCAACATGTTTAAAACTTCACGGATTAAAAAAAAAAAAAAAAAAAAATCAGGGCCACTTTATGGATTATAGGGATCCACTGGGTTAGTTATGGGACTAAGATTGGTGTTAAGAAACTCCACTCTAGAAGAGATTATATTTCAGTCTGTACTGTCATATTAAATTAGGGTTCAAGTTTACACTTTCATCCACATGTCTGATTGTCTTATGCTGCTTGCTTATTGATTTATACTCCAACTAACATCTGGAGCAAACCAGCCAATTTACCAGGCAGAGAAAGGTAGACACAGAAAATTGAATCTTGCCTTTTCAGGCTGGGGTAACTCCAATCTCTCAAGGCACAGGGCATAAATGTGGGCTATTCTTTGTCATAATTAAATAAATACAGATTAGAAGAGCACAACAAATCCCCCTGCAAATCCCCACTGAGTCTGGTATTGTGATTTCTCCTGGGACCATATCTGAACAAAACTCCTTTTTCCTTTTCATCCTCTGCTAACCAATGCTTCTGATTTTTACCAAGACAGCAAAAAGTGACAGAACAGAAAAGAAATGAGGCTGAATGAAACGTTGCCTTGCTTAACTTCTTTAGACTGCTCAGTATTATATGGGAGACAAAAAAAAAAGCAACCCTCACGAATTTTAAAACCAGTGTTAATTTCTTTCCAGACTCTTCTAAGATCATAACATCTGATTCTAAACAGAGCCTGATATCAGCAGTGCTTATTTCCTGTATTCCAGTAATTTTGCTTCTTATTCCAGTTAATGCCAGAAAATACAATTGCACAATCTGCAAACATGAATTTAACTGTACTTTTTCTAATCCTACAATTGTTTCTCAGTCAAGTACATGAAGATTTTGTCACATAGGTCGATGGGCTTTTGAGACAATTTTTTCCAGCTTTCACAGAAAACTCTCCTTTTCTTTTACATCTCCAAAGTAATCAATGCTTTTTATTTTAGATTGCCATGGAGTTATTGATTTTCTAATGCACAGTCTCTTATTAAACTCATTATACCTTCACTCTTACTAAACCATGGGGACTGAGAAATGGTTGAATGCAGCCCCATTTCCAAACAATTTCTCAGCTAGAGATGTTGTTAGCAGCACAGTATGACAAATTGCTCAGACTGCCCAGATTATGCATTGTAGCTAAAAGAGTTAAGGATTGAGATTACTTCTACTTGCATAGTTATTAAAAAAGTTTTCTCCAAATATATTTGTAAGAAATTTTATGTTCACTGACAATAAAAATATTTTCGAGGCGTTATGTGGTTTTGGTTTTTTTCTTTTGGTTGTATAACCTCTTTATGAAGGGATTGAATGTATCCCTGATAATACATAAAATAAAACATTCTCCGTGCATGTGTAAGGTGTGACTAGAGATCAATAGCTTTTTTAAATTTAAAGTCTGTTCTCCCTGATCTTTCAACAAGAATGAGTTACTCATAATGCTTATATGACTCCAGAGTCTAAAAATATATATAGCTGTAATGTAGATCTGAAATTGCAGAATATATGGTGTATAACAAAAAATATTGTCCTCTTCAGACTCCATTCTGTGAATAAAAACTGGATAAGAGCTCTTTAACATCCTAGAAATCTCTGTTTTTATGAGAGGTTTTTTCCCCCCCTATGAGTAAAGTTCTTTTAGTGCAAGAAAGAGAGTGTGATCCTGTGTTCTTTAAAAACTCACCTCTTCTAAATATTTTAATATTTTAATAGTGACTTCAGTAAAATCTGGACACATTCTTGTATTTATGCAAATGGTTCTTGTGAGAGTGGGAAAACATGGTCTGTTTTCAGCTTCTCATATCCTGAGAAAATATGGAAGTGAGAAAGAAACTTCCACTGCTTAAAATTATGTATTTCACAAAATAACTTTCTCTTTAATTGGAGAAAGCTACAGATACTTTTCCTATCTGAAAACTGAAAAATAAATAGATGGAATTTAATCTGGATTCTTTCTCCTTACTTACTACTGGCAGCCAGATTTTAGAGAATTAGGTGAGAATACACCCCCAAACAGTAAAAATGCTGGATTTTTTTTTTTTTTTTAATTACAGTATAATTTATTTGGACTGAAAAACATTTGGTGCATACTTCTGTGGCAAAAATTGCCATTTTCCATTCAGATTCTAAATACATATATTCATATTAGGGCTTTAGACCTATTTTTGAAGTCACTGAACACTGAAAAAATTACATTCTTTCAAAATGACCACATTCAAATGGGTAAATTAAACCTTAGTTCTTGCTCCAAGTATCTCTCCTCTTTTGAAAAGCAGCAAAAATTTAGTGTCAGCCAGCAACAATCACCAGGATTAAAACACCTGTATTCATATCAATTAGGTGATGTGGATCAAAAGGTCTTAGGGGAAGGCAGCAGCCGGAAATGATCTGGAAAAAGTCACTCCTGGATCTGAGTGGGAGCCTAAAATCAAGCAAGATAGGGTATGCAACTTGTATGTCATCAGGTAAAGCAAAGTTATTTATTGTTTTAAAAATAAGCAAAATAGTTAATTAAAATTACATTTGAAATTTAAAAAATTATTTTTATAACTTGAAAACTTTTTGTTTTCTACAGCTATAGTTCTCCAGAATATTTTCAAAATATTTTGCAGTTGCATGAGTATTAAATCTTTTTATGAATTGTGAATTCCAATGTTATAAATTGTATTTTAATTAAACAATAATCTTCAATGCCAATGGTTTTCTTTTATCATTATCCCTAAAAATAAAGTGCAATAAGTGTCTGTTGACTTTGTGCCATTTAGTCCATTATATCTAATATATTTTGTGTTCCAGATCTATTGAGGTGTTCTTTTGTATTTGTATTGTAAGTTACATTCAAAACTTGCTTCCCGTTGTGGATACTGATTCATTACAATGTGTTAGTTTGGAAGCCTCCAAAAAGATTAACCACCTAATTTTGTGATTATTTTTAAAACTAGAGTTGAAAGACATTGAATGCTCCTTTGAATTATATATGCTTAAAAACTGTAGGAGTTAAAAACCTCCCCATGCTCTTTGTAATGAAATTTTAAGTCTGTAATTTAAACTAAAGGAATTAAGCTGAGTTCAAAGCACTAGAATTGCAAAAGTGCTAAGGAAAAGTAAACCTCTGTTTTTCAGCAAGGAAACAAAAAACAGATCAGGAGAGAAGAGACAGGAGCAGGAATAAATGTAAAAAGATTTTTCTTTGCATGTTTTGTTTCTTTTTACCTAAAAATAAATCTCTGTTTCAAAGGTTCTTACAGTCAGAAAAAATAACTTTTGACCATCACAGTTATCAGTTGGTTTCAAATTTTGTGTGCCCCATGCACCAAAGGTGCTGGAGCTCAAGCTGCAGGGTGCTGGGGTCCTACGGGTGTTTATGTAAGGGCTACATCTGGGAATCCTCCACGTGCCTTTTGGACTTTCCTTCTGTTTGCCTCATGCTCTGTTAGGGAAAAGGACATGCCAAGATCAGTGCTTGGCTCAAGGTGGAATGACCAAAAAGTTGTCTTCATTGTTTAGGTAATCTGTCTACCAAACTCTGCAAAAAGAAGCTCTGATCATGCTGCAGCTGGTAACATTAGTTCCTTAATCTTTTGCATAATAACTGCAATTAGGCTTCTGTGGGAGCAGCCTCGACACTGAGGTGTCAGCTGGGGTGGAGAAGGGGACCTGGCAAGCCAGGCATCCTGCAGACACAGTGCCAGGAGGCAAGGGCAGGAGAGCTGTTCTGCAGTCTGGGCCATGGCCCTCGTATCAAAGATTTTATCACTCTTACACTTTTCTTGTCCCACAACTCTCTCATCTCAGTGCTTTGGTGAGGTGAAACGTGTAAGTGCCATTCTAATAGAAGTAATGGTGACTCCTGAGCCAGCCCTGGGTTGGGTTTTGGAGCTCCCAAGGGGAGTCAGAGCTCAGCCATGCCCTGCTGCATAGAGCAGTCTGTCTACTACCAGTTTTTTTTCTGGCAATCTATAGAAACATCAGCTCGTGGCTTTCAATTTTGGCTTCTCACCTCAAAGCACAGCACCCCCCATGGCCCCCCCCCCCCAAAAAAAAAAAAAAAAAAAAAATATATATATATATATATACACTGTCAAGAGACCAGACTGTGGCCTCTACAACATCCTGGGCTTTGAATTCAGGATGCCTTGACTCAAACTGCCCGTACCATTGGCATGGTGTAACAACTGTTAGGTGGTTCCACAGCAAATGTAATATTACTGTGAGCGACTGTATGTGTAAATCACAGTGACAAAGTCCATTTGTTTAAAAAAAGAATTCATGAAAGGGACAAAAGAAAATTTTGCAAAGAACTGCTGATTTGATTATGTTTTTGTGGGGAAGGAGGAAAATCGCTGCAATATCAGCACTAGAGAAGTCTATCAAGACAGCTTGATTAAAAGGAACAGATATTACTTCAATGTACAGTTGCAGAAATAAGATGATTTTTTATAATTCTAGAATTTTATGAAATGCCAGCTAGCAGATTAAAAATACATGGTATCAGTTTCTTCAAATAACTCCAGTATTCCAGAGAAGCTCCTCAGTAAGTCATTTCAGTTCTGAGCAAGATGAGAGTAAAATTAAGATGCAGTCATGTAATAGGAGATTTGGAGAAGATAACATTTTTTTTTACCATGCATACAACATCTTAAACAGTATGTAAGTCTGCACACAATTCAACAGGAATTACTGATAAATTATCTTGTTTGATTAAATTTATCTTCTGTGGCTAAGGTAAATTCTAAGGTAAATTTTTACTTGTTACTTCCTGCCTAAAGAGACCACATTAAACAGCAAAAAATACAGAAAACATGACAGATCAGGAAACTTTTTGACACTTTTGCAGGGCAAAACCTTTCTACTGGATTTCTTGGTTTATCTTGGTTTGGTTCTATGTTAAAAAATATAAAATCATTAGCTAAACTTGCAAGATTATGGGGCTCATCTGAATTTATTGCTGTGAACAAATGGTGAATTTGGAAATGAAATATTTCATGATACTTTGAAGTAGATAATTTCTGTTCTGGACATAAAAAGTTTTACAATACAACAAATATTTTTGCTTGCTGTTAAATAAAAAACATATAGGGAGGTGTTAGCTCCTTTAAATATTGCTATATAAGTAATAAAGCTGTTCAATATCAGTCTATCTGCAGATAATGAATTATGACATGATCCTGAGTTCTTAGTTCGCACATCTGTTTGCTGGTGCCACGGATTGTGCACCATCTGCATACTTAGTGACTTCCAGCTCCTAAACTTAGTTTCGGTATGAGATGAGGCACAAATAGAAACATGTGCACTGTCAGTAGCAACAGAGACAGATGGGAAAGCTGCACATCCAATGCTGTAAAAAACATGCACAATTTGGTGTGAGTGTAGCAGTTTGGGGGAAAATGAATACATTTATTAACTCTTTTGAGAAACTCATCAGTAGGGTGGTCAATGCACCTGGAGAAGACTAATAGGCCTGCACCTGCAGCTGCTGCTGGCTATCTTGAAATTATTCTGTTTATAGGAATCCAAAAACTATTAAAACCTTACCTGTCATGGGTCTGGCTTGACTCTTACAGCTGTCACTGCAGATCTTGCTTAACTGCCTCACAGCCGCTGAGACTATCCCAGGCTTATGCCTGGTGTGACCAGAGACTGCCTTTCCCTGTCTTTCATGGGATGCCTGTAATCCCACTGTGGCTTGGCATGTAGCAGCAAGAGCCCATCCACAAGCCCCTGCCAAACACGCATGGTCTGAGCTTAAAAATTTCACCCATATTGCATCCATATAGTTATGATGGTACACAGTATTCTTAAGGAATATTGATAACTACATAAAATTGGTTTTAGAAATGTAAGTTGTTTGTACCAAGATCAACTGGCTGGATACTTCTAGGATGCGACTTGCATAGCCAACACTTTTATTCACTCAGCGGTCTCTATCTTTTTTCTGTGTTGTTTTGGCACAGGACAGGCTGTCAGGTTTAATCACCTTGAAAGTTTCAGGGAGAACGTTCAAGAATTTTAGAGTAATATGTTTGCAAAATAAGTGTCCTGATTTGAAAGGTTTTTGGTTTTGTGTACTATGGCTAAAAATGGGAAACATTTTTACCAGAAAATGCTTTCACTTGAAAAAGAATCTGAGCTCTCTTTAGAAAAACTGAGTATCCGTATTTGTAGGAATCTCTGTTCAAGTCCAATTCTCACAGTCCAAACCAGTCACAATTAATTGCCAGAAGAATTTCTCTACCTTCAATCACTTTCATGTGCTGTGTGACACCTGGGTAGGTGGGGGTTTTTTTGTTGATCCTGCTTACTTTCAACACAGCTATGAAAAGCATGACAGGTATGGGAGTATTTTGGTTTTTATATAATAATAATAATAATAAAAGTGATTTCTCTGGGGGTGGTGGTGTGTATGATACAGGGCCGAGCAGTGATAAACAGTCTGTGAATGCAGCCTTTAAGGGAGCCAGCAAGAACTCCCTGATGAAGAAAATCATGACTGGAAAACAAGTGAAAAACACAAAGCATTGGCAACCTCTCACTCTTGGGAATGGTGTGTGTGTATCTGAGACCACAGCTCGGTCTGCTGTTTGAAAAGGTTGCTCGGGGTTAAGTTCTGCCATATGATTTTGGCATCTGGCTATGATTGGAGTCAATGGGGTTCCTCTGTATGCATCTGAGGGCACAGTATGACCCTTCCTGCTTGTTTTCACTCACTATATTTTTGTTATGGCACCTCTGAGCAGGGACAATCTCAACTGTTCTTTCACTTTAAAGGCCATCTGTAAGGAAAGTTATTCTTGTGTTTCATTTCATTCTCTGAGCAGTCCTCAGCTTTCTTTCATGACTTTCTTTCTTGTTGATTTATTAGGCTACTAATGTTCAGATCCCAGTCTATAAAAAGTAAAACTACTATCTGAAAGAAAAAATAACTAAGTAGATAATGTAAGTACAAGATAATAGCACAAGCAGCTGTGAGCAGACATAGCGTATTTCATTTTCAGACATCTCCTGAAAGATAAAGAGCAGTTCAATCAAATTAAAAATGTGGAGAGATTTTCCTTCAAGCCACATTGAGCAATCAAGTCTAAAAAACAAGCCATACTGTGCTCTTGAAGCAGATAATGGTATCAGTGATGAGGTATTACTATTAGGAGTAAATGGCTCCTGTAAAATAATAAACTGATTTAATGGGCCAAATGATGATAAGGTACTTTTCATGGATATACCAGAGGCAGAATTTTTTTCATCAGGATTGGTGTCCTAACTTGATATTCTGACTGCAAACCTCTAGAAGGCTTGAGACTGATGGTAAGGTTTTGATTACTATGATAAAAACTGAAGTGGGACATCAGAATTTGTTGCACAATAGAGAAAGATTTAGACACCTTGGAAAAGTTATGTATAGGAAGCATGTTTTTACCTGCAGGTAGCCTACAGGGGATGATAAACAGAAAAGGAGTATCTGTACACCCCTGTCACTGGAGCATGCATGAAAAATTAAGGAGCCAGGGAAGGACCTCCATATAATAAGACAGAGAGATAGAATGAGAACCCTTAAATGGAAAAAAGCATTCTCTGTCCAAGATTGTTTGCTGCCTTGTCGACAAGTGAGGCTGGCCTTGGTGAGCTGTGTACTCCTCCTTAATCTTGTATTGCTTGTTCCTATATACAGTGGAGCGGATTCTTGAATTCCAGGGAATCAGAACCCCTTGTGTCCAAAATCCTATGACTTCCCCATAGCTGGAGCGCCATGGGAGTTTCTTGTCTTTTTCCCTTCCATTTGGAAAATGCTCGAAATAAAGTTACCTTTGATGTTACACTTTGGTGATCTGCTGGACGGAGACACAGGAGGAAGTCACAGTTTGTGCAGGGAATTGCTGAACAACTTGGTCTGCCCTTGTAGCTGATCCTGTTCTGAAGGGGAGGTTAGATCTGAGACCTTCAGAGGACCCTTCCAGCTTGAACTATCTGATGATGTTATGAGAGTAGGATTCCAAGTACCTTTACATGTATCTAGGCTTTCGGGCAGATTCCTGAAAAGGAAAATTCATGATGTGACTGTGAAGACATGCATTTTTTTCCAAGAGCTCAAATTATCATATAAATGAAATATATATATATATATATATATATATGGTTAGCATTTTATTAATTAGAAAAAAGATGCCACCTTTACAGTGAGCATTTGTATTACTGTATTTTTTATTATCTATATCCCACTACTGAACAGAATTGTGTTCTGTTTCCTCTGTCTCCTTGAAAATGTTCATGTCTGACAGATAGAAGTTCATACCAAGAACATGACAGGAATTTGGGAGTTTTCTACTTATCTGGTACCACTTTATATATATATATATAATTCCAGTACAATTGAAAGAAGGAAACTGTCCAAGTAGAAAATTTCCCTAGTAATATTTTAAATGAAACTTGCCTCTCAGGACACAATGCTCAGATTCTAGATAACACCGATGGTGCTTTCTATTTGTTGGGTCCCCAATGTACCTGCAACATGAAGCAGACTTGGTTCAAAAAATTACAGGGTCCTTGTGAGTTTTTTCTTTGCCTGGAATTCCCCAGTAGCTCACGACTTGAATGTAACATTGATTTTAAGTAAAAATGTCAAGTCAAAACAACTCAGATCGTAGTCTAAGGAAAATAAGTAAAGCACCAAATAAATATAAATACAGATTTTTTCCTACAGAACCCATCCTTCAAATTGGAGTTTTTGACCTTTTTCATTTTGTTTTTATTACTTTTCAGCTGTAAGAACACTTTAAAATAGTTTCTAGAACATTGATGAATATAGCAGACTTATGAAGACTTATTTTTCTTTGGGGGAAATGTAAATATTTTAGTTGCAGTGTTTGTTTATGCAGAGATATCCCTGAGCTGAGCAATAATTCAAATAAAATATTCTAGTGTCCTAGGAATTTTTACTGAAGATTCTTCTGAAACTTTTAAAAATGTCCTTATATATCTTACTACATGAGTAATGAATGTGTAAGAAAAAAAGATGAAAAAATACTCTTGAAGGAATTTGGAGAGTTGAAAATAGGTATAAAGGATAAATCTGCCCCATGTATTAGTAAGAGAGAGAGAGAATGACAAAATGATTTACTCCCAGTTTCCAAAGCACAAGAACTACAACATGAAACTATAAAGAACTTAAAAGACATATCACCTCACCTTTTAATCTTCAACTTTATTTTCTCAGCATACATTTGTCAATGAAAAAATTGCCCATGAGATAAGTAAAAAGCAGTTCTTGACACTTATACAAGCAATTTATTGTCTCATGGGTGATGTAATACGCATTTGTTTTTAAGTTCTCTTTATAAGGTACTGTAGTTTTTTGGGGTTTTGTGTCTATATATTTGAACTGTTTTTCCTGGTTTTGCTTCATAATGAAAAAAAATGTCTGTTGTTTCTGATTTTGTTTTGAGAAACCTGTCACCAAAATATATATTATCTCACAAGAATATGAAAACTGTTGGCTTAAAAAAAGCTTCATTATTGATGAAGCATTATGTCATCTGAGATTACCTGACCTTTGCCTTTTTGGGTTCACGTTTCTGGTATGTTTCTGTATTCAGTTTCCTGAATGTTTATGCAGGATTGTGCATTTTCTATGAAACTGGCCATGTACAATGTATTTTCCTTGTAAGTCACCTTCAAAAAACTTATCACGGCTTAGCGGTTTCGTGATGGGCTCAGTTGTGTCTCCCTGGCAGTGTTAAGTGCGTGCATAACGTAATGTTATCAGTAAAAGCTAGCTCTCTAGGCAAAGGCACGAGGGAACCA
Source organism: Hirundo rustica (assembly GCF_015227805.2). Lineage (NCBI taxonomy): Eukaryota > Metazoa > Chordata > Aves > Passeriformes > Hirundinidae > Hirundo > Hirundo rustica. The sequence continues at coordinate 137,282,134 of NC_053450.1, read as the reverse complement.
TCAAATGCTGTATTCTGACAAACAGATGTCTGTCAATATGGCTCATATCCCAACAGCTGTTGGGAACATTACATGAAGGACCAGGTACAGGAGAAAGAGACAGCCTTTGCTTGGGCAGTCATTGCTTGGAGAAAGACAGACTTCTTTTCTTTGGAGATTGCGGTGTCTGAAGGTTGTATTAACTGTTTAATCTGTTTTGACAAAAACCTGATTAAATAATGGAACAAGAGAGAAAATGCACGTTTGGTGAATTTTTATTAAGCTAAGTATAGGGTCTAGTGAATCTCTAGTCTAGTAAGACCCCTCCATTTGCTTTTCTCTGCATAGTTGTAGTTCTTGATCAGTGATTTTGATGAGCTTTCAGTTCAGAGGCCCACAGGGCTTCTAGGAGAGAGTGAAAAATATAGCATGTCTCCTTGGTACAGAGAAATGCATTTGAGGTTAATACTTCAGAAGCATCCCTGGATTCAGTGTATTCAAATGTGGTGGTTGGTAATTTTTTCTTCCTGTGTGTCTGAGGTCTTCTGGGTGACTCATATACATAGATGATCTGTTATGTGCCTTCACCAGGTAATTTTTGAATACCTATATCTGATTCCCTTGCCCAGATTACCTGAAAAACCCCAACAAAATAACATCCTAATAACCTTTTTTTCTGTAAACCCATCACCAGCATTGCCACAAGAGCAAGTGTATATTTTAGTGCTGTAAATATCTGTTTATCACTTAATCTGACAGCATGGAAATATAATTTCCTTTTCATGCTTGCAATTTTTTTGTTCTATTAACACTAATAATAGTTATCTCTGCATAGTTTAATGCAATTCCCTACTCCTAATTAATATATTGTTCAAACAAATGATGTATATATTCCTACTTTTTAAAATTATTCTAATTAAAAGAAGACATTTATTGTTCAAATATCTAGACTGACATCCTTCTGTGATTTTTGCCGCACTGATTCACCTCCACTATGTATATTGAATGATACAACTTGAAAGCTTTTATTTGAAAAGCACATGCTAAAGAAACTTCCCAGTCTGACCATTCACAAGACTCTCTGGCAGTATTGTGATGGCTGTAGAAAACTGCTACAATTCACAAATGCAAATAAAATTATTTCTAGATGACGGTGCAATGCAATCAACTTGGATTCTTGACACAGTGGGTTTTTTTTCACACTTCCTCATGTTTCTATAGTTAGAAATTAGAATGTGCAATTGAAATTGCAGTTAGAAAATGCAATTATTGCATTAAGAGACTCAGAAAATAAAACATCTGATTTTTTTGTTCACTGTTTCTTCAGTCTTAGGATCTATTTGTTGATTTGAATAATAAAGGATACAGTCTTTTACAAGACTTTCATCCCAGCACATTTAGTGGGACTTCTTTCATGAACAGAAATGGGAACAGCAACAAGGTTATACGACTCTCCCTGCATAAAGATTGCCTAATTTTTGGGGAAAAAGTTGAGGACAGGAAATGTTTAGAATTAAAAGTGGCAGTAAGGAACAAAAAATTTTACTATTAATAGAAATTCCTTCCACGTTCCTCCCTTGGATTTGGCTGTGGGGATGAAATTTTCCTTGCTCTCTGCTGTGTTTATGGCAGAGATGGGAGTTCTGTTTTAACTGACATTGTCCAATTCCCTTTAATGAGACAGTTAACAAGTGGTTAGAAATTTTGCCAAAACGTTGCTCAATTCGGTTGATATATTTTTGTCAGATATCTGCGTGAGCCAAAACACCTCTGTGTCAAGCAGTGGGGCTGAGAAAGTACATTGTTTTGCCACATTGCCTGTGAAGGGCTCTGGCTGGATATCCAAAAATGAACAGGAATTTAAATATATTCTTTGTTATTACTTCCATATATTCATAAGGGAAGTAAGAACAGGATTAAATTTCTGTTACAGATTGTCCACTTTCCCTCCACAGCCCCAATCTAATGCGGAGTATGTTAATGTTGATTTTGATTTTGTTTATATAAATACTAGATTTCTGTACTTCAGCCAGTAACCTTATAATATGGTCTTGCCCATTGCAGAAATATGAATTTCTTTAGAACAGGAAAAATATTGTTCTTGCCTAAACATTTTTTTTCTCATCAATAATCTATAATTTCTTAAATGTAAAGAAATTAAAATAATCCACAATAATGAAAAGCCATTCTGAACCTATAAAAATTACTGCAGTAGCTTTAGGAAAATACTAAATGGACCACTTATTGAAGGGATCCTGTATTTGAAAGGTGAGTACTTTTTTGTCAAATGATTGTAACTGATCTCGTCACCAAGTTATCTTGGTCAGGCTGGCTGTGCAGTGAGGTTTCATCTCTGGGGATGACAAGAAAGAAGGGGCAGGATGTCAGTAGCACCATTTCCACAGCTCAGGGACTTTGGCCCAGCAGGTTTTCAGTGAGCTAAGATTGTGAGCTTGTAGGAAGTTAAATAAGTTTACAACAACCTTATTAAAAAAAAAAAAATCTGTTCAAAGTAATATTTTTTTCTCCAAAAGGTACTCTGTTTACAACAAAAACAACAACAAAACAATTCTAAAGAAAAATGTTTTTTCATTGAACTAGCTCTAGAATATGAAACTACAATATGAAGGCTGGATTCAAGACGATCCAATCATGAGGAGTACCAATTTATTTTTTAGGGGACAGAATTAATCTTAAATAGTGGAAATTATTTAAGACACTTTGGGTGCTCTTCTGGTATGCAGAGCACAGTTAGCACAGACCAGAAAGTTATTTACTGGTTTAGACCCTTTAGATCCACAAAAATGAATGAATTGGTGCCATTTTTGCTGAATGGGTTTCACAAAATTAATACGAACAAAATGTATTACCTTCAGTATGATCGATGTTGTGGCATGAAGAAAGGATGAGAAATGTATGGGGTAATTTGCTTTCACTTGCAGAAAAAACGGCTGCATTGAAAATCTATCAGGAGAAAATTAAATTAAGGTTGAATTAAGCAGCCAGGTTAGTCTTCAGTAGCAATGCTAAAACCGAAACAGCAAAGGCTTTGAAAATTTGAAATGCTAATGAGCAATAGAAAAGAATAGCCAGTTTAATTTAATTTTGATGCTGTATACAAAATTATGTTCTATCTTAGTAGAATAGATCATGTGATAAATTTTCTCTTTCTATTTGTATCACACAATTGCTTCCTTTCACTTTACAGAAGAGTGCTGTTTTGTTACTCCTTAGTAACCATCCTTACTGTGATGCAAACATTGATCTCTATCCTGTTTCACGTATATCTTAATGAATTTCATAGGTTTTACATTCAGGTCTTAATTACATTCATATAGAATATTCTGCACACAAAAAGGAGGGAAATCTGAGCACCCTGCCTCAATAATTCTACTGCATAAATCTGCTGCCATGGAAGATTAAATAGATTGCATTTTTAATTTGCCATGAAGCAAAGATGAAAACTAAGTATGAAAATGATTTTTAAATATTTGGAGTCTAATATTAAAAAAAAATAGAGGCTTTCATTTCTCATGAAAAGGCAGTGATGGCTGTTTTCAGTATGAAAATGAATAGCAAATTGTTCTGTAAGTTTAATTATTTTTATTTAAAATTATATAAATTAACAGGCTTCATCAAGCACATGGCAGTCTGCCTGTTTCCATGCTACAGAAAATGGATATTTAAATATGAGAGCACAGTGCTGAATTTCTGAAAGAAACAGGGACCAGATCCAGTAAACCTGATGAATTGGATCTGCAGAGACTGGGGTGTGAGAAGACTGAGACTGCTTAATTCACTCTTTAGGCAACAGCTCTGTAAATGAAAACTGCATGTTGTTCCAAGGCTCCCTGTTACAAGACTTAGGAGAACACAGGTACCTCAGAAGAGGATGCAAACTCATCTTGTTTGGATGGAAGCTGTTGAAATCTGTACAGCAGCGCTTCAAGCCATGTGAAATGGAAACATTGCTCTCAGGCATGTTTATGCAATGCCTTCTTCTTCCTCAGTATGGATGCGTCTGGCCCCTTCAAATCCAAAAGCCAGATGTCCACTTGAAGACGGGTATTTATGTTTCTTCCGAAGGAGTAAGTTTTCCTTATAGGAGGGAGAATTAGTTATTTCTACAGCTGCATATTTCTTCTAGCTGTGCATCTTAGAGCAGTTGCCCCATCGGTGCTGCAGGCTAAGGAGATTCAAACTCACATCTCCTCTCCTAGGCTCCTTTGGCAGGTGAGGACACTTCAAGATTCTTTAGGAGAGGAAAAGACAAAAGGAGAAAATAACTACAGACTGGTTGACTAATGCTTTAATCTCAGGCAACAATGCAGAGGTTTTTGCCTGTTTTCTGACATGAATCCCTCATTGTTAACGTCTGGGCATAGTGCTGTCAAATGGGAGGATATTTGCAGGAGAGAATCTTTGTAGGCAAACCAAGGAACCATCCAGCTCCTCTGTGAGTGCCATAATGCCTAATTAGATGCACAGAATAACAAGTTAAAAACTGTGGGGAACCACCTCCAATGGAATAGAAGACATGGCTAGTTTGAGTTCAGAAAATAACTTTTTGGGCCTAAAAGTTCCTATATTTCATGCTTTTTTTAATTATGGAAAGACTGGTAAGCTTTGGGATTGGGTCGTGGTGATTCTGATACAAATTCTAGATAACACTATAGCGATTTTATCAATAAAATGTGATTATAAAAAAGGACCAGATTAGGCTGTAAAGTGGACATGTTTAGAATTTGTGTTATGTCTTCTTCTTTCATAAATTATCAATCTATTCCTATACATATTTGTACGAGCACATGATCTAGTCCACTTAATTTACAGTCCTCTATATACTGTCTTCTTCAAATTTCTGGATGCACTGACAATATGAAATGTAAGGAAAAATAAGGAGAAACTGTATGAAAGTGTCTTTCAAGTCTGCTACGAAAAACATTGCAGTTTTGATCTCTTCTTTGTATTACAAATTTCCTTATGCTCCAAATAATTTTTCTCAGAATTATCTTTGCGTGAATGTGTTGTCCCATTGACATGAACAAGACAGCTCATGCACAGAAAATTAAGCACAGGTAGTAATATGTGCAAAATCAGTGCTCTACATAATTGCTTTTAGTCACTTGATAATATTGATGATCATTAATTCACACACAAGAGACCTGGTACAACTCAGCAGTGAAGCTGCAGAACAAGTCTCCCTTTCATGGGTGTTGTGGCATTTATCCAGCTGTGTCAGTTTTAGTTGAGTATTTTTATGTGGTCTGAAATGTTCTACTATTTCATGTTCTCTGCTTTTCTAGCCTTATAGTATTGTAAATGATAGTGATGGATTACCTTTATTCTGCTTTTGTTTTCCTCTGTATGAACTGAAAACCTTGTGCTTCAAGTCCCTTAGGTGGTACAGCAGAAAATTTAGAAAAAGCAGGAAAAACTCTTAGAAAACCTCTTAGGAAAAAAAAAAAATTCTCAGTAACCAAGTATTAGAAATTCTTGTCCTCTGCAAATCATAGCAAGGTGTCTGCATAAAACAGATCAGACTTTATAGCAAAACTTTCCTGGATCCAAGAGGACAGTATGAAGCTTTGTCAGGGGATATCACAGGATACTAGGAAAATGCTGGGCAGGGGAATTGGCTCCCCATGGGGACAGTCACAGCCCCAAGCCTTCCAAAGTACCAGAAATGTTTGTAAAATGCTTGCAGGTACATGGTGTGATGCTTTGGGCTGTCCTGTGCAGGGAACGGGACTTTGTCCTGTGCAGGGAGTGGGAGCGTCCCCCAGGAGTGGGATTTTGATGATACTTGTAGGTTTCTTCCAGCACAAGGTGTTCTATGATTCTATGAGAGAGCTATTTTCTTAAGTTTTCCTATATGCAATGGCTGCTCAGTTTTTGAAGTTGCTGATCTAGGTATGTAGTGCCAATTGGCAAAGACCTCAGCTGAACCAATTTGTAATTAGGCAGAAAAGAAATTGTCCTGCCTTTTGCAGGGAACTTGAAAAACTTTCTCAAAGATACCATTCAGAAGAAATTCAAGTGTATCTTCAACTTGAGGCATCCACCAGAGAGATGAGAGATGATTTTCAAGACTTCTTGTATCCATTCTATTGTTTGAGTTGAGCAGTAATTTGTTTATACGTCAGGGAAATTTCATCAGTGATTTTGTGTGAATCAAATGAAATTTGGGCAGTCATCCACATGACAGAGACCATTTGATCCCAGAGGCTAACTGATATGGTGCAGCTCACATCTATAGAACTAAACTATTTTACTTCCTATTTTTGGTCTTGCAAATTTGTGTCTAGGAGCTTTTTTGAGACAGTGCTAATCAGTAGGAGTTGAAAGCACAACAAGGACTATGGTGAGGATGAAAAGATAGTGGCTATAAGTTTCTTTTGATACATTTTTTTTTTACTATAGAACACAAAAGGTATTGAAGAGAAACCCAAAGCTTCAGCTGAATGTTACCCCATGGGCAAGTTTCTTTGTTCTTGTCTAGGTTCTAATCTGATCCATGCTATATTCCCACAACAGAACAGTAGGTAGACAGAATTTGTGGGTCAGGCTGATTAATATAATTCTTAACCACTCCTTTTCTGCTCAGCAAGACAGTTTCTAAGCAGCTCGTGCAGTGAATTCTTTTGTAGTTGAGCAAATCTTGTGTCAGTATACTTACCTGGCATTTAATGGTTTGGAGGAGTGTGCCCTAAATGCTGAATTCCTAAAATCCTCTTTAATGCCTGCCTCTAAATTTTCAATGCTATATCTACCCTTGACCATTTCCAGTCTTATACTCCAATAGACGTGACGCATTTACCGCTGCAGACACAGTCCTATTAACTCACCACATCTTGTAGAATTTAGCAATATACTGAAATCCACAGCTACTTCTGTCTATAGCATTACCCTAATCCTGGCCATATCTTTTCTTTGATTAGTATTCTTACTGTTGTGTAAATTTCCCAGTCCAAATCAGTTCATCAACCTGTTTGAGATCTCGTTATGGAGCCCTGTAGACCTTGCTGTCTAAAGAAGTATAAAGAGATTTCTATCCAGATTCAAGGAGCATTTTATGCCAGAGGTGAAATTCATATATTAAGTTAGGCAGAGGTCACAGTGATGGTGTAATACTTGAGTTTAAGGTTACCTTAATCTTCCAGATAAGAAAATACCACTTGGTTTCCTGGTGTCTCTTCAATGCTTTTTTAATCTAGGAAGGTTAATGATCAGTCAGGATAGCTGTGTAAAAAGTGGGAGGTAGAGGAGAGGGTTGGATGAGAAGGACAGTAGAAATTTATTAATTCCCAAATTCTTCAACTCTAATGACATCAGGATAAAGGCTGTTGCTGCCAGAAGCCTAAGATTTCATTGTACTGATGAGATCAGAAAATCCTACATACCTAAAATGCAATGCTTTCAGAAATATGTGAGCGGAAATATGCTGTTTAACTTCAGAAAATGATATATTTCTACTGATTAAGACCAGCTTTAGCATTGGCTAGAGAGTGAAGATTCAGAAAAACAGCATCTGAGGAACTCTTTTCTGCAGAGGTCACCAAACTGAGGCAAGTGTGGTAGAGACAGAGGCTGTGCTGTCCAGCAAACTGCAAGTTGTTCATGAAAACCTAAGAATGGAGAATCTTTTCTTTCCAGCTCAAGGATTCCCCCCTGCTTTCTGAAATTTTCTGGTTTTGTCCTGACTGCATTTTAGCAGAGGAGTTCTGTCACTCCAAGAGGGAATACTTCCACACGAATATTGGCTCTTCCCAAGTCAGCTGTACCTTAACATTTATCACAGAATTTACTCCTAAGGTGGAAAGAAGCAAATAATGGCAGTGTAAGTCATTCTGTTGTAAGACTGTATGCCATTTCAGTGGGAACTGGAGGCACTGAATGTCTTGCAGGATCACTAGTTCAGTATCTGTAAATGGGTTAGAAGTAAGCCAAGTAAAGTGTATCCTGTTCGTCAGGGGAATTTCAGCAGCACTGAGCACTCCTAGGATAAGAACTGTGTTTTTATAGAAGCAAGTCAATCACATTGCTGAACCATTTTGCACAAGGCTGGGCAAGACCTTCCTGAGAGCAAGAATCCTGCAACAAAGCAGATGGAAAATGTTTCTTACCTTTTTCCTGCCTCCCAAGGAATGAAATGTTTTTTTTTTTTTTCTGGGTAAATGACATGTCAGAGATATTAGTGTATGAAAACTGTATAAGAAGAAAAGTATAGAAATGAAACCTGGCAAAGTTCTTTGGCCTGATCTAGCTGTTTTCATAAGAGAAATATTCCCAGAGTAGTATGAGCTCGTGTCTTTTGACTGAAAACTCCACAGATCCACAAATTGTTCATACAGATTTACTATTAAAGTGCTTATTTATATGCTTTTATTTATAAGCAAATATTTGATAATGCATTCATAAAGAGATTAATAATTTAATTGTTAATACATGGTTTGGTATGTTTTATTTTTTGAAAAAAACTCTTTCACATGAGGCAATGAATGTATGAAATGGGAGTTACATTGACTCTTCAAAGTTGCATAATTCTGAAGTGTGAAAAGGCTAATCTGATATGTACTCCAGTTATTTTTAAAGCGAGCATTACAAATCCCTGAGAGCAAAGCCATTATACAGTATTTATGCAAAGCTATGTGAATACTCTGTTATCCCCCTACAAGCTTTGCTTCCTCTTACTGGACATTATGTGGTGACAATAACCAGGCAGCACTCATGGAATTTACAGAGAGATTATGTAGTCCCTAAATTGAGTGTACCACAGGCAAGGCTTGGATGTGGATGCTGCTAGGGAAATAAAGCAAAAAAAAAAAAGCTTTCTCTTTTGTTCCCTCAGTAATTTTTTAATATAAAATGCATTACATTTGGTATTTAAATAAATTAACTGACAGCTGTAGAAGATCAGTTTTGTAACATTCAGCAAGGTATTTGATATTTGCAAACATAAAGGTCTAGTTAAATATCCATTAAAAACCTCAAAAAATGAATGTGGCTCTTTGCAATCTGGGTTAAACAGTGTTCATGGGGGAGACGTAAAACCTTTTACTAGACCTGCTGATATAATGAGGATAAACACATTAGAATAAAGACAACTTTAAATGCATGAAAACCTTTCAGATTTTGAAATATGAGGCACCAACTTCAGAACTCTGCACTAGTGAGGAATAATTGCTCAGAACTCAACTAGAGACTGAGACTGAAAGTTGATTAGTATCAATAGAGTAAGATGCTCCAAGGGAATATCAGAGCAAGGGAAGAGCCCAGGTGGAGCTGAGAGGAGGAGAAGAAGGAAATTATTTTTGATGATAAGTTTGATTAGTTAGAAGTTTAAAGGTGGAGGGGTTAAAGTAAACCACAGATTGACAGAAAAGCAAAATATTTTTTGTGTTTTTGATTTTTAGTGTTCAGGGCAGCTACAAATTTGAGTTTGTGTTGGGCACAATTGCACTGTAATAGAGTTACCCTTTTCCAGTGCAACAATATATGCAATGTATATATAGCAAAAGAGGAATTTTTAAAAATCAGAAAAAGCTCTCATCTTTAATATGAAACAAGCCAAGCACGTGTCATTTTATGTACTCCCAGAGGCTATGGCCTTTTGGCATAGGCATTTCTACAGCCTACGGGAATCAATGAAACAGAGGATCACCAGGTTAAAAAAATATTTGTCCATCAATTTTATTAAAAAGCTGTGCAGGGGATGCATGCCAGATAGAATTTAGCTTTCCCTAGAGTCACTGAAGAAAAATTTTGCAAAGTGTGGATAATGTCTAAAGGAATTAGGGACACTTGAAAAGATTTTTTTCCTCTCTGGTCAGCTCATCAATGACCGTCAGATTTTGTAAGTGAAAAAAATAATAGTACTATAAGTATTAAGTTTAAAAATGGTCTCTGTTTCCACCCAGAATTTTCACCTGAACTGAAGTCTTGAACTGTTCATTGTGACAGGAGGCAGAGAAACCTAGCTCAGAACACTACGACAAAAAACTGCAATGACTAGATGGGGGTGATTTTTTTATTTTGTGTGTTGGCATTTGTGTAGACAGTAAAAGAGAGTTCTGTTGCCCACCCCCTCCCCAGTTTATTTTTTTGCATCTACAAATTAAAGAAATGTTGCCTTCTGTGTATCTGTCTTTGTCTATTGTACTACCACAACACTGTTAGGTATTTTTACATGTATGCAAGAAGAGGGTGAAGATGTTATTTCATGTGGGCATGGAAGAGGGTTCAGCAGAAAGCTGTGCGTTTAAAGGAAGAAAGGATCAGTCCCGAGGGACTGGCTCAGGAAGAAAGGATTTAAGCCTTAATGATGTTCACATTCACCTCCTACAGAACTAATATTTTCTTCTGATGGATTGAAGTTAGCATTTTCAGGAGAAAGGAGCAATAGCTGAGAACTGTCTGAATTTTAAGCTCAGATGAATAATTCCCTCTAACTCTCTAGCAATGGAATGCTAAGCACAGACGGAGTGGTGATATACTGGGCTAGGGGAGCTGCCCAGACTGTTTGTTGTTCCAAGTATTTGATTTTGTGAATAGCAATAAAGCCTTTTTCATTGACCTCTGAAGGATTAATTTCTTAATTTACCACCAGAGGCAAAGAAGTCTAGAGGAAAAAAAGTATTGGATATACTTATAATGAATTGCAGTGTTTATAGTTTGTACAAGGCAGAAACCCCATAATCTGCTGATTGCTGTTGAATTTGAGAAGGGCTAATTCATGAGCTTTGACATTCCAATTATTTTGTTATAAATACATCTGCATCCACCCTGTGCTGCTGTTTTAGCATCACTTCAATGGCTCTGCTAAACAACACTAAAGGCAGACAATGGGAAAAACCATACAACTGCATTTTCCTAAAGGAGCGTGTGGAAAATTTAATGAGACTTTTATTTGATTTAAGGTGGCTGCTTTTCAAAGCAGAAATGCAGGCTGTTGTTAAATTATGCTGACAAAGGAAGGTAGAAAACAAGAAAAAATTCTACTCCACTGAAATTTTAGACTAGTTTAAAAAAGTAATTTTTGTGCTTGGCATATTTATCGGTGGTCTGATACAAATGGATTAATATTTCTTAAAAGTGTTCCATTCATTTTGTTTATAAATTGTTCTTTTTCTTATTCTCTCTGTTGGATGGATTAAGCTACAAAGATAATTATCTGAGTCCCATTTTCCTATAATTAAACAATGTAAAAAGGGAAACAAATATAAAGGAATACAGATTATTACCTGAAAGTGCTTTTCAAGGAGTAAGTTCTTCCTCATTACAGTGGAATCAGTACAGAAATACAATGATATGACTTTATTGTGACATATAGATTGTGTAATATGATAATTCCAGACCAGCTTTTTTAGAGAGGCTAAAATGGCCAAGGCAGTTAAAACCATATAGGAGTTAAGACCACAAAACTGCCTGGATTTGCATATAGTGGGGCAGTCAAAGAGAATACCTAATTCTCTTATGTGAAACTAAAAGCCCTTCTGGTGATGTGATTCAGCCAATCTGCCTTTGTCCTGCTGCACACCTGATGATCCCAGGCCCTGGAATGCTGCTCTGTGCCATTAGAGTGTACCAGGAACAGGACTGAAACACATGACCCTCCTCTAATAGATCTGCAAACCCCTCAGGCAGGATTTTTTTCAATCCTGAATATGACCTTGCTGAGTCTAGGTATTGTTTTCTCTGCTAGACAAACCTACTAAGAGATGACTTTTATACCACCCCTAGCTCACCCTGTATCACTGTCTGGCACATGAAGAAATAAATGTGTAAGACCACATTATATAACTAACAGCAACACTGAAGGCCCTGGAGATCCAACTTTCCCCCTCTGGCCAAAATGATGTAAGATATCAAATGTCAACAACAAATTATATAATTTTTTGGTACTGCTGATATTTCCCCTTGGTAACATTAAAGATGCTGTTTTGAACAGCTCAGAGTTCGCGGTATATACACAACCTAGCCAAATTTGGACTAGGGACTCTAGTCCCTACTTTTGCTCTCTTAATAATAATATTCTTAAGTAATTTAGTGGCATATTTTTAGGTTGTTATAAGCAGTGAAATGAGGTGCTTACTTTATTTCAAGGATGTTTTCTTAGTACATATATGTTATGCATATATGCATGAATGTTACACAATTTTTCTGGGGTTAGTTCTCTAGAAAGTGATTTGATTTTTCTTCCATAGTTAATGTAACATTAGGATCATTTATTTATAGTGGTGAAAGAATGTTTATATGGACAAATATTTTCATTTACAGGGGCTAAAAAGTACACTTGTTAAAGACCACTGTAATGTGTTTACTGAACACTTCAGCAGATGCTTGGGTTTTATTTTTGTTGTGGTAAATAAAAACCCTCCTTCTTGGAGTACTTTGTTAATAATTTTTTAAGGTAAAGACATATGACCCAGTCTAGTGTAAGGAAAGAACTTTTTGTTTCTGGACATAATAATGTAGTATGAATTGAATAATTAATATCAACATTCACACATTTTCTACCAGCTTATTCTGCCTGTGAGTGACTGCAATAACCTCTTTTCTGGCATTTATGTGCATATTATATCAGAAGGACATTTTAGAATTCATTTGACTTCTTCAGGAGCTGGAGATGGGGAAAGTAATTTTCATAGCTTTCTGAAAAACAGTCTTTTTCTACAGCTGCTCAGCCTGGGAATACTTCTCAAGCTGATAACAATTTTAGCCCTAGTCTGAAAAAACCCTGGAGCTTTACAATTAGCCAGAATTAATGCTAAATACAAAACATAGTGGAAAAGTGTCATTTACAGATATTTTCTAGTCACTAAATCATAACAATTTCTTGAAATAGATGTAATTATTAGTTGTGGGCTTCTGTGGCATTTTAAAATAAGTAGAATCATTAATATTTCCTTAGTACATATATATGGAAATAAGCTATTATTAAATACAAGAAATTATTATTTTTCAGTTTTCAATTTTTAAAATTACAGGACAAAGTATTATTAAGTTGTACCAATTTTCATAATTGAAAAAAAAAATTATGGAACCAATCATGCACCACAGAACTTCCAATCAATAGCAAAAGATAAACCAATACGGATTATGATAAGTCAGTAGTTAAATGTTTCTAAACCGCCTTGTGGTTTAGCAGCCCAGTGATGCTACACTCTCTTTTAGCCAGCTGAGCTATCCTGTGCCCCCCAACAACTGCAAAGCCCTTGGCAGGACATTTCTTGCAGCCCAGACACCCCACAGGGTGCCAGGATCGATGCTCTCACAGGTGGGAGAGGATGGGTGTGAACTGGCACTGGCGCTATCCCAACACATGGAACCGGGTGGGGTTGAAATTGCCCAGTGTTTCTTGGGTGAGAATGTTGTTTTCTCCCTGCTCTTCTGCTTCCATTCCCCCAGCACCTGAGAAAGACAAACCTTTTCTAACCAGGATATGGTGAGCTGCATCCTGGTTAAGTTTAGCATATTTTTGACATAGGGTGCAGCCACTTTAAAATCTTGCTATAGATTAGCAAGAAATAGTTATGTCTCTGATAATTTTCCCCTGTGGGTGCTGGATTGTCTTCTCTGCTGAGTAGAAGATCTTGACTTTAGAAAGATTGAGATATGTTGAGCTGGGTTTTATTCTGACCTTTCAGCTCTCTCTTAAGAGGTATACCTGGAGATAAAGTAGTTTGTTTTCAAACCTCCACTTATGGTTGAATAAGAAACTTAGCTAAGAATAGCACTGGAGGGAGAAATGCTTTAACTGAGGAGAAATTAAGAAAAACTTTTAATTAGTTTTATTAGTTATCAAGCCTGTTAAATGCAGTTTAGAAGATGAAATAAAATGCAGTCAATGTTCAAATGAAAGCACGGAATCTGTGAGAAGAAAAACTTGTAAAGCATTAGTCATAATGGAAAAGATAATGTTTTATACATTAAAAAAAAAAAAAAAAAGGAACATAGTTTTATGGAAATGAATTTTTTAAAGAATTTGAATATACATTTGTACAAAATAAGTTTCCTCTGTGGATTATGTTGTTAATTACGTGTCTCAAAGCAGCTAGATATAAAAGTTCCTTTACAAACTAACAATTAACTACACCCTTGGTAAATAGCAGGTCTCCAATCATCCAAAGGAAAAGATATTTTCTGGGAAAACTTTGCACTTTTTGGGTAGATGGAGACATGCAGCCTTAAGCCCATCAGCTTTCCTCATGTTGCCTGGATCCTCAAACAGGTTTGGGCTGTAGGAAATTTCCCTGGAGTGTCATATGGTAAAAGCTGTACCTCAGTCTAGAAATACTCAGGATAAACTGCTAGTTTTCTGAAAGTCAGTGGCAAAGCTTCTACTTGCTGTCAAGTGGCCTGGATTTTAACAAAGTTTCATTAAGAATTCCTATTTTCTTCATAAAGCATCACCACCAAATATGTACGCAGAGTGGAATTTTAGTAGGAAACAAAGAATGTGAAGTTTTTGTGTCTCCAGGAGAATGAAAGAACAAAGTCACTTAAAACTTCAATATGATTGGGCAGAAAACCACAATATACTTCAAGCCACAGTAAAACTGCAATTTTCTACGTATCTTCTTCTTGGGGGATAAGGTGCAGTGGTTGCTGGATGAGAAATTGGATTTTTAATTCTTGTTTAATGGAAGATCTTCTGTGCATCTGTGCATATTCTGTTCTTTGCTAGGGAACCACTTAGAGGCCCGCCAGACCCCTGTTGAGCTATGTACAGTAGAAAAACAACCTCCTCATTTGTTAACTTATTGAAAAAGAAGGTCTCCAGTAGCTAGAGTAGGCAGAAAAAACCCTGAAGCACAAAGAAATTAAGAAACAACAATGTGACAGTTGCACCTAGTTCCCTGAACTAACGGGTTTCTGTCCAATGAGTTGCAGTTCTCTTCAAGTGGGAATTTTTTCATTTTGGAAATGTAGTTCAGAGATGGCTACTGCCAATATGATGGCAACAATGGGAGTTTGAGGTACTGAGTTTTTCCATGTCTTGAGATCTATTCGGAGAAAACTCTTTCAGAAAAAGCTCTTCATTATGTACCGTGCTATCTTTTACCGAGACTCGCTGACTGAGATAAATAAGGAAATGGAGATTGACAGCATTAGCTACCAGCAGGCTTTGCCAGCTTCTAGAGTCTGGAATGGAAAATCAATCTGCGGATTGGGAAGAGAAAATGAAGCAATTAATGGGTAAATTGATTCCAACTGATCTACTTGGAAAAGTGGTTATCGCTTCTCAGACCTGGGAAGAGCTATGTTGCTCCAGCTCACAATTTACATTGTCTGACATGTTTATTTACTATATTTATAGGTGAAAAAAGTAAATCTGATATGAAAGATATGAAAGAAGAAGAAAGTAATTCTATTTTATTTTTCTTATTTTTAAATTTTTTTGCACTTTTTTACATGTTAAGTGCAAAAACTTCCAACCCTCAGTGCTGCAAAAATATCTACACATTTGCCCCAAAAAGAAGATTGCTGTGGTTTTATTCCGCACTGATATGGAAAAGTCACAGAAACACTGTATAGTCAGTTTGAGAAGGGACAACTCAAAATCAAATATTTTTTAGAAATACATATTTTTGACGATTTGAAATCTAATCTGATGCATTTAATCTTGGTTCCCCTCTGATAGTGTTTATTTTGTGTAGTAAACTGTTGTTTCACTAAAACAAATAAGCCTGAGGATTTCTTGTAACTTCTCTTCTGTAGAATTCAGAATACTTTTATGTTAGCTCACACTGAATCTCAACTAAAAATTCCTCTGGGAAAAGGAATTTCTTGACACCTTATGTTGATTCGTGAATGTCCATCTTGAGATCTAAATCAAGTCCAAACTGTCTAGAGTCCATAAATAAGTCTATCAGAGTCTGATGAAACCTCAATAGTGTTAATTGTCTCCAATGGCTCATATGAGTTACACCCCTGCTGAATCTACTTGTTCAAAAAAAGTTGCCACTTCATCTGTAAAAAAAGGTTACCAAAAACACTTTGCGGTTGAAAGTTAACTCTTTAACCTTCCTTGCCATAATCTTCCCCGCTATATATAAAATTTGCTGCATTTGGCAATGATAGTTTTAGAAGTGAAAGGGTAAAAATGATGGCTGTAATAATCATATATTTTATATAATGGTTAGTTATGAGTTTGCAGTGAGGGAAAAGGATATCTTCAGTGGGCCTGCTTATAGCAGAACAGCCTGTCAAATATACTACAAAGGGCGTGTTGAGTTTGTGTGTTTAAGAAATTTGTGATATAGAAGATCATTATTGTAATGAGGGCTGCACTCCGCTGGGACGGTTTGGATGGATGTAGACGAGAGATCTCTGAAGTTAGGTTTTAGAAGATGTGGTTTATTATAAAGGGTGTGGGGCCTTGCTTGGAGTTGCCAGGTGCAATTCGTAGCAGGCCTTAGGGAGTGGGGGAAGGGAGAGGTAGGGAGAGGAAGTTCCAAGAGGAAGGTCCCTGGGAGGAAGTTGCAAGAGAGCGATCCGCTCTCTCCGGCCCCCTTATCAGGGGGCTTCAAGGTGGGCTGGGACAGGACTTGTGCCAATGGGGTTACAGATACCTGATACGTCAGGGGAGGATTACAGGTGTGGGATGAACCATACATT
The DNA here is from genome assembly GCF_015227805.2 of Hirundo rustica. Classification (NCBI taxonomy): domain Eukaryota; kingdom Metazoa; phylum Chordata; class Aves; order Passeriformes; family Hirundinidae; genus Hirundo; species Hirundo rustica. The sequence goes on along the minus strand of NC_053450.1, from coordinate 137,265,532 downwards.
GGGGGTGAGACAGAACTTTCCATTTGACCTTTGGACCTATCTGTAGGTAAGAGGCATTGTTTAATTAAAGGAGGAGTATCTTCAACTGGCCATATAATTGCTTCCAAGACATTCAGTAACTAGGACATCTCAGACATCGAAACTTGCTTTCAATTCTATCTCAGTTATAGGTTTCATATTCTCAAAATCTAAGCAGCCATATTTATAAGGCTTTCTAGTTTCATCCTCCCCAACAATTATCATTATATCTTTAATGCTTTAAGATTGACTGCCCTTCATGTGTTATAAAAATCCTGCAGTAACTGCTAGACCCATACATGCATGTAAATATGTAAACCATATGTAAATACGTACATATGGTTTTTTCCCTCACTTTTTATTTTCTCATTATCAGGAATTGTGGTGGTCATTCCAGCTGGTGCTATCCTTGTTAGTATAAGTCTGCATTTACCATGAGGGCATAGGAATACCGTTCTTGCCAGTTCTGTGATATTATGGGCTGAGTTTGGTGCAGTAAGGAGTGGTGTAAATTACAGGAATGTCAATTATGAGAAGGTAAGAGCCTGTCATGCCCATGGGCGTCCTGTTCATGGGATAAATACAAGTCCATGGTTGGCTGTGCAGCATCCTAAGCATGTGAAGTACGGATAGAGATGGTGCTCCAGACTGGGGTGTCCATACTGACACCTAAGGAAGCAATGCACAGGTGTGCAACCTTTTGGGTAAATGCCCCAGATGAAAATAAAAGGATCTGGGACACAGCCTGGAGATGGAATAAATCACATTGTATTACATTGAAGATATGTCTGGAGAGAAAATTGTTCTTTTGCCAAGGGTTGTGTTTTAATGTGCCTTTTCCAGTCTGGAAAAGTGGAAACGAGAACTTTTAAGAAATGCCCTTTCTTCCCTCGCTGTGGATTATTTTTAAGCAAGATCATTTAGAGAGCATCTTTACTGTGTGCCCTTTGTAAACTGTTCTGTTTGTCCATCTGTGAGGTGTCATAAATGTTAACAGAGAAGCAAAGTAAGTGAAGAAAAGCGGGAAAGCAAAAATCCCTTAGAGGTTCCTTAAGCCAGGTTTCCTACCAAAGGCAATACGTTATGAAAATAATATATTTGGGTAAACTTCTATAAGTTAAAAATGAAAAGAGTTCTGATGACACATAAATTTTCTTTATAAACTGGAACTGATCAATAAATAATATTATTTTATTCTATTGTTGATGGGTCCAGAATGGAGTGTTCCTCACTGAAATAAGTAAAATATGGCCACGAAAGTTTATTATACACAGAGATGTATAACATCCTAGTGTGCAAGGTGCTGAGAGACTGCTATTGGAAGCCGTTTTAATGAATTTTCTCATCTGTATTCCCACATTGTCTTTCATCCAGCAAAAGGGACCTGTTCCAGTTTCAAACAGATGATGGAGGGTGCAGGATTGGAGTGTCTCAACTCAGTTAACATGTTTTTCACCTGGTTTAGGGAATACTTAAGGCTGATGGTTGTCTGTCTGAAGTTCAAATGGTAACAAAGACATCTTCATAGGGGAAAATATATCCAGATTTAATTTTGAAAGGCCAACAATTGTGGCAAATTGAGAAAATGAATTGATGCTACATATGCTGACAACTCTCCTTTTCAAAACCCATCTGTCAGAATAGGCCAGGTAATTTGTGGTGCTGAACTCAACCTCATCTGCCTTGAGGATTAAGGTAGGAAGGAGGGAAACAAACCCATAGCCATCCACACACCCACCTTTTTGTGGATGGACAATGGGTTTAGGGGCCTGGCTCCCATCAGCCCTGTTTCATACACTCTGCAGAGGGTGATGATGACCTTTGCTTCAGCATGTGCATGGTAAGTCTGAGACATTGCACAATGATGAACTCACTGTCTAGCCACTGTACAGCTCTTATGCATATATTTCAGTCTCAGAAATCCCAGACAGAAATATCAGCCCCCAGGGATGTAAATCACCATTTTCTTGTTGAATCTTAGGGCTGATGAAGCTCAGGTTGGCTTCAAGCCTGTACAAGAACAATGGAGATATTTGACCTACAGTTTTAAACAAATCTCTAGTATCTTCAGATTGTGGAGATTTCAGGTGTGGAAAAGGTATGAGCAAAAGAGCTGAACAGATAATGGATTTTTATATTTGTAAATATTTTCGTGTTCCATTCTTGAAACCATTTGCCATATCTTAGCATGGAGTTCATCTTAAATGTTGAAGTGATAGTATTTCTAGGTAGGCAGTCCTTTTCCTATCTCATTTTAGTTTGGTAAATCAGGACACATCTTTTTATTTCATCTCCAAATCACAAATCTTCTTAATTAAGTTCTTTCTCAAGCAGAAAAAAACCCACCTCCACCCTGGCTTGTTTCCAAATGCAGGGCTCTTCAGCCTGCAAAAAAAGAAGCCAACAATTCCTTTCCATCTCAGAGCACTTTACCTTTACTCAACATGTTCAGTGCATTGTTATACTGACTAAAGATGGGTGAAAATGGCTCATGTTGGCCTGCTTTGTTTGTTGTACAATAGCTGTACTGCCAACAACTTGTTTTCCTCTCTGTGACTGTGTATTTTTCATTTTAAGGAAATATTTTTGTTCGCTATTCAGAAGCATCAGAACTGAATATAAAACTATAGGTTTATTTCCAAGAATGTAATGAAAATATATGCTGTAATAAATTTTATCTCTCATGTTTCTCAAAGAAATAGTTCATACTATTTAAGGAAGACTGAAAGAACCTTTAGTGGAATTTCACTAGAAGTTTTATTCCACATAGAAGAAATATGGGGAAAAAACAAACGAAGTTCAATATCCAGGATGCTCTCCCTTCCACCAGAGCATCACTCACCAGCTCTGCCTGTGGATGATGTTTGCCTTAAGATTATTAGGATCATATGAGTTCTGCATCAAAACTGCTCTGCATGAGCTAGAGCTGAGTGCTAGCATGGAAATGAATGATAGCATGAAAAGTATTAACAAACTTCAAAGTTATGGCTCAAAAAACTGTGGTTCAGCACTGTCTTCTGGTTTACCCAAACAGGCACTACTGTTCTGCAGCTGAGGAAACCTGCATGGGAGTTCTCTTCACCTGAAAATGGTGATTAGGAAAAAGTAAGAAAAAGTGAAGGTTTTCATCTCAGCTCATTTGAATATGTGGGTCATGATTGTGTTCAGCTACTACAGCTCTTTTTCTTCTATATTACCAGCTTTAGAAACACACTTGAAACATCTTAGCAGCTGAAAATCCAAGATGAATTTTTCTTGCAATACTTATTTTTTCTCCTGAAAGTTGTCATGTACTCTTAAAGAGGGGATTTTTCCTGGTACTGAGGAAAGAGGTACTCAGGTTGATGCAGATCAGCTACGTGCTTAACTGCTCACGTTCAGGACTTGAATGCCTGCCCACAGAAGAGAGACTGACAAGATGGAACATGTAGAAAGGGAAGAGGAGCCCAAGCCATCGACAGGCTATGCTGCCCCATGTTCATAAAATCAGCTGGCTGTGACTTCTACCCACTTGCCTTAATCAAGCTATGAGACTTTGGTTTTTACTACATGTAATGGGCTGGCAGAGCAGTTTGCTTAGTAATTTAAACCAGGTAAGGCATAAAGATATGGACAAAGAGAATTGTCCTTTGTGCTGTTTATAAGGTGTCTCAACCATCCATAGCTTTAAAATGATATATTTTTTCTTATTCCTGGTGCTCAGCTCTCTACATTGTGCCTTCTACAAGTTGTGTGACATTCCAGAGTTACTGGACAGAGGAGGTTGGAACTAGTTGATCTTCAAGGCCCTCTTCCAACCCACACCATTCTATAATTCTGTAATATATGTTCTGCCTTTAGTTAGGATTCACAGCATTACTTCGCATTGCAAGATTTTGTTTTCACTTTCAGTTATGCTTCTGAAAGTCTACATATATTGTAGAGTCAGGTTTGCATTATAGGTTGAAAAATCAATCAAAACCAACCCAATCCTTTTAGAAAACAAACAAACAAAAAAAGATGGGCAGAAAATACTGTTTGTTTATGGTAAAGGTGTTTAAATGAGAGGATTTATTTGTGTCCTCCAAGGTAGAAACTGGAGAAGGGGTTCATGATTTTCTTTTGTTGCCAGGTGAAACTGCTTAAATGGGCAAAATCTGAGTATTTAAATTTAAAAGCATCAGTAGAAATATTTGCCACATGTGAGAAAAGATCAATGTCTCTCAGCCAGGAAGCTAGTCATTAAGTTACTGCAAGTCTTCTTTTACCATATGGATCCATCCACCCACAATGGCCAGAAAATAATAAAAGAGCCCAAAACAAAACAATGTCCAGTGTTAAGGTGCCTTTTTGTCGTTTTGTTTCTTCCCTGCTCCCGCCCCCCCCTAAAAAAAACCAAACCCCTAAAACCAAAACCCCAGTGGGTCAGACTTGGTTTTGTTTCAAAATGGTTGCGTGATTCTGGTTATTAGGAAAAAAAAAAACAAAAAACAGGAAAACAAGTCTACAAGCTTGAAAACCTCTGGATAACAGTAATTTAATCAAGGCATTTATTCTTAGGGTGCTCCTCATGCTGTGGGCAGAACAAGACAGACATCCCTCAGAGGAAGAGGGTGGAAGCTTGTAAATACCGGATTGCATCTGAGGACTGAATCACAGCATGCAAACACAATTGTTCCGTAACAAGCCATATGTTTCCATTCTTGATTTCTTTATTACAAGAAATTCGAAGAAGTATGCTTTTACATGTTTGTCACTCTACGCACTATCCATTTATGGGGTGTATGTTAAATTTCCCTGGAAAATACAGAGCAAGTCACAGTGCCATTTTCCCACCCCATTTTACATATATAATTTTCCATTTGTGCTTTAATAGTGCATACACGGATAACTCTGCTCCATTCATTCTCCTCTTTTATTTTTTTCTCAGCTCGAAATTAATAAAATTTAGAATATTCTACTTGTCAGATTAGGTTTATTATGTACTTGTAAGACACATTAAAGGAGTTATACTTTTTTTTGTTGTTCCTTACATGTATCTCAGCATAACAGGGAATTTAACAGCATTAGAATTGGGCAGGAAGGACTAAGTAATGGGAAATAATCTGTATTTCATGACTACAAGTATCAAGCAAATAATATATACTACTCAATTTCCCTATTGCAAATATGACATTTCCTGTAGGAATAAGAAATTAGAAAATAAAAATGTCTTCTTTTCTGATTTTAATATGTTTTACTTATATGAAATTTGATCATGTTGGATCAGCGTTTATGCACAGAGAAAAGAAGGATAAAAAACTGCAGTTTACAGATAAGCAAGAAAAGCAAGCAAGTTATTCAGCATAGGAATACTTTGTCTCCTTAATGGATTTCTGCTGATTGTACAACTTCCGTGAAGAACATTAATGAAGGAGCAATGTGATACATATGTCTGGTGAGACTCAGGCAATGTAACAAATTACTTTATAGGTGACAGTTTGGGCCTTTTAAAGAATGTTTTTTGTTTGTTATTGCCTTCAGTGTGTTCAATGTGCTCTATTTACATTTGAATTTTTTCTTATGTGTCTCTGATAATAGAAGTCGTTCAAATAGAAAGTAGTGAAGATGCCAAAGCTTACAATAAAAGAGGGTTTAGAAACAAAATTTTAATCCAAGGCAGACAGGTCCTCACTTTTTCCAGCACTGAATATGAAACGGTTTTTCTTATTTCAGGGTTTAGGAATCACAGGTAATTTTTCCTCTGCCACAGGGTAATTACAATTTTGTGTTATATGTATCCTGACCTGGTGCACTGGGAGACAAGTTTGACTGCAAGCACTGGAAACCACTTAACTGGAGGGTGGCGTCACTGTGGCAGGACTGGACAACTGGACATCACTAAATTTAAGACATTTGAAGCAGATTTACTTTTGAATTTATTCATTTATTCATTCTGTTACCCCTTAAAACCAGGTCTTTCCAGCCAATTTGCATTGCTTTTCAGTCCTTCTCCTGTTCCTTATGTACCCTGCACAATAAAGGGGAAAGTTCAGTTAGACACTGAGGGCTGGTGCCCACCAAGTGTTCATCAGGGTCAACACAGGGCTCCTTCTTTGCTCTGTGGGGATTTGGAGGGTGACAAAATGGGGATGAGTTCCTTGCAGCACTTTTCCCCAGCAAAACCATTCCAGAAACTCATATGTAATCCCTAATGTGAGAGAAGGGGTCTTCTCATTCATAGAACTTTTCCCAGCTTTGTTTCAGGAAGCATTATTTAGTACAGCGCTAGACAGAGCTCATTTTAGCAGCCTGTAATATATTTGCACTCAAACATCTTGCCTGCAACCTTACACCTCTATTCCACTGAGCACATTTCTGTCTGCAGGAAGACCCGTGGAATTTTGTTTGCAGTTTGTCAGTGGGGAAATTGCATGAGAGTCAAATATTTCTCACTCCTTGGTTTGAATTGCACTGTTATCCTGCTGTCTGCTGTGAAGGGTTTTTAAGTGGAGTGTTTACCATTAGTGCCTCTCCATGCAAATTATTTACTATTGACAGTGATAGGTAGTAGGGAACATTTCTGTGGGATATGGATTTATAATTACACTGTTAGTTTAAGGATTAAAGCTGCTTGCCTTTTTTTTTTTTTTTTTTTAATGGCTTACAGAGAGTGTGTTTTTAGTGTTGAAACTGTAGTAGATGTACGAGAAATCTGGCCTATCATGTTGTCTCTGGCTCAGAAGAGGCAATGTGGAATGAATAATAATAATGAAAAAGGCAAAGAATTATTTTCTCTAAAAGCACTTTAATCTGAATCCATGGACAGATGGCCAAAGCAAAAATTGTTGTGTTATTTTGAAAGCTTTGTGTGGCTGCCTGGAAGCTATTGTCCCTGCAGCAGGGCAGGCAGGGGGAGCTGAACAAATTCTCCTGGTGAGCTTCTTTGAGAAGTCAGCCAGATTCAATCAGGATCCAAAGCACAATAACTTAAAAGCACAGCAAAAATACCTTCGACACATGCATTTCCCTGCCACCCTGAATTTCACACCTATGTAGGAGATGGAATATTCACCCAAACGTGGCCAGGGTGGAAAAAAGGCTGCCATTCCATGGCACAGCTCCATGGGGTCCATGTGCAGGGTGTCTCTGGGGCCTGGGCCCCAGGGAAAGCTGCAGAGGGAAAGGCAGAGCGAGGGGGCTGCTGGCATGGAGCTTTGGCACTCAGCTGAGGAGCACTGCTGCTGTGTCACCCTGCTCAGCTCCTTCACCAGAGGGTGTTTGCTTTGTGTTTGGCTGGTGATCAGAGAGATATTTGCCTGGAGTGCATATCAATATATGTAAAAGCCACATTAAACTTTATAAAAAGTTTTGACTCTAGCCTTGGGTCTTAGTATCCAGATGAAGACTGTGTATAAGGAAGGTCTTAGTGACAGTGGGGAAAGATTTAAAATATTCAACTCTTATAGGTCCTTCTAAATGTATTTTCTCTATTAAGTGTAATAATTTATGTATTTTTTATATTTATTTGGTACATTATGACAAGATGAAAAGGTTCAAAATAACCTTAGAAGGACTGCTTAATACTTTCCAGCACAGGGTCTTGAAACAACCAGTCTGAAAGTGATTGGCTTCTAAAAGTGGAAAAAATCATCTGTTCTCCGAATCAAGGTGCAAATCTTAATTCTATTTTACTCCCTAACTGAAATAGCAAAGGGTAATGGGTGTAAACATAGTTTTTGAATTCAACAATTGGAATTTTCCTTGTCTTTGGAAACCAGTGCAACTATGAAAAAACAAATTTCAGAACATCACAAACCAGAAAATGTGAAATTGCCTTAGGAGGAAGTCACCAGGCCAGAAATGTGCTGCATTAATTTACAAATAACTTGTTGTTGATTATCATGAAAATGACCGACTGTCTCTAGCCACGTTACACGTGGGTATAATGCAGCCACCAATGACACAGTCTGGCAGTGATGGGCTCTGCTGCCAGAGGCACCACTCCTGTTTCAGGTGAAGAACATGCTGGCACAGCTGCCAAGTGCTGATTGCTAGCCCATAGCTAACCTGGCTGTTAACTTTCACAGTAAATAATAGTTTTTCCCAGCTATGGTAAAATGGTTCTGACAAATCAAAGAATCACAGATCATGCTGAGTTGGAAGGGACCCACAAGGATCACTGAGTCCAACTTGGCCCTGCACAGGACAGCCCAGAAATCACAAAATGGCTTGGTGTTGTGACCACTTCCCTGGGGAGCTGTTCCCGTGCTCAGCCACTCTCTGGGAGAAGAACCTTTTTCTAATATCCAATCTAAGCATCCCCTGACATAAGCTCAGGCCATTCCCTCAGGTCCTGGTCACCAGAGAGAAGAGATCAGTGCCTGACCCTCTTATTCCCCTCATGAGGAAGTTGTAGATTTCTATGATGTCTCCTGTCAGTCTCCTCCAGGCTGAACAAACCAAGTGATCTCAGTCACTCCTCACATGGCTTCCTCTCAAGGCCCTCCACCATCCTCATGGCCTCCTTTGCACACTCTCTAATAGCTTAATGTCTTTCTCATATTGCAGTGATAATGCCAGACTAAAATCTCTGACCAATTCTATTTTTCTGTAAATGTTACTTCTCAAAGTGACATAAAATAATGGACTTCTTCTATTTTTGTACAAATGACTAAAGCATGTGTCATCAGACTGTTAATAGATTTTAAGTACAACCATTTTTAATATTGTTTTTATTTTACTATGGGTTTCACAATTGCAGAGTGAAAAACACATATGAAATGTGTGTTTTTGTTTAAATAATCAGATAAATCAAAAAGCCATATTTCTAGGATGCTGTCTCAGGGCAGAAAGAAATGTAGCAACTGAATTATAAATCTTTAGTCATTTACAGTAAAGATATAGTGGGGAATGCAATGCTATGACCAACTCTGTTGTAATATAAAGATTCTATTTCCCCTTTTTACTTTGCTTTTTCTCCTTAACAGCTTGTTTTAAGCTTTAACTAATGCATTTGAAATAAGATACAATCACCTTTTGTTCTTGCTCTTCCAGAAAGAGAATTCCACAGGCACAATGAAAACTTGCTAATGAAAACAAGATTGTGAACTGAGAAAATAATCTTAAGATTGTCACAAGCATTGCCTAACTCAGTTCTGGTAAGCTTGCATCTGATTTTCTGTTTTTTTGCAGCATGTACTGCACTTATGAAGTATTCCTTACTAAAAAAATGCCCCAAAAATACCAGAGCTGAGAGGATGATAAGCAAGTTTGTGTTTATAATATGCCATGAAGGAGGGAGGCAGAGTGGGTGCTGTTTTCTGGGTGAACACACAGCAACATACTCTACAGATATTTCATCTACAGAGTATATTGACAACAGCAGATTGGAGTGATTCCACATCCTGGGTTGCTTTTTACAAGTGACTAGATCCACCGAGGAACAGAGGAGATTTTCTGTGGTTCAGCGGAAAATCTCATTTGGTTACTGTGATCTAGTTTTGAGGTCTCTGGCACTGCCTTGACAGTAAATTTACAAAGAATTAATTCTGTAGGGTGTTTATGCCAATAAAGCAGTTTACTACCATTATGCACAGTGCCTTTTCCTTTTGCAAACACTATCATAGGAAAAAAACTACAAGAGACAACTGTCTCTGTTTTGGAAAAAAATTCAGACTGCCTCGATGTAGAAAGTCTTCAAACTTCTTACAGCTGATCTCAAAACCCCTGCAATTCAATACTGCAGCCTGAAAACCACTGCACACAGGGTGGACAGTAATTTCTCAAAGGATGAGATAGTGCTGATATTGGGGTAAAATGGAGAAAATTGTGGTTGTGCTGATGAAATTGGGAAAAACCACAGTTCATACAAACTGTCTCTGGGGAGAACTGGGGATCTGCTGAGCCACTTACCAGGATGCTGGGCAGCCTGCCTATTCTGCAGCTATTGTGGAAATAAAGAGAGTGGAAAGTGCCCAGGGCTTCATGACCAGAGTATTAATCAGTGAAAATGGGTGATGCAGAGAAACTTCATCTTTGCATATAATTAGCTGGCATTCAAGTTGCTGTCTCTGTTGTATTAGTTTTAGGCTCCACCAAGGCAGCTGAGCTATGCATGGTAATTCAGCACAGTTGCATGTGCAGATAGTAGCTCTTAGATATTGGCTTGAGTCTTGAAAGCAGCACAGCAGTGTTGGCTCTAAATAATACAGCAGGGGATATGCAGGCAATGTTGTTTTCTATACTCATGTTAATCCATTACAAGTTTGCTTTGGTATCTCTCCCTGACACAGCTTTATGCTGCTTAGACTTGCCCCTCATGTGCAAGCGGTGAAGCTCATTGGTTTTTCTGTGCTCAGGCAACAGGAGGCTCTAGAGTCACAGCTGTGTCTGGGAGGGGAAAGGACAGATGGGCTGAAAGTGAGCATGCCATGTTCAAAATTACAATTAAAAATTTTATTGCTTCTTAAGGACTACAAATCCAAAGGAAAAAAAAAATCCTCAGTTTTTTGTTCAGATGATCATATAAAATGAAGACTGGGGCATGGTCTCACTGAAAGACACACTGGAAGGAGAGTGCTGACAATGAAGAGTAGAGAGGCGTGGAGAACTTTGAAATACTGCAAACACTTTTTGTCATGATAGTATTGGACAGAGAATATCCAGTCTTGGGACTACAGGCACACTCTGGTCATTCAGACATTGTCTGTGTACTGCCCAAGGAGGTTTGACTATGCTTGCAGACCTGAACCCATGAAGAACAACCTTGTAACTCCCATGGCAGGTGAGATTTGAATGACTGAACACAGGGCTAATAAACACTTACACTGCGCCCCTATTGTTGCCATAGTGATAAACTCTTGTTACTGTTCTCAGATTTGTGATAAATTACAAAAAAGAAAGTTACTGTGATGCCAAGAAGGACCATTTCTGGATATCTAAATTTTGTTCTCTTTTATGTTGTGTTGTGCCTGATTTGTGCAACACAAAGTGGGGTAAGTCACAAGTGCGTACATGCATACCTGTATGCCTATGTATATTAAATTCCTTACAGTTGGTCAAAAGTCCCCTGATTGCTATAAAAGAACATGCAGTTGCATGTACTACTGTACATTGTGGCAGTGACATTATGATAATGTGGTATTTCTTTATCGGGTCCCAGATGACCACCGATGGCAAAAGGAATATCACAGCTTTATTCTGGAGTCCTGCCCTGCCGGCTGGAGCTCTTTCCCAGTGTGGTGCTGGTGCACGAGAGAGCTAGGCTTCTCAAATCCCAGGGCTTTTTCCCAGGGGGGATGGGCCCAGAGGCAGGGACAAGCCACTGCCCAATCTGGGACAAGGTGGGAGTGGAACAGAGTTGGGTTACATTCCAGTGCGGGAGGATGGGCGCGGCCGAGCAGGGACAAACCACATGATACAGTTAAGGGGAACAGGGAAAAAAACACTACAAATCTGATGAAACACAATATAAACCCAATTAATGCATTATAACATGATAAAATATAACAATAGTAAAAAGACAGCAATGTCTTTGCCTAGTTTATACGCAGTGCAAGAAGAGATAATGGTGACAACAGTCATGCATGAGGTAGGGTGAAACTTGAAAGAATAAGACTAATGCAAATTTGTTTGATCAGGCATATCTATTTCACTAAAATTTTCAAATTGTTTTTTTTTTTTTCCTTTCTCAGCCAAGTGGTGCAAATCACTTATTTCTACTCAGAAGACTTTTTGCAGTCAATAACATCTTTGTGGGAACATCTTGTTGTGTTGTGAAATTTGATACTTGAAGAAAAGGAAGGGTGGAAATAGGTAGGTCTGTGGGTTTTCAGGCTGCTTAGAAACTTGCTGATAGCAGGGCAATACCCCACAGATGGAAAGAAATCATGGGGCTGTGTCCTGAGGCTTGCAGGGTCAGTGACTCTCTGTAGGCCTCTTAATACATCTGCATAATAAGCTTTTCCTTTTTCATATTAATGGTTTTTTAAAGTGTTTCTGATCTGTATTTGCATATGGATGCCAGATGATGATGCATTAAGTCTGAACTGAGCACAAAAATATGCTCAAAATGAAGCAGGGAAATATTGCTGCGTCAACGCCAGAGATAAAATTATGCAAAATTTACCTAGCAAGTTGCTGGAAAGGAGCTATCTCTTGAGTATTGCAGCAATGGGCCTAGCATTTAAGTAAACCAGGAAAATGTGTGCTTGACGAAGAATACAAAATAAAGTAATAGGACAGATCTTTAAAAGAACCTAAAACTATTTAGCACTGAGAATCTGTTACATGATGGATTTTGTCTAAAACCAAGTAATTATTATTGTCTGATAAATCTTAGGTAAAAAAAAAACCAACCTGCTTGAACAAGTAACTCATGTTTTTTTCAGATCACCTGAAACTTAAAGGTCAGAAGTATTCTATGCAGGTCTTCTGATGATACAACACATGTGGTGTGCCACATTTGATTCTGCTGTAACTGGCCATTCTTAAAGAGCTGCTCCTAAAGTGTTATCACTTCCAGTACACTGCATTGTACTAAACGTTACTGTGGGATGACTATAGATTATGGTGTGATAGAAATGGGATTTCCAAATGGATACCAGATAAGACTTATCTGAAAAATCTGTTTCCTGATTCTGCAGGTTTTGGGTTTTTTTCCTTTTTAATAATTGCAGTAGGATACATAGTTTTTTGTCTTCTTCACAGAGAGAAATGAGAGTACAATGGGCCTTTCTATATTCAAAGAAAAAGTTTGAAATTACCTTTAATGTATCATTCTGGGAACTCTGATTTGGTAAGATCTAGCTTGAGTGTCATCAAAACTTGAATACCAGAGAGACTGAGCAGTTTTTGCCTTATGAGGGAGCAAACTGTACGTATTAGAGAAATTGCAGGATGTCAGCAAATTTTATGGAGTTGGGCTGCCTCACAGATCTTGGCTCTGTAAAAACACTCTTTCTTTCAATATCTCTGGGCCCCAAATTCAAAGCAAAAGACATAAGGACATGGAGAGCAGTGAAACAGGTGTCATTTTTATATGTCCTTCTACTCATGACTCTGTACATTTTCTCGCACCATAAAGTGTGCGTTGTACGTTATTCTTTATTTGGGCCTGAATCTCTCCCTTTTCTGTGTGAGATATTTCATTTGGTGAATGTAAGCTTACTGGAACTAAAATGGATTAAACTGCTGCAAAGTTCTAAGGGAATGACACTTTCTACTGGATAACCTTTTCAGCCTTACATAACAACCATCTGAAAGTCAAAGTTGTGTCCTTTCCCAAGGACATAGTTTCAAAGCTGTCACCTGTAATTGTTATGCAAGGAAAGGAACTAATCAGATAGAGAGTGTTCATCATTTGATTTCATACTTGTTCTACAAGCCTAAGCACAGGAAACCTATGAGAGATTTATTTCATTGCTCACTCATATCTTTACTGCACAGCATAAAGATGAATAAAGAGACCTTTGAATTCTTTCTTTCAATTTCCTGCAAGAAAGGATACCGGAAAGGTTTGTAGCTCTCCAGGGACTTAATTTCTATATATACCTGAGGGTGACTTCTGATCAAAGATGCCTTTTAAAAGAAAGGCTAGTGAAGATCCTTTAAATAAATGCAAACTTCCTTCCCCAGGGGCTGTTGAGGTGCAGGAGTAAGTCTATAAGAGGGGACTGGACATTATTATTGGTAGAAGTTCACTAAAAAAAAAAAAAAAAAAAAAAAAAAAAAAAAAAAAAAAAAAAAAAAAAAAAAAAAATCAAAGCAGCTTGTTTCCTAAATGGAAAAGTGTTTTGTTTTATTAATCAAATACAAAATTTAGTAAAGCTTTCGGCAATGTCTCCATTTATAGGTATTGCTGTGACCAACACACCCAGTTAACATGGTTATTGCTGAAGTTTGTTCTGTTTTTTAGCACAGTGGTATTTGGCTAAATTCCATTGTCTTGTTTTTTAAGGGAACATTAGGGTCTGGGAACTGGAAGCTCCTCCTGAGCAAAGCTTCCTGGGACCATGGACTCACCCATATGCTGAGTGGTTGTCTGATTTCATAATTTGCATGCGTATACAATGCTGACATAATAGAATTATTTTGAAATTAGGTCAGTACTATCCCCTTTTGCTCATGAGAAGCCAATCCATTGCCATTGGACAGGAGGTGGCCTGGTATGAATTAATAAGAACACACACCTTGGGGAGTAACACACCTTGGTATATTAGTATCTTTCCCTTAAAATTACAGTCAAAGTTTCTCCTTGATAATTACTGTTCCTGCTTTATTTCCTTGTAGTTTGAATAGTACAGACATATATTAAACTATTTGTTGTCAGAACTATTTGAAGATGGACTTAATTTAAATACTTTAAAATAATCTTGATTCATAGGATCAGTATCATTCAGCCCTTAAGAAATACTGTAAAATCTAAGACATCCCAGAATTCCATATATTTGGCATATCTATATTCCACTTGAAAAGCAAAACACTGCATCAGTACTTCCTTCAAATACTGTTTTCATTGAACCTTTATGTGGAGAAGGCCTTTGGCATTGATATTTAATTATTTAGATGAGTATTGAAGCAAAGTGTTTAAAAGTTGCAGGTAAGTCCTGAATCTTGAGTTTTGCTCCTATTTTTCTTCGTATATAACCCAATTTTCTTCTGCTCAGGGTTGTTCAGAAATCACTAATTGATCTCCTTGGTGTGACATGAAGCATTGCCAGATAGGATAGTGAACCTAGAAGCCAATTTCTTGATCATGTGTGTAAACATGGTCACTCCTGGGGCCTGTTCTGGAGTCAACCAGCCAGCTTCTTCCTGAGTGAAGCCCAGGACGGCTGCAGGGACCCTCTTCTCTGTGCAAGATGAGTGACATGGCACAAAGTTGGGCTCACAGGCACCCTGTGCAGCTCCCCAGTGCTACAACAGGTAACTTTCTGCCTTTGCCTGTGTGTCTTCATGTGTCAGGACCCAAAAACATCTTTAATTTTTTACTATAGAACCATCATTTCTCCCTTGCATCATCACCCTGTAAATGCCAGTGGCTACATCTCATCAGGGCCCCCCTCATCAGGGGATCTTCCTGCTGGTTTGAGGAAACCAGAACATTGGTCTCCATACACACAAAAATGTCCCAAAGATAGGAATGTATTGCCTCTGTCTGGACCAGATTCCATCCAGATCTTCTGAGCTAGTAGAAAGCTGCCTGTGAATGCCCCACATCTGTCCCATAGTCTTTATAGAGTCTGGGTCTCTCTCTAGGGGACGGACAAAAAAAAAATGAAAGGTTTTTAGTTTTTTGTTTGTTTGTTTGTTTTTCTCTCCCCCCCTCCACCTCTCCTCCCACCTTGTTTTTCAGCATTCTTTATGACAAGAAGGGGTGTAAAGCTGAATGGTCTTCCTGGAGTTCTGTGTTGGTGGTTCTAGTCCTTAAGGACCACAAATTTAACTGTACCTGAATATCTTTTTACAATTGATTTTCTTATAACACATTGAAATATTCCAGCTGTTTCAGTGTTTTGGCACGTGTATCTGATGTAAATATTTGGGTTATAGAGGCCTGCAGAGACATGCAGAGGCTCCAATTTAGAAGAGAATTTAATGCATTTTGGAAGTCAACAGAGGAAGACTTCTGGTTCCACTGGATCTAGGGAACCTGAAACATATCCTTAAATCTACTCTAGCTTTTAAAATAAGGAATACTTCAAATTACAGAGGGGAGCTGTTAAATTGTCTTGACATATCTTCACTCTCAGGAGATTATCCCAAAGAATGATTCAAACTATTTAACTGCAGCAAGGTGCCTGTGAAGAGATATCTTTAACTTTGCTGCTTTTAACTACTCTCCCTGATTTTTCAAATTTAAAAAAAGACATTTTTAGTGTCTTCCATTTTTTTTTTTTTTTTTAATACACTCATTACTTTACAATTAAATGAGAAAATTGAAATTCTCTGTTTGAATGACACAGAACAAACACTAGTGTTTTCCACTAGAAGAACTGTTGGGAATAATAGTGTTAACCTTCATGCCACTTGATCTTTAGAAGGACGGTAAAGAAATATTTTACCATTGGGTTATTCTGAATTTTACTTAAAAGACATGGGTGTGATGAACTGTAGAGTAGGGGACAAACAGAGCTAGAGAAGATCAGTTTGTGGAGCAGGTTCAGTGATCTCTAGACAACCCAGTGACAGCCAATGTAATCTTTTCGCTTCAACATCCATGAATTTTTAGTGAGGTTTGGTTACAAAATCATCCCTGACATGAGGGTAGCCAAAATCCTTGATCTAAAATCTCTGATCAAAATTATTTCAAGGATTCTATAAACTCCTCCAAATATACCCAAACACCGATGTCTTTCAATCTGAAGTAATTTCTTCTTTTCCAGTCCCATAGCAAATAATGTATCCCCGTGGGTTTCATATAAACTTTTTTGTGATGTGAAAAATTCTTTGCTTGTTGATAAATCACCTCCACTACTACCGTTTTTACAGAATGCCTAAAATACTTTACATTTTTTACTCTCCTATGAATTTTCTGTGTTTGTGTGCAGTGTTTAACGAGATAGGCATTGCTCAATATTTGTAATAGATATATAGTCCCAGACACACTAAAATGATTAAGCTACAAACACCTTTTGTATAAACCTGAAAGATATTTTCAAGTGGCAGCATGATTTGCAGTATATTTCTAATCATTTCCTGATTATATTTTAACTTTTTACTACATGTTTTGTGTTTATACATTTAGTGTTTTACCTTCTCATGTGATTTACATCATAAGTAACAGCAGATATCAGCTTGTTTCCCTAAGATGATTTATTGAAGCTGTTAAGGTAATTTTTTACTTTATGTCTCTTATCCAGAGAGCTTTCTATTTGGTGCTATCTATTTTTTCCTCCCATATATTCTCTGTATAATATATCGCATTAATGGAAATAGTGAAGACTCTTAAGATGTAGGACATATCTCTATTAGAATCTGTTAATCTCCTTTTGTTAGGAAACAGACTTCAAACTATTCTTTATTCAACCTTCTGTACGGCAGTTTTATCTAGAACATATTTCTCTTGTTTGATTATGGGGGTGTCTTGTTGGTCACTGTCAAAAGCCATAATAAAGACAAGATATTTTCATGCTTCCCACTCATCCACTTTGCTGATAATTTTATCAAAGAAGGAAATTGTGTTGAGCAGATTTTTTTTGAAAATACATGTTAAATGGTTCTTATTACCCTCTTGTGTTAACAAACTAATAGATTACTTTATATTTATTCCACTATTCTTTGAGGTACTGAAGTTAGGTTGAATAGTATCTAATTTCTCAGATAGACCTTTTTCCTCTTTGAGAAGGATTTTCTCTTTGTCCTCTCACAGTCCTTTGGGATCTCATTGTCTTCTAAACACATTCAGAAATCAGTGCTAATACTTCTGAGACTACTCTGGCTACTGCTGTGAGTGCTCACAGGGGGACATTTTGTCAGGCCCTGCTGAGTTCAGTATCTCTAACACTTAAATAATCTTCCATTATTCTAATTTATCTCCTTTCTCCTTGTTACTGGTTCCACACTAATCTTGGTATGATTTACTGAGTGCTTGCACCCATACCACTAATCTTGGTATGATTTACTGAGTGCTTGCACCCATAGGTACTTTGGTTTGAAACAGCCGCAGTTCTCTGGGTGACTCCCCGCAAAGCCCAGATGTTCACCAGAGTTACACATCTGTGTCAATGACTGGAAGCTCTAGCTTAGATCCATGCCCTACTCTCCTTTGCTGTCCTCTGAAGAGAAGTGCCAAGTTCCTCTCTGACATCTTCAGGTGTCTGAGGCTTCAGAAGCACTGGGCTCAGCATAATACCTCCTTCAAATCTAATCTGTTTTATCTCTCAGAAGAGTGATGGAGGCTTTGGTTTCCCTTTAAAGCAAAATAATGCAATAGCTGAGCTGGGACCCAGAGGAGAAGTCCCAGTGGCCATGCTCTCCGCAGCTCTGCAGCCCCTGTCATTCCTTTATGAGGGCCAATGTCATGGTAGGGATACTCAGGGAGGGAACAGGAGGAAGGCAGCAAGGAAGTCCAGGACAAGAAGAAAGTGAGTTTGTGCTGCTCTACTGGTGTGCAGGAAAACGAAAGGTTAATTGTGGTCTGCTCCAATGTTTATTCCTGCTTCATTTGAAGACAGAGTGGTTAAAATTTAGGTAAGTTCCTTGTGGTAGAAAACATTGGCAAATTTTGTGAAAAACTCATTTTGCAAAGAAGTGTTACAGTGTAAAATGATGTTTTAAATAAAATAATTTTGTTATCTGGTAGCATGTAAGTACTCATTGTGTCATATTTGTCATGCCTTCTGGCATAACAAATTTAGCATTTACTGCAAGACACATTGGCTGCTGTCACAGGAGGTAGCAAAATTGATATAAAAGAGGGACAGCATATGGCAAAAATATCACTTTGGGAAAGGACATAATGCTGCAATTAATAATAAAAGAAGAAAATAATCTTTTTGCAAAGAGAAATCTAATACATTTAAAGCACATCCCTGGAGCAGTTGCTGTGGTTCCAAGCCTAGATGGATTCTTTTAGATGCAATAATCTTTCAGTGGAATTTATTTTGTCAGGACTATGCCAAGCAGGAGCACATAGTAGATATAACATAGAATATATAATAAGCTACAGCTTTCCCCTCCATCTGAAATCTTTTGGCTTCATGAACTTTTGTACCAAAGACTTTATTGCTTGAAAAAGAAAGCAGTATATATACTTAGGTTGGAATGTCAGACTTCATAGTTGCTGCATCACAGTGAAATATTTTTTTTTATTTCCAGATTGGACTGGGTATAAAGACACTTGTTGATTTCTCTGAATTTTGGCTTGGCTATAAGTAGAACTGAAATGGGGGGGGGGGGGGGTCTCTAAAAAATTACTTCTTTTTGACCAGGGAAGGGGAAAAAACCCCAAGCTACATGAATTCAATGAAAAAGTGTCTAAAACTTCACTCTCTAGAAGACCAGGTGGATGTTGCAGGTCCACATAGAAAGTTATTCAAGAAGTTACAGCACGTGAAAATGCAAAGTGAAGTCCTCTGAAGAGGTGTGTATTTCCTATTTCTCCAGAAGATAAGGAGAGGTTATTTCAGCTCAGCAGGGGAAGGAAGTTGACCTGCTAAATCCTTGTAATATTTTTCAAGGATTTTCACTTCTTAGAGACCAAGGAATGTGGGGTAGGATAGGATTGGGTGTCTCACATCTTAAAGCTCTGGAAAGTATGTTTGACAGATTGCAGAAGTATGCTTTGGTGGGAGGAAAGAGACTTTTCTCAGGCAGTAAATAGTTTGTTAGTGGCTCCAACAGCTAATCTGTGCTGATTTCCATGGAGAAGCTACAGTGAATCCCTTAGAAACCTTCACACACAGAATCACACAGAATCTGCTGAGTTGGAAGGGACCCACAAGGATCACCAAGTCCAACTCCTGGCCCTGCACAGGGCCATGCCCAGGAGTCACACCATGTGCCTGAAAGCATTGTACAAAAACTTCTTGAATTCTGTCAGGCTTAGTACTGTGACCACTTCCCAGGGGAATTGTTCCAGTTCCTAACCACCCTCTGGGTGAAAAACCTTTTCCTGATATCCAACCTAAACATCCCCAGACTCAGCTTCAGACCATTCCCCTCTCCTCTTTCCTTCTTGACTTCTAACTTTTGGGAATTGCCTGTTCCTGTGCCCTTAAGAGGTGATGTTTAAAAAGTGTCCAGCACTGATGCACCCCAGCATCTGTAAAAACTTTTTTCCAGGAGACCTTGTTTACTAATTCCCTGAGTAGCCTAAAGTTTGCTCTCCTCAAATCCAGAGTTGAAGTTATGGCACTTTTCCTCCTTTTAACAAGATTTTAAACTCAATTTCTCTGTGTTCACCATGGCCAAAACAGCTGCCAATCTCCACTCATGAGATCCAAACTTCTGACAAATGGGAGATCAAGGAGGGCATCTTTCCAAGCTGGCTCCTTTAGGACCTGTTGCATACAGTTGTCATCCAGGTCTTTAGGAATATTCTGGCCTGGGCTGTACCAGGTGTGGGATGTTCCCAGTTAATTTCTGCCAAGTTGAACTCTCCCATAAGGACAAGGGCAGTTGACTTGGAAGAGTCCCTTAGTTCCTCAAAGAATAATTAGTCAGTGTCCTGGCCAGGAGGTCTGTAGTGGACTCCAGTGATGGAATCTGCATTATTTGTTTGCCCCTTGATTCTTATCCAGAGGCTCTCAACTGTGCCATTGCCAGCTGTGAGCTCCATACATTCTACCCCTTCTATTCCATACTGTGCCACCCCTCCACCTCTCCCACCCTGCCTGTCCCTCCTGAAGATCCTGGAACCATCCAACAGGGCACTGCAGGCACAGGATCCATCCCACCAGGTTTCACTTATGCCAGCCATGTCAAATCTCTGGGACTGGGCCAAAGCCTGGATTCCCCTTGTTTGTCCCTCACGCTGGGTGCATTAATGTAGAGACATTTCAGGTGTGGTACATTGTAGCCAACATCTCCTGAGGCAGCGTCAGGGATCCCATTATTGCTCCTTTCCTCAGGTTTTGACACACCATCCCATCACTCATCACTGGCCAGCCTGGCTTTGTCCTTTTCCCCCTTCCAGGCTGGTTTAAAGCTCTGTCAATGAGCCCCACCAGCTCCTGTGCTAGAGCTCTTTTTTCCTTCTGAGACTGGTCCATCCCATCAGGTTTCAGTAGACCAGGTATTGAGATAATTCCACGGTCAAAAAACCCCAAATTTTTCTGCCAACACTTGGAGCTATGCACTGACCTGATGGATCTGCCTATTTCCATCAATATTGTTCCTTCTAACTAGAAGAGCTGAAAAAATCACTACCTTTGTTCCAGACCCCTCTCCCAATTGTCCCAGGGCCCTGAATTCACTTTTAATTGCCCTCTGACTTTTCTTTTTTATTTAATCACTGCCAGTCTAAACAATCAATAGAGGACAGTTATCAGAGGCCCTAACTAAACTGGAGAGTTTTCCAGTAATGTCCCTTATGCAAGCCCCTAGAGACAGCAGACTTTCTTGTGAGTTGGGTCTGGTCTGCTGTCAGGCCCTACACTCCCCTTTAAAGGGAGTCTGCTATTACAAATACCTTTCCTTTCCTCTTAACAAAGGGGGTCGTGGTGCACGGAACAGTTGGTGCTGTTTTAGTGCTGTTCCACTACCTCAGAAGGACCTTTGCCCACCTCATCTGTTGTCTGACCTTCTAGCTCCAGAACCTCACACCTCTTCCAGGAGGTTCCAGTCCTACTTGTCAAGTTCTGGGGAACAGGAGGAACCTTGCAGGCCTGCTTCCAGCCTTCACCTTTAAGACACCCTTGGCTCACGGCTGTTTGACTGGTTACCCTGCAGGGTTCTGGATTCACCTGCTTCTCTGCTATAAGGGACATTTGAGACTGCCGAGAGTTTGAGACCAGTGTCCCTGAAAATAATGGGTCTGTTTCTTGTTCATTCACTTGAATACTACATAGGGAGGCGGTGTCAGCTACAGGTGCACAGAACAAAATGCACCTACAAAGTCATCCAGAGGAGCACATGAAAGGTCATATGTAAAGCTGTGCAAATCATTATATAAATCCTCAGCTTCACATCAGCCATCCCTCTTGAGTTTGTTCATAAGGTAGGGGAATGGAAGGGGATTTAAAAAAGACCACACTAAATCAAAATGTACAAACCTCTCCAATTTTGAGAAGCTAACAACATCGTAAACTTCTTTAAAAGAATGGTTCTGTCTAAAGGATGTGGCAGTTTACGGATATGGTCAGACTACCTGTGGGTTTTCTACAAACATGTGGAAATGAAGTGCATAGACCTGGGGGCAAGTTATCTTTTCCTGGAATAAATCTTTTAGATTTCCAAGGACTCATTTTTTCAACAATTTCTCTGAAACACTGATAAGCTTTTTTTAAGAAGAGATTGGGAGAGTGAGGAATGAGAACTGTATGAAAATGGATTTTCTTTCTGCTTCCTAGAAAATAGCATGAATGGGGGTAGGAAAGAATTCTTATTAGACTTTAATATTATGAATCCAATCTTTCTTATGATTACCCATGTTTAGTTTACCCTGATAAACTGATTTACAGAATTCGCACTTAATACTAAGTACTCAACCAAAAGAAAATTTAATTTATGCTCCTTATAATATTTATATGAAAGATTATTTTTTGAGATTCGAAAACTGGCAGAATTTATGTCTTAGAAATGGAAAAAAAATTAAGTTATAAGAATGAAAAACTTTTTTTTTATTTAAAATTGTCGTTTGCCCCTCATGAAGCTTCCTGGCTCCATTTTCGCCCAGGGTAGCTCGAGATGAGTGGCAGACAAAAGAGCTTCTCTGGGTCCTAAGAATCTGGGAGATGGTAGAGAACCTTTCCCTTAGCAGGAGAGAGCGAGACCCCTGTCAGCCGCAAAGGAAGAGGTCAGGCTTGATCCAGGGCTGAAACCAAGGCTTTATTCAGTCTTTGTTAGGTCCTGCCCAGACTCTGCCCTGTCCAACTGCCTGGATCAAGCCCTGGCTCACCTCGTGTGGCTCGGGCTTATATGCAGGGGAGGGGCTAAAGGAGAGGACAAGCCTACACCCAGTGAGGGATAAGGTGGGCGTGGAACAGGGTTGGAGGGACGTTCAAGGAAACCAATGGGAAACATAAAGGGAGGGATCTTCTCGGCCCTTGCCCTATCATTCGATGTCTTTTACCCAAAACCGCCAGAACCTGGGTGGAACAGCTGAATGACAGACAGAGCCCGCAGGAGGGGACTGGGAGGAATGTGGGAGGATGGGCACGGAAAAGGGCAGGGACAAACTTTGGGATATAACATTTTCCAGGAGAACAGGTGAGTACAGAGCAAACCATTATAAAACCCAATATAAAAATGAAATACAATATGAAACCAAATAACACACAGCAACATAAAATGTTGCTTGACTTGTTTTCTACTTTGTAATAATAATAATAAAAAGAATAGTGACTTCATCCTACAAACACATTTTTTTTGAACCTAATCCTTTTTAGGAGCAAAGATGACACAAAACTTCTTGAGCTAACATCTAAGCCATCAGGACCTCAAGAGAGCCTTGTTCTTTCTAGCTGACCAGAACAACAACTACAAAACCAAATCTGCAGATGTAGCCCTGCTCTGCATAGCAAGGAGTCTGACTGGTAGGAAAACCCACTACCTAATGCAAAGGAGCACACAGAAGGATCCCGTAGAATGAGAATGAAGGGATTTTCATACATTTCTGCAGAAACATCTGTATCAGTTTGTACCAATCATATCATTGACACCTAAAAGAACAAACTGGCAACAGAGAATGGAATCAAATTTGTAAAGACTTGGTATTCACACTTCCTTTTTTTCAAGAAAGAGTTGCAACACAGAACTGAACTCAGAACAAAAAAATATTGACCTCTTTTGTATATATTATCCTTAAATTTCTGCTACTGGAGTAACACAAAAATGGATGAACTCACACCAGAATGAAGACCTCAAATTAAGGCAGAGAGCCTTAATAAGAATGTATTTTTTCTTATTATTAATAATTAATATTATATTTACCCCTCCAGAGAATCAAAAGCACAGAATGAGACACCACAGATGTCTTTTTTAAGCATTTCCCAGAGGACCATTTCCATGCCTTCAGATGATGGAGTCTGTTCCAGAGTGCTGTTCCTAGACAGATGACAGTCTTACACAGAAAGTTGCTGGGGTCATTTGTGTTTTGTTCCATTACTTCCCACTGCTACAAACTGTCAGGGCATCCAGGGCAAGAAGAAGTTTGCTGAAGAGTTACCCTCACCATGTAGAAATGTAGCTGAACAAAGCAAATTGAGAGAACAATCTGTGATTTGATCCACAAACACTGCTCTTTCAGGAGGGGAATTGTGGTGTGTGGTAAATAATGCAAAAATTATTTCATAGAGGAACTCATTCACATAGCCAAAGTTAACTTGCAGGCTTGAAGGTGATGGAAAAGAAACCATTGTTAGGAAAGATGAAAATAATGCATTTATTTTCTTCCCTTTGGCAGAGAGTTTGTATAATTTCTGTATCTGGGTTTGGATGAAATGTTCCTGCCCTTTGTTCAACCCAGCAATAACTTCAAAGCATTCTGAATATTTGGCTAGGTACAACAGTATTTTGTGTGATAAATCATAGATCATATTTGCTGGGCTATTAATGAACTCAGTAAGTAATGACAAATGTAAAGCTAAATTTGGCTTTCAGTTGCACAGATGTAAATCTATTATAGCTTCGAAATCTACAGAACATTCATTATGAAAATAAACTTTATTTTCAATATTCCCAGAAGACAGGAAAATCAAATGACTGCTTTCAGACCACCAAAATCAGCATACCATTTCAGATAGAAGCTTAAGAAATCCAGAGACTTTGTGGAAAAGAAACATGTTTCTAAGTTTGTGAGTTCCAATAAATGTTGTCATATTAAATTGTGACAAATATTTTGATTAGCAATCTTAAACCTGAAGAGGCTGAAAAAGAGAATAAGCATTGTTTTGGATGTGCTCTGAAATCAGTTTGTACCAATATCTCCTAGGTCTCTGCTCAGGTCCAGCCAGAAGGCTTTGGTCCATTTTTTAGGGGTGTTGAATCCTATTAGAAGAAAAATATTCTGGCCTCAGCTGAGAGGATACTGTAGCTGATTCTCCAGACTCTATTTGAAGATCCAGTCCTAGGTGAGCCTTTCTTCTTGTTTTCCTATAGCAATGTCTGTTTGCTGCCCTTTAATGGGGACCTGATTATAATATTGATAGTTGGCAGCTGGAGAAGGGGAGACTAAGGATAACTAAAATCAGATGGGCAAGAAGGTGGTATTTTTCTATGTAAACAGGAAAGAAAAGAAAGACAAGGCCTCCCTCAACCTTTGGTCCCAAGGTACCAGAATTATGGCAGTTTTTTCTCTGTGAGCAGCTGAACTATATCTGGTTTTTCTCCAGGCACAGGTCTAGAGCTGACAGAATCTGGCATTTTAAGAATTATGTTTTAGGCTTGACAGAAGTTTCCTCATGAGCATCTGTACACGTGGGTCTTGAAGGATGTAAACACACCAGCTCAGAGGAGCAGTCTGGAGTGTCTCATTCGAATGCACCAAACACATAACTGGTGAAACACCAGTGACACAGAAAAGGAATTGTAGCTGCTTGCCAAACGTGTCAGATGTTACCTTGATGTAAAATAAGTCTGTGCAGAGATATGTATCAAGGATTTGTAGATCTTTGGGGATGAAAGTGGAACATGGATGCTTAAACACCCTTCAAATGTGGATTAGCATTCCTGTTGCCTAATTCATAAGGACTGGCAGTACAAAGCTGCAGGTGCCTAGAAATAGCTTGTTACTAAGAGATCTGTAAGGTCTGCTCTAGTACTGAGCAGTTCTTAGTTAAGAGGGGACATTGGACTATTCTGATTCACTACATCTTCTAAGCTAATGCACATCCTTCCTGAGGTGTGTGAATATGAGAGGCGGTGCCTCCACATTGCAGCATGCATAGATAGGGATGAAACTGTCAAAATTAATTTGTGAGAGGAAAGCTGCTCCACTTCAGTGATACTTGGCTCCAGAGCAGAGGAGAAGTGGAGAAGCATTTGAGTTATACCTGCTGCTAATCTGTATTAACGAAAAACCACTGGAAGCTATTTTCATTATCCTTTGCTTTGTTTTTGCTAATCCTTCACTAGCTGGAAACAAAGCAGAACTATTTTGAAGGCTTAAATTTATTTGCATCTGTTCTGCAGATTTGCAAGTAGTGAGGAGCATGTGCTTAGAATAGTCTCTGTCCAGCCATTGCATAGATTCATCTACAGAACACCCTATTGACTGAAGAAATTCCTATTTACTAGGGTTGATTGAACTGTTACCTCTTTTTCCTCTTCTGCCACTAGATTATATGTAAGGAGAACATTTTCTCAGACAGAACTTTTTATATTGGAATTGAACAACAATGCAGACTCACTTGTTGCCAAATTCCTTATGTAAATTGGTAGCAATAATAAAAAAAGATACTTGACACTTACATCCTTCTGGCGTTGGCCTTCTACAAAGCCTAAATCACCAAGCAGGTCCAGTTTGTTCAGCTGCAAATACAAGATAAATGATCTGCTTAAATGAATAATTATATTATTTTTCCCTTGCATTTTCAGAATTACCATTAATCAACTGACATACTTCCTTTTGTAGGCAGTTTTAGAAGTCTATTCAACTTGATTCTAGTGTAGTGATACAAGGTAATACTGGGTCAAAATTTTCAAGTTCAAAACAAAATCCACAAACTTTCAGACATATCTGCATTTCAGACATACCTACACTGTGTATTCTGGCTGTAAATAACTGGAACATCCCAGATGTTTTTGATAATGTGCAAGGGACAAACTGAGCAGGCACATTCAAAAGATAAACTGAAAGACTTTACTAAGCTAAACGTGTACATGAGATTTAGAACACTTGTATCTCTACATTTCATCAAAATGTTTTGATCCTACAGAATTTGAATTCTGCTGGCAGTACTTTCAGAACTTCATTAAAAAAAATCCATTTTGTCATATCAATAAAATATCTGACACAAATATCCAAATTTATGGGTGTTTATTGAATCAGTACCAGTAAAACTTTCTTTCTGAATCACATGGTGACAGTCAGTTATAGCAGAAAATAAAAATGAGCTGAAATACACAGAAAAAGGGAAAGCTTTGCCAAAAAGGGGAATGGAGGAATGAAATAATAGAATAACAGCTGACTGTGACATAGATGGGTTATGAACTCAGCTTTGACTGGTCTTACGAGTTTTTTTTAAAAAATCCTTTCCCCCAGCTTACTCCTGTTCAAACTGATTCATCACTCTATTTCTATTTTTCAGGCCTCAGATAAATTTCATCTAAAGACTCCTTCAAAACATGTAAAGAAATCCCCTCTGGTGAGGTCTTGAGTCATGCGTGTTTTTATTTTTTTTTTCTGGAAAGGGCTATTCTGCTGTGCTGGCAGGCCTGCCTTCTTTCCTTGGGCTTTATTTCTCAGATACAAGAACTTGTTTGTTAGAAAATATCTAGTTTCTTCAATGATTAGGATGGTCTGACTGCTTTTAACTGCCAAGAAACCCTTTCACTTCATGAGCTAATGCAAGGCTGTTCCCATGGGATAGGCAATATGTTGTGGCATCCCTGTATTCTGTATGCTCTCTAAGAACATCAAACCCTCATGAGAGCCTGTTCTATTGTAACAATTTTTCTATCTTTCTAATTAATTGAACCTTCTCCCATTGTGTAATAATTATCTTAGCTTCTCACATACATATTTTGAATTCACGGTAATATTTAGTTAAGCTGTTGGCTGATGTTTGGTGATTCTGTTCTTTTCCTGGTGCTTTTACAATTAAGTAACTTTCTCAGTTTTCTTTGAATTTCCTCTTCCATGATCTGCACTTCACTTTGATTAAGGACATCATTCCATTTACAATGTTTTTTTTAAATCTCCTTTGCCAGAGGGTTACATCATTCCCTCCATTCCCATTTTTCTTTCCAGAAGTCATCATGCTTAGTTCATTTGTCACCATATTCTCCTCATCTTTCTGCCTGACAGCTTGAAAGATTTCCTCTGGTCATCTCTACTTCACCGGTAATGGTGTAATTTGTATGTGTATTCCTTCAGTTCTCTTGTCTTATCAGTAAGTTCTCCAACTCCTGCAATGTTAGGATATGAGATAATTTTTTTCTTTTTTTTTCCTTCTGTGATTGCATTAATATTGATCTACTTTTCAATTTCCCCTTACTCATGTCACCCCAAGTAAAGCTGCTGTCATTACAATGTCCCTGTAGACATAGTGGGGCAAGTGCAAGGAGGATATGAAATGGAGCCAGACCTAAGACATGTAATTTCATACACAGAAAAGCTATGCAAATGTAACCCGTGTAGCATCATGTCTTTTTAAGTCTGCTTCTTCTTATGGTTACATCCTTTAAAGTAACGCTATACTATAGGTGTTCTTCATTATTCTGTAGCACTTCCCTCAGGAGTTGTCACTCCCTCAAAGAGGTGAAATGCTTATTGCATAAATGCATATAGAATGCTGTATTTCACACTAAAGTGAGCAATTAGCAGACAAAATTCTATGGTAGGTTCTGCTTTCTCTCGCCTGCTGTTCAAATGGATGACACAGGAAAGAAACACACCAAAATTCCTATGGCTTTCTGTTCACAACTTTGGTGTAACCTGGAAGATGTGGTTTTTCAGAGTTATCATTATCAGAGTTAACATTATCATCCTATTTGAAGAAAGCTTTCAAATTTGAAGAATAAATGATGTAGTTCTTGGATTTTCCCCCTTCTAGACATCAGGGCTGTTTTTTTTTTTGTTTTTTTTTTTTTTTTTTTTTTTTTTTTTTTTTTTAAATCAATATTTTCATTGTGTTTTGTTTCTTAATTAGATAATACAATTCAGAACCTTTTAGAACAAGTGACTGATTATGTGGCTTAGGTCAGGATTGTCAACACATGTCAGAGAACTAGTTACTAAAGGTATTAAGTTTTGGTAAATTAACCAGAGAGAGATCTGTGTGTGTTCTTTTAACATTGTAAGTTTCAATGCTTTTTGATAAGTATTACCCCTATTTGCATGATGGTAAAGGACCTATTTTACTTTTAAGTGGTAACTGACAACAAACTGCAAGTAAAATATATTTTCTGAGACCCTGTCTTGATAAAAAATCCAGTTATTTCTGTGAAAATAAAGTAGCTGACTTGCATACAATGTAGGAATACTAATTTAAATTTTAAATCTGTTTAGTGGAGAGAATGTGTATTGAAGCTACAGTTTCATAATTTGGAAGTAGCTAGAGCATCTGTTCTTTTGCAGATAAAGGGCAAATGAAGTCTGAATCAAAACTACATCAACCATTATTTTATCTCTGTATTGTTGGTATCCTTGTGTGTATCCTCATCACTTCTGTCTAAACTTTTGAAAATTCAAACTGACTTGGTGGCAAATATTTTATTCTTGCTTTAGAATTTAATTTGTTGCTTTCCATTTGTTTTGCTTTCCTTCTTCTTCCTGCTGACCTTAGCCAGCTCTTTTGAAAATGTATATTGTGAAACACAAAATTAGTTAGAAGTCATCCTACAAAGTGGTACTTCTACAAAGTGCCAATACTTGGGAAGAAAATCCTGTTAACACACTCATTTTCCATTCTTCTGCACTGGTACCTTCTTCTCTGCATTGACTCTGTAAGTGGAGCCATACAAAAGCCATAGCAAGTAATGTGTTTAAAGGTTTCTGCTTTATGCAACTCAAGAAGCACAGCACAAGAAAGAAGCACATCCCCATCACAGTAATTTTTTATCTTGTAGGGTCAGTACAAGTCTCTCCTATTTATTCTTGTCCATTATAACTGTGGAATGCCTAAATGTTTATTTCTTGTGTGATCTCTAAAAACCCTTGCTATGGATTTTGGTGCATAAATGTGGTTTCATTAGTGATGTCTAGATCAGATTTAATATTAAACAGCTGCTAGCAATGAAGAAAACTTTGGCAGTATCCTTAATTCCCCTTAATAAGTTCTCAGGATTTTTAATCACCACACTGCTGATTTCTGCATAGATAAAGTAATAGAAGTTATTTAAATCTTTTATGGTCCCTGTCCCCACTGGTTTCAAAGCCCTGGCATGAATAGTTTCACACCCAAAATATCAAGCTGAATTATTAGAACTTGGGACGAAATGGCTATTAAGTGACTATCAAATCAGTTAAATCCTCTGTGAAATGTCATAAACTCTTTCTGTCTCAGCTCTTCTAGTGTAAAATAAAATGTCTAGTGCTTTTTGATCATATATATGTGTATATATGTATATATGCATGCAGACATATATACACAAGGTCCATCACCATCCCATATGTTGTAAAGAGGATAGTAAAACTCTTAAATATTTAACACTCATGAATAAACATGGAATTTATCTCTCTCAGTGATTGTCTTCCAAAACTTTAGGCATCTAGGATCTCCCAAGAATTATGAGAGAGTGAAAGACTAAGTCTTACCTGCCCTGGATACCTGTCGGCTGATGAAATGAACTTCTCTAAGGTGCACGTCTCCCCAGGGATGACAGAGGTTACCAGATTAAACTATAATTCCTTCTTTTAGAGGCTATACTTGACTCATGTTCACATTTTAAAAGGAAATCTCTATCATGGCTGTAAGCAGAAAGTGCGGATTTTTACTTTTGCATGAACCTAGCATCATCAGAGATGATGATATAGCAGGATACAGCCCTATAAGTAATTTCCAAATGCATAGAATATATAAACGGGGAGAGAAAAAAAAAGTTACACAATGAATTTAAAGGAAAGAAATGCACCCAGTGAAGTTCATTTTTTCTTCTGTTCTTGGTCTTTGTGGTTAGATGCTCTCTTGGGTGTGATAGCATACCAGAAAAACCTTGCTAAATATTTTATTTTAAATAACATTTAAATTCATGGTGATGAAATCCCTAACTATCCTGTCAAATCTAGAAGAGGAGGCATGTCTGCTCTCTGCACCATTTTACCATCTTTCCCCAATAAAGTCTGAGGCTCTTACAGGGTTTCCAGTCTCATAAATTCCCAAGAGGTCTGTAGCAGCTGTGTTCAACAACTGCTGGTGTTTCTGCGGGGTGGAAAATGCTCACACAGAGGAGCTCTAAGCATAGAAGAAACTCCTGTCCTAATTGGATGTTGCCTTCTCTTCACTGCCTGAGACTCTTACTTAGCTTTTCTCTGCATTGTGTTTAATTTCCATCTTTACAGAATCAGTAGGAAATCCTGACCAGGGCACTCTGAGACTGAGGTAGCCATTAGAGACCAGCTGGGGGTGTAAAATGAGTCTGTCACATTATAGCACCTCTATGCCACAGAGAATACAGAAGAGCTGTGGCTGCCCATTGGATTACCACTCAAATGGTCAAGTCTTCTTTTATTCAGCAAAAGTGTGGTTAAAATTTTGCAAGCCAAGTGTGGCATGTAGACACGCAGCTTCCACAGAGATTAGAACAGATCCTCTGCATTACTAAGCAAGTGCCAGATTTCAACTTCTTTATATGTCACTCCGGAGAACAAAGAGCTATTAGACTAATGATTAGCATATTTTGACCAAGCTGTGCAAGAAAAAAACTTCCTTTTGTTTCCAAAATCTTGTGTTGGTGCTCAGCACAGGCTCTGAACATACTTGGACATTTGAATAAAATGCATAAACAATATGTAATGAGAAAGAAAAAGACTGTGTCTCACTGAAATGATTCGAAGCTATGCCTGCTATTCTGGCACTATTTGCCAATTTAAATAATGATGGTTTTGTCACTTCACTTGAAAATGTATTTATAACTATTTGGTTCAGTCCTTTATATTTAAAAATCTTTGCAATGAAATAGTTGAAAAATATCCTGCCCGCATGTGATGAAACTTATTCTCTTTGGATGTTTGCTCACTTAAAGGTCATTCACTGTTGCCTGTACTGGATAAACAGTAGGATTTGAGGAACAATTTATCATAAGAAAAGGCATTGTATGAGAGAACAGGATGGTAACATTCCCCATTCTGCAACGCTACATACATTTCTGATCACCGTGCTCCTGTACATGTTATTGGGTGGGAGATCTGAGAAAAGCAATTACCACAATGAGAGCCAAAGAGACTGACTTCCTTGAGAGGAGCAACATATAAATATAGTAGCTTGGACAGTGATTAATGGCTACTGGGACTGACAGAGGTCTTAGGATATTTAATAGGTATAAACACGGAAGTGACAGAACATTTCAGGATAACAAAAGTAAATTGTAAACCTTTTGGAATGGGAAAATGTTGGGTATATTAGGTCTATTGGAGCAATCACTGTCAGTGTATTATTTTCCTAGGTTTATTTGTATTTTTTTACCTGGCTGCTAGAAATTTGCTTTAATAACAATAAGAAGAAATGCAGTCAAAGTAACAAGAAAAGAACTCATTTTTGAGAGAAAAATCTTCTTTACTGGCAATTTTGGAACTCTCTGAAAAGTAGTAAAACTCTGTCTCTTGGGACTATAGTAGGAAAATGGAAAGATGTAAGCAAATACAAAATAGCACTTTTAGACTGACAAAGAACAGACCTAAATCTGATCAAGCTTATTTTAAATGGCAACAATTATCAAAACCTTTACTTTTTAAAAAGCACATTAATCCCTTGATGCACGCGTAATGCAAAAAACACTAGAAAATCCAAGCAAAAGAAATAAGCAAAAGGTTCCACTGTGTTGAGGCACCTCTTCTTCTCTTTGTTCTTCTGAGAACTGTGCCCCAGAGGAAGCTAAGGAGTAAATCTCATTCAAGTTCATTCTGGAATATAAGCACCTCCACCAGGACTGACATGCACTTGCCTTGCTTTACCTACCAGCTCAGGATGACAAACTTTTAATACTCACTTGAACATTTATAACATAGCATGACTGCAAACAGCCAGGCATAAGATGCAGCCTCTCAGAAGCTCATTCCTAGAAAGTGTGGGGCAGTGCCACACAGGGCAGTGCCACACCCCACAGGCTGATGCCAGGGTGCTTGGACCATGCACACTGGTACTCTCCTTTTTGCCCAGGGAACAAATTCTCCTTCCCAGACTGTCTTCCTGACTACAGAGACCTGTTTGAATCCTGTCAGTTGTTTGGAATAGTGGGTTTGAATTATTTTTCTACTCTGTCAGTAGTGATGAAGTACAGGGCAGCTTGACAGATATTCTTGGACAGCACTGGCTGTATAATTTGCACACATTATTGCCACATTTTTCTTCCGTCCTTCCTTCCTTCCTTCCTTCCTTCCTTCCTTCCTTCCTTCCTTCCTTCCTTCCTTCCTTCCTTCCTTCCTTCCTTTTTTCCACTCCTGTACCTACATTTCTCTGCCCCAATATTTTCCTTGATAAACAATCTTAACTACTTTCTCCCAATTTGTGCCAGTTTTTTTTTTTTTTTTAAAATACCTCTAATTGTTATTTCTGTTACCATTCGTTAGACAATCTTTATCTTATGTATCCTTACTGCTCTGGTCATGCAGATACTGTTGATCTTGCAAGACCTGTCTACCCACAGAAGTCCGCAGTGCTCCTCTCCAGTTATCTGTGAAGTTTGACATACGCCTTCCTCCTTAACCACCTGTGAAATTCAGACCTGTTCTCTGTAGCTTTGGATAACATCTCAGACTGTTATCTATCACATCCAAGAACTTCTCAGGATGGGTTCATCCAATGGGTTTTCATGCCCTGTTCCATTTAGCCTCACTGAAATGCAGTCCAGTAGCCCTGGCACCTGCCTACAGCCCACTCAATCTCTGCTTTTTCTGCCTTTGTCTTATTTTACTTCACTTGGCATGCTTTACTCTTTCTGAGTTTTGTTTTTTCCCCCACTTTTCAGCTCTCTTCCACTTAAAAAAATGAAAAAAGTCTTTAAATAACCATAACCAAAACTTTAAAAGAGCTGTGTATTGTGGTCTTAATCTACATCTGGCTGTAATAGCTGAAAGAAATAATGAGTCAGAGTCGGGAGTGCCCTGCATGAGCTCTGATGTCATGTGTGATTTCATATAACAGTATTATAAAGGAAAATGTGTAACAGGCTAAATTTCCTTGGCTTAATGAAGAAATTGATGACCTCTTGTGCTAATGCACTGTTATTCTGACACATCCAGTAGAAAAGTCCCAGCTCTAAAAGACAAACCACATTTGATATATGCAAGGACAGAAGGATTGACGGTTTGATATATTTGAATGAATAAAACTCCTAGTGTGAATATACCTTAGATCAACATGTTTAATATGTTACTAGTGTCCTTACCAAAACTGACTTCTGTAAGACCCATCATAGATCAGTCCCAGATAGTCTAGTCCTAGATTCCCCCAAAGGTCTGTAGCTCCTTAGGTCTCCCTAAATCAAAATTTCTAGTACTCTTAAAACCTGAGCTCAGTGCCTCTGAAAAACTGGGTCTGCCCTCAGTGATAAGCTGCTGTTTCATAGAGCATCAGATACATGAAAAGTAGCTCAGCTTTTGTCAAAAGAATCTCCAAGCCTTTTTATGTTGGTAAGAATATAATAGACAGAGATTTAAG
This sequence comes from Hirundo rustica, assembly GCF_015227805.2. NCBI lineage: Eukaryota > Metazoa > Chordata > Aves > Passeriformes > Hirundinidae > Hirundo > Hirundo rustica. The sequence continues at coordinate 137,231,411 of NC_053450.1, read as the reverse complement.
TCCTTACACATACCATTCCTTTTCCCTCACCTAGAGAGAAGGAATGTCATGTTTGGTGAGAGTTAATGCTTGCAAAATTGTAATATTCCATGTAACTTCTCTTAGTTTTTTAAAATGTATTTTAAATTTTAAAGGTTTCTTTTGTAAAATAACACAGTCCCTTTGCTCTTCCATTAAAACCCAAAACCTGATATATGTGTGAGTGTGTGTGTGTGTGTGCATGTGTCTGTGTGTGTTTATATATACATGCCATCTTTTAATCAACAACATAAACCTGTCATCAGGGCAACATAGGCATTTATGAGGCACAAAATACATGGATTGTGCCCTTAATAGTAGATATCACTTGCTAGTTGGGTGAGCTTTAACCCAACTTGAGTTGAGGTGAGGACACTGTGACTTGAGGACAAATTTGGTACTTTTTTTGGCCTCAACTGCAAAAAGTGTTTCTACAGTATAGCTGTCTTCCAGTTTACACAGTACTGATGTGTTTTCCTTATGATGAAATGCCAGAGCACTAGAAATGACTGGTGTTTCATTTCTGCTTTCCATTCCCCATGCTTTCAATTTTTATCAATACTGATTGACACTATTCAATATTTTTTGTACTTTCAATGTGATAAAGATTTCTTTCCTTTCTTTCTTATTACCACATCTGGTCTCCTCACATATATTCCAATTCCATTGATAGTAACATTTGAAAAATTCGGTAATGCTTTTTCATTTGTTATTTTCTCTATCTTTGTGTCTTGTGAAGATAACACTCCTTTCTTACTTGCTGCACATTACTGCCAACTTTCTAATGTAGTAATTTATAGTTCTCTCCAGACAGATGCATCATCTGAAATATGATTTACAGTTATTAAGTCCAGGCCACACATTTTATTTTCTAAATTCACATTTTCCCTGTCACCTGTCTCCTGTCTTTGCATTGGCATATCTTATGCAAATCACCTACTTAGACCACTCATGATTAAAACTTCAGGCTGTTCTGTCCTTCCTCCTTTGTCAGGTCACTTGTAATTTTCCAATGTATTCACTGAGATTTCATAAAAAATATTCCATGTAGGATTTTTGAATCTCTTTTTATTTGGGTATGTCTCTCTGTTGTCTAATGATCTAGCGACCAAAGTAGTATATTCTTCAGATAGTTTTGGATTTGGTCCAGTAAGTCCTTCTCTCACAGTTTCCTGTCATTACTCACTGTATTCACTGACATCCTTCACTGATCTCATCTTTTCTTCTGTACATTTCATGCCTACATAAAGTCACTTCAGGTCAGAGTTCATACAGTGCTAACTTCCTCCTGCTGCTCCTGTCAGACTCTCTTAAATCTACTTTTCATCAAGACATTAATCCCAGGCATATGATCGAATTAGGTGGTATGTTACAGAGCCTTAAATATCCCTAAGCACTACTGAATTCTGCTTGAAAATATTCTTTGTTTTCTTTGTTTGCTTGTTGTAATTCTCCTCTCTTAAGCTCCTATATAAAGCTGCCTACATCTGCACTCTTGTCCAGCCCATGCCATTTCCTGTGGTATTTGTGCAATTCCTTTTAGTATCACAAGGCAATGTTACATCTAAATACTAACTCAAATATCAGAAAAAAATCACTGAATAATTAATATCAGAGAAAAACTGCATATTTTCAATTCCTATAAAACATGTGGAATTATTTCCTTTAATTTTCCAATAACTTTCCCAAAACATTTCAGTATTTGCAACTAAAAAAAAAAAAAAAGCAAATGAGAAAAGTAAGAACAAAATAAGCCTTTCCTACACTTCTGCCTTTCTATTCTATCAATCCATTCTTCTCTCCATGCAGCCTATTTCAATTTTTAAAAGATTCAAACACATTGCAGATTTCTGTCGTTGTGATACTGTTGTGTTCTGCAGTGTAACTCATCTGACTAAACTTCAGGCTGCTTGGCGAAGCTTTCTTCTCCATGTTGTCATTGTCTGCTATCTGATGGCTCTTTACAGCCTGAAACTTTGGCACCCTTCTTGTTTTTGAGGAATCCTACCAATACTTTGAACGTGCTTGAATTTTATATATATATATATATATATATATATATTTGGTATTAATGCAGTTCAATTATACCCAAATCATGGGAAAAGAGAATGTACACTTGGAGTTTTAGCTAGAGCATTTTACTCTGTAACAGTGTTTTTCATGAAACAAATATTTCTTGATGACATTCAGGTGAGTGAATAATTTTGCCTATTTTTGCATACATTTTCTAAGCACATTTATGTTTTCAAGACTCTTAACTGATGATTCCAGATTCTCTTAATTCCCATTTACTTTCCAGTTTGGCAATTTTCTCTTCATCCTCATCTGTGTTTGTACTTTATTTTGATTAGCCATACCATGTTATTCATATTTTGTTTTTAATATCCACTTCTCAAAGGAGTATTTGTTTCCCTCCAATCATGAAACCAAGCATTCTTTTTCTTCAGTAATTGTATTCTTCTTACCTTAGTTTCTTACCTTACTTGTCCAATTTCCTCTTTTCATTTGCAAACATTTTTATTAGTGGAAGCATCATTATTATAGACAAAGATAATAGCAATATAGAAAGTTGCAATACGTCCCACATTTAGCAGCAATAAAAATAATATTGCTGACTTTACATTTGTCCTTCTCCAATATAAATTCCATGCTTTAAATTTAATTTTGACATGGAAATTCTGTGGCAAGAAAACCATATATTGATTTTTAATTGGGATGATAGTGACTCCTCAAATTGGTTAAAATATTCAAGTTTGTATGGAACATGTCTTCTGTCATTTTTTGTGAATACAGGAAATCCACATCAAAGGCAATCTTTTCTACTGGTTGGTGCTGCTTAAAATTCAAGAATTTCTTTCTCTAACTAAAGATGTTGGAGAATCTTGCAGGCTCTGGGTGTTGGAAAAATTTGTTTCTCTGCTGATCTCACAACTGCCGAAGAGAAGGGCTGGTTGGCATCCTACTGTGTTAGTACACAAAAAGCTTACATGACCTGCTCACACGCCTGACTGCCTTTGCTTGCTGGAGAAAGCCTGGCGAGGAGCCCTAGATCAAGTTCCCATCCTGCTGGGATTTTGCATTTTCTCAGTGAGGCTCCTACCCCCCATAGCCACATCTCCACAGAGAAATCAGCTTTGGACAGCGCCGTGCCTTGGCTTTCCATGTCAGAGTCACAAAACGAGACCACTGATGACACAGAAAGGAACTGGGATTTTGGCAACTGAGTGAGAATTCATGATGCTTGGCACCAAAGCATGTGATGGGGGTCACATAATGCAACACAAAACCTCTTAGTAATGCAGCAACTGGCCCAGGATTTGCTGACTTCTTGCTTGTTATTGAACAATCCCAAACTGTCTGACCAAAACCCTACACTATGTGTCCTCAGCTGCTTGTCCCGGATGACTGATGGCAACTGTTTTTGAAAGGGGTCCAGGAATGTCTTTGTAGTGCCTTTACTTTTCCACAGTTCTAGCCAAGTGACTATGTACCAAGAACCCTGAAACTCCGAGCCAAAACCTCTCCCTCCTGGTACATCTTTCATAAACATGCCCTCTGTTGGATTTCAAATATGGCTGAAATATGCCAGAAAAAGAAGCTTGAACAGAAGGATTCATTGATTAGGAATCCTCTTAACATCTCAAAAAAAAAAAAAAAAAAATAGCTTTTTCATTGTTACCACTAATACAAATAACATAGGGAGGAAGGGAAAAATGCGAACTCCTTACACCAACAAGAGTTAATACTCTCTAAAGTCAGCTATGAATAATAATAATAATAATAAATTTTAAAAAAGCATGTTCCTGGTGTCTGTTCCTGTATTTCTCTAAGTTTCTAGAAGAATTTGAAGAACAAATAGGCATTATATCCTGACAAGAATTTTTATAGGTGGCACCTCTAAAAATTTATTTTTCAAATGTTTTTCTTTGGAAAGTTGTACTTAATCTTGACAAATAAGAAAAGGGTCAGTAATTTTACGTAATGAGCTACTAGTGTAAGGGAAGCCACAGAAAGGTTCATCTGAAGAGATATCTGTCTTCTTGTTGTCATACATTGTGAATGTTAATATTGGGAGGTTTATAACAGGAGAGCGATATCATTCTTTGGTCAACAATGCCCTGAACCACTGCTGTCTGAAGAACATGTTAAATAAGATCCTTGACTAATTTAATCAGAATTTTAGTCCTCAGATATTGTTTGAGCACAGGCTTTATTTGTATTCTGAATGTGATAAGCATTGCAGCACAATTCAGAAACTTCACTTTAAGAAAATATTTCCTTTCTTCCTTCTGTGATATGGTCACATCTACTACTTAAACCAAAGGAAAAAGTAGTACTTAGAATGTCTCCTTCAGCATAACAGAAATCAATATATCTTGACCCTTTTCTGTCCCTGGAGCCCCAGGAAGGTGTCCATAGAAGAAACTAAAAAGCCCTGCAACAGACTTTCTTGCTATTTCCTACATAATTAACGTGTCTATCAAGCTGGTAAAGCCATTTAATTTGCTTTTCCTCTCTCTCTCTGAAAACGTTGCCATTTCCTCCTTAACTCTGTTGATTTACTCTTTGCTTGGGAATTTGACCTCTAAGTAACTTTGACTTTCTACAAGTACTTTTATGCCACTGTATGTCCTTTCTCTCTCCAGACGTCAAGTTAAAATCTTGGCCATTTCAGGTGGGACATTGGAATAGGTGGAAAAAAGCAATTTTTTTCTATTTTATAGTTACAGGTATGCCTTTCTCACAATTCCTCTCTTTGGTTTGGTTACCTGCCATTTAAACATGTATTACTGTTCTATCTGCTAAAATATGAACATTAATCTTTTCTCCTCAGGTTTCATTTTTGTACTAAAACAAATAACAAGGGTCAGCAGCAACCAAGCATTTATGCTCATCTCCATGCCTTACTCCTATCTCTTCTCTTAATTTTTCTACCTGGCTACACCAGAGGGCATTTCTTCATCTCGCTTCCTGAGGAATCCAGATCTGTGAGGTGGAAAGATGTCTCCTGCAGTTTAGGAGAAAATGTAAAGACATCAGGATGGGACTGAAAATGACCAATTGAGGGATGCATCCAGTGCAAGTCAATGGCAAATGCTGAGAACAGTGCATTTCCTGATTTCTTCCTAATTATATTCAGGTCTGTGACTTCAGATAGGGACTTAGCAGCATAACCTTGTAATGCCTTCTGGTAACAGACTAAATAATGGTTCTTTCCATGAACTCAGCAGTGTTGTTTTTTTTTTTGTTTTTTTTTTTTTTTTAACAAGAAGAGGGTGATGCATCACATATTTTCTGTAGTAAAATATCATTACAATGGGCATTCTGAAAAACAGAAGAAATTTCAGTGTAGTCAGGCTGCTGCAAGTTCTTTGTATTGCATTTTGAATAGTTTTTTTTAATCTTCTGTCTGGATCTATCCTTAAGACAGGTCATTGTTATAACCCTATATGTGTTTTAAATTGTCATTGTATTGGTGAGAAGGTTAGAATTAAACTAGGTATCTACAATATTTTACTGAAATATTTTTGCATATTTGAGTTGGAAAATGTAATCTGTATTTATTTGTTAAATAAGCTACATTTAGCATTAATAATAAACATATTTCTGCAATATGTGAACTGTAGCCTGCATCAGAAAGACGGCTGTGAAGAGAAAAGGAGGAAAGGTCAAACAGCTATACTGAAGTTTGTATACTAGGGTTCAAAGAGCAAGATAATATTTCTGTGCGAGTATTCAGGGAGTCTTAGAAGTGTGCTGGATTTTTATTAATGTTCTCATTTCAAAGCCTGGATTTTCATTGACAGCATCTTATGCAACAATTAGGCAGGTTTTAAGAGGTACACATACTGTGAGACATTAGGGGAAAATGCCCTAAAAGTATCAACAGTGAGCTAAACAGTTTTCATTGATCTGTGCGCCCTCTCCCATTCAATTTCTGGCACATACAGTAAAATGTAACCTGGAAGGAAGAATGTGGTTTTGCAACAGGCATTTTTCAGAATGACTGAAACTGCCAATTGCTCTTTTTGAATAACAATGGACACAGACAAGAACCAAGAACTGGGATAAGTTTCCATCTTTTGTAGTAGGATGAAGGGAGAAGCAAGGCCAAACCATAAGATGATGATGTTAAGAAAGACAATAAATAAAATTTATCTTGTCACAGTAAACTTCAGTAAGGTGAGTTTGAACAAAGTTGAACGTACCAGAATTTTAGCTAATCAGCTGCTTTAATATCTCTCTTCATCTCTTGTCTGTTTTCAGCACAAGCATTGCATCTGTGGCCTCAGATTCCCTTCTAGCTGTAACCTTCAAGGTTAACCTCCTTTGTCGTCTTCCCCTACAACACTTTTTCCATGCAGACTTGCTGATTATGCTCCTGAAATAATATTCTTCACAATAGTGCCTCCAAAACACACTCCAGAAACACACAAACCGGGAAATACATGGTGTGGCTGCTTTTCTGTTTTTTTATCTATATCTTGTCTCTTCCCCCAGGATTTGCTCATTGAGCTTACAACAGGTCCATGATTTTGTCTAGTCTAAAAGTGATGGGAATTCAGTGCTGGCTGCCAGTGGCTGCCAGATCTCAAACCCAGGAACAGATCGTTATACTTAGGCTCTCTGACAACATTTATAATTAATTTTATTAGTTAGAGAACTAGTTAGGTTTTTGAAATGTAGTTGGAGCTAGGAAGACAAGCTGTGCTGATTTTAGACATTTAAACTCTAAGATTTGCATTACTGTTTATCAAAATGAAGTAAAATTATAATTACAATAATTAAATAAAACCCCAAAAACTCAGACATCTGCCCTGCCTTTTCTTTTTATGGGCATCCAATCTCTCATCTCTGTAGTTTCTTCTGTTATGTAGCCATGTGCTAACTAGTGTTTGAAAGGCCAATAATGCAACTAAAGTCTATTATCGGGTGATTGAAGAGACGGGGTCCTCATGGTTTGCATCATGAAGCCAATTTTATTGAACACACTGCAGGTTTATATACCTTTCAAGCATAACAACAATATCTATATTTCTTAGTAACATTGCTTAACTATGGGCTAGTACAGACTTGTACAGGCCTGAAGTGTCTTGCATACATACATACCTACATAGGTACATACACCCCAATCTTTTCCTTCTTCAGGGTCCTGCCTTGACTTGCCAGGGCTTGTGGCCTTCTAGCACATCTACTTGGGTAATAAGTTCAGCAGTACTTTGAGTCCTACTTCCAAGCTGTATTCCCACAGTATCATGCAAATTGAATCTGCAATGAACCTGAAATTTCCCAAATATAACTCTATTAAGACTAGTTTATTGATTAGAGGCTGTGTTTTGTGTTAACTATCCACTTGCCTGCTTCCCAAAGCAGAAGACTGCTGTATTTCCATGCTCACACAAGGCATGACTGTCTAGATTGTAGATTGGAATATATTCTGTTCAGTTCATACATATATACTTTACAGTTGCCATTTTTTCTTGGACAATATCTTCATGGTATGTCACCTTCTCTCTCCTTTGCCCAAGTCTTTCTTTGGTGAAGAACATGCCTCTGATAATAAAGTGTATGTTGCTTCTCCAGTGTTACAGAGTTTAAGCACACACAACACATTAAATTTAATTAGCATCCTCTAATCATGATGTAGGCAGAGATCTGATAGATTACAGATTAAAATGAAAGATTTCTAGTGCATGTGTGTTTGTATGGTTTCTTTGCTTATCTTTCCATTATTCAGTCAGTGGGAGAGAAATTCTGAACATCTGGGTTTTTTTTCAAGATAATTGAGAAAAAAATGAATGAAGGGAAAGGTCCGTAAGTGACACTGAATTTTCCCTCCCTGTTTTTTTTTTTTTTTTTTTTTTTTTTTTTTTTTTTTTTTTTTTAATCATTCCATAAATCTACTCACATAAATTTTTTGGTTCAGAAGTTTCAGATGTTGAATGCCATGAAAATGAACACTTCATAGGTAGGCAATGAATCACTTAAGTTTTCAAATTGAGAGTGACTCTCCAAATTGGTCCTTATGAGCAATCTGAACAACTCAGGTTCTGAAATCATCACTCTTGCTCAGCTGTACCTCACTTTGCAAACAAGCATTAGGAAGAGTGAGGCTGCTTATGGAGTAAGGGTCAATTTTGCAGCAATGAGTTTATCATCCTTTACTTTCATCATGGGTTTTAGAGAGTGCTTTATGTCTTCCAAGTAATGCTATTTTCCATCCCACAGAACAGATAAAAAAATATAACCCCTGTCAATATTTGCAAGAAACCCTCAATACTAAATGACTTCAGAGTCATGTTATTTTATGCTGACATTTGGTTTTCACCAAAAAAGTAGGAAATGTTTTGAAAAACTTTGGTCATGAAGCAAAAAGAAAATTGTTCCTTCACTTTAATGTTATTTTCTTCTTTGCCACATCCAGTACTGTCTCAGAAGCACATCCTTAGCAAACTTTCAAAGCAGTGTGGCAGCTTCTGAATGCTCATTCATAACACCACAACTCAGTCTGAGACAGAATTATGTCTATCTGAATTATTTAATGCAAAATAGCTGTTTGTGTCTTTTAGGTCAACAGAAACACAACAGCAACAATAGGATTTAATGCTGATAAAATTAACTAAATTATTTAAGAAGTCACATGTTGGCTACGCAATGCCTGATTGCATTTCCCTGAGAGCTGCATGTGTGAAGATGAATTTTAGCTCGTATCTGTTGTTCAGTAGTTGCTAAGATCTCAGATCCAAGCTCAGCAGTATATCCCTGATAAATGATGCTCAGACTGAAGGAATCCACGTGTATGTCATAGCCATCTAAATATCTGCCATGCCAAAGTTAATAATTCATTCATAACTGTACAGATCTCTTGAAAATATCCTTCTTTTCTCAAAGAACTTGTCATTTATGGTTATTTCCCATGTAAAACCACAACCATCAAGCAGACTGGACAATCTTTTCAGCACAAGCCAAATGGCACCTGGACTGCTGGAGAGGGTGTATTTACTCAATCCTTTTTCTTATTTAAGTATATATATATATATACACATATATATGACATTCTGGTAAAGGTGATGTCTGAACTGAAACATATAGAAATTTCAAAAAACTAGAAGCTCATTCATGATAAGAAAAAAAATATGGTAATCAGAAGTTTTTTTGATATTTAGCCTGTGATTATCACAAATTACAAGAGGGAACTTGAAAAGCTTTGCCTGCTGTTTAATGAATCAAATTTTCTTTCTCTGAAAGTGAAACCTTATATACCAATGCCTAGCCGATCATGAATAAAAGAAATTGAAAATCTGAAATATGATCTTATAATATTATGTAGTAGCTTTTATGTTTATTTCAGAGCACAGAACAATGTATCTGAAAGAACACAGCTTTTTAGAATTTAAAATTATGCAATTTTTCTTATCAATTCATAATTTTCAAGTTATTTGCGCATAAACCTCTGTGTCTAAAGGAAAGCTCCAACATCTTTGTGTCACATTCTCAAATGATAAGCTATATAATGGGATTATACATTTGTCCTTGATGATAGAAATAATCTTCAGTTTGGACATTTAAATATGTGCTTAGTTGATTCAGGACATGGAACTTTCCCCAGGGCTCCAGGCTGGCTTAAACCCATTTATTTCAAACAAACAACCATGTTCCTCCTAATATTCTCTATTGCCTTGGTTGAACAACATGTTACATCTCTCCTCAGCAAACAGGAGTGACAAAGTTTGAAAAACTCTTCCTCTTCCACTGTGCAGAGAGCTCTACCTGTGGGAGAGAGCAGAGTAATGCCTTAGGGCAGAGCATTGCCTTAGTAACAGGCATGGTCGACTTCAAATCTAAAATTTAGCTTTGCAGTGAAATAAAGAAAACCAGATGGGAGTAGGTGGTGAGAAAAGAGCCACACAGGGTATTCTAATTGATAATCTCAAGGGTTTATACCTTTGCTCAAACTCAGATATGATCCTGGTATAAACCAGCAAAATCACTTAGTTGAAAAGGGTAATACTGACTTCTCTAACTGAAAATCTGATCTGTAGTGTATTTCCTGTCTTGTCTTTCTCAAAGTTTATTGAACTCATCAACACAGAGAACTAGAGAAAAATGACTAGAAACCTTTTCTGCCTTCACCTTTAATTTAACAGAAAAAAGCTAGAAGTTTTCTTTGTCATGATGTTATGGTCTGAGAAGTGTCCTGCTGGGAATCTGCCCTGCAGCTTGATAGTACAAACTTTGGATTTTTAAAACCAGCTGGAATATCTGGCCTTGCTACTGACCTGTCTGTTTGAAGACTGTGTATATTAGTTGAGGCTAAACTTTTGTTTGCAGTGAATTAACACAGCTCAGAGAGAAATCTCATGCTGTGTTACTGACCCAGGACAGCATACGACCTTTTTCTGAGAGCTTATGTCTGTATTTCAGCTTATTGCTGTCATACTTCATATGGTTATTCTTACAAAATTAACTGTTTTTTTTTTTTTTTTTTTTTTTTAATTTTATAAGATCTTTTACAGACCTGTGAGCTCAATTGCATCTTATTTATATTTATAACAGATTTTATTGAAAAACATTTTGGTTTGTGACATTGGTTTATATTAAATTTTAATTTTAAGTGATTCTTGTGTTCATGAATGGTTATCATCCATAAAGTTGATGTCAGCCTTAAGTGTAATGGACTCTAACACTGGACAGGAAATAGCAACAGTGCAAGGGACAAAAGATGCAAAATCTTCTTGTGCATCTCTCCAGAAATGTGGTCAAATGAACGATTAGAGTCAGAAGTGCCTCATGGACTGTGGATCTCCCAAGAACTTTGGATATGCAGCCTTGACTGGCATCTTTCTGTACTCTCTCCCTCTCTTGAGGAAAAAGCTGCTTTGCTGATGGAAAGCAACAGTTTATAGCTTACCTTGGTGGGGTGTATCTCTGCTGACACGGGGTTGCTGTCTCATGCACCCACATGTTCCTGGAAAGCTGGTCTCTCCAGGGCTTGGCTAGGACTGGAGAATCACTGCTTTTCTCCAGGAGTGTCTGTGTAGTTTATGTGCCCAACAAAGCAACAGATCTGCTCTTGGTGTACCCTTGTAATGCATCAGCTGCCATTCCCTCGGTCATGAGCAGTTCAGTCCTGCTCCATTAGGAAGAGGCTGTAAACCAAGCTGCCAGAGCACAGCCTCTGCCAAGGCTGACAGCCAGTGGACAGCTCAAGCCTGTTGTGGTGTCTTTGCCTTGTGACACCTGTACATAGAAAGAAGCCAGCAAGTACCATTCAATTGCTCTCATTCTCAGTTACACCACCCCACTCATCTATTCTTCTAAAGCAGACCATAAAAACTGGGAACAACCACATCTTCTGGAGAAGCACTTACAGGAAAAAAGGATTTTGCAGTAGGTATTATTAATAATTTTATTTGAGAAATACAGTATAACGATAAATGTAGTTGTCTGTAAACAAATAGTTCAATTGAATTAATGGTTTAAGTTATTTTTATAGCATTAAGTTTGATGAATAATGAAATTACAAAAGTAATCTGGCAAGTCAGTAAAAGGTTCCTTTTATTTAGAGTAATCTAAAACAAAAACATCTGCTGCTACTGTTCTTGTTCTTTATACGTTCCCTTCTGTGCGGCACATTTTTTTCGCTTTTTACTGAAACACAGCCTGTGCTGAAGACCATAAAACAACAACTTAATTACTGTGTTGATGCTTTCTTGGATCCCACTGACTTTCTTGGGCAGCCTATGAGCCCAGTCAGAATGTAGAAATCTGGCACACCATAGTTCTGTGAAATGCTCAGGGACAGGAGAAGGACAGGAAGAAAATGTGGAGCTGATGAAACAGAGAAGAATCAATTCATCAGCTTGAGGGCAAAATACATACACTAACTGACAACAAGTGCTTTCTAAATAGTTTGAAATAATTCAGATGACAGCCAAATAAACAAACCTTAGTGTTGATAAGCGCTGAGGAAGGAATAATTTTTTCCCCTACTTTACCAAGTGGGATAAGTGTATTGAGGGGGAGAGACTTCCATTCCTCCACCATTGCCTTGGATTCTTAGCTGATTCCGTTCTACAACCAATAGACAGCACCTCAGGTGAGAGAAGCAGAAAAGAGGGGAAATTCATGCCTATTGTAATAGCAAGAAATTCAAGACTGAGTTTCCAGAGAGATTACTGCTTTTCACAGGTGGTTGAAGCTGCTTGGCTTGCAGCCTTTATGCCTTATACAACCCAGGGAGCTGCAATTGCCTAAAACATCAGAACACACTGCTAGTCTTATGATTTTATTATAGCTTGGGCTTGCTATAAGCCCATACTTCTCTCTCCCCCCCCGCTTTTTAAAAATTTTTTTAAATTTTTTCCCCCAAAATTTATTTTGTATTTTCCGTATTTGGAATAGATGGATAATGACAAGTAGGATATCAATGTATTAAATCTGTTTGCTAAATTATTATAAATATTTTTTTTAAACTCTGCACTATTTACCAATACTCTTTAGATGGTATGTACAGATACTGATACAGGCAATGTAGTTTGTTCTCTCTTTGAATTTGTTTTTATAAAAACTGAAACAATTAAAAAATGTTTGGAATTATATTATTTGATTAATGTAGGGTTAGTACATTTTCAGATTCACTGCTTTAATGTATTGCCGAATAATAAAAACAAAAGGTGTACTCCCAGTAAAATGCTAGCGTTGACCTTCCAGCTATCAGGTTTTACTTGAGTGTAAAAAAATTATCAGATGTGTAAACATCTTGATAAGAAAGAGCCATAACAGACCTAAAATCTTAAAGAATTTCATTTAGAAGAAAGTGCTTAAATCTTGTGTTGACATTTGCTTTTCTAAATGGATGTTTTTCTTCTTAGAATAAAAAGAGAAAATACATTTAGGGTAATAAAATACTAGTCAAATAAGCACAATGAAAGAAACAAAAATATATGCTCATGAGGCATTATAAGATTAAGGGTTTATTTTATGTGAAAGGTTTTGAAAATCTACAGGAATAAATTCTTAAATTATTAGGAATATATATGAAATTAGGCAGTTTTTGCAATGGACATAATTCTAATGCTACACAGCCAAGATAGGTTACTATTATTCCATCCAAAGGAACAGATGTGTTTCCACTTCCTTGGTGAATTGTTTCTCAATTCTGCATTAATTTGGGCATATGTGTTCCTGAAGGAAATCCACCAAAGGATATATCATATCTATATATTGCTGGAAGTGTTTGTCAATTTTCTCTCTTCATGAAATATATCAGGTTTTGTTAAGGAATGTAGCTCTCCTAAGAACAATAAAACTCTCCACGCTCCATAAATGTTATGGTGAAAATCTTATGATTTTTGCAGCTCAGCCTTCTAATCACAACTTGGTACTAGGTGTGGGAAATTTACAGGTTGAGATTAAGAAATATAAAAACACTGTCCTCCTAGGAGGGAGTTGGATTAGTGTTAGCACCTCTCCAAAGGGTGTCTTCTGTCTCTTAAGTAGCACATGCACTTCTCTGATGCCTGTGTCTCAAGAGGGCACAGGAGTTTGTAGTTTGAGTGGAGGGATTGATATAGACATGGAAATTGGCGTCGAAGCACATGACGAATTTTTGACAGCTCCAGCATAAAATATCAGCTTAGAGATAGTGGAATCTTTTAATTCCTGAGCAGGCAGCTGGTTAGTCATTCACTCACATGAGCTCAAAATGAGTTTTGTCTTCTGTTTTAAAATAATCTGTTGTAGTACTTTAGGGTGTACAGGTGCCAACCTTTCTTCACTAACAGGGAAAAGAAATTAATTTAAGGCACCTTCATGTTTTTGCAATTTGAAAAATCAAGCAAAAGGATTAAACTTTTAGTATGACCTTTCATGCGATTACATTCGCAGCATAAGAAGGAACAGTACTTTATCTCACTAAAGGAAATGGCTGTGAGGACCTCTTTCACTTGTGAGCTTGCTGAGACCTGTGTGTTATACTGTCTGTAAAAATCCTAGGAGGAACATTTCATTTTCCTTGCTGTCAAACCTTTAAGTTATCTAATCGTCCATTATAGCAGTGTCCTCTCACGCCTGGCAGGCGTGCAGGCTAGCTCAGTTCTGCACTGCTAATACGAGGATCGGTCGGGGTTACAGGCAGGGCGAGTAACCTCCTCCCGGTGGGCTCTTGGTTCCCACACCAGCGAGTGGACCTGATGGAGTTGCGACGGCGGCGACGGAAAAAGAGTCGTCTCTCTTTAGGCAGGGTAGAAGGTAGTTTATTAAGGGGAGTCCGGCAAGGAGCTCCGCCTCAGACCACTGCTGCCCAGAGAGAGCCGAGATCAAAGCTTGACAGCTACTTATAAACGGGGGAGGGCTGACAACGGGTCAGCCAACCAGGGAATACAGGGGTGTAACAGGGCTGTCAACTTCTGAACCATTAACAAATCACAGGAGGGTAGGAGGGGATTCCCTGGGCACCAGCCTATCACTCGACACCTCTCCTGGATCTTTCCAGAATCCAGGGAAGGGTCTCGAAGTGACAGACAGGGCAACCACGAGGAGAGGGGGGGAACTGACAGGGACAGGTGCAGGGAAGGAATGACTGACAGAAAATGTCTGGTTAAACACCTAACTCAAAAGGGGGAAAACCAATACAGAACACAGGGGTATACAGTGGACTAAACCATTACAAAAATAACTCAAGAATCTTACAAAAATTACTTAATAAAACAATTCTCACACCACTACAGTCCATTTCAAATTTGTCATGTATACAGAGAATTCAAATGGGTTGTAGAAAACATACAGCCCACCATTTTAGTTGTGTTTAGTGCTATTATGAAACACACAGTTTAGAGAGATTTATCTTCAGAAGCTACTCCCTCTTCATCTATATGGTTGTGATTTCTACATTGTCATTAGAAGACAAATCACTAAGAATAAAAACCCCTTGCTGGTTAGGATGACTGGATTTATTTGATGCTAAATCTCATATTTGAATATTCTTATTTATTGAGAACACACTGAGATCATAAACAAGTTCATGATTTTTCAATCTGTTTATGAACATTTATTTTAATGTGGTATTTAATATATTTACCAGGGATACATGTTTTGAAATCAGCAGAAGACAGAGTGTCTGAATCCCACTAAAAGCAAATAATAGCTAATCCTTATTTAGGTTTGATCACTGTTCCCAAGGCACAACCAAAAAAATAACATCTTTTTGAACATTGAAGAATTTGGGCAGAATTGATAACAGTGACTCTTAAAAACAGCTCCTGGGCTCGTTTCAGTAGCTTCATTCAGTCAGCTGGAGCTTTCATGACCTTGACTTAAATGGGGGTCCCACATTTTCTCTACAGCTTTAACAAATTGAATCTGTTTTACCCGTGTGGTAGGTCTGGGTTCTTATCCAAATTCTGCCTGAAAGGAACCATAATTGGTGTCACTAACTAAAGAACTGATGCATTGACATACAAGCATGTTCCTAGATGAGCTAGCCAGCCAGGAAACAGTGGAGCTGGGAAACCTTTATTCAGACTTCAAAGATACCAAGGTTTACTGCAGCCCAGAGAACAAAGTGAGGGTCTAGCATTTCTAATCCAAAAGGGAGACAATGCATAAAGAAATAGTCCTATTACTTTGAAAAATAAAACCTTGAATGATTATACACAAGCATTAAAGAATGGAAAATGGATCTTTTGCTTTGTAGGTCACCTTTAAGACTTCCAGCCATGACAGAGAATTTTGCCTTAAGAAATTACAGATCTGCTGCATTTTAATTGCTTTTTTCCAGACAAAAGAATTTTTCACTTTGATATGAGTTGGAATGCATTGGCAAATTTGTTACTGGACAAAGCCAGCAAGAAGAAACTGTATTTAGCAAAGTTATGTGCTGGGTTAAAGGTTAAAGGTTTGTACATCAGGAAGATGAGAGGGTTTCTAACTCTCCAACTCAGAGAGGGTTAATTCTCTTAGTTTCTTTTTGCTCTGTGATGTCTGCCCAGAACTGTCTCAGGAGTGCTGCCAAAATGGAGCCTTTCAGACAGGCTTCTCTCCTCAGCTTCCTGAGTGGGAGGTTTAAGCCTTGTCTTCGTGACTGTTATGGATCAAGGAGTCGAGACCCCACATACCCAGGAAGGTGCTACAGACAAGGTGGGATGTTTCACAGGGGCTGTCTAACCCCCTTTCCTAAAGCAGGCTCATAGGGTTAAGATGCTGCCATATTCACAGCATGGCAAGGCCAGCATTTCTTTGTCCTAGAACTCCCTTGGGGGTCAGGGCATGATGATTTTTCCAGGGTCACAGACAAGGAAAAGGTGGGTAATCAGGGAATTGCATGGAAAACTCCCAGATCTGTAATAGGCACTAAATGTACTTTTTCTTGTCATCTGACTGTATTTATCAGCTGTATGTGACTCTGCAGGGTAGAAACCACCACGTTCATCATGCTATCAGCAGTGACAAAAGGAAAAGATAACCTTCGAGACAATCCTTATTCTTCTTAAAACAAAGACAACTCCCTCTTTGCCTCCTGCAAAAAGAAGCTGATAAATATGTCTTTTTGTCCTCTTTCACTCTGCTTATTCAGAAACATGTAGACAGTGAACCGATATCTATCTGTGGTGTTTTAATATAACTGTTGAGGGCAAGGAGTAAAAAAGAACAAGGACAAAAAAGCTTTTTCTTCAGGTGCTCATAACAGTGCAAATGGCAAGTTCCACTTTAATAACAAAAGGAACACTTCTGCTGCCTGTTGAAGCAGAAAGAATATATTGCTGAAGAAAATAAATCAATGTAAATTATTTTAAATGTCCTGCATTATATTACTCTAAGTCAGACAAAAAAGGTGAAAATGATGCTGTATGAGGTGGAGAAAGGATGTGGCTAAATAGAGAAAGGCATGAATTATTTAAAAGCTAATGGATGACAGAAACAATTCAACACAGTTGCATATGACTTCTGATCTGAGAATTTGCCTTACAAGCATATATAACATAAGGAGAAGTAGCTGGGTACGAACGCAGTAAGGTGATGTGAAATAATGAATTAGAAGGAAAAGAACAGTATGTGAGAAACCAACATCTCTGCACTGTAGTGAGCTCTAGGCTTCTTTTGCCACAACCTTTTAAGCGGAAGGCACTGATAAGTCCCAAACTCTGGGCCTCTGAGGCCGTACTAGACTCTGTGTGATATATCCTGCGTGACTCTGCGGTCCAAGGATTCCTAGGTGATAGAGGGCTTTAGCAGCAGTGCAGTGCTGGACTTTCCTCACCATGTGTGCCCTGCAGTCCTTCCTCATCCCCTCTCTCGCCATTGGAGATGCCATAGACAAGTGGACAAAAGTAGAGCGGCCTTTGTAATTGGCTGTACCTTTGCTCTGTCTCAGAGGATGAGGACAAGAGCTGCTCTGCTCCATAGCGCACAGAAGTGTTACTGCTGTTGAACGACTTAGATGCCTTAAGCTACCTGGCACTGTTTCTGCCAGGATGCTGCAGTCAGCACATACAGCAGGTTGAGTGAAGTGAAAAAATTGCTGTGGTAATAAAGTGCCCATAAGGCTGCTGCAAAATCACTCTCACAGCAGCTTATGGAGTTAGGGAGCTCTATCCTGTCAGGAGGTATGGGAGCTTCCCTGTTGCCCTCAAAACACACCTCCAAAGCTACAAAAGCCAAAATTTCCTTATGTTTATCAAGTTTCAAGTAATTGCAGTACAGCTGCTTAAACACCATGCAGCCTCACTAAAGATGCCAACTTTGTTACATCTTAGTGTGTAAATAAGAAATTGTTATAAATGGAAATTTAAGGAGTTGTGTTAACATGAGTTATGTTACAGCATAGCAATTTTAAAGAAATCAATTGAGTAAAACAAATATCATCAGGCAGATCAGAAAATAACTAGAAAGGAGTTCTTGTGTCATATGTCTAAATAATTATAGCAGCAGAAATTATAAATCGTAGAAAGGACCATAAAACGGCTCAAACTTTACCCAGCAAGCCTACCCCCTGTGCAAATACTGTAAGTAAGAACAAAACTCAACTAATAACATGCATTTGTGTGCATATATATGTTTGATTTTAATGGGTCTACTTATCAAGTGAAATAACCTGAGGAAAGCAGCTGCCCTTAAATGTAATTAAAAATGAAAAGATGTGGTTTACTTATGTCTAAATCACTGGCCTTAATCAGAGATCTCAGGTAATATCTAATCTAAAGCTCAATAAGATTTGCCCCTGTGATTCAGCTGTGAGGAGTTGTCCTTGACATGGAACATTTTGTTAGGGAGAATATGATATGATGTTGCCTACATCTGTCTGTCTACTTTAGATTATTGCTCAGGGGATACTAAAGGTGAGGAATGGCTAGCTTGAGCATCACACTGATTTGATTTGTGCTGTTTTCTTCTTCTGAGAAGTGCACACTTCTTAACTTCATGTTAAATCATCAAGAATTTGGCTGCAACCGACATTTTCTCCAAGCTGTACCTGTGCTATCAGCAATCACATTAATTGGAGTGCAATAGCTGCGTATAACCTGGGCAGGCTAGCAAGGCTCCATGAGAGATCCTTATCTGCACATTCTGGTTTTGCTTTCTGTACAATAAGAGAGTGACTGCACCTCCAGACTTCTCAGGCTACATCAAGATATATGAATGCATGAAACACCTGAGGGAGAAGAAAGGAACAACACCATAGTGAGAAGAAAATTCCCTGACATTCTGGAAGAGTTATAAATATGTGTGTGAAGGAGATTCAGAAGTAAAATAACCTTGGCTACCATTTTCACACTCATGTAGGTATTTCCAGAAGAGGAATAGTGATGAGTATGGGAACAATGATGAGCTGAAATGACAAAGCGTCGATAAGCCCCTCAAATTTGGCTTTTTAAAGGTCACAAAGTTTTTAACATTAGAACATTGAAGGACTGGAAAATAATAAAGCACACACTATAAATCTTCTAGCAGATGCCTGAAAAAAGCTATAAAAGAAATCAGTATTACAACATACATATGATTGAATTTCAATGAATCATCATTTTATAGTGGCCGTGACATGAAATCTCCATCTTCCTCTGAAATTGAAGGTTAAGAATGATACACTATTTTGCATTTCCCTGATGTTTATATAGAATTCTGGAAACAGCATGAAGGAAAGCAGAAAAATAAAGCAGACATATTAAAAACCTTGTAAGACAGCAGGGAAACCACAGTTCTGTTATACAGAATATTGTTTTGTTATTGATATTTACTGAACTGGAAAAAATCCCCACCTTAAATTAGGGCTCGCCTGCATTTTGTTTCTGTAACAATCAAGACTGCCCTTTTTTTGGGTGCTGTAGCTTTATATATAACATACAATATTTCCAAAGACTTTTAGACTTTTGCCACCTGAGAATTGCAATACAGAATCACCGTGAAATGCTCAGCCTGAAATGTTCACTTATAATAAAAATTAACAGATAGAAAAGGAGAAGTTATAGCTCCACACATTTGTATAGACTCAAGTGGTCCATCTCATGAATCAGATCACCAGGATTTACCAGTTACTTCTGCTTGTCTGAAAATCTTATTAACAGCGTGTAATGCTTTCCCTGTCTCTTTTATTGTTTTAAGTAAGGCTAAGTCATAATAAGGTCTTGTATAAAAATGACTCTTTCTTATTCAGTGGGTTTGGTTCCATGTTTAGCTCATCTATGTAATAATATATATGGTTACGTAGAATGGGGTTGTAATTATCACTTTGCTCCAGGCAGCACAATTTGTCAAGGCAATAAAAGTGAGAAGCTGGAATGCAGCCCTGCTCACACCTCATCAGCAGATTGTTTCCTGCAGCCCAGCTCCTGGAGGAGTGCTAGATGTGAGCAAATCCATCGAGGGCAATCATAATGCACAGGTATTACTCAAGGCTGAAAAGGAAAACAACAGTCTTGCCCAAACCTCTGACATCAGCATTCAGCCTGATGTGACCTGCATTACTGGAGCTGATGCATAGGGAACAAAACGACCACATAGGCTTTCAAGGTCCAGCAATGATTTTTCTGAGGTAATACTTCATCAAAAGTACAATTAGGATGATGTCCTATAAACAAAATATAGTTTTTAATTACCATACAAAATATATGGGTACTAACACTCTTACCAGAAATTTTGTATTATGACTCTATATTAGTTCAGGGTTATAATTTTTTTTTTTTTTTTTGGTCGAGCTATTGGTTCAGAGCCTTTGCTGTGTGGGTCATCTCATTTAAGTTGGCAACATAACCAATTTAACATAGCCATATTAATCCACAGTGTGAACCAGTTACGAATATTAATTTTGCCTGGTATGCTTTGCATGGTTTTGGGAAAAAAGTATATATATATATATATATATATTTAATATATTTTAAATTAGTAGATTTAGAAGTTAGTAAAAGCTTCTGGGAAAAAAACCAGTTGAAACTGAGTTCAAGAGCTTACACTGAATTCCTCACAGATAAATTTCTCCCGGTGTCCCATTTCACTAAAGGGAGACATTTAATTTTATGGTAAACTAACTAATTTAGAAATTTATTTAGCTGTCTGTAAGTCCCAAAATGAATCCAGCATTTTCTTTGCCCTATTTCTTATTAATCTACAGGCCAGATGCATTATCTCACTTCCAGTTCCATTGACATGAGAAAGAGGATTACTTTTTTTAATTCCCATTTGCCATCAGTGCAGCAGTTCTGGAGCATTAGAAGTCCATCTCTCTATTTATTTTTAGTGCTTTGATTACTGCCCACAGCTTGGGAGCAACTTCTGCAATACCCAGTGCCGCAGTATAGATCTTCATTCAAATATTAACTAGTGTATCTTGGGCTCGTTTACCATTTTGACAAAATTAAATTGGTAATGTTGAGTTTGAGTTTTGTTTGAGACCAGTAGAAATAAAGTGACTTTTTGCTGCTCAAAACTAGAGAAATATTATAAGGAAAGACTAGATATCTTTTAAATTTTTTTATGTTGAGATAAAAGACCATCCCTTTGATTACAATGCTGGAAAACAGCATTGCTTGAATTACTAACAGTAGAATGCATGGGTCTTGAAAGTCTGGCTGTGTCTGTAGCCAGTACTTCAGGATTCCTCCCAGAGTTGTCCTGTAGAGACACCTCATTACTTTCTGCACATCTGTAAGGATGAATATGAAGAATGCCTGGTTTTGCTGTTGCTCAAATTACACTTAGATTTTGAGCCTCTTAGGGAATCAGACACTCCTCTTTCCTGGTGTTTCCATGCATATTTCTCTTGTTTTCATTTACCTGCCCATACTCCCACTTTGACTTGCTCACCTAGTTAACCTTGGTCACTCTCCTGAATCCTGGGGCCTCTTGTTAGCACTCCAGATATAAGGTCGTGTTTTTCAGTTTGTAGTATTGTCCCCATAAAAGCACACAACTAAAACTTGATCACTGGAAATCTCAGGCTTTGCAGTAGAAAACTTAGAGCTGTAAAGGACTTGGTTACAGCAGCTCCATGGTAACAGGTGTGCAGATAGACGCTTCCTTTGCCCATGCTTCAAATCAGATAGATGTGATCTAGCTGTGTACATGATGCAGGGTATGTATGACATTACCAGGGTGAGGTTGTGCTGACTTGATTTTAGGAGCTCACTTAAGATTATGGATTTTAAAATTAATTAAATTAATTACTGTGGTTTCTTGTATGTGTGCATTTTAAATTATTTTCCTGAGATTTTAAAGCACTTCAGGTACAAGAACAATTTACAATTTTTCCTTCACTTTTGTTACTGTCCACTTAGCCCTATTAGGAATACTAAGGAGGTGCGCACTTTCAGTTGGAAACTTTATCAAACTAAACATTCCTGTGCTTGTTAGCACTGAAAAAAAAAAAGAGAGTAGAAACGGTAAATATGTAGGAAATTCACCTCAACCTCTTTCAGTCACATTTTGTTGTGCTTGCTTTGTGTATGGTTGCTCTGCCTCCTGCACTCTTTTTTCACTGCTATGCTAATAAGGTTGATATTGAAAACACAACAGGGATCCAATTCTTGCCAAGTTAAATCCTGACTGATATGAATGGGAACTGGATTTTGCAGAGCCATTTATCACGGGGTTTCTAAGGCCAATGACAAAGTGAGGAGTGCTTCACTACCAGCAGTCAAACCACCACCACTACCACCACCACAAGAAATGGTGGTGTGTGAGAAGAGCACAGTTTATACCTGCTGGGTTTCTGTCTCTGTTGTGACAAGAGCATAGGTGGCCAATGGCCTCTGGTGTGATGTACCCTCGAGGTGACCTAGTGGCATGTGCCCCCTCCTTCTGAAGCCCAGCCTCTTGCCTTTGCCCACAGTGATGACCAGCTCTCAGCTCCTCCCAAGTTAAAGCTTCCTGTGAGCAATTCACCAACTGGCAGTCGTCGAGAGGATGTGCTCATTTCCAGAGCCACATGCTCCCTCATCACTTTCTCCTTGGACGGTCATCAGATCAGAAAACTCCCTTTGTATGCTGGATCTCTGTTTTCCTTTTTAATGCAAGAACATGTGCTTCAATACAGGGAATTTCACGGGTTGCTGGCAAGGTTTTCCTGAAAGGGATTGTGTCTCTGTTTAAGTCATATATGAGCATGACACAATTTTTCATCCTGAATAGAGTTGTGTATTGCATTACATAACCCCTTAGAAGAAGAGAGCACTTATATTTATGAGCAGTTTTTCATGGTATTAGCTCCACTTAGGCTGTAATGCTTCCCTGATACAGATGCTTAATCTGCTCTTTATTTTCAAGAAAGCCATGCAAATGTCATCAAATAATTCTCATTTCAAATCTACCAGCACCACCCTCCCCTCTCCCCAGCCCTTTGGCTAATCACTGTGGTAAAAATTTCTTTTCAGAACTCTTTCCTTTCAGATGCTGAACAGAATTAGCTGAGACCTGTTGTTTTGTTTTGTTTTGTTTTGCTTTATTTTGTTAGGTTGGAGTTTTTGTTGGCAATGATGGAGTTCAACAAGACTGGCTGCTGTGCAGAGGCCAGAGGGGAAGGCATCTTGCAGGTTACCATAGCTGATGTCTGTTCTAAAGGAAGAAAGCAGGAAACAGCGCAGTGTCTGAGCTGATCTGGGTATGCACAGGTTTAATAAGGTGACTGAGTGTACCATTTCTCTCTCCCCTTTCTCTCCAGGTGTGCATCCCTTTGCCTCCCTGGGAAGTGCTGTTCAGCTGAAGCACCACGTTTTTGGGCACTTCAGTAACTGATGACTTTATGGCTTGCATATCCCAATGCAATATCAGTAGAAGAGAACTAAACCTTTGCCTTCATTCAGCCATTGTGGTCAGTGAGATGATTAATGAAGAAAGATGTTTGGTACTGTATTTATATATCACTCACCTTTTTTTTCACTCCCCCCTTTGAACTTTTTTAGTAATAACTGTAAAAAGATGCTTGTATATGGGAATTTTACCTATAAGTTTTTCATTTTTCAGTATTTACATGCCGTTGCTAAATGTTTGCTTAAAATATTTGAAATTTTAACAGTAGATTTTGTGCTAATGCCAAAGATTAAATTAATTAAATATAGAAAACTAATTTAAAAATATTTAAAATTATTTTACTAAAAATATAAAGCACAACAGATTGTCATGCCACATGAAGTCAACAGGGGAAATACTAATCCAGGTAGGCATTCATATGTTGAAATCTAAGAAAAAAGTTTTGCCTTTTACTCATATTTTGGGCTGCTGACTATGATTATAGGTTCATGGAAAATGAAAGGCAACTTCTCCTTCATTCAGATAAAATGTACTGCCCTCTATTTAATACTCAGAATCATTCCACAACAATTTTTGTGAAAATATTCGAGTGTCAGTAGATAAGATGAGAAGTATTTCTTTTCTGAGCATGGTTTTACTCATTCTTTGCCCATTATCACATGTAACAATTGACATTCATTTGCAGTACTTCAGCTGAGCTCTCTGCATGCTATACAACTATTAATATCCACTGGAGGGAGAAAGAAAGAACAAAACCACAGAGCACAGTTTCTCTAAGCCAAAGCATCATTATTCAATGTAGAGAGAAGTGACAGAACTTTTACTAAAACAACTGTGTCTATAAACCTCGGGTTGTTTATACATTATCTTAGAAGAGGAAAGCTGACAGATTTCCAGTCTGCAATAGGCAGTGGCTGGAGAGAAGACATGGACTAGGCAAATAAAAGCTCCATACATCATTTAGTTCCCAAAGTACAAGGTGACTGTTCTAAACCATTAGAATAGATGACAGCTAGACTAGCCTCCACACAGCACTTCATTGCTTCTGCAGTGAAGGGTTCATCTGATTTCATTACTGTCCTGCTCATGATTTCCTGTTCTGCAGAAGGGAGAAAAGTTTGGCTTTCCTTTGTCTTTATGTTCTTTATTGCTCACGATGCTCATCACAGATACCTCAGTGTCCTGCAGGAATGCTTTACCTCTCCTCACTCCTAAGGCAGCTATCAAGTTAGGAAACAGCATACTGTGATGCAGAGCTTTTTCACAGCAGCTCCAGGAGCTAAATTCCCAAGGAAGTGTTTCCAGGGAAATATATACCTAAATCTACGTATTAGTGAACTGGATTCCTGAGGATCACGCTGATGAAAAATGACATAATATAAATGGGCAAGGGTGTTTTATACCCAGTCTGTTGCAAGTAAAATAGCAGCTTATGTCTGAAAATCCACATCTTACTGGTTGTGGGAGTCTAGCATCCCTGATTTAATTGTATATTTGAGACAAAGACATGACCTCTAGACCAGAAAATTTACATCCTTAGGAAAATTTTTAGGTATCTGAATCTTATCTAAAAGATTGCAACCATTCCCCAGGTTTCTTGTCATTTCTGGTTCCCTCTAGGCAGAAACCTGCAGGCCAAGATAACCTCTGAGGACTTGTCACTTTTCACTGACATGCTCACCTGCACTTCAGGTGAGGAGGACAGGGTTCTGGGAGGAGATCTATCAGGTCCTCACCTCAGGATGCAAAACGTGTGGCAGAGATACAGAGTGAAACAACTTGTGTCATCTTTTTAGGTCACAGAGTACTCTGGCTCTGAGAAAGCAGCTGAATCTCAAAATACATGGTTGACAGCATCCGGAAGGAGTGGGTGAGCGTGAGGACGTGCTAGCTGTGTGTGCATGACTGCAGGAGACAAAGGCTGTGCCCACTCAGCAGTGGTGACCTCGTGGGGCTGCTGAGATGATCCTTGGCTCATGGTCAGCGCTGACAAGGAAGAGACTGGCACAAGGTCACTGCTGTTTGATGGAGAGTGCACGTCTTAGCAAGGTGCCACTGCCTCTTTTCTTTCCAAGCAGGAATGGCACCTGCAGTCCTCCAAGCTTTCTCTGCCCTGGCCTCACCCTGCCCACAGCCCAGGTTGGAGAGGCCTCAGCTGGAAGTAATTTCATCCACTGATGTTACAGCTACACACTGTTTTACAGCGTTAGTTATTTTCAGCCACACTCTCTTTGTAACCCAGACTGCCAGACTCATCTCTCCATGAAGAGGATTCCTCCTGGAAATAGTTCATGGTGAAAATGTCCACATATCCATGAAAGGCACACCATTTTCTTTTGGAAAGCTTCAACTTGCCACTAAAGAGTGGTGATGTCCTGACGAACTTGTAGGCAAGTCAGAGCTGGAAATTTTTAAGGGGAAAAACTTCAATAAAAGACAACATTGATGATATATAGTCAAATCTGACACTCAGATTATGGTATTTTTTGCAACTTCTCAAAAATAAAATTAACAACTCTTATTGAAACTGAAAAAAAAGGTCTAGTAATAAAACCAGTGGTCAAAAAAAAAGCTAGGTAGGATCAAGTAATATTTCTTACTAACAGCTTCTAGATGTCTGAGGAGACTTTGTGCCACCCAAGCAGACAATAAACCAAATTACTTTCACTCTAATATCAGCAATTAGCAAAACAGCCTTTTTGTTTTCTGAGTAAGAGCTACACTAAAGGAAATAATGCAAACTGCATGGGAAGAGTTTAATTAATATCCCTAAATGCTATATTCCCAGAGACCACAGAAACAACAGGCATCTATATTAATTAACTGGATAAAATTATCTGCTTAGTTAAATGGATGTAATTAGCAGTAATTTCTTGAAGTCTGTTTTTTAAAGTCCTTTTACTGCTTTTAAGAATATATCTGGGACAAGTTTTCATTGAAAAGACCAGAATTTTGTTTGATCAAAATGTCTAAGCAAAAAGTTTCCAAGAGATTCAGCATTTAGCTTGATAATTTATGTGGACAGAATCCAGTCAATAACAGGAATAGCTACTTTCAAACAGTTCTATGAACCCACATATGGAGGAAAAATCAAGTGGAGTTTTATTCAGATAGAGGCTTATTTTGAGTGATACTAAAAGTGGTCATAATGACACGTAAGTCAGAGCTTAAAGGAGTGCAAGAAAGTAAAATAGTGAGAATGTAGAGTTAAGCCACAGGTGAAGACCAAATGATAAAATGTAAAGCAGGATGTAGGTATTTAAAAATCTTACAAGAAAAAGAGACCTGTGTTAAAAAGTGTGACATATCCTGTGAAGTAATCATGAGACCCACTAAAATGAGTTGTTCACAGCGAAGCGACTATTCTGGTCGTGAAAGAACTGCATCAGGAGATAAGACTGTTCCTGTTGGAAAGATACTTTATTCTATTTGGCATGCTCAAGTGTTTTCTTCCCCATAAAAAATTAAAGTCAAGAAAATCACTTAAGATTTGACAATAAACTGGTAGTTAAAGGACAGCTTTAGATTTATGATATTGTTTATATCAAGTCCAATCAGCTCACAGACTTGAATATTTTATCAGTGCTCCAGCTGTAGGGATATTGGCTGCTCTGATAAAATTAAATTGATTTGTTTCTCTCAGTTCTACACAAGCTACATCCTGCTTTGTCATATTTGGCTTCTGACGAAACACTACTGGCACACCATTCTGCCTCAAAATGTTGCCTGTGGCTCAACCCTTTTTTCCCTAAGGAGTGACATAAACCATCCATGAGATAAAATATGGACTCCTGTAGATTTAGAGAGAAGCTAGTGGTTCTGATGACATTTTTTAGTTTAAAATTATAGAGCCAAGTGTGAAGGAAGACCTCATGTGTTCCCACTCAGTGCCACTGGCACACAGCACCAATGCTCTCGAGGCTGTACATAAGGTTTCTTGCTGTGCCTTTCAAGCATCTGGAAATACTGAAATTCCTTTCCTTCTGCATTTTTCCCTTCTCCTTTTTCTACTCAAAAACCCCCAACTCTCAAACCCAATGTGCCATTACATCCACAAAGAATTTAGTAGCAGGTATCAGTTCTTGAAATCTCTGTCTAAAACATGAGAATTACTGTTGGTCAGTAATATTTATTTCTGAAGTTTTTTAGGCATCAAGCAGTTCTCTGCAAGAAGGCAGAGGCACATGTGTAAGGATTCCAATGATCTTACTCTGAACAACAGAGCTTGCTGCTGGTTTTTCTCCTCGTTGGAGGCAATAAATTCCCTGAGATCACAGCTGTGATCTGAGCCAAATTTGTGACCTATTCCAGTTCTGCTCCTAATGGCTAATACTGTGGTCATAGGCACTATGACTGTGCAGCTGAGATATCTTCTACGTGAATGTCAGATGTCTTTACACAAAGCTTCAGAAACTAATAACACAGCTGTTGGAGTCCAGGGCATTCCTTTGGCTGCCCTGGAGGGTCAGAGACCCGGACAGGGGGGTCTGGGACCCCGGCCCAGAGCCCAGAAAGACACTGGCTTTGATCTCAGTCCATGGGAAAGGCTTCCTGCATTGTGGGAGGGATTGCAAGCCACAAGAGCGTGAAAGATAGTAGTTTAGCTTATCACAGGGTGAAAAAACAGTAGGTTTAAGTTTTTAGCATTGAAGTGAATGGGGGCAAGATGGAAGATTTGGGGCGTTGTCTCCTGCTTCTTCTTTCTTCTTCCCTCACTCCATTTCAGCAGTGACAGTAGCACAAAGTAGTTTAAAAAGATTAGGTCAAAGTAGAGATGACCTATTTAGTGTAAGTATTGGCAAGTAATGATAAATAAAGAATACATAGCAATTAGTATAAAAGATAGAGACAGCGCTGCGCGGGGGGAGTCGAGCAGTCACCAGATGCCCAAGCAGCTGCAAAGACCTTTGTAGGGCACTAAGAAAATTGTAAGATAAATAAAAATAAATGAAGCATGCAACCTTGAAAAATCAGAACCTAAAGACTCCGTCTTTTTCTTCCATTTGACACAGAGCTTTGCAGAAAGCAAAAGACTCTAAAACCACCTGAATGTCGGGCAAAGCCCCCGACACACAGCCATTGCTTTCCCCTCTGTATGCACTCAAGGTACAAATTCCCACTGATGATCCGTGAACTGGACCATGGTCCAACATGACCTACTCTGAATGCTCTAGTCACCCACCTACTACTGACAACTGCTTGCAAAACCTTGTTAGAGATCCTATTCAAAATGAAATTATGTGTGTTACAATTTAGAGTTTCTTTTGCTTATTCAAGAGGTTCTCTAACAGAATATAAAAATATTCTATTGTTTTCCTTGGAACTCCTTTCACTTTACAGAAAAGAATATCTCTTCCATGCTCACTGGCAAACCAGCTCACCCCTTCCTTTTCCATTGCTTCCACATTTGAATGGCAAACTAATGGCTCAAGTACTCAGCTGTCTCAGGTACTTGTGTAGTGAGTTTTTATGGTTTGAACTCAGGTGAACAAAAAAATTGTGATTTTTGCAAAGCCAAATATTCTGATCAGCTTTTGCAAATTTAATTTGGTTTCCACAGTTTCTCAAAAAATAGTGATGCATTATATTTTCTCCCAGAATTCCAGCACACACATTAGTTGCAAAATGAACTTGATCTGAAGCTAAATTATAATGTTGCATTGAGGTAGGTTGTTACTTACCAGGCATCTATATCATTTGCAGCAGAAGCTGTAGAGAATGAGAAGGGCAATTATAAGAAAAAGAACTGTTTCATATGGTGTTCTGTGGAAAATTGACTCCCTTCACAGAAATGCTCAGAGCAGAAATAAATCAATGTGTATCCATCCCTCAAATATAACGCTGATGGGTACGTCAGAAAAATCCATGAAAAAAAGGCCTTTGGAAAAGACTTTGGATGGTGTTCAACAAAGAGCAACAATATTTGAGCAAAGGGGAGGAAACTATGGAATAGCTGCTTCTTTGTGAAGAATCTGTGTTTTCTTACTTCAGTACATCATGGGGTGCATTGAGAAACATAGAAAGCAATTAAATAATCACATCATTATAAGTATGCACATATGAATGAAATTACAATTCCACTTCTTCAGCAGTTCCACAATTTCTTAATATATGAATACCACTTTGGAAATGCTAGGGTCTTTCTTTTCAGTAATTTCTGTGTGTGGTGAGATATATCTGTCTATCTCTATATCAATCTGTCTATCTCTATATCAATCTCACATACATATACATATATATATATATATGATTTAGTGTTTCATCTTAATGACAATTGAAAGGTACTTAGTAATGTGCTTTGAGTACTTGGAATTCAAATTTTCCTTTTTCTCTGTGAAATAGGATGAGCTAAAGCGGAGCATTGACAGTGTTAGACTTCATGGAACAGTTGACACTAAAATGGAAAATAATAAGACAAGAATGTGACATCTTGCAATAATTAAATAGTATTAAAGAAATAAATTTATAGGGAAGTTTAAGAGGTAAAATAACAGTTGGGATAAATGACTGCATAAATAAGCATTTTTCTGAGTAAGATTCAAAGGAAGGACCACTGGGATTGCTAGTGAAACCACTGTTTCAGACACTTGGATGAAAATTTATCAATTGTTGAAAAACATTTCAGCTCGGTTTCTGAGAGAAGGTTACATGACATTTTTTGGTCTAGATCAATTAAACCTGCGGCTTTATAAAAATATAAAGAATAGGATTTTCAGTTAATGTCAATATTTTACCAGACCTCTAGATTAATGTTTGTATAATTTTTAATGTGGCAATTTTAATTATTAAAAAATTAGAAAACCAGATGGAATTACAAAACAGCAACGGATTACTTAATTAACTTTTGCCTACTGGGATAAATAGAACATACCACAGAATATATCAAAGCAGACACCAATGAGACACTATACATCCATTAGTATGCAGGAAGTTTTCTCTTCAGATAGCAGTTCTTATCAGACATAAGCATATGCCTATCAATCTTATTTAATAAACCCAGCAACTCCTCATGTTATAATCCATGGCATATAACATCATGGCAAAATTCTGAAGAAGTATTCTACAATGCTCCCCACAGACCAGTGGAATCTCCCATGTAAGTACATGAGGTGGACAAAAATGAAAAAAATAATTGCTGCTATTTTATGAAGGAGAATAACATGTAAGTTAGTCTGCAAATACTAACAAACATCCTTCAGCTGTGAAAGGGCCTTAAACCAAAAGTAATCAAAACATCAGATTTTAAAATTCTTGACATTTTTGTGTAATCATATTACAAAATACTGTCAGCTTCACTGCATGACATATATTACATACTTGTGTAAAAACAGGAGTGAATCAGATGAGGAGCAGACTTGTAAGCCCATATTAATATAAATCCTCTCTACTTATATGAAATGCCCCTTGAACTATGTAGATTTTTGTAATTTTCTTGTATAGCTTTCAAATATGTCCTCTGAAGTAAAAATTATTTCAAACAGGATTCCAAAAGCTCTACAATGGCTTCTTTTGGAATGAACCCTAGCTGATGACTTCCAAGATTCCCAGAAAAACTGATGATAATTACTGCACACCAAATATGTTCCTACATGATGTGCACTGATACCTTTTTATTTATTAAAAATGAGTCACCATATATATGTGCATACATTTGGTTATTGCTATCAGAATCAACAGCCTGCAATTTAACCCCAGCCTATTAGAAAAAGGGCTCAGCAGACCCACACAAATGGAAATGACTACTTGCCACAGGCTTTTAACCAGGCTTCGAGATAATGTGTTTGTTAGTACCTTCAGATCAATACCAGTTAGTTTTTTAACAGTTTTAATCTCATGCTAGATGATTTAAACCAGATGAAAATAAAAATATGTTACCCGAAATAAAAGAATACAGAAAATACAGTATTGTAGTATTTACTGAACAAAGTAACAAAAATCATGTTTACTTTTTTTTTTTTTAAAACAGCATTAAGGAATCAAATTTAGGCCATACAAGCATCAACAAGAAATGTAAGTAACTGTACTATTAAGGTGGTATCTACAACTTTTTATAACTGTTTGAAATCCAAACCCACAAATGTTGTATACCTCACTTAAAAATCATTCAAGTGCCTTGCACAGTGTGTAAAAAAATTGATAGTAAATGGCTGCTATGAAACATACATGCAGTACCTGAATTTTATATTTCAATGTCTCAGGCCCAGATCATCAAAGAATTTAGGTTTCCACTCCTCAGGGAAGCTCTGGGTCTCCATGTAAACTAACCCCTTCCCTGAAAGGAGTTAACTGTTTTTGATGGTGTGAATTTATAGTGTTGTCTTTCCCTATTCAGGGAGGGAAAGGGTCAATTTTACAGAAAGAATGGTTCCAAGAGGCAGAAAGTTTATGGCACTGCAACTACTTGAACCACCTTTCCTACACAACATAAAAATATTCTAATATTAAGGATTATTTTACAACTCAGTGGAAATATGCAGTGATGCAATTCATTTCCTTTGTCTGGATGACAAAAATGCAGTCTTAACAGTCACAAGAACCCGCCTTGTGTTAGCTATAAAAAAAAATATATTTATATATATATTTATGCAACTACTATGTGCATTAAACAAAACCACTGTATGAATCAGCAGGGTTCAATAACACTTGTATCTGAATCTCTGGAAGGGGTGCATTGAAGTCTATGGTGCTTCTCAGTAAGGACTCACAATGAAATGGCAAAGAATAGAAACCCATTTATTTTAAATCTTATTTTTCTTACCCCATTGCCTAATAAATGGTCCATAAGCTCTCTGGCAGCTAAAAGGATCTATTGCCCTTAATTCAACCTACTGCTGAGAAATGAAAAATATACCTTAATACAAACCTGATAATTCATTTTTTAGTGAACACTGGAAATGAAAATCAGCCCAACGTCATTGTGAACTCCCATGAAGTAACTCCACCATTGTGAAAATTCTCTGTTGTCTTCAGTTCTTACCAATCTGTATATCATGAGTTGTTTAGCAGGCTAGTAATCAGCAATGTACAAGAAACCTTGTATTATTCCTGGAAAGCATTTACATTGTGACTAACTGAGGTTGGCAGGTTAATTTAGAACGGAAAAGTGTGTATCACATCTGCTTATAGAAATGTTGGAAAATTCTTCTTTTTTTTTTTTTTTTTTCCTTGACCTGTCTTAAGATAATTTTCTCAATCACCTGTGAACACTGATCAGTGCCCTTTGCACTGAAATGGTACAGATTTTTTCCTCAGTCTTTGAGATAACAGAGAAGACTTGAACCAATGGGCAATACCCTTGCGCACCAAAGCTTTATTATATTTCTGATTACTGTGCATCCCCACACCTAAAGCAAATAACATGGCACTTGTGCCATAGTTCTCATACTGTAGGTGCCCACTGACAAGTGTTCTGCATGAACCATTGTGTCTCAGTCCACTAACAAAACTACTGTGCAGTAGTAATCTGGTATTTTAGATAGTTTTTCTTATTGGACAAAGTTTATCCAGAATCTTCTTTCTATCAGGCTACAGCAGCTTAGGGCTCCTTTTCTTTAAAGAGAGGCAAAATAAATGTCTTACACCTGTAGACCAGTACTGGTGTTCTGTCCCAGAAATTTTAGCACTGCTCTGATACGATGAACCCTTCTTTTTCTCCCACTGGTTCCACCTCAGCATAGGCAGGATGTCCAGATCCTCTTCTGAATTTCATTGCTGGCCATCTGCTTGGACGTCGCTACAACAGCAATAACAAAACAAAATTTTATGAAAGGTACTACAATAAATTGTTAATGAAAAGATCTAAAAATTTCCTGCAATTTTGACTTCTCACTAAACCACGCTCCCTGTAGTTGTTACAGGAATAGAAAGGGACAGTTCAGCAGCAGCAAAAGGCAGAGGAATTGCCTCTTTTTAAATTTGTGGGTGATGACTGTTCTCAAACATGTAAACAATTACCACTGCTCTTAGCAAAGAAGAGGATGAAATAGCTTCTGTCTAAAATGGTTGATTATCAGATTTGTCACGTATAGAACTAATGATCCACCAACCTCTAGAGGATCTGTCCAATGCCCTTCCTTCCTCGTTCTGCATAGGAATTTTCTAACATACTCTGTGCCTTGGGAAAATATTGTGGCAGTGTTGACAGGAACTTTAATTTAAAAAATTATTTAGGATAAAATTCTGGCAAGCTTATGCAGGACTCTCAAAATAATGACTTTCTATTTCAAGTGCCATAATTTCTCCTTGAGTGGTTTATTCTCATGGTTCAAATAGAAGCAACGTTTTTATTTAAACTCTTAAGAGCTTTGGGTACTTAGAGCCTTAAGAAGTCCTAACCAATTTCCATTAGGTTCTTAGGTGCCTGCTTTAAAAACAGATAATAAACAGAGAAAATAAAAAGTTATTTTCTAGGGCAGATAAAACAATTCCTGTATTATTGCGATGTCTCCAGGGAAGAAAAGTGTTTTAAACAATCTGTATTTTCAAATGAATTAATGTCAGGATTAGGCTCAGATTTTGGGTGACCAGTCTGAGATTATCTCAAAGGGAATAGCTTTTGGGGAAAAAAGGGAAACTTCAGAGAGTCAGTGAGAAGAAAAAGCTTTCTTAAAAAGATTTCTCCCTATTGAAAATTTTATCTGCCAAATATACTGATTTATTTCTCTTTACTGACAAGAGTTACAATCTGCTTGGATGGAGGGCTAGAAGGTAACAGCAGCTTGTATAGAAACATTGCAGGAAAATGAGAGGAGAATCAATGAAAACAAGTTACAACTTACATTTTCATTGACAGCTCAAAAGCTAAATAATTTTACTTTATGATCTTTCTTCTGAATATAAACACTGCATTTGATTTTCTGTCCCTGTAGTATGCCACTTTTATTTCCTTTCAATCACAAAGGATACTTCATGCTGCTGAGGGGTTGTTAGTGGCCATAGCACTGCCATGGCCATGATGTTTTGCTGGGGCTCATGGTGCTGCTGGGCAAGAGTCACTCAAGAAGTCTTGAGGTGCCACTGAATCTTGTTGCCAACAAACCCCACAGCCGACTGCAGGTACAGCACAAAGTCTTCCTCAGTGATCATTGTCGGGAAGATACCACATAAAAGCAACTGCTTCCTTTTCCTC
Organism: Hirundo rustica; assembly: GCF_015227805.2. Classification (NCBI taxonomy): domain Eukaryota; kingdom Metazoa; phylum Chordata; class Aves; order Passeriformes; family Hirundinidae; genus Hirundo; species Hirundo rustica. Next base: position 137,197,027 of record NC_053450.1, on the reverse strand, counting down.
CTGTTGCAGGATCAGGTTACTTTTGAGGCATTCAGAGTTAAATTCTGTTTGGCAGGTAATTTAAAATCCCAGGCCTTTCAGTGCAGCACCTTCCTACAAAGTAGGAAGGCAGAACTCTGTCTTCTTTAATGGATGTCTCTTCCTAACAAGAAAACTTAGTCTATTTAAACTTTGGAGAGGTTTTTTTCATTCAAGCTTGATTCTGTGTGTTTTCAAAATTAAGAAGGACAGTTTGGTTATTGCTAAAGAAAAAGGGTCATATTCCATTCACAGGCTCACTAAAGTAAATCAAGAATAATGCAATTAAACTTAAAGGGTTTATTTCAGATTTTCACTGGTACAAATGAGAAAGGAATTTAACAGAGAGGTATCTAACAAAAAGGGAAAAATCACTGGAAAAGTAGCAAGAAAGAAAAGCTAGAAATGGTATCAAATGACGACAGGTAAGGATTAGCTGGGTTTTAATATACTAAGTTGCTCCCTGATTTAATTTTAAGATGTACATACGATTAGTTACTACTTCATTGCTACATTGATGAAAGATACTATATTTACCATTTTATGCTACTCTTTTTAATTGGCCTTTCCAGATGATTAGCTATGGAACATAATGTGTATCAGTTTTAACGATACAAAACCATAAGACATAAATATGGACTGTTTTTCCAGAGATAAAGCAAAAGCCTTGAAGGTCATCTTCTAATATTGCAGATACAGCTTTCTGCGGTGTCTTACCATGTATGAGGTGAGATTTTCCCTTTATAGTGAGTGTTTAATTTCAGCTTAATTATGTGCACGTTGACAGTTTTAAAAGAGAGCACTGACAAACTATCAATTCATTGCCTTACGTAACCCCTAAAAAGTTGTAAAAATATTTCAGCTTTAACTGAAAAATCCTTGAAAAGTAACTTGATAGATATTGGGAGATGAATTCCTTCAGTTCCTTCAGTTACTGGAGCAGCTCAGGAAATGCCTAATGCATTCTTTGTCTTTTTTCTCTGTGAAAACTAAAAAACAGAAAGAAACCCCTACCCCCCAAAAACCAACAAACCAAAACACACTAAAAAACCCCACCAAACCAAAACCAAACTTGAGAAATCAAACTGGGTATTTAATTAACTAATTCACAATTTTTGCAGGAAAAAATATGGTTTTTTCCTTTGGAATCAGAACACTTAAAGGAAATCTCTGAGCTGTGGCTGGGGATTTGTAACTCTTTCTTCCTTTCAGTGTACTACAAAGCAGGAAAACAGGACTAGTATTATTTTTCATTTTTTGAAGTTTCCTTGAGTTCACTATTTTAAGCAATGAAGTTGAGAGAAAAGCATTTGTGACCCTACGCGACCAGGATGCAGAAGAAATATGTTGAGATGCAGGAAAATAATTTATGATACACATTAAAAAAGTCAGCTCCTATTGAAGATCACTAAGATAAAAGGAAAAAATCCAGCAGTTGGCTAATCCATGGAAAGTGAGGTCTACCTTTCATGTTTCCTACATTATGTCTCTCTACACCATTGCTGGTGGCTGTGCAGGATGTTTGACTTCCTGCAGCAATACAAAGACCAAAATAAGTATGTTTATATCCATCTTGCAGAAAAGGTAGAATTTTATCTTACTTCTGAGGGAAAACCTTTTGTCTTACTTCGGAGAGAAAAAGACAGGATTCCACCTATTAAAACTAAAGGGTAGAAACTGGAGTAACTTCTCACTCTGTTTGCAAGGGAAGTGTATGCCAAGTGTATTCTTTTTGATCAGTTTCTTCTTTTGACACCTTTCAATATCAGGGATTTTTGAGCCTTATAGGGCCTCATTTATCCATGAAAATCATATGATCTCATTTAGATATGATTAAAAAAAAAAAAAGGCGGTTGATAAATATCTGAGTGCAGTTAATTGAACATCATCTAAATAGAATTCAGTTGCTATGATTTGAACACGGTTTCTAGTGTTACAGTCAATGATTTTTTTAAGGTTGCTAGCTGTAGATTATCTCATTTCCTGCTGAACAGTAACCAATATTAACCAGATCAGTTACAGGAGGATGGACAGTTGTGTAAAATTGTGTTGAAATACTGGTATCTGAAGACCAATGCCTTGCTTCTCAGAGTTTGTGGTGCTTACATTATTATTATTTCTAAAATGTATGCAACTTAACACTTTTCATCTGAAATGGTAATTTATCAAAAGCAACTGTAACAATGTATATTTTGCTAGCTGCAGCAATTATAAGCTTTTACATTTCCTTTCATACATCTGATTGAAGAAAAGTTTCTACCAGTAATGGATAGAAGGAACTTGGAAAGAGGTGTTACATATTTGATATTCTTATATCCTAGCCTCTATTATCCCCATCCTTAGTCTATATTTCCCTGAGTAAAAAAATGTAATGAGAACAATTCTGTAGAAATCTGCAATTTCAGAAGAACAGTAAAGGAAAACAGTAATGAAATATTTGCCCCGCTGCCATCTCCTCAACCCTGTCACCCAGATTTTGTTCTGCAAGATTTATAAAACACTATCAAAAGTTTCTTTGCATATTTCAACCAACATAAAATCCCAGAGTGGTTGTGCACGCATCAGCTCTTCATTCCTATTCAGCAGTAAACTTGAACAGTGGATTTCATCAAGACATGTGCACTACCTTTTTAAAACGGAATTTACATGAGTATAAATACTTGACATAGCATGAGAAGGTCAATCTTTCAAAGTCTTAACTCTCCAGAGCTCCCTAGTAAACTTGATTTAACACTAAACCACATGAAAGCTGAAGTTATTGAGAACGTTTTAGACTGAATGCTCTGACACAACTTTGTCTCCCCTATCTATTGACTTTTTCTATATTTCAATCTTTCAGACTTCCAGAGGACTAGTTCACAGTGTCTCCTGAAGGGCTGCATCTTACATTTCCACTGATGTCAATTTCTTTGTCTAATTCAGGAGTAAAAACACATTTAAATCTATTTAAAAGCTTTACTCTTTAACCACACTTTGTCAAGAAGGCCTGTTTAACTCTGATGATATGGAAATATGTAAATATGGAGATATCCAAATTCTGTATTTATTGTCAAAACTCCAGGAAAACTATTATGGCTTACTAAAATAGATTAAGAAAAAGGGAAAAAACCCCACCCAAACTATAGTAAGGTCTTACTAAATGACTAAATGTTAATCTGATACTATTCAACACCTATTAGTCTAAATACTTGTCTAGTGTTACTCTGCCTCAGTAGTCAGGGCTTTGGTTTCTTGTGAGAAGTCAAGAACTTTCGGTTACCAATTACCTTGACCATAACATGTATTTTTGTGCTCAAAGTTACCCGAAATTTGTGCATCAGTCTTTAATCTCTAGAAACACTCAGTTGATTTGGAAAATCACAGCCAGAAGTGGATGAGGCTACAAATATCTGAAACTATACTTCTAATGTGTGTATTCCCAGGAGTAAGAAAAGAACAATTGCCTGACACCATGTTAAACTCATATTTTGAAGAAACTGTTTTCAAATAAGGATTGCCTCAGACTTAAGATTCAGTAGAGTAATTTACTGGCCTCATTTAGTTTTCTTTTTGACAAAAGCACTTGTTCAACGTATCTTTTTGTGATTTAAACCATCTTTCTATAACGATTTCTGCAGTCTTAGGTTCATCTGAGGAGCTGGCTGCTGAAGGACGAGAAACAGAATGCTTCCTTCCTCTACACCTTTGACTTTTATTGTCAGTGTTGATTATTTATTTTAGTGCTTCTCCCTTGTGGTTGATTTAGGTTTCCCTTGCTGAACTGCTGGTTCCTGCTGAGCTGGATAAGCTTTGGAAAAATAACTTTACTATCAGTACGAGGCAATGACAGTGAGATCAATGACAATACTCCAAATGCCAAGATACTGCAGGACTTTGAAAGAAGAGAAAAATGATACCTGTTCTCTTCTTTTTAATCATCATCTTCATGAAACACAATTCAGCCTGAACATCTGGACAAAAACTAATTGATGACCATGTTAAGCCTATTTCAAACTAAAAGCATAATCCCCTATAAAAAACAATGGGCCGTATCCCAGAAGAAAACAGCAGAGCTGTGTGAGCTACATCACCTGGTTTAGACAGCTGAGGATCTCATTCTTTTTACAAATCCCCCCTTTTTTTTTTTTTTTTTTTTTTTTTTAAATCTGTCTCCTATTTACTTCTTGTTTGAAGACGTACACTGCATTTGTGGCATTAATGCAGAAACCTAGAAATGGTGCATGGAAAAAACGGCGATGTTGAAACTGGCTCTTATTGGTGGTGTGCTGTTATAACCAGAGAATTAAAACGGTGAGTCAGAAATTTCCTGAGCTTTGAAATAACAAGAACTCCAGCATTTTTAGCTATTTTCTCATATAGTTTCCTTCCTCTAAGCAGACAAGGGATGAGCAGAAGGTCAAAATCTGAAGAGAATCTACTGCTAGATGTGTGTGCCAGTGAATGTTTTCAGATATCAAAATAAAATCCCCTTTACAACCCATTATTAAAAAAACCCAAACCCAATAACTAGTGCTTTCTCAGACCACACCAGCTAGGGCGCAGCATTTAGAAAACATCCTCTGTTCATGCTAGCAGTCTTACACGCTTTTAGCTTTAAGTGAGGCAGAGTTAAATGACAGGAATGCAGATCCCCTCATGCTGGTTGGTCTTGATGCTAAAAACCAGTCCCAGCCTTATTTAATTTACTAGTAAATGCATAATTTAAGTTAAATCAAGGACATAATTTAAGTTAAATCAAGACGAGTCAAGGTGCATCCTCCATGCTCTGATCACACACTAATATTTGCTGAAGATCTGCAGCTGTTTGTTTCTTCCTCCCTCCCTCCCTTTTTCCTGAAGGTCACTCCCTGGCTCCATAGCACCAGTTCAACTCTCTGTGTGGCCGTTTAAAAAGATTCTTGAAGTTATCCATCTTAAACATCCAAGATGAACAACAACAAAAAAGATATAGGTATGTGCCTGTGTGTGATGTGTGTAAGTGTACATGTATGTTTCTAAACAGCTGAACCAGCAAAACAAAGCTCTGGAATACCTCCAAGGAGGCTGGGAACATGAAGGCACCTGACCTTCAAAACAGGATCTTAACTCAAAAGAATGTTAATTTTTAACTGCAAACCCACAGTGCTCTTTAGAGAGTGACATATTAACTACTATTAATATATACACAGCCACTAATATGTAAGATCTGAATTCATTCATATTCTTACAGCTTTGGAGTCCACATATGCTATTAAGTTTTGTAACTATAAGCCGAATACAAGAGAAATGCTCTTTTGCCTGAGGCTAAGTCCTAATTTGAAATGTCATTTTAGACTCCTTAAAATCTTTTGCCTCCAGAGAATCTCCAAAGTAAAATTTTATTCAGCTGTTGTCAAGCCTCCCATAATCGTGCTTGGCAATCGTATCATTGTGTCTGTCCGGAAAGAGAGATCCCATTGTGTCACTCCTTACCTTCGTATAACAGAATCTGCTGAGTTGGAAGGGCCATTGAGTCCAACCCCAGCCCTGCAGAGATCATCCCCAAGAGTCACACCACGTGCCTGTGAGTATTGCCAAATGCTCCTTCAGCTCTGTCAGGCTGGTGCTGTGACCCCTTCCCTAAGGAGCTGTTCCAGTTCTCAACCACCCTTTTGGTAGAAGAACTTTTTTCAACCTAAATCTCACCTGGCACGACCTCAGAACATTCCCTTGGGCCCTGTCCCTGGTCACCAGAGAGAAGAGATCAGTGCCTGACCCTCTTATTCCCCTCATGAGGAAGTTGTAGACTCCAATGATGCGTTCCCTCAGCCTCCTCCAGGCTGAACAGATCAAGTGACCTCAGCCACCATCTTTGTTGTCCTCCTTTGTACTCTCTCTAATAAATATTTTCTTACATTGTGGCACCCAGAACTGCCCCCAGCACTCGAGGTGAGGCTGCCCCAGTGCAGGGCAGAGCGGGACAATCCCCTCCGTTGCCTGGCTGCCCATGCTGTGCCTGATGACCCCCAGGACAGGGTTGGTCCTCCTGGCTGCCAGGGCACTGCTGGCTCATGTTCAACTTGCCTTGGACCAGGAGCCCCAGGTCCCTTTCCACAGGGCTGCTCTCCAGCATCTCATTCCCCAGTGTGTCTGTATATCCAGGTCTGCCCCATCCCAGGTGCAGAATCCAGCACTTTCCCTTGTTGAACTCCATGTGGTTGGTGACTGCCCAGCCCTCTGACTTGTTGAGGTGTCTCTGCAGGGCCTTTCTGCCTTCGAAGGAGTGAACAGCTCCTGCCAATTTTTATCATCTGTGAACTTGCTTAGCGTCCCTTCCAGTCCTGGGTCCAAGTCATTTATGAAGATGTTGAAGAGCACAGGGCCGAGGATGGAGCCCTGTGGAACCCCACTAGTGACAGGTCACCAGTCTGATGTCACCCCAGTCACTGTAACCCTTTGTGCCCAACCCATGAGCCAGTTGCTCACCCATCACATGATGTGTTTATCCAGCTGTGAGCTGGACATCTTGTGCAGAAGGACACTGGGAGAGACAGCATTGAAAACTTTACTGAACTCTTCTGAAATCCAGAAATCTCACTACATCAGCTGGCTCTCCTTGATCAACTCCATGGGTTACTTTGTTACAAAAGGAAATCAGGTTTGATAAGGAGGACTTTCCTCTCATGAGGCTGTGCTGGCTGTGAGCAGTGACTGCGTTATCTTCCAGATGTTTTCAGTATCTCCCAGAATAACCTTCTCCATAACTTTACCAGGCACTGAAGTGAGACTGACAGACCTATAGTTTACAGGGTCCTTCTTCTTGCCTTTTTTGAAAATTTGGACAATATTCACTAGCTTTCAGTCAGCTGGGACTCCTCTATATTCCCAAGACTGCTCAAAAATCATCATCGAGAGGTTTTGCAATAACATCATCCAGCTCTTTGAGGATTCCTGGGTGAATCTCATCAGGCCCCATATGGATCCAGAAGGAGCAGCAGATCCCACATAATTTCAGGCTCAGGTGGAAGTTTATTCTCCAAATCATGGTCCTCCAGCTCAGGGTACCTTTGGTCCATCATCCATGTTGAAGACAGAAGCAAAGAATGTGTTAAACGCCTCTGCCTTGTCTCTGTCCCTGTTTATGAGATCATCTTCAGCCTGCAATGGGACAACGTTGTTTTTATACTGCCTAATATTAATAGATTTGAAAAAACTCTTTTTATTCTCATTATTTCCAAGATTCCTGTTCTGCCAAGATGGCTTTCTGCCTCACTTGCTTGACTTCTGAAATTTGGGAAATGCCTGCTCCTGAGCTCATAGGAGGTGATGTTAAAAAATGTACAGTTTCCATGGGGATCTTACTAATTCCCTGAGCAGTCTGAGGTCTGCCCTCCTCAGGTCCAGAGTTGAGGTATTTGCACTTTTCCTTCTGTTAACAGAGATTTTCAATTCAACTGCTTCATGGTCACTGTGGCCAAGATGGCCACTGATCTCCACTTGCTCACAAGATCCACTCTTTTGACAAGGAGTAGATCAAGGAGGGCATCTTTCCAAGCATGTTCCATGAAGCTGTCATCCAGGTCTTTAGGAATATTCTGGCCTGGTCTGTACCAGGTGTGTGATGTTCCCAAGTTGAACTCTCCCATAAGGACAAGGGCAGTTGACTTGGAAGAGTCCCTTAGTTCCTCAAAGAGTAATTCGTCAGTGTCCTGGCCAGGAGGTCTGTAGTGGACTCCAGTGATGGCATCTGCATTATTTGTTCGTCCCTTGATTCTTATCCAGAGGCTCTCAACTGTGCCATTGCCAGCTGTGAGCTCCATACATTCTACCCCTTCTATTCCATACTGTGCCACCCCTCCACCTCTCCCACCCTGCCTGTCCCTCCTGAAGATCCTGGAATCATCCAACAGGGCACTGCAGGCACAGGATCCATCCCACCAGGTTTCACTTCTCAGCGGTGGCCAGATCATGTTGCCTTTTGTCTCCAATGGCAGAGCACTGTGATGACAGCTGAGGTAAATTTCAAGCCTCAAAAGGACTTTGGATCACAACATAAGGAAGGAAGGGAAGAAACCCACAAACTATGCAAGTGAAAACTTCTTGTGTCATGCAACCCTTCTGTCCACAGATAACTGGGTGCAAAAATGCAAAAGAATAAAATATAGTCAGACTTATACCTTGTTTTTCAATTTGCTAAATGTTCCCTTGACATTAATTGCTCCCAATGCCCAAGTTCAAACACATATGTAAACAATTAGAAATTAAAAATACAGGAAAAAGAGAGAACATGAGGGAAAAAAAGAGGAAAAATTAACATGTAAAACTAAAGCTAAAATTTGGCCCACAGCTAATTGAAATCTCGGCAAATCCATCTGACTCAACTGGGAATTTCTTTACTCCTCTTTATATTGAGCTCTGGATCTCTAGATCATATGTGGAATGATCTGAATCACAGGGATGCAATCCATGACATTCAGGACATCATGATTGGCTTCTTGGCCATCAAACCTCTCATCCTGAATGCATAAATTAGTAAATAAATCAATCACTTTTTAATTTTGCTATAGCTAGTATTTAGTTATGATATGGTGTATGTTACAGCTAGATTTCTGACATAAACTTTGTTGAGAAAGTCATGAAGAGCATTATTTGACATGTATCTTACTTTACAATAGTCAGTCCAAATCAGCTCAAAATATACTTAAGAGACACAGGAATCTTCAAGGTAAGAGTATATAATGTGATTAGAGGAAACCATTGGCAACTAAATAAAATTCAATGGAGAGGAAATACCACAAGGTTAATGATAAGTAAATAGAAAACCAGGGCATGCAACATCTCTTCTGTCACTCTACAAGCTAATCTTTAGTCAATATTTACTTTTAGCTCTTAGGAAGAGCCTGCTTCCATTAGAACTTTGACTGAAGTTCCCTTGACTTTAAAAGCTGATAATTCATTATGTCTTTGGGCCACCATGGAAGTGTGCCACCTGAACAATGAGATATGTTGAACAGTGTAGAGGCTGGAAGAAACAAGGAAATTGTGCATTTTGATTTGAGTCTTCTACATGCTTTAAAAAAAGGGAACATTTTTGAAAATGTATTGAACTGTTTCAATGATATAGTTTTAAAATTGCACACTACCACAGGCAAATTAGCACTAGCATTTATGACTTCTCAAACTCTTTGTTTGAAATAGCTATTTTTATTCCTGGTGGGGCAGCAGGTGTGTGTTCTTCTCAACACACATGAACAACAACCCCTAGGGTAGCATTTTCTTCAGACTTAAAAGGCAAAAAAGTAATAGAATGATGTTACTATATTCTAAGACAATAGCTTTTGTAATAAATGGCATTTTTCTTGGCTTGTGTATATAGTTTATTTAAACCAACCAGTGCACTTAGGATATCATTTAATGGTGTTCAGAGGTGGCACAAGAGATTGCCTTTATCAGTGCAAGGGTAAACAGCACCAAGTGTGGGTATATTTATTCTTATCTGGGAAAGCTCACTTCATGACAAACATGAGTTGGATTTGAGATGAGCTATGTGAGAACCTGAGTGAGGAGGTAAGTGAATATTGGGTGATATCTGCAGAGAACACAAAGAAGAAAGAGACTTAAAGCCTCAGATACAGGATCAGTTTATTATACTGTTCTTTATTCAGTAACCAATCAACTAAAAATTCCTACACAGCCCTTAAACTAAAAAAACCCAACAAAATCTGATTGAAAATGGCATTTAACCTACCAAGTATCTTAGATGTAAAAAGAAGTTTCTATATTAATTATATTAGAGCTTTGAATGAATACTATGTTCAATGTCTATATGATGCCTCCATAAAGTAACTTCTTTAAAAGTAAACACAAACATGCCAGGTTCCTGTTCCTTCTTTTGGCCAGCCTTAGAGTTATATTAATTACTAATGATAGATAAACTGATGTGGATCTTGATTTGGCTTGATGACTTGATGGCAGACTACAGTGTATTTGTAATTTTTTAGACATCTGCAGGAGGGAACTGCCTGTCCATCTGTCACATCTTGTTTTAACTGTGCAATGTTCTTATTAATCAAGAGACTCATAGGAAACAGTATTATTTTCTGAAATATTTATGTGCTTGTTCTCATTTCATGACCAAGCCCATGGCAATCATCTTGAGGCCTTTTCCTAAAACGGTAACATCAGATCCATATTTCATTCATTTCCCATAAATAATGCAGCTTGTCTCTTGTGCTTTGTGGGCCATCATGTTATCTGGAAGTTTACACAAATATTTTTCAATTGCACAAATTCAATAAAGAATGATTTCTTGTAACACTGGCCTATTTATACCAGTTTTACCTGATTATTTTTTGAACTTCATTTTCAAAACACAAGTTTGAAAATATATTTTCTATTTTGCATTTGAAACATGTAAATCCTATAGATCAGATGAACAGAAGAATGATAAATTCTACTTAATATTTTGGGAATTGATCAAACAACTTTTTTCTTTGAAAATTTCTTTGAAATTATTAAACTTATTTAAAGCAATTTGATTTCCACAATGGATTACCTTGTTCTGTTCTAGGCTTATGATACAAAAATGGTTTTAAAGTTTTGAAATTTGCGTAAGTGTTTTGAAGTACAGTCACCCCCTATTATATCCCTTGTGATTTTCCCACGTCAGTGTTTGCACCTCTCGCAGGAAAAGGATGCCCCTTCATGGATAGTACTTTTTACAATTCTTGCTAACACTGACTCTTCACAAGTACCACAATTATCCTACGTTCCAGAGAATGTACCCTGTTTTGCATAATTTTTATTTTGACTGATTTCTCCCTTATTTTATACAAAAAGTTTATGTTTTCCCATTTATTCTAAATGGCCACATTTATTGCTAAAGGAAATGTTAGCTTTGACTAACAGATGAAGAGATTGATTAATGGCACCTAAGGATTAAATTCAGTGGAATGAGTTTAACAACACTGACTCAGGCACCTCTGTTTGCATGATAAGTATGATATCAATGAAAGAAGTAAATTAACATGTCCTTACTACATTTAAAACAAAAATAAATAAATAAATATGTATTGTAATTTGGTATTCTCTTCTTCTTAAAATGCAGTGTTGCCTTTTACTTAGCCTTTTCTATCACACTGTGACAGATAAGAAACTTGCTTTTTGTAGAGTTAAAGAATAGGAATTCAATCTGTGTAAATTTAATTTGTATGTGAAAAAAAGAAAGGGACAAAACCTTCTATTTCATACAAGACTTCAGTGGAATTTTGTTTGTCTACATCAATAGTGAACTGGCTTGAAATGCTGCAGAAACATGAGAGAAAACTTTGTGTTATTATATGGATTCTGTTCCCCAATGATTAGCACAGTTACATTACTAGAACAGGAATACTGACAAACAGTTCTTTTTGATTTCTGTCACTACTGTTCCATCTAAGAAGAATATTTATTATAATATGATGCTAAAGTTTCATGTCTGACTTCAATTCTCATTGCTGTCACTAAGAATAAATGTCTACATCTTCCTGGTCCAGGCTTTTACCTAAGCAATCCCTAAGGTATGTCCCTAGTGACACTTCCAGTGGTTTTGCATCTTCACTGTTGTCCAATAGTAGGTGTCTGGGCTCTTCATAGTAAGGGAATACAAGTGGAGGTTATGAACTCCATGTGGAGTCATCCCTTTCTTTCACGTTTAGCAAATCTAAACTTATCACAAGGCAGAGGAATGTTGCTGAGTTAAGAAAAAATGAAACCACAAGGAGGTGTATGTATTCACAGGTTTCTGTAGACACAAACGTCTATGGAGAATTTACCTTTCTCATACATTTGTCTACAGTGGAACTGAACTGACTAAATGTCAGCAACTGCAATGTAGGTATCTGTACCTAAGGTAGCTATCTGTATCTGAGGGACAAAAATGTCAATTTATCTAATCCTAAAGGGGACGCCTCAAATAGTTAAGACGAATCATGGTCTAAAAGAGTCTGTTTCTCTCTACACTAATAGAAAGAGCAGAAGAAATGATAGATGTTAAAAATTAGGTGAAAATAATCTTTTCCACACTCTAGACAAAGTGTAAAAAGATTTTTTCAAATGGTGTAAGGAACAGCTAATACAAATTTCTAGCTAAAAACTTACTAGAAGTCAGCTCTTCTCTAGAATTAAGAATGAATACTTTTTTCTTCCCCCCAGAGAAAAACTATAGAAAAACTGTATGTCCGGAAATAAAATTACAGTGCACAGGAAAGGTATCAGAAAAATGCTGTCGTGAGGAAAATGAATGAGAGGAAAGAGAAGTAGTATGGTATCTGGCATATAACTCTTAGATATATGTCCTGTCTACAAGAAAAAGAAGTAACAGCAATGGTAGCTAAAGGAGTGGAGTGAGAAACATGCTAAGAACAAAACAATATCACTTGCTAGGAGAGCTCCTTTTCCTCAAAGATTACAAACACAAAGATACTTTCTGATTCAGTTTAGAAAAATCTATTTTGGAGAGCCCAAACACCCTATCCAAGAGACAGGACTAGTGACACAGCATGTTACTCTTGTCTTACCTCTATAAAGAAGAGACTAGCTGCTGACGTTGGATGATGATACATGTAGATGGTCACGAGGATGGCTGCAGCCACAACGAGCACCAGGACTAGAATGCCGACAATTAAGCCAGCATGAAGTGTTCCGCCTTTCTTCTCTGCTGCACTGTCATCTGTTGAAGCTGCACAAAGAGCACACGTAGCATAGTAACTTATGCCTCACCCATTCCATTACACACATGGAAACTGAGCATTTGCTTTTTCTGTGTTACATATACCTCATTTTCTACAGACCAAGTTGGAAAAAGATATTAGATGCCTCTTTTGTACAACCGGGTACTCTCATAATCTTAATGAAGAGACCTTCAAACATTTTACTTATTCAATAAAGGATATTAACATCCTTTCTTCTGAACATAAAATGGACAGTCTAAAGTTCCTAATTACCTTCATAATAAATTTTGCTTTGCTTTTCTCATAAAATTATTGCAATTGTCCTGCAGACAAAAAGTTCAAAATTTTGAACATTCAATTTTTCTTTCAATATTCCAGTTGAGACATGTCATAAACCCAAATGCTATTAAACACATTCTGAAAGCCTTATTCATTAGCTTGTAGAAGAATTTGGAACCACTCTTTTCAACTGAATCAGCCAAAAGCGCAAACACATGGATGCAAATATCCTGCAGTATTTTGATTTTGGTCTGAATGGAACACTCATCATACCAAAGTATTACAGCAGACCATTCATTTACTAAACTTGATATCAAGAGGCCACTTATGCTATGCTCCTGTCAGGATAAAAGAGGGTTGTCTTTGTCACAAGCAACTTGTCAGCAGTGCTTCCAAATAAGTGACTGAAAGCCTTTCAACAACAGTGTAACCTCTGGGGTAAAAGTTTCTCAATATATTAACCAACACCTGTAGAACACCTGCTTGTTCTTCATAATGCTCTTGCACACAAGAATTACTGTTCTGCCCACTTCTGCAGGCGAATGTGCCAGTCAGAAGTCCTAGGTTTAACAAACTCCAGTAGAGCCCTGGTAATTTGACTTCACGAACTTCCATTATTCTCCTAAATGTTCTTCAACCAGAAGGTTCCTGGGCACCCCAGGGACTGAGCCTGACAGACTACAAGAAGCATTTGGACAATGCTCTTGGGCACAGGGTGAGACACTTGGGAGTGGTTCAGTGCAGGGCCAGGAGTTGGACTCCTTGGTCGTTGTGGGTCCCTTCCAACTCAGCATATTCTGTGAAGTTCTGTGATACTCCCATCACTTTTTGCTTTTCTGGAAATCCTTCTAATCACTTTCATGTATTACTCCATACAGTACCTGTCTCTGATCTTGCTTACGAGATTTTTTCTTTCAGTTCCACTTTTAAATTTCCTCTCACCATGCTTATTTGGAAAGCTGACTATAATGAAAATCATTGATGTCTGCAACCATTCTTTTTGCTATGCCATCCCCTTGAACTATTTGGTTGTCTTAGTGTGCTAAAGTGCTTAGTGTTCTCTGAGATCAGGAACTCCCTTTTAAGCGGTCTTTGAAGACAGATATCGGTTATGAGTATCACTTCAAACAAATCACTGTTGTTATTAATAGCAGCAACAAAAATAACAAAAACAATAGCAATAAATGTACATGGTCTTTTACCATTCATCTGACTAGAGTAGAACACTCCATGCTAATGTCAAAATAGAGAACTGCAAAATTATAGAAGAAAGGCATATTGATGCAGGTAATGGTAAACATCTTGCATGAGGGCAGTAAAAGAAAAGAGGAACAGTTAATCTGAGTGTTACAGCTCATACATCCATGTATGGCAGCATGTTTCTCAGCAGACTAACAAGGCTGTATGGTTTGTCACCTTTCAGAATAGCACAGCACCGCTGGAACAAAAGGGAGAAAAGGAAAATGAAGATGCATCGTCTTAGCCAAGACATATATCTGACTATTACTCCATGTCATGTTTATGCATCTCTGGGGATAGAGAAGGGATTCATGCACATATCCCTTGTTTTTGTCCATATTTCCTCAATCTTGATTCAGGACAGTCAAAACCCCACAGTGCTGCTCTGCTCTGTCCCATAAAGTCAGTGACACTTCATGGAGTAAGGAACTGAGTAACAGAATCGGAGGAAGAAAAAGATCCCAGTAGATTGGGAAGCTAAACTAGGGTGTGGGAAACTTTAATGACTTTAATAAAAAATTGCAAGCATGATACCCACTCAGGTACACCCTAATCCTGCAGGTATCATGCTTTTTGAAAGTTCATGAGTATCTTTTCATACAGGAAATTCAGTTTTTATTGTACTCATTTTGGACATGAATTTTGAGTTTATGCATGAACAGGATCCAAGAACCAGGTCTCTCCCTACCTAAATCCTACAAAAGGATTTACTTTGCTTTCTTAGATTTTAGTTCACACAAATATATAGGAGTTTTGAAATGGAAAAGTATTATCAGCCCTGTTTGATTTTATTTTATTTAAACATAGTACATACAGTGAAATTTTCTGGGCCATTCTTTATACTCAAGTAGAGGAAAGGAGATATTATCTATAATCTGGAAGTTCTATTTTTCAAATTTTCAAAATTGTCTCCTAAAGGGTCATTAAAATACTTCCTAGTAGTTAGAGCACTATATAAAACAAGATGCAAGATCCATGGAGAAGACAGGAAAGAAAGGCGACCAAAAAAAGAGATTTCTCTTAGTTTCAAACAGCAGAATCTTTTGCTCAACATAGCCATCAATATTCACTTCATCTGATAACAGATGAATGTGTTGGAACACCAGTCTTAGTTTCTGTTCATGCACTGTAACAATATTTAGTATTTGTACGTATATGGAAATTAAGTAACAGAAAGACCATCAGAAAAGGTCTGCTTGATTGTACATCCTCTTGGTTGGAATATTAATTCCCACTGGTGAACAGTTAGTTCTGAGTCACCCTACTGAGAAGTAACTGCTCCCGCAAAGGAGCAGAGGACTCCTAGCTCATTTGTCTCATAATTATCTTTCTGGCAGTTTCATACTCTTTACTTCAATGTCACATTCGTGCATCAAAAACTACTTTGTCACTTGTACCCATTTTCAGGCTGTTTTGCACTAAATGAACAGTTTTTATTGTTACTGTGTTGCGGTTGAAGGCATAACATCTTTAAAAATGCTGGACTTCAGCAAAGGTCCTAACCACTCGGTAAAGGTCATCAGTTTAATCTCTTTTGATCTGATATTTTCTCAGCTTTCAGCATACAGCTTTGCAAACTAGAACACCGTCTCTTTGAAACAACACAGGTGTCAAATTCCTGCCCAGTTTTCTGCTAGTAAAGGGTGGAGCATGGTGTGGACATCAGAGCAGAGATCAGAATGCCAAATGAAAAGAATAATTAAACAAAAGTAATGCTTTCCTTAAGAACAAGTTTAAGTAACTTGCAATTTCCATAATGGAAATTCAGTCCATTGACCCCAGGGCTCAAATACTCATGAGAAATCAATTTCACTCTCTTTGCACAGAGACAATAAACAGTGTTGTCAACATTGAAAATATTCTTTGCTGCATGTTACCCTGGTTTTTCTGAGTTTTTCTAAGCCATTTGATTTTCTTAAATGGAGTCAGATCTTTTTAGTTATTGTACAATATTAAGAGCAGTTTTCTACCTTTTCCCACAGATGTAACATAAACAAATCCTTTGTTTTTCATTCTCTGTCCTTTGTTTGCATATTTCTAACCTGAAAACAAGTGTAACTGATAATTGGTCTGGCCACTGAGGCTGAGGGGTGGAAACACCAAAAAGCCAATCTTCTGCTAGACCCACAAATGTATAAAAAGTAAAAAAATAAACAAAGGGTCTCCTCTTCGCTCTCTTAGCTGGGAGCTGGATCGGAAGGACCTCTGCGAAAATCTCTTGTCTGCGTGTGACTGCTTTGTGTGTCTCGGTGACAGCTGCAAAATCAACTGTCAGTTCTTTTAAAAAGCCACCATGGGAAGTAGATGAAAAGACAAGGACTTGAAAAGTTTTCAGGTGTAGAAATCTTATTAATATTATCACAGCATGTCTGTTCCAGGCAAGGCTAGAGCCATGGGAGGCTATTTGTTTTATGACCAATCCTTTCCCAAAAGGAGTATTCTCAATGGAACTTTTCCCAAACTTTCTTTTTCTTATGCTCAAGAAGCAATTGTTACATATACTATATTCTGTATTTATAATGTCTTCTCAGACTCTTAAATGCATAAAACTTTTAAGCAGAAGGAGCCTGTTAATATATCCAAGGTCACTCTGCTTCTCATTAGGTGCTGAATGACTGGAAAGAAAGAGCAAGTAGCTTTTTTCCCCTAATATAAAGGCACAGAATCCAAACAAGAAATAGCTGTTCTGCTGCTGGAATGTTTAAAAAATAAAAGTGAAAACACAATAAAAATGTTCTTATTATTTCCATGAGAAACACATAGACATGATAAAATATCTGATTTAAAATAACTAGTAAGTCTCCAGTTACTATTGGGCTAGCTTCTTCTGGAGTAGGGAAACAATACAACCTCAAGGAATGAAAGTCTTGTCTTGCCATGGCACATGTGGACTGCAATGCTGACTTTAACAGAACAAAGGTGTCCAGAAACTGAGAATGCTTTTTAGTGTTAACTGCTACTTGCTGTTTGTAAACACATTGCCAATACTATTTTTCTCATAGCTGCATATTAACCCTTGAGGTCTGCAAAATGATGAAATACTTTGTTTTGTATTATCTAATTTTAAGGTTTACAAAAAGTTTCTACTGTGACAGCTTTATATATGAGAAAACAAATATTTACATATATTTACACCTCTTATGATATGAGATGGAAAAAAGTTTATTTTCCAGAGATTACTATCTCTGCCTGTGAGAGCAGAGGTACAAAATATTTTACAGGGAAACTGAGGAAAATTAGATGAACTTCTGGTACTTTCTGGCTAGAAAATTTCCTTTTATATAAAGTGATGTGGGACAAAAGGTAAATGACAGACAAAAATGTAGAATTTCATTTCAGACTTGGAAAATAAAATTTTGCTTCTCCCTCCAAAAGCCACGGCATTCCATTTTATTCTTGCATTTTGATCAGATAGTAAAAGACCATCTGGAAAAAAAACCTATTGGATTTGAACCTCCAATTCAAACTCACTTATATGCACATGAATCATTAAGGGATAAAATGCAATACCTTTTTTCACCCTCCTGACTGACACACTGCCAGGGATATAGATGATTTAAATAGCAGCAATCAGCCCGAACACGATCACTCAGTCCTAAACTTGGTTATATTATCTCTTTTTACCAGAAGAATGCATTTTCTCCTTTTTGGTCAGCAAAAGAGCAGAAACCTTCTCTTGCTGCATGATCTGGGGCAACTACAGATCATGTTCACTCACCAGCCCTCCACCCTATTACATATATAATTTCTAGCCTGGAAACTGTATCACTTCTATTTGCATAACTGTGGGTTTGAGTTAATAGGCTCCTGCCAAGAGGGAGGACGTAATGTTTAGGACAGCTGAGTACGCTGGCTTCCAGGTACAGTGAGCTCAATAGAGGCACCGGATTTTCCCCTCTTCTAGGCCTCCATTTACATCTGGAATGTGCATCTACCAGGAGACTCCTTGCTTTATGAGGCAGGTATATGGTTCTTCACGGACAAGCTTTTTCCCTTTACATAACACAGATTCCTGAAAAGATGATTAATGACCTGTGGGAGGGAATAAGGGGATGTACAGCTGGAAGGATTCTCCAGAGACTCAAGGGAATCCCCATAAAAATTTTCTCGCTACCTCTTTTAGGAACAGCATGCTCTGGAATTCTCAACTTATTCACAGTAATGGTGTGTGATTTTCTTGATTTGTGGATTCAGTCCCTAGGCATTTGTTAACATTTTGAGGTTAAGCCATTGCTTTACTTGGTTTCATGATGATTTATGAAGTTATGGCTCAGCTAATGCTTTAAAAATTGATTTCCAGTTGCATGTAAGAAATGAAAGGTGGGCTCTGAGTGAGAATATTATGAGCCATAACACAAAAAATCAGAATTCAGTATCTGTCTTTGCTATCAATTTTCTGTGGGACCCAGGGCAACTTAGTAAGTCTCTCCAAGATTGATCAACTGCTTCACGTAGTAAATTGATGAGAGTGCATTGCAACCAAATCCCCCTGTTTATGGGATGACAGTACTCTAAATATGTTAGCTAAGGGCTCTCATTCTTCTTTCATTGTTCAGCTCTAAAATATCACCTAATGTTACAACAGTTCTCATCTGTATTAATTTTAATTTGAGCTGGTTGAGACCATGAGAGCCATTACAATATTTAGTAGCATCAAACAGCAGTCATCATGAAGCTCAATATTGTACCATGAGGGACCACACCATTTGCTTCTAAAAGCAGCTGACTCAAATTCAGATGAACAAAAAAGTAAGCTATTTATAAGAATTTCAATTCTGTCACCCTCTTAACCCTACTGAAAGCAAACCCAAGACAATAAGGTAAAGCAGGCTGTTCCTCTCTAACGCTGTGTCTAGTGCTTGTAGGGTTACTCACCACAGTGCCCACCACACCTTTGGGAGAGAGAACAACTTCAGGTATTTCAAATTCAATTCAAAATCTCCAACTCTATGAACCTTCCTTCACCTGAACTTCACTTCTCCCATTCTTTATGGTGACTCATGCACACCAATGTCAAAGATGAACGAGCAGTGTAGAGAAGATTGGAGAAGGCTACTTATCGCAAAACTGGCTTAACTCCATGTAGAATAAGATTAAAAAGACAGAAGATCAC
Source organism: Hirundo rustica (assembly GCF_015227805.2). Taxonomy (NCBI): domain Eukaryota; kingdom Metazoa; phylum Chordata; class Aves; order Passeriformes; family Hirundinidae; genus Hirundo; species Hirundo rustica. The sequence goes on along the minus strand of NC_053450.1, from coordinate 137,177,710 downwards.
AGGATCTTTGAGTGCCCTAGCTGTCACACGGCCATAGCACTGTGACAGCAACAGGAGCAGATGATAAAACACTAAGGAAAGCAGCCATTTCTTAAAAGTTTATCCCGTTTTTTCCATCTGCACTTAGAGCTACATGGGGTTTTCCCATTAACCTTTTGATCTGGTACAAAGTCAACAAAATGTAAATGTGTAACAAGTTCAGCTGTGTACCTTTACAGCAAAGTCACAACAACTGTAAGAGTAGGAAACCATACCTCATTTTATATCTGTCTTAGAAAACCAAAGAGAAGCTAAACTAGTATGCTAGACTTCAATATAAGTTGAAGTGTCTACACACAGCTCTTCTGATTTTTTAACATCGTGCTTTTAACATCATTATATTAAGCGTTATACATCACATTGAAGATGTGATGTATAATGCTTAATGTGATGGAAAAATATCCTCTTTTGCTCAAGGAGAAAGTGATATTTGCTTTCTAGGTGTTATGTGCATGCCGGTACCACTACTTTGGAAAACTCCTGCTATTATTTGATTGACTGTCTGCTGATCTTATTGATAGTTTTTTTATATGTCTTGTGATAATAGCTGTAATAAGATGATGATAACAAAACTGGGATGAAGTGGAGATGCAAAAATTCTGGAAAAGGCACAAATGTCTTGTTATAAGAAACATTTAAGTACAATTCAAATACCATGAAGCAAGTGGAAAATAAGAGTTTAATTATGCCACCAATAAGAATAATGATCATTGATGCAATATTCTATTTTTTTTAACCAGAATGAAGGAGTTCAACACTTCTCATTTGCACTTGCTTTAAAAAACATGTATGCAGCCCACTGCCCATTGTATATTGTGTGAAAGGCATATTTTTTCTGTGTGTGACGCACGAGAAAGTTGGGAATATTTATATAAGAGGCTGTTGCTTTCCCAAGCTTGTGTTCTTGGCTTCAGGTCAATTTCAACAGGACATCTGCTATCAGACATGAATAAAATACTATACTGAACCCCACCAAGGCTGTATAGGCTTTCCTTGAATCACAACTTTTCTTGGGAAGAAAAAACTTGAATTACACTTGGTACAGATTTTCATGTTTCATACAGAAACATACTATACTAGATCCCATGCTTTTTTCTAAAACACTGCTTTCCTATCCTGAGTGTTACAGCTGAATTTGCAGAAAGCAGGGACCACCACTTAGGGAAACTGGTTGGGTGTAAAGTTCAACTTTGATCATACCAAAGACAACAAGAGAGATTTCTAATTTATCTCAAGACCTGTCTCTAACTTGAGCTGAGAAGAGGCTGATGAGAAATGAGAGAGGAGAAACAGCTTGGAAAAGTTCAGAGAGAAATAGAGAGTAAAATGGGGAGGTGTATCAGCATTTCTTAACCTATAATCTGAAGTGTGAGATCAAATATATGGGAACAATTGCTGACTTATTTGAGTTATATTTTACTTGTTCCCTTTGGAATTTCTCCTTTACCTAAATAAAAGAAAAAAGGTAAAAAATCAGATAACCTCTGTTTACAGGGCTCTTTCTGGTTTATCTGATAATGAAGGTGGCTAATTGTTCTACCTATCTTCTCTTTTTCATCCTCTGAATACATTTGTATCCATCACCACCTCTTCCATTTCTCTCTGTTCTGACACTTTTCTATTTTTTCTTCTCTTTACAAGACTATTGATAGAAACCATTTCAAAAGTGCTCTTTGGTAATATTTTGTTTATACAAATACAGCACATGGCATGGCACAGCACAGACAAAGGAAACTTTATGACCAGTTTTCTTCAAGGAAATCCTTGCTTCACTTGCTTGCTTCGTTTCCTCGCTTCAATTGTGTGAACCCTACAATTTTAGGGGAACACCAGCATTTTTGAGCAAGCGGAACATACAGAAGGAAACACATAATTACATAATCCATTACCTAATCTCAACAGGATTTTTTCAATAATGATATAAACCTTAAATCCTCTGTTTTTCATGAGAAAAGACTGGAAGAAAAGGTCTCAATCTTGGCCTGCAGGTTTCTGAACAGGAATGGAAACAAAACACATGAACTAGGACACCCTGAAGATAATTAATTTAAGGAGACCTTGGGTTCCTGCAAGTAAGATGCCCCCTCATAGTCTGTAATTTAGATTTTTCTCTGTATGTAGCCCCATATGGTAACATATTCCAGTTTGGGCACTTCTTTTAGCATGACATTTGACTACTTCCTCTTGCCTACTGCTTGCCACTGGTTAGGAGAAAGGCCTAAAAGAACAGCTTGTGGATTCCTGGCTAACACCAGATGAATCAAAGCCTCTAGAAGGTCTTTTCTTGTGGCTAGGCTAAGTTTTGGCAGTAAAACAAAGCCATGTCTTGCCAGTCTTATCCTATCTTATACAAAGTCTACTTTAAAACAGTTTTAACCCCCCACAGAGGTTATGCTTACAATTTTTCAGTTTATTGTGTCTTACTTTAATAGTGGAGAAGACCCAGCTAATTCACAGTGGCTTGTTAAGCTGAGTCACTTGGTTTTGGACTGTGTGGTCATAATAATTTCTTCTATGTCAAAAATATTTGTTTTGCTTAAAAGGTTGGCTTATTTCTTTGGTGAAATATTTCTAATTTTCTGAATAATTTAGAAACTTAATATATTAGAAAGAAATTAGTTATATGCCTCTTATCAGGCATTAGCTGGTGTTTAATGTCTTGCAACTGGAGTTCAGGGTACACAAGAAAAAAAGCACTATATTTCTCCATAATTTGGAATAGCTCAGATTTTAAAGAGAAATTCAGCTGCAATTTTTAAGAGAAATTAGGAAGATAGATGACTTATGGAAGCTAGTTTCCAGACATAGGACTGTATTCAAAAAACTAGTCTTGGGTAAGTTTATCACCATATATAAAGTATATAAAAGTACTCTTTTTCCAAAACTTGGTCTACATTTTGGTCATTTCTTACTGCGTTTCCTAATCTCTCAAAATCAAATTAGGCTCTCTGTAGTACAAACATTAATCCTGTTACTACATTCCTGTTAGATGTATCTGGACTGTCTTTGAAAATGGCCAGATGAGAGTGAAAAACACGATACTGACATTTCCTAGAACTACATATACCAGGATGAACTTGTTAACAAATAAAACAGCTTTCTTCCTCAGGCAGGTTTGCCTTTTTTTTTTTTCCCCCACAACTTTCCTTTTTTGAAACAGAAATTTCTGTACACTTTGATGAATGAGAAGTGTAGCATTTGTCTGATACCTGCTGTGCAAAAGACACAGACTTTTCTTTCAAGTTTCTACACTGAAGGATTGTGGGGGACTCATAGCAGTCAAATCATCACAACAAAGTGCCTAAAAAGGTCAAATAAAATGTCTAGATGTGCTGGCCAATCATCTAAATCATCTACCAGAGAGTCCTCAACAAGAAAATCCTACATTACATGATAGCCATGGCCAGTTGGTCACAGTTTTTTATGAAAAATCAGGCTTTTAAACTCTTTAGTCAGCTGTGTTAAATTCTAAGAAAATGAAAAAAAACAATGGAATCTGAAATTAATAACAAAACAATGGTGCATTTTTAGTGCTGGACATCTCTTAGAACTTAAAACATGCTTGTTAATTTAAGAAGAACCAGGTTATAACAAAAATTGTGATGTCATACCAGCTGTATTTTAAAATTATTTAGGTATGTATGTAATAGTTATCTGTCATGTGTGTGTGAGAAAGAGGGCAGGCAGAAGAAACAAAACCAAGCAAATTTGAAATCTACATTAAGACATGTTACAAAATTGTGGATGAATTACAGTACAGTTGCAAAAGATTTTCTCAAATTAATAAAAGGTTAAAGCAGTATGACCAGAACAAAAAACTTAAATTTATAACAATTTATAAATTTATAATATTTTATTTCAGAAGTTCTAGACAGAGGTGAGATGCACCTATTTCTATGGAGTCCTTTTGTTCTACCTAACCAGATATTGACTGCTACCATCCCAGGCCACATCAAACTATAAGAAATCATTGATCCAATATAGCTTTGGTTTTCCATTATAAAGGGTTCCCTTTCATTAGAGTTTTAAAGGATTTAGTGTGAGAAAGTAGAGACCCTACATTCATGACCTGGAATAATCTACTCTTTATGAAAGGCTGACAAACCACAGAGAATCAAAGAATATGCCTGCGGCTACAGAAGTTTTATCCGAGTCTAATCTAGGGGACACTGGAAAATTCAATACATAATTGAAGATTCATCAAAAAGAACTTCTCAGATTAAAAGCTACATTTACTTTGTGAATGAGAAAAATGAGAAATCCTGGAGTGCTGCTTTGCTTTTGTGTTGTTTGAAGTAATTTTCTTTTTTTTTTTTTTTAAATTCCACGAGTAAAAGAAACAGCTTAAGGAAAATGAATAATTACATCATGTATTGGTTTGTTCTCCTAAAATGCAGCAGCTTTCTCTGTGGAAATGAACTTTCTGTATATAACTGACGCCTCAAACCCTACACCTTACCTACCAAGTAGGCCACAACCATCTATCATTTGCTCTAAGATTCAACGCTTTTAAGAGTTTTTCTTTTTAGATCTTGGACACAGAATAGACAAGTGCAAAAATAATCCTGTTGCAATTCCCAAACTGAAAGAAACACTTCTCTAAATTCCATTTTTGGAATATTTTTTTATATAACAGCATAAAGTTTTGGGCAGTGTATGAGATGCTCATGATGGAGAGCTGCCTTTTGGGCAGTGTATGAGATGCTCATGATGGAGAGCTGCCTGTTCCAGGGTCAGCCACCTGCCATGGAGCATTGTCCCACAGTCTGTGGGACTTTTCAACCAGGAATAGGCCTCCAGTACAGAGCAGTTGTGGAACAGGAGAATGAAGCACTGACTGTTGACCTCTAAGACCACTGAAGCCCTTTTCTCAATAAAATAAGAAACAATTTGATTTCAAGACTGAAAGAAAGTTTCAGGGACATTTCCGTAGACAAAATGCTTCAGAAGTCCACAGATCACTTTATTCCAAGCAATCATTTATGTGTCAAAGCAATGTCAAAAAAACCCACTGCCAACAAATGGACAATTCAATGCCCAATACAGCATGTGACCAGCCATGCTGTGGTTAGTGACAGCAAAGTGACAGATGGGAGACTGGCAAGGAAGAGGATGACAACTGTCCCCCATGGAGTGAACAGATCTCTAGTTTGAATAAAGGAGAAAATAATGGCTGAATATGACAAAAAAAGAAAAAAAGAAAAAAGAAAAAAAAAAAAAAAAAAAAAAAAAAAAAAGTCTGGAAAACAAGCTAAATGACACCTGCACTCTGTGTTTTTTCAAAACTTGAGTAATTCTCCGTGAGGGTCCTGAGAAAATTCTATATCTCAGCTGTTCTGGACTGATTTATATGGGACCTCTGCCCATGATGTTGGGGTCCCCATGTAAGCTCAGCTCCAAACCTAAGTTATGTTGTAGATGAACGTATATTCAGTCCCATCTCTGATCTTGTATCCTGGACCAACACTGAAGGTATCTTCAGTCCTGTCCATGGACTGTGCCTCCTTGGACGGGCCTTGGAGCTGTTTATCTTTTTGCTTCTGCAGAATTCCTGTGTAGACCTGGTTCATCATCTCACCTACTCTAGGACCACTGATGGAAGATGCTTCCTCTGGTCCTTTCCTGAGCTGTCTGTTGGCAGCTGGTGCCACTTTGCTGTGTCGCTGCTCCCTTCTTCACCATTCTGGCTTCCTGCCTTGACCATGGGTCTGCCTCGACCCTGGGTCTGCCTCATTGCTGCAGACTCAGCTGCTGGTACTAGGTCACGGTTGACCCCTCTTGCTCCCCCTGAGCTGCTGTGCCCTGCCTGTGCCTGCTGCCACACTTGGCTACCTGTTCCTTTGACCCACAAGAGAAACTTCATTCTCCCTGCTTGGAAAGGCAATCAGAGGCAATAATAGTCCCCTTAATATCAGTGGAAATGTGATTTATTTAAATTTGCTCAGCAGATCTTCCTCTGCTTTGATAGACCATTCTGAAGCCTTCAGAAATGAACCCAAATCTTCCTTTTCACCTCAGCAAGCTCTACTTTGGCAATGAAGACAGGCATAGGCAATGTCTAACAACTGTCCTATTCTAGTAGGGGAATTCTCATCCACTTCAAAGGCAGAAGGAAAAACCTCAGGTCTCAGTCCTTGAACTCACAAAGATGACAAAAGCAGGCCCCTGCAGAGCCTCATTTAACAGGGCCCTTTATCGGTATGACAAGGTGATCTTATTAACTTGCACAAGGAATGTGCATGGAGAAATGCAGGATCTCTGCTAATACAGACATAGATATAAAATGAGTATACTTACTAATAAAATGTCATGTAATAATTCACTACTGTGAATGACTTTATAGCACAATATTATTATTTAGAACTAGCACCACATACTCTCTTAACACAGTTAAATAAAACTACATTATTATAGTCAATAACATTAATACAATTAAAACTTACTTAATATGTCCATAATTGAACCTGCTCTTTTATTACAGAATGATAAAGAGAGTTGTAAATATTTAGTTTCCTAAGCAGTTCCTAAGCTTTGCCCTTCTTATATTCCACACAGATGTGGGATGCTGGAGTCCCTTGAGAATCTGGTAAAAACTATTTCTACAATTGGATTTTGATCAACCAAGTTCACTGGGGTATAATTCCACAAAATACTGACACTATTTACAGACCAAAAAAAAAAAAAAAATCTCTTACCTCCATTATCTTTTAGGTGCAGTGCTATTTTGGTGTCATCTATAAAGGAAATTCAAAATTAGTTGAAGGAAAATGAATTTTTCTAGGTCATGAATCATTTTAGCAATCAGTTTCTAATGATAAGAACATTCCACAACAAGAAAATTACTTGGAACTCAACTCAATGAGAACTAGATTGTGGCACTTCTTACACTGACTACTACACTTTCTTACCATCAAAAATAAACATTTATGAGAGTGTTAAAGCATTCAGGAGTATTCAAAACACTGGAAAATAAGGGTATAAGATTCTGTCTCATAATGATTATAAATAATTCACATATATTACATATTCACCCATAACTTGAGCATTGTATAAATATTAAGGATTGTATGAACCAACATATGTCAATGAAATAAGACAACGACTTAGATCTGTTTGAAGAATCTTGAAAAGGTCTACTAATACTAAACCCTATTTACTTCCATATTCCTCTTTTTCCTGTGAGTTTTAATGAATAGAAGCTCAGAGGTTAATCCTTTTAATGCAGTCCAAATGCTGCACTGAAAGTTTCTAAACTTTTATTGCTTTAAAAAACCCCAGCCTTTCTTATCAGTAGATTCCCACCTTGAAATGCCTTCAGCTCAGATTTTCCTGTCACAGGCTACTTGGAAAAGCTGTATCTATTACTTTTTCTTGTGTCAACATGCAATTTCAACAAATGCACACAGCTACATTTTATAGATGCTCCTTGATTAATCTGAATTAGCTTTCTTGCCCAAGTGAATCTCCTCCAAAAGCAGGAAAGCAGGATAATCCAAGCTCAAGAAGGTAAAATTTAAGCAGCCATTGGTATGAGGATCAGAACTGACCCACCATTACTTACCCAGTTAATTCAGTTCAAAAGCCTAGATGAACTATTTTACAACAGTGAGCACTACATGAGAAGAACAGTGTCAACTGACTGAAAAAATGTCAACAGGCATATTTCATAGAGGTTTTTATTTTGGACTCTCTATAATGTTCATCTGGCTAAATAGAATTCATAAAAGAATTACAAATTCATTAAGTCTGTGATGAGAATTTCTACTATATTTAACAGGGACCTTTATTACTACTATTTCAGCAGATTGTGGACTACTGTCTGAATGTAAAGGAACACGGAAAGTCATTGTAACCTCAAGTTCTCTAGAGGTGTTCTTAACTTGTCCTTGCTTCTCCAGCAGCATCCTCTCCTTGAGCCTTCCTGCCCTTTGCACCTCGCTGGTGCAAGAGTGAGCAATTTAACAGCAAGAGCCTTGACTGCAATTCCCTACTCCTGCTGCCCCAGAGGGAAAAAGTTGCCATCAACACGTACTTAAAGGAAATAAATTTCTTTCTGAGTTGTAAATTACATTTTTTTCAAGTGTAAAAATGCAGTGTATACACGTCACCTTCTGTGGGCAGGCTGGTTGGAAGGTGGGAAGTGGTGGATCCTCTGGTGGTTGTTAAAACTCTAAACCTTGTGGTGGTTGGCAGAAGGGTGGTGGTGGAGTACAGAAGTGTTTCAGTTGTGTCTATATTCTTCTCACAAATCTTATCCTTTGACTGTTGGGAAACAACAGAAACAAGGAAGAGAAAATTAATTCTCAGTGGGAACTGTCAAGAATGAAGAATTCAATCAAGGACAAGTCGCTGTGATAAAGAGTGAAAAAAGACACTCTAGATCAAGAAATTTCAAGAGCTTTTTCTTTTAATTTTCTTTTTTTTCCTTTTCCCCTTTTCAAGTCTCTATGCAGCATTCAGCAACATGTATGTTTTCATTTATTGGCAAAATTTACAAGTCTTAATTGTTAATGACAAGGTTTCATAGTCACCCCAGACTGTCAAACTTGTTACTTCCCTCGATCAGAGTTTCACATCTAAGTTTATAATTCAGATTTTCACTCTTCTGTCATGAAAGCTCACTGCCATCAATCCAGATGACTTAGAACGTGTTAAAAATGATATGTGGTGTTTAAGTTGTAGCTCTTCATAGTGAACGATGTGTAGTTAACTGGAGCATTTAATTAGACTTTACATGTAATTATCACAAAACAACACACATATATGCATAAAATGTGTGCATGTATTCAGCCCATAGAATATTTATTTACTACAATAAATCAATCCATTCACTATATGCCTATTAATTCTACATAATATTAAAATGTAATGTATTATTTGTATATTTAAAAACATATATAAAAATGTAAAATTTAATGATTATAAAATATAAACAACTAACATTAATAAAATTATTATAATATAATAGCATACTATAAATAACAGTCACCATCATATAATAATTTAATATTTATTTGCATAGGCAAATATTTTGATACAAATATAGAGTCTGCTTGCTCTTTTTTTTTTTTTTCTCCCAAGTTCTGGACATTTTTAAAATTCTGAAGATGCAATGAACAATTTCTTTTATGGTTCACACAGTTTTGCAGGAAAATACATCTAATTATCTTGCAGCAAATATTGGAACTGCATCTAACTCCTGCTGTTCCCTTTCATTTTAATGAGAAGTGGAGTCCTGCACATGTTTATTTCATTTTATTGAGATCTGGCTGTCAAAGCCTAGTGGTCATTGTCTTTATTTTAATATGCACAGATATTTTATCATTCTTTGTTTTACCAGAAACAATTTATTACATTACAGAAGTTTATCAGTACCTGCAGGATAATTATTCTTTAAATATCTTTGGGGTTTTTTGAAAAATATTGTTAATTTTTCACTGATGTAATTTAGTCAAAATTTAGCTCAAAATCTATATTAAAAACAAGGAAACCTTACTATGAGAATCCTCATTATTTATGCTCTTGAGTTAAGCATCTAAAACTAACCATTGTGTGCTAAGTATTGATACTTCCCTGAACTCTAGCAGTCAGCTCAGGCATAATTCCAGAAGATACCAAGCAGGCTGTTGCTTCTACTCCAAAGAGCCTAAAAAGCTGGACAGTGAACTTCCACCAAGTAGCCCGAAACCATGAAAATTAAACTATCAATTTCTCAGATACACTTAATATATTGATAATTTCCTCTCAGATCGTGTACTAAACCTTGGAGCACATGCTGGACTGAGACAAGAAAAAAGAAGCAGAAGGGAATGTTAATGTCTTGCAGAGAGAAGTTTTTTGATATCTTAATTTGCAAGCACAATTGAGTTTTAGCTAATTATAATCTGGATTAAAGCAATACAAGCTTTGTGCATCATAATAACACATGCTCCCAGTAATTTTTTCTTATGTTCTTGAAGAGGTTGCCTTCCACAGACAATAAATATCTCAGAAATTTTGCTTTCAAATAAGCTGGTGACAAACTGGAAAGCTGAAGCTTCAAGGCCATGTAATAAGGCAGTATGTAGGTTGCAGTTATTTTCCAATTACAGTTACAAGAAAAAAAAAAAATTCTTCCATTAATATGGATTTATCTCATTACTTCTCTTTGCTTCCACTGAAAATAAAACAGAATGTGCTTTTTAAACTAGACACCTGTGGCTATGTTTTGCCCTGGGTTTCACCTGAGATCTCAGAAGGCCTAAGTTGCTGAAACTCATGAGAATATTTAGGCTGTTAAGCAAAAATAGAAAAATAACTGCTTTTTTTATGGCTACCAGAAGATGAAAAGTGCCATAAACTATTAGTTCCTATTACCACAATCTCAGCATGGAAAAAAAAAAAAAAAAAAGAAAATTAAAAAAACAAACAAAACCAAAAACAAACCCAAACCCAAACCAACAACAAAAAACCCCAAGACAAAACAAAAAAAACCCCAAACAAAAAAATGCTTCTAAAGGGGCTTTTAAACTGCAACAGAATCATCATCCTCCTCATATTTATAAATGCTTTTTGAAAATGAACTCCGGTCTAGGAATACCCCGGATAAATTTCAGAGGAGGCTTATGGTCCCTGTTTGACAGCCCACCACTACCAGAGTCACATATCTTTCTCATCCTCTCACTGCATCTCCTTGAAAAGAAATCAAAATGCCATGTAGGCCGGTTGTGTGAGGGATTTTAGATTTTTATTTCAATTACTATTTTTATTTTATCTCTTTGAATTCATCTGTGTAATTTCTTCTTTACTATTTGATTTGGCCAGATTTCATAATCAAAATGCAATGTCTGTTTTTCACTTGAGGCTACACTGGCAAAGGGTTTTCTGAAATAAGGAACATCACAGTTTCTTCCTCATTTCTGGCAAAAGTCAGAGATCTAAAAGAAAATCAGCACAGGGACACTGTTTTTGAGGAAACTTTCTGGTTTTTGGGTCTCTGTTTAATTTAAGTAGTTTCCCAAAACTAAAATTTTAGGTTTTGTCCATTTTATTCCCTCAAATGGGGAGTGAAACTGCTCAGATTGTACTTTGTTATGTCTTATAGGATTTCCCCTGAATGATAAATATAGTATGTCTTTGGACTTGAAATCATGCTTTATAATCTGAATAATTTAAACAAAAGCATCATAGCTATATAAGTTGCCTCTGATGGGCTGAGAATGTAAACTACTCACATACCTCTTCAGGGCAGCCACTGTCTACCCAATCTTGTCGGTGACGATCAAATCCACTGGAGCATCTTTAAATCATGAAATAGACAGAAGTTGTCCAGATGGAAATAGGAGGAAAAAAAAGGATAAAGGAAGGGAGAAGAACAGAACAAAATAACAAAAAGAATAAGTAAATTATACGATTTAAAATCCATATGTTTTATATGGTACCACTTTTATTCAAGATGCTTTTGCTTACAATATGAGTCACTCCATTAATCCACTTCAGTGAAAGGTGTTTCAGTGAATGAGACTTTTCGTTTTTAAAATTTATTTATCATTTTTAAATAGGAATATCTCTCTTCCACTGGATAATTATTCTTAAGATGTCACTGACACATAGCACTTTTAAGTTTGATGTCAACCATACTGATGTAAATTAGTTTAATTATTATTGTCCAGACTTCTTAGCCAGGAAAATTTAATCCCACAAAGGATGCAGTGAACCATTCACTGGGTTTGTCAGGCAAAGTGATCTGAGGTACACATATAGCCATTTGATCAATGTTCACAGCTCACCTGAAGACTCTCCGTGACAAACAGAGAACACTATACAGCTGCTTCTACCTCCTCTCTAGATGCAGAAAACTGAAATTGCATGCATATTTCTTATCAAATTAGGTGAGTTTAATAACCTGTTTTCAATATCCTTTGTCTTTTGCTATACGTAACAAAGAAATTTTTAAGAAACTTGTAACACGCTCATGATTCCCCTGGAAATCCCCATCTCTCAAGAGTATTATCAGTGATTGTAGAATAAGTTTGTGTTTCCTAGACAACAGGTAGCATCACAAACAGAGAGCATTGTTAAAATGGCAAGCAAACACCTAAACCACGATGTTCAGCTTGGAAGGAAATTCTTGCCAGCTAGGGTGTTTTTCATTTTGGAGGGTTTGTTTTTGGTTTCTGCATTCATTTCCTGCAGTATTTTGTTATGAGACAATGTGATGTCATTTAGCACCCATGGTGATAACTTACCTGAATGTACAAAAAACCAAAATTTTTCTGTCTTTTAATAAGACTAGGTAAGCAAATAAGGCCACTGTTATGGTTAATTGTATTTAAGGGTTGTTTTTTTGTTTACAAAAAATTGAAAGATAACAAGACATGTCAAGTATTACCTACTTCAACCAAGGTAACAGGTTCATTTGGAAGAATGGAACACTGTAATTATTTTTATAGTCGGAGAGATATTACAAGAAGATGTAAACAATGTTAACAACACACTTGGGGTAAGAAACATCTCCATATAATTATTCTGAGCAGAATCTACAATGTCTTTGAGAAAAGATGTTGAGAAAAATGTTCATTTGCTTGTTATACCTGCATTGATCCACATTTTGCCATTTGCAATATTACTAAAAGAAATCACAGAATCACTAGGTTGGAAGAGACCTCCAAGCTCATAAAGTACAACCCAGCCCTAACACCTCAACTAAACCCCATGGCACTGAGTGCCACATCCAGTCTTTCTTTAAACACATCCAGGGATGGTGACTCCACAATTTCCCAGGCAGACTACTCCAATACTATATCACCCTTTCTGTAAAAAAAAAAAAAAAAAAAAAAATCCTATATTTTTCATAATATCCAACCTATATTTCCCTTGGCACAGCTTAAGACTGCGTCCTCTCATTCTGTCATTTGCTGCCTGGAGAAAGAGGCCAACCCCCACCTGACTAGAACCACCTTTCAGGAAATACCCCAACACTAACGGGTGTCAATTTTCACAAACTCTATAGCAACTGGATTCTTCAAAAACCCATTGCCGTTAAGAGAAAAATGTTCAAACCAGAAATGTATTTCAGAGAAAAACCGATAGTTCCTTCGCAATGCATGAAGCCTCTAACATAGCAAGTCAATAGACATTGACTGGAGCAAGTCCAGAGGAAAGCCACAAAGTTGGTCACAGGGCTGGGGCACCTCTCTTATGTAGACACGCTCAGAGAACTGGGGTTGTTCAGCCTGGAGAAGAGAAGGCTCCAGGAAACCCCTATACAGACTTTCCACACTTAAAGGGTGCTTATAAGAAAGATGGAGAGAGACATTTTATCAAAGCCTGTAGGGACAAGTCATGGGGAAATTGTTTTAAATTGGAAGAAAATAGATTAACATTGGATATAAGAATGTTTTTACAGTGATTCTGGTGACTCACTAGAATAGATGTCAAAAGAAATTGTGAATGTCCCACCATTGGAAGTGTTCAAGGTCTGGTTGGATGGGGCTTTGTGCAACCTTACATCTAGTGCAAAGTGTTTCTGCCCATGTCAGTGGGGCCGCACAGAGTAATCTTGAAAGGTCCCTTTCAATCCAAACCATTCCATAAATAAAGACCATTGGAGAAATGTTTTCTTGCTGAAGTGTGAATGAATCAGTGCTATGCTGGGAGCTCAGTGCTGCTTCTCCATCTCTATGGTGTTTTGTCTCTATGAATCTTTAAAAGAACAAGAAAAACTTAACTAAGCAGATGAAAATGATGACATAGTATTCCAGGTATGAACAGAAGATTTTTTTCCCATTCTCTCCTACTTTTCTCTAAAATTTGAATAGTTTCATTAGCAACTTATGTGCCCGTCTTTAAGCAGGACTGGACTGATTTTCCACGTGTACTGAATACTCATAAATCCATTACATTTTATTCATTCTGCTCTGGCTCAAATCTAATGATTTTGAGGATATTCAGTACATCAGAAAACCAAGCCAAATATTTAGACATGAAATCAAGCCACTCCATAAATTCCTCCACTTGAGGCAGTCATTGCAGTTACATATCTACGCTAATTCAACCTAATGTACTTAGAGCCAGTAGGGATTAACAAACCTCGATTTATCTTATATCTAAATGATGTCAAATTTAAGGGTCCAAAGATTAAATGAACAAAAATGTATCCCTGATGCACTCATTTACAGTTCTTAAGTCTTTTTTTACAAACTAATGAATTACAGGGGTGGATAACATTTCTGGGGTTAATTTTTTTTTCACCAGCGATTAACCAGCCACCTAAAACTGAATGCAACATGCAAGGACTTGAAATGGCTCTTTCAAACATGTGAAGCAGTCTTGAGAAGACTCTGCCTTGAAAAAAGTACATTAAACCATGGGCACTGCTTATTTAACATTTCCAGTGATGCATAATGAGTCCAAACAATATTATCAGAAAGCAGCTTTATCAGCAATGAGATTGTCTCTTGCCAAACCTGTTTGCGAACTTCCTTTGAGGCACATATCACTTGATGTCAGCCATAGAAGCTACTATTGTTGCTGTCTTGTTGAGTTAGAGTTCTGGAAACTGTCATTTCAGTGCAGCACCCGCTTTACTGACTGCATTTTTAAGACCTTAATTTAGGAGCATGGTGATAATTCCCTGTTGCCATTAAAACATTGAAGCAGATTTGATTTGCTGCACTGTTTATGCCATCTGTCAACACGGCTATTTTATAACAACTTCATTTTAAAGTGGTGACTGAACTCAGCTCCTAGGAAAGCAATAATAAAGATGTTCTAGGAAATGAAAATACGGACATTTATGAAATTAAAGGAATTTCAGGATTTGCGTGGAACTCTGGTTCAGAGAGGAAAGGGAGAATAAATGCCTCATATAGCAATGATGACTTGACACAACTAATGCAGCTGAGTCTGAGAAACAAGAAAGCTGTCAGAATCCTTTCAGTGAACTGTATGTAGCCAGAAAGGACTTGGAGATGCCATCCTATTTACCAAATGCCATTTATGTATATTTGGCACAAAATATTTGAATGACAAGAATTGTCCACTCAGTGCAGGACATGAAATGCTTTGCTCCTTTTCTTAAAGAGAGCTCAATGAGGATTCATGATGATGATGATGATGATAATGATGATAAATGAGATAACCTGAACACAGAAAGTTCATCAAGGTTTACTGTAAAAGCTAGAAACACAATGGAAAACTATTTGGAAGAAAAGGGGCAGAGTCTATATGGAAAAACCTTTTCTCCAGTTTGAGCTGGAGTATGACAATCAAGAGCATTCCAGAAATCTGAAATGATTTTGTAAATACCATGTAATGATTTAGTTCAGTTAAAACGTTTATTAACTCAGCTAAATAAAAGGTTAATCTGGAAAATTAAATAGAAAATTGAAGAGGCAGAACTCTTTTCTGACTTCAACCATTAAGAAAGGACTATCACAATATGAAAAGCTTAAAACAATTGCTAGGATGTTTAAATTATTATAAATACATATATAATATTAAAAAAACCACAAACAACCTGGAACTTTGTGTCTGTCCAACTGAAAAACAGTCAGAGTGATTTTTGGAGCAAAAAATGTTTATCATTGTGCTTGGTTTGGTTTTGCCTTCCTTTACCACAGAGCAGGCTCCTGTTTGGTTCCTTCACCCTTTAAATATCACTTTCTTGCCACACCGTGCTGTCTGGGGAAAGACTGAATTTTCCTTCCTTTGTTATTTTCCACTTTCAAACGCAGAACCCAATCTCATGTGAAGTGTCACTGTGAGTGACTATGGTATGCATTTGTAAGGTTTTTGAATAGCATTTGTGCTTATCACTTAGCTCAATACTTCAAATATGTTCTCTGTATTTATCCTTTACTTAAATATTGCTTAATTAAACTGTACTTCAGAACAGGATGACAATTTGATTATTCAGAAGAGGATTTGCTCCCATCTTGCTCTTGTAAAAATAGCTCACTAGCTGAACACAAGGATTTTAAACTAAAATCAGCCTGTAGTATTTTATGAAAAATTTGAGTGTTACGAAGGCATAGGTAATAGTTGATGCAACACTGAATTCCACCATTGTCTTAACACTGTGCATGGCTCAAAATTTAAAACATTCAGGTAATGATAAGGATGATCAGAGAGGAACAAAGTTCAGCAGTCTTCAGCTTGACAATGGTTCCACATTTTTATGGGATGGAAAGTTTGGTAAACTATCGCTACATAATGTAAAATACTCCTGAAATACCAAGTAAACATAGAAGTAAAAGATGTTAAAACCCAAGCTGTTATTTTACAGAAAACAACTAAACATGCATAAGCCTCAATATTTCTAACTCTGATACAACATTTGAATAGGCAGCAGGAAATAAAGACTCCCATAGGGAATTCTTTCTCTTGAAAGAAGCGAAGAATAAAAGTGGGATAAAAGAAGTAAGTTTTATTTTCAATTCCACTAGAAAGAAAAAGATCAAATTGTGGTGAAAGCAAGACTTGGCAGAGTTCTGATTAAAGAAGAATAGGAGGATATTTTCTATAAACTCAATGTCAGTTACAACAATAAAGGAAACATGCTGAAAAACAGATAAAGAATAAAAAATATGCTTTTGCTAAAGGCTCTGCTTTGAACAGTTAGAAGGAAAAAGATAGTGTAAGAAAGAGGAGGACCCTAGAGTCAAATTTATGAGATTATGGTATCACAATTTCCAACAGAATCAGCAGAAATTTATATCAAATGTGTGCTCTGGGAAGGAGCCACACTGAGATTAGTCCCTCATACTAGATTACAGTCCCCAGTGCTTTGACTTTGTGCATTTGTACCTGCACAAAGTGGGTATAAAGAGCTAATAGCAACAGAAGTTAGCAGAGCAATCTGATCTGTTGGCATTGCTACATGTTTGGCACACAAGTGATTTCTCAGGGTTCAAGGCAAAGAGCTCTGAAGTACTAGTGGATGTACTTTACATTCTGGTTAGTGATCCTAACAAGCACAATTTAGCCCTTCCTTCCAACATGATTGTCTGAACTATTTTCTATCTTTGAATATTCAGCTGACACTGACAATATCTCAGAAGTACAGTTAAGTGTTGCATACTCATTGATTTAGTCTAATATTTAAAATAAAAATATGGAAGTTGCCTTTGGAGAAAATATTTCATTTTCCACTTTAAAGATAAGGAAACAGAACACAGGAGACATGAAATGATCAGCTGAGATAAAAGAGAATTTGTAACAGAACCTAGAATTAAGCGCAGATTTTCTGAAAACCAGATAAGCATGAAATATTTCACAGCTCCTGAGTTTCCCATAGTACTCACAGACATATGAACGGTAGAACTGGGAATTAAATTGAAAAACATCAAGTCTCAGGTGGTATGTATTGAGGCACAGATCTCATTCACACATTGCCCATGCTCTCTTTTATTCAGGTACTTTAACTGGGATTTTACTCCTTTAAAAAAGCTCACACTGATAACATTAACAACTAGTAGAGCCCTCATGACAGGATAAAAATGACCTGGTGCGTGGAGATGGTGTGAAATAGGGCTGTTCACTTGTCTGTTATCACACATGAACCCCCAGTAATCATACAGCGTACACCATGGCTGCTCCACTACTAGTGGGCGTCAGCACCTGAGCTGCTAGAAAGAGAATTGCAGCAATTGGTTAGTGCTGGGTTACCGCTCCTGCCGTATCTCATTCACAACTCTGAAATGCATGCGAACTCCAAGTAGGAGCCATGACAGGCAAAGGAGGCCTGGAGTTCTAAATTCACTCTGCATAATCCAGTGTTGGCTGGTATGTGAATTAGGGCTAAGAAAAACACCTTCTGTTAAAACTCAGTGAACTCTTCAGATAGAGAGCAACACAAGGAAGGACATGAATAATCCTGTAACTGGTTATGTTCAAAGCAACTTAAAGCTCAGAATGTTATTTTTTTTTCCGAAATAAGTATCTTAATCTAAAAGTGAGTCCAATTCTGAAGCCAACATTGAGCAGGAACGATCATCAAAAGAGATTACAAAAGAATTACACAACGGTGGGGGCTCCTCAGTTTCTTAAAAAATGGTACATATTGATATTCATTGAGATATCCAGTGATTTCATTAATGCATTATGATAATGCAGATATTGGAAGAGTTAATAGATTTGAATAGAGGGGGAATCAAAGATGACATTTAAGGAAGAATACTGATAAAATTTCATTCATTTCCCTGAAGTTGGGAATATCTTCTACAAGGACACGTTAGAGAGTTCCCTAGTTAACGTGACTAGAAAGACTGAGAAATATATATGCTATAAAAAATCTGAAGACTATGTTGGGAAATGAAGAAATTTGCTTTAGTAGGTTCTAATCTCAGATAATCTGAAATTTATGAAGAGACATATGAATTTCAGATTTGTTTAAATAAAAATTTTTGACAACATTACATAGGAATACATGCTTAGTAGCATGTAAAATTTAAAATATGCTAAAAAGGAGACTTTTCATTCATGGTACTTCATTATAGAATGATGTTTAGGAGGCTATGAGGCAAATATGATCTCAGTGATGCTCAGTTTATATTGAGGAGTACAACCATAAGAGGTTAGTGCTTCTGAAAAGCAATTAAGACAATGGTGATCATTCTGTCAACAGTAGTACAATAAACATGCCCAGAAATGCTCTTTGGCACTGAAGACTGCTGGCACACAATGGTCTATGCCTGAACAAGCGAACTCTCTCAACCTTGAAAAGGAGGAGGCTGCACATAAATAACATTCTGGGAATAACCTTTGGAAGAGTCCAATTCCTGCACCATGCCTGGGAACTGCTCTGGACAGTGCTCCTGGGCATGAACTGAAATCACACCAGGAAACATCACAACTGTTTTAGTGGCACATACAATTGTTTTACAATGCCCAGGAAACTTCCAAGGCTGTGTTTAATTTGCAATACTATGCAAAAAAGATACTTTGTATGAGAGATGAACTATGCTTGTACAAGTGACTGGGGCTACCATTCTGCATTATATTTCAGTGAACCAAGAGAAAAAGAAAATTTGATAAAGTGCAAGAGCTTCCATGAAAAAAAAATCTTGGTTGATGGTGTTAAAAATTGCTTGACTTGTTTTATTTGTTTATTTATCCTTGTTTTATTTATTTCCCTTGTAATGAGAACAAAAGAAATTAAGAGTGATCATAAAAAAATTTTAGGAAGATTGATTTCTCCATATTAATGCAGTGGGTTGTATGCTTATATGAAAGGAAAAAAAAATTAATGCTTCCAAAAAAGGAGACTAACATTCATCCTAAAAATTATCCTAGAGTCAGGTGTGATAATCTGGGCTGCCTGTTTTCACAGATGTGCCCTGAGTTTTGACAATCGTGAAATGCTTTGCTCTCAGTTTCTGTTGTTTCAATTTTTCTTTTTTAAACACTTGAAATAAAGAAATAAGGGGAGCAGTTGAGAAAATCATTATCTAGGCCAACAATTTAGGCTACAATGGGTAGGTGGTATCTGCCTTCTGAAACATAGTCTCATGAACATTCAAATATTCGATAAGAGGTACCCAGCAAGTAATTTCTTGGAACATACCATTCTCTGGTAATCAAGGAAGGAGTTTGGAACTCCAAATTAAGTTCATATCACACATGAAAGGGAAGAAATCTAGTACCTTGTTCCTCACTAAATTATTCTACTGAGAGGGTCTATGAGACAGAATGAACCTACTGTACAATCATTATTTTAACTTTTCCATTTATAAACTTTTTATGTAACTGAATTTATGTGAAAAATCATCCTAAAAACATAAAATTTGGGTTGGCCAAATTTGCGCATTTTCTAATACATCATTTTCGGGACAGAAAAAAATGTCCAATTTTTTCATCTGTTGTAAGCAGTACAGTTGATTTATTTCAGGCCATTGGAAGAGAAGATATAGTGCAAAACAGCAGTAGCACTGCTTTATGTACAGCAATGCATAAAAGCATTGCAAAATGAGCAATGATGGATAATGGAAATTTCCTGTTACAGTACTATCCTATTCTTTTTTTATTACAAATTCATTTAGAGCTAGAAAAATGAATTAGTTTCATTAGGAGCAGCTATAATATATATTTGGCTCAGAAACTGCTGTTGTGGGGTCTAACAGCTCTTGAGAAACTAAGAACCTACTTATGCTTTTTTTTTTTTTCCCTTTAACTTTCATTTTAGAACTTGGAAGTTCTAATATGTTCAAAGTCAAAACATATATCCTGCCATATTTGTTTAGGGTAGTCACCATGAACTCTCTTAGAATCCACTGTTTTTTTAGTGGAAGACAGTCAGCTCACTTATGACTCTTTCATAGCACAGGAATAGTAGTTAGCACAAAATAGTATAAGGAACTATACATAATAGTCAACAGAGAACTGGATAAAAATATCAGTAATTTAGCAAATAACGATAACACTTGTAAATTAATGTTTGTTAGGTTAAGGAAAATGTAGCAAATTTCAGAGGTGTGAAAAAGATCTAATTTGGGACTTTACCCACAACAAGAAATGGAAGAAAGCATGAGTGCCAAGAAGATAACATAAGTAGAGTAGAAGTGATGCTGCAGAAATGATATTAAATTATCTCATTGTTTTTTGGCACAACACATTATAGTGAGACAACCCATGAGAAGTTTGTGACCCTGACTGCATTCCTCTGTCCTTGCACATGAGTTGGTACAGCACTGGTTCCTATCTGAAGATGTAAAAAACTTCTTGAAGCTTTTTCTCTGAAAGCAGGTAAAGCAGGTGCAGTTTTTGCCTTATGTGGTAACCTCCCTCTCAGTATTTTTTTAGCAGTCTTGTGTCTTAAGTAACAAAACTAGTTTTTCTATTTTTTCTCGTTTGTGTTCTGTATTTATCTATTCATCATCTACCTGTATTACACATTTCATGTATTATAAAACTTATTATACTAACCACTTTGTATTACAGTTTATTTAATGCAGCATTTCTAAGTGTAAGTCTTTTAATTTGTTATCAGAAAAGTCTCTTTTATTTGAAATTTGAATTTGAAAGTCCCTTGCATTACGGCCAATTAAGGGCCAATAGTTATGATAGATGACCATTTGAGGCATTTATTTGGAAATCAGAAAGTCTATAATGTCTTGTGTAGGAACCCACACAGCCTACCACACACAAAATGATGACTAGAAGTCTGAGTCAAGTTTCTTAAAATATCTAGGATATATATAAATTGCATCATAAGGCACCCTTTCACGGGTGAGCATCACCTTTCTGCAATCAAATAGGAATTTGTCTGAATTCAACCTTCTTAATGTAGGAAATAAACAGATGAAAATGAAACCAAACTGAAAAGAATTTTGATCTGCCATGTGGCTGAATGTGGCATAGTTCTGTCAGAAAAAAACAAAGTTTAATCCCAGAGTAAATGCCTCTCTAATAGAGCATGGCAATACACACTGGAATGGCTGTCACGCTCAAGATAAACAAACAATGAGGAATTAAATCTGTACTAAGTTCTCTTGTGATTTGAAAGATTTATGACAGGCACAGAAATTGCAGTTATACATATAAACGGTTCATCAAAGACTGAGGTGGGCTTTGTCTTATTGTTCTAATGCAATAAATGAAGAATGAAATGTTACTAGTATTTTTAAGAATTGTAGCAGAAGTTTCTACAGAAAATAATTGTTCTACTACGTATCTTTCTAGTGTTTTGTCATTGTGGTGTCTTAGGTGCATCTGTGAATTTAAACCTGGAAATGAAATACAGATGTCATCTTCTTTCCAAATAAATCAGCAAAATTAAGTATTATTCAAGGTATATATAACAGGTAGATGTCTTCTATCCCTCCTCTCAATGAGATTTAATAAGATTTAACTGTCTCTATATCTTTGATAACTACTTTCTGCATTTATTAAAAAATGATCTTAGGAATGTCACAAATTTGGTAATAGATGACAGTACATGAGACAGATTTTACATGAAGGTCTTAGAACAGTCCAAGCAGTGGTTCTTTCCATATTAACTGCAATATCTGTATCTTGTCCAAGCTGTGTTGCAAAATTGGATATCACAGAAACCTCCACAGTGGGTACTGAACAGAGTCTCTAAGCTTTAGAAGACACAGCAACAACTCTGGCAAAGGATGTTACTGTGAACATCTAGTTAGTGAAAACAATCTCAAATTTTGAAAGGCAAAACAGGTATATAGAAGATTAATAGTGTGAGTGAGGTGTCAAATTAATCACTGTGTTTACATCTAGATTAAGAATCTTCAAAATGCTTCCCCATCTTCAGGTCCAGGATTTAATAGAAAATATTTTAACAGAAGTACTAGGATTTCAGACTGAAAGAGAATTGTAGCAATCTTCTGCTCCTTTTCTAGAAATTAAAAAATCTATAACCCAGCCTTGAACTTCATAAAAATCTGCATCAGTTATGAGCATAACTGTTCTCATGCTGTTCTGAGCTATTCAGGAAAACAAAGCAAGGTATGCATATGTGTGACTAATGCTGCAGCTGCAAGAAAACTGGCTATTTCCTGTATGAAAGCAGGATTCAAATTCACTTGGTTAGATACTGAATCTATTAATGTAAGGATCAGGATAATTTTATGGAGCTGCTGAGAACATGAGTGAGTACACTGCAGAAGAATGTGGGGAAAAAAGAAACTTGGGGAATGAATAGTCTGGTCTTGCACTGGCTTGTACTTAAGCCCCTGTGAGCTAGTGTGTGTTCACTGGGTTTCTGCTCAGAGACTGAGCTTTTTAGGTTTATTAGTATTAATCATAGAAATTATTCCAGACAATTTGTGCTTGAGGAAATTACAGAAATTCCACAATAATTCGACCGACTCCAGCAACTATCAAATTCCACCAGCTCACAAAAAACATAGAAAGGCTAGTAACCTATTTACCCATGTGAGATTCTCAGTGAATTGCAAATTCCTCTGGCTGCAGGCTAACTTTCAATAAAAACATGTTGTGAGCTCAGGATCATCTACGTTCCTTAACAGTACTTTCCAAGGTACTGTTATGTACATTTTACTGATATGTACAACCTTACCATTATTTTTAAGTGTACCTACAGTGTCACTGAAATTAATGCTCTCTTCTAAACAGAACGGCCATCCCGCTTGAGAATATCTATTACTATAATCTTGTGAGGCTTTTGTCATTAAACAATACCATCACTGAGCTCATTCTGATTTGAAAAAATGCTTTGTTCATTAAACACTTTTGTGCTACTGTCTTTTCTTGCTTTAGTCCCATCAGGCTTGCCATGCATACAAAAGTCTTAATTATTGAATGTTAATTTCCTAACAGTTTCTTACAGTGCATGAGGGCAAATTAGCTTGTCAAATTAAGAGCAAGCACCTTGGAAAGTATTTGAAGAAGTTGACTGTGGAGCAATTTTCTGCTCAATAAAGTATAGATCTACTTATTGTATTGTTCCTATCAATAATGTATCAGGGCTGACAAATTCACACATTAATTTTTGTTACATTTGCTGCACTTGATTAAAAAGAACAATTGCTATCTCAATACAACTTTTAAAATAAAAGGAAAATATGTTGCATTTAGAGCAAACTCTGAAAAAGGGCCATACTTTCTTATTCTAAAGTCTTCAATATGATTGCTTCATAATTGGAAAAGAAGCCATATACAGGTTAGAAAAAAGTACTGCCAATACTTTTCATTTATCACAGCATAAATATGTCCTAATTCAATGATTGTTAAGACCTGTGTGTTAGGATTCAGCTATATTCTCATAGAAAACCCCTCCAGCTGTAGTGGCTGGAGATCCACACATCCAGAATCTGGGCACATTTCTTTTGCTTTGTCTGAAGCAGGGGTACGATCAGCAAATTCATTAAGTCAGACACACTGACAGAATGGAATATATTTATCAGAATACACTATATTTTAAACTTCAAGTCCTTCAAAAACATCTAAAATGAGATTTTGCTTGTAATTTGTATATGAAACTATTACACTGATTATATATGCTCCCTCTGGTGGTTTACTTAATCCATAGAAATGCTTTTTTTTTTTTTTTTTTTTTTTTTTTACATTTCAGTGTCTAAGGTATTTGTGACCAATTTTATAATAAAAGCACACCACTGTCAGTTAAATAGTGTTTGGATAAAAACAACCTGAGTATAAACCAGCCAGCCTTCCTCCCATCTTTTAATTTGCAACTGAACTACGAAATATTCCTAAAGCAATTAAAAAAACCCAAAAACCCAAAAAACCCCACCCACAACCTTAAAACTTCAAGTAGTTAAAATTAGCAAGTATTTAAAGATTTAAAATTCAGCATTTTGAACCAACCTTGAGTCTTTATGATGGACTGATAACATCAGTGGAGAAGGGAAGGTCAGCAGATATTGCCTATTTGGAATTCTGTAAGGCCTCTGGCACAGTTCCCCACCACATCCCTCCTGAACTGGAGAGATATAGATTTGGTGGTTGGATGGGGTAGTGGATGGGGAGCTGGAGAGATGTTTGTATCTAGAAAGTGGTGATCAAAGGATCAGTGTCCCGATGGAGATCAGTGACAAGAGATCCCTCAGGGCTCTGTACTGGGACCAGTGCTGCCGAATATCTTCATCAATGACACAGGCAGTGGGATCGAGGGCACCCTCAGCAGGTTTGCAGGTGACACCAAACTGAGTGATGTGGTTTGCCTTTCCCAGCTCTCCAGTGAAATCTACATCCCACCTTGTGGTGTTGGCTATCCAATAAAAGCTGAGGAAAATGTAGATATCAAAAAATAAGCTATGTGTTTCTTATTTGGATTTAATTACTTCCTTTTGTAAATCCAGAGGCTTCTCTAGTCAGAATAGTAATTATTTTTATGGTTTTATAAATTCTGTAGGGAAGGTGCTTTGCTCAGCTGATAAATATTATAGGTTACATAAGACTGTTATAAATACTACAATATTTGAGTCAACTTTTTTTTAACAAAAACAATTCTTGTCAATTGGGATATGCAGACCAACAAACAAAAAAACATAATCCTTTTCTTCTACCTGATACTAAAAATTTCCAGACATAAACTCACATTTGAAAGTCAACTAAACATGTTTCCAATTTTCTTCTAAAGAAAGAATAACAAGCAAGACATTTCAAACTTATCCAGAAGTTCAGAAGACAAGTAATAGGAATTTTTAAAAATCTCAATTTCCATAAGGGCACTATGGAAAACAGTCACTTCATATTTCAACTGTAACATGTTTTCTTAAAAAATGCAGGTGCCTAAAGAGTCTTCCTTCCCTGCTTTCCAGCTAATAAGCATGGAATGTAAAACAACTTCTTTCTTTTTTACCTGCTTAGATGGGAATAGTGATTATCATAATAAAAGATTAGAAGTAACAATCCTTAAATCACATTATTCCTACTATTCCCAGACACATTTCTGATTTTTCACTTTGCTCAGAACATCAGAACACTTTCCATAAGCCCCAGCCATAACTTGCTCATTTACACAACTGGTGCTATTGTTGGCACACAGGATTAAGCACTGAAGTAGAATGCACCACAAATGGGATTCTTTCATTTTTTTAGTTCAGGATTGCTTTAAGAGTATAAGAAGCTTTGGGAGCTGTGCATACACACAAGGGCAGTAAGACTCCCTAAAATGCATTGAGTGTCCTGGCTCACCACTGCACTCAAAAAGTCCTGGAATTTGTACAGTCTCTTTCAGGGCACTTTTCAAACTAGGAATTTGCACTCTGTGGGTCAATACCATAAATTGGTATGATTTCAAATGACGTTATTAAATGCATACTCTGTAAAACAGAGACTCTTAAGGATAAGAGTGCAAAATCTCACTTCTTTGCAGACCCTGGAAAGTCCCCAACAGGGCTGTCTGGAGAGCAGTGCCAGAAATTAATCCTGAGTCTCCAGGCAGCCAGTGACTGAGGAGAGTGGAGCTGGTCTGAGCTGTAGACATGCAAGGAAGTTTCAGTGCTCAGGTTTACACACCTTCACATCTAATGGGCCATTCTTCAGGGGTGACTTGTTTCCAGAGGATCGAGGGTCACTTACCTCCTGTGCCTCTGGGGATCCTCCGATCACTGACAGACTGCTGTGTCAAGGCAGTGCCACCCTTACTGAGTAGAGAAGCTTTGTGGGGGTCCCATGGGGGATTTCACTACTGAGCCCTGTTTAGACTCATCTGTCTTTATTGTACACTGTTGGACCCTTAGAGATTTTTTGGTCCTATATATTTTAGTCCAGAATTTGGTAAAAGGCTGCTTTTAGTACTGCTCTCCTATTCTGTTTTACTTCCCTTGAAAACCTGAGTCCGCCAGCAGAGCATTCTTGTGGATCCAGATGTTAGGCTTTTGGGAGCCCTTGGCACATGGCAGACAGTTCTGAGGATAAAATTTTGAATATATGTACCAACAGTGACAGCTGAGTAAAGCTTTCATCTAAACTGTTTACAGCCCCCGCCCTTAGTACTACAGCACTCCAGTTTCCTATCTTCAGTGCTGGGTTATGATTCCACACCAAACCTGACTGATGTTGCAAGTACTGGAAGATGCTTCTGTCCTGTATTGATGAAGTGAATCATGAGACATTCATAGCCTGAGACTCCAGCATGCACAGATTGCAAGAATGTGCTCTTTGTCTGCTTATTTCTGAATACACTGACATATCAGTTCCATTTCACTGCCCAAATCTGAGACTTTCCTGAAGTTTATCAAAATAAAAACATCAATATCTAGGGAATCTTTATTTATTGTATAATCAACTTCAAATATTTTCAAGGGAACTCACTATTTCAGTATATGCAAGCAAGTTTTACAAACCGAAGCTATAAAGTAACAGAAAGGTGGCCTTAAAGCTTCCAAAAACCACCCTAGAAAATTACATCTCTAATGTGCAGGCTATACCAACTGCCTGGAGTATATAAACATTTCCAGATGCATAAGAAAATGATAGAAACAAATCTAACATTAATGAGTTCTCCCAATTTTTACATGTCAGGAAGTCAGAGATAATGAAGGGCAAATGATCCACATTTTAGCCACTGGAGACCACCATGGGACAGATGCTAAAGTGTTTCAGGCATTTTATAGACATGGATACTTGTGTTGAGAAAGACAGAATACCATCTTAGCTTACATATTATTTATAGTTAATCTCCTTTTGAAGAGTTTTACTTGTGAAACAGTTATGAAATATACATAGTTCCAAAAGAAATTAGTTCCTAGGGGGATCCTCCATCTGCTGAATTCAAAGGAAAATGATGCGCCTTTGCTTCAGTCATGATAAAGTCGTACAACACACATTATATCGGATTTCAGAGTGGAGAGTTTGATGACCCCTTATGAATGAACGAATTTAAGCTTGTAGAGAGTGTGGGAATAGAGGATTTGGCCCTCAATCCCATCCAAAATGAACCCCCCTCTCCAACCACTGCAGAGCTTGCACAGCAGCTGGGCTGAAGCTACAGGTAGGAAACAACCCACTGCTGTAGGATAAAGCTGTTTTCATTCTAACACAGATTGCCCACATGGGGGAGTAAAGTTTTTCTGCAATGGTCCCACTCATCAGTTTCCTTGTGCAGTTAAAGGTTTTACATAAAGTTTTGGGGTTTTTTCACTCACCTCCCCCCCAAAAAAAACCCCCCAAAAACCCTGTACTCTGCTGTGTGAATGATTCAATATAGGATAAAATCTGGTGCAAGGAAAAAAATGATATGCAAGACAGTGTTCCTGGTAGTAATGTTTCTCTGATTTAATGGGGTAACAAGTTCCTGAGAAAAAAAAAGGCTGTGTTTCCCAATGGACATGTGTAGGCTTGTTACCCATGAAAGTCTGTCTGCTTGAGAATATCTCACTTTAGAGCACCAAATTAATACCGTGGCATCACGGAAAGAACATCTCTGTGTGTTCAAGGCATATCTGACCCTCACTACTTATCAGTGCCCTCAGAAGCAAACAGGCACTCTCCCTCTGCAGAAATCTGATTGCTAGGTTGGTCTGGAGATTCTTGATACACTGAAAACCCATCACTGCCTGTTCAAAGCCTTCTTCATGCTTTTGCAACAAAGGCTAATTGGCTTCCCCACTCTGGATTTGCATGCAGATAAGAGAGGCAGTTTTGGCTCCTCATCTCTTGGACCATTGCGTCCAGTCAGATTTCAGATTTGCAACTGACCATTCCTCCTACTTCAAAAAAACCCTATAAGCATAAATTTGAAAGTGGACTGTAAACATTAATTTCTTTTTCCTCTAAGCACTTCTAAGTTAAATACTTCATGGAACGCTTTGCCCTTGATTTTATCATACTGCAGTCGAGCAATGTATATCATAACAGGAGACAAAAGTCTCCACTGATTTACAAGGCTGGTGAGTGAAGAATAGCAACATACAGAAAAAGTTGAAGGACTGTGAGGTAGGAATTAATAACTTTCCAACCTTTATGATTTTTAACCACACTATTAGATTTTCTTGTTGAGAAAATGCTTCACCACATGCAAAAGAACATTTAAACACAGCAAATTTATTTTTGAGGGGAACAAAACCACAATGTGGTACTGAAGCAAATGATTCTGAGCACTCTCCTTTGAACCAGATATTGCCACTGAGAACGGAATAGGATTTTTTTATTTTGTATCTCTTGAAAATGAATATACACACTGAGAAAGAGCAAGGTAAAAGAAGAGATGCACTAGACTAGAAGTCCAGAGAGAGTATGCAGAACTGGTAGATAATTTTCAAAGCTGAGAGAACGATTCCTCATCACAATAATTCTGCAGTGTAACCACATATGTATGCAGTTTTCACATTTTGGAAAGCAAGTTGCCTCTTTTCACAAAATATTTAACCATTTATTATTTCAAGCCTTTTCTCCATAGAGATGAAATAGCTGAAATTGCTCATTTCAGAAACTGGGGAAGAGTGGCCAAGAAAGACAATGAGGCCTGAAGCAGACATCCACCAAAGCCATGCTTCCAGAGGAAACACTAAGCTAACAGCTTAGGTATAAAATCCTGTATAAGGTGTTCTGGGGTCTGGACTCTAGTCTCTGTGGTCTCTACACACAGTTCACCATTTGCTAAAACCTGAATGAATATTTTTCATCTTGACAGATAAAAATTGTATGGTATGACTTTTAAACTACTGAAATTCCCACGTATTTCCCTTCCAGTATCCATCTTTTTCTAAGGAATCCTTTCATGTTCCTGCTTTTGCTGGTAGTCAAAAAAAAATGTCCAAAGTCAACCTGCATGAAGTGAGAGCCTCAATACTGTTAGTAATGGCCTAATTAATAGCAATAAAACTACTTAATCTACCTGCTGCATCTTGTGAAAAGCACAAACATGATGCAGAGTGGAGACAGCTGGTTTTGGAAACAGTGCAGGACTGCCTTGCAGTAGGCTCATCTTTGATCTCCACATGCAAAACAAAAAGCAAGGTTTTCTTCATTCAAGTTTTACTTGAATAGAAATAGCTGTGTTCAGACTGTCTATTTTTCAGCAGTAAATTACACCTTGCCAGTTGTGAGGGGACAGATGAAAATGTTCTTAAATGAGCAGAAGGAAATACAATGTGGGAACATGCCTGGTTCTGCTCCTGCTAGAGGCGAAGGATAAAATTAATTCTCCACAGTGAACTCGTGCCTCAGTGAGCAAAACTGATTTTTCAGCAATTTCAGAACTCAGAAAACTCGGGTATTCGGAAACTACAGAGAAACAATAAGGATCTGAAGATTTGCCTGTTCTTCACAAGAGGTCTGGATTTTACAATACAACTGAGTTTATCCAAACAAAAATGAGAACACTGGCCACAAAACAACAGGCCTTGCTCAAACCAAAGGCAACGAAAACTTGGTGCTACAGCATCCATTGATGGAAGGAAAATGAAGCAATGCTGAAAGCAAGGAATCGGCTAATGCAACCAAGAACTGTTCATGCTTGCTTGGAACAGTTTTCTAGAAGTATTATTACCCTTGAATATATTTGGTGTGTTTTCTATTACTTGATTTGTCTGAGCTTTAATTCCACTAAAAAGGTTTTTGCAAGACAAATAGGGAACAGAGCTACTTTCTTAAGTGACTTACTACAGGAGTGGCATCTTGAGAAAACATAAAAAATGACCCAAATTTCCTAATTCTGTGATGTGTTCTTCAGCTATTTACCAGATCCTCAATGTGATGTCAAAATAATGCACTATTTTAGAATGTTAATTACCTTTTCTTGTTTCAGTATACATCCATTTCATACAAAGTATTTCTAGACTTAATCACTAGAGCTGAAGAGCACAGCAACAATAAATATCCATTATGATACTGCATTTTGCTTCAGAGAGTTGGGATTAAATTCGTGATGAAGGTCAGTGAAGGTCAGTGAAGGAAAAACTTATAGAAAAGCTGCAGTTGCAGAGTTTCCATTTTGCTGGCCGTGCTTCAGCTGCTCCACAGTCTAAATCACTCCTACCATGGATTTGACCATACCTGTCCATGCGTCCCTGTCCATGTGCCCCTTGGAGGCTGAGGAGACCCAATGCACCCTCTAAGTGTAATGACAGGTTAAAAAGGAAAGTACTCTGACTCTTTGGATGTGCTGGTCTACCTCCTGTTAACAAGGAAGTTTTTACAGTTACATTAACACCTTGCATCTCCATGGGGTTAAATTATTTTTTATGAAGCCAATGATGTAGGGAGAAAACATGATTTTCATTATGGTCTCTTCTGCTTTTTCTGCTTCAAAAGGATTTTAAAGTATGACTGAAGAAATAAGAGCCAAAGCCTAACTCCTGCGTCAACTGTGTCGACTATTTTTGTCTAATTGTTGAAGTGAAATGTGACAATGTGTTGCTGGTGATCACACTTGAGATTTATGTCCATGTCAATGCATATATATCAACCCAAATATAACAACTTTTAATACTGAATAACCTGTAGGCAATAGCCTTTGAGTACAGTGCTATACCTACACAAAACAAAACAAAACACCCAAAAAAACCCCCCAAACAAACAAACAAACAAATTATTTTCTTTACCTTTGGAGTTTACTGCACCAGCTGCAGTTGAAACCGATCTGGGCAGTGACACAGGGACCACAGCTGGTAAACTGGAGACAAGCTGGGATGTAGATAAACATGGATTATTATATTAGTCTCATATATATTTCACATAAAAAGCACAAAAGGATACATCTTCTGATAATATATGTTTAGGAAGTCAACAGGTTCACACACATTAAAATAAGACTCCGAACCCAGCCTATTAAAATGCTTTGTACAATTGCATACACGAAAGTACATTTCATCTGTGTTATTCCATTTGTATTCCATTTGTAAATGTATTTCTACTTCCACATCTGTTCATTCAGCTTCATTCCTAAATTTTTATCTTTTTGCTCAAAATTAAGTATTTTCCTTAAATCTCTTTCTTCCCCGGCTCCACTGTTCTTCGGTGCTGCTAACATTCAGATCTAAGCAGATAATAAGACAGACAAAAAATTGTGCAAAAACTATAACTGGATTAAAAAAAAAGAAAAATAGATATTTCTACTCTTTTTACAAAAGTAGAGCTGGAATTTTGAACCCCAAGATTTCTAAGCAATGTAGTTTTGTCTTGGAAAAAAAAGCCAGATTAACTGCAAAATATTTGGAGCCATTTGTTTGTGGATATGCCTTTGTGATATGATGTACAGTACATAGAACTGATGTTTGCATTGCAAACACAAAAAGTGTTCTTTTTCTTAAGGAAATATATTTAAAGGCAATATAATCATTCTTCTGAAAAAATGATTTGGCACAAATTTCATTCAAAACCTACTGGGAGCTATATACCTATAAACTAACTTGAGATACATGAGGATGAACTGGATAATGCATCATCCATACGGGAATTCAGGAGAGGATAAATGAATCTGTTTATGATTCCAAGTCCACAGATAAAACCAAATATTTGAAATTGTGTATGTGTTGCTGGGAGGGAAAAGGAGATAGATCTTTCTAGATCTGGCTCCTGCTTATGTAATGTTTTACTTACTTGGAAGAGGAATCATTTCGACAGCTGAGAGATTGGTAATCTTTGACATCTGTAGCTCCACCCTGTGGTATTCATAAATTGTTCTTCTGCGGACATCTAACAGGAAAGAAAAAAAGAAATCGTATTTCAGTCTTTAGGCTGTGAAAAATGATGGATGTAATGGATGCACACTGTTCCTTAGGTACACATACAGCAACAATTTTTCTCAAGAATATATTTTTAACTTTGAATATCACAAAATAACATGTAAAGATAGACAGAGAATTTTTCAGTGGAGAAGCCCTCAGAAGTGGGTGAAAAGGCAGACCTCCTGGCAAAGAATTATGAAAATGCTGTGTGCTCTCAAGCATCTTAGTCATTGATTTGGGCAGATATTCTAGAGAGTATACTGTCAGACATTTTAGGGTGTATTTCAAATGCTTGCTTACCTAAGACATTTTTCTCAGCTCACAGACTAGAGAGGAATGTTTTATTTGCTCACTTTGTCAGATGTGCAAACAAAACTGATTTCATTGCTTAATCAAATTTGTTAGCTACAAGATGGCTCCCATCTAAGTGTACTAGAATATATTTTCATATTATAACATTATATTAAAGAAGGCAATCTTCCTAAACAGCTGTTATGCATAATTTTTACACAGGCTGACTGCACCTGATTTTTTCTCAAAGCAGAAATTCCATATTGTCAATGTACTGTTCTTAAGGGCTTTGAACTCACAAGCAACTGTTAAGACCCAAGCACAAGATAAATGTGAAAAAATCAAACACTACTTCCCAAAACAATATCCTATAATGTGTTCTGAAAATTCCAGATTTTATATATACAGTTGCAATATAGACTGGCGAGTTTGTATATTTGAAAATCAAAAGTACAACCTATAACACCAACCTGACACAAAAATGACAGCTTTCTGGTATGCTGGTTTCATACTTATGTTCTTTTTGATGGTCTGTTAAACTAACTGAAATCAGAGCTAAATACAATCACTGATCCTCTGCAATCATTCCAGAGAGGAATTAAGGGTTACCCACAAAGGACTAACAGGTTATCCATGCCAATGACCAGTCTGAGTCTACATGTAACAGAAGAAAAGGGACTTTTAGACAGTCACAAACTCAGTCTTTGGAGGTCTTCTGTGTTGCCAGTCCACTATGGATTAGGGCACAAATCGTTGCCTGAGGAAGCAGCTTTTCTGCCCTCTCCGACCTCATTTTTCCTCAGGGACAAGTAGGCAGTATCTCACTTCCAGACAATAATTTCTATTTAGCTTCAAATCAGCACCATTGCCAGTCACTTCTCACAATTTATTTGAAGCTTTGCTATGACTTCACCCCTCCTAATAGCACAATTCTCTTTCAGTATGAAGTGAACCTATAATTGAACCAGTTTTATGTGTTACCTACAATGTCATTCTGACTAGTTAGAAGATGGGCAGGTGCCAAACTTTACCCCAATAAATGCCTTAGCCCTGTCCTTCAGACCCACTGGACAGAAAGAGTTTTCAAGACCAAGCTAATTGTGTGCTGGGGTAGGGAAAATCTCTTGCCAGCTGCAAGGGGTTTATGCTCACAGGATGGTCAGTCTCCTAAAAGCCCAGTCAGAGTGATTGTAGAATGTCTTTGAAATGGGCTCCTGCTAATGCTGAAGGCTGTAATTTGTTTCCACAGAAATCTTTAAAATTCCAACCCCCCCCCCCCAAAAAAAAAAAAAAAAAAAAAAAAAAAAAAAAAAAAAAAAAAAAAAAAAAAAAAAAAAAGAGGCGATTGAATATATAAAGTAAAATGCCAGGTGTCCACACTTTATTTGAACTGCACCTCATCAGTACTGGTACAGATTAGTATGCTATAATCCTGTTAATGCTGAACCTTTCCTAACAGGCTCCATACAGGGCTTACAAGAAATAAGGAGCTTCTGGCTTTCCAAAGACTCAGTAAGAATCAGAGATTCAGGGCATAGGCACTTTTACATCACCCAGTACATGAAATTTCTGAAAAACATTACTTTTAAGAGAACTAAGTGTGTTACATAAGAAAAAAAAAAATCTAATCATGCCTTTTTCAGCATGACTGTTGATTCCATTAAATCCCACTGCCTGACAGACTCAAATTTGATCTTTTCATTCAGAAAGATGACTGTGTCAGCCGCAGGTGGTGAGTTTGCATTTGAGGCATCTATCTTAAGCACAGAGAGGTATTTGCATAGTCACCTTCTAACATCTTTGTATATGCTTGCACACAGGTGGTTGGAAACATGAGCATTCAAATTTATCTGCCTGACCAGGCTAGAAAAACACACAAGCCTAGATTCTTTTGGTATGACTTAAACATGCCATGCTTAGATCTTTAAAATGCACTTTTCTCTCCCTTTTTTGAATTGTGAGCTGGTTTCCCTTAACAAAATTGGTTATAAAACCTAAACTGAACA
The DNA here is from genome assembly GCF_015227805.2 of Hirundo rustica. NCBI lineage: Eukaryota > Metazoa > Chordata > Aves > Passeriformes > Hirundinidae > Hirundo > Hirundo rustica. The sequence goes on along the minus strand of NC_053450.1, from coordinate 137,143,278 downwards.
GGATAAACAGGAAAATGGGTACTCTTTCCTCATGTCTTCCCCCTAAACTCTTCACACAGTCCTGCTTCATCCCAGGACAGATATTGCATTTCACTCAGGTGGAATTTGTTCTTCATCTTATGCTGTCTATTTAGCTCTTTAATGAAAAATTACTAGTGCAGAATCACAAAGAGCTTATGAGCCCATTTATACCTCAGTGCAGACCTTAACATGACAAGAACTAGTGAAAAACTTTGATGCAGTAACAGATAAATATTTAAGCACCATGTACAGATATTTTGCTAAAAAGAAGTATTACCTCAGGTCTATCAGGGAAGGGAGGAATGGACTTTTGTATGCTTTTGAAGTACCAGTCCTGTTCTGAATTTCACAAAATATGTATATTCTTCTCCTAGTCATGAAAATATTTTACATTTCTACACATTCAGGTTTCGCAAACGCACTTTTTAACTAAATGGTATAACTTTAAATACACTTTTCAGTAACGGACTATATTGTTTTATGCTTGGTTTAATTTAGAATATGGTTCAGATTGTTTTTTGGTTTGTTTCCATGGCATGTACTTGTGCTATCTTTGAACACAGGCCAAAGGTACAGTCCCAGCAGAAAAACCTGATGAAAACAGCGGCTGCTTGAGGTAGGAACACATTCCTCATTGATTGAGGAGATTACACAGGGGTCAGAAGGCCATTTGAAAGGATCCTTTCAAGGAATCAAGCAATGGATTGGTAAATTATAGATGTGCAAGATTCTGCTTTGACAAAATAATTCTATATAGTTTTGTCATGGTAGTTTTAAACTAAATAATGGAATATAAGTATTCCACAAAACAGAACTGCAAGAGTTGACTAAAGGTACTCAGTGGGGACAGTGCTCTGGAGAGGGAGCAGTGCCAGGAGAGCACCAATGATTTCTTAACATGTCTGAAGGGTCAGTAGTTCATAACAAACCATTCTAAATATGTGTCTGACAGATGCATAATCTCTCTGTATCTTTTCCATTACATAATCACTTTTCTTCATACGCCACTCCTCAGCTAAAACCTGCAATACAGTGAAATGTGAAAATACTGGAGAAGTCAGTCTGAGTTTTTAAATGATATGTTCACACAAATAAAGACTTTTTTCAGTGAAAGATTTCTAGGGAATTTGGATTGGCCAGATACCCATAAATAACTGCTAAATAAGGCCATATGTATTCATACAGCCATACTTTCACTTTTAAGTCTTGCTGATAGAGAAAACACAAATGGTAAGAGGGTTCATTTGATTATGCAGAAGTCAATTTGAAGTAAACAATTTATGAAACATATCCAACCAGCTGCAAGCAATTTGTGGAAAATACAAGGCATAGAGAAGGGAGGGGTGTTATACAGCCACTGACTTGGCTTACAGGGACCTTGTTTAACATCACTGGCTGAATAACACCTGCCAACCTGGTACGTCTGATTGCTGTCACCACAAAAGGTAAAGGAACCACAATGTCAAAGCATCTGTTGTTTAACAGCTTTATATTGCTAAACTTATCAATACAAACTAATTAATTCTTGTGGCACTGATACTGAGACCAAACACCAATGCCTATAATCCAAAAACCTCCACAATTGCTCCACTGAATACAACACACATCCAAATCTAGATAAAAAAAATCAGATTTCTACTTGTATTAATTTTATCATTCTCTTAAAAATTACTAAAAAAAAAAAAAAAAAAAAAAAAAAAAAAAAAAAAAATCCTTTTAAACCTGTGAGCCTCACCTCAAAGATGTATAATTTGTGAACAAGCAAACCAATGAAGTAGGCTCTGAAAATATTTTTATGAACTACTAAGAGCTCTTCTGCCCCATTTCTCTGTGCCTACCACACACAATTTACTTTGAAACTCTCCATGTCCATCCAGATTTGCCCCAATACCTATTGCCAGCTAAGGAGCTCCTAGTACAGGATCTAGGTGTGAAAATCTTGCTTTATTCCCTAATTCTATTATGCACCAAACTGCCTCACTCTGAGATCTGTCTGTGGCTGGTTCTGAGAATATTTTAAACTTTGCTTGACTTGTACCACTCCTGGGAGTACTGTCATGCTACCAAAGATCAACAGCATGCTCCTGAATCAGACATCTAGTGCAAGGAACCCAGCTGCCTGGATAAAGCCTTTTGGACCAGCAGGCAAACACGCAGGTCTGGAGCAGCTGGATTTGTGGGATTAGTTACACTAGTGTAAAGGAGAATAAATACTATGATTTTAGAGAGATAACTTTGGGGCCCATTTTGCACAGAGGTAAATGATAACACTGCCAGTAAGGCAGCAGGAAATGAGACTTTGTGATTTCCCAAGTGGTGCTACACCTTTGTGTAATAGATATCACAGCATAAACGGCCAGCGGTCTTTCACCCTTCAGGAAGGTAATCCTAAGGTTCTTTCAGGGGCTTCACTGCTGTAAACAAAGGGGTGAGACATCTCAAGCAAACATTTACAACATGCAGAGTTGTCACTTAATTATATGCTTGAGTTACATTACATATTGAGTGACACTAATTGCACTGAAACTGGAATATTACTAACACATAACTCAGCTACAATTTCATTTCTGTACACAATGTTGTTGAATAATTTCAGTGTGATTAAATGTTAGAGTTGTCAAAGCATGGATTTCCTAAAAGAGCTGCATCTAATACAGTAGAGGCCAAAATCAGAGAGAAGCACGTCTCATTGTGGAGACAAACCTACTACCCATCATCTCTTCCTGCAAGACTAGTAATTCACTGTGTAGATCCCCTGAATCTGGCACTCTCTCATTTTGCCAGTGTATTTCATGGTTTTGTGGAAAACAAACACAATATGGGAAGGCTCTCTGGTGGGGTTTTTATTGCTAAAATACAAAAGTGGCTTGCAGGAAAGGCTTTTTCATTTCTTCTTGCACAACAAAAAGCTAATTGAAAGACAATAGGGAAGAGCACTGAAACACAGGAGAGAAACACAGCAACCCTGAAGGAGAGGAAAAACAGGGGGGAAGAAAGATGGTCATGAAGTTAAACAGAGATCTTGGGAGTCTGCAGAAGGGAAAGCAAAGGACACCACAGGCAAGGGAAGCAAAGGACACTACAGGAAAATGAAAGAAGGACCAAGGACAGAATGACAAGGATGGCAGAGAAATAAACAAGAAATGAAAGGGGATTGGTTAGAGAAGGTGGACAAGGAACAAAGGTCCTGAAGCAGTGAAGGTGTTTGAAAAAGACTTGTTGGAGGAATATGTAAAGCTCCCAGGTTTGTCATCAACAATCGTGTTTCTATCTGGAAGACATCCATGAAACTTTCTCACTGTGTTTGTTACAGAAGAAAAAAATAGTGTGCTAAACCTGTCTGATGAAGAAGAAATCAGGACATTCACTCTAACTTACATATCAGAAACAGAGTTCCAGAGCCTCGAACTTTATTTGAATTACCTGGAAAGAGCTGAAATCTTTCCTCTGAAATTAATCAAAGGACTTAGTTTGCCATTTTGCTGTCATATAAATCTCAGAATTATCAGGTGAACCTTGGTGACGATCAGAAATTTACTTCCCTTAACACATTACCATTTATTCCAAAACACCACCAGAGTATATACAGGCATATATAAATCTAGATATAAAATATAAAATAGTGGCTAATTGGCAATAATATAATTATAAGTGGAAAATAAAGGCACGGTCTATAATCAAGAAGTAGGAGTAGATCAAGGAAATATGTCAAACACAAAACAGACAGAATGCCACCTGCCAAAAATATCCCATCTCCATGCTCTAACTCTTAAAAGATATGGTGAACAAGTGCTTTTGTGCTTTTAAGGGCAGATAAAAGGGGTATTATACTGCAAAGCCTTTAGATGAAGTATATTAATAAAAATAGGTATGATAGTCTCAAGTTCCTCCATTTAAAAAAATTCAGAAAATCATTCCTTTTAGCTCTTGGCTCTTCAAGAGGATACTTTGCAGCACTCATTAAAATGCACTTTTGAAATTAAAAGGCTGATCAAAAAGCATGTTTTGCTCTCCTCAGAATGAAATAGGTTTGCCTGGCTTTTGAACTCACCTTTCAGAAGTATTAAAAAAGTTATTACCAATCTTTTGGACAGTACACCTGAAAAAAATCTGATAAATAGCTCTAAATCTTCTGAAATTACTTTAATAAACTAGGTCTGGTATATTGAAATTTTAGAATACTGAGCATACAAAAGGCACCAAAGACCTTCAGCACTTTTAGAAATTGAGGGGAATATATTTGTTCAAACAGGCTTGTGTTGCTCTTAGTGTCTTTTTCCTTTTCAAATGCACAATATATACAAAAGAATTGACAAACATGAAGCAGTCGAGTTTGGAGTGGGGTTTTTTTGGATTATTTGAAGCGGATGGTTTTGGCTTTTTTTTTTTTTTTTTTTTTTTTTTTTTTTTTTTTTTTTTTTAATAAATAGCCATGAACAGAAAGGGAGACTGGGTTCTTTTGATGGAAAAATCTTTGATAAAGTGGTAAGCTAGAACTAGTAGTTTGCCTTCCTTCGGAACAAACAACAATTTATATTCTTCCATTGTCTTAAGAATACAACAAATAAAGTAAAATATTAATTATATCATATCACTTTTTCAGTAATTGATTAGAGCCATAGTTGATTTAATACCTCTGAAAAACAAAAATTCAAGAGCATCTGATACTGGTTTTCTATGGACTGACATTATTTACCAGTTGTGTCAAGGTGCTGTTATATTGCCTGTACACATCAATATAAACCTATTTCATTGAGCACACAATTCAGCTTCAGGAAAATCTAATGTGAAATGATGGTTCCCTTGATTAATATTAGCTCTAGTCTAAGCTGTAACCTAGCAAAAATAATCATAAATTACCACCATCCACAGAGGGGGTAGTTAGGGGCAAAAGCAATGCATTGTAAACAGCAATACATTAATAACGCTCTCAAAACTGCTGTAGCAGTGGCATATTTTATACTCCTTACCCACATTACAGTTTCACTTCTGCTAGCAGAAAGTGTCATGTGAAAAAAAAATTATAGATACTCTAAAAAGACTAGTAACTCTCCTTTCATCAAAACCAGTATTATTTGGTCGTAGTAAAACAAGGTGCTTGTCTGAAATATTTCTACAAAAAGATACATTCAGACTTGAATAAAAACTCACATCTACCATATATTTTCCATAGAAAATGTGTAAATCTAATACAAGTCCTTTAGTGTTGTTTGATTATGGAGGCCTGATGTCAAAAGATCCTGTTGTATCTCTTGGATAGAATTTCTCTGTGACTATTCTCATAAACAATTTGCATAAATCCATCCACCTTATTTCCATCTGAATCCAAATTTGCAGCTCCTACAAGCTGAAGATTCAGAAATATTCAGATGATTTACTTGCAAATATCACTCACATTACTGAAATTTGTTACCTAGTTTCATTTATTCTTGAACACTCAAAACCAACCCATGCCAACATAGGCACATCACAACTACCTATCATACTTCAGAAACAAACTTCTTATCTTTAAGTGAAATCTTGGCATGCTCGCATCCTTCACACTACTCTGAGCTCACAAGTAACAAATAGTACTGAAATTTTCCATATTCCTTATGACAGGACATGTAAGGCATAGGGTTGCTGTTCCCTCATGTTAAAGACTGTTTTCTATGTGAGGAGGAGATAGGATGAGCTGAGGGGCCAATAGCACTAGATTTTTAGAGTCAGCCCCATCTGCTGCCTGACTTAAAGCTGGGCTGGATCAGGTCAGTCCTTGTGAGCATCACAGGTCTGCCAGAGTTCAGTTTAGAACATGCCTGGATTCAGTCCTAGGAGCCTGGTTCAAGAACAGCTCCTTCCATCAACACCCTGCTATTAGGGCTTCATTGAAAACTGATCTTAGTAAATTTTCTCCAAATATGTAAGTAAACTCAATAGACTTGAAAAGTGAACATATTCCCTAATGGCTAAACAACCTCAAAGGGCTCTGTACAGAGTACATTACAGCATCAATAAAGTCACACTTGTTTTCCTACTATTTGTTTTTAGTGAAGCCATACAAAGTATAACTAAAGCCAGACAAAACTAAACACCACCTGCAATACTGCTGCCATAACTTTGTGAGCTCAAGACATTGTTTAATAACATCTCTTCTTCTTTCCTCTCACTAAAATGTGCACATAAACTTGAAGTACAGAATAAAGTATCGAGAGCTTTCAGCCTGGATATTTTTGGACAGAGATTGCTTTTTCTTTACTATGAATATGAAAGCATAGTTCCAGATGAAGTATCTTATGGAAAACCAAATTGAACCGGTTGAGAGTTTTATTTGACATTATTTGACTGGCTATTTAATTTTATTTACTTAATTTATCAGCTCAAAAGAAACAATGACGGGAAAAGACATATTGGGAATTATCAAGCAAATAAAATGACACTTGAAGTAACAAGCTGAAATTAGCTAAGTGATTTGTTGTGCAGCTAATCATCCCTGATGAAATCAGCTTATACTAATTTCTCACCCTCCAAACCATTAGTACCACTACAATTCTACATACTGGGAATTTGCTGGATCCTGTGCACGACCACAAATGCATCTGAAAGTCCCACTTTCACTGGGTGGTTGGTTGAACTTATCTGTGTCACAGCAACAGGAATCTAAAAGACAAAACAGGAAGATATAATTGAAATATTGAACTAGAAAAAAAGACTAAAAATAAAAAGCACTGCCAAAATGAACATTTAACCAGTGTAACTGCAAAGTCCTGAATAAATATTTTATACAACATAGCACAATGTAATCGAGAAGTTTTTGAAGATAGAAATTACTGGTTTAATTTGTATTTTATCTCAGTTTTCTTTGCATTGTTTTCACATGAACCCTTAGAGGTAGAACCATTGTCAGTGACAAAGCATAAGAGAGTAGTAATTTCCAGTAATTTATTTCTCTCAGCTGAAGGAAAAGTGGGATGATGTGCTACTACGCTCAAGGACGAGGAGGCAATACCTCCTGTCTGCTGCTGAACACAAAAACTGTGAAAGTTTAGCTTGAGATGAACATTTATATTATGGCTCAGTTAATTTGCACTGAAAACTGTGTGAATTTTTATCTGCAAAGAACTCTGTCAGAATGATAATAGTATTTAATATGTCCTCAAATAGCAGTCAAACAGTCTTGTGGTAAATATGGAAAATTCCAGATGCTCAACTGCCAATATCTAGAGGAAGAAATAAAAATACGTAGGTAGTCATAGACCATTCCAGTTTTATGTTACAGAGCTATTGACACTGGATAACATGACTGCATGAAAACAAATGTCACGTTTGATTCCATTCTTGGGACAAGATTGCAGCTTTGGCTGATACTTGTATACTAAATTTTTTAAAGATGTTTGATTTAGTGACATGTAGCATTTCTGCAATATTAATATAGTTAACCAGACTGGCTGATCACAAAAAGCAGCCATCACTAAAGGAGCAGCTCAGACTGACAGTGTGTCTTTTCAAGATTCAAAAATTCCATCCAAGACTGAGAAAGAAACATAAATTTACTGCCAAGCAGTTCTCCAGATGGCACTAGCAGAGTAAAAATAATGAAATTCCAGGATAATTAGCAAGGTTATGCATTGCAAAACCCACGAAAATATATGCAGACAAAAAAGAATGCAAGGTAGAGTTTGAGGACCATGGTGTAGGAAGCAGCAGTTCTGGAAGGAATCTCAGTATTGTAGTGGATGAACAACTCCAGCAGTCAGAGGGGACGTCTCAACAAGAAAAATTAACTGATATTATATTTGGTTACATAAACAGTGAAATATAGCCTAGATGTGGGATGACCGTTTTACTTGTACCTGAAAATTAGATCATTGCTGATATATTACACAGATTTTGAAAGGATATATTTCTTAAAAAGATGCCAAGAAATTAAGAGAAAGAAGATTAAAACTGTCATAAAAATAAAACTTCTCCAGTTCTCAAATGTCATTAACAAAAGTGTTAAACTGTTCTATCCATTTGACTTCTGGATGAAATACTGAAAAGATGGTTAGATTGCCACAAGTAAGTACTATGAGAGGCAGAAATTACTCAAGGACTAAAGAGTCTTTTATTCTCGCGCAGAAAGATATAACCAGAAGTTGGAAACTTCAGGCAGGCACCTCTGGAGTAGAATAAGCCACAGCTTTCTATGAGCAATTACGACTTCCTCCCAGTTGTTGTTTTCAGATATCTTATTTTGAATATCTTTATTTTTCAAAGCTGCCCTTCAGTTAACCAGAAATTTCTAGGCTGAAGACAGATGGAACTGGATCAAGTGTAAGAAACTAAGATACAAGGTATTAGTTTAGCTAACCCAATAGATTACTCTGGCTTTACTTGTGTAAAACTACACGAGTTATACAGCGGACCAGTATTTTTCACACAGTAGAAAAATGCTGAAGTAAAAGCTGGTTATTCCTCCAGTAACCAAAGATTCAGTTCTGTCTACGCGACAATTAATAGCATGATTTCTGGCATTTGATTTAAATATTAGTAGTTCTCCTTTTTCCCAAAATACATTTGCGTTTTGCTTTCTCCCAATTACACTGGTAAGTAAGTTCTGGTGAACTGAACATTGTCATAAATTTCCATTCCTTTTACTTAATTTAGTGACTGTTTTTTGGGGGGGGTTCTTGCATACATGATGTGGTGTGGTATAAAAAAGGCTTGTGGCATATTGTCAAAATGACAGAAAAAATAGAACTGGCTTGGAAATACTGCTAGCAGTACATCAGCTTAAATTTGTCTTATAGCAGCTGAGCTCTGATGCAGTTTTTGGACAATATGACAGAAGAAGACCAAAAGCCATATTTTCAAATGCTACAAAATAAAAGACTCACTAAGTTCATAAATAAGTCTATAAATTTTCTGCAGTATGAAAGTTTAAACAAAATAAGGAAATTATTCATAGTCTCATAATACTGGAAAGAAAAGCTTAAATTAACTACCAAAGAAACTGTCTTAAAGGATTTTGAAGAGGATACTCTAGACAGCCTATTGAAAGTTAAGTTAGGAAAAGCATGGATGAGGAGGATGCAATGACTTTCTCTTCAAAGTCAGAGAGAAAACACAGCAGATGAAGAAAGGACACAAAGTGTATTCAGAATTGGCATGAGTAGGTGTCTGACAAAATATGCTGGCAAAATTGTCATCTTAATGCATAAATTGTGTCTGATGCATGAAAAGGATTATACTCATTTGTATCGTGTGAATGTAAATGAGAAGTTGCACTCTGATCTTCTTGAATAAGACTGCTTTCTTTTATTTCTTTTTAGTCTAGTGCCTTTTCACAAGTTTTTTGTGAATTTTTGAATTACTGAACAATGTGCATCTTTCCCTCAAAAATTATGAAAACAGAAAACCAATTCATTTTTTTGTTTGGTTTTGTTTTGTTTCTGGGAAGAAGTGATGAGTTTTTGCATTACTAATGCCACAAGTGAGGAGTTTGGTTTATTTTATTAATTTATTCAATTTTTAAAATAAATAAATTTTCATTACAACCTGGTTCAGACCATGAACGTTAATAAAATTATGAATGCCTCAGTACTAAAACAGGATGCAGTAGCCAAGTTGAAACGAAAATATATAGAAAAACTTCAGGATAAATTAGAAAAATTTGAAGCAGGAGCAACAATGGATTTTGCCAAAACCCCTGCAGGTGTCAATACCGCAGTGTTGTATTCTACTGGGAGCAAGGAATTTTCAGAATCTTTTCTAAAACAAATAAGAAAGCAGGAGAGTCCAGTCTAACAGAAGCAGCAGCTAAAAGTTAAAAAAAAAAAAAAAAAAAAAAAAAAATATATATATATATATATATATATATATATATATAAAATTAATATAGTCAGCTTTTCAAACTGAAGGGTAGCCTGTATGAAACAATCATACACTCAGGAACGCAGTCAAAGTAAAAGGTAATCCACCACCCAGGACCACTCTTATTCTCCTGAAAAACTACAGTGCAATTATACCTGTATTTACAAAAACATATTAATTTTTAAGGTGTGGAAAAAGAAATCGGTATTGTGTGTACTGAGTTCCATATTACAGGTGAAATCTTTTGCATGAGATGTCAAGATAAAATGAACTTTAATCATATGCTGTCTTATTAGGAAACATTCCCTTTTGACAGAAAGCTTGTAGTAAATATTAAAATAATTTATGGAAAATTACAGCAAAACATAGACAGCAAGCAGAGATTGGATTTCTCACCTGAACGGCAAGATGTGTCATAACAGGCTGACAAATAGTTGGGCAGAAAGCTAGGAACATGCAAGTGATTGCTAATGGCTGGCATGGATTTTATGGCATTACCTTCATAGAAAGGCTTTTAGCTAGAATAATTCTAAACCAGCTGCTAGCTCTAGCACAGACAATGTGATATTTTGTGTTGTACAAGTGACCAGTCTGTGAATAAACTTCCCACACTAGCACTGAGGCCATTAATATCTATAGTTCAGATTATATACCTCAAAAGTAAGGTTAAGAGTATTTACAATTTATGCTGAATTCTATGCATCATTGGGATCTGTAATCTAGATAGTATTTTTCATCAGACTTCTAAAATTTTATTATTTTTAACTGTGAGGTCATATCAGAATCTTATTGTTCAAAGGAGGATAAAATCACGGCATCTAACCTTATTCTGAAGGAGCTGGTAAGCAGGATGCTATTACTGCTCCACTTCAAAACTGAGTCAAAGATAAGAGCCGGAGTATGTTGCAAAATAGTAATTAGGGACAAAATACCAGTGTTTATATAGGGTTTTCACTGCCAGTTTCCTAAGTCGTAATTAGTCCACAGGCTAAACCAGATAAAAATCTGGAGTTTTAATTTGTGTAAACTGACCACCTCAAAAATCAAAGATAATTTCCATGCCCATATTTTTGATAACAATAAAAGAGGCAAAGAAATGCCAAGCATAATGCAGGAGGAATAGATTCACATTATGGGATTTTTTCATTTTTATGGGTTTTTTTGGTTTGCTTTTTTGAGGTCTGGGATTTTTGTAGTTTTTGGTTATTGTTTGTTTGGGGGTTTTTGTTGGTTTTTATTTTTAATTTTTTTTTTAGTTTTCAGGAAACAATAGCAAGGTTTGAATTCTTGTAACTGAAAACAATATTTTCCTTCATGTCTAGCAGAGGCATCAATTTTATTTAAGAGCTAACACTTAATAATTTTCATTCAATTCTCTCTCCTTTTTAGAATAGAAATTTATTCTACTGCAAGCCTTATTTAGAATTATTTTCCAAATGCATATTGGGCAATTTTGGGCAAATATTTTAACTTTAATAATGGTTTCTGGATGACCACATAAATAGAGAGTCGTTACTATTTAAATGAACAAAGACAGCCTTCTCCAATGATATTAAGAAAAATATTCTAAACAAGGCCTATGGAATCTTTGCCTAGTTTGTTCTGTATTAATCATGGACAAAGAAAGAAACCAAATATTACGCTAAGGGATATTAGCTCTAAGCATTAATGGGAAGAGACTATATAGAATAGTTCTTTTGTATAATAAGTAGTGAAACTCTCAAGAGTTGGACATCAGTGAAATTTAGAACATAAGAGATGAGTGTTCACTACTAATACATAAAAAGTATGCATTTGCCAAAATTCTTCTTTATTCCTATGTACTGCTGGCTAGTTTGCACTGTAACGCATTTCACATGTAGTAGAGGTACACCGGTAAAATCTTCATGCCAGCTGATGTTTCCTTACATATTGACCATCTGCCAGAATACTAAGAGTTGGTGGAAGCCAAGTGATATTTAAAATGGAAGGTGCATGCACTGTAAAAGAAGTAAATTGTTAAAGAAATATTTATTTTACTTGCTACAGGACCTTGTTATATTTCAAACTGTCTTCACATTTTGAAAACTTGACCATACAGCTCCTTCTCCTAACAATTAACCCTTCTGAAAGGTATTCTGACGTCTCCATATTTGTCTTCTCTGATGGTTCTGCTCCTTTTCTAATTTTTTTTTTTTTTTTTTAATTTTGGATAAAAATTGTAAATTTCAGGTTACTTTTTATTGGGGAAAACAACAGAACACAGAAGACTGGGCAGAGAAACTCCTTTGGTATTCAGCAAACCTCCACCGGGATGCTGTCTTGGTGGTCAACACCAGGTCTATGAGGTAGCAAAACTAATTTAGGAGCAGGAAGAATGTGAAAGAGACTCTCACACTGTTTGAATAAATAAGCAATAAAAGGTAAAATTTACCTAATGTGCATTAGACATAAAAGAACCCTGTTATATCTGCTTTAAATGTATAAACACAGTTATTTTAAAGGTAGACTCTTCTAGATAAAAGCCTGGTGTCACTAATACAGAGCCCCTGTGGGATGCTTGATGAAGCTACTGGCAACCTGCTTGCTGTATTTCTTACACGGTGCTTCAGCTTGGAGACTCAATGACAATGCCATGAAGACCACTCAGATTTGCCATATACTGCTGTCATTTTTGATAAACTGTGATGCTAAAATAAAATGGCGCTAAAAAGACAGTAGAAATCTTGTGCAACTTCTAGTCATGCTCGTGAGCACTCACAGTAGTAATCTTACTGGTTAATGGGGCACCTGACAACATGACTCAGCAGCAAGAAAAATGGTTCCGGATGGAAGGACTTCCTCAGAAAGCAATGGATTCAGCACTGGAAAGTCCTAGACAGGCCTATAAGCACTAGGACCAAGTTTAAAATGATAAGTGACATATTTGTTCTTTTCAGACTTCTTGTGTCTGATCAGTGATTGGCAATTTTATTTAATTTTCCTCATTTAGGTGAAAAGCTGAGGTAGTGGTAATGGAGTAAAGGCCACAAATAAAGAGTGTAGTTATCTGGAAATCTCAGCCTCAAAACCCACTCCCCAAGTAATTGGAATGTGCTAGTTGAAACTTTCTAAAATATTTTTAAAAATCTTTTGTCAAAATAGTTACAGATCATTAATACATTACAATTACCACTTTAAAAAAAATCTCTTTCCTTACTTAGGTGCAATAGCTTTAAAGAAATGTTTGGTAGTTTTATTCAGGACAGTAATAACTCATACAGGGGATGAGTTCAAAGATTCAGCAGTAGCAAAAAGCAGATAATTCCATTTGCAAATTCCAGTTTTCTGTCTCAAGATTAACAAAAAGGACATTAATAACTCCTACCCACAAAAGCAATGTGGTTTTGGAGGAAGCTCCCAGTAGTGTAATGAGAGCCAAGTGGCCTGTGCATTGTAGCTCAGAAATTGTTTACCCATGGATTAGATGTCATACTTCCCTGCAATTCTAGGAACCGCTTGTGGTAAAGGAGGGGCCCATTTACTCCTGTTTTCCTAAGTTAATAATATTTTCTACTACCTGACGCTCTGCATCATCATTTTCTTTTGTGCAAAATGTACATGAGATACTTTCAATTTAGAGCAGCAGCAGCTTCTATCACCCATATTAGATCCATTTTGCACAGGGCTGGATAGTAACAGGGAGTGCAGTGCATCTCAAAACCAGGAATAGAAGTCTCCTGAAAATGTCACCATTTTAATGTCGGAATGCACATATAGTTCTTAACAAATTTATCTTAAAACTAGTATCCCTCCCCACCTCTCTAGGTCTTGAAAGCAGGAAATTTTCTCCAGTCTTTAGAAGTTTTTGCTTTTCTTTAAATTTTTTTTCAATGACAGGAGATAACCAAAGCTTTCAGGGCACACTCCTTTGATCAAGTACAATGGAGCCCCATTGTCCTAAGCAGAGTAAAGCTTCCGTGAAGTCGGATTCAAAATGCAAATAAATTGCATTTTCATAGATGAAGACTAACCTGCACCTAACATTCAGAAAAAAACCCACACATGCCTTGCATGTAAGTCTTTTATAAGAAAACGAAAGCCATGTACAGGGGCATACCAGAAGTTTCTTGTTTCTACAATACTAATTCAGTAAGAACATCTTGCAGCGATCCTTTTCCAAGCTGCAAAGGCATCTGTATTAAGTGAAGGTATGACTGCTGCTGGTAGAAAAACCCAGATCCTGTCTAGCTTTCTAGTGAACGGCAGAGGAATGTTATTATTTCTGCTTCATTGAAGGTGCATAGCTACGTGCCACATAGGCACGAAAAATGAGCCTGAAAGTTCACAAGTGTTTTATAGAAGAGAGAGAAGAGAAAAGAGATTTCTCCAAGTCTGGCAAATTGGTTGCATCACTGATTAGGGTTTCTTACCATGAGGAGAATAACTAAGAGCTGCATTTTGAAGAGAAAGTCACAGTTTGCAAGCCAAACAGATTCAAACAAAATCCAAAACAAAACAGAACAAAAACCCCAAACCAAGCAAAACCAAGTAACAAACAAAAAAGAAGAAATTACTTTGTCCCTAGAGATTTAAACTTTCTGATTCTTATTTGCATGAATTAGAGAATCATAGACTACCAGACCAAAAGGGGACCTCAAGGATCACCTGCTCCAAACTTTCACGGCAAAAGCACTGCAATTCAACTAGGCTATAGCTTCCAGAGCTCTAGCAACTCTAGGAAAAAAAAAAAAAAAAATCACTCAAAGCAACAACTGGAATTCTGAAACACTTGGAGAATGTACAAGAGCCCATTTAAGACAACATATTGGTGCTATGAAGGCAAACCAAATGGCCTCAATCTAATCAATTTTATCACCAAACAGATGGAAAACCTCAGAGCTAACAATACAAACCAATCATCTCTTGTTTCAAATATATGAACTTTGAAATATGTGAGTTGCCAAAAAACTACAGCTGCAGGAAAAAGGCGACCTGTCAACAATAACCTAGAGTATTTTGAAACGGGTCAAAATTGGGTAAACTAATTGAAAAAATTAGATCCTATTTTCAAAACCCATGGGAAATTTACTAAAAGCCCAGGGATTTGCTAAACACATAACACTCAGAAACATCAAAAAAAGCCCAGTTGAAATCCAGGATTAGTACCTTTGTGTCATATTGATGTTTTTTTAAGCCAATTATGAGAACATCGCTTTAACAATAATATATAATTTTCATCAAAATAGTGATCTAAGCAGTATAATGACACAATGTTATATAATCGATCTTCCAAAGATATTCCCCCGCAAAAATGTAGGGGAATTCTTGACATATATAAAGTAATTTGTCCACTTAAATGACAATTCTCAGACAGACCCAACTTACTTCTTTGTAGCCGAAAATGATACGACCATCATTGAGAAGGGTGGCCTGAAAAGTGAAACTCCCCAGGTTGTAATTATCCTGCAGATGTACATGGTCCCACTGGACAACTAGTGCTGTGCCTGTGAACCCCAGAGTGGGAGTAGAGAGGCAAAAGGAAGAAAAAAATGTGAGAAATATATTAACTCACTGTAGGAAAAGTATTTCACTGCAGTTACTTGAAACAAGAATAGTGATTTGTCTCTTTTTAGCAACTTTCAGCTCCATGCCTTGAAATGCCAAAGATATTACAAACACAAGTTGAAACAGAAATCCTCTTAAATGTAGACACCAAAGTGCCACACAAGCACCTCAACTACTGCTAAAGTAAGAGTGGTCAACTTGTTTGAAATTGCACAAGAAATCAGCAACCACCACAGGTAGGATCCAGTGGTTCAGATGCGCTGCCATTACCACTTCTCTGTGGTGGCATTCTTTATACTCTATACATAAATCCTGACTTTGAAACGTGAAGTGCCAATAGCATTCCCTGTTTAGTAAAAGTTATTACTTCAAGAATTCAGATTCTTCCATTAACTATGCATTAATTAATTTTTTTCCCCTGCATGGTGCAAGCCCTTGATGAGGTTCTGCAAATTGAAAAATGTTAGGTGTTGGCAATAAATAAATGTAGATTAAATCAAACTCACTAAGAATTCATAGATGGGGTAAATATTGAGTCTGGTATGCAGAGATTTAGTTGCAAGAGCCTTGTTAATATTCATGGGAGTTCACTGGCTTAAGATGCACTTACTGCACTAAAAATATTTCTCAAGCAACTTGCATACCCTGTGAGCACGTTTTACAGATGTTGAGACAGTTACCACCAAAACTGTGTTTACTGAAAATAACATTTTCATCTTTACATTCTTTCCTCAAAAACTTCTCTTTTTGGCAGTAATGGGAGTTGTGTGCTTTGATTCAGACTTTAATTTCCTTTCTTCCTAGAATGTTCATGATTTGGCCATCTCAATGTATTTTTGATAGATCCTTGAAATATCTTTTATTATCTGGATCTTTTGTTTTGGATCTGTGCTGCAAATGCCATTAACACATCATGACAGGTGTTGTCATGAAATTATGAGCATGCAGATTTTGGGTCCACACTGCAACAAGTCCAACACATTATTGTCCCCTGTGTCCTATATAGTAGATACTCATTAATTGTGCACACAGTGCATTTTTTCCTTTGTGACCACATTCATTAGCTAGTTTCTGAATATTTATTTGATTGCATTAAATTTTATTTTAAATGAAAATTAATTTCTAAAGGTATTAGAGAAAAATTAGCCAGAATTTCTTCTAGTCAGTCCCTGAGTACTTCAGATCTATGTGCACCTCAGAATCCCGAGCTAAAATGGAAATCAGCTGCCACCCAAACTGTCATCTCATTCCAGAGGCTTTTATGTAGATTTGTGTGTACTTAAGTTCCTTGCAGCTAGCTCCAACAGTGAGACTTTGATGGATCCCCACACTCAGTGCTTTCCCACTACAGATGCTGCTTTATGTCAGAGCGCTTACTCGTGGGGACAGAGCACAGATGAGTAAGAAATAAGGTGCTGAAGATACAATCTGCTTAGTTCCTTCTTACTTGTGTTAAGATAGAAAATTCTTTGTCCTAGGGCCCATGGAGCTCAAAAGCTGATGCATTACACATGAAGAGGAATCCAGAATTTCAAAGAACTGTTCAACCTTGTAATAAAAGCCATGTGATACAGTCTGGTACACCTGGTGTGAAGACTGCAAGTCAAGACTAT